>NC_057822.1:43651666-45038333 GCF_910594005.1 Cervus elaphus
AGAAAGAAGTGGGAGTCATGAGCAGAGCAGACATGTGTCCTTGTAAACGGGCTCTCCCCTTGACACTCACGCTCCCCTTACTGTCCCATTCTTTTACCCAAACCCAGACTAGTGAGAAACTGCTGAGAAACAACGTCCACAATTAAATATAAGGTCACATTTAGTTCAGCACCATTGGCTGCTTACTTGGCTGATTCTATAGCTTCTCTTGGGTGACTGATACTGATGCTGAAGCTGAAACTCCAATCCTTTGGCCACCTGATGCAAAGAACTGACTCATTGGAAAAGAGCCTGATGCTGGGAAAGATTGAAGGCAGGAGGAGAAGGGGACGACAAAGCATGAGATGGTTGGATGGCATGACTGACTCGATGGACATGAGTTTGAGCAGGCTCCGGGAGTTGGTGATGGACAAGGAAGCCTGGCATGCTGCAGTCCATGGGGTTGCAAAGAGTTGGACATGACTGAGCAACTGAATTGAACTGATAGCTTCTCTCCTCATCTGCCAATACAGTGTCTAACAAACTGGCTTGCAGGGAAATTAATCCTCAGGTTCCTGAGACCCAGCTGGAGCAGGATCTGTTTCCTTCATGGGCATCCGTTCATTTGTGAGGCTGTTGGGTGTGGGCCGGGGTAGAACTGCATGGAACTTAGTGGGGCTAAGTCCAGAGGTCCTGTGGGAAACCTAGAGGTGCTCAGAGGACCAACCATCCTAAAGAGGAGTTGTCAGCTTCTTGGCGGGAAGCTATAGCCTTTTGTTAGGGTCCAGGACAAGCAGCCTAATCTTTTTCTGGGTCTCAGATTCTTCCCATGTAAAAATGAGTAATAATAACAACTGTTACTATACTGTCACCTACAAATAAGGATTACATAATGTTGTCTATCTGGTGCCCATCACTAGGGCAGTGATTAGACTGGAGAAGCA
Source organism: Cervus elaphus (assembly GCF_910594005.1). Taxonomy (NCBI): domain Eukaryota; kingdom Metazoa; phylum Chordata; class Mammalia; order Artiodactyla; family Cervidae; genus Cervus; species Cervus elaphus. Next base: position 43,652,590 of record NC_057822.1, read on the forward strand.
AATGAAGTCATGTTGCCCAAGGCAGATGTTTTCAGCCCTCAGCGGGCAGTGAAAGTGTTAGTTGCTCAGTTGTGTCCAACTTTTTGCAACTCCATGGACTGTAGTTTGCTAGGCTCCTCTCTCCATGGAATTCTTTGAGCGAGATTACTGGAGTGGGTAGTCATTCCCTTCTCCAGGGGATCTTCCCAAGCCAGGGATCAAACCTGGATCTCTTGCATTGCAGGTGGATTCTTTATCATCTTACCACCAGGGAGGGAACTGTAAATGATGGGCAATGGGGAGAGGGCATGTCTCTCAGTAGAATGGGAGGCAGCTGTGACATCAACCCAGGTGGAGCAGAGTTGAAGCTTGAATTTTTAAGGAGACAATTACTGTCACAAGGGAAGGCATCCGGGGGTGGTCCGGGGTGGAACATCCCTCCTCCCAAGTTTATTCACTTGCTGACTGTGGCCATAAGAAGGACGATATCTATCCAGGCATCATGGTTGTCATTATCATTATCCAGATTTGGAGTGTGGTTTGCATACATCTATGTCCATGAATGCATTTGATCCTCAGAACAACCTATGAAGTTCACATTTCCAGATGAGAAAATGAGGCTCAGAGAGGTTGTTATTTGCCTCACTTGGCCACAGGGCTGGGTGAGAAAGGGGGATTTGGATTCTATTATTTTCTGAGTCCAGCAGTGCATCATGCTATCATGATGACAGACACCTCTAACATTGCTGAGGGCATGGGCTGCTTATGACCCTTCTAAACATTGCTGGGAGAAGTTGTCATCAATGTCTGATTTAACTTTCTGTCCATAAATGCGCAGGTCACCAAACCCCACTGCTGGTGAAAGAAAGTGCCAGCCCTGCTGTAGACTGAAAGTGTGTGTCCCAGCAAAATTCATATGCTGAAGCATAATTCCCAAAATTATGGTATTTGGAGGTGGAGCATTTGGGAGGTGATTAGGTCATGAGGGTGGAACCCTCTTGGGGGGATCAATGCCCTCATAAAACAGACCCAGGAAGGCGCTCAGTCCTCACCTCCTGGAGGTATTACTGGTGGGTGGATGTGACACACTCCTTCAACTGGACTCTGGGAGTCTGTAGAGACATCTTGGTAAGCCATACTAATATCAGTATTGATTCTGAAGAAGCAGTTCTTCTGTTTTCTAGGAAGGTGAATAATCATTATAATCTTTTCACAAACTCTCACCTTTAATTCAATATGTGAAATGGCCTCTGGGTAGACCTGGATTATGGATTATGACAATGGAACTGTGAGCTTCCATGGTGTTTTCAAAGATTCCCTCATAAATAGTTTCCTTCCTTCCTCCTCTTCCTCCTCTCTGAAGCCTTAGGGCTCCCTGAATTGTCAAGTTCTGTGACCATTTATTTGAACTTCTCCTCTGAGGAAACTGCTGTCCTAAACCTCACATGAGGCCACATGACTCAGACACATTACTGTCTCTGAGCACATTGTAATTTAATGGAAGATAATGTTTGTATGCCAAAGAATGTTCAAACTATCGCACAACCGCACTCATCTCACACGCTAGTAAAGTAATGCTCAAAATTCTCCAAGCCAGGCTTCAACAGTATATGAACCGTGAACTCCCAGATGTTCAAGCTGGTTTTAGAAAAGGCAGAGGAACCAGAGATCAAATTGCCAACATCCGCTGGATCATCAAAAAAGCAAGAGAGTTCCAGAAAAACATCTATTTCTGCTTTATTGACTATGCCAAAGCCTTTGACTGTGTAGATCACGACAAACTGTGGAAAATTCTGAAAGAGATGGGAATACCAGACCACCTGACCTGCCTCTTGAGAAACCTGTATGCAGGTCAGGAAGCAACAGTTAGAACTGGACATGGAACAGCAGACTGGTTCCAAATAGGAAAAGGAGCACGTCAAGGCTGTATATTGTCACCCTGCTTATTTAACTTACATGCAGAGTACATCATGAGAAACGCTGGGCTGGAAGAAGCACAAGCTGGAATCAAGATTGCCGGGAGAAATATCAATAACCTCAGATATGCAGAGGATACCACCCTTATGGCAGAAAGTGAAGAAGAACTAAAGAGCCTCTTGATGAAAGTGAAAGAGGAGAGTGAAAATGTTGGCTTAAAGCTCAACATTCTGAAAACTAAGATCATGGCATCTGGTCCCATCACTTCATGGCAAATAAATGGGGCAACAGTGGAAACAGTGACAAACTTGATTTTTTGGGGCTCCAAAATCACTGCAGATGGTGACTGCAACCATGAAATTAAAAGAGGCTTGCTCCTTGGAAGAAAAGTTATGACCAACCTGGAAGTATATTAAAAAGCAGAGACTTTACTTTGCCAACAAAGGTCCGGCTAGTCAAAGTTATGGTTTTTCCAGTGGTCATGTATGGATGTGAGAGTTGGACTATAAAGAAAGCTGAGCACCAAAGAATTGATGCTTTCAAACTGTGATGCTGGAGAAGACTCTTGATAGTCCCTTGGACAGCAAGGAGATTCATCCAGTCAAACCTAAAGGAAATCAGTCCTGAATATTCATTGGAAGGACTGATGCTGAAGCTAAAACTCTAATACTTTGGCTACCTGATGTGAAAAACTGACTCATTTGAAAATACCCTGATGCTGGGAAAGATTGAAGGCGTGAGGAAAAGGGGATGACAGAGGATGAGATGGTTGGATGGCATCACCAACTCGATGGACATGAGTTTGAGTAAACTCCGGGAGTTGGTGATGGACAGGGAGGCCTCGCGTGCTGCAGACCATAGGGTCACAAAGAGTTGGACACGACTGAGTGGCTGAACTGAATGTTTGTATGTTTATAAAATGGGATGACCATGTTGAATGTAGAAATTTGTTAATTAGATTTTCTTTAATTAAAAAAAAAGAGAGAGACCCCCCCCTCCCCAAGAACTCCTGTCCCCTTCTACCACATGAGGATGTAGTGAAAAGACCAGCAGCCATCTATGAACCAGGGATGGGTCCTCATCAGACACCAAATTTGCTGGAACCTTGATCTTGGACTTTCCAACCTCCAGGACTATGAGAAACAACTGTCTGTTGTTTATAAACCACCTGTCTATTTTGTTACAGCAGCCTGAATAGACCGAGACAAGCCCCCAGCCCCGATCATAACCCAGACTTACAGCTGAATGTGGGATGCATGGATTGCACTTGAACACATTTCCCCCAGTTTCACTACTGAACCTCAGGCTGCTGGGTTACTCTCACAAGATGACATGAAGGAGCTGGGTCTTTCTAATCTTGGCTCTTCTCTCCTACCAATTCCAGTGGTAGTCCAATTGGAGGTTTGTTCCTCCAGGAGTGGTCAGGAGAAAGATAAGTCCAAAGGAAAAAGACTTGTTTTAGATATTGGGAAAGAATGTTCTTTAAAAAATAGAAAATATGTCCTTTTCTCTTTTGTTTGAATTTGTTAAGGAGACATGAAAACCCAGAGGTGGTCATCACTCCTTATCCAGACCTCCAGAATTAGGAGGAATCAGCTAGATGAGGGTGGCAGGTAGAAAGAGTGATCAGATGCTCCGTGAAGGTGATGGAAGGACTCTGGTTTGCTGGAAGGGGTGCCTGCTAGCTCCACCTTGCCCCCAACCCCCTTTACGTTGGTTACCAGGTTAAGCAAGTGTTATTGACTCCCACACACTAGGAAACTGAGCTGTGGGCTCTGAACTCTCCGTCTGGGAGTGGATTTGAGCTCTTATCCTTCCAACAGGTCTTCCCTCCAACCAGAAAGAGAAAAACAAATATCATATATTAATGCATATATGTGGAATCTAGAAAAATGGTATAGATGAACCTATTTGCAAAGCAGAAATAGAGACACACACACAGAGTAAATGCATGAATACCAAGGGGGAAAGGAGGCGGGTGGGATGAATTGGGAGACTGGGGTTTATGTACCTACACTATTGATACTACATATAAAATAGATAACTAATGAGAACCTTCGATACAGCACGGGGAGCTCCACTCAGCGCTCTGTGGTGACCTAAATGTGAAGAAAATCCACAAAAAGGAGGGGATACACGTCTACATGTAGCTGATGCACTTTGGTGTACGGCAGAGGTTAACACAACGTTGTAAAACAACTACACTCCAGTGAAGGAGAGAGAGAGGGAAACCAATCATCTTGATTTAAAAAGAAAGTTTATTTTAAAAAGGTATTGAGATACTTGGGAGCCATTTGAAATGTCTGGGTATCTAAGGAATGTGCCTTTTCTGGAGAATTCAGCTGTTTTCAATATCTCTAAGAAGGATCGGGTAAGGGGTGGAAGAGGCTTACAAAGGGGTGGAAGAGGTTCACAAAGTTATCACAGATCTTGGAAATTTAAGGTAAATCTCATGCCATCACTTCTTTTCAACTTCCTCCTCAAACATTTTTACCAGGGTTGGTAAGAAGCTAAACTGGCTGATTTAGAGTTCAATTTCCATTTCTTTTCTTTTCTCTTTTTTTTTTACCCTATCTTTTCAGGCAGGCTTGTTAATGAGCAGGGGTGACTAAAAAACGCAGGCAGGATGTGGGAAGAAAAAAGGAGGAGCCCTGATAATCCACAAACTAGATAATTGGGCTGTGATTAATCAAGGGTAATATTTCAGCACTGCTTCTTTTAGGGGACATGCAGAGTGAACAGAGGGAAGAGTCGGCATCTAAAAGCCTTGAAGCCTTAATGAAAAAGAAATCTGGTCATCGGGGTGTTATGGAGTATGTGATATTATAAGTACTAAATTAAGGAAGACCTCGCAAGATTATTTACTCTAAGGAAGTATTAAGAAGGGTAGAACATTTGTTCATTTAAGAGCAAAACAACAACAAAATCCTATCAGTTTTGTAGACATTTCATAGACTTTTTTTTTCCGGTTTGGATTTCCAGTGTCATCCATTCTCCTCTTCCCTTTCCTAATGACACCCCCAGTTTCCTGTGGGGAATCAAGCTCCCCTTCTCAGCTGTGATTCCTCCCCCGGTGCTGTATAGGGAGCATGAAATCAGCTCTAAAACATCAGTGCAGAACAATTCTCCTGGCCTTGGCTGGCTTGCAGCCGGGAACGTCACCCTAGCCTGCCCATAAGGGCCAACCAGACTCAGTTTTGGGTACTGCCAGCCACTCTAGGGGTCATGAGAAGAGAAACTTCATATGGGTGGAGTCTGATGAAGAAACAGCTGAGAAATGGAGAGAAAAACAAAAGGCCTGGCTGCATTGCTTGAGGCACTAGAACAAGCCTCCCTAGAAACCAGTCCTCCCTCTAGACTTTTTCAGTTAAATGGAACCAATAAAATACCTTGATTATTTGAGACAGTTTGGATTGGGTTTTGTTATTTGTGACTGAAAACACCCTATGTGAAACAGTCAACAAGAGAAGACCAAACAGGACGCAAAGTCAGCCCCACTGGTGGGAGACAGAGACATCCAGTCAAAACTCAGCAGAGCCTTCCTGGCCCACACCTCCGCGACAGAGCAGCTGATGCAGCTGCAAGTCTTAGGCCCTGTGCTGGCCTCCCATAAAGCCTAATGTCATAGAATAAGTCCAGGTGAACTCTGGATCAAGTGTAGCAGGTGTGTTCCACTGGTCACAGCCTGTATCCCTAAACTGATCATTAGCCAGAACTCACCCTTGCTGGGCAGGCGTGAAAACCCATGTGCACCCCCAGGAAGGTGCCCTGAGTGCAAAACAGGGGCATTCCTTGTTCTGACAAGTCACCGACAAGGCCAGGTTTTGGCTCCTTCTTGGGAAAACAAAAGAACTCTCCTTGCAGACTGTGAGTGAGCCTTTGTGCCAACTGCCCTTGCCTGAGGTTGGCCGTGGGGTTTTCAGAGGGAAATGATAACACGACTTGTGTCGAAAACATCTGCTCCGGGCTTGTAAGCGGCCTGCGGCGGAAGGTCGCTTCTTTTCCTCCAGCACAGGACCTAACAACTGGGAGGTGCTGCCTAAGTGTTTAGTGAATGAATGAACGAACGAGCTCCTCGGAACTGTAGCCACAGCAACTGCTTCCCCCCATCTGTCGCTGTGGAGGATCCTTAGGAAAGGGCACAGAGGGCAGAGGAGTGGGAGCAAACTTCCCTGGGGAACTGCTGCTGGCGAGCTGTGACCTCGAACAAATGACCAGAGCTCAGTGCTCTTCACCAGAAGGTGGAGTCCTCACAGCTACCTCACCAGGCTGCTCTGAGGGTTAAATATGGTGCTCAACAAAGGCCAGTTCTCTTCCGCCACTCCTGCCCCACGCGTTCCCAGCATCGGCCAAAGAGGCACGGTGTTCACGCTGGGGTGTATCTGCCCAGAAGTGCGCTGAAACGCTTTTTTGTCTTTCAGGAATTTCTCTGCCATAAAAGGAGGCCCTGCCACTGGGGCATCCCCTACTTTTGGGAATGTTTGCAGTTTCCTGTTCCTGCTGAAACAAATGGCCACACATTAAGTGGCTTAAAATAAAATGAATTTATACTCTTACTGTACTTACCAGAGGCCAGAAGTCGGAAATCAATTTTATTGGGTTGAAACCAAGGTGTAAGCAGGGCTGGTCCCTCCTGGAGGCCCTAGAGGAGAATCTACTTTACCTTTTTGCTTTCCAGTGGGTGCCTTACTCCTTGGCCTGTGGCCCTTCCTCCATTTTTTTGGCCATTATTACGTGGCGTGTGGGATTTTAGTTCCCTGACTGGGGATTGAACTTGCACTCCCTGCAGTGGGACTGCGCAGTCTTAACTACTAGACCGCAGGGGAAGTCCCCTTCCTCCCTTTTCAAGAAGCATCACTCCGATCTCTGCTTCAGGCCTCGTATCACCCTCTCATCTTCCGTAGTCAAATCTCCCTCTATCTCCCTCTTAGAAGGACACTTGTGATGACATTCAGGACCCACCCAGATAATTCAGGGTAATCTCCCCATCTCAAGAGCCTCATTTCAATTGCATCAGCAGATTCCTTTTCACCAGGTAAGGGGATGTTTTCAGGTTCCAGGGATTAAGACCTAGATATCTTTGGGGGTCATCCTTCTGCCTATCACAGGAAGCAAGTCATGGGGAAGCCTGGTTGACCCAGGCCACTCTTGGGGGCCTGCTTCTCTCTGTCTTGGTGATGGCCACACCACTAGGGGAGAAAAAAGGCACTTCTTAAAGGGCTCCGTGGCTGCTCTGTGAGTTGTGTTTTTTTTGCTGGTGAATTCATCCTGCTGTCCATCATCATTTGTCAAAGGCAGTGGGCAATAAACGTCCTGGCCACATTCATCTTACCCCTCCCCACCCCCGGATGCCGGTCCACGAATGCCACCCCTACTGGCCCTGTGGCTCCCCCACACCCACTCGAAGTCTCTGAGGACACCTGGCTGTCGGCCTGGTTCCACTTCAGGTTACCAGTCCATCCTGAGAGGCAGGTCCGAGCTCTCTCCAAGGCTTGGAAAACACTGTTCTACTGGTTGGATGAGACTGGTGGTCTTTTGAGCCTGTGGTAGGTGTTCAAACTCCAGGAAGTCTTTCTGACACAGGTCTGGGGTGGGCTTCACAGAGCGTTCACTGGGCATTTGTGTCAGTGAAAACAAAGTGAAAACACAGGCCCTGCTTCGTGGGGTTTTGTTCTGCCAAGTCCTTCAGGCCACACAGCTCTGCCCCACCTCCCCGATTCACTGGGCTGGGGTGTTCTGACATTCAGCAAGAGCAGTACAGCTGGGACACAGGTGGTCAGAGAAATGGCTTCAGAGAGCCATCCTTTCTAGAAGGATGGGGAAAAAGAAAGTGAGAGAAAATTCTCCTCAAACTCTGCAGGAGGGAGATGGTTCTTGTCAGGGCCAGGATTAAATTGAGATGTTGCTCTGGCTGTTATTTCTGAGTGACTATATGGGCTGAGATATTAATTTTTAATAGCAAGAAGGATGTACATGTTATAACCACCTCTAAAAAAATAGATATAGGTAAGAACAATCCTAGGTGCTGGGAAATCACATTTTATATGTATTTCTCATGGATGAATACAATGTATTTGTCCAATGTTTTTATCCAATGTTCTCATCTAGACAGAAATGAACACATTTACTAATTCAGACTAATTGGGTGGGAGGCCTAAATGAGATGTCTGAGTTACTATTTTTAAAAAGAAATGCAGTTCTATTATTTTCAAGGACTTTGAGCAATGAAGCTAACAAGATGTTACCTAGGAGACATATTTACGGATTCATTCTTGAGTTATAAAAGCCTCTAATTTAGAATTCAGCTATCGGGAGGGCAACAACGGTGAGCTGAAGATATGTTGTTATGGCAGGTGGGGATGTATTGGGTGTTTTGACTCAGAGAAAACATTAACTCCTTTTGTGTTAATCTTCCTGGAAATCAGTGATGCAATTTAGGCACCACTGACCAGGCACACACACCTCATGCTCCAATTTTAATTCACAAAACAAGCCATGACATCTTAGAGCAGGAAAGATCTCTGCAGTCATCTGGTCAACTACCATCTCTTGATCCATGAAGAGTTTGAGGACCAGAATGGTGAGGTGATTTATCCAGCAGGAGAACCAGGACTGGGATGTGAATTTCCTGCTCCCAGGTCAATTTTCTTTCCTCTTTTACTGCTCCCTTCTTAGACTTCTATGGCCATGTTAGAGATGGGCTGATAGAGAAGAAAAGAGGAGGTACAGATTTAGAGAAAACCATGAATCATCTGAGTGTGATTTCTAACTGGATCGGGAGCGCATTACTGTTTGTGCTTGCTCTCTGCTGGGAAGCAGACCCTGGGACTCGGGAGTGAATACAGCAGCGATGCCATTTCTCCAGCTGCTTGCTCTGTGCCAGACATTTTTCTAAGCGCTTTACATGGATTAACTCATTTGATCCTTAAAATAGTCCCATGAAGTACATACTATTATTCATCCTATTACACCTGTGAAGAAACTGAGGCAAGGAGAGATTAAATAACTCACCTAAGACTGTTAGTGACTGAGCCAGGACTCACATTTAACCCATCTCAGAAAACTAAAAATAGAATTACCATATGAACCAGCAATCCCACTCCTGGGCATATATCCAGACAAAACTATCATTCAAAAAAAATACATGCACCCTTATTTCATAGCAGCACTATTCACAATAGCCAGGACATGGTAACAACCTAAGTGTCCATCAACAGAAGGATGGATAAAGAAGATATGGTACATTTATACAATGGAATACTACTCAGCCATAAAAAAAGAATGATATAATGCCATTTGCAGCAGCGTGGATGGACCGTGAGATTATCATACTAAGTGAAGCAAGTCAGAAAGAGAAAGACAAATACCATCTGATATTACTTATATGTAGAATCTAAAATATGACACAAATTCACAGATATATCTATGAAACAGAAACAGAATCATGGACATAGAGAATAGCCATGTGGTTGTCAAGGGGAGGGGAGTGGGAGATGGATGGATTAGGAGTTTGGGGTTAGCAGATGCAAACTGGTATATATAGAATGGATGAACAATAAGGTCTACTATAGTAGAGGGAACTATATTCAATATCCTGTGATAAACCATAACGGAAAAGAATATGGAAAAGAATGTATCTATATATTTATGTAACTGAGTCATTTTGCTGTACAGTGGTGATTATCACAACATTGTAAATCAACTATACTTCAATAAAAAAAAATCCAACTCATCTAATTGCATAGCCGTCTCCCACCTGGTACCACTCTGCTCTAACCATTGTGCTCTCTCCAGAGCCTCCCAGTAGGTGGCACAACATGCTGGCCCTTCCCCCATTGCAGGTCCAGGAAAGGCCTGGAGAGGCAGGAGCCACCTGAGTGCTTGCAAACAATCTTATCTGCTTTCTCTGGATTATTATCTTGTTATCATTATAGTGCATGAGTATTTCTATATGTCTGCTTGTGAGAAAGGTTGGGAGACACTGATCTATTATGTACCATAGTCTCGTCGGTGGTTCAATTTGTTTCTATATCATTCACGCTGTCTGGTTAGTGCAGGATAAAATAGAGCCACAAGTTCAGCCCCAAAGGTTGGCAATTCAGTCCCCGACTTGCTCCTCAGGGAGCTGTCTCACAAGAATGAGGGAGGGAGGGCCAGAGTGTGTCTGGATCTGTGTAAACCATCACCTCCCAGGACGGGAGGTGTACCCTCCTGGGTACAGATCAGCCTCCTCATCTGTACTTATGAAAGGCAGGAACTTCCAATCCATGGAGGACAAAGCATAAAGTCAGGGTCACAGAGCGCCTTTTATTTCTCTCTTTGTTGGGTGTTATTTCCATTAAAAAAAAAAACTTTTCTACCTGTCATGCAGGGTCACCTGCATTTTGAACTGGTGTTGCGATGATATATTCTTTGAAGGAGAACTACCTGTTCTGGAGATGTCAAGGTTAGAGGAGTCAGCAATTATGAGCTTATGAGATAATGACATGTGTGTTTAGTGTGATGGTAAATTATATTGTAGGAAAAAACTTTAAGATTTGGAGTAAACTCTTTTCCCATATAAACTTACTGCCTCAGGAGAACTGTGGTTAAAATGATAAATTACCAGGAAACTTCAAATTGCCCCTAGAGAGCCAAAATAGAAGTACAAGAAGAATCATTGTTGAAATCATCCCAAATTAGAAGTAACAATTATTCAATTAAAAATAAGTGAGTTACGCTTTTTATTTATATGGTGTCTTCTAGCAGTTGTTGGCCATAAGGCTCCAAGGGAAATTTAGTAATCCTAAACTTCAGTTTCCTCATCTCCATGATGGGTATGCTACCCTACCCAGCAGCTAAACAACTTGCTACAAATCTCCAAAGCAGCAGCATCCTCTGTTCTTTTGAATGAATCTATTTTAGCGGTCTTCTTGGTCAGACAGTTCTAATGTCTACCCTATCTCTTTGCGTCATGACATAAACCCACAACTTCTTGCCTTGTCCTAGGAAAATGACAGACACAGCTAACTCTTCACATTCTTAGAGAGTATGTGGTAGGTCAACCCCTAGCCTCCACCTCCCCTAACCCCCGACCCTAGCTACCAAGACAGCGAGGGCTTACTGCCCATGGCTTCTATTTGGGGAGAGAGTTGTCTCCATGCCCTCTCCAAACCCAGCTCACAGTGGAGTTCCAGGGTCCACACCCAGATATAATGCGGTGGAAGACAGGGTGGTCTCCATGGGTTCTACCTGTCTCCATGATTCACTGTTCCATCTGCAGATGGCCAGTGCCGAGTAACGTGGGAGAATACACTTGTGGCTACTTCACTCCACAAACACCCGGGAGGTAGGAGGTCTGCAGGAAGGAGTAGAAGAGACACCCTTCTGAAAGGGCAGGACTGGTCCAGATACCACAGCATGCTAGCCTGGGATCTTGGGCACCTCAAGCAGAACTTTGGAACCTCTCTGTATCCTTATCTGTGTAGGGGAAAATGGCACCTACATCACACAGCCTCACAGGGTGTTAACATCAGAGATGTGCACGTCATTGAAAAGCTCACGGTTCCCTCAGCTCAGCCCAGAAAGGTTAAATTGGTACTCTTTGGCTACAGCCACTCAGCCAGAGCTCAGTTCTGAGTCTAGCTGGGGGAGAAGATGGAATTAAATCTAGTATAGAGTGATCCAATTATTGGGCTATGCTTTATTGAGTTAAAGATTGCTGTTTCTTTTTTTTTTTTTTGGCCACACTGCTTGCTGTTCCCAGACTAGGGATCGAACGAACCCAGGACCCCAGTGGGGTAGTGTGGAGTCCTAATCCCTGAACCATCAAGGAATTCCTGCTGACAGCTTTATAATTGTGTGATATCTTCCCTTCATTTCATGTGGTCATAGCCTCAATGTGTGTAACAAGTCTTCCACAGAGAAGGAAAAGCAATCACCTAGAGGGTTATTGTAACTCCCTCAGCATAAGACCAGAAAGTAAGTCCTTTGTGTTAAGACCAGTCAATAGAAGACCCTCATCCAAATACAAATATTTACCTTGGGAAGGGTAAACTATTGACAGCTACTTCTGCATTGTCACAGGTAAATTGGTTAATTTCCTAGCAGATGGCCCTGGAGAGATGGGACGTGTTGTCTCGGAGAGGGGATGGGTATGATTGCCTCCTTTCATGGCAGGGTGCTGAGCAACAGGGAGTTTGCGGTGGAAGAAAGCGCACTGAACTTCAGTCTTGGGTCTGACGCTTGTACCACGTGTGACTTCGAGCGCCTTGCTTAGAGAGGTCTAAGCCTTCACTTTCTCTTCTGAAAATAGTATGGATGCACAAACACCCAACAAAACAGCTTTGAGAATGGAGAAGTGGGATGTGGGTGTGTGTGCTTCATAAGCCAGGAAGGGAAATGCAAACGCTGGTTGTTGGCATGACTATGGTCTCCATCTGGTTTGGATATGGGGTCAGCATGGAGAGAAGTACAAATCATAAGCCAGTTACTTTGCTAGGGACCCTGGATGTGTCAGGCATGGTATGTGTGTGTGGAGGAGGGGCCAGGCTCTGTGAAAGGCATCAGCCACCGAGAGCAACATAACTGTAATGGCTTCCATTATGGAGCCCCTACTGGGTGCCAGGCATTACTTTGAGCCCTCATAACAACCCTGATATGATTGTTTTTTTGATGAAGTGACTAGCTCAGAGAGGGAAAGTAGTGGTCCAAGGTCACACAGCTAATGAAGGCTGAAGCTAAGACTCAAACCGAGGCTGGGTGAACTCCAAGGCTCATGCCCTTAGCACTCCCTCCTCCTACGTCTCTCTCTATTTTCAGATCTTGTGCTCCTCAAACCTTCCTCAGGGCAGCTTGGGTTTACACAGGATAGGGGCAGATCCCAGCACTGTTCCAACTCCGTCAACAGAGGCAGCAACATGGCCCTGAAATCAAACGGGTTCCCTGGATATTCACTGGGCAGGCTGGAGCTCCCAAGTGAGAAGTAACCATCCATGCTTGATGTTACCCCAAAGCGCCTGTTCCTCATTTGGGGCATTAGTGGTTGTAACAGAAGTAGTAATATTTCAACAACACTGGTGATTAGTTACAGAAGGAGCCAAGTGGCAGCTCATCTCCATGTAAAAAGTGCTGCGGGCCTGTGAGGGCCCCTAGCCTGTGCTCCCCGTGTCAACAGGGTGCATATTCCCTGCCTGGTGCCCAGCTGGCAGAGCAGAGCCTCGTGACACAGACCCCTTCTAACTCACAGAGTTCCTAATGAGCCTTCAGGACAGAAGAAAAATGGAAGAAAGCAACAGGAAAACAGCAGCAAGCAAACCAGGGGGGTGTAGAATTCCAGCCCCCCAACCCCCCCGCAAGAGGGGAGTAACCCTTTGTGCATGCAGGGACGGTCCCAGCTCACCATCTCCCCACAGAGAAGAGTGTGGCGATGGAGTCGGAAGGAGACAAACAAGCCTGAAGGTCCAAACACCTATTTTTAAATTCTGGGGTCTTAGTCCAGCCTTAATTGGATGTCACTTGCTTGTTAACGCAGGTGCTGGGCTGGGCGTGTGTGACTTGGGAAGAGGAATGGGGGGCGATCTGTTTCCATCACATAATCCTTCATCCACAGGAAATGGAGGGACTGCTGGCTTCCTCCCGAGGCCTCTTGGACCAGAAGGCTGGCTTTGGAGGCGTGCACTTTCACACCCTAGGCGTCTACCATCAGGGAACCGTGGGGCAGACGGGAAGGAAAACATCCCGCCAGTGGCTGGGCTTGCCTCCTGCTCTGTGGGAGGGGTGGGATCAGAGGCCTGGCCAGGACACGGAGGGGTGTTACTGTGTGGCAGAGCCAGGAACATATGTGGGTGAAGTGGACGCAGTTTAATTTAGCAAAGGAAGTGTCATAACTGTCTCTTTAGTAACCACAAGGTACAAACTCTGGGAAAAATGACTGCACGTCTTATTTAAAGATATATATACACACACACACACACATACCCATGAGTCTGAATAATGCAAACAAGATTCTTTTTTTGCTTCATGCTTAGATTTTTGACCTACAAATCACTGTTCGTGTTTAAGTTTCTTTTGAAGGCACCCATTTAACCTCAAGATTAAAACAATATTCTGCCTTTATTTCCCCAATTTTGAAGCTCCCTAGGTCAAGGCTATGGTTTTCCCAGTGGTCATGTATGGATGTGAGAGTTGGACTGTGAGGAAAGATGAGAGCCAAAAAATTGATGCTTTTGAACTGTGGTGTTGGAGAAGACCCTTGAGAGTCCCTTGGACTGCAAGGAGATGCAACCAGTCCATCCTAAAGGAGATCAGTCCTGGGTGTTCATTGGAAGGACTGATGCTGAAGCTGAAACTCCAATACTTTGGCCACCTAATGCGAAGAGTTGACTCATTGGAAAAGACCCTGATGCTGGGAGGGATTGGGGGCAGGAGGAGAAGGGGGCGACAGAAGATGAGATGGCTGGATGGTATCACCGACTCGACGGACTTGGGTTTGAGTAAACTCCGGGAGTTAGTGATGGACAGGGAGGCCTGGCGAGCTGCGATTCATGGGGTCGCAAAGAGTCGGACACGACTGAGCGACTGAACTGAACTGAACTGATCTCTTCTCTTAAACCTTGATCATGTCCGGGCTACAGTTTCTGTACATTTCTGCCTGTGGAGAAAGATCTCAGATCAACCAAGTGACTTTATTGATCTAATAGACACTATCAGGTCTACGACCTGTCCGTGAAGAAGGATGCCTGTATTATAATAAGGTGTTCCCTATGCTCCTAGTGAAAAGATAAAGTGCCCGAAGTCAACACTGAGATGGCCAGAAGTCTGGGAAGATCTGAGCTTCCTTCTCTCAACCAGGGTGCTTGCTCTATGTCATTCTTAGAGACTACCTACATTTAACCTCTTTTCTGTTCTTGTATATTATATCATTAATGCCAATTGCTAACATTATTGAGTGTTTTCCTGAGCTAGGCACTGTGATAAATTGGTAACATTTCCCCTATATGTCTTCCTGTTAAGCTGGTATTCTTCTCCCATTTTTCAGATGAGGAAATAGGGGCTCAGAGGCACTGACTGCCTCAGAGGCCCATAGCTCATAGTTGGTGAGGCCTGTGCTTGAGCCTCCACAGCTCTTTTCTTCAAATCCTATGCACTTTTTACTGCGTAAATAACTGTCTTCAGCAACCTGTAAAACAGGTGTGGTCATGGAACTCAGTTCAATGTTATGTGGTAGGCTGGATGGGAGGGGAGTTTGGGGGAGAATGAATACATGTATATGTATGGCTGAGTGCCTTTAAGTTCACCTGAAACTATCACAACATTGTTAATTGGCTATACTCAATATAAAATAAAAAGTAAAAAAAAACCCAAAACAGATGTTATCATCCTGTTGCCAACAGAGAAATTGAGGCTGACGGAATGCAAGCGATTTGCCACTTTCCCAAAGTTTTGCCACTGGGAAATAGCAAAGCTGGAACTTGAGTGTTTCGACTCCAAATTCAGGGCTTTTCCTCTGACCCTTGCAGCAGCCCTGGGTTGCTGGTAAATTCAGAAAGGACAGAAAGCCGAGTTCCTGGTTCCTCCAGGGTCCCTTGCCTCAGCCTGTCACTATCTAAAAGCTCTGGATTCAGGTGTTTAGGTCTTCTTAGGCCTTGGGCTGAGCAAGCTAAGTCATGTGACCCTCCAAGGCCTCTTTCATCAAAACCACTTTCCAGTGCAATTTAACCAAAAGCGTCCTCACCTGGGTTTGGCTACATTATTTCTCAGGGTCCCTCTTGGGTTCTTCCCATGAAGATCCCCCTTCAAAGTCTCACTTCTACAGGAGGCCTTCTTTCTGTCTCTGGCTCAGGTTACTCTACTTATGGGCTTCCATGGTGTCTCAGTGGTAAAGACTCTGCCTGCAATGCAGGAGACTATGCAGGTTCCCTGGGTTGGGAAGATCCTCTGGAGAAGGGACCAGCAAACCACTCCAGCATTCTTTCTTTTTTTTAGCTGCAAAAAGCTTTATTGTTTCCATTTGGTCCAAGGCTTGAGAGAGGGCTCCAGGATGTTAAAAAAGCTGCCTAGTGGCTGCAGAGAGGGGCTTCAGGCAGCCCTGATGTTCGGTGGGTTCTTCAAAGGCCACTGGTCTCCAGAAGCTCCTAGTCCTGCTTGAGGGTGAGCCTCTGGAAGAGATACTCGCCCAACCCAGCCTGGGGACCAGCCAGCCTGCGGAGGTTGGTCAGGTGGTCACCCATCTTCTTGATGAGTTTCACTTCCTCATCTAGGAAGTGGTTCTCCAGGAAATCACAGATGTGGGGGTCTCCGCGGGCAGAAGCCAGGCCATGCAGATCCAACAGGGCTTGATTCAGGTTCTTCTCTATGAGAAGGGCGGCTTCCATAGCGTCCTGGGTTTTACCCCACTCATCTTGAGATGGCTTCTGCACGTCCAGGAAGAGGGCGCGGCTGCCACGCTGGTTTTTCAGTTTCAAGAGAAGCTCCGCGCCCTCGCGCTTCTCCTTGGCCAACTCGCGAAAAAAGTGACCCACACCCTCCAGAGCCACATCATCGCGGTCGAAATAGAAGCCCAGAGAGAGGAAGGTGTAGGAGGCCCGCAGTTACATGTTAACCAGGCGGTTGACGGCGGCCTCCACATCGGTAGAATAATTCTGACGAATCTGGGAGCTCATGATTGGTCGGTAATAAGGAGTTAAAAAATGGTGGCTGGTCCCGGTGATCGCGGACAGCTGAGTGGCTGACTCCGGAGGTTGCGACTGGAAAAAAGGTTGGCGGGTAGTCGGAGGCTGGAGCAAGGGGCGTCCCTGGGTCTGTTCCGTCCAAGCACTGTTGAAGCAAGAGACAGATCCGCGGGGTTGCGGAGCGCACTTCCCACTCCAGTATTCTTGCCTGGAAAATCCCGTGGACAGAGGAGCCTGGTGGGCTACAGTCTATAGCAAAGAGTCGGACACAGCTGAAGTGACTGAGCACACACGCTACTTAAAACCTTCTTGTCTGTTGAATTGACTGTTTTCTCCTTCACTTTTCTGCCCTGGGTCCATGAGAAGAATGCTAGAATCCAGATGTGGCTTCTCTAGATTATGAAAACTCCCAGCACTCCTGGGAGGCTCCCCCATCAATGAGGAAGTTGAACACCCAATAGATCCTTCCCCTGCTTCAGGCCCAGCCCCCACTCCTGTTGCTCCCACTTTGGGTTCAGCATCCTGGAAAAGGTTCAGGGTGGTGATGGAGTTAATGCAATCCCATCGGAACCTGTGAGGAAGAGCTTGGCACTAGTATAAACCTCCCCACTGCCAGGGCGGCCCTGTTCTCCATCATCTTCTGCTCCCTCTTCCCAATAAAATGACCCATTTAAACCAGGTTTTTCTTATTAACAAGCTTCCTACTAAATGGCTTCAGCTGTGCTTGCTGATTTATAGGGCTTAGGAAGGCCTGCTCAGCTGTGCCCCTCCCTGTTGGTCAAGGGCCTGAATCATCTTGTCCTGGTGACACGGGGAGGGCAGAAGCCGCCTTCCAAGTGGCAACTCCAGAAAGGGCTTCTTTCCATCTTAATATTTTAATTTTGGAAATGCTGAACACACGAGATTAGAGAAAATAATATAATGGAACCCCTTGAACCATCAGCTTGCCAATCTTGTTTGATTTGCTTCTCCCTGCTTCCCAAACTAACCCCACCAGCTAGATTATTTTAACTTGAATCCCAAACATTTTATCATTCCACTCATTTCAGTATATTTTCTAAGAGATAAAGACTCTCTGTCCTTTTAACATAACCACAATGCCATGAACACATCTAAAAATATTAACAATACATTTTTATTTTTTCCCTTCATTTATTTTTAATTGAAGGATAGTTAGAATATTGTGCTGGTTTCTGCCATACGTCACCATGAATCAGCCACAGGTATACACATATCCCCTCCCTCCTCAGCGTCCCTCCCACCTCCCTCCCCATCCCACCCCCCTCTAGGTTGTCACAGAGCCCTGGTCTGGGTGCCCTGAGTCAAACAGGGCACTCTATTTTAGATATGTTGGTGTATATGTTTCCATGCGACTCTCTGCATTCATTTCACTTTCTCCTTCCAACCCCTGCCCCCATGTCCATAAGTCTGTTCTCTATAACAATCTGTTTTTAATATTATCTAATATCCATTCAATGTTCATATTTTCTTGGTTGTCTCATAATTTTTGAATACTTGATCCATTTAAATCAGGATCTAATCAATGCTCCCAAGTTCATTTGATTTACTATAACTCAAGTTTGTTTTTAATCTGCAATGGTTCCTCTCTTATTTTTCAGAGACATCTTGATGTAGACAAGTTCCCAAAACATATGTACACTGCGCCATCACCAACATGGATATGCTGAAACACCCTTGTCAGCACAGACCTTTCCTATAACAAGGGTTATTTATGTCCTTGGGTATGGCCCTAACCCACAAACCTCTGCCCGCTGTCTCTCAGAGTATCTTAAAAAGGCTGAATTGCACGTGAAAAGATGATCAATGTTGCTAATCATCAGGGAAATACAATGAGATATCACCTTACACCTGTCAGAATAGCCATCACCGAAAAGGACACAAATAACAAACGTGGACAAGGTATGGAGAAAAGGGGACTCTTCTACACTGTTGGTAGGAATGTGAACTGGTGCAGCCACTGTGGGAAAATGTATGGAGGTTTCTCACAAAACTAAAAATAGACCTACCATATGACCCAGAAATTACACTGCTGGGTATATATCTGAAAAACAGAAGCACTAACTTAAAAAGATAAATGTATCCGAGTGTTCATAGCAGCATTATTTACAGTGCCAAGATATGGAAGCAACATAAGTGTCCATCAACAGAGGAAAGGATAAAGATGACATGACATATATATATTTGTACACACACACACACACAAATATATATACAGTGGAATATTACCTGCCCATAAAAAAGAACAAAATTTTGCCATTTGCAGCAACATGGATAGACTTGGAGGGCATTATGCTAAGTGAAATAAGTCAGGGAAAGACAAATACTATGTATCACATATAGATAGTGGTAGATAGATAGATCTATAGATCGATAAATCTATCGATAGCTATATTTATCTATCGATAGATCTATAGTGATAGTGATAGATAGATAAATATAACAAACTAGTGAATAAAGCAAAAAAAAAGAAGCAGAATCACAGAAACAGAGAATCACAGAAACAGAGAATCACAGAAACACCAGCAGTTGGGGGTGGGGGGAGGAGAGGCCATATAGGGATAGGAGATTATACAGCTATAAAAAGGGTTATTATGGCATTATATGAAATCATGTGTGTGAAGCTTTTGAAAATTGTAAAGCACTGCAGAATTGAACAAATCTTTCATTCAATGAAAAAGGAAGGTTAAATCATCTTACCCCAACACTGGTTGCAACAATAGGATTCTACAGTGCTGATTAATACCGACCCATAAACCCCGATAACTCATTTATTAGTACATCGCGACTGAACAACAATAAAGCATTTACCACGGCTCACCAGGGTTGGTCCTCTACCATCTCTGTTTTCCCAGATGAGGAAATAAATAGAGGGATAGAAGAATCTGGTCTACTCTTTCTGATTAGTGGATGTGGGCTTTGATATCAAATTATCTGATGGATGCACCCACTTCTTAACCTCCGAAGGGCCCTGTCTCATGGCACAAGATCTCAGGGCCTTTGTTGAGCTTCCAAGGTCCTCAAGCTGGGCCAGAGGGGAGGGTGAGAAACTGGATCACGAATGTGTCTGCAGTCCTGGGGAGAGGGGAGGACAAGGAGGCGGCAGAGAGGCACAGAGCTGCGGATCTGCTGCGGATGGATTCCCTTTGTCCGACCTGGGCTTGTGCCCAGCCCCACCAACTCCCCAGGGAGGCTGCGAACAGGCCTCCCCACCTCCTCTCTTTCACAAGTCCACACAAACCATCATTACCACATCTCTCAAGCCCACACAAATACCACATCCACATGCCCTCAGATCCATACTACTCAGCTCACAGGCCAGCCCCAACACAGCTCAGGCCTGCAAGCACATACTTGCCCCCGCTCCACACACACACACACACACACACACTTCACTGTGCGGAATAAACACAGACCCTGTAGGCGCCGGGTGGGGGCGGTGGGGGACGGGGGGCGCTGGTGTTTTCGCTATGGCTGCCTGACTTCAGATAGAAAGATTGTTTATCATCTATCTATCCATCCATCTATCTGTCTATGTTTAATGAAAAAGAAAGTGAAAGTCTCTCAGTTGTGTCCAACTCTTTGCGACCCCATGGACTGTAGCCCACCAGTCTCCTCTGTCCATGGAATTCTCCAGGCAAGAGCACTGGAGTGGGTAGCCATTCCATTGTCCAGGGGATCTTCCGGACCCAGGGATGGAACCTGTGTCTCCTACATTGCAGGCGGTTCCTTTACCTTCTGAGCCACCAGGGAAGCCCATCTATGTTTAATAGGTCTTTTTTAGTTCTGGAAAAGGCAAAAGCTTTGGAGCTCCTGGTCTCTGTAGGTCCAGGGAGTCTAGAAGGAGCTTGAGAGTGGCCAGGGTGGAAGGGTTACAAACAGGTGAGCAGCCGGCTGGATAAATAGGGCTAAATGGAATCTCTCCCCACCCTCCCCAACCATCTGAAGGAGGGGAGCACTAATCTGTGGTTCTAAGAGATAGAAAAACACCAACTGCTAGCAAGATAATCCAATTTCCTTTTTCCCTCGCTCTGAAGGGGACTGCCCCAGCCCTCCTGCTCCAACTTCATGCTGAGTTTCAGTCTGGCTAGAACTCTTTACCCCTGCAGCAGAATTCATATCAAAGCCTCAGCCCCCCAGGGTTCATTAGGAGGCATTTATTTCTGCATATTCTTGGAGAGCAGGAGGGAGGATAACTTATTCGCAATGCAAATTTCAACTTTCCCTCCCTTCTCACAGGGAGATTTTGCAGGTCATTAAAAATATATGATTGCCTCCAAAATAGCAGGGAGAGCCGCTCTGCTGGGCAGGATCAGGTGCTGGTGCTGGAAGGCCCCTGAAAGATGTGGCATGGATGCCAGGCCCTCGCTCCTGTTCCAGCCTCTAGGCCCCAGATCACAGCGATGGTGGCCCAGATGGGACGTAGACCCACTCTGTCTTCATTTCTGTCTTGCCTTTTAACTGCTGTGGGGCATCTGAGCTCTCAGTTTCCTCCTTTATAGAAGGAGGAATAAATAAGCAGCTGGACCCAGAGCACATGGTTCAGAGGAGCTCTTCCGGCTAGGCCCTTCCCTACCCCGCTGCTGTCAGGCTCAGTGACCCCTTTGTTCATTCCATTGCTTTCCCCAATGTGGGTTCCTGGGACCCAGGAAAGGAGGTGTTGCTTGGATCTTCTGGGCATGATGAGGGTTTCACTTGATGTTTACAGAGTTGCTGTGGGAATTCAAAAGCCCCAGAAGTCTCTAGGCCTTTGCCTTCGACCTAATTGATCCCATAGACTTTGGTCAGTTACAGGGGGAGGGAGAATCTAAGAGATACGAGCGTTGCTCAAAGCCATTGTCTCTGTATAAAAGCAAGAGGTTTTAGCCAGGCAGGCAGGAAGCCACTCCTGCCCGAGTCTGAGGCAGGGACCTGCGATCTCCTGGCAGGATGGAGATCTCTTTAGGCCTAGTCCCCCTGAGTCTCATTTGCTCTAGCCCTGAACTGCAGGCCTATGAGATGCCCTGCTTGGGACTTCCTGGTCCAGTGGGTAAGAATTTGCCTTGCAATGCAGGGGTCACTGGTTCATTCTCTGGTCTGGCAACTAAGATCCCAAATGCCTTAGAGCAACTGAGCCCACACGCCCCAACTAGAGAGTCTGTGCGCCACCAATGAAGACCCCGCACGAAGCAACTAAGACTCGACACAGCCAAATCAATAATAATAAATATTTTTAAATGTCCTGCTTGTGCATGCATGCTAAGTCACTTCAGTTGTGTCCTGCTCTTTGTGACCCTACGGACCATAGCACGCCAGGCTCCTTTGTCCATGGAATTATCCAGGCAAGAATACTGGAGTGGGTTCCCATGTCTTCCTCCAGGAGATCTTTCCAACCCAGGGATTGAACCCGCTTCTCTTAATATCTCCCTTGTCTTATGTCTCCTGCATTAGCAGGTGGGTTCTTTACCCCTAGCGCCACTTGGGAAGCCCCATCCTTCTTAAGTAATGATAAAGTTAGTTCATAGATCTGGACTCACAGAATGGAGGCTGACCCAGGGCCTAGCTCAAGCCAGGAGTTTCAACCTAAATCAACCTGCACTTAACAGGAAACACCTCTCCATCAAAGCAAGCTGTCACCAATCACAACCCCCATTTCAGCTTCAGCTGGCTCACCTTAACCTGGAAAATCGGGCCTGAGCCTTATAAGGAAATCCCCCAACCTCCCAGCCAGTCATGCCCTATTTCCAAGTTGCTCCTTTGTTGCCTCTAATAGACTAAAGCCTCACTCTTGACCAAAATCCCTTGAGAAGAGCACTGTATTCCTCCAAGGCGTGGGTCGTTGTCCCTTGAATAAAGGACATCAAACTCAGTACTAAATTGTTTTAGTTTTGTCATTTGACAATAATATGCACATAATCCTTGAGAAGCACGGCTGTATAATTGTTAGAGGAAAGTCATATATTTCGAAAGTTTTAAATTATCTTTTAAATTCAGATTTAAAAGATATCTGGGAAAACAGTTTGGCAATTTCTCAAAATGTCGGTTGATTTGACCCAGTATTTCCACTCCTACCTCTATAACTTAAGGAAATGAAAACACAGGACCCCCTGAAAACTTGCACATGAATGTTCATGGTGGCATTACTCATAATTGCCAGAAAAGGGAAAACAATCCAAATGTCCATCAAAGAATGAATGGATAAATAAAACATGAGTCTCTCTCCTCTCTAGACTCTCACATACACACCTGCCTGCATTCAGGATTTAATTTCAACCATTTGATGAAAAAATCAGTCTTCTCCACATCAAGGGTTGGAGCCAGGTTCTCTCCAGGAGCCTGAGAGGAGAGGTCACCTTCCCAGCGTCACCTCCTGCTGCTCCTCTGAAGTCCTCCCTCCTCCACATACATCTTCTGCTTTAGCATCTTCAGCCTTTTGCATTTCTGGAAGCCTTCCATGGCTTGTGCATCCTCATCGTGGAATACTTTCTCCTGCATCTCTGCCCATGGACCACCTACTGGGCTTCCAGAGCCTTTCCCTGGAAGCAGTTGGTTACTGCCTCCTCATGGGCTGGGAAGCAGCACAGGGCCCCTGGGACTGAGCTCTTCAGGTGCAGAGACTGTGGCTCACTCCCCTGAATCCTGGTGGGATGCAGGACATATGGTGGGTCTCTGGTGATGATGGGCAGAGAAGCCAATAGCACCCCACTCCAGTACTCTTGCCTGGAGAATCCCAGGGACGGGGGAGCCTGGTGGGCTGCCATCTATGGGGTCGCACAGAGTCGGACTTAGCAGCAGCAGCAGCAGCAATGATGGGAAGAAAAGGGAAGAAAGAGGTAGAGGGACAGAAGGAAAAGGAAGATCATTTTGTATTATATCTGTTTTTATATAATGAGATTTAAAAAGAAAAGAAATTAGTTACAAAAGGTCTCTGATTTCTTCCATGTAATTTTTTGTTGGTATCTAATTTAATTCATTAATAAGGTGGAAAAGGAGAAAGGCATATTTTACACCCTAATGAAGTGAACAGTTTTGAGGATTTTAAAAACAGTTATATTTTATAGATAATATTCATTTCTTCCCTATAAAAAAAATCATATTTTCTCCCTTAGAATCACCTTGACCCTTACTGAATAAGGGCTGAATATGGAGCTCCTTTCTCTTTGTTCAAGTGGAAAGCGCACACACAGTTGTTGCCTTTCAAATCAGAAGAGGTTTAACTTCTTTGTTTTGGTCCAAACCCATCCCCCTCAACACTCCCTGTGTACAAATGCATCAAGTTTGTGGACTTCAAAGGGCGTTCCACGTGAGTGCTGGAGATATGGGGGTTCCCGAGGTGGGTATGGCCCCTCTTTATTAGTTAGCATTTACTAAGCCTTTATAATCATTAACTAGTTCGAGTGTTGGAGTAGTTCTTTTTTAAATTTTATTGTAATTGATTTACTATGTTGTGTTAATTTCTGCTGTACCGCAGTGACTCACTTATACATATATTATCCTTTTTCCTATTGACGGACTCATTCTTGAAGGCATTGTTGAGAACTGTCTGAACATAGCAGGGGGGAAACTGATCTGCTGGCTGGTAGATGTGGCCCTGTTCCTACGCAGGTTCCTTTATGAGACATGTTTCAGAACTGGGGGCTGTATGGCTCAGAGGAAAAAAACGTTGAAATGATTTCTTGCCCTGACTCTGTCATTAACCAGCTGTGTGACCTTGGCTGCAGCCTCAGCTGTGCTGTGGCTGGCTTCAATCAGAGAAAGCAAATAGGTAGCACATGTGCCATGGCTGGTGCCCTCCTGTCACCAGGGCAGACATTGTTAATCAATCCCAGCCTCTCTCCTGAGCCTGGGCAGGCTTCATAATCCCATGTGCCTACAATTGAGCTGACTGCTGCAGCTTATTTACCATGCCTGGACTAAATGATCTCTTGCCTGTCCCTTCCAAGGCTAACATTAAATAATGTTAAGTATTACAGCTATTCCTTTTGTTGTGGCAACCACCACCAACAGACTCTACAAAATTGTGCTATTCCATTCCAAGGATCACAAAGAATTTCCCTCCTCAAAATACTCCTGAGAAACAGGAAAATAAGCATTCCATCCTAACCGTCCCAGAGGTTGAGTCTGCGTGAAGCCAAGGGGATACTCTAAAATAAGTTCCAAGCAGGGCTGAAAGCAAAGGCAGCCACAGCAGATACCTCTTCCTTTAGCACTGAGGGCCGGGAGCCAGTCCTTCTATCCAAAGGGAATTCCTATAGGAGTTAATGAGAATTTGGTATTAAAATGAATAGGTTGCTCTCATTCACTGCTGGTGGAAATGTAAAATGGTGCTTGCTACTGCTTTGGAAAACAGTCTGGCAGTTCCTCAAAATGTTAAATACAGAGTTACCACATGACCCAGCAATTCTACTCCTAGGTATATACCCAAGAGAAATAGACACATATGTCCACATAAAAACTTGTACATGAATGTTCATAGTACCACTGTTGATAATAGCTAAAAAGTAGAAGCAATCAAAATGCCCATCAACTGATGAATGCATAAATACAAAATGTGCTATATCCATAGATGGAATATTATTCAACTATAAAATAAAATTAAGTATGTATATGCATGAACCTTGAAAACCTCATACTAAGTGAAAGAAGCTAGTCACGCAACACCACAAACTGTGTGATTTCATTTATATGAAATATCTAGAATAGATAGATCTACAAAGAAAGATTAGTGGTTGCCTACGGTTGAGGGGGCTGGAGGGTTTGGGGGTGATGGTTAAGGGCTACAAGGTTTTGGGGTGATGAAAATGTTCTAAAATTGACTGTGGTGTTGGTTGTCCAACACTGTCAGTATGTCAAAAGCCATTGAATTGTATGATTTAAATGAGTGGATTGTATGGTATGTGGATTATATCCAAAAAAGCTGTTAAAAAGCAAAGCTGTCATATTAAAAAATTTTTTTAAATAAAATTAGCAGTTTCCAGTTTTGAGGAATCTTCATGTGGCAAGTTAAAGGTTGTGTTTGTGCGTTGATGTGTTTATGTGTCCTAACAGTGACAACAGAATGAAGTGAAGTGAAAGTCGCTCACTCATGTCTGACTCTTTGAGACCCCATGGACTATACAGTCCATGGAATTCTCCCGGTCAGAATACTGGAGAGGGTAGCCTTTCCCTTCTCCAGGGGTTCTTTCTTTTTTTTTTTTTTTCCAGGGGTTCTTTCTAACCCAGGGACTGAACCCAGATCTGCCGCATTGCAGGCAGATTCTTCACCAGCTGAGCCACAAGGGAAGCCCAAGAATACTGGAGTGGGTAGCCTATCCCTTCTCCAGCAGATCTTCCTGACCCAGGAATCGAACCGGGGTCATCTGCATTGCAGGAGGATTCTTTACCAACTGAGCCACCAGGGAAGCCCAATAATAGAATAGCATCCTACAAAATGTCCTATGGTCTTCCAGTAATTAACATGGCTAGGTACTATTCTGATTTTTTAAGGATTGACTAATGGGTCCCAATCCATACCCAATGCCTTTCATTTATTGACAAGAAATGGGAAATATATATATTTAACCCCCAACATCATGCCTGTCTCCTCCTTATAAGACTTTAATCCCTCTCCTTGGCTTGTAAGATAAAGTCAGAACATATGCAGCTCTCAACAAGCTGCCCTTACTCAACTTAGTAGGGCATCTCCTGACGCCTTCCCTAACACCCTCTGTTCTCTCGTCATTCAGAATGGCGCGCCCTTGCTCTGCAGTCCACCTGAGCAATTCTACACCTTTGTACCTTCAGAGATGAGGTTCCCCCGTCCTTTACACCTTGCTCCATCCACTCTGTTGTTCCTTATCTGGTAAAATGCAACTCACTTCTTAGGAAACAAAGCCTTCTCTGGATCTCTAGACAACCGACTTACACCTATAACTCTGTACAGATCTCATCGTTGACACATTCTTTATGGACTTGTCTGCCTCCTCCCCATCAAGGGCAGGGGTGATGTTGCAGAGACTTATGAAATCCCAGGGCTTAGCAGCATGCCTGACACAGAGTGGGCCTTCAGAGCACAGACAGACTGATAACACTTGATGGCCCTGGGCTCGTGACAGTGAAAGTGCATTATCTGAGTAGATGATGTGCTGGGTTTTTTCTTTTGGAATGGAGGAGAGGCAACCTAATTCAAGCATCAACA
Organism: Cervus elaphus; assembly: GCF_910594005.1. Classification (NCBI taxonomy): domain Eukaryota; kingdom Metazoa; phylum Chordata; class Mammalia; order Artiodactyla; family Cervidae; genus Cervus; species Cervus elaphus. The sequence goes on from NC_057822.1 coordinate 43,679,311, forward strand.
GAACCTTTGAGAGTTCGTTTTTGTTCCAGTGATCTCTGATGACTTTTTTTCTGCAAAAATCCAATTGTGTGAAATTATAGACACATTACCTACCCTGACAGCTCAGTTGGTAAAGTGTCTGTCTTCAACGCAGGAGACCCCGGTTTGATTCCTGGGTCAGGAAGATCCCCTGGAGAAGGAATAGGCTACCCACTCCAGTATTCTTGGGCTTCCCTTGTAGCTCAGCTGGTAACGAATCCGCCTGCAGTGTGGGAGACCTGGGTTTGATTCCTGGGTTGGGAAGATCCCCTTGGAGAAGGGAAAGGCTACCCACTCCAGTATTCTGGCCTGGAGAATTCCATGGACTGTATAGTCCATGGGGTCCCAAAGAGTTGAACACGACTAAGATTTTCACTTTCACATACCTAGTTAAGGTTGTGTCCTCCTTTTGACACAGTTTGTGGAAGGTGGAGAAGACAGTGAAAAGTCCAGCTTCTCTGGGCCGAATTCTGACCAATGAGGAGGAAGTGGTTGGAGAAGTGATGGAAACGTGAGAGAAAACCCCCATATGGACCTTGACTCACCACCACGGTGGGCAGTGGAAGTGTCCTGCCACATCTGTGCCGTGTGGCCGCCCTGGCAGCTAACCCCAGGGCGTGTATAGTGGTAAGTTTTGTGTGTACTGCTGTGCTAATTGCATATGTGTGAAATCACTTGAGGGTTTTATACACACACATTTATATGTTTTATATACATACACACACACAATATCTATATAGCCCTTGTGTGATTTTAAATTCATCTCCAGGCAACAACACTGGAGTGGGTAGCCATTCCCTCCTCTAGGGGATCTTCCCAACCCAGGGATTGAACATGGGTCTCCTGCATTGCAGGCAGTTTTTTTTTTTTTACCATCTGAGCCACCAGGGAAGCCCAATAAATATTTATATTTATTAACATGTATATAATCATATAGTAATGTTACATAAATGTAATAACATTATTGTACATTTAAATTTTTTCCCCAACAGTTTATTGGAGTATAGTTGCTTTACAGTGCTGTGTACAATGAGCTGAATCAGTTACACATATACGTATATTGACTCTTTTTTTCAGTTTCTTTCCCCACATAGGTCATTTCAGAGCATTTTTATAGAGTTGCTTGTGCTATACTGTAGGTTTTATTAGTTTTCTGTTTTGTATATAGTATAGGAGTGTGTGCATGCACTCCAGTGTTCCTGCCTGGAGAATCCCAGGGATGGGGGAGCCTGGTGGGCTGCCGTCTGTGGGGTCGCACAGGGTCGGACACGACTGAAGCGACTTAGCAGCAGCAGCAGCGTGTACATGTCAACCCCAGTCTCCCAGTTTATCCTCCCCGTCTCCCCTCCTCTCTCCATAACCGTTAAGTTTGTTTTTTAAATTAGTGACTCTATTTCTTCCCAGCAGTTTAAAGAGCCTTTCTCTGTGTTGCTACTCCCTTCCCAATCTGCTCTCCAATTTGGGGACAACTGATCTAACGAAGGACAATTCCAGGAAGCAGAGTTTCCTTCTCCCAACCTGAGCATGAGAAGAATAAGTCTCAGTGAGTTGAAGGAATCGCCCAAGCCCCACAGCTGGGGGATGACAGACCCATTCCCCCAACCCCTCCTAGATAAAGTCTCCTGCTCACTCTGCTTACCCTGGCTGCAGGGGAGGGCGCTGGGACAGGGGCAAGAGGTGGGTGAGAAGAGTCTGAGAAATCAGAAGGACACCTATAGTTGTCCAGAGCCAGAGATGCCAGGTAAATAATTTAGGAACAAATAGGAACTGATCCTCATCCCCCTTTTAAAATATTAGAACATGCAAGAATAAGTTTTTTTTTCATGAAGCCTCTCTGCTTCATACAGTTCCAGGGATTGAAACCTTATACACAGCCAGCAAGGTCTGATGGAAAAGCTGCCTTCTGTGGTGTATATACAGAATAAGTGATGGCCCCATAAAACATGGATTTCTTTAATCTGTTGAGGGAGCAGCCCGACAAGACACCATGAGGGCACAGCTGTGTTTACTCCAGGGTCACCTAGTGTTATTTATAATAAATGCTTTCGCTTTTGCTCTCTGGTGACCACCTTCCCCTTCCCAGGATATGAAGTACGTTACTGCAGAACCAGACGCTGTTAATGGGCCCACACGGCTATGAACACACCAGCCGGTCCAAACTTTATAGCATCCATCACGGGACACCGGGCTCCTTATTAAAGAGAGAGCTTTTACAGCATTTTCCAGAGCACCATATTTTCTAGACCCAACCCGCAGGGAGACCTCTACAGGGAGTGGTATTGCATTAGAGGCCGTTAGATGGGGTCTGGGCCTCGGCAGTGAGGCAAGAAAATCATCGAATGGTATTTATGATGTGCGGTCCTGTGTTGACACGGTGCTAGGGGCCATATGAGGAAAGGTAGACCATCTTGAGACTTTTCCCTTAGGAGCTTCCATTTGGAAAGTGAACACTGAAGCATACGTAAAAATTATGACCCAATTCACCATGTGCAGTGTGGAGCAAAAATGTAATTAACTTTGATTTATTGCGTGTAGTACAAACCTCGATCTACTCAACCTTTCTGGGCCACCAGAAGTTCTTTTTTGTTTCAGTCATTTAATATCTTATAGATCGGTCTTGGGCCCCCTTTCCTATTTAGGAAGCAGAGTTTACCAATTATAATCTTATCTTTCTTTGATGGCCGAGGATCTTGCGGTGTCAGACTGATGTTTGTAAATGTTCTTTTGCTCCTTGAACTCCGTGGTGGACTGGGGATTAAGGCGACTGGCTTTGATGTCAAAACCTGGCTCCGTTGCTTATGGCTCCGTTGCTTAACTTAACAAACTGGGTGGCCTGGGGCAAGCTGTGGCACCAGGCTGAGCTTCTGAGCCTTAGTGTTCTCATCTGTGAAATGGAACGGATAGTAGTTCCTTGGCTAGGATTAGAGATGATGAGTGTAGATCCTTAATCATAGTATCTGCTACATTTGTTGTTCACTCACTAAGTTGTGTCCAATTCTTTCTGACCCCATGGACTCCAGCACGCCAGGCTCCCCTGTCCTTCACTGTCTCCCAGAGGTTGCTCAAATTCATGTTCACTGGGTCGGTGCTGCTATCTAACCATCTCATCCTCTGCTGACCTCTTCTCTTTATGCCTTCAAGCACCAAACCAATAAGAGTTCTTATCCATTGCGTCAAGATAGGATGGGATGCGAGTAGAGCTCAGATAGATCTCTCCTACCCTAGAAATATTGACTGCTGGTAATGAGTACTATTATGCCTGCCCAGATCCCCTCCTCAGGGTTTAGCCACCTGTCCTTAGCAGCTGGAAACATCAGCTGCTGACCATTCACAGCTGTGTTCCTAGCTGGGTATGGCCCATAGCCATCAGACACCGTCTGGCCCAAGGTTATACTCCCTCCCAGGCTGGATGACCTAGAGACAAAAATTCAGTCCCATTGCCTCAGTTTGGTACAATTTTGAAGGGCTGCCCCGGCTCCTGAGTTGCCTGTCGGATCAGCTAAGGCCTCAGATGCAGGCCAGTGTCTCCTGCTGTGAGTTTACTCCTCACGGGTGCACTTGCTGAGTGCTCTCCCCAGGAAACCTGCAGCCCCCAACGTTTCCAGTTGAGAGTCTATCTCAATCTAAGATCTTGCTTGAAAGTACATTGTTGATTTAAATTTTTCTTGAGATTTGTATGTCTCTCTTAAAAGTAGAGAAAAATATTAGTAAATTGTATTTTCTGGTTATTTAGGTCTCAGTTATCTGTATTTGTTTCCTATTGCTACCGTAACAAATCATATCACCCTCAATTTAGTGGCTTAAGACAGCACACATTTATTACCTTAAATTGTATAGTCTGTAAGTCTGAAGCGGGTCTCGCCAGGCTAAAATCAAGGTCTCTGCAGGACTCTGCTCTTTTTCAGAGGCTCTAGGGGAGAATCTATCTCCTTGATCTTTCCAGTTTCTAGCAGCTGCCCAGGCTCCTTAGCTCTTGGCCTTCTTCCTCTATTTTCAGGGCCAGCAGTAGTGGATCTACTTAAATTTGACATCACTCTGAACTCCTCTTCTGCCTGTCTTACACTTTTAAGGACCTTGGGATAACATTTAGGCCTACCTGGTTAATCCAGGATTATCTCCCCGTTTTAAAGCCAACTGATTAGCAACCTTAATTCCATCCGAAACGTTAATTCCCGTTTGTCATGTAGTGTAACATATTCACAGGTTCCTGGGTTAGGATGTGGACATCTTTAGAGGGTCATTATTCTGTCTACCACACCAATCAAAGTTTTACTGTTTAACTTGATAAGACAAATGGGAAGCAGAGCAAAGTAAGCCAAGATGGACTTACTTGGGCAATTACAATGTGTATACATTTTGTTGTCTGGGATGTTTCAAGGTTACGAACATCTGGGAAGCAGAGTCTGGTGAGAGGGGGAGCTTTGGGAGGAAGTGGGCAGTAGCATAGGCAAAACTAAAAGTGACAAAAGCTTGACGGTACCTAACTTATGCAATGCAAAAAACTAGAAGGTTGTGCTTTGAATATATTTGAAAGGAGAGTCTGATGTAATGGCTAAGCCCAGTTATGTCTTTGGGCTATGTTAGCTATCCTGACTTATCAAAACTTGGAGGCCAAGAAAGGCTATGGAAGGATGGTACCCTTTGTCTGACATGAAACTGATTGTCATATGGCCAGCCACATGAAAATCACATGAAGAAATTTTGTCTAAATTTAACCAGCACTGTTTGGGATCAAATGCAACACCAGATTTCCAGCAATTGGGAGGCATTTAAATTCAAGGTAGCTCCATCAGTGAGAGAATTGCTGACTTCCAATACTCTTATTTGTGTCTTTAGAGCCCAAGACTCTCTAGTTACTATTAGTAACTGCCATCTCTGGCTTGTTGTTGTTCAGTTGCTTAGTCATGTCCTACTCTTTGTGACCCCACGGACTGCAGCATGCCAGGCTTCCCTGTCCTTCACCATCTCCTGGAGTTTGTTCAAACTCATGTCCATTGAGTCAGTGATGCCATCCAACCATCTCATCCTCTGTCATCCCCTTCTCCTCCTGCCTTCAATCTTCAACCACCTTCAACAGCATCAGGATCTTTTCTAATGAGTCAGCTCTTGGCATCAAGTGGCCAAAGTATTGGAGCTTCAGCTTCAGCATCAGTCCTTCCAATGAATATTCAGGCTTGATTTCCTTTAGGATGGACTGGTTGGATCTCCTTGCAGTCCAAGGACTCTCAAGTGTCTTCTCCAACACCACAGTTCAGAAGCATGAATTCTTCGGCACTCAGCTTTCTTTATGGTCCAACTCTCATATCCATACATGACTACTGGAAAAACCATAGCTTTGACTAGAAGAACCTTGGTTGGCAAATTAATGTCTTTTTTAATATGCTATCTAGGTTTGTCATAGCTTTTCTTTCAAGGAGCAAGCATCTTTTATTTTCATGGCACAGTCACCATCTGCAGTGATTTTGGAGCCCAAGAAAATAAAACCTGTCACTGTTTCCATTGTTTCCCCATCTATTAGGGCTCAGCATCGCAGGACAGAGAGTGGGTTTGAGGTGCATATGAGGATGGTGACCCTTTCCTCAGTTAACTCTTTTGTTCACATTTATAATCCACTAAATAAGAGCTTAAAAGTCCAGGCAAGATGCAGTTGAAAAAGGCTGGATGATCTGATCAGTTTCCTCTGCCTTAGCAGAGCTGAATGTCTGGGGCTTCCAGGCAAGTTACTTGTGAATATATATAAGGAAATCTAAGGTATGTTTTAAATAAACATACCAGAGCATATGTATCCCACATGACTCTCCCCTTTAACACAGTCCCCTTGGAAGATGAATCACTTATTCCAAAGATACTGTTAAATACAATCTGGATCATTTCTTTTTAGACACTTAAGTGCGTACTTTGGAGTATCTTGATGGAGGCAAATGCTTATCCTTTAAAGGTAGATTTGATTTTTACCAACAGTCAAAACTCATTTGTGTCAAAGTCTGGGAAATCAGGTGGATAATCAAATGAAGTTATACCATTTTAGATTAAAGATGAGTCTGATATAATTGAATGAGACTAGTTTTCTCCTGAGGATTGTAGATGGCTCTGAATAAGAACAATGGCCTCATTGATGGGGTTATTTGGCACCTTTCAAAGTGATTTCCTTAAGACATTGTGCACAGTTGAGAGTGGTAACTTCTAGACTTTGTCTTAACGTTTATTACTTCAAAGAGACATTGTTTCTTAGTGCGTAAAAGCACAGATTCTGAAGACAATCCTGGAACCAAAGTTCAGCTCCATAATTTTTCAGCTGTATGACCTCAAGCAAGTCACTTATCCTCTCTGGGCTTCATTTTCTTCATCTGAATAGGAGGCTACCCTCAAGATACACATAGCTTCCAGGGAGAGAGCAGTGTCGCTGCTCTGAAAGCCTCTGGTGATAGCCTAAGTATGGAAAACAGCCTCACTGATAGTGGGAAATTCTCCTGAAAGTGGGCAAAGTGTTTCCATCAGATTGTGGCCAAATTCCAGCGGGGGTGGAGGAGGTGACAGACAGAACCACTTAGTGTTCCTTCTCGGCCCACAAGTTGACACTCTGATCGAGCACTTTTCCTAACACATGTTCCTGGAGAGCAGTTTGTTATCTGGGGTGGAGGAGGCTGCTGGCTGCCCACCCCCATTCCTGCCTGGAACTGCCCCCCACCTCCTCATGTAGCCCCTTCTCACACGGTGACTTCAGAAAAACCCTGAGTGGCCAGAGGAAACACAGCATCGGTCGCAGCTTATGGTCCCGCTGGTCTTCATTTGTTCATTCATTCATTCATCTTATGCGGGAGAGAAGTCAGCAAACAATCTTGCAGCTAAGAGGCCTATGATGGACTGAACTGTGTCTCCCCCAAATTCACAAGTTGAAGTCCTAACTCTCGATATGTCAGAATGTATGTGTATTCGGGGAGATGAGACCTTTGAAGAGGTAGTTAAGGTAAAGTGAAGTCATATAGGTAGGTCCTAATCCACTATGACTGGTGTCCTTATAAGCAAAGGGAATTAGGACACAGATAACAGGCTGAGGAGACAGTGAGAAGGTATCTTCTGGAAGCCAAGGAGTGGCCTCAGAAGAAACCAACCTTGCAGATGCCTTGATCTTGGGTTACTAGCCTCTAGAACTGTTGAGAAAATAAATTCCTATGTTTGTGCTACCCAGTCTGTGATATTTTGTTAGGGCATCCTGAGCAAATGAATACAAGGCCTAAGCTTCATTTTCGGGCCTGAACACAAGGGTCGGGGAGGGTGTGGAGGCCTCCCAGAAGAGTCCTGCACAGGGATGCTTCCAGGAGGTCTGGGTGCCAAGGCCGAGTGGTGCTGGGTATTTGGTACGAAGGGCCTCCTGGGTTTTCCATCCGCACATCTGTGACCAATGCCCTGGCTGTTCCGTCTGTACCCGCTGAGCAGCCTTCTTGACATGCAAGCCAGTCCAAGGCGGCTCACCCAGCTAACTCCACGCTAGACTGACCTGAAAACTAAAAGTGGCTTTCAGACTTCCTGGGAGTGACTCAGACCAGGAGGATGCTCTACTGAAGTGATTAATTATTATTATTATTATTTTTAACAAAAAGAGGCTTATTTACATGATCCTATCTGCTAACTGCTTTTATCCATTCTTTGTTGTTGCTTGAATAAGAACCTGTTAAATGACCCAAATTGGACCTTCTACCTGCCTTTTGAAAGGACAGAGTCACAAACTATTGAGTAAATGTGCTTTATTTTCCAAGAGAGCAACTATATGATCCGGAACTGACCATCCTCGGAGGTGCCACCCGTGATTTTTTTTCTGAAATTCTCCGTCTGTCAGTTTCTCACTTCATGGAAAGTCAGGAGCTGTGCTAGTCATGGTGCTCCCTCAACAAGTCACTGTGAGCACCAACTTTTATGAATACAGACATATTCCTACGTGGTCAGCATCAATTTGTAACCCAGGACGTCTTTGTTAAATATTGAAATGACAATGGCTTCCCTGTGGTGTTATTTCCATTTCCTCATCTGTAAATAAGGAGCTTTAAAGTGATTTCTAAGATACCTTCCCTCTGCCAAGATTGTGATTCTGTTCTATAAGATGGGCAAATGTGTGAGTCTTCTCTGCCCTCACACAGCAAGCCATCATTCTAACCCAAATACCATTTATTGCATTCATTAGCTTAATAAATGCTGTTGAGTGAGGGACTGAATTAATTAATGAAAGCCTACTGAGTTCGCAGCCCCAGGGAACACACAGATAAATAAGACAGTTTCTGCCTGTCAGGAGAAGCTCTTGCTCTGAAGGGGGAGACAGATGTGTAAACAGATGTGCTGCTCAGTTCGACTTTCTTTTCAGTTAGTTTTACTTATTATGACAATAAACACTTTAATTTATTTCATGCCTTCTCTGCATCAAGCAATCTGACGGGTGTTGTACAATGAGTCCTCATACTCACTTTCAAAGTATTATTATTAAAGGTTAGAAAACAAAGGTCAAGAACCTGTCCACAGATGTGATAAGAGCTATATGAGCTTTCCTGATTCTGGAAAGAAGAGCCAAATGATACCATAACTCCATCTCAGTGAAAGGCAGCAAGCGTGGTTGATTTTATTTTCAATTCATTCGCTTAATCAATGTTTACTGAGCATCTTCTTAGTGTCTGTAAAATTTTAAAACTAAGTAATCTTCTCTCCTGCTCCTGATGCAGATGGTTTTAGCAAAGGAGAAAAAGAAATGTCAGCTAGTGATTACACCAAAATGGAACAGAGTGCTCTGGGATCCCAGAGGAGAGAGCAGCAACTAACTCAGGGCTGGAGTAGTCAGGGAAGGTGACCTTTGAGCTGAGTTTTGAAGGATAGATAGGAATTCATTAGGCAGAAGGAAGAGGTGGGATGCTTCAAGCAGAGGAAACAGAAAATAGAAAGCCTAGTGATGTGAACAGAACTCGGCATCTGGGGAACGATGAGCAACTCTGTTTGGCTGAGCAGAGAGGGACTGAATGGGCCTTGAGGATGGAGGAGCCAGATGGATACGTCGGAAGGGTTGGTGTTGAAGGGTCCCGTTCAGAATTTATCTTTTGACTGATGGAGTCTTTCCCCGGGGGGATGGTGACATCATTGGATTTGCTTCAGTGCAGAGCAGGGTTTATCAGTCCTGGCTGCACATCAGAATAACATGGGGAGCTTTAAAAAAAAAAAAAATCCTGATGCCAAATGCTGCACATCAGTTCAATTAAACAAGAATTCCCAGAAGTAGGATTCAGGCATTTGGTAGTTTTAAAAGGCTCTCCAGGCGATTCCAATGAGCAGCCAAGGCTGAAAACCACTGGTGTGGAGAATGACTCCAAAGAAGACAGATGTTGTGACCAGAAGGCCAGTTAGGGGACTGCTGGAGGCCTGGAGAACTGCTCCAGGGCCATGGTCTTCCAACTTCAGTGCATCAGGATCACCTGGAAGCCTTGTGAACTTGCTGAGCCCCAGCCTCAAGCTTCAGGAGGTCTAGGGTGAGACCAGAGAACTTACACTTCTAGCCATTTCCCAGGTGGCGCCAAAGCTGCTGGTGCAGGGACCTCACTTTTGAGAACCACAGGTCTGTGGCCAGGCTGTGGGATGGAGAGGAGCAAAAGGGCTGGGAGGTATTTTGGAGGCAGGGAGTGGGGGATCTGGCAACCCGCTGAATGGTGAGGCACTGATACTGACCAAAATGGGAGCGGAGAAGGCATTTTTGTTCTGTTTATGATATGGGGGAGAAGATGATTGGACATGGAGGACTAGACTTATTTGTTGGGAAGATCTAGGCAAAGGCAACCAGGCAGCGGCTGGGAATACTTCTCTAGCTATCTGGAAGAAGTGAGGCAAATTCTGGGACAAATCAGGACCTCAGATTTAACCTAATTCAAGATAGTTATGAACTGTTGACTCTATATTGCTTGAGAGTATATACTACTTCTATTGGAGCCACTTTTTTCTGGTTATGTTTAATCAATAAGAGACTGCGGTGATGTCTTTGGAGCCACTCTATAAAAACAAAGATCCACATTACACAAAACCCATTAAACCTGGTAGTTAAATATACATGTCAAAAGTTAAAACCACCTCCCTCAATTTTTTGGCATTTATCTTCACACATGAATGTGAAAAGTCAAAAAAGCCCCCCAAAACCCTTTATTTCTCTATTATACTGGTAATTTTATGTTTTCCTCTCATTTGCGAGCAGAATCCAGGGCCCTTGGCTGAGCCTCAGTTCTTCAGCGGGTTGGATTTATTGGAGTGGGTTGCCATGCCCTTCTCCAGGGGATCTTCCTGCCCCAGGGATCAAACACATGTCTCATGTCTCCTGCATTGGCAGGCATGAGCTTTACCACTAGCGCCACCTGGGAAGCCCAGCAATGGCCAAGGATGCTTTCCAACTCCAGTGTTCCTCCAGTTTTCCTTTGCATCAGTGTCAGTTTTACCAGAAGGATCTCCAGGAGCTGGTAACACTGGTAAAGTTTTTTTTTTTTTTTTTTGCCCATTTGAATTTAACTTTTTCAGAGTACATTTCTATCGAAAAATAGTAAGGCCCTATTGTCAGAGCTCTGTCCTTAAAGGTATTTCCAAACTTGTTTCTTATTCCTTACTTGACAAGTGCTGTCACAGAGCTCCATCACTCCTGGCCTAACAGCTACCAATAAACAGAAAATTATTTCCAACCAGCGAACATGCTGTTTACTTTCCAGAGAAATTGCACTTTCCAATCTGACAGTTGATCAAGGGGTATCCCGCTGCTGTCAGCAGGGAGAATGTTTAAACACAGAGATGGGAGTTTAAACATTTTCTCATTATCACAGAATAAGGGGGGAAAAAACACAAATAAATAAATAAGTAAAAATGGCAACCAGACTCTCTAACCCCCCGCTGGGAGCGTAATGAAGCTGCGTCATGTGACCAAGAGGAGTGGGCTTTTATCTCTGGCCCCAGTACTTCTACTCAAGTGACACCTGTCACATGACCCAACTTCCGTCTTTTATCTGCCTTCCCCAGCCACCCTCGTGGGGAATTGTCTTTTCCAGAGATGTGTGGCCTGTGGTGGCCATTGTAGTGGGTTCTGTCAGTGCTATCAGCCTGGCCTTTTGCATTTCCTGCCTTGAATCCCCTAGATGTCTCCTCAAACCTTATTTAAATATGATAAATCACAAAAACCCTCCAAACCTAAAAGACCAAAAAAAAAAAAAAAAAAATCTCAGGGAGGGCAAAACACATCAGTGATGTTATTATATTTCATACAAGTTTGCAGGGTTTGGAATTTGGAGAGAAACAAATTGTAGAACACTAATCTTCATTTCTGAATGTTTATCAGAGCAGGGGGTTAATAAAACCCAAGTGCACTTTGTTTATGGGCTTCCCTGGTGGTTCAGATGGTAAAGAATCTGCCTGCAGCGTGGGAGACCTGGGTTCGATCCCTGGGTTGGGAAGATCCCCTGGAGAAGGGAATGGCTGTCCACTCCAGTATTCTTGTCTGTAGAATTCCATGGACAGAGGAACCTGGCAGGCTGCAGTCCATGGGGTCACAAAGAGTTGGACACGACTGAGCAACTCACACACACACACACTTATAAGAATGCCTGCAACTTTAACTAGCAAGGCTCACCACAGAGAACCGCAGTCACAACCAACCAGCGCTGGGTGTTGTGGCTTTTCCTCCCCCAGCTTCATTCTAAATCCCAATTTAACTCTTTTACTTTTTTACTTGATTTCTTTTAAAAAATATTTATCAATTATTTATGTATTTGACTGCACCTGGTCTTCACTGTAGCATGTGGGGTCTTTTAGTTGCTGCATGTAGGACCTAGTTCCCTGATCAGGGATCGAACCCGGCCCTTCTGCATTAGAAGCTCAGAGTCTTAGCCACTGGACCTTCAGGGAAGAGGAATAAGCAACCTCTTTTACCTGGTTTCTTCCTGTCCTTCTGGCCTCCTGCATCACCTTGCTGGCTAGAACCCTACAGCTTTGAACCTTTCGTTTTCCTGGTCCTTTTATCTTCCACTTTCTTATGACCATGATGGCAACCAGCCTGACATCCATCACAGCCACCATCCCTCAACAGCAGCAGCACCAGTTAGCTGATTTTTATAGTGCTTACTGTCTGCCAGGCACTGTTTAAAATACTTTAAATGTATCAACTCATTTGATCCTCACAAGCAACGTTGTCACATAGACATTATCATTATCCCCTTTTACAAAGGAGGAAATGAGAGCATAGCAAAGTGTAGTAACTTGTCCAAGGTCACACAGCCAGATCCAAAAGCAGTCTGGCTCTTAATCCTGCTGCACATGGAGGAGTCTTCAGTCTTTCCTCAGTCTTTACCCACGCACTTTTCTTTTTCCCTGTCATAGTGGATACATGTCTCTTATCCTCTTCCAGGCAAACGTAAGCTCTTAATCTCATTTCCTTCAATCTCTGATTCTTCACTGATTCATTCATTATATATTCCACAAATATTTATTAAACACAGATTTTGTGTCACGCACAATTCTAGATGCTTGTGATACATCAGTGAACAAAACATTAAAATCCTTGCTCCTGCGGGACTCATTTTCTAGTAGGGGGAGAGAGAAAATAGAGTTGACCCTTGAACAACCTGAGTTCGAAGCTGGGTCCACTTATATGCAGATTGTTTTTTTTTCAGTAGTAAATAGTTCAGTGCTATAAGATCTGTGGTTTGTTGAATCCATAGATATGGAGGAACAACCAATACAGAGGACTGACTATAGTTTTATTCAAATTTTTGACTGTGTGGGGGGTCAGTGCCCCTAACCTCTGAGCTGTTCAAGGGTCACTTGTAAACAATAAATATAAAACATCAATATGTCATATATAAGGAAAAAACCCAGAGTCAAAGGGGTAAAGAAGGGTGGGGTCACAAGTAAACAAGTGGCTGAGGAGTTCATACATGCAAAAGATATTTATCAAGGACCTACTATGTACAAGGGGCTATTCAAGGTGATCAGAATACATCAGTGAATAAAGCAAAGTCTCCTGTCCTCATGAAGCTTACATTTTAGCAGTAGTGAAAAAAACAATGAACACCATAAACAAGTAAACCACAAATTATAGAGTGTGAAATCCTGTGATAACTTGCTTTAGGAAAACTGGATGGGGTCAGAGGGATTTGTTTGCAGGCGGCTTGGGTGTTGAACAGGGTGGCTGGGGTAGGCTTCACTGACAGAGGGCATTGGAGCAAAGGCTTGAAACTGATAAGAACACTGACTATGCGGATAATTGCGGGAAAGAGTGCCAGACAGAGGAGCCAGGCAGAAGCCTAAGCAGGGAGCACGTCTGTGTATTTAGACTAGCTGCTGATTCTCCCAACTTTTTTCTTTTTCCTTCACTTCACAAAGTGCATAGATCTCTGCTGTGCTTAGAAAAAAAAAGGACCCTCTCAGAGCTTCCGTATTCTACCTAGTACTCCATCTTATTTATCTTTTCATGACGGAGTTTCTGAAAGATATGTCCTGCTGCTACTTTCTTATCACTTCTTCTTTAATCCATCGTATTTTTCTATGACCACAATTCCATGGAAACCGCCCCCCCCCCCCACCCTTTGAGGTAACCTATGACCAGTAGCCATAAAATCCATGGACTGCCTTGGATTACACCCTCCTGATATTTTCTCTGTAGGCCCCACAGTCTACAGAGAAACTACACTGGAACAGTCTTCTTGACTCGTCACTCGGAATGATTCTAATTGCCTGCCCCGCCCCTCCAGTTTCTAGCCATTACTACCCTGTCTCTTTTGCAGATTCTTCCTTCTCCCACCCTTGTGCTTCTTCTCTTTGTATATGTTCTTTGGGGTACTCATATCTTTGGGACTTCAGGGACATGCATGTAGCCACATGTACACATGTAGCCACTCTTCATTTCGTTAGTCCCAGGTCAGCAGTTCCAATTATCTGATGCACACCTACAACTCAAGATGTCCAGAAATGAGCTCATAGCCTCTTCTGCTGAACTAACTGCTTGACTTAAGATGATATAACAAGTCATCCAGGTTCCCAGACTGGAAGCCTTACAATCATTCTTCCTCTCCTACTGCTGCCTGCACCACTAGACCCCATAGACAATCAGCTGCTGTGGCAGCTTCTTTGGTTGACTGTCCAACAGCCATTCTCCCCTCCTCTCCAGTTAAAAGAAAACTGATTATTCAGGAACTTGCCTCTCAGGAAAGGTGATTTGCTGCTTCAGATGAGTAGCAAATCCTGACAATTGTAAAGCCGTCATCTAATCTCTGTTGCTAGCAGTTTAGGAGTGGGTATGTGACAGTTTGGTCAGTAAGATGTGAAGAGAGTTCTGCTTTCTCTGAAAAAGAAGCAGAGAGGAAGAGGCACCCTCTCTTCAGCTGGGCATTGCCAAATCTACATATGATCCCTGGCGAGCGTGGCAGAATCTTGAAACCATGATAGGAACCAGCCCGAGAATTACGGCAACAAAGGACATGAAGAGAATTAATGAAAGATGGAAGGAAACTGGGTTGTTGATAATGTCATTGACCCATCAATTAACCAATCATTGAACCATATACTTCCGGACATCTTATGTGAACTAATATTCTCATGGATTAAGCCACTGAATGGGGTTTTTCTATTCCTTATAGCCCAAACCATCTGTCCCATCTTCTTTTCACCCTTACTCCCAATTGCCTGCCTGGCCAACTTTTATTTGAAGACAAAGATTAACTGTCATCTCCTTTATGACAGGGAAGACTGAAATGTCATTGGACCTTGTATTTATTTCCAGCTAATGTCCCATTCGACTACAAGATCCTTGGGGGAACTTTAGTTTTTATATTTCTATTGTCCAGATGTTTGTGGGATAAATCAATGAATAGATGGTTCAGTTTTATATTTTGGTTCAGTCTGGGGCTCCCACAAGATTTTCTTGTAATACCCAATGAAAATTCTTTCAAAAGAAACAATTGTTTACAAGGATGCTCATAAACTTGGATGAAGTCATTATCTAGTATGTCAGATCACATACCAGGTGCCCATGAACCTACTTAGGGATGGAGAGGAGTTAGAAGTAGAAAATATGAATAGGTTTAGAGAAGAGAACTAAAATAAAACTGCTGTGGGAATTTATTTATGAAAGGCATTGAGAATAACAAAAATGTGTCAGTCAACAGAACCTTCAGGAAAGTCTGAGCACTTCGGTTCTAAGAAATGTACCTTCTCAGAGTAATTTATTTTCTTTCAGGAGGTAACCTCTATTGGATGTTCCCAGATATTTTGTTATAAAAAAGGCAAAAATTTTTGAGAATAACTCTAAGGTGGTATTAGATGTGCACTAAAAATACCAAGAAATGTTAGAAGACAACATTACCGACTCTCATGAAAATTCTACCACCCTATGTCCCGCATGATGCAACGACACCCTATGTGCCACACTAAATAAAACTCAAGGCAGCCAAATTAATATTTTTTTAAAAGTGTAATGGATAGAGTTAAATTGAACAATAATTTAGATGTGATCTGACTAATTCCCTTCTCTGGGACACCATCCTATTCCTTCATTTATATCACGTACAAAAGTAAAAGAGAAGTTGCTTAGTTGTGTCCAACTCTTCGCGACCCCATGGACTGTAGCCTACCAGGATTCTCTGTCCATGGGACTTTCCAGGCAAGAGTACTGGAGTGGGTTGCCATTTCCTTCTCCAATCACCTACAAGTATTAGCATTATTTTTGGGGTCAGTCAAACCTACTACTGGGGCTTCCCAGGTGGCGCAGTGGTAAAGAATACACTGCAATGCAGGAGACAGAGGAGACATGGGTTTGATCCCTGGGTTGGGAAGATCCTCAGGAGTAGGAGTGTCAACCCACTCCTGTATTCTTGCCTGGAAAATCCCATGGACAGAGGATCCTGGTGGGTTACAGTCCATACGGTCACAAAGAGTCAGACACAACTGAGCTCACAAACACACAAACATACTATTAATTCATATTGTACTTTAAATATGAATATCCACTAGCCCAATGTCCACTATCCAATATCCACTAAGTCACAACTTTATTTAACTTGTTGACATTTTAAACCTAAAGTGTAAGAAATTAAACCATGAAATTTGGTAGAAATGTATTGGCTTGCTGTTCATTAGCTTTTATTTTCTGTTTAAAAAAATTTTTTTTAATATTTATTCTTCAGAGCAACTTTAGGCTTGGAGGAATAGTCAACAGAAGTTACAGATTTCCTGTATACACCCTGCCCCCACACATGCACAGCCTCCCCCATTATCAACATCCCCCACAGAATGCTACATATGTCACACTGTATGAACCCACACAGACTCATCATTGTCATCTAAAGTCTGTTTCACATTAGCATTCAGTCTTGGTGATATTCTATGGGTTTGGACAAATTTATAATGAATGACATGTATCCACCATTATGGTATCATATGTAGTTACGTGGTCCTAAAAATTCTCTGTGCTCCGCCTCTTCATCACTCCCTTCCTCCTAACCCCTGGCAACCACCAATCTTTTTACTGTCTCTATATAGTTAGTTTTGCCTTCTTCAGATTGTCAGTTGTAATCATGTACTATGTAGCCTTTTCAGATTGGCTTCTTTCACTTAGTAATATTCATTTAAGCTTCTTCCATGTCTTTTCATGACTTGACAGCTCCATTTCTTTTTCCTGTTGAATAATATTCGATTGTCTGGATGTACCACGGTCTGCTCATTCATGTGTTGTGACTGAATGGCATATGGCCTTCTAAAGGCCATATAGAGGTCTTTGGTTTCTAGGCTACTACATTTGCTGAGTAGATGATCCTCAACTGGAATGACATCTTGGTTGTTTCAAAGGTTTAGTGATTATGAATAAAGCTGCTATAAATATCTGTGTGCAGGTTTTTTGTGGACATAATTTTTCAACTCCTTTGGGTAAATAGCAAGGAGCATGATTGCTGATCTAAGAGTGTGGTTAGTTTTGTAAGAAACTGCCAAACAGTCTTCTAAAGTGGCCTCTACCATTTCGCATTCCCACCAATAATTAGAGTTCCTGTTGCTCCACATCCCTGGCAGCATTGGGTGCTGTCGGTGTTCTGGAATTTGATCATTCTCATTCCAGAATGAATGTGTAGTGTACACATCAGCTTTTAGCAATATCTCAGGCTTTTGAATCATAATCCAATGCTAAACATCAGCTGCTTCTTCGAGAGTTGTGTGTTCTACAGATTTGATAGGTATATGATGACTGGAAAGATCATAGACCTTGGAGAGAGCCAAGCCTAAGATCTGTACCTTAACTCTGGTGTACTACTATGGAGGAGTTAGTTAACTTCTCTGAGCCTCAGTTTCCTTCTTCTGTAAAATGGAAGTAATAAATGAATGACAAAAGTACTTACTTTAATGAGTTGTATGAATAAGTTGCGTGCCTTCTCTGATTTTATTATTAATTATTAATAAAAACATTTGAACAGAACAGAACTCAGGGCTGAACCTCACACCACACCGCTGCCAGCCTTTCTCCAACAAGGCCAGTGTTCTTTGAGTACACACACCCCATCATCCAGCCCTCGTCCAGCCCTCAATACAGTTCCTTCTTTCAGGTATATCTGAACAGGCTTTGCCAAATGTCTTACTAAAATCGAATACTCAGTAAGGAAGATTTCTTTGGACTATCTGTATGTAGTTTCATCTCAGACTTTGAGTGCATAGGTACTATTTTTAAATTCTCTCTTAATTAGTTCCTCCTTGTTCTTCTAAAGGCCATATAGAGGTCTTTGGTTTCTAGGCTACTACATTTCCTGAGTAGATGATCCTCAGATGAAGTCATTTGAGTTTCCCCAGCTTCTTTCAGAAGGACCCATTGTAGAAAATGGAACAAGTGTTAGCTGAGACAGATCTCTCATTTTATTTGAGGCTTATGTGTGTGCAGACATGCATGTGTGTCTGATGGTGCAATAGGACTTGAATTACTACTTTGGAACTCTTGGCCTTTATCTATCTATTCAGTATCTCTGCCATCAAATCAGAGCTGAGATTCCTCATCACTTTTGCTATCATCACAGACAATAGAGTTCAGTAGAAGAGGACAGCCTGAAATTTAATTCTAACCAGCAGCTCAATCCAAACTCCTACTGAAGTCTGGCTGGGATGGAGGGGTAATGTGTTTTGATAATCCAGTTAGCGGAGGAAGAGGCGACCCCTAGGAAATCATAACAAAGAGTCTTAAGCAAGTCCTTTTGTTGACAACTATATCCAAGAAACCACCTTCCCTGGAGGCTTTTTTAAACTTTAGCCTAATCCTCTCCTTGGCCACAGAAGTCCTTTTGTTGGGGAAAATCGTAAGTGAACACAGGAGTGACAGGCCTCTGTTAAGCATGAGCTCTGTCTCCAAAGTCTTTCAATTGTTGTCTCCATCTGTCCTGTTCTCCTTCTGGCCCACGGATCTCTCTATCAAATAATGAAATGGATGAAATTATTCAGAAGTCCTCTTCTCAGATGATTTCCGTCTATGTCTAATTTTTGAGCCAATCACTGTTAAATTCTAGGCAAATGACGATAGCAATAACTGTTTACTGCTTTTTCTTCAAGGACTATGTGCTGTTGCCTTGGACATAGTATTTAAAATGTTCCACATCACAGGTGATGGTATAAAACCCTTGGTCCAGTGTGGAGTTAGATTTGAAGCTTCTTAGTAAGCTGAAGCAAATTAAAACTGAAGCAACAGTAAACTAGCCCTGGAAGTGAATGAAGAATAAAAAAGTGAAAATAATGAGTAATATCTTACAGATTGAGTGGGGAAATTCTGTGCAATATTATTGCAAAGTTGATGGAATTAGATAGATATTGCTAGAAAGCTTGATAATAGATATGAACAGAGGTAGCATCTTATCCTAGTAATAAGAACTAAGAAAGCTTTCCCTAAGAAAGCTGTAAAAATAATCAAAATTTATCTCCAAATGTACCAACTATAGTTATACCTCACCACACCCTGACTGTTCAAAACACACCAAGCTTTGAAACACTATTTGTAAAGTGCTTGGCACATGTTATGTACCCAGTAAATTTTAGTCCCATTTCTCTATTGTAGATGTTAGTGTACATTTTTTCCATACCTGAAACTGACATTTTGAGGATCTTTTCAGAGTCTTAATTTTCAGGCATTGCTGCTAGTTATAAGTCCTAATATCCCAATTTACATTTTGAATCTCCTGAAAAGTGAATATTTTAACATAAATTCAATTTAGTGGAAAAGATTTACAGGCCCCCAGTGTCCATGTGATAACCACTTTTAGTCCCCCACTCTGGCACTCCCAGATTTTGATCATCCCAAGCCATTTATTAAGCAGCTTAATTGCTGCAGCTTTTCCTCATTGTGGTTCATCTCCTGCGGGTTTATCTCCTTACACTAGTACCGAAGGCCCAGGGACATCAGATTACTCCAGTGCACACTCTCTGTGCCTTCTCCCTTCTTCAATTGTTGGCATAGGCATCACGTTTGTCATGCTGCTTTTAATTGATTTTCTATTGTGACCAATTTACACCTACAGGTAACGATTCTCTGACTGTAGTTCAGAGAGGCGGGTAGTCTCCCTACCTTCTGGCTGCTTAGTAAAACAAAATAACAACTCAATAGAGATAATTATTAATTCTTATGCAGCACTACCATCCAAGACCGTTTCCATCAATGCCTTCGATAATTTTGTCAAGGGCAAATCGTTCATGCTATAGAATGTAGCTAAAGAATGTCCTACTCTCATAACTAGTGGGTTTAAAAATGGCATAATTACATAGTAAAATCTCTGCTCTGAAAAATATTTTACTTGGGAAATACCATATTACTATTGTATTGCCCATTGTAATTCCAGTTGTATATTGTCAAAATATAAACTTCAGAATTATAGCTGAGGAAGAACTATAATTCTAAACTTCCCTAATCTCCCCAAAGTTCTAAACACAATGATCTTAGAAAATCTGAAAGGCAGACGTTCTTGATGTGTATATGTCTTTCACAGGAGAAACTGGCAAAGAACTGAATCCTGCTATGTGAATGATGTTGGGGAGAGGGTGGTGCGGGGAGCGTGCCAGTCATTGCCATCTAGACCCCAAAAGTTCTGCTGGGAAGCATGACAAGCTGTAGTTGCCTGAAGTATGACCAACCCTTAGGCGTGTTTGTGGTCTGGGGTATAGCCAGAGTCACCTACAGGGATGGCTGGCTCTGCGCGTGGGTCTCACCTTGACTCCTCTGGATGACTGTCCCCTCTACTCACCATGGAAATGCTCTTATAAGATCTATGAATGCTGGACTATGCTGGCTCTAGGAGCTGTCCCTCCTGGCTTCCTGTGCCTGCCAGCAGAACGCTAGGGTTTGGAAGCTTTGGGAAAAACCTCCACGGCACCCTTCCCCCTCAGGATTGCCTTGGAAGCCTGGGCTGCCCTGGGCTGATGGAGGAGACTCCTGAGAGCAGCCGAGTCGGTGATGTTCGTGGATGGCTCCTGTCTCCCAGGACCATCAGGTCCTGGTGGTTCCCAGAGTGTACCCTGGAGAGGACACTCTGTAACCAATGGTGCAAAAGCCCGTAGCGGTGATGACTGGGTTTTCACAATCCTCCAAAACCACCTCCTAGGTGGGGCTAGACTCTGAGTCAGGTCTTCTCTGGCAGCTGGGGGCAAGCCAGGTGGTAATTTGCACCGACCAACCATCCTGGTTTGTCCAGGACTGTGTCAGTTTTAGCACGGAACATCCCACATCCTGGGGCACCCCTTTGTCTCGAGCAAATGGGGACAGCTGGTCACCCTGACCTCTGATTTTTGTCTTGTCGGCTGACAGTGAGAATCACATAGTTAAGGGAACGTCACATGCCAGTGGAGTCCTGTGTTCCAGTGCATCTGCTCAAGGCCTTGCAATGACATGTAAGGGTCATCTTAGGAGTCTTGTCCCTTCCCTGGGAGGGGGAGCTGATGCACGCTGATGCCACCTCCTCTCACGGCCTGTGGAGCCTAGGCCTCTGTGCCCAGAGGGAGAATGAAGAGCCAGGCACAGGACAGAGGTCTCTGAACCCAGGAACCAGGGCTTCACTGGATAGTGAGTAACTTTCAGTTCCATCCATAAGGACCCACACTGTTGGAACCACTTACCTGGAAGATCTTGGTAATCTCACCCTTTCTTTTTACCAGCATTTGCTAAACCCGGCTGGGTGGTGACCTTTCCGGTAGGAGGCCAAAAGGTCACACATCTCTGGCTTCAGCCTCACTCCTGAAACTGTAAACAAAGATTCCTCTGTAGGGAACAAAAGAGAACAGCACCAACATATTATTTCCTGGGATCTTTCACGGTGTGTTTTTTTATGTCTGTTGTAATATTTGTCACTCAAAGAGATGTCAAAATGTGAGCCCGATTTATCCACCAATAGCTTATACTGACTCACGGATAACTCACTTTACTGAATAGCTGTTAAGTGCCTTATGTTCGATTCAATTCATTTCAATGCATGTTTACCAAACGAACACTTGGGTAAGGCATTAGGCCTGGTGTTGAAGGTGGTAAAAATAGGACTAAAACTGGGAGGCACACACACATTAACAACAAGGGCCAAAATCAAGCCGGGGAGGCCCAGTGACAACAGGCAGTGAGTGTAGTGCTAGGTCAGATACATTTTGGAAAGTTTCAAATTTCTGTTACATTAGATTCATTTGGCAATCTATTTAAGTAGACTCTAAAGTCCAACTTTTGTAAATTAAAAAATGGGGGGGGAGCGGAATATATGTATATTATCCGTTTGGTTAGCTCAGAATGCTGGCAGTTTGCATTTTTATAAATGGGTTAAGTGGGTATTATTTGTTTGTTTGTTAAATGGGTATTATTCCTGGGTGCTTATTATGCTAAAGATATGGGCCAAATTCTCTAAAAGTTAACATTTTAAGGGGCTCACCTGCAAAATGGGGATAATAAAACTTCTGAGCAGATTGCTGTAAGTTTAAAGAAGATAATACATGCCAAACATCTTGGGTTGTTCTGATACTATATGTGTGTGTGTGTGTACGCTAAGTCACTTCAGTCATGTCCAATTCTTTGTGACCCTAAGTACTGTAGCCCACCAGTCTCCTCCATCCACAGGATTCTCCAGGCATGAATACTGCCCTCCTCCAGCGAGTCTTCCTAACCCAGGGATTGAACCCACGTCTCC
The DNA here is from genome assembly GCF_910594005.1 of Cervus elaphus. Classification (NCBI taxonomy): domain Eukaryota; kingdom Metazoa; phylum Chordata; class Mammalia; order Artiodactyla; family Cervidae; genus Cervus; species Cervus elaphus. Next base: position 43,701,498 of record NC_057822.1, read on the forward strand.
TGTGTCTTTCTGCATTGGCAGGTGGGTCCTTTACCACTAGGACCACTGGGAAGCCCATTTATATATATATATAATTTAATTAAATTCCTTTATTATAGTTTTTATTGGGGTTTCCAGAGTAGTGAAATAAGATACACATGCTATACCTTGCTGCTTGTGGCATCTTAGCTCCCTGACCAGGGGTGAAACCTGGGCTCCCTGCAGTGGAAGCATGGAGTCTTAATCACTGGACAACAAGTAAGTCACACACCATATATTTTTAATAACTAGTAGCCACTGTTATTAACTAGTTAACTAGCCACTGTTATTAGCTAATGGCATCAGCACAGATACCATCTGAGAAAAACATCCAGGAACAACAGCCGCATTGTCACAAAAGCACATCGATAAAACCTGCTCAGGACATCTTTCTACCTCGGCACCACTTTTTCAAGGCTCACAAGCTGCACAAACCGGTTGCTCTAAATACTGCACAATTTCACAAAAAGAGAAGCCCCAGCTTTGCTGCACCACAAGCATAAAATGCATCAATATTGTTTGCTGGAAGCTCCTCACACCAAAAGGGGAGAAATAAACCTGCTCTGTCTTGGCTGCCTGGGGTCAACCCTGACTCCTTGGGGTTGGAATTACATATTTGCTAGACTGGAAAGGGGAGGCATCAAGTCTTGTTGATATGCATAATGTATTTTCCCAGGTACATTATAATGTGCAATTTTGTATTCTACTTTCTTTTTAGCTCCTGTTGTAGCATAAACAAACAGTTCAAATAAGCAGTGCATATTAAACTTTACAGGTAACTCTCAAATTGGCTCAAGTCCAAACCATTTTGGGAACTTCCCTCAGGGAGATACATCCTCTTGCCTTGGGGACAGTGACACAAAAATGTCCCTTAAAAGCAACAGTTCCCCAGCAGCAGTGAGGGAGATGGGGGAGAGAGAGAGGGAAAAGAGGGAGGAAGGGAGAGAGAGGAAGAGAGAGACAGAGAGGGAGGGAGGAGCCGGGGAGGAGGATGACAGAGGCGGGCGGGGGGAAACACGTGTGGCAGAACAGTGCTGGGAAAGCAACCAGTTAATCAAAGGGATTCCAATTTGGCCATGGACTGCCCGACTCTCCTTCCCAACTCATAGAAAAAGAAAAAGAAAACAAGAGGGAAGAAAAAAAGAAAGAAGGAAACAAGCAGCTGAGTGGTTCTCCTGTAGCAATCTCACAAATGCAAAACCTTCCATTCGCTGACTGCTCATTAGCTTACTGAATCTGACAGCATAATTATCGCAGCTGCTTTGCGCTTAGAATAAATAAATATAAAAGTGAGTGTTTAAAAAATTTTTGAGAAGGGAAATTCAGTCATCTAGACAGTCAGTAGGACAAGTTTATTTAAAAACTTTTAGATTCTTATGTATTTAGATCATTTCGGAATGAGATAATGAGATAGTTGTCTTTCGGTCTAATTGAGTTCTAAGCTCCTGGCTGTTGGCTGTCACCGCTTTCAAACTTTGCTTTAACTTTCCTTCCTTTAGAAATCTGATCCTGGTGTCTCCATTCACTCTTCCTGGGCTGATAACCTGGTGGAGTCTCAGTGCACTGGAGTGCAGAGAGTGACTTAATGGGATTGAGGGGCTAAATAACCTTTCACAGGAAACAAGATAATCAAATCTCTTCTACTAGCCTGTAATGGCTGAAAGAGAAAGCACAAATAGAAAAGAAAGCTTGGAAATGAAACCATCATTTCTAAATGTCTTGTAATTTCCCTTGTCACGTGGTTTTTGCACTGCTCTTACACATCATCAATCCATCAGCTGGAGTTGCTTAGTGCATTTAATTATTCAGAGTGCACACAGCCTCCGTGACTGCTCGGTAATTTTAGCTCATGTGTATGTATATAGGCTTCATATCTTCAAAGCCCAAAGGATCACACAGTACTTTAAATTGAAGTTGCTAACTAACACGGAGTGCACTTAAAACTCTGACTAGGGGCACAGCACATATGCATTTCCGATTAAAGCAGATGATCTTTCCTTTTAAAATTAATTAGTGCCTATTTATCTTTTCCTCTGCCTCCCTCCTCTCATTCTCCCAGGACCACATTTACATTGAACTCTTGAAATCAGTGAGTTAAAAGCTGTATAAAATAAACATTCTGTCAGTCTGGGGTCCAGGAAACTAATGTTAACCCATTGTGCAGAATGAGAAACTGAGGTTTATGAAGGCCAATAATGCAGGTGATGCTGGAGGAGAAAAGAAGAAGACGTAGGTTCTTTAACTCTCACTTCAGAGCTTGAACTCCCCGTAACATTCGTCTTACCTCATTCCTTTAAACACTAAAGGCGATGTAACATCTACATGAAAGAAAACTGAAAAAAGGAAAAAATTACCCACCATTCCCTTGAACTAGAAGAGCATTTTTGTTTTTGTACTCTACATTCCAGTTTTGTTGATATGCATAATACATTTTCACTGGTGCCTTATAATATGCAATTTTGTATCCTACTTGCTTTTAGCTTGTGTCATAGCATAAACATTTCCATACTACCCCACACTCCTGCGAATTACCATTTAAAATGGTTACATAGTACTGTATGCTGAGTCAATATAATAATATCTATCCAACCAGTTCTTTTGTTAAATATTTAGTTTCTTTATTTTAAAAAATTATAGACAACACTGCAATGAACATTTTTATGCATCTAGGGTTTTTTTTTTTACCCCTGTTCAATTGTTTCTTTGGGTGATTCCCAGGAACCTAAGTATAAGGTTGAATGTTATTTTTATGGCTCCTGGTAGGTATGGCAAAATGCTTTGCAAAGGTTGACCCAACTAAAACCACCGTCTGCAGAGAATCATCTTACCATAACATCCCCAGCATGGGGAGTCATTAAGTTGAAGGGAAAAATAAGTACTTTAACAGTTATTTGTATTTATTTAATCACTAGTTAGACTGCCTAGTTATCCCATGTGTTACTGTGCTCTTCTCATTTCCTTTGTGTAATTTGCTATTTTATATGTTTGCCCAATTTTCCACTGGATTCCTGATATTTTTCTGACAAAATTGAATAAGTAATAGTAAGGAAAAAATAATAACCACCACTGATTAAGAAATCTTAAAACCCAAGGGTGACTGTATTACTCCCCTCCCCCCCAAAATACCCAACAAAACAAAACCCTAACAAAGACAAGATGACATTAAAGATTAAGGAAGAGATCAGGGGTTTGAGTCTTTATTAAAGATAAGATTGAGTCCTCTTAGTTGTGAGATATTAAATATGTTACCTGGGGGCATGTGACATATTCCCTAGGATGAGGAGCGGAAGAGAGTGACTTGGGAGTCTGACCTACAGTCAAATCTTGCCTCTCCCACTTACTAACTATATAACTTGGAGTAATTGGCCCCAATTTTTTAATATGTAATATTAGGAAATCAGCTCCATCCTTGCCAGTTACTATCTATACTGAATGAGAATTTGTGTCAAACACATAGATGTCCAAGAAATAGCAGATACTATTCTTCTTCTATGGGTGTTAGGGACTCATCCATATAATGAAAATATGGAATAGTGAGTCCCAAGATCCTTTTCTTGTCAAATGGTCTCTAATTCCTTTCTGAAGCATTAATCTTTATTTGGAGATTTAGTTCATGATGCTAACAAATTTAACCAACTTAAGAGCTTGGTAGCACTGGGGAACTTGGTTAACTCAGACTTTTCCTACCAAGGCAACTCTATACAACACATAAGCCAGATCACAGCCCAGCAACTTGTATTCTAGTGTATTAAAATGGGCTGGGGACAGCACTGAGCATAGTAGGTGAAGAAGTGTGTCATAGAGGATACTTTCTAACCTGCTTCTTAAGTACTGATTAGTGGAGGACTTAAAAAATAGACAGAGCGGTCTGAGTTAAATTACAAACTCCTAGAAACAGAATAGGATTGAGAGACTTGGCTTGGAATCTCCCTTCCCCACCAAACCCAACCTCCAAAACCTGACCTGTGGAATAATAAAATATTCTGGTTAAACTTTGACTAGGCTAGACAATAAAAGCAATAAACAGAGTAAGATTTGATATCATTAGCACATAAACAGTTAAACTAAGCTTTCCTAGTACATGTTAAAGAATGTTTAAATTGAATGCCATTGCAAGAAGGCCTACAATGACAAAGAGTAAAACTTAGGATGGAATATGAGTCAGGATTGCACTATTTTAACAAAGAAGACACCTTTGGATGACATTAGATGGCATTCAGAGGAGGATGACTTTCCTCTCCCTGGATATCCTTCCTCTCCATCATCTTTCAGGGCTTCCCTGATCCTCAGTTGGTAAAGAATCTGCCTGCAATACAGGAGATCTCAGTTTGATTCCTGGGTTGGGAAGATCCCCTGGAGAAAGGATAGGCTATCCACTCCAGTATTCTGGACTGGAGAATTCCATGGACTGTATAGTCCGCAAGGTCACAAAGAGCTGGACAGAGCTGAGCGGCTTTCACTTTATCATCTTTCGAGACCTCACAAAGCCATCCTGGGCCCCCAGCTGGAGGTTAGTCTCACCTCCTTTTAACTCCCAGGGCACCTCACACTTGGTCTATGGCTGTTTATCTTCTTGTCTCATTTCCTTAAGGACTGTAAGCTCTTTGAGGACAGAGTCTAAGACTAATTCATTTTTGTGTCCTTCAATCTCCTATCTAATCTTCAAGTGCTAAGTCGCTCAGTCTTGTACGACTCTTTGCAACTGCATGGACTGTAACCTGCCAGGGTCCTCTGTCCATGGGATTTTTCCGACAAGAATACTAGAGTGGGTTGCCATTTCCTTCTCCGGGGGATCTTCCCGACTCAAGGATTGAACCTGAGTCTCTTATGTGTCCTGTGTTAGCAGGTGGGTTCTTTACCACCCAGCCACCAGAGAAGCCCCTCATATCTAATAGACCCTCAGCAAATCTTCCATGAATGAACTGGAAAACAATTCTCCCACTCTGTTAGAAACCTGAGCCTATGGTGGGTTCATAGTCTCAGAGATAAGCAGAATAGTTGGAATAGGTTCAGAATAGAATAATGAAACAAAATAATTAAAAGGTAAAAGAAACAGAATCTATATTGGGGGTTTCTGTATGTGGAGGGGAGGTCAAGGGAACCCAGCTTTGTAATGTGATATTGAGGAACCTTCAAATATATTAAGGAGATATTATTAAAAGAAGGCTGGAAGTTCTTTTATTGGAGCAAAACAAAAAATTTCTCAATTTTAAGAGGGCAAAATGAATAAGGCCTGCTGATGAATTACCAGAGTATAGATAGTAGAGTGATGTGATGAAGTGCTAGTTGCCCAGTTGAGTCTGACTCTTTGAGACCTCATGGACTGTAGTCCACCAGGCTCCTCTGTCCATGGAATTCTCGAGGCAAGAATACTGGAGTGGGTTGCCATTTCCTTCTTCAGGGTAGAGGTCAATGCCTTGCCTACAGGTACCAAAGTATGTGATGACAAAAAGGACTCTGGTAAATTGTTTTTGCAAAATTACTTGTGAAATATTGCAAGCTTTTACGTTTTAATTTTTTTTAAGATGCTGAAACCTGTTTTAAAGGAGAAGGGGGATTTAGTCCAGGAAGGAATGGGAGAGGCTCAAGCCTGGGATTTGGAAAGCAAAATGGGACCAACCCACGGAAAGAGACAGCCTTTGATGTTCTGACGATCAAGGACCATGGCTTAAGCACCAGACTCTTAAATCACGTGGCATTTACTGCCCAAGATGAAAAAAAAATACTTTTCTGGATCAGTATCTGTGACTCCAAATGGCATCATTCCAAAATTAGTCTTAACTTTCCAAGGGTAACATTTGGAAGCCTGGCAAGAACTGAGTGGAGCCAGTTTCTAGAAGGGGCAGCTTAATGATTTTCTACTCCCCTCACTTTCAAGTCATTAAGCAGCGTTCTTTTCCCAGAGCCCAAGTTCATGCTGAGGGCAAGGGGAATTAAACGAAGAAGCTGAACCTGCAGCTAAGATTAGAGAGTTGCCAAGGGCCTAATTTTAGGTCCTAGCTGCCCCAGCTGACGTCCTGCCCTGCTGGCTCAGCTGTGAGGACCACAAGTGTGGCCATAAGCCGATGGCTGTGTGGGTAGAACGTCTCCCTGGCCATCTGCAAAAGCAATTAGCTTGCTGTTGGGTGTGTTTTGAGAGAGACTACCAATAATTTCTCCTTCCACAAATGTTTCTTCAGGTGTTCAAGAGTCAATAAGGGAGGATGTCAGTGCTTGGCAGAAATTTCCACATGCTTGCCATTCTAGTAACCGTGCTTTTCCACTTAAGAATACTCTCCGAAGGGGAACTAAGCCTAGAATTCCTGGATTTTTGTGGCAAGTGACTCCTTCCCCATCGATTTCTTCCGGGCATAAGCTTACTGCCACACCCTCGGGACAGGGGTATTTGGGACCTCTCAGATTCATGAAAACGCACATGGATGGGTAGGAACAGCCCTGGCGTTCAGGGGGCATATTTGTGTGCCACGCTTTTGCTGGGATGTAGGCTGTCCTTCCACTCCTCACCGTTCCCAGACTCAGGCTTCATGCTTAAATTGTCTTCGTCAGAGGGCAGACAATAAGAGCTGGCATCTCCCAGATCAAAGAGGAAACAGAATATGTTTTAAAGTGACAACTTTGTTATCCTGCAACCGGAATAAAGCCAGAATAATAAAATGATACAAATATAACCCACTAAGTGATTCCATACTGCCACCAGAGAGCAAAATTTTTTGCATAATTATGGCAGGGAAATTCTCTTAACCAAGCACTCGCAAGAGCGTATCTGACTTTTGCACAGTCCTTACGCCTGGAGCAGCCTGCCCCTGGGGTGGAGACTCTGAGTCCCTGAGGGTTGGGAACTGAGAGGACCCGTTGCACCCTATCTGCAAAGGAGGCTCTTAATAAAGGCTCATTGCCATGAACAATGAGAACTAGACTGGCGCTGCCAGGCCAAGAGAGGGCGCCCTTAGAAGACACGGTGGCATCATGTCACACGTGGTGATGGCCATGGTCCTCAAGGTGCCCAAACTGGACTCAGTGCTGCTCTGCCTCCCTCTGTTTTTCTCTCCAGTTTCCGTGGTAGTTGTGCTTCCCCATCTTCTTGTCCGCGTCCTATCTGTCAATCCGTATCTAAACCTGTTTCTGCACACCGCCCCCGCCCCAAGCGTGCGCGCGGGCACACACACACACACACGCGCACACACACACAATCTGCCCCCCTTCCCCTGTCTCTTGGCGCTGGCCCTTTCATCTTCTCCCTTGGGGATTCGAGATGTCGCTGCAGGAAGTGCTTGTCGGCCGAGGCAGCAGCAGCAGAGCCCTGTGGCTTTGACAAACCTCATTTAATTGGGAGGAAGCCAGGAGAATTTGAAAGAACTGAAACATCCACGAAACTCCTTTTATCAGGCATAATTTAAACTCTGCATGGAAAAACCCCTATATGTATAAAGAAAAGTCAACTTCCCTCCTGCTGGGAGAGCTCCTCATCTCCCCCCTCAGCGCAGGCAGGCTCCTGCAAGATTCCATCTTTTCATTTTTCTAAAAGTGTCAAAGTAGATTTGGGCTCTGTGGCTGGGTGAACAGAGAAGGAATACAGATGGATCCCTCTCCTGTGCCCGCGTGTGCACGCACACACAGGCAGACACACACACAATGGAGCTCCTCTGTTGGTGGCTTTGCTCCAGATGACCAGGAAGAATCAAAACCCGAGTTTCTAACAAACACATCCCGTTTGCACAGTGATTGTTTCCTGCTAATTGCTCTAAAGGAAAAGCTGGTACCCAGAAAACTCTGAAGGTCCTCAGTGGTTCTCAGGACCTAGAATAATAAATCCTGGAGGAGGATTTATTTATATTTATTTATTATATATGTCTCTCCATGGGAGATATGTTGTTAAGTGGAGAGAAGGGGTGTGAATGTATGTGTGCACACCCCCAGTACGTATATTTGCATGAAGTGGGAGTTAGACAAGTCCCAGTCCCAAGAGGAGAAGGCTAAGGAGGGGGGTCTTGGGGCTCAGACTGGGCAGAGAGTATTGAGATGGGAGTGGGGGGTGGGGATAAAGCTTGGGAGGAGGTACCAAGAAGGGAGTAAGAATTGTTAAGTTGCCTGGAATGTCTCTTAGTCTACCCATAGGCCAAGCCGTGTCCCTCCCCTCCTTCCAAATTCCTCTCCGGAGTCACCTCCAGTCTCATCTGTCTTACTGGAGTTATTCTACAGCGGTTCCTCCGAGCACCGCCTTCAGTGCACACATATTCTCTGAACATCTGTAGCTGATTATGCACAGACTTTAGCTGTTTAGATATGATTTGTGCTAATATGTGTACGAGGGTGTCCTGTTTCCTCTTCCTCACCCTCTTTTCCTCCCACTTCACAGGCTCCTTGAGGTCAAGGACAAGGCTCCTTTTTCCCTTAAATTTTATAGCACTTAATATGTTCTTGACACTTAACGGCAACTTAATAAATACTGATGACCGACTCTTCTTACAGGGTTAAGTGTGACATTAACCCCGGTTGTATGATTATGGTTATTTTTGGAAATCCTAAATGACTCACTTTAATAATAAAATACCTCAAGAAGCCCCAAATTAAAAGCTTTGGACAGATGCAAAATCACATCCCAGGTACGGTGGAGCTGTACCTGAAAACCCTGGAGACATCGGTCAGATCCTGCGTCTGAGCCTCTTGGACAGTAGTTCCTGACCACACCCCATCCCAGCTCCCCCCTCTCAATCAGAGCCCCTACAACCCTCCTCAGCTTTCTTTTCTCTGGCTCAGGACTTCCAAAAACTGTTATCACTTGAATGGTGGGTGTTTTGAAAGCACCCCCACCTAAGGAGGGTCCCAGGCGAATAGCCAGGGCCATGGCTGCACTACCCACGACCTCCGCACAGCCCTTCCTGGCCACGTTCTGAGAAACATGAGGAGCGCTCCAGCCACATGACCCCTCAGCAGTTTTCAGATTTGGAGGATGACTTCAGGCCCAGGCAGCAAGGCTGATTTCAGAGTAACTTGTGCTCCCCGTGGGCGGCCAGCCTGGGAGGATGCTCCCCTCTCCCCATGCCCCACCCGCACTTCCTTGGGCAGCATCAGATTACCAATCAAGACAGGCCCAGCTCTCCTCTCCTGATGTATCCATGTCACCTATCATCTTACTCCACGGAAAGAGAAAAGGGGGTTGTCAGAAACTTTGGTTTGGCTTCTCCTGGCAGATGCTAGCAAAAGCAAACTCAAAGGCAACTTTCATCTCTCCTACTTTCTAAGTGTGCGTATAGGGGAAATGTGTGGATGGTTACAAGGAGGCCTGTGTCACCTCAACCCTCAACTTCTGAGTTTTAGAAAGCCACAGACAAAACTTGGGAAAGATTTTGTCCCATCTTGCTTTTCCCAGCTCTAAGCATGTTTCTGGTTGCAAATTCTATGATTCTCCAGTGCTTCAAGAAAACAGACACCAAGACTTATGTGTGTCCATGTATACCTGCCCCCCCGCCACCCAACACACTCCTTCTTCGCTCACCGTCTGGAAGCTGGTGCAGCTGAGTTGGCAGGACACTGAAATAATTGTGAACCAGCGCTTCCTGGGCTGAGACACGGGCTCTCGGAAAGCCCTTCAGCATTTGGGAGGCCAGATCTTCAGCTTCGGGAGCCCTGCCCAGCCTGGAAAAGTGAGAGAGAGACAGAGAATTTCTCCAGAGGCCTCATTTCTGAAAAGTCAAGGGGGAAAGAAGAAAAGTAAAGAAAAGGAGATGGCTAAAAAAATTTCAAATAGAATTTTCCTGGGACTAATAAAGTTGATGGCAATGGAAAAATAACCCCCACGCTGAAACTGTTACCTGTCCTGTGACTCAGATGAAGGGAAAACTTCAGCATTCCATCATTCAGCCCCCAGCCCACCCCCTCCACCATGGCTCTGGGTACCCTGTATACATAAAAGACCTGGAAATTGTAATTATAGAAACAGAAATATATAATTAAGGATTCTTTCTTTGAGGGATACAGCAGCCCCTTGCAAGCAGAAAAGCCCAGTTGGAAACAGGCTCCAAGGGTGGTGAGCACAGAATTCTGGAATGGGAGGAAGGAGAGAAGAGATCCTGGAAGGTGAAACTCGAGTGGGAAAAAAAGCCTTGTATGCAGCATTTTTGAAGCTCAGCTCCCAGGGCTTTCTCTAAGAAGCTCTATTGGTTTCCCCTGAGATATAGCATAAGCAAGAAAGATAATTAAATACCCAAGTTACAGTAAGGACAAACCCTCAAGTTGACCTTATGCTGAATTATAAATTTGGAGTAGAGCAAATCCATTAGTTGAGCAACTACTATGTAGGTGGTTGGATCTGGGAGATACAGGAATCCTATCTTCTGGCAGCTTAATCTAGTAGAGGAATCAGACACTAATTAAATGGTCAGATGCATAAACACAACTGTGAAGAAGGTCTAGATACTTGACTTAGGAGGGGGTCAGGGAAGACTCTCCTGAGGAAGCAGCATTTGGGCTGAGAACTGAGGATCTGGGGCGGGGGAGGGGCAGGTGTTGCAGACCCCCAGGGTGAGAGGGAGAAAAGTGATTTTAGAGAAAGAAAGAAAGGCCAGCTGGTGGGCCTGGGATAAAGAGAAGAGGGGCTTGCTATGAAGCCATGGAGGGTGGCAGGGGCTGACCCTGCAAGCCCGGTAGGTTTTCATGCTTCCTATTTACTTACAAAGTCTGAAAGTCTTTGCTAATCTAGTGCCAATCATTCAAGTACACCCATCTCTAGAGGCCACATACAGGTTTACAAGTGGAAGCACAAGACAGAAAACTGCTGATTCTGAGAGGCAGTTAACTGCAGAAATAATGCCTGACTTTCAGAACTAAGTTGCATTGCCATGCAACTCCCCAAATAAACAAAAACAGATGGGCTTTCTTAATGCTGAATATACACACCAACCTGAAGCCTCAACGGATACCCTTTCCTCCCCAGGTACCATGAATGAGCGATGCTGGAAGCCCTGACCCTGACTCGGAATTTGCCTAATTTTTGCATAAGATTTGCATAAAAACTTTCAGGTATTTGATTCCCATGACATAACACTGTTTCTGCAAACAGAGAACTTTACCCTCAAACTCAAGAGTAATTGCTTCACAGACTTAAGGCAGAGAAGAAATTTGCAAATCCCCAGTCCTTGCAAATTTCCAGGCCAGTTAGGAGAGAAGGGAACCAGAGGTGGAGGCTGATTTAAGGGAGTGTAACCCAAAGGGCTGGCGGATATTTTCTCCATCACGGGTGCCCTGCCCAGGCACAGGTTTTCAGGCCAATGAAATAGGAGTCTGGAGTGGGTTAGCGGGTACAAATCAGTAGGACTCAGTATCAGTCTCAAAGGAGAATCGGGAAATCTGAAAAAAATTTTAGCCAGTCCATTTGCACTATAGAATGGTGGAGTTGGATATATGCCCAAACCAGGGCATCCCTCCTAACGTTAGTCCCCTTTCAATGACAAAACCCTTCTCAAAGCCAAGAGTTTTCTCATGTGATAATCTAGGCCAGTGCTGTCTAACAAAACTTCTGGTGATAATGAACTAAGTAGCTTCAGTCATGTCCAACTCTTTGCGACTCCATGGATGGTAGCCTGCCAGGCTCCTCTGTCCATGGGATTCTCCAGGCAAGAATACTGGAGTGGGTTGCCATGTCCTTCTCCAGGGGATCGTCCCGACTCAGAGATCAAACCCACGTCTCTTGTGTCTCCTGCATTGGCAGTCAAGTTCTTCTACTGCTAGTGCCATCTGCTCCCTGATGATGGAAATAGCCTGTTCCTGCCCCATCTCATATGGTAACCACTACTCACAGGTGCCTAGTGAGCCTTTCAAATGTGGCTAGTGCAACTGAACAACTAATTTTGTCTTTTTGAATTGAAGTATAACTGATTTACAATATTGCACTTGTTTCAGGTGTATAGCATTGTGACTCAGTTTGGGGGGGTTTCTTTTGAAGATTTTACTCCATTATAGTTTATTACAAGATATTGGATATAATTTCTCATGTTATACAACCAATCTGTAGAGTAACTCAATTTTTTAATCTAATTTTAAATAATTTAAATTGAAATAGTCACGTGTGATTAGTGGTTATGGTATGAGATAGCACATCTCTAGACATTACTCCTTACTTTGAGAATCTGAGCAAAGAGTCTGAGCTAAGGCCGCTAGGCTACGGCAGAGGTGTTGCATATGGTCAGAAAAGCCAGAGGGATATTGGGCCAATCCAAGTCCCACTCAGCCTGGAAGGAAGGGCTGGTAGGGTAACTGCGGGGGGCTTGCAGTGATTTTCCTGCCAAGCGATGTTGCCAACAGCAGCAGCATAGAGTGGTAAGATGGTCTGCAGGTTTGGAGCTACCATTATTTTGGAAGCCAGTGGTGAAATGGAAGAAAGCCACAGGACAGAACTAAAGTCCAGATCTCTCTAGCTAGGGGTTAGGGAGCCTGACTATGCTAGCAAGAGAAAGTTTGCACTTCTTGGATGAAATGATAAACAGCAGTTCCCTGGAACCTGTCTCCAAACAGGAGAGTTTCAGGTGATATAGTGCGTTTGAAAATAAGAGTGGAGCGTGGGGATACCCTGGGGAGAATCGTCCCTCCCAAAAAAAGATCCTTTGCTAGTCCACAGTTCTGTGTTCCGACCTATTTTACTCTTTGTGCTCTGATATTCACTCTCCATGGAGGCTTTTTTAAAGCACATGAACAGTAACTATGAAAAAAAAAAATCAAACAAACTTTGACTGGGTTAAACCCTACCACATTTTCAGGGAAGAATAGCGTTCAAACATTCAGTTGGGATGTCTTTCCCTTCTCCCCACCTGCGAGAGTGTGTTTTTCTTTGACATTTGAGCTTCTTTCCCCTGTCTCTGATGTTTTCCTCACTGCCCTTTTTGCCTCCTCACTGAAGCAAAAAAGAACAGAGCCTTGGCTAATTACTCTCAGATCAAATAATACTGGTTATTGTAATTGGTCATTGTCCGAAAACACTGAGTTCTTCTTAGCCCTGAGGTTGCCTGGCACAGCTTAGTTAGCTAACTATTCCGGGAATGTCTCTATTATCTGTTTTACTTTGCAAAAGAAACCAGGGATTTGTTGAAAGCTGGTAATAAAAGTCTGCCCTGGTCTGAGCTGAGACTGCGTAGAGAGGGCCTGGGAAAGCATGACCTCCATGAATCACGTTGCCCCCCTCTTCCAATAGCCGCTCAATGATGTTATTTGGTTTCTCTGTGTTGAAGAATAATAAACCCACTAGGTTTTCTTACAGGCCAACACTCCCTCGTTCTCAGGGCCTTGGGCATGGTTGAGGGGCACAAAACAATTTTAATGACCAAACTCACTGAAAGTAAAATGGTTCATAGAGAAAAACTAACAGACTCACAGGTGGCTGCCTCTTCAAGAGGCATCTTCGTGGGGTTTGGGCCCCCAGATCAAGGTACTCGGGGGCTGGGTGTTCAGTGGACTGAGGCTGAGTGAAATGTCCCTTCAGCCCTGCTGAAAGGTAAGCTTTCCAAGGCAATTCTTACCTGTTGAAGACAGTCTGAAGGCTCTGAGGCTTAGGCAGTGGGAACCATTCTGAAAAACATACACGGACATGTTAAAAGACAAAAACAACCCTAAAATCCTGTTGACAAAAATACTATTAAAATTCTAAACGCTCCTCTTGGCTTGGGGTAAGACAGAATCCAGTCATCAGATGGGCAAACTAAATGAGTTTAAGGGCTTGTCTCCCTCTGAAATTTTATGATTCTGTGGACGGTCACTATTCTGGGTTGAATTGTGTCCTTCTCCCAAATTCATATGCTGAAGTCCTAGCCCCTGATACCTCAGAATTGGATCTTATTTTGACATAGGATTGTTATAGATATAATTAATTAAGATGAGGTCATTAGAGTGGGCTTTAATTCAATATGACAGGGGTCCAAATAAAAAGGGAAGCTTTGGATACAGACATGGACATGTATGGAGGAAGACGAAGACAATACAAAGAGACAGAAGGAGAAGACAGCCATTTACAAGCCAAGAAGAGAGGCCTGAACAAATCCTTTTGTCAGAGCCTCGAAGGAAGGAATCCTGCCAACACCTCAGCTTCAGATCTAGCCTCCAGAGTGTGAGACAATACATTTCCCTGGCTGAAGCCACCCAGTTTGTGGCACTTTGTTATGGCATTCCTAGCAAACTAAACTAATACAGTCACAATACATCTCCTGTGTGCAGAACACGTGTGCGTGCTGGGAGAACACAGGTAATCGTGAGAAACTTTCCCACTCTTACCAAGCTTATAATTCATTTGAGAAAACAAAAGTGCTCCCTTCCAAGAAAATTCACGTGGCAAGTGAGGCGGCAAGGTCTCAAAGACTCAAAAATGGTAAAAAGGAACGGGACTAACTTTATACGTCACTTACAGTAAAAATGGAAGTGAATCCTGGCTAGAATACTCCAACATGGATGATAATAAGATTTTTAATTTTCATTGGAGCACTCCTTACAACATTTACATGGGGACTCATGTTTTTCTTTTTCTTTTTAATTATATTGACTCTGTTTAATCCAAAATGAAATCTGTAAAAGGAGACGATTTTGTATTCATTTAAGAAATACTAGTTAAATGCTTCCTCTGTGTAAAGTGATAAAAGGGGCTGCAGTGACACAAGCTGGGGCTGCTTCAATCCTTTTTCTGACTCCAAATTGAGAAAAGAGTATTTCAACTCTCATCCAAAATGGTATCTTTGCTTTATACTTTCTTTGGGCCTGAAATGTAATCATTTTGGTTTTAAGAGCTTTCTTCTTCCAACTCCTATAGGAATGTATTCCTATAGGAATACACCAAGACTGTTTATTCAACAAAGAATCTAATGTAGCTGGGCAAAAAATGGTTTTGATAACACCAACCTATTGGTGTCTGTAAGTGTACAGAAAAGAACCCTGGAAGACCACTCACCTGATTGTGATAATGGTTATGGGCACTTCCCCCTTTCAGTTCTACACTTATTTTCTTACATTTATTTTTAAACAAAAATCACATATTACTGTGTAACTTCAAAAGTAAGTTCAATTAAAGATGGACTTTATGGAGTTAAGAGCTGGGGAGTGAAAGGCATGATCAAAGAACATGATTTAAGCTGAGTTTTCAGGATCAGATGCAATCAAATGTGAGCTGCTTGGGAGATGGGAATTGACCTCTGTGCATTGCCGCAGACGTCGGTGTAAAACCAGCCACAAGTGGGAAGCTGCCTTATAGCACAGGGAACTCAGCTCAGGGCCCTGTGCTGACCTGGCGGGTGGGACGGGGAACCCAGCTCAGGGCCCCGTGCTGACCTGGCGGGGTGGGACGGGGGGCTGGGGGTAGGAGGGAGGTCCGAGCTGGAGGAGAACTATGCATACAAACAGCTGATTCAGTTCACTGTACAGCAGAGACCTAACACAACATTACAAAGCAAGGATACCTCCCCCCTCAAAGAAAAGTGACCCACTCTGCTGTTATTTTACAGTCCCAGGTGGGCACTAAGGGAAGTCCTTGTCTCTACTGGCTACTTACTTTCTCTTCGGGTGACTGTGCCCAAATTCAAATAACCAGTAAAGATCAGAATACCTGGCATTCATGCAGAACGTTCATTTCCAAACCACTTTCTGCTGCCTATTGACAGTTTTCCCTGGCCAAACAAAATTAAAATATGTCCTCATCCAGTCATATCTCAGTTTCCAATCACTGTAGTGAAATCCAGTTCAAAGCTTTCCCATGTTTCAGTTATCCCTTCGACGAGCCCTAGGTTTGGGCGTTTAGTATTTTAATACAACTGCTGGCTTTAGTATTCTTGTTGAGCATGGGTTTGAAACTGCTGCTTCAGGTTCATAGAGACCTTAAGCAAGACACTCACTATGGCCAGCCTGTTTCTGTACCTCAAGTTGGAGGTCATGGTTACCTCACAAGGACCAAGTGATTTGTTGAATTTATGGATATAGTAAGATAATGAATGGAATGTGCTGGCCTCAGCATTAAACAAAATAAATCCTCTTGGCTTTTCCTTCTTTCTCTTCCTTTGAAAAGTGATGGACAATGTAAACTGTATGTAGTTGGGACTCTGACTTGCATTTTGAATCCACACTAATGCCACAAGATCAAACCAGTCAATTCTAAAGGAGCTCAACCCTGAATATTTGTAGGAAGGACTGAGGCTAAAGCTGAAGCTCTAATAATTTGGCCACCTGAGGTGAAGAGCCGACTCATTGGAAAAGACCCTGATGCTGGGAAAGACTGAGGACAGGAGGAAAAGGGGACAACAGAGGATGAGATGGTTGGATAGATCATCGACTCAACGGACATGAATTTGAGCAAATTCTGGGAGATGGTGAAGGACAGGGAAGCCTGGCCTGCTGCAGTCCGTGGGATCACAAAGAGTTGGACACGACTTGGTGACTGAGCAACATGCCACTTAACCAGCGGTGTGACTTGAGGGTGTTGCTCACTGAGTCTTGGTTTTCCCATCTGCAGAAAGGAGACCATTATAGCTCCTACTGCATGGGGTTGTTGTGAAAATTAGAACAATGAGTATAGTATAAGTATTTCCTTACCCTTTGCTGCATTTCTTTCTGCCTCTTTCTCTCATGTGGTAGATTACATCTTTCTCTTTCCTCCCAGGTGTCTCTGCCTCATTGTTCTCCTTGGAAACCCATAACTTGCTGTTTCATTCTACTGAAATTCTAATGTCTTCCAAGCTTGAGCTCTTACAAGCCTGGCTTAATTTCTGAGTCTTTGGTGTGGGCCAGAGGTGTGTGCCTTAGCTGTGTGGTGTAGCAACATGAACATAGCCTGGACTCACACATCTCCTTTCTGCCACTTCTGAGCTCTGGGATTTGGGGGAAATTACTTCACCTCTATAGTTAAGTGACTTAGAAGTTTCTCATCTGTAAAGTGGGAACCCTTTTCCAGTTGCCTGGGAGGATAAGATAAGATTAAGCACTTGGCCTATAGTAGGTGCCCAATCAATGTCAGTCTTATTTCTTTTATTTTTTCTCCTTGGTTCTACCTTTGATTTTGGAGAGACACCTAGTCTTACACAGTGGTCCTCAAGCCAAGCAGCACACTTGCATCATCTGGGAGAGTTTTTAACCAAAAGGAAACCTCAGCTTCACCCCACAGAGCCTGCTTCAATGAGCCTGGGGAGGCTCACATTGGTCCATTATTGTGTCATGATGATATTTAATGGGGTCTTCCCAGGTGGTGCTAGTGATAAGAACCCATCTCCAATGCGGGAGACATAAGAGACACAGGTTCAATCCCTGGATTGGAAAGATTCCTTGGAGGAGGGTATGGCAACCCATTCCAATACTCTTGCCTGGAGAATCCCATGGATAGAGGAACCTGTGGTCTACAGTACATGAGGCCACAAAATGCTGGACGCAACTAAAGTGACTTAGCATGCAAAAATGCACAATGTTTAATGACCTCCAGATGTTTACAGAGTGGCACTAAATGAGGGAGAGGACACTGGTCTAACAAGGAGGTCAGAGTGGACCACTCACCAGCAACTCCCATACTCTTCTCTGAGGCCCGTTTCCTCAAGTGGGCTTGTGAAAATTCAATTAATCAATAGATATAAAAATTGCAGAACATCATGTCTGATGCCTACTTCACATGTTTTTCAAGGATGTGAAAAAGGAAGCATGATGAGAGAAAAATCAGCCCCTAAAAAGCAGAGGATGACTTGTAAGAGTGGCCCCAGGAGGCTATGACACAACGTTGAACTTCAAGTTCTGTGTCTTGTGTAGACTGGGCTTGACTCTCTTTCCACATCTCTTCTGTAGCTACGTGAGCCCAGATAGAGGGGCTGAGGGGTCCAGGGTCAACCAGGTTGCTGTTATAAAGGCAAGCCCTATGCCTGTCTGTGGCCAGCCCTCCACACTTATGCAGATAATTTGCTGCTGAGTGACCTTGCCTTGCCCCCATTGATTTTTCCCAGTAGTTAAACTGCAAGCGATCAATGAAAGAGTGATCCGCAAACAGTCATTTTCAGTTCAGTTCTGTTGCTCAGTCGTGTCTGACTCCTTGCGACCCCGTGAACTGCAGCACGACAGGCCTCCCTGTCCATCACCAACTCCCAGAGTCCACCCAAACCCATGCCCATCGAGTCGGTGATGCCATCCAACCACCTCATCCTCTGTCTTCCGCTTCTCCTCCTGCCCTCAATCTTTCCCAGCATCAGGGTCTTTTCCAATGAGTCAGCTCTTTGTATCAGGTGGCCAAAGTATTGGAGTTTCAGCTTCAACATCAGTCCTTCCAATGAACACCCAGGACTGATCTCCTTTAAGATGGACTGGTTGGATCTCCTTGCAGTCCAAGGGACTCTCAAGAGTCTTCTCCAACACCACAGTTCAAAAGCATCAATTCTTTGGTGCTCAGCTTTCTTTATGGCCCAACTCTCACATCCCTACATGACCACTGGAAAACAGTCATTTTACCCAGTGCCATTTCAAGACAAGTCTGTTTCTCTGGCTTCAGTAACCTCTCAAATCATAGATTTGTAGGTAGCTTATTATCCTTTTCCTTCCAAAGATGATGGTAAATCATTAGACCAGATTCTTCTCCATCTCCCTGGTGGCTCAGAGGTAAAGCCTCTACCTGCAATGCGGGATACCTGGGTTTGATCCCTGGGTCAGGAAGATCCCCTGGAGAAGAAAATGGCAACCCACTCCAGTAATCTTGCCTGGAAAATTCCATAGGCTACAATCCATGGGGTTGCAAAGAGTCAGACACAGCTGAGCGACTTCACTTTCACTTTTCTTTTCTCCATCTCCTTCTGCATTCTCTTTAAAGGGGTTCTCCTTTGAGTTCAATTGGTATTTGAGGCAGGAGGAGCAAAGTACATTGCAAAAGGCAAGTTTGAAAGTTGAACATTTTCTTTGAGAAGATAAACAAAACTGACAAACCACTAGCCAGGCTCATCAAGAAAAAAAGGGAGAAAAATCAAATCAACAAAATTAGAAATGAAAAAGGAGAGGTTACAACAGACAAAGCAGAAATACAAATGGTCATAAGAAAATATTATGAGCAACTATATGCTAATAAAGTAGACAACCTAGAGGAAATGGATAGATTCTTAGAAAAGTTCAACCTCCCAAGACTGAACCAGGAAGAAACAAATTATGAACAAGCCAATTACAAAATCAAAACTGTGATAAAAAATCTCCCATAAACAAAAACCCAGGGCCAGATGGCTTCAGAATTCATAGGGGAATTCTATGAAACATTTAGAGAAGAGCTAATGCCTATTTTTCTGAAATTCTTCCAAAAAATTGCAGAGGGAGGAACATTTCCAGACACATTCTATGAGGCCACAATCACCCGGATACCAAAACCAGGCAAAGACAACAAAAAAGAAAATTATAGGCCAATATCACTGATAAACATAGATGCAAAAATCCTCAACAAAATTCTAGTGAACAGAATTCAACAACACATTAAAAAGTTCATACACCATGATAAAGTTGGGTTTATTCCAGGGATGTAAGAATTCTTCAGTATATGCAAATCAATCAATGTGATACAGCATATTAACAAATTGAAAGATAAAAACCACATGATCATCTCAATAGATGCAGAAAAAGCCTTCAACAAAATTCAGCACCCATTTATGATTAAACCATTTCAAAAAATGAGCATAAAAGGAACCTACCTCACCACATAGTAAAGGCCAGGTATGATAAACCCACAGCAAACATTATTCTCAATGGTGAAAAACTAAAAGCATTCCCTCTAAGATTAGGGACAAGACAATGGTGTCCACTCTCATCACTGTTATTCAAAGTAGTCTTGGAAGTCCTGGCTATGACAATTAGAAGAAAAAGAAATAAAAGGAATCCAGATTGGAAAAGAAGTAAACTCTCACTGTTTGCAGATGACATGATACTATACATAGAAAGAAAGTGAAAGTGAAGTCGCTCAGTTGTGTCCGACTCTTTGTGACCCCATGGACTGCAGCCTACCAGGCTCCTCCATCCATGGGATTTTCCAGGCAAGAGTGCTGGAGTGGGTTGCCATTGCCTTCTCCAGGAGCTCTTCCTGACCCAGGGATTGAACATGGGTCTCCCGCATTGTAGGCAGATGCTTTACCATCTGAGCCACCAGGGAAGTCCATACATAGAAAACCCTGAAGAAACTATCATGAAATTATTAGAGCTAATCAGTGAAATCAGCAGTCATGGGATACAAAGTCAATACACAGAAATCACTTGCATACCTATATATTAACAATGAAAAATCAGAAAGAGATATTAAGGAATCAATCCCGTTCACCACTGCAACAACAACACATATCT
The DNA here is from genome assembly GCF_910594005.1 of Cervus elaphus. NCBI lineage: Eukaryota > Metazoa > Chordata > Mammalia > Artiodactyla > Cervidae > Cervus > Cervus elaphus. The sequence goes on from NC_057822.1 coordinate 43,721,814, forward strand.
AGAGAAAAAATCTACCTAGGGAGACAAAAGAACTGTATACAGAAAATTATGACACTGGTGAAAGAAATCAAAGGTGATGTAAACCGATGGAGAAATATTCCATGTTCCTGGGTAGGAAGAATCAATATTGTGAAAATGACTATACTACCAAATGCAATCTACAGAGTCAATGTGATTCCTATCAAATTACCAATGGCATTTTTCACAGAACTAGAACAAAAAATTTCACAATTCATTTGGAAGCACAAAAGACTCCAAATAGCCAAAGCAGTCTTGAGAAAGAAGAATGGAACTGGAGGAATCAACCTTCCTGACTTCAGACTATACTACAAAGCTACAGTCATCAAGACAGTATGGTACTGGCATAAAAACAGAAATACGGACTGATGGAAGAAGACAGAGAGCCCAGAGATAAACCTGTGCACCTATGGGTACCTTATTTTTGACAAAGGAAGCAAGAATATACAATGGGGCAAAGACAGCCTCTTCAATAAGCGGTGCTGGGAAAACCGGACAGCTACATGCAAAATAATGAAATTAGAACACTTCCTAATGCCATACACAAAGATAAACTCAAAATGGATTAAAGACCTAAATGTAAGCCCAGAAACTATAAAACTCATAGCAGAAAACATAAGCAGAACACTCAATGCCATAAATCAAAGCAAGATCTTCTATGACCCACCTCCTAGACTAATGAAAATAAAAACAAAAATAAACAAGTGGGACCTGATTAAATGTAAAAGCTTTTGCACAGCAAAGGAAACTACAGACAAAGTGAAAAGACAACTCTTAGAATGGGAGAAAATAATAGCAAAGGAAAAAACTGATAAAGAATTAATTTCCAAAATATACAAGCTCATACAATTCAATACCAGAAAAACAAACAACCTAATCAAAAAGTGGGAAAAAGACCTAACAGACTTTTCTCCAAAGAAGATATACATATGGATAGCAAATAAATGAAGATGCTCAGCATCACTTATTATTAAAGAAATGCAAATCAAAACTACAATGAGATATCACCTCACATCTGTCAGAATGGCCATCATCAAAAAGTCTACAAACAATAAATGCTAGAAAGGGTGTGGAGAAAAGGGAACACTCTTGCATTGCTGGTGGCAATGTAAATTGATACAGCCACTGTGGAAGGCAGTATGGAAATTCCTTGAAAAACTAGGAATAAAACTACCATATTACCCAGCCATCCCACTCCTAGGTATATGCCTGAGGAAACCAAAATTGAAAAAGACACATGTAACTCAATGTTCTATTTACATTGAATTGCATGTACATTTACATTGTTACTATTTACATTGTTACAATAGTAATGTTACAATGGTAATGTAATTGTAATACACTGTAATAGTAATAGTAATTGTAATAGTAATATAAATGTTACAATAGTAATTTACATTGTTACTATATACAATAGCTAGAACATGGAAGCAACTTAGATGTCCATTGACAGATGAATGGATAAAGAAGCTGTGGTACATATATAGACAATTGAATATTACTCAACCATAAAAATGAATGCAGTCAGTTGCCACCTCAATGTCTAATGAGGTGGACAAACCTAGAGCCTATTATACAGAGTGATGTAAGTCAGAAAGAGAAATATAAATACTGTATACTGCTGCATATATATGGAATCTAAAAAGATGGTACTGATGAATTTATTAGCAGGGCAGCAATGGAGAAATAGACATAGAGAACAGACCTATGGATGGGGGGAAGGGGATGAGGGAGAGAGTGAGATATAGGGAGAGAGCGAGATATAGGGAGAGAGTAACATAGAAACTTACAAACCATATGTAAAATAAATAGCCAATAGGAATTTGTTGTATGACTCAGGGAACTCAAACAGGGGCTCTGTGACAATCTAGAGGGGTGGGATGGGGAGAGATATGGGAGGGAGGTTCCAGAGAGAGGGGACATGGGTGTACCTATGGCTGATTCTTATTGATGTTTGACAGAAAACAACAAAATTCTGTAAAGCAATTATCCTTCAGTTAAAAAATAAAGTGGCAAATAAATAAATAAATAAAAGCTGAACATTTTAATTTCCCAACTGAATGGAGTAAAAGTAAAATGAGGGCCCAACTGTTGCTACCACAGTAAAATAATGCATTTTTCATAAACCTTTAAGAAAGCTCATTTCACAAGTGATTCAAGTCAACAGAGGTTTGTTGGTTGGTTGATAAAATATCACTATGACCATTTGGAGCCTTAGCTCAAAGTGAAACATTTTCTAGTTACTATAGTCTTAGCACAATTACCCTATGCTTATCTTATAGCCCGGTCTACTGATCTACACCTCTGGAATTTCCCAAAACCAATGCATTCTTAAGATATCATATATTTAGATAGTTGATAATGCTGTTAGCCTTATTTTGGTATCTCCAGCAGGAACTTTAAAGTGGCTTTGCAAAAAATCTGTAGCTCTTCTATCTCACCCTCAGCCTCAGCCCATATACACACACTCACATCCTCCCAGCTGCTCGCCCTCCTTTCTCAGACGGCTGGCTTAGAAATTGCCTTAGTCTTTTGCTCAAGACGTCTGAACTTGGCTTTGCATTACCAGGCTCTCAATTCCTCTCTGAGTATCACTGGGACGCCAAAAGTCAGTGCTCTCATGCAGGGCGCTACTTGGCACTTCAATCCGCATTGGAGGCTTACCACTATTCTAGAGAGAGAGAGTGAAAGTCGCTCAGTTGTGCCCAACTCTTTGTGACCCCATGGACTGTCAGAGGTCCTCTGACAGGTTCCTCAATCCATAGAATTCTCCAGGCCAGAATACTGGAGAGGGTAGCCGTTTCCTTCTCCAGGGGATCTTCTCAACACAGGGATCAGACCCAGGGCTCTAGCATTGTGGGCGGATTCTTTATTGCCTGAGCCACCAGGGAAGCCCCACCCACTATTCTAACCGTGCATCAAAACTTTTTGTGGATTCTCTAAGAAAGTATTCCATCCTCAGAAGCCTGTTCCTAAGGTAATGTTCTGTATGGCAGAAGGGGAAGCTAGGCTTTGCTCCTGGTGCGTGGATGGAGAGGGTGGAGGAGACAGAAGGTGTCAGGAGTCTCCCCTCTCCTGGAGGCAGTGCTCCGTTTAATGTCTGTCCACCTTCAAAGTCGATGTTTGAACTATAGCTTGATCATGCTATTCGGTGTTTATGGTATTTAATGATGCATCATTTGGCAACATGTATCATTTCCCCTGTAGTCTCTACAAATGTTTACAGCCCCCGCATGCAGCTGTTGTGTTCAGTGCTGGAAATGCACAGACATGGTACTTGGTACTGGAGGTCTCGCTCAGTCGTGTCCAACTCTTTGTGACCCCATGGAAGGTAGCCTACCAGGCTCCGCCGTCCATGGGATTTTCCAGGCAAGAGTACTGGAGTGGGTTGCCATCTCCTTCTCCAGGTGATCTTCCCAACCCAGGGATCAAATCCGGGTCTCCTGCATTGCAGAGAGACGCTTTACCGTCTGAGCCACTCCCCTAATTTATGATTTTCATGGGATCATGGTCTTTGCCAGACCCTCTGGCTCTTCTTTCTCAGCTTTCAAAGAACCCATTCCCTCTACCAGGTCCTTCAGTATTGGTTCCCATGAATTGCATTGTAGTCTTTCTCTACATACTCTCCCTTGGGCAACTGAATTCACACCTGGAGTTAAAAATACCACTTTAAGCAGATGACTTCCAATTTTGTATTTTTATATTAGACCCTTACAATCACAGGCTTCTATTTCTTTCTTTCTTTCTTTCTTTTTGCTATGCTGAATGGCTTGTGGGAAACTTAGTTTCCCTATCAGGGATAGAACCCAGCCCCTAAGCAGTCAGAACACGGAGTCCTAACCACTGGGTCACCAGGGAGGTCCCCACAGGCTTGTCTTTCTGTTATAATTGCTTTTTAGATATCCCCACTTGGTGGTCTCACAGATAGCTTATACTCATTATGTTCCCCACAATCTGTTCCTCCCTCACTTTGTTTCCTGTGCCAGTAAATGGTACTATACTTCTCTCACCCACTGGATTTCAGTTTCTCTTTCACAGGTCAAATCCAGTCAGCTACAACCTCCCTTGACTGTATCACCCTCTTGCTTTTTAGATTTGCTCCAACATTCCTCATCCATTGCCACTGCTCTGGTTGACACTTCCTACTTATCATCCAGAATCTAGAGCATGCCATACTGACTACCACCAATTTAACTCTACATAAAGCCTTCCAAGCAATTTTTTCTAAAATTTAAATCCTGCCATATCTCTTCCCTACTAACAACCATCCAATGCCTTCCTTTTGCTTATCAGTCAAATCTAATCCTTAGGATGTTTCCAAATAATTTTCCAATCTGGTTGCTGTCTACCCTTCCAGGTTAATCTCCAGCAATTGTTGTTTTAGTCACTAAGCTGTGTCTGACTCTTGTGACCCCATGAACTGTAGCCCCCCCAGGCTCCTCTGTCCACGGGATCTCCCAGGTAAGAATACTGGAGTGGGTTGCCATTTCCTTCTCCGGGGGATCTTTGCAACCCAGGGATCAAACCTGTCTCCTGAATTAGCAAGTGGATTCTTTACCAATGAGCTACCTGGGAAGCCCCAACCTCTAGTAATAGTCACCACAAAGCCAACATTCTAGCTTCCCTGAGCAATTTACCTGCTTTTACATTTAGTAAACCTGCTTCCCTCCTCCTCTGTTGAGTTCCTTTGTCTGGAATGTCCTTCCCCTCTTGCTCACGTAGAGAAAGCCCACTTCATGATTCTTGAAACCCTGTGCATGTCCCTTTCTCCCAAACAGTCCCTAGATTCCCCAGACAACCAAGGCATTTTTTCCTAGTGGTCCTAGAGGTCCTCAGGGGACCCTGATATAATAATACTTGCCACACTGTATTATTTATTTGTTTCTCCCTCTAGACTGTATGCCTTGAAGGCAGGTATCAATGTCTTATTTACTTCTGAATCCCAGTCCCAGCATCTAGCATTCAATAAATATTTGTTGAACAAATGAAAAACTGATGCTTGGGTGAAAAAATTGAAAATGAGATAAATTTACTAAATCTTATTCTTAAAATGTAAAAGTAATTCAAGACAGCCCACTTGTGATTCCCTCTGTATATCTTACAGAGATCCATGATGCCAGGCACTGGCTATGGGGAAGGAGCCTGTTTTGAACCAGATCCAAGATACTTATGACCTTAAGGCTTTTTTCTTGAACTGGGAAGAAACACAGCAGGATGTTACTTGGAAAAAGATTCTTTTCAACCTGCTTTCTTTCATTTGCAATTTTTCATAATCTTAATTACTTTGAGATCATCCAGTTCCCCCCCCCCCAAAAAAAACTAATTATTGAAATAAAATAAATTAAAGATGAGAAAACTAAAAATAAATGTAGAGACTATTAATGAAGATCAAAGTGGGCCATGTATATAACAAATCTCACTGCCTTATTTGGGGGGCAGGTTAATAAAGATGTTAATTGTAACTCCCAAGAGCTTTTGCCACACTCCAGAAGTGTGACAGAGATGAGTCTGATGGTGGTTCAGACTCCGTGAACATCGTGGATTCGTTAGTTGCAGTGAGGGGTGGAGGGGTTGCCTGCTGGGGTCCCAGGGCAGGGGTTCCACTCACATTACACTCCAGAAACATGTTGCCAAGCTCACAGATTCTAAAAGCAAATCTGGGTTAAAGGACATAATCATTTGAAAATGAACATGGAAAAATGTTATTGGCTAATGCCAGCCTAGGGCATTGCTTTATTACCAAATTATATTTGCCCTTGGAAATCATATTTGCTTATGGAATTACCTATGAGCACCAACTTGGAGTCCAACAGATTGGATATTCTGGGTCACCCTGGCCAGGTAACCCTGGGCAAAGCTCATACCTCCCCAAGCCTCAGCTCTCTCATCTATAAAGTAGAAATGATAAAACTGCCCCTATCCAATAGGGCTGTAGTCAAGCCAAGTAGAATTATGTATATAAAGTGCCTTGTAGCTTGGTTGCTCAGTCATGTCCAACTCTTTGCGACCCTATGGACTGCAGCACACCAGGCTTCCCTGTTCTTCACCATTTCCCAGAGCTTGCTCAAACGCATGTCCATCGAGTCAGTGATGCCATCCAACCATCACATCCTCTGTTGTCCCCTTCTCCTCCTGCCTTCAGTCTTTCCCAGCATCAGGGTCTTTTCCAAGGAGTTAGCTCTTCACATCAGGTGGCCAAAGTATTGGAGCTTCAGCTTCAGCATCAGTCCTTCCAATGAACATTCAGGGTTGATTTCCTTTAGGATGGACTGGTTGTATCTCCTTGCAGTTCAAGGGACTCTGAAGTCTTCTCCAACACCACTGTTCAAAAGCATCAATTCTTCAATGGTCAGCCTTCTTTATGGTCCAACTCTCACATCCATACATGACTACTGGAAAAACCATAGCTTTCACTAGACAGACCTTTGTTGGCAAAGTGATGTCTCTGCTTTTTAATATGCTGTCTAGATTTGTCATAGCTTTTCTTCCAAGGAGCAAGTGCCTTTTAATTTCATGGCTGCAGTCACCATCTGCAGTGATTTTGGAGCCCAAGAAAATAAAGTCTGTCACTGTTTCCATTGTTTCCCCATCTATATGACATGAAGTGATGGAAACAGATGCTGTGACTTTTGTTTTTTGAATGTTGAATTTTAAGCCAGCTTTTTCACTCTCCTCTTTCACTTTCATCAAGAGGCTCTTTAGTTCCTCTTCACTTTCTTCCATAAGGGTGGTGTCATCTACATATCTAAGGTTATTGATATTTCTCCCAGTGATCTTGATTCCAGCTTGTGCTTCATCCAGCCTGGCATTTCGCATGATGTACTCAGTATAAAGTTAAATAAGCAGGGTGACAACATACAGCCTTGATGCACTCCTTTCCCAGTTTGGAACCAGTCTGTTGTTCCATGCCCGGTTCTGATTGCTGCTTCTTGACCTGCATACAGGTTTCTCAGGAGGAATGAAAAGGCTAAGCCAAAGTAGAAACAATGCCCAGCTATGGATGTGTCTTGTGGTGAAAGCAAAGTCCGACGTGGTAAAAGAACAATACTACACAGGAACCTGAAATGTTCGGTCTACGTATCAGGGTAAATTGGAAGTGGTAAAACAGGAGACGGCAAGAGTGAACATCGACATTTTAGGAATCAGTGAACTAAAATGGATGGGAATTGGCCAATTTAATTCAGATGACCATTCTATCTACTACTATGGGCAAGAATCCTGTAGAAGAAATGGAGTAGCCCTCATGGTCAACAAAAGAGTCCAAAATGCAGTAGTTGGGTGTAATCTCAAAAATGACAGAATGATCTTGGGTCTTTTCCAAGGCAAACCATTCAGTATTACAGTAAAGTGCCTAACTCATACTAACTTATGTTGTCTGCTGGGGTCCATTCTGGTCAGAGAAGCACAGTTTCACACCTGAGTAAAGAGAAGCTCTCTCTCAGGTGCACACAGAGGCATTCCCTAGGTTGTGAAATGGGTCAGTCCACTGCCAAACCTTGTTCTCCTTCTGCTAACCATGTTAGCAGATAAACAACAGTTATTTTACCCAGCAAAAGGTGAATAGTAACTTACATGTACTTTCTTGATAAAGCAGGCAGAACAAGGATGATTAGTTCAGAGGATACAGTTGGAACTGGAACCCAGGTTTCCTCACTTCTGGTTATTGATTTCATTTAACGGATATCTATTTACTCTTATGTGACAGTTACATGGGCAAGTGTAAGATACTAGAGACACTGGAAGTGGTCAGGTTTGCATTGCAGAAACCTTTAGTGCTCTTTCCACTGTATCAAGATTTAGGTGAAACCAACAACGACAACACGATTACCGTCTGTGATGTAGCAGTCCTTACTGGACACCCACCATGAAGATAATAAAGGTCTCCAGGGGGAGAGCCCTGTGGCCACAGCATGGGCTGGTGTCTCACGGTGGTTCAAGGTGAGGAGAAAAGAGCCTTCACCAGAAGGGACAGCCTTATGTGCTCAGACTGACTCAGGTAGGTGTTGGAAAATGGCAGGTCAACTCTTAGAGTGTGTAAATTCAGGCAGTGTTTAAGCCCAAGCAAGCAAAAATCAAATCAGTTCTGGCCTAGGAGGTGTGTCTGACATCTAGAAGGAAGTCAAGGGTTTTAAGGGAGCTAAACAGAAAGAAGGGGCTTCCTAGGTGACGTGAGTGGTACAGAACCCGCCTGCCAATGCAGGAGACATAAGAGATGTGAGTCCCATCCCTGGTCTGGGAAGATCCCCTGGAGGAGGACATGGCAACCCACTCCAGTACTCTTGCCTGGAGAATCCCAAGGACAAAAGAGCCTGGCCGGCTACAGTCCACAGGATCGCAAAGAGTCGGACACGACTGAGCAACTGGGAACCCGTGCAAACAGAAAACCGGCACAGCGTCGTCTCTCACGTACCCGTCACTGAGTCCAAACCCCGGCGGGTCACGGAGCAGCTCAATGAACTTCCACACTGTGTTAAAAAAAAAAAAAAGGATGGGAACTACCTTTTGTTGGGCACTGCCTAAAAGTTAGACATTGTGGATGTTAACTAAACTTATGGTGCTAATCATTTTGCAATATATATATATCAAATCATTGTTGGCTGCACAATGAGACAGGGACATAACATAGTCACTAGAAGGAGAACAAGGTTTGGCTTTGGATGGACCCATTTCCCAGCCTAGGAAATGCTTCTGGATGGACCTGGGAGAAAGCTTCTCTTTCCTCAGGTGTAAAACTGTGCTGTTCGGACCAGCATGGACCCCAGCAGACAGTACGCTATGCCATGCTGTGCTTCGCCTCTCTGTCTCTTCGCGACCTCATGGGCTGTAGCCTGCCAGGCTCCTCTGTCCATGGGGATTCTCCAGGCAAGAATACTGGAGTGGGTTGCCATGCCCTCCTCCAGGGGATCTTCCCAACCCAGGGGGAACATATCTTAAATCATAGGATCTTTCTCATTTTTACAGATTAGGGAACTGGAAAAGAATAACTTCCTCAAGCACCCCCAGAGGATGCCAGATGGAGCGTGGACCTACCACTCCTGGAATTGATGCCGATAATTAAAATCTCTTATCAGTATCCTTCCCCTTAGTTCAGCCCACTGAGGAACTCCCTTGTCTGACAGTTCATTGAATCGAGTGGATGCTGATGTTCACGGCAAACACACAAAGACATACTCAGACCCCTTTGAGCCCAAAGCATGGTAGCTCTTGGTCACCGCAACACGGACAAAGATCATTTTAAACTCTTAATCATCCTCTGTCCTGTAGTGGTGTTGCACGAAGTGAAACGCTTATGCTGGATTTCAGGTCAAAAGCAAACATTCCCAGGGTGGGGCTAGATTGCTGTGTTTTAATGCTGTCTGATGCCAGTATTCCGTCCATGTTATTTCTTGCTTCCACCTGGTGGTCAAAAACTGAAAAAGCAGACGTACTGAAAATAACTAGGTGTCAGCAGGATCCATTTGCTTATCGTTTATAGGACATCTGAATCTGGGTCCCTGCAGGGCTTTTAGAACTGCTTTCCTGCCTTTTGATTTCTACTAAGTTCTTCCAGTGGAAAGTCTTTCCATGTGGGGCGTTCTTTCCTGGGGCTGAAAGAACCAGGATAATCCCGGATGCTTCCCTGCAGCTGAGCTCATGTCACAAATCAGGCATGATTTTCAGCAGATATTTCTTTAAAAGTTTGAAGGCCTCTGTGGATTCTATTCCCTTCTCAACAGGAACAGTCATCAAAGAGACAGAAATAAAATGCTTTGCACGCACATCAGGAACTAATTGCCAATTTGGCAAATGCATTGACTAATGTCATGCACTGTTATTTCTAAATCCTCTCCTGTCCTTGACCCCCAGTATCTAGATGTAAACTTGGAACCATTAGTGGAGAAGGATAAAGTCTTCTGGTGCCTCAAATGGAATTGAGAGGGATTTAAACTAGGCGCTTTTGAGCGTGGTGAAATGAACCCAGCAGTACATTAATGCTAGGATTTGAGCTCACACAGCGTGAGTGCTTTCAAAAACCATGTTTAAGGAAGCAAACAGAGCCACGACAGACCCTTTCAGGGGAGCAAAAGGAGTTGGATGAAACAATCAATGACACATTAAAAAACCACAACTGGGCTGCAATCATGTGGGCAGAAAAAAAGTTTTTCTTTATCACAGGATCTTTGCATCTAACGAGATGGTGACTGGACAAGGTCCAGAGGCGTAAGGCCTCCGTTTACTTTACCTAAGAAATGTCTAAATATTTAGTTGATTCTCTTAAAAGCCTTATGTGAGCCTCTAGCAAACTGGTCTTTAAGGTATGATCTTATTGGCTCTATACTGCCATTGGCAGAGCTTTTTAAAGGGAATTTCGAAAAGTCAGAAGACATTACCCCTGAAAGTACAAATGTTAACTTTTTTCTTCCGCTCAAAATTAACTCTTTTTAATGTCCTCCAAATATTTAGTTTAGGACCAATACTTTGCCAGTCAATACTTTCTCTTAATTATTCCTGAAAGGTCCATCGTTCCTTGCTGTCGTCATGCAGTTGCTAAGTCGTGTCCGACACTTCTGCAACTCCATGGACTATAGCCTGCCAGGCTCTGTCCGTGGGATTCTTGAGGTGATAGTATAGGAGGGTGTTGCTGTTTCCTTCTCCAGGGATCTTCCCGGCCCAGGGATCTCTACCCCTTACGTACATTTTATTCTTACCAGGTCCAGTTGGGCCCAAAGTATTTGAGACTAAAAAGGAGAGGGTCATTTTCTTGGGAGCGGGAGGGGAAGCTAAGAGGCCTGAGAAAGCTCTGTAAGAATGCCTATAGGGGTCCACCCTTTAAATTCACACTACTGTTGCATTGGCAGACTTCAGTCAAGACCAATACCCAGTTTGCGCTAAGCTTCTGGGATCCTCTGTGTCAAAAACCCAGTGCGTCCCAGACATGGCATCAGTTGGGGCTTTAAGCGTTTTCAGACTTTCTCCAGCATGCCTTCTTTATCACTGCTTCCTGTGGACTCTCTCTAAGGGTCACGGAACTTCTCCCCTCCCCCCGTGCAGGAGGCCAGCACAGACCCCTGTTCCCGCCAGTTTGATTAATGTGTCTTGGCTGATTGTGTGCAAGATGGCAGGCCTTTAGCAAGTGTGACCAGTTTATTGTTCAGCCAATCACAGGCGCCTCAGTTAGCATGTGAAAAGGGGGTGTGTTGCCGGGGAGGGCGAGTGTTCTGGCGGCTGAGTCAAAGGAGGAGCGTTTTGGGGGGTCACGGAGCAACACCCACTTCTTTGAGGGGATGTTACTATGCTCTACTAAACCTGTAAACCTCTTACTCAAAGCACTTTTTTTTCTCCTCCCTCTTTTTTCAAGGAGATCTTTTTTTCCCATGGTGCAAGCAAGGCAAGACTGGCTACTCCGCAGATGGAGTTCACGTCCCAGGGTTTTTAATATTTCACTTTTATATTTCTGTTAGAGAATGATCCTGCTGAGAGTCTGGGAATCCGTGCTCGTCAGAACCCCCTCACTGACACTTGGATATATTGCTCTGAAAGCTATCCCAGGAGAAAAGATTAAACAAAAAAAGCCTACTTTTCAAAGCCTACTTCTCAATCTGCCCACATCAAAATAAGACAACTGGCCCTTTGAAGTGGAAGACACAGAGTTCTCAGCCAGCTTGCTTAAAATGGGGGGTGGGGGTGGGGGAGAGAAGGAAGGAAAGAAAGAAGGAAAGAAAGACTAGGGTATAAAATTATATGCCTCTCTTTCCTTGGCCAGATTTAACCTGGCAAGGGAGTCTGAGTTGATGGTGAGAAAACTGACAGCCCTGCTCATCAGCACCCCAAGAAAAGAGGGGACTGGTCAGAGAAACCTGTCCAGCTGGGTCAACACCAGGTGTTTTTTAAAAAACCTGTATAAACAGAAACTGTGTTGTTTGTACATAGTCCAGACAAGGTCTGGAAACGGCAGAGTGGACACAAATGGACACTGGATGGTTCTCTAGGCCCTGAGCTCTCCAGCTCCCTCAGCGTGATTGTACTGCTGAATTCAAAGTTTGGGGGGCCATGGAATGAAAAGGAAAGGGATGGAAATCTCATCAAGAATGGTGTTAAGAGTTCTCTGTGATCTGGCTCCCATCCCCTATTCTGGTCCCTTAATCACTGGAGCTCAAGTGCCTGCAGGTAGCAGCAATGGCTTGTGAATAGGCATAGGTGGGGGATGGCTTGAAGGGACTTCTTAATTCACAGAGGGGATGTTCCTGGAACACATATGTGGGTGGTTGCTTTAAAACATACTCCTTATGATTGACCTATCAATAGCACTGACCCCACGCTCAGGATATGCTGGACTTCTAAGATTTACAAGCTCAAGTTTACACATCTTGGCTGTGACTAACGTTACAATTTGCTTCCCTCCATAAGCCTAGCCGGGCCCATGGTCTATACACTGTCCAAGCCCATGGAAGTGGGGTTTGCAAATGAGCACCCTCTCATAAGGTGAGCTGGTGAAAGACTGCAGTTGAGTGATTACAAACCCAACCTCTTAGAGATACAGGAATGTGCCGAATTCGTCTATGCAGGCCCAACATAAAACACAATGCCTGGCGGATAGTAGGTGCTCAAAAATTTTTGACTTATTTGAATTAAATTGAATCCTTACTAGAAAAACAATGCAGAGTATGAACCCTATTGATGCTGGGCCTGGAGAATTCTCTTCATAAATAAAAAATTGCATATTACTTTGAAATGACAACAAAATGAAAAATGCAACATATTTCTCGCTGGTTTATTGGAACCCAGTTATCTTATTTAGTACAGAATCTGGCAGGAAAGCATTTTGGACAAGTTCCTTTCATTATTGTTCTCACCAAGGATCACTGTTTATTGCTGGAATCAACCTGAAACCTAAATACTTCAAGTTTGAAGGAATAGCATATGCTCACCGTGACAGCTTTGTCTTGAGATCATTCCAATTATTTTCTACAACCCATATGTGACCCTAAACTTCTGCCTGCACCTACGTTAGGAAGCTGAGGGGTCCCATTTTCACCTGGAGAGCAGAGTAGGTAGGGAGGGGGTACAGGCAGGGTGGAAAAAGATGCGACCCAGGTTCTCCTAGAAACTGAAGCACCTGGAGATAGGCTCTGTTGTCAGCTGGACCATCATCTCTCTGAAAGCCTGGTCTCTTTTCTCTCTGTCTCAGACCAAATGGAAAAGGCATTATTCCAAGCCCTGAGGTGAGAGAGTGACATTTTTCTCAAGTGCTAATTATAAATGGCAAACTATTTGTAAATGACCCAAACCCCATCTAGCAATGCATATAGATCATTCACAAAGCAACTGAAATGATTTTAGAGTTGGTCTTTAGCTGCTGTAGGTGTTCCATAACCCTAGTCAGTTCGAGATGACTGAACCCTATGTACAGCTGTTTGAGTGAAAGTATTAGATGCTGGAGGAAAAAAGAAAATTCCTAGCCTCCTATGTCTTTTGTTTTCCACTTTAATTGCTTTTAAAATTTTCCTACAATTTCTTACTCTCATAAAAGTCCCTCCAGGATAACCTCATACCAAAGTTAGCAATGACAACAATTTGGGGAAATTCCATTTTTAGTCATGGGACAATGGAAGGATATCAAGACTGGGAAAGCAAACCCGGGCCACATTCTCCTAATCGTGTACATATCTGAAAGTGAAAGTGAAAGTCGCTCAGTCGTGTCCGGTTTTTTGCGACCCCATGGACTATACCGTTCATGAAATTCTCCAGGCCAGAATACTGGAGTGGGTAGTCTTTACCTTCTCCAGGGGATCTTCCCAACCCAGGGATCAAACCCAGGTCTCCGGCATGGTACATATCTACCTCCCCTTTAATCCTGCCTGTAAGGGTCCAGCTCTGGTATGGCCATGATGTGGTCCTTCATCCTATAGCTCACTGCTTGCCTCCTCTCTTTTGTTTCAATGTCCTTGAAGTGACAACTGGGTAATCTGACCTCTCTGGCATGTCCTTGGGACCATTTCTCAAAAACATCCTCCTTGGAATATTTGCAACACTTCCAAATCCACCCCTAGGAGCCAGTCTTGGAGGACCAAATATGTGACAGAAAATGACAAAGTGTTAGGTCTAGAGACAGTGAATGAATTCTTGTATAATCTAGAGACATCTTACCTGGCCTGTCCTAGGCCCAGGGAACCTCTACTTCCCCTCTAGCTTTCTTTTTATACTTTATGAAGTACAATAATCTAGCAAATAGACTCAATGATAGTCATCGGGCTCAAAAATGAGACCCTCTTTTGAGTTTTCCACTCAAACCACTGGGTGTTTGGAAATGGATGTGGAGTCCACAGTAATAGTCATTCCCAGTTGTTATTCGCTTGTTACTTGTGTTTTACAGAGTTGGAAAACTGATCTAACCTCAACTACTATTTCAATGTTTTCCTCATAAAAAGATTAGTCAGGGAATATAACAGTCTAAAAAAATCTGTCTACACTGTTAACAATTAAAGGAAAATACCTCGTTCGTGTGGCCAGCGCTCTCACACTGGTAACTCACAGAGCTTTTGGAAGCTTAAATCAAGATTACCTGGGTTGTAGTTAGGTAGCTTGGAAACTCCAGGCCAGGTATCCTCTGTGGGGACTCCCAGCACCTATATAAAGACAAAGAAAGATGCGGGGAGAGATGGAGTGGATGGAGCAGGTGTGGAGACGTGGAGGACATATGGGGGAAGAACAGGGAAAAGCTGGATGTATGTCACATTGTGCCAGCTGATGTGGGCAAGAAAGAAATTTTAGGGTTGCCAACATTTGTAGTTTCACAGGCAAAATTGCAGTATATTTCTATGGTCCTGTGTGTCAACTTGACTGGACTAAAGGATGACCAAGACAGTCGATAAAACATTATTTCTGAGTGTGACTGTGAGAGTGTTTCTGGAAGAGATTAGTATTTGAATCAGTAGACAGACTAAAGAGAACTGCCCTCACCAATTTGGGTGGCATCATCCAATTGGTAGAGGGCCTGAATAGAATGAGTGGAGGAAGCACAATTTTTTTGTCTCTGTTTTTGAGCTGGGACATCCATCTTCTCTTGCCTTTGGAGCTCCTAGTTCTTTGGTCTTCAGATTATGGGATTTATACCAGTGGCCCCCTTAAACTGACTTATACCACCAGCTTTCCTGGTTTCCCAGCTTGCAGAGGACATATCTCAGCCTCCATGAAATCACATGAGCTGATTCCCATGATAAATCACTATACACACACACATATATATATATATGTATATAAAATTTATTATGTATATAAAATAATATGTATATAATATACATATTATATATGTATATAATATTATATACACATGAGCCAATTCCCATAATATTTTATATACATATATATATATGTGTATAGTGATTTATCATGGGAATTGGCTCATGTGTATACACACACACACACACACACACACACACACACACACACACCCCTCTATATCTCCCATTGGTTCTGTTTCTGTGGAGAACCCTAATACAGATCATATAACCTTACTTAAAGTCATATTCTTATCCCTGAATATCTACAGGCATACCTCAGAGATATTTTGGGTTTAATTCCAGACCACGGCAATAAAGCTAATATTGTAATAATGTGAGTCACACAAATTTTTTGGTTTCTCAGGATATATAGAAGTTATGTTTACACTATACTATGGTCTATTAAGTGTGTAACAGAGCAATGTGCATACCTTCATTTAAAAACTAATGTACACACCTTAATTTAAAAAATGCTAACCAAAAAAAAAAATGCTTCCTTGCTAAAAAATTGCTACCCATCATCTGACAAGCAGCATTGCTGCAAACCTTCAATTTGTTTTAAAAAAGCAATGTCTGCAAAGAGCAATAAAGTAAAGCACAGTAAAACGAAGTATGTCTACTGCATGTAGTGCGTGATCACCATACACTGGGATGCTATCTTTGGATTTGGAAATAATAGAAAGACGTTGAGTGGCAAAGTGTCCCTTGGCCTTACATCAGATAACTCTCTGTATATATATATATGTATCTCAACAGGGAGACACTTGGCAGTTTAAATTATGCCTCAGCATGGGCATTCAGCTGTTCACCAATGTGCTCAAATTAAAAGGGATTCAGATTACTGACCTTTAGGCAGTGGAATGTTGGCTACAAATGATCCTAAACCTAACTCTAGTGTTTTCTACTGAATTCATCTTATCTGTTTCTCTTCTCTGTGGCCCAGCAGTTTGGAATACAGTATTTGGTTTTTAACTGGTGGATCATAATAGTAACAACATTTGCTTGAAAAAGGGCTCACTTGTGCTTTGAATTACTAAACTGAAGCTTTGCTTTTTAATTGCTATGAAAAGAAAAATCTTTTGGAATTTAAAGTCAAAATACTTCAGATTTTAAACGATTCTGTTACTCTGAGTTCCCTTATAGACAAAACCTTACCATTCTTTTAAGATAATCATAAATGCTCAATGTCAGTTGGGAGCTAGAATAATATTGTTTTTGTGAAACACTAATAAAACATGAGTAGCTTTCATACACCACTACGATATAGCTCTTCTGGGAAGCATCCCTCGATACAAGTCTTTTTATTAGCATCTGTCATAGAAGAAGCCTAGGGAATCCATTTGTAAAATGCTGTAGACAAATCCTGGCCCAATTGTTACGGCAGGAAGTCAGCTGCCCAACAGTGACTGATTTCCTACTCTGGGTGATCTTACCAACCTCGGGAACGAACCTGTGTCTCTTGTGTCTCTTGCACTGGCAGTAGATTCTTTATCATTGCACCACCTGGGAAGCCTCGACTGATAAAAACTGATGAGGAATCTGGAAGCCTCTTAATATCTACCAGTTAGCTGACTAGGACTCTGGCTGAGAAGTATACTTTGTAGTGCCTGTTAAACTTGTCCTCAAACAAAAGACACCAAAGTGTCATTTTCCCTCATACAATTAAAAAAAAAAAAAAAAATTAAGCCACCTAGTAGAAGCTTCTTTCTTTGATCCATTCCCTAAACAAATTGAAAAGCTGCTGAGAGGATTATGAGCTTTTCCTATCAGCCACCCTGAGCCAGAGGGAACACTGAGAATCCTGGAATCCATTTTGAAAAACCAACTGGACTAATTCTTCTTTTGTGGGAGAGGGCCAAAGGATGGGGGGTTAATTCTTCTTTGCTAAACTGCCATCTTATGTATTTGCACAGATGTGTGTGTAAACAAGTGGGCAGAATGACTCAAAAATACCCCTACATCTTCTGTTGGCTGGAAAGAAAATGACATGAAGGCAAAGATAATGAAAAGAATGCAATAAAGGAAATAAATAATGACCACATCCATATTTTTCTCTAAGGCGAAAGTTACCAGAATTGTTGGTTACTTTGTATTATTGTGTAATTAAAGCCAACAATGGACACCAACAATTTTAGAATATTGTGCTAAAAGCTTTAAGCTTTGAGATTTTAAAAGTTTAAACAAAAATTCAATATCCTTTATTTGGAAATTTGATGCTCAGTTTTTATTTGAAAATTATTGAGTTCATTTTCACTTGAGAAAATTACTAAATCTCCGCTTCACTGACTGGGAAACCGAAAACCAAAAATAGTTGATTTACCCACTCCCTGAAGGCTCTTAAAAGGCAGTTAGTGAGTGCTCTGTTTGAAACCACCATGGGCTGCAGAGGCTGTTTTCCGCCTTTGTTGAAATGGAAACTGAAGGCATTTTGATTAATGGCTTTAAAGTCTGCATAGTTTATTTTATTTTGATTTTAGAGCTACATCTGGTATTATTTGCTAAAAATATTTATTGAAAGAATTAGATTTCTAAAAAATTGATCAAAAATTGATGACAGCCATTCAGGTGTAAACATACACACACACCTAAGGGTATTTCAGAAAGAAGATAAAATAAAGATTCAGGACTTCTCAAGAATGAGATCTCAGAATAAATGTAAAGAAAAGTTGTGATTAGAGGTTGGGAGAGATCCACTAGTCCCTACATCAACTATCACAGAGCCTGAAGCAGCTTTCCTTTTTTGTCTATGTATACTATTTTTAGTAAAACACAATTCAGGAGCCATTTGTAGTGTTTGAATTTCCAAGCTACTTGGGATGTAATAGTATAATAGACAACACACTGATGAATATGTTTCTTCCTTGTTCTCAGACCATGAAACTATAGATGTGGTAACAAAACTGGGGTCTCTTCCTGCTTGGACAGAAGAAGGGGGGGAAATGAGATGTAATGAATCTGACCTCCTGGTGCCCAGTAAAGAGAGCTAAGCAATATGGAACTATCTCCTGATCAGCACAGTCTGAAGCTCAACAATGAGCTGCTGCGAAGTCGCTTCAGTCGTGTCCGACTCTGTGCGACCTCATAGTCTCTAAGCTTGAGAAATGACTTCAGAAATGGAGGAGGGGGAGACTTAATAAACAGAGAAGAATGTTATAATTAAAAATGATAGGAGCTACAATATTCTCATAACACTTTGTTCAAAGAGGTCACAATTTCAGGAGTCAGAAAACCAAATACACCGGAAGACACTAAAGACCCAAGAAGTTAGGTTGTGAGACTTGCTTTACCTCCTAACCTGAAGTTAGAGCTGAGTTCTGAATTCTTGACTCTAACATCATGCCAGTGTTATTTCTAATGTGTTTACTAGTTTTAAATTGGTAATGAGTTGTCATAAATGTCAAAATAAAGTCCTTCTGATTTACTGCAGTGTGATAAGCATAATGTTAGACATGAACATGGCTTCCTGGGTAAGACCTGTGGGACCCATGTGTTAAGATGTGCTTGTTTTGGTTGCATCACTCATGTTTGGGTATTTTATGTCCAGATACAAGCCCAAACTTCTCACTTACTGAGTTATTAATACCTAAAACAACCTTCAGATGGCCAGGGACAGTCACCAAGACCAGTCCTGGAAACCTGAACCAATGCCTAGAAAACCATCAGATTCTGGGAAGTGTCGTAACTCGTTCTTTCTGCTCTATGCTCTAAGGGCTGCACTAAATGCAAAGAACTATAAAATGATTGCCTTAAGAACACAGTTCATTTAAAAACAGGAAATCATGCTTAAAAAAACCAATTTATATACAACTTTTCAAATATCCTAATGGTATACCTTATCTCACTGTTATAATTGCTATTTACTATCTAGTTAAACATACATCTTTTGCACCTACACATAGTTCATGTTTGTTTTGCACGTATTTACTTATGTACCACCCATCACCCCACCTAGACTGGACAACAGTTGAAAGCACAGATGATGCATTTTTCCTATTCTTTCCACTTTTCCAATGTCTTGTAACATCTTATAAGATAATGAGTACCCAATGATATTGCTTCCTGATTAAATGAATGCGAAAAACTTCTTAAGTGTGTAAAAGATCACTGCAGGGTCAGATCTAGGCAGTGTTAATTGTGCTTCCTCTAATGTGGACAAGAAACTAACAGAGATAATAGAACAATTAGGTTAAATATTAGGAAATGCCTGTCAACAGTTTGGTTGGTCTTTGAAACATCGCTACAAAAATAATTTCTCCGAGAGAGAAAGACAGCCAACATTTGTTGAGCACTTACGTCTCATGGTGCTTGATATTCATGTGGTCTTTTAAAATTCTCACAGCAAGGTTATAAAATCATTATCACTAGCCCCATGTAACAAAAGAGGAAACTGAAGCTCAGAGGGACTATGTAACTTGCACACGTTCATGTAGCTGAAAAATGGCTAGAATTCAAATGTTCAACTTGAAAGCTGTTATTTACATTAGGCTACCTCCAGCTTAGATGATGTTATGGGATCCAATGATACTTTTGGAAGGTAGCATTTATCGGTCTTGCAGGGAAATTTTCAGAAAGAAAAATCTTCTGGCTTGAAATGGCTTTTAGTTTGTGAATGTTTCCCAATTTGTCCTGTGTTCCTCCGCTATATCCTCCATGTTTCCAAAAGAAAGCTTAATGGCAGTGATTAGTCTCTGTAAAATATCTGAATTTCACGAAGGACATTTTATTTTAGCATTCACAAACCACTGTGTTTTCTGGGTCATGAATCTGTAGCACTAGCCTGGTTTGCACAGAATATCTTCATAAATATGAGTCATTGGCCCTCCAGACACTAGCAGCTAACTCTTACCTTTTCCTAAAAGTTTCCTGAGGATTATCCTCACCTTCATTTGGTAAAATTCAACTTAAAAAAATGATATAAGCGTTTTTCACATGAGCTTTAACAAATATTTATTTACTTATTTTTATTTATTTGGCTGTGCCAGGTCTCAGGCGCAGCACAATGGATCTTTTGTTGTGACATGTGAGATCTAATTCCCTCAACAGGGATCAAACCTGGGCTCCCTGCATTGGAAGCACAGGGTCTTAGCCACTGGACCACCAGAGAAATCCCCAGCTTCTTAAAATTTTTAATAGATCAAGGACTCCACAGTGGAAACATAATTCAAAAATGAAATTTTATATTATTCCTGCAAGGCAAAATGTTTAGTGACATTAAATCAAAATCATGAAGAGTTCGAGGAAGTACGTTTCCTCATCTGCACACAAAAATCCCGCTTTGCATTATTTCCCAAGATACCTGATTGGGAGGCTGTTAGCAAGAATGCTCTAGATGCTTGCTTTAAACAAGCAAACTTGAAAGGAAGCAGAATCCAGGATACAAGGAATACCCTCCCCACCCCAGTTTAAAGTATTTGATACATGCTACAATACGGATGGACCTTGAAAACATTATGCTAAGTGAAACAAGCCAGACACAAAGGACAAATACTGTATGATTCCACTTACATGAAAACCTAGAACGGGCAATTTCATACAGACAGAATGTAGATGAGAGGTTACCAGTGGCTAGGGGCAGGAAAATAGGGGGCTGGTTGAATGGATACAGAGCTGCTGTTGGGGAGGATGAAAAGTTTTGGAAATGGATGTGGTGACGTTTGCACAGCAAGGTGAATGTATTTAATGGTATGAACTGTACTTTTAAAAGTGGTTAGAATGGTAAATTTTATGCTATATATATATTTAACCACAATTTAAAAATCATCAGAAAAAGAGAGCCATATGTAAATGACTATCGCTGTTGTTGTTGAGTCGCTAAGTCGTGTCCAACTCTTTTGTGACCCCATGGACTGTAGCCTGCCAGGATCTTCTATCCTTGGGATTTCCCAGACAAGAATACTAGAGTGGGTTGCCGTTGTCTTCTCCAGGGGATCTTCCTGACCCAGGGATCAAACTGTCATCTCCTGCATTGGCAAGTGAACTCTTTACCACTGAACCACCAGGGAAACCCAAAACTATAAGCTACAAGGGACATAAAAATGAAGTACATAATGTGCAACTGCATGCGTGTGCATGCTAAGTTGCTTCAGTCACGTCTGACTCTTTGCAACCCTATCTATGGATTATAGTCCGCCAGGCTCCTCTGTCCATGGGATTCTCCAGGCAAGAACACATACTGGAGTGGGTTGCCACGTCAGCCTTCAGGGGCTCTTCCCAACCCAGGGATCGAATCCAGGTTTCCTGCATTGCAGGCAGATTCTTTACCACTGAGCCACCAGGGAAGCCCCAATGGTGCAACTGAGGGAGGGATAAATAATGAATAAAGAAGTGGAAACTCACATACATAAGCATCCTGTCACCTTAGAAATCTAGATTTGGAGGAGCAGCATAAGTAGTATATTTCTCTCACACTAACATGGAAAGCTAACATTTTGTTTTATCAGGGCTCTGTGAAAATTTAGTGTTTCATCTTCAGTTGACAAAGATCCATGGCCAAATATGTGGTAGAATTAGACCTGGGGGTTGCAGGGAAGGGATGTGTTTAATTAGTAATGGCAGAAATTGTCCTGGGATGTTGAGGTAATAGTCATCGGGAGCAGGAGGATTCAAGGGCATCCATTGGACCAAAGGGGTGGGTTCCTGACCACACATTCCCCAGGTGCTTGAGCCCCTGGCAAACACCACAGTTTCCACAACCTCAAAATATGGCTTAATCTCTCAAAGCAGATGGACTGCTTCATTTGTTTCTAATGCAAATTTGGTTCAAAGTTTTATATGCATATATTCTTTTTTCCTAAGAGGAATTCTTCTCTTACCTCCCAGATCTTCTCCAGCTGTTCAAGGATGTTGGAAACCCCAGGAAACAAGGGTTGACCCTGGAACATTTCAATAAAGATGCAGCCTGCACCCCTAACAAAGGAAATAAGAGTCAACCCAATACTTTCAAGGAAACCATACATGCAAAACTGAACTACTAGCATTTCTTCTCTTAAGAAATATTTTGAAGATAATTAAATATGGGCCATGCAATATGAAAAGTCTTGGCAGAAAAAGTCCCTATGTTAAACATAGATAAGAACAGCTGGCAGCTTTTTGCTAAAATGGAATGCATTGGGCATTTAGGATCACAGTACAGATAGCAAACATTTTAGTTCATTCAAGCTCATTAACTATTTTATGAGAGACGGAGAAAGTACCGAATCTCCAAACTGAATACCTTCTTTCACTGAATCTAAGGAGCTATCATTCTAAGAAGCATCATTATTGTATGTACTTTTAAGAAACCAAAAAAAAAAACCAAAAAACAAAAAACCAAAAAACCCACAAGTTAAACTATGACACAATCAGAATGTTTCTTTTATACTCACTGAAAGGGCTGTTACAAATTTAATCAGACAGATTATTTCATCAACTATCATACTTGTACAATGAAAAATGTTAAATGAAAGAAATTGATTTAGGTACTCGTCAAGCTTTCTCACATTCAGCATTTGACTCAGACTGTTTAATGTCTGTGTTTATTCATGATATTGTCCTTTGATGGTATTGTCCAGGAGTTCGATGATATAGCATTTCTTAAAATAATCCTTATTTCTTAAAATAAAAGAACTAAGAGTTATTGGTGCTGGGCTCCTAGGCTGACCTTGCAATTACAAGTCATATTTTTGACTCCAGCTTAAAAAATATTGCTAAACATGTCTGATTCATTTATTCTCCGCAACCATTTGGTTCCTAAGAGTTAAAAAATAAATAAAGATATAAAGCTCTCCTGTCTTCAAAGTCACTGACTCCCATTCAGCAAGTTTTGATGCTGACATGTTTGATGTCCACACACATACAAGGATAACTGTAGTCACAACTGCAGCATGGTTGATGGCTATCCTAAGATGTTACTGACTGAAATGCATCCTGATTTAAACAGAGAATGCACATTTTAAAGGACTTCCCAGGTGGCGCTAGTGGTAAAGAACCCATCTGCCAATGAAGGAGACACAGAAGTCATGGATTTGATCCCTGGGTTGGCAAGATCCCCTGGAGAGGGCATGGCAACCCATTCCAGTACTCTTGCCTAGAGAATCCCATGGACAGAGGAGCCTGGCAGACTACAGTCCATAGGGTTGCAAAGAGTCAGACATGACTGAAATGACTTAGCACTCAGGCACGTGCATCTTAAATTGTCTTTCCTGCTTAGTCAAACTGGAGGGTAATTCCTAAGGAACAGTAAGAAGTAAGATTTTGCTAGTAACACACGTTTTTAACTCTCACAAACCTTTTTTGAGAATGCTTCAAGGGGCTGCCCTTGTGGCTCAGCTGGTAAAGAATCTGCCTGCAATGCAGGAGACCTGGGTTCGATCCCTGGGTTGGGAAGATTCCCTGGAGAAGAGAAAGGCTACCCACGCCAGTATTCTGGTCTGGAGAATTCCATGAACTGTATAGTCCGTGGGGTCACAAAGATCGGACAGGACTGAGTGACTTTCACTTCACTTCAAATAACTGATTACAGAGATTATCCCCATGGTCTAATACTTCCTGATTTTTGACTCCAAATCTCTTTTACTGTAACACATAATTTTGCAAACTCCCTTAATCATCTTGATGTTTTGCTGTAGCATGATAAAGAAGAAAATTTAAGTAAAACATTTTAGTATAGATCATCATATTCAGTTCAGTTGCTCAGTCATGTCCAACTCTTTGCAACCCCATGGACTGCAGCACGCCAGGCTTCCCTGTCCATCACCAACTCCCGGAGTCAACTCAAACTCATGTTCACTGAGTCAGTCATGCCATCCAACCATCTCATCCTCTGTCGTCCCCTTCTCCTCCCGCCTTCAATCTTTCCCAGCATCAGGGTCTTTTCTAGTGAGTCAGATCTTCACATCAGGTGGTCAAAGTATTGGAGTTTCAGCTTCAGCATCAGTCCTTCCAACGAATATTCAGGATTAATTATCATCATATTATTAAAGGTTTATTATGAAATTAATTTTAAATGGTTTTATTATTATTCATATTAATGTAGTAAAGAATCTGCCTGCAATGCAAGACACCCAGGTTCCATCTCTGGCTTGGGAAGATTCCCTAAAGAAGGGAATAGCTACCCACTCCAGTACTCTTGCCTGGAGAATTCCACAGACAGAGAACCCTGGTGAACTATAGTCCATGGGGTCTCAAAGAGTTGGACACAACTGAGTGACTAATACTTTTTCATGATAAATTTTCACTTTTCCATCTGACTGTAGATACATGGTATTTAATTTATCTTGTGTAGGAGAAAGAAGATTTCCTGATAAACAAGCTTAAGAATAATTTTTATGTTGTGTCTAGTTTGGGGAGAGAATATATATTTTTAAAAATATATAAATTTAACTATATCTTACCATTTCAAGAGACAATTTTCATGATTTAATATTTGGTTTGCATGTAAAATAATCTGTTAACTTAGTCTTAGAATTTTGTGTACATATAAATAAGAGGTATCAGACTGAGTTTTGCAGGTTTTTATTCTTCCCCTCAAACAATAGGTTGTCTTTATCCCCAGTTGCTAAAAAAGTAATTGGATAAAATGTCCACTGTATGTGTTTTACTGATTTCTCATGTACAAGAGACATCTTGATGTGTGAAAGAAGCATTTTGGGAGTTCCCTGGTGGTCCAGTGGCTAAGACTCCACACTTCTGTTGCCAGGGCCTGGGTTCAATCCCTGGTAATGGAAATAGGGTCCTGCAAGCTGTTTTACGAGGCCAAAGAAAGAAAACAGAATTTTGATGAGATGAATATCTCTTAAAAATCTGGTGAATAGTATCTTGAGGTGAATTTTTAGAATTCAGTTCAGTTCAGTTCAGTTGCTTAGTCATGTCTGATTCTTTGCGACCCCATGAACTGTAGCACGCCAGGCCTCCCTGTTCATCACCAACTCCCAGAGTTTAACCAGATTCATGTCCATCGAGTCAGTGACGCCATCCAACCATCTCATCCTCTGTCATCCCCTTCTCCTTCCGCCCTCAATCTTTCTCAGCATCAGGGTCTTTTCAAATGAGTCAGCTCTTTGCATGAGGTGGCCAAAGTATTGGAGTTTCAGCTTCAACATCAGTCCTTCCAATGAACACCCAGGACGGATCTCCTTTAGGATGGACTTGTTGGATCTCCTTACAGTCCAAGGGACTCTCAAGATCTTCTCCAACACCACAGTTCAAAAGCATCAATTCTTCGGTGCTCCACTTTCTTTATAGTCCAACTCTCACATCCATACATGACCACTGGAAAAACCATAGCCTTGATCAGACGGAACTTTGTTGGCAAAGTAATCTCTCTGCTTTTTAATATGCTGTCTAGGTTGGTCATAACTTTCCTTCCAAGGAGTAAGCATCTTTTAATTTCGTGACTGCAGTCACCAGCCCAGAAAAATAAAGTCTGACACTGTTTCCACTGTTTCCCCATCTATTTCCCATGAAGTGAGAAATAAATCTCAAAAAAATCTGGTCCCATGGAACCAGATGCCATGATCTTAGTTTTCTGAATGTTGAGCTTTAAGCCAACATTTTCACTCTCCTCTTTCACTTTCATCAAGAGGCTCTTTAGTTCTTCTTCACTTTTTGCCATAAGGGTGGTGTCATCTGCATATCAGGGCACTGATATTTCTTCCAGCAATCTTGATTCCAGCTTGTGCTTCTTCCAGCCCAGCATTTCTCATGATGTACTCAGCATATAAGTTAATAAGCAGGGTGACAATATACAGCCTTGACATACTCCTTTTCCTACTTGGAACCAGTCTGTTGTTCCATGTCCAGTTCTAACTGTTGCTTCCTGACCTGCATACAGGTTTCTCAAGAGGCAGGTCAGGTGGTCTGGTATTCCCATCTCTTTCAGAATTTTCCACAGTTTGTTGTGATCCACACAGTCAAAGGCTTTGGCATAGTCAATAAAGCAGAAATAGATGTTTTTCTGGAACTCTCTTGCTTTCTCGATCATCCAACAGATGTTGGCAATTTGATCTCTGGTTCCTCTGCCTTTTCTAAAACCAGCTTGAACATCTGGAAGTTCATGGTTCACGTATTGCTGAAGCCTAGCTTGGAGAATTTTGAGCATTACTTTATTACTGTGTGAGATGAGTGCAACTGTGTGGTAGTTTGAGCATTCTTTGGGTTTGCCTTTCTTTGGGATTGGAATGAAAACTGACCTTTTCCAGTCCTGTGGCCACTGCTGAGTTTTCCAAATTTGCTGACATATTGAGTGCAGCACTTTCACAGCATCATCTTTCAGGATTTGAAATAGCTCAGCTGGAATTCCATCACCTCCACTAGCTTTGTTCGTAGTGCTACTTCCTAAGTGCTAAGTGCTACTTGACTTCACATTCCAGGATGTCTGGCTCTAGGTGAGTGATCACACCATCCTGCTTATCTGGGTTGCGAAGTTCTTTTTTGTATAGTTCTTCTGTGTATTCTTGCCACCTCTTCTTAATATCTTCTGCTTCTGTTAGGTTCCAATCATTTCTGTCCTTTATTGAGCCCATCTTTGCATGAAATGCTTGGTATCTCTAATTTTCTTGATGAGATCTCTAGTCTTTCTTATTCTATTGTTTTCCTCTATTTCTTTATTATCATTTTAAGACTCTTTACTGGCTTGTTTTTAAATATTCATATTCTTTTTACTTCTTGTCTTTAAAGCAACAGATACAAAAGGTGTAAATTAAACAACACATGGAGAATAATGAAAGTAATAGCAAACTGTCAAATGTTTTAAAAACATCCTGGTTGCTAGCAATGTCAGCTGTGAGACAACCCAGCTGTAACACTGAGATGGTGAATACCATCAAACGGTCTCCATCCACTTCCTTCATGCTTTCTCTGTGCATTCTTGAAAGGTCTCAAACCATTTCAATTTGAAGTGAAAAAGAAAAACCACACACATATATATATTTATGTATCTGTGGGTATAAAATACAAGTGATTATTTATTAACTGACACAAAATAGAAATTAAAATATACAGGCTTTTGAAGATTTGAACCAACCTTCCATGCAGTACCACAACACCTCCAGAAACCCCAGGAGCTCACAAATCACCAGAAGGGTTGAGGGTGTTCTAAATGAGATTCAAACCATAGTCATTGCTGGTTTACCGAGACTTCCTCCCCTCAAAGGGCTTTCATGGCTAAGAAAGAGCCTGTTGCCTTCTCATATCCTTTTACAACGGTGGCTGTGAAGAACCAAAAAGGAAGTCCTTTTCATTATACAATTTCTTAGTTTCCTTTATTTCTCACCACTAGGACAGTGGGCACAATTATGTAAAATGTACTGGAGAAAGCTGGACTTTGAGACTATTGTGCAAGTACTACAAAATAACACGAGATGTTTGCATAAAAGACTAAAATGCTAATATTGGTTGAAATTCCATTTATATCTGCATTTGTGTGGTTGGTGCCATATAGGCATTTTCTTGAGTCTTTCTTTTTAAGGTTCACTTAGGGGCAGGTTAAACCTTCCTCACCTACCAATCTGGAGTCTAAGGTTTTTTATAAGGGCTTCCCTGGGGGCTCAATTGGTGAAGAATCTGCCTACAATGAGGAGACCCAGGTTTGATCCCTGGGTGGGGAAGATCCCTTGTAGAAGGGAATGGCTACCCACTCCAGGATTCTTGCCTGGAGAATACCGTGGACAGAGGAGCCTGGCAGGCTAATAAAATATGTGTGTGCATGTGTGTGTGTGTATGTGTGTGTGCATGTGCAACGCACTTAACACTTAGAATACTTACAAGACAAACAAAATTCCTAAATCAATTGTATTTCAGAAGCTGGACTATTTGTATCATAAATATCAGTGCATTGGAAAGAAAATAAGTCTGTGCACCTTAAGTTTGAAGAAGGAAAGATTTTTTTCAGGTCAGTACTGTTCTTTAAAAAATGTACAACTCACTTTCTTATTTTTTTCATTTATTCCTCAGAACTGTTTTTTTTTTTTTTTAATTTGCTTTGTGAACAAGTTGTGTGACTTTCATAGTTTTTATTTGTTTCTTAAGCAAGTTGTGTGGCTATCACCTATTTTGTCCACCCCAGACTAGTCTTAAAGCAAACATTTTAAGTATTCTGAACATTCATGTCCAGATAGGGAGCCAGCTCCTATTTCCTTTTATTCCTCTGTTTTGTTCTTAAATCTTCATTCCTGTGGCTCTTCTTACCCTACATATCTTTAGGCTTCTCAGAGGATTTCTGCTGTGTGGAGATACCCTTGGGGCAGCCCATGTAGATGAAGGGAAACTTCACACGTGGGGGAAAAAAGCCCTGGTGACATCAAACAGTGAATCCTTCCAGAAGGGAGAGATGCACTGGGTCATTTTATTGCTCCAACTGTGGTTCTTCAGTCAAGTTAGAAGAAACAGCTAACATGTTTTCTGCTTTTTCTGGCTTTCTTCCTGGTCTTTTCTCTATTCTGAGCATGAACAAATTCTTCCCATAAGAGAGAAAAAGATTCCTCAAATTCTTCAGGCAGTCTCTGGAGAAATAAACCATCTCAGGAGTTTTAGGTCTGGGGAGGTGCAAGGAGTCTATAAGAACTTTGTTGGGAGAAGTGAGTCAATATTTCACTTTTCACTATTGAAGTTAATTCAGAGCAGCCTGATATATGGCAGCGACATGATATTTCTATTTGCTTTTCCCTGGGCCACTCTTTATATTTGGAAGTTTGCAGCAAGAGATTTGACCATAAAGAATCTCCCAGGCACTGATAACTTTCTGTAGTTCTAAATCCAGCATCTGCCTGCAGTTAGTTTTGAATAGAGGACTTGACTATC
The DNA here is from genome assembly GCF_910594005.1 of Cervus elaphus. Lineage (NCBI taxonomy): Eukaryota > Metazoa > Chordata > Mammalia > Artiodactyla > Cervidae > Cervus > Cervus elaphus. Next base: position 43,750,868 of record NC_057822.1, read on the forward strand.
AAAGGAAATTCTTCTTTAAAACCCAGCTTATCATAATATGGATGAGCCTTGAAAATATTATGCTAAGTGAAAAAAGCCAGACATGGAAGGACAAATACTGTATGATTGCATTTATGTGAGGTGCTAGAGTGGTCAAATTCACAGAGAGAAGAAGTATAATAGTGGTTGTCAGGGGCTGAGGGGAGGGAGCAGAGAGAAGTGATTGTTTAATGGGTACAAAGAATCATACTGGGATGATGAAAAGTTCTGGAGGTGGGTAGTGCGGGCGGTGGTACTTGATGCCATTGAACTGTACATTTGAAAATAGTTAAAATGGTATTTTTTGTTAGATATATTTTAACACAATACAAAAAGTAAAAACAAAAAGTGTAATCATCCTAAAGCATTGAGGGTTTTTTTTCACTGAAGTTGCTAATGGAATATTTTCAGGTCTGAAAAAGTATCAGACAGAGAGGAAAAGATGATGGGAGATTAGAGGATGCTAGTTGCAAGTGCTGGGAATAACTAATGTGTTTTACTGGTATATTTTCCATTTTCTAAGTGTTTGCTTTGGGCCACGGACTCTGCTGCTCCCAGGGTTTATCGTGAATGAGAGTCTCTTGTAATAATTAGTTTCATTAGGACAAAGGCTCTAATGCTTAACCACTGTCGCCTGCCTCCCTACAAAAGCATTCAGTTTGTACCCTATGGGGCTGCATGGTCTTTTCTTCCATTGTGAATTGGAAATCTTTTCCCTGCTCATTTTCCTCACCCTGAAAAGAAAAAATATAGAAGAGGATTCCCAATGTAAACACCTAATATCTAACAGTTATGCAGAGTGAACCATTATAGTAAATACTGAAAGATAATAATTATTCTATTTCTACAATACTTTTTGAGTTTTACTGGACAAACAGCAATCATCAAATTAATAAGGTAATGACAATAATTTTAACTTATGACTGAGTTTTTATTCTGTAAGCATCACATCGTTATTCATGATTAAATTAATGAAACACTTATCAGTGGAATAACATACACTTTAGTATACTCAGTGAAAACTAGGGGATACATAGTTTAAGAGAGGTTTAAAGAGCTGGTAGATGAAGAAATTATCCAAAAGTAGCACAGAGAGTTAAAGAGACTGAAAATATGAAAGAGAGGATAAGAGCCAAGGATGATAGAAAGTTAATCTTTCATTGGAGCTCCAGAAAGAGAGACTGGAATAGAGGCAACACTCAAAAGAAAATGGCTGATGGAAAACATGAATTCATGATTAGAAGAAGCGCAATATACACCAAGCAGGGTAAGTAGAAAGAAGTCCACGTTGGACACATTGTAGTGAAAACTGCCTAACAATGAAGGCAAAAAAAAGTTTTTTATAATATCCAGAGAAAATGGGAGCTCACCTGTAAAAGAGAAAGACAATAAGGCCAAAAGCAAACTCCCCTACAGTCAGGCTGAAAGCAATCTTCACAAGAGTCCCGCTGGAAGATGAAGCTGGGGAGACACCTCCCGAGGTCTGAGAGGAAATAATGTCAATCCAGAGTTACATCCCCAGCAAGGGGACGCCTTTAACAATGAGAGTGCGTCTTAAGAAACAAAAGCAGAGTTCGACACCACCAGGCCAACACTAAAGAAAGCTCTAAAAGGTTTATGTCAAAAGAGGAAAATTATTCCAAGGTAACATTTTAAGTGCATGAGGGAATGATGAACAGTTTTAAATTTATTTTCACTTGATAAAAATAGCTTCAAAGTAAATAAAGCAAAAATGAATAGAAATATGACAAATCAACAACTTCAATATATCTTTCCGTGATAGCTTAAACGGACAAAGATTATATAAAGAAACTGTGAATAACACGAGTAACAACCTTGAAATTTTGAACATATGTAGAATCCTGTACCCAACAATTTGGGAATACACATCCTTCTCAAACACACAGGAAATAACTGAAAATACTGACTATGTACTGGGCCAGTGCTTATAACAAAGCCAGTGCTACCTCATTCTCTTTGGTGAAACACCAGGTTTTTCTCAACTTTTTTTTTGCTAACCTTTAATTTTGAAATAATTTCAAAATTAAAGTTACAAAATTAGTATAAAGAATTGTCTTGTATACTTCAAACAGATTCCCAGTTGCCAACACTTTGCCTTTTTGGTTTTATCATTTTTTCTATCATCCATCTATCTATTATCTATTTTTTTCTGAAGCAGTGGAGAGTAAGTGGCAGATATCATGGTTCTTCACCCTTACATACTTCCACATGTATCTTCTAAGAACAAAACCATTCTTTTACACAACAACAATGCAATTATCAAAATCAGGAAATTTAATACTGATCTCAATCTAATCTACAGTCCCTATTTAAGTTCCACCGATTGTCCCAGGAGGGTTCTTTAGCTCCTTCTCCCCCAGTATCCAATCTAGGACCATGCATTGTGTTTAGTAGACATGCTTCTTTAGTCCCTTTAATCTGGAACATTTCCCTAATTTTTTTTTTGTCTTTTCAAACATTGACTCTATACAGGAACAGAAAATACCACCCCAAAAATATGCCATTCTGGTATAAGGATTAGTATGAGCTGAAGGCAATTGACAAAAAGCAGACACAGGATGAGCTTTTGCTTCTCCTAGGCTGTCTGAAGGTGTGAAGTGACTTCACACTGACTCAGTCAAAGTGACTGAGCTGTTAGGTGCTCAGTCCTGTCTGACTCTTTGAGACACAGTGGACTGTAGTCTACCAGGCTCCTCTGTCCACGGAACTCTCCAGGCAAGAATACTGCAGCGATTTGCTATTCCTTTTCCCAGGGGATATTCCCAACCCAGGGATTGAACCTGGGTCTCCAGCATTGCAGGCAGATTCTTAACCATCTGAGCCACCAGGGAAGCCCATAAGGGGTCCATGTCCGTAAAATCCCCTTGTGAAGATGACCCCTTTCCCAGCCCCGGAGGGGAGAAAAATCTTATCACCAGATGCAGAGATGGCACCAAGAAGAATGTATGTAAACAGTTGTTGATAAGTCACCCTTATCCATCCCTAGGGTTCCCCATACACATACTTACCTTCCCACGGCTATCACCCTAAAGAGTTCAGAAGCCCCTTTCCTTTGTCTTGTTACTTCTCTTTACAGAGGAGTATATCATCCTTTGTCAGAATGGTATAAAAGTCTCCAAGTCTAGCTGTTTCTTTGGGGATTTTCTCTCCTTTTTATGAAGCCACTTAGCCCATGTCACATAAAACTTTTAACATAAAATAAAACATGTATGCTTTTCTTCTGTTCATCTGTTTTTTGTCAGCTTGTTTCACAGACCCATCCACTGAACCTCAGAGAACAGAAGAAAATTTTTTCTTCCTCTACAACTCTTTGAAGGAGTACAGTCTCGGGGCTTCCCTGGTAACTCAGTGATAAAGAATCCATCTGCCAGTGTGGGTGACACAGGTTTGATTCCTGGCCTGGGAAGCTCCTACATGCTGTAGAGCGACTAAGCCTGCGTGCCTCACATATTGAGCCTGTGTTCCAGAGCCCGAGAGTTGCAGCCGCTGAGCCATGGACCCTATAGCTCATGCTCCACAACAAGAGAAGCCACCGCAACGAGAAGCCTGCCACACAACACAACTAAGCCCTCCACACATCACAACTAGAGAGCAGCCCCTGCCCACTGCAACTAGAGAAAGCCCAGGAGCAGCAGTGAAGACCCAGTGCAACCAAAAAAGTAACTAAAATTATTAAAAAATAAAATGAAGAGTACCGTATAGTTATGTCATAGGATGTTCCTCAAAATGAGTTTATCTGATGCTGCTTCATGATTTGACTCAGGTTATGCTCTTTTTTTCAGGAAAGCCACATTCGTGATACTGTCTCCTCTGATTCATATTTGGAGGAAAACGATGTCAGTATGCTCAGTTGCTCAGTCATGTCCAACTCTTTGTGACCCTATGGACTGTAGCCAGTCCCATTATTAATGATACTGACTCTAACCACTTGGTTAAGGTGGTGTTTGCCAAGTTCCTCTGGTATAAAGTTGCTATTTTTTATTTTGTTATAAGTAATTTGTATAGAGGTACTTTGAGACTATGTAAATAAATATTTTATTTCTCATGAAAACTTCCCCACTAGTTTAGGATTGATGATTCTTGTTTGAACTGATTACTACTATATATATTACAAAATAGTGATTTTTCTAATTATATCATTTCTTCCCCAGTTATCAGTTGGCATTCTACTGTAAAAAGGAGCTTCCCTTCCTATGTGTCTATGGATCCATCCATCCATCCATCCATCTACCCAGCTATCCATCCATCTGTTGTTGCTCAGTTGCTAAGCCGGGTACAACTCTTTGTAACCTCATGGACTGCAGTAAGCCAGGCCTCCCTGTTCCTCACCATCTCCTGGAATTTGCCCAAGTTCATGTCCATTGCATCGGCGAGCCATCCAATCTATCCATCTATTATCTATCTATCTTCCATATAGACATATATTCTTGTGTTATTCAGTGTTAAAATACATTATTCGCACTATTTATTAGGATGCTCAGAAGGTATCAGCTTTGGCCAGTGGGTCTCTTCAAGCTGCTTCCCACATCCTTTTGACATATTCCCATCATTTTTTGACTACTTTATTAGAAAATATTCTGGCCTACCAAGATGTTCTTAGCTCATCTTAAACTTTTCCTGCCCCAGTCTTGGTACTGGCTACTTCTCCAAAAAGGCCTAGTTATTTTCAGTAGGGAATGGTATTAAGAAATAATATCTGTGTAGGAGACCCACACTTATGTAAAATACAATAATAATTTTTTTAAATGTACCTAGCAGAATCAAATGCAAATCCTGACAGACCGCACTTTATTCAAGGCCTTAAAAAAAAAAAATCCCACAAATAAAATTCCAAGGAGAATTAGCATATCATTGTCAAAAACAACTAAATATGCATGGAAAAAAGATACCATATGCAAGAACCAAAAGAAACAATAAACAACAGAAATCAACTTACAAGAAAAGAACATTTACTTTAGATATGTAAGAGCTTAGAGAGAAAATTATAAAACTTTACTAAAAGGTATTATAGATGAACTAAACAGATGGAGAACTATACTGCTTTAAAATTGGAAGACAGTATTATAAAGGTGTTAACTATCCTCAAAATGTCCTATAATTTCAATGCAATTCTAAAGAAAGTCCCACTAGGGTTTTTACATTCAGCAAAATTTATATGGGGAACCAAAAGGGAAAAATAGCCAAGATACTCCTGAGGAAGAAGATGAAGTAGGTGGTGAGACTTGTCCCAGCAGAAATCAAGTGTTATTAGAAAGCTACAGAAATTAATACACAGGAACATTGGTACAGTGACAGATACACTGACCCCAGCCGAATAGAGTAGAGAGCCCAGAAACAGACCTTGCATCTTTAGGAACCTGATACATGAGCTATTTGGCAAGGCGGATCACTGAAGAAATTGGGGTGAGACAATTGGTTAGCATGGAGAAAGTCAATTTCCCGTATATTAAAGACTTGAAGTGAAAAGAAAAATTTTATAGCTTTATAAAAGGATGTTTTAGATAATATCACTTTGGTCTCCGGGAGAGAAGGATTTTTTAAACAAGGAACAAAAAGACTAACCATAAAGGAAAAGACTGCTAAGGTCAGTAATATTAAAACAAAGCACTCTTGCTTAAAAAGACAACATTAAGACAAAAATAGAAGCCAGGAGCTGGGGAGGCTTTTTGCAACACACATAACTGATAAAAGATTAGTATTCAGAGTATAAGAACTCCTATAAATCAATAAAGAAAGAAAGGGAGAGACTGTCAGAGACATAGAGACCAAAAGAAAATAAATGAAAGACACACAGAGGTATTTCATAGGAGAAAACCCACGAATAATCCATGAAAAGACTTCCAGCCTCATTAGTAATTAGGGAAATGCACATTTGATCACAGCATGCTACCATTCTTCCCACAAGATTAGCAAAAATTAAGAAATCTGATTTTATAAAGCTAGTGCCGATGTGGATAAGGGACTATGATACACTGCTGATGCATAAATTGTTACAACCACTTGGAGAACAACTGGATACTGTTTCATGAAGTTGAACATTCATATACCCCAAGACACAGCAAATCTACTTTGAAGTACTCTAGAAGTGAAGTGAAGTGAAGTCGCTCAGTCATGTCCGACTCTTTGAGACCCCATGGACTGTAGCCTACTAGGTTCCTCAGTACATGGAATTTTCCAGGCAAGAGTACTGGAGTGGGTTGCCATTTCCTTCTCCAGAAATCCTTAAATATAAGTACCAAGCATATTCAAAATAGCAAAAACAAAAACATCAAATTAGATAACTGAAATGTTCATCAACAGAAAATAAAGTGTAACTTAGACCGACATGGATGAATCCTATAAATACACAGAGTTGAAAAAAAGCAAATCACAGAAAACTAAAAACAATTTAGTACCATTTTTATAAAGACTCAGAAGTAGGTAAAATAATATTTTTAAAATACATAAAAATGTAAAAGTATTATTTTAAAAAAGGTGAGGGACTGACAAGAAGAATAAAAATTCAGGGCAGAGCCTCTCTGGGGGAGAGGCAGGCTCTGGCGGATGGAAAGGGGATGCAAGCGAATGTGGAAATATATTTTTTGGCCACGCCACGCAGCATGTGGGATCCAAGTTCTCCGAGCAGAGGTCGAACCCATACCTCCTGCACTGGAAGAGCAAAATCCTAACCACCGGACCACCAGGGAAGTCCAATGTGGCAATACTGACCATGTTCTGGTTGCTTTGTTGGGTAGTGGGTTCATGGAGTTCGCTTTATTATTATTATGCTTCTTAATCTACATCGGGTTTCTCAGTCTTGACACTATTGACATTTGGGGTTGGATACATCTTTGTTGTGGGGGGCTGCCCTGAGCACTGTAAGATATTTATTAGCAACCCCAGGCTTTACCCACTAGAAGCCAGGAGCACACCGCCCCTACCCAAGTGTGACAATAAGTGTCTCAGACATTGCCAAAGTCCCTGGAAAGTAAAACTGATCCTGGGGAAGAATCACCGATGTATATATTTATGTATTTTGAATGTTTTAAATGCTCTATAATAAAGCAAAGTTTAAAAGTGATGAGCAGAAGTTTCACTGTCTGTGAAGCACAACTAGGAAGTGATCATTAAGAGCTGAGAAAACCAGAGCCCGCTGAAAGCCTCTGAAGTGACGGCATGGAGCTGCGAGTGCTGAGAGTTTCAGGGGGGTTTTGACTAGCAGGTGATATTCTGAGAAATGGTACCGGGTGTCGGGAAATCAATGACTCCAGATACACTGGAGGAAATTTTCTCCAACTTTTCTCAAGACTTTGGGAAATTCAAAAGCTTAGTTTAGCCTCTTCGTGTTTTTTAAACAGGGCCTTCAGTGTATATAAGACCATCTAAAGAATTGAAAGAAGTCTGTATACTTTGTTACCTTTGAGGTGCTGGCTGTGACTAAATTCACTGCACAAATGACTGGGATATTTCCAGGAATCAGAAGCAGACACCGTAACACTGAAGGTCTGGGACGTTGAGTGACTGAGATCCCACACTCACCACTGCACCTCTTTAATCCCAGAGCCTCCCCAACAATGTGCTTCTACTTGACAGCGTCTGTCTGGTTTCTTATATTCACACCACAGTCCCCCTTAACCCTTCATGGGAAGAGTATATTGCCCTTATTTTAAAAATAAAGAAACATAAACACAGAGAGGGTACATGGTTTTTTGAAGATAACATAATCCAGAGGAACTGATTAGAAGTAGAACGGGCATGAAAATCAGGTCTACAGGATCTTGGTATTTATGTTTTTTTTCCACCAGGCTCTGAACTGTGTTTGACCATGTGTAGACAAGCGGGTGTGTGTGTGTGTGTGTGTGTGTGTGTGTGAAATCTGTGGTTTGGGAGCATATGTATGTTTCCCTGGGGACAAAGGCAAAGACAAAGGAAAGAGCTAGAAGAAGGAGCATTGATAAAAAAGGATGGAATCCAGCAAATGCCTTGGGCAAGACCTCTATGAGCCTCAACTTCTTTAACTGTTAAAACTTATTGTAAAAATCAAATGAGATATGTATTGAAAGTACTTTATATTTCTGTATACAAACGTGAGTGTCACCATTAGAATATTTGTGTGTGCACACTCAGTCATTCAGTCGTGTCTGACTCTCTGCAACTCCATGGACTGTACCCTGCCAGGCTCCTCTGTCCATGGGATTCTCCAGGCAAGAATACTGGAGTGGGTTGCCATTTCCTTCTCCAGAGGATCGTCCCAGCCCAGGGATTGAACCTGGGTCTCCGACATCTCCTGCATTGGCAGATGGATTCTTTACCACTGAGCCACCTGGGAAGCCATTAGAATGATTATCTAAAATGTAGCACAGTTAATAGAGCAATCTTCATGGGTAGGATGACTCACATTTTCTTGGCACTTGCTCTTACCATATGTCCAGTTCAGAGGAATATTCAGTGGCTCCCAGCAAGGCATCAGGAGGGCGGTACCAGAGAGTCACAACTTCTGAAGAATATGTCTGGCTGGGAATGGACTTGGCTCGAGCGAGACCTGAGTGAAGGGGGAGAGCACAGAACTTGTTGTCCTGAGACTTCCTGGAGAGTCACAGTGATGCAGTCTGCCAAGGAGAGTGTAACTGGCAGAGTAAACAATATTTTAAAAATAATACAAAAATGTCAGTGCTTTTAATAGAGCTACTCGACTATCTTGATTCTTGTATACTTCTTCATCACATTAATTTCTCTAAATTTAGCTTACTTTGCAGCTACATGTGGCCTTCCTGGCAGCTACGTATTGCAAGGCAACTAAATTTTTGCCTATTTGATATGAATAAAAGTGACATGTGAACTTCCTGGAGGAGTTAAGTGTTGGTCCCTTTTCTCCTTCCTCCAGGCTGTGGTGAGGAGGAGGTGGCTACCATCTTGAAATATGCCAACGGGCAACACTTAGGGTTGGTGGGGTTCCATGACAGAAGGAGCGTGAACCAAGACATTTTGGGGCTTCTGCAAAGCTCTGACTGCCTAGGTCAGATGTTATATGAGAGAAAATTTTAAGCTTCAAGCATGTTTACACCTCTGTAATTGGAGGTTTCTGTAACAGCAGGGGAAGATCAATTCATGACTAATATGACCACTCTCCATTTCTGCAGTTCAGGAATCCCCAGTTTAGCAGATAAAGGGTAGGGACTGTTAATCCACATTAGCTAGTTTGGCAGGAACTTAGATGAGTCATTCTCAAGTGCTCCTCTGCAAAACAGTACATTTGTCAGCTAGCTATTTATCTCATAGAATCACATGATCTATAGCTGTATGAAATCTCAATAGATGAGTCTACTCTTGTTGGGAATTTGATAAACGAATGTCTGTTACATGCTTACTGCAGCTATAGCAGCGTCATTTGACATCTGCCAAACAGTGAAGAGGGTCTTCTCAGCTTATATGGAACCAGTTTTTCAACAAAAATTTATTGAGCACCTGTGATGGTGCCAGGCACTAGGGATATAGTGATAAGCAAAAATGGATCCAGGCTGCCCTCATAACACTTATAGTCTAGTGGAGGAGACAAAACCATCATATAAGTATATATGTATGTGTATATGTACAAACAGTGATAACTGCTAAAGTGGAAAGATACAGTGACACTCAGGGTAAATCTGCATCACTTTGATGGGAACGAAAGCCTCAGGTCCCTGGTGGCTCAGTGGTAAAGAATCTGCATGCAATGCAGAAGACTCGAAAGACATGGCTTTGGTCTGTGGGTCAGGAAGACCCCCTGGAGTAGGAAATGGCAACCCATTCCCGTATTCTTGCCTGGAGAATTCCATGGACAGAGAAGCTTGGCGGGGTACAGTCCGTAGGGTCAAAAAAGTTGGACAGGACTACGCGACTGAACACACACACACACACACACACACACACACACACACACACACCATGCAGTCCCATCTGTATAGATACATAAGTGTTCTGGAGCCTCCATTCCAGCAAGAGTCCATCCTACAGTCTGGGGTTGACCTCTTTATCTGCCATCCTGGGATAACTTTGATCTAGTCTGATGGAATTTGTACATCCACCCAGATTTAGGGAAACGTAAGAAGTACCATTCACTCTACAAAAGTCTTTGCATCAAAAACAGCAGTGAGGTAATAGGGGTGCCCACATTTTAGGATCTGATTAGACTGAGGCTTGATGGAACCCTGAGAAGCGATCAATCTCCTCCAGTTTCTTGCCTCACTCTTACTATATGGTTGTTTGATATCCTCAAAAAATGTCATATTCCCTGGTCCCCACTTTTCAAAGGCCGGGCCTATTTGATGCTTTAAACATGTGCACACAAAAGCATCATTGTTCATAGCCCAGAAGGAGACTCAGGGGGTGACTTACCAAAATCAGCCAGTTTGAGTTCTCCCAGGTGACTGATGAGTAAGTTCTGAGGTTTCAGGTCCCTGTGAAGAACGTGTTGGTGGTGGATGTATGCCAGGCCCCGCAAAAGTTGAAACATGAAAAGCTGGAAGGAATGAACACCTTATCTAAGCAGATTTGAGCCACTATGTGTTGATTTCTCCTCTAAATCAAAACCAGTCATCTGAAAGAATATAGTAAAAGTGTCTCTTAAGAGACCAAAGAAAAAAAAAAAGGAAGATTTTACATTCAGACAGGAAAAAAAAGGACAAGGAAAATCAAATAAGTAGACCATGTCCTAAACAAAGGGATTCTGGTTTTTCCTGACATCTCATTTCTTTGATACTGAAGGAATTACCCTTCCTTAAAAATCTACAGTGAAACTTTGAAGTTTCCTTTGGAACACTAGTTATTGATTTAGATGTGAAAGATTTAATTTTTTCCCACCAATGAACTTGGCATACAAGATCAAAGTTGACCTGGAAATGATATTCTAAGGTTTACAACTGCTTAAGTTTTCCAGGCTCTCTGATATAAAACCCTTTTAAAAACAGAACACAGGGAGACCAGACTGGGAAGTATATCCTTAGATGGTGTTAGGAAATAAAGGAACCATTATCTTTTAAAACATATTTTTAAAGTCTTAAGTTCAAAGTGAAAACAAGGGAAATATACAGTATAGATTCAGAGGGAAAAGACACCAAAATAAATTAGACCAAGAAAAAAAATCAAAAGAGAATAAGGAATAAATAGTAGAGAGAAGAAAAAAAAAGTGGGGGGAAGCAAAAGGAAAAATACACCCTGGATCCAAATTTTAAAACATTGCTGGTGGTTACAAGGCACAGAAACCAAAGACGTTAGTAGGGTCCCACCAATAGAGAAGCCTAAGGGAAAAAAAAAAAGAATGCTTAGTATTCCAAGTATCTTTTGCTGTTTTCCAGTGCAGCTGGCAACTGAGAATGCAAACACCAGTGTTAATGTTTACAAAGACTTATGCCAACTGAGAACATGTTCTGGCAGTTTTGAAAAGAAAGAGCCAGCCCCAGCATTTCTGGGACATGGACCTAATGGAAGACACAAAGTTGTGTGGATAAATTCACTTTTTCCATCACATCTTGGAAACTAGAAACTTCAGAGATGCTTTTATAGAACCTGTAATGACCTAGCAAAGACTTGGACACCCTGGAATCAAGCTGATATGCGCCATGGTCTGAGCACAGAGGATCCTGGAGAATTTGCCTCCCATGGCACAGCTGTGGTTGTGTGGGTTCCATACAGGTCCCATATCAAGGTCCCCAAGCCACTTAAGAAGGTGTGCATGTGTCGGTATAGGACTTCTGTGCCTTACAGTTGAGTGATGGTAAAAATGAATAACAAGTGAATAAAAAGTGAATGGTAAAAAATGGATAACAGTGTGTGTGTTTGAAGTACCAGGAAGAGAAAGAACTGGGATGAGAAAGACTCACAGAACCAGCAAACATCTGAAGTAGGAGCCTCAAGAAAATCTTAACATTCTTAAATGACTTGGGGACCTTGATATGGGACCTGTATGGAGCCCACACAGCCACAGCCGTGCCGTGGGAGGCAAGCTCCCCAGGACCCTGCTTCTCTCAGACCAGACCATGGTGCTCATCAACTTGATCCCAGTGTACCCACCCTCATGTAAAAACCCTTGTCCTTGGATTTCCATGCCATCTTCCTCTACCCCTCTTCTCACTGTCATCCATACAACTCTCCATCATTCACTCAAGACTTGGACACCTGGATCACAGCTGTTGTTCCCTTGATGTCAGTGCTCACGTGAATATGTCCAGCCAACCTCCACACTCCAACGATCTGCTTCTCCAACCCACTTCAGCCCCTTGTGCCCATGGTCACACACTGGGTCCCACCATCGGATAGAACTGTTTGTCCTCTGAAATGTGAAATTCCTCCCCCTAAAAAATGGTTTCTGCTACAATCACTTTATTCGTAATGTTTTCACAGTGCTCACCAATGTCTTTTTAAAATATTCTTTTATTTGGCTGCGCCAGGTCATAGTTGTGGCATGCAGGGTCTTCAATCTTTGTTGTGATGTTTGAAATTTAGTTCCCTGAAAGGGATCAAGCCTGGTCCCCCAGCATTGGGAGCTTGGAATCTTAGCCATTGGACCACTAGGGAAGTCCCACCAGTGTCCTTTACTACAAAAATCCAATGGATGTCTTTCACTCCTCTTTACAGGATCTGGCTTTGTTGCTTCAGTTTTCCTTCCTGATGCTCTTTCTCCCACTTGGTACCAAAATCTCTTAATTTTTCTCCTATTTCTTTGAATGTGCTTTCCATAGGCTCTACTTTCTCTACTGATATCTAATGTGGTGATATTCCTCAGGGCTCCATCGTTGACCTTCTGTTATCACCTTACATGTTCCCCTTGCCCATCTTATCCACTAACATTTCTTCAGTTAACTACTGTATTCTGATAATTTGAAAGTCTTTAGCTTCACTTCAGATCTCTTTCCTGAACTGTTGGACCCATATAGTCTGAAGTTCAGGCACCTCAAAGCCGGTATACCAGAACTTAACTCTTTGTGTCCCTCTAGAATCTATTTTTCCCATTTCTCTATTTCAGTGAATGGCACCATCAGCCACATGATTAATTAAAGCTAGAAAAGTACTGCTGATCCTTCCATCTCCCAACAATTCTGGTGAAGTAATTAACTGCCGTATGTCTACTTTCTTCCACTACCAATTCACATCTACACCACTGTTGTCCTCATGTCCTGGTCAAACCCTTCTTTGTTATTGTTTTCCACAGTCCTTCCCGTTCATATCTTCACTATCCTGATTTAGGCTTTTATCACTTCTTACCTAGAACCTTGCCACTCGAAGTTTAGTCCTCAGCCAGCAGCATCTGTATCACCTTGGAGTATATGAGAAATGCAAAGCTCAAGCTTTGAATCAGACTTACTGAATCAGATCATTAGCATGCTCACTGAAGCTTGAGAAGCACTGGGCTAGCCCACATTGATAACCTCCTAACTGAAATCCTTGACTCCAGCCACCTCTCTTTAATCTATCCCACAGACCACAATTACATAAGTTTCCTTCTGATCATGCCATTATTTTTCAATCAAGCCCCTTTAATGACTCTACTGTTTAAGAAATAAAGTCCATATCTTAGAAAGTAAGGCTCTCAGCCACCTACCCAATCTATTCCCCCAGACTCATGTACTCCATGTCACTAAGACAGTATCTGTTTCAGGCCAACAGGACCAGAGATTCAGGATGGCGCTAGTGGAAAAGAACCTCAACCAAGAATCTCTTTGAGCAATGGCAAAAGCTGGTTCTAGAACTTCAGGAAAAATATTTCTTTTCAAACTTGAATTCTAATTCTGCAAAATAAGGAAGTTAGACCAACCCAGTGTTTTAAGGTTTTTTTTTTCCTTACTGCATTGCACAATAAGAAATAGATATGCTTCCAGTTTCCACATTCATACATAGATATAAGCACAGTTTCTAATGGAAAAGAAGCTGCACAAAATAAAACTTGTTCTTACTAAGTGTTGCATACTATAATATTTTCTATTCCTTTCTCAAGAGGGTTTCCCAGGTGGCACTAGTGGTAAAGAGCCTGCCTGCCAGCAAGAGATGCAGATTTGATCTGTGGGTCGGGAAGATCCCCTTGAGGAGGGCATGACAACCCACACCAGTATTCTTGCCTGGAGAATCCCATCGGCAGAGGAGCCTGGTTGCTACAGTCCATAGAGTCCCAAAGAGTCAGACATGACTGAATCGATTTAGCATGCAGATATACATTCCCTTCTCACCCATTCCATTTCATTTTAAAAAAAAAATGCTGGTTGCTGATTACCAGTTGATTTCATAACCCACTAATGGACTAGCACCTGGAGAGTGAAAAACACTATAGTCCCTTCAACCCCAACAGTCCGTGTGGCTCTGGGATCTTCTTCCTTGAACACACCCTCTACTTCCCTGCTCTGAACCTTCGCTGAAAACATTCCTTCCTCCTCTAGCATCTTCCCCTATTCCAGCCTCTGAAAAGCATTGCAGCTTGTAAGGTCTGGCTTATCAAAACCTCTTAAAATGAGAAGATATCTTTTACTTCTTTGCACATCTGCAGCATTAGGTCTTATTTCTTACTTGGTATTATTCACAGATGTCCTGGAATAGTGGTGGTGTCTATCTTACCTCCTGTTTTTGGCTCTACATCCTTCCAGGATAGGAATCATGTCTTCTGCATCTTTCTGTCCTGCTAAACACTTAGCATAGTGCTTGCTACAGGAGTCCTTCAAGTCTGAAAATTTTCTATCTTTCTCTCAGTTACTCCTTCTCCAACTGTTCTATTTAATCAAACCTCTGGCTCCTTGACTCTTCTGCTCTCTCCCTAGCTATCAGTAACCTGCCTGTCTTCACTTCCTTCCCTCAGATTGGACTCAGTTTAGAAGCCCCTGACCATCCCTTTAGCCTCTCTCTTGATAGTCTCCAAATATGTGACCCAACTGTCTTTTCCTCTCACATGTCTGGCACAGCCCCAATTCTCAATCGGTCCAACTTTCTACTTTCTCTGCTTCTCTATATGAACTAAGTGCTGCCATTAAAAAAATAAAGAAGAAATCCCATGATCATGCAGATGATTTAATGGAGTCCATCCTCCTCAGAGTCCTTAACACACTACTAGACATTCCTTCTTGGTCCCCCTTGTTAGTTTTCTATTTCAGTTTCCTCTGAATATTTTTAAATGTTTCCATTCTCTTCAAAACCCTGTCTTCAAACCTTCCTTTGCCCTTGCCTCCATGACTGGAGTCCCCTAACTATAAGTCCTCATAGTATTCCTAATTAACATGGCCACAGCCCTCATCACCTTGCTTCTCGCTACCTATCTGGTTCCAAATACGAACAGGAGTACGTCAAGGCTGTACATCGTCACCCTGCTTATTTAACTTATATGCAGAGTACATCATGAGAAACGCTGGGATGGAAGAAGCACAAGCTGGAATCAAGATTGCTGGGAGAAATATCAATAACTTCAGATATGCAGATGACACCACCCTTATGGCAGAAAGTGAAGAACTAAAGAGCCTCTTGATGAAAGTGAAAGAGGAGAGTGAAAAAGTTGGCTTAAAGCTCAACATTCAGAAAACTAAGATCATGGCATCTGGTCCCATTACCTCATGGGAAATAGATGGGGAGACAGTGAAAACAGTGGCTGACTTTATTTTTCTGGGCTCCAAAATCAGCTCAGATGGTGACTGTAGCCATGAATTATAAGACGCTTACTCCTTGGAAGGGAAGTTATGACCAACCTAGACAGCATATTAAAAAGCAGAGACATTGCTTTGCCAACAAAGGTCCATCTAGTCAAGGCTATGGTTTCCCCAGTGGTCATGTATGGATGTGAGAGTTGGACTGTGAAGAAAGCTGAGTGCCGAAGAATTGATGCTTTTGAACTATGGTGTTGGACAAGATTCTTGAGAGTCCCTTGGACTGCAAGGAGACCCAACCAATTCATCCTAAAGGAGATCAGTCCTGGGTGTTCATTGGAAGGACTGATGTTGAAGCTGAAACTCCAATACTTCGGCCACCTCATGCAAAGAGTTGACTCATTGGAAAAGACCCTGATGCTGGGAGGGATTGGGGGCAAGAAGAGAAGGGGATGACAGAGGATGAGATGGTTGGATGGCATCACCGACTCAATGGACATGAGTTTGGGTGGACTCCAGGAGTTGGTGATGGACAGGGAGGCCTGGCATGCTGTGATTCATGGGGCCGCAAAGAGTCAGACATGACTGAGCAACTGAACTGAACTGAATTGAAGTCCATATATCTTACTGAAAATAAGAAACACAACTTACTCATTATTGAAACCTTAGGATTTAATATGGTACTGAGTACTCAAATATATCTTGAATGAATGAATAAATGAACACATAAATATTAGTTAAATGAATGGATACATCATATACAAATCTCATATGGTTATGTTAAGGGCCAATCAATTAATGCCAATAAAACCTTAGAGAATGAAAAGTATGACATACAAATGGTTTCTAAAATTTATAACAAATGTGGAATTACAGTTCGTTAAGAGTTTAATATTATTTCTATTCCAATAACTGGAAAAATGGAAGTTGGTCCCACATGTAATAGGATCTTATAGAACAGGCAAAAAGATAACTGATAAAGAACCAATCAAGGTAGTTTGCTAGCTCTAGCTGGGAACTTTAAGTGCAACATGAACTTTATCACAGAGCACAGTAGTCTGCTATGAAGAAAGTATTTATTTTATGATAGCTTAACTTCACTTCTTTCCTTTTAAGGCAATTCTTTTTAATTGGGTTATACTTTTAAAGACACATTTGCTTGATGGTGATGACTGACACGGTTAGGTTGCCCAGAAAGCAGCTGGACTTGGCTCCATATCTTTAGGGTAGATTTTTTTTTTAAACTTTTATCTAGAATATCAGTGGTGTCTATCTTCTTACCTGGTATCCTGGGCTTTCAGTGTGTCATGGCAGTCTGTTTCAGAATTCTCCTGCTGTGGGCAAGCCAGGGGGGAGTCCCGGCCCTCAGAGTACTCACCCTGACATTATGAGGATGGAGCCCTCCTGGGTGCTGAGACATATATTGAGCCAAGTCTGTGTGCTACACAAAACGGAGGAGAGAGTGAGGTTAGTGGTGGTTGGTCAGGGTCACAAAGCAGGCCACAGACTGGACTCTCAGAGGGACTACAAAGCTCAGGATTTTTGAGAATAATGTGCAAAAGGCACACAGCAGGTTTTCTGAGACACCACTGTTAAAGTTAAATGCAGTGTGTCTTTCTAATTAGCTGCTCTTAGAAGGAACCCTGTTTCTTGACACAAGAAAGGCTCATTTTATTTAATTTTTATTATTTATTTTATTATTTTTTTCCCTATTTATTTATTTATTTTTTAAATTATGAAAGTAAGATAACACATTTACTGGAGACATTGGAAAATACAGAACAAGGTTACATATATTTCCACTATATATTATAATGTTTTAAAGTAGATAAATTAAGATTTTTTTAGTTGGAGTATCAATATCATACTTAAAAATTACTAGAATGAATATACTGAGAAGCAGTAGGATATAGCAGACCTGATAAGCACTGTCAACCAATTCAACATAATTAAGATTTATACAATTTTCACACACCACTAAGATACAAATTCTATTCAAATCTCCATAGACTGTAAACTGGAGACACTGGAACATATCCAGGAACATAAAACAAGGTGTAAAAATTTCATGGTCTAAAGGTATTGAAATCATACAAGAGAGGTTCATTTTAAACAACTGCCACTGAACACAGTGATGTGGGGATATTTGTACTCTCCAAGTGTCCTGAAAAGCAAGTCAGGTACACATATCTTATTCTTTCATTCTGCTAATATTTGAATGGCTTTTATCTTTCAAAAATACAAAATGATTTATTCTTTAGTAAACTTGTATGGAGTTTTTTTATGTGGTTTATGTCATTATTGTCAATGAAAAAATTTGTGGTCTCTCCTCAGATAGTGATTAAAACTAGATTTAAAAATAAGTGCAAAAGTTTTATTTAGGAGGCAAATTCAAAATGTTTATTCTTGTTGGTGAGAGGGGAAAAGGCAACAAAAATAGTGGGTAAAAAAGCATAAGAAGAATAGTGAAATTTCCAATAATGAAAATTTCCACAACACTTTTCACATGGTTATGAAAGTTTGGTCAGCCATAAAATATTAACAGATTCCTCATACGAGCACCAGGCTTTTCCCTTACACTTTGTAAAACGCTGGGACAACTCACCACATATTCAAATACGAACGTCAGTGTCTCTTTGGTGTGTATTATGTCATGCAGCAGCACAATGTTGGCATGTTTCAAACCCTTCAGGAGTGAAGCTACAAAAATTAAACAAAAATTTAATTAAATCATTGATCATGAAAGTACTGCTTTAAAAATATCAAGCACTATTTGCTTTTTAAACATTTCAAATCAAGCATTCTGATTTTTCAAGCCTGGAAAAAATTTCTTGTTGTGAAATAACTAAAACTATTTTTAAAACTTCATTATTTAGTAAATGGTCAGTCATTGCATTTACATAACTTATTTTTCTTACAGGCCAGAGCAGTTGCAAAAAAAAAAAAAAGATTCCATATACCCAATCAATTTCACCAAAGTACTCAGAGCACTTTGAACATGCCTTTCTCTGGAAAGCTTATCAACTCTGCTTCAGAGCTACAAGAGGGGAAGCCTGGAGAGACAAAGGCCACTGGAGGAGTGGGGAAAGGGATGTTCTGCCTTCCAGAGCGAGACTTTGCAAGATGTGACCACACTGTGAAATTCAAAGTCCCACAGGAGGTCAGCAGGGCCTGTGGATGCGATTGATGGAGGGCAGGGATAAGAGCATGGGATGAAGGATTGCCGAAGCATAATACAGACAGTGGAGGGGATTTCCATTTCACAATGGGAGAGTTGAAAACCTGTGGAAAGGAGGAAATTCAAAGTTAAAAAAGAGGAGAGAGCTGAACTTGGGGAGCCCAGATGAGTGGGAAGGGCTGAGGACTGGCTCCTGTATCTTCAATAACAGGTTATCATTAGGTCACTAAGGCCCCTCTGGGCTTCCCTGGTAGCTCGGCTGGTAAAGAATCTGCCTGCAATGGCAGAGACCCTGGTTTGATTCCTGGGTCGGGAAGATCCCCTAGAGAAAGGATAGGTTACCCACTCCAGTATTCTTGGGCTTCCCTGGTGGCTCAGATGGTAAAAAATCTGCCTGCAATTAGGGAGACCTGGGTTCGATCCCTGGGTTGGAAAGGTCCCCTGGAGGAGGGCATGGCAACCCACTCCAGTATTCTTCCCTGGAGCATCCCCATGGACAGAGGAGCCTGGCAGGCTATAGTCCATGGGGTTGCAAAGAGTCAGTCATGACTAAGCAACTAAGCATCACTGACTCAATGGACATGAGTTTAAGCAAGCTTTGGAAGATGGTGAAAGACAGGGAAGCCTGGCGTGCTGCAGTGCATGGGGTCACAAAAGGTCAGACACGACTGAGTGAACAAAAACAACACTTCACTCTTTCACCTTGCAGAGGTCTTTGTCTATTTCTGGCTTTTTCTTATATATGGACTGAAAATAATTACTCCATAATGTTTTCTACTAGAGAATGATCTTAAAAAATTCTCAGCTGAAACCATTTTATAACTTAACGATTTGGAATTATAGTGCTATAGAGTATATGAAAGAATCAGAATTGATAAATATACAATATTGTATATTTTCTTGAAAATGTTTCTCTTGCATTTACTTAATATTTATACAACATGCTTCATAAAAAGATTTCTATTTTTATTTTTTATTTTTACTTTTGCAAAAGGAAAAAATGCTTGAGTTAAGCATTCCTAACTTTACCATAATAAAGTAGAAAGGCTTTAGAATAGAATAGAATGGATTTGAATAGGTAATGCTTCTGATTACTAGCTCTGTGACCTCTGACCAGTTATCTAACCTCTTTGAAGTTCAAACTCCTTCATCACTAAGACAAAAATCACATCTTACCAACTAGAGTTGATGTAAAGGTTCAAAAAAAAAAGATTGAGGTGGGGGGAAGATTATATTATGTGCCCAGTCCTCAAAAAAGATTAGTTCTATGAATGCTTCCTAATGAATGCCACTAATGGGCTGAAAGTCCTGGAAGTGCTTTTTAAACAAAGTTTCTATTTTTACAGAAAGATATTTAAAATAATGTACATTATTAAGACATTGATACATAGGTTAATAAAACTAGGGAACATGTTCTTATATAAAACCTTCACATTAGCCTATTCCAATGAAAGTGTTATCTCCTAGTTGCAAAAACAAACATTTAAAATATAGAGCCCATTGGGAAAGATTCTGTAAGTTTCAATGAAGGTGGCTAATCTTTTTAACTAGCAGAGGAATAAGGATGGGCAGCATGCCTATCGTGTCCGCTGCTGTGTGTATAGCAGCTGGCAAAATACCTGGCCATAGTGGGTGCTCAATGAATACTCGTGGAATGACTGCAGGAAGAGTGTATGGATTTTGACTCAGATTTTGCTTGACTCACAGCTCTGTACTGCAATCATAACAATATCTACCTCCAAAGGACTGAAAGAGGTTAACACATGAAAAATATCTGGCACATGTATTAAGGTATATTTCCCTGAGTGCTGTGCATGCTTTTGCTAATTTCATTACATTGCATTACATGTTACAATCAAATAATATTCCAAATGACCAGATTAATAAATTGCCACACGCTTTCTACCTATACATATAGAGACTGCACATACAGTAAAACCCTACTCAGTCAATCTTTGGCTGATACACCGTTAGAGCAGCCAAACTTCAGGAAAAGTAATTCCTACTGCAAGGCTTTTTAGAGAAGTCTGCATTGCTCATTTAGTTTTTCTGCACGTGGCTTTCGGTTGCCTTTTTAGCTAGTGACCCTGGATTTTAACTAATGAACTCCAGCTGTTCTTCTTTTGTCTTCCAGCCCTTCTCGTTTAACCTCCTGTCTCCCTGGCCTCACATCCTTAAAGTTCTTACAGGAAAAATGGGACACTGCCAAAGTTT
The DNA here is from genome assembly GCF_910594005.1 of Cervus elaphus. NCBI lineage: Eukaryota > Metazoa > Chordata > Mammalia > Artiodactyla > Cervidae > Cervus > Cervus elaphus. The sequence goes on from NC_057822.1 coordinate 43,771,871, forward strand.
TCAAATGAGGCCTCATGTCTTCTTGAGGAGAGAGGGCTCCTCTATCAAGGGCTCCCAGCACTTATCCTGGTGGAAAAAGAAACATGCGTTGTTGGAAACTGGATGCCGGACAACCTCCAGTGTGTCAAAAAAAATCCTTTTGTGGTTTTTCATATTAAACAAGCAAAACATTCAGTAAGGTAAGTCCATAAAACAAACCAAGAAAGTCCACAGTTGAATACTAAAAGTAATTGCAAACACCTGTGATGGAGAGGCAATTCCTCAGTAAATAAGAAATAAAGGAAACATTTAGCATACAGAACAATGCAGATCCAGCATTTCTGAACCATGCTGAGAACCATCTGTTAGCAAAACCGGCAAAGTTTTCACTGTTAAAAGTCAAATGTCAACCTGAAGGAAACTTGGCTGTGGAGAAAATCTGAGCAAGGCAGGCCTGTAGCAACAGGCAAATGCACCTCACAAAGGAAGGAAGAGGTGTGAGAAGAGGGTGAACCTGGGCCTAGAGCCCACGCCTTATGCTGGTTACCTTGGATGTCTATTATGCTCAGAAATACTCCTCAGCCTGTGCACACATCTCTTTCTAAATCTGATCATCCTTTCATGGGGACCACTAATAAGTCCATCAGTAAATACAGCGTCCATTACATTAAACACTTAAAAACACACTTTCCTCCAGAATGCACCTGATCCTACCAGGTTGAAGCCCCGGCTAGCCGGATAGCCATTTGGTCTTTCTACTGAAATTCAGAATGACACATTTCCCAGGGGCTCTGGAAGCCGTTTGAAAATGGCATCAAATTCAGTTATAAACTCATTTTCTGAATTGCTTTTCCCAAGCCTGTTTGCATGACCCATCCTCCAAGCACAGTTCAAAATCTATTGACTCTATTAGCCATACTGAGACTGACTGGTTGTCATCTCAGTTGACAAAGTCTTTTTTACCTTCATTATAACACTGCTTACAACCTGAACCATCTGCTCTATTACAACTGAAAAGATACACAGCAAAGATAAGATCTTTCTTCTCGTCTTTCACAACACCCTGCAGTATGCTTTGTGTACAGTATGTGCTCCATAAAACAGGGAAGATGAAGTTGTTAAAAGGGGAGAAGAAAGACCAGAAAGGAGCCATTTCTCTGGGTTTTTGATGAAAAGAATAATAATTCTATTATCATTTTATTTCAAATGGCTCAGGTAAGAAGGCTAATAAGTTGCATTTTAATGATTTATTTTCACTATACTGGCTTCTTGATTTTTAAATTATAAATTTTTAGTTATCTTGATAGTGAATGAGACATCACTAAAAGAAAGGAACAAAAAGATAATGATATTTGCCAACATGTTGAACTCTGAAGATGAACCCTGTGATTAGTGTTTTATATGCATATTGTCATTTAACCCTCATAATAATTCAAAGAAATAGGTATTGGAGATCAAACCAAATCTTAAAGGAAATCAACCCTGAATATTCATTGGAAGGATTGATGCTGAAGCTGAAGTTCCAATACTTTGGCCACCTGATGGGAAGAGTCAACTCATTGGAAAAGACCCCAATGCTGGGAAAGATTGAGGGCAGGAGAAGAAGGGGATGACAGAGGATGTGATGGTTGGATGCCATCACTGAGTCAATGGATAGGAGTTTGAGCAAACTCCAGGAGATGGTGAAGGACAGGGAAGCCTGGCGTGCTACAGTCCCCAGGATCACAAAGAGTCAGACACAGCTGAGAGACTGAACAACAAATCCTCTTTCTGCAATAGACAGTCTTAAATAGGAAAAGTAATCCTCCCATGGTCACAGCACTAGTAATCTGTAGATCTCTAAGTTTCAAGCCCCAAGTCCTACCGACATCAGACTTCTCATCTACTTGTTCTACCAACCTGAGGTTCAGAGAAAATATAGGCACAACACTAAAAATACATGTTTTCCCAGAGAGTTTTTCAAATGCTATCTAAAGAACTTATTTTCAGGTAAGTTGCTTACCGAGGATTTGTAAGTATATTAATTCTCTCCTTTGTATGGATCTTTCTAGGGTTATGTAGATATGGCCTTAGCACGTAGCATGGGACCAAACTCACAGATGATATTTAGTAAATACTCATTGAATTCATAGTTTTGGTCAATTAATATAATAGTTTTGAATTCTAATTTCTTCAAGAGTAAGTAATAAAATGACTTGGAAAACTGGTGTGAAGAATAAAATTGCAATTATAACATTACTTCTATAAATATCAAAAGCTAGATGCTGAATGGATAGATTCAATGTGTTTTTATCGAATCAAAAACTTAAAACATCTCTTGGGTCCATTCTACTGTTCTTACCTTCCCGGATGGCTGTAAATGGGACTCCTTCCTCTGCATTCATACTGATGACTTTTAAAGCCACTAGTTGTCCATTTATCCTGGAAGAGTCGGGGTGGGGGGGAAGGGCCCACATTTGTCAACATGGCTCATAGTAGCAATTTGTACTAAAGATGGCTTAACAAAGGTAACTTTCCTTCAAATTCTGTTCCAGCATATAAAATGTACAATTTTCTCAAAATAAAAAGTTTTAAAAGTCATATGTATGTATCAAACCATTGTTTTCTCTTTACCAAAGTGATATATATTCATTTCAGAAAATATGGAGAATATAGGAAAGCACAGAAGACAAACCCAACACAGCCATCCTCATATTTCGATGTATATTGTTCCTTTTATTTACCATTGTGCACTGATTTGAGCCATCCTTATTTTTCATCTTAACTATTGTAATGAACTCCTAACAGTGTTTCTGCTTGTATGTTTGTACCCCTACCATCTACTCCCAATGGCAGTTCAGGGAATCTTTTTAAAGTGAAAGTCAAAACAAGTCACTTTTGTGCTCAAAACCCAACATTGTCTCCACATCTCATCCTGAATAAAAGTCAAATTCTTAAAATCGGATCCTAGGTGCTACCTATCCTGTCCAGTCCCACCATTCTCTCTCTCTTCATCACCTCCTACTCTCCAGTTATTCATTATTCTGTTTGCTGATGTAAGCTAAATGCCAGAAAACAGAGAAGATTTTAATGCAAGTGTAACTATACTGTTTTTTTAATACAGTGGATTTTATATCATATTATTAGTTTTTTTCTCCATTTAACTTCTAGTCATTTTTGTATTATGTGATATTTAATAATAACATTTTATCAGATAAATATGCTATGATGGATGTGTTTTGCCAGTTCCAAATATTTTAATATTGTCTCTAAATTTTGACTATTGTAAAAATACCCTGACAATCATATTTGTTTGCATTTGCAGGCAAGTCTTTTCACACAGCCTCTGTTATTTTTCCAGGGTTGAGGTAGAATTGCTAAATCAGAGTATGCAGCACACAAGTTTTTATTGTTTTGCACACATGTTCCCAAATTTTGTCACAGAGTGGTCGCACCACTAACTGGTCATGAGGCTGGCCATTCTAGCACCCACTCACTGACACCAGACAGATTCTTTGCTTTTTGTTGTTGTTGCTTCAATATTTCATTTTTTAGACCAGTTTTAGATTTACAGAAAAGTTGGGAAATAGTACAGAAGGTTCCCATATACCTGACATCCATTTTCTTCTATTGTTATCATACTTATATTAGTATCATACATTTGTTGAATTAATGAGGTAATATTGATACATAATTATTAATAAAGTCCATAGTTTATTAGAAATTCTTTAGGGTATTTTTGCAGTAAAATTGTATTGCTTGTCGTGGGTTGCACTGTAAATTGGTAAAATTTGGGAGAGTATAACTAACTCAGTTGGTAAAGAATCTGCCTGCAATTCAGGAGACCTTGGGTGGGGGAGATCCACTGGAGGGGGACAGGCTACCCACTCCAGTATTATTGGGCTTCCTTTGTGGCTCAGCTGGTAAAGAATCAGCCTGCAACGCAGGAGACCTGAGTTTGATCCCTGGGTGGGTTGGGAAGATCCCCTGGAGAAGGGAAAGGCTGCCCACTCCAGTATTCTGGCCTGGAGCATTCCATGGACTGTATGGGGGGGTCACAAAGAGTCGGACATGACTGAGCGACTTTCACTTTTCAACATGATCATGGGATTCTGTCATAACTCAGTATTGCAGCGTATGCCTGCAATACAGGAGACCCAGATTCTATTCCTGGGTGGAAAAGATCTTCTGGAGAAGGAAATAGCAGCCCACTCCAGTATTCTTGCCTGGAGAATCCTACAGACAGAGAAGCCTGGCGGGCTGCAGTCCATGGGCTTGCAAGAGTCAAACACAACCTAACAACTAAACACCACCATAACATGATCACACATATGAAAAGCCATGAGATCATCATCCTCAGGATTTTCCCCAATAATGTTAATTAACAAAGATTTTTAATAATTCCAAGTAATGAAAGACATTGTCTGTTGTGTTAATTACAATAGAGAAAAAAATAGAAATAGCTGAAATGTTCAACATTAGAGAAACAGTTAAAAAATTTGTGGTACATTAGTATAGAAGAGTATTTTGCATTCATAACAAAAGTTAAGTCCAGAGGCATATAGAAAGAAACATGAGGCTTCAGTGGCTGGGTGGTAAAGAATCTGCCTGCCAATACAGGGGGAGATACGGGCTTGACCCCTGGGTCTGGGAAGATCCCACATGCCACAGAGCAACTAAGCCTGTGGACCACAACTACTGAGCCTTGCTCTAGCACCGAGGACCACAACTACTGAGCTACACATCTCGCAAGTACTGGAGCCTGCATCCCCTAGAGCTCGCGCTCCGCAACGAGACAGGCCGCTGCAACTAGAGAATGGCCCCTGCTTACCGCAACTTGAGAAAAGCCCACGCAGCAACACAGACTGAGTATGGTCAAAAATAAACTAATTAAATTAAAAAAAATAAAGATTTATGATAATATGAACAATAGAATACATAACAGCACACACACCGTATTTGTAACGAAATAATCTATGTGCGTGTGGAAGACAAAATGCACAGGTGCATATGGCTATGCTAAAGGGATGGAATGATTATACAGTAGATGATTTTTAAGTTTTAAAAATTCATTTGCTGTTGTATGTTGCCTTTTAAAATAGCATTTACAAGTTTATTACAACTTTCCAATTTCATTTCAAAATGCTTTCTCACAGAAACTATTCTTTCTAGATATGTATAAATTTATGAAAATCAATTTACCTCTCTTAGTCTTTTCAAAAACTGAGATATATAGCATTGTATATTCATATACAATATATATACATTGTATATATATAAACCCTGTAAGTTTAAGGTATGCAACAGGTTGACTTGATACATTTACATACTGCAATATGATTACTAGGATTTCTTTAGTTTTTACCTGATGTCCTTTTTCTATTCTATGATCTCATCTAGGACACAACATTGCATTTAGTTGTCATGTCTCTTTAGGCACCTCTTGGCTGTGACAATTTCCCAGACTTTCCTTGTTTTTGATGACACTGACAATTTAGAGGAGTACTGGTCAAGTGTTTTGTAGGATACCTCTTTATTGGAATTTTTCTGATGTTTTTCTTATGATTAGACCATGGTGATAGGTTTTGGTTTTGTCACATCATATTAGAGGCACATGCTGTCATCATAATAGGTGACTTTTGGTGTGGCCGTAATCACTTGGCTCAGGTAATATCTCTCAGGTTTTTTCACTGTGAATTTATTCTCCCCCAATCCCTTTCCATACGATATTTTGGGGGAATGTCACTCTCAGTAGCCCACACTTCAAGAGTAGAAAGTTATGCTCTGCCAGCTTGAAGGTAGAATAGTTACATAAATTTTCTGGAAATTGCCTCTTCTCTCCCATTTATTAATTAACCAAACTACTTATTAATAGCAGTTTGAACTCATAGATGTTCATTTTATACTTTGGGTTACAACCCAATACTACTTTATTTTGTTGCTCAAAATTTTCCACATTTGTTCTTTGGGAGCTTTTTCAGTTGGCTTCGGGGTCCCTTTGACATATTTCCACAAATGTGGGGCTTGTTTATCAGGTGCATGTTTTATCTTCTGTTTTGGTCTTTTTAAAAGGTGAAAAGGATGATTCCATTTTAATTTCTATTCCTTTAACTACTTGTGGAACTGAATTTTTATAAGCTTATTGGTCTTTTATGTTTTTTTGTAGTTCACCTATTTGTCCATTTTGGGGGGAAGTATTTTGCATATACCTCTTACCAGTTTCTTTTGTTTGCCTTATCATTTCTTTGAAATTTTAAACTTTAAATGTCTTATGACATTCAGTATTTTCCAAAATGCTTTACTCAGAGAATAGGTCTGTGAAGTTTTCCCCACCCCCTATGCTAAAAATTTTCTGGTCAAATATGAAAGTGAAGTCACTCAGTCATGTCCGACTCTTTGCGACCCCATGAACTGTAGCCCTCCAGGCTCCTCCATCCATGGGATTCTCCAGGCAAGAATATTGGAGTGGGTTTCCATTTCCTCCTCCAGGGATCTTCCTGACCCAGGGATTGAACTCAGGTCTCCTGCATTGCAGGCAGACTCTTTACCCTCTGAGCCACCAGGGAAGTCAAATATGTTTAGAAAATGCTTTATACTTTAAAACTTTTCTTAATTTTTTTTAGACAGTCATGCTATACATCAACATTTTGAAGATGCTGAGAGCACCTATGATGAAGGATCACATTATTTTTTGATCTAGGGTTACCTGTGTCAATTTGACCATGGTAACTGTTTCAGTGAACCTCTATTAAAGTATCTCAGAATCGAGGGGTCCCTAGAATGTGCTTGGATGGATCGGCCACCATGAACACGTCCAATCTTCCCTAACAGGTTCTGACTTAAGAGCTATGCACAGACAGACCTTTCCAGTCTAGAAGTTACATAGACTGCCCTTGTTTATTTTTCCAGCTCTTGCATGTTTCTTTTCAACTCCTTTACCCACTGGGGATTCATATTGTCTATCTACCTTTTCCGAATTGCTAGCAATCATCCAACTCCATTTACTGAACTGTCTTTTCTCCCTGCTGATTTGACATGCCACCGTGATTGTATATTCAGTTCGGTTCAGTCACTCAGTCATGTCCAACTCTTTGTGACCCCATGGACTGCAGCATACCAGGCTTCCCTGTCCATCACCAACTCCCGGAGCTTGCTCAAACTCATGTCCATCAGGTTGGTGATGCCATTCAACCATCTCATCCTCTGTCGTCCCCTTCTCCTCCTGCCTTCAATCCCTCCCAGCATCAGGGTCTTTTCCAATGAGTCAGGTCTTTGCATCTGGTGGCCAAAGTATTGGAGTTTCAGCTTCAGCATCAGTCCTTCCAATGAATATTCAGGACTGATTTCCTTTAGGATGGACTGGTTGGATCTCCCTGCAGTCTAAGGGGCTCTCAAGGGTCTTCTCCAACATTACAGTTCAAAAGCATTAATTCTTTGGCACTCACCTTTCTTTATAGTCCAACTCTGACATCCATACATGACTACTGTAAAAACCATAGCTTTCACTAGACAGACCTTTGTTGGCAAAGTAGTGTCTGCTTTTTAATATGCTGTCTAGATTTGTCATAGCTTTTCTTCCAAGGAGCAAGCATCTTTTAAATTACATGGCTGCAGTCACCATCTGCAGTGATTTTGGAGCCCCCCAAAATAAAGTCTGTCATTGTTTCCATTGTTTCCCATCTATTTGCCATGAAGTGATGGGGCCAGATGCTGTGATCTTAATTTTCTGCACGTTGAGTTTTAAGCCAACTTTTTCACTCTCCTCTTTCACTTTCATCAAGAAGCTCTTTAGTTCCTCTTTGCTTTCTGCCATAAGGTGGTGTCACCTGTGTATCTGAGGTTATTGATATTTCTCCCAGCAATCATGAGAACCCCATGAACAGTGATTGTATATTAGATCTTACTAATACTTGGATTTGTGACTCTTTGGGGCTTTCCAAATCATATTTCTTTGATCTGTCTTTTCTTATACTCATGCTACACTATTTTAATTATTGTAGTGTTTGAACATATTTCAGTTCAGTTCAGTTCAGTTCAGTCGCTCAGTCGTGTCTGACTCTTTGCGACCCCATGAATCGCAGCCCGCCAAGCCTCCCTGTCCATCACAAACTCCCGGAGTTTACTCAAACTCATGTCCATCGAGTTGGTGATGCCATCCAGCCATCTCATCCTCTGTCATCCCCTTCTCCTCCGGCCCCCAATCCCTCCCAGCATCAGGGTCTTTTCCAATGAGTCAACTCTTCGCATGAGGTGGCCAAAGTATTGCGGTTTCAGCTTCAGCATCAGTCCTTCCAATGAACACCCAGGACTTATCTCCTTTAGGATGGACTGGTTGGATCTCCTTGCAGTCCAAGGGACTCTCGAGTCTTCTCCAACACCATAGTTCAAAAGCATCAATTTTTTGGTACTCAGCTTTCTTCACAGTCCAACTCTCACATCCATACATGACCACTGGAAAAACCATAGCCTTGACTAGATGGACCTTTGTTGGCAAAGTAATGTCTCTGTTTTTTTTTTTTTTTTTTTGTCTCTGTTTTTTAATATGCTATCTAGGTTGGTCATAACTTCCCTTCCCAGGAGTAAGCGTCTTTTAATTTCATGGCTGCAGTCACCATCCGCAGTGACCTTGGAGCCCCCAAAAATAAAGTCTGACACTGTTTCCACTATCTCTCCATCTATTTCCCATTAGGTGATGGGACTGGATGCCATGATCTTAGTTTTCTGAATGTTAAGCTTTAAGCCAACTTTTTCACTCTCCTCTTTCAGTTTCATCCAGAGGCTTTTTAGTTCCTCTTCACTTTCTGCCATAAGGGTAGAAAGTGCATATCTGAGGTATTGAACATATTTAGAATATATTAAAACTCTAGATTACAGAATCATTAACATCTTTGTATTACTAGATTTTTTAATCTAAATATCCTTACAGAGTCCCTGGAATGATCTACAAGACCCTACACAATGGCCCTACTGTATCTGCAACTCCTCCTACCTTCAAGTATTTCCACCCACTGCCTCCAATGCCAGGCATGCTCCGGCCTCAGGGGTTTGCTGCTTGCTGTTCCCTCTGCCTGAGGTCCTCTTCCACTACACACCCACGCAGTTGATGCCTCACCTTTGTCAGAATCTCCATTCAAGTATTCCCTTCTCAGTGAGCCCGCCTCTCATCACTCTGTTTAAAATAGTAATTCACCACCCCATGCCGGCACTCCCTATTCCTCTTCCCTGTTTTATTCTTTTCCAACATTTTCACCCTTTGACAAACTTGGTCAAAGAGTTTGTTTATTGCCTCTCTTATCACCACTAGAACATACAGTCCATACTTATCACTTTTTTCCTCCAGTGAATCCTTATTGGCTAAATTAGTGCCTGGCACATAGTAAGTAGGGCTTCCCTGGTAGCTCATGGTAAAGAATCCACCCTGCCAATGCAGGAGATGCTGGTTCAGTCCCTGGGTCAGGAAGATTCTCTGGAGAAGGAAATGGCAACCCACTCCAGTATTCTTGCCTGGGTAATCCCATGGACAGAGGAGCCTGACAGGCTACAGTCTACGAAGTTGCAAAAGAAATGAACACGACTCAGTGACTAAACCACAGCAACAACATGGTAAGTGCTTAATAAATACGAGTAGAATGAATGCCTTTCTGGCTTTTTCAAGTCTTTTATGTCCTTTAGTAAATCTTATATATAAATCCTGATCATTTTTTAATACTAATGACTTTTTATTGTTATTTTAAGAATAATTTCCCCTACAACATTTTCCATTAAATGGTTATTGCTAATACATAAGACAATTATTAATAAGTATATTTTTATTTTTATAACTGATGACCTAGTTGTTCTATCTCACTATTTCAAGTTTCTTAGATGATTCTCTTGGGGTTTTTTAAGTAGACAATTCTATAATCCATAAAAATTATATTCAGTCTTTTTTCCTTGTTGCATTGGCTAGAATGCTTCTGATAATCTTTAACAATAGAAAATGATGAGCAGTCTTGCCCTATCTCTAACTTAATGGTGATGTCACTAGTATTGAACAAAGAAAAAGTGTATAAGTTGTTGATCTGAAATTACTCTACATCGTAATGAGTAATTATCATTCTATTCCTATTTTGTTTAGAGTTTAAAAACTAGTAATTGATGTTGAATTTATAAAATGCTTTCTTGACATCTATCTTTATGATATGTTTTAATTTGTTTTTAAATTATGAATATAATGCTTTTATGGTAAGAAATACAGTGAAAAGTTTGAGTGATCTTTCTCCATTCCAGTTTCAACAACTAAAACTAGCTACTTTTCAATAGTTCCTTTTAGATTTTTCCAGATTCCTCTAAGCACGTACAAATTTATACATGAACAGTGCTTTTTTTCCTAAATGAGATCATATATTGTTCTGTAACTTGCTTTTCTTCATATATGTCTATCTTATACTCTAGATGTTTGCATACTATTTCACTATATAGTAATAATTTAGCCAGTCCTCCATTAATGGATATTGGTAACCAGGTTTTCACCCCTTCTATTATAAATCTTGCCGCAATTAATATACGGTTACATACATCTCTGTGAACTTGGACAGAGTACATATTTCTAGTGTATTTTTCATTCTATTACTAGGATGAATCTTTTGAAGGAAATTTTTTATATTCTTAGTTCCTACGATAGTCTATGGAAGTGAGTTAAATCTTGTTTCTACATAATATATCTAAAATGGCATCTCCTCCAAACTCCCCTTTAACAAGTAAAAACAATACCACAAATATTAAGATATATAATAAATACTTAGTTTTGTAGTATTTATATTAAATTTTTAAAAATTAACATTTAACCACTTTGAGCCATTATTTTTCTCCACTGCAGTAACATAAATTAAAGAAATCAGACCTTCTTGACTATCCCACCTTGAAAAAGCAGTGAAGTTCATGACTCTCTCAAATATGTTTAACACAGTTTTTATTAACCAAAATGGGTATCCGCTTTCTGGATTAATAGTCTTTTTTATTCTCCAGCCATTTTTGTGTAATTTGCAAGTGTAGAAAACCCAGGATAAATCAATCTTTGCATATTAGGTCTTACTTTGTAGAAACCAACTTCAGTATCTTCTAAAAAGGCAAAGTAGAAGAAGGAAGGAGCAAACTCAAGGGTGTTAGTGAAACCGTTGTCGTGTTTCAGGAAGGATATGTGACACCTTACCCACTGTACTCCCCACCAAGTGATGGTCAGTAGTTGAGAAAATTTAATTTGAATTGAATCAAAAGGAGGAAAGGCTGATAAACATCTTAGTGGGCTGATTTTAATTGGGGCAAGGAAAGTTTGTCTTCTTTCAAGGCTACTTCAGTCATTGTCTTTCCCTATTGACAGTGGGGTCTTGTATAGGTCCTGAATTACTGCCATGTGTCAGCTGGCTTCATAATGTAAAATCCTGGGGGTGAGATCCTCATCTCTAAACTCTTTCCAAGCTAATGAGTCACTTACCTGCTAATCCCTTTGTAAACTGTAGCATAAGAACCTTCACCCAGCTTCTCCAAGTTCAAGTAAGATGAAGCTGCCCCAAAGGGGAGGCTCTTCCTCTGCATAAGGGGAATGAGGAGTGAGGAGTGGGAAAGAAAAGAGCATTTTTTTAGTGCTGACTATTCCCCCCAGAGAAATTAGACAGCATTGCAGAATGTGCTTGGGAAGGTCTGCTCAGTAATTGTCTTGGAAAAAAGGACCAGCCTTCCTAGACAAGCACACATTAAATTCCTCTTGATCAACCTCAGCTGCTCACTCACCCACTGAAAACCTTGCCTCAGATCTTCTTCCTGTAAAGAATCGCTGTTACTCCTCGGCCTTTTACTCTTGAACTTCCGGGCATGCACAGCCTGAAGTCCCCTGGGGTGAAATGAAGTCATGGAATATGATGCTTCTTTTAGGTCTGTTAGCTAGAGAAAAAGGAAAGTGCAGGAATAAAATTTATGCAAAGTCAAGACAATGGCTAGCTTAAACCACTTTTTCTTAATTTGCCTGTGTTAACTCTTCAAATCTTTTCTAAGCTTCCTACACCTCCAAAATGTACCTTTCTTGAACATCAGTTCCTTTGAAAAAACAAACAAAAAAACCCATAATGATATCAACTGCTAAAACACAACATTCTTTCTTTACCTAAAAATCTGTCTTTAAACACTTAGGTTAACCTAAATTTCTCTGATGGATGGGTTCCAATTTTTCTGTTAAACCTAGACTTTTCTTTTTCTTGTCCCTTTAATTTATCTCTTTAGGGGAATAACTTTCTTGTACAGCATTGCTGATAGCCATGAGCTAATTACTGAAAATTTTAATCCACAGGATACCAAATAGTGCAGCTTGTTTTTTGAGGTTCAGCTCACTAATTTAATACTTTAGAGATTTAAAGAGAATAACTTTCTTGACTGCAAGGCAAGCGAGTTTCATGCAGCCCAAAGCATGAAACACATGAGCATGCACATGTGCATGCACACAGCTCTAGGGTTATTTTTCCCTTTTGGCTTAAAAGAGAATCCCCGAATTTGATAGCAACAGCCACACATTCTTTGTGACTTTAATAGAATTTTCTTTTTATTGCCTTAGTTCTAGTGCAGGAAAATCAGACCCTGCTACAGAAAGGGAGCCTCTGGACTCTGTTTATCAATAGAGGAAGATGCTCCTGGGATAGGAATACCTCGATTGCAGCCTCCGTCGTCACAGGCGCACTCCTCTGACAGCTGGGTGCGTTGCCTCCCTCCCAACAGCGATGGCAGCTGCATCCAGGCTGCAGAGCCTTTGCACACAGCTCTTGACCCATAATCTTCTAGGTCCAAGGAGAACACCGGCGCTTGAACCTCTCTCCCTCTGTCTCCCCTGCCCTTGTTCACCAGAGGTCAGCAGCGGGGGAGCTTTCATGTGACTCGCATAAGAGCTCTGTCTGGAGCAGCCTCATGACTTCAGCAGTTTTTCTTGATCAGTGCAAGAGAGTGTATCTCAGAAAGGCAGCCGCCTGCATTCATAGGTGCACAAGGGACTCCAAGACAGCTAATGTTGGATAGAATAGACTTGGACACAACTCAAGTTCTTCCAGCCACAAGTTAGTGCCACTGGTATACACCTTTTTAATGAGTTTGCATTGCTTCTCCATGTTACTGAAAGTATTTATTAGACTTTCCTGGACATGTTGAGGAGTATTTTTTCCCTGCCTTTTATGTGAAGGTATTTTGTTTTTAAGACTTCAGAATAAACCTAACCAACTTTTAGTGGTCAAAGAAACCACAGAACCCTAGGAAGGCAAGAGAGCTGAACATATCTATTCATCTCTTTGCCTTCAAGTAACAGTGTAACTAATAATCCCAGAGGGGTACCCATTCATTCACGGATTCAAAAACTATCTAGTGAGCACCTGTGATGTTCTTAACAATGTTATCCCATGGTGGAGAGACAGGAGTTTGCAAGAAATATTTTCTCTCCCTCTCTCCTTCCCTCTCCCGGCCTCCTTCTGTCCACATAAGTGTAATTAACATTTACTATCAATATATTAATATGGTGACATGTCAGGGCACGATCTCAAGCTAGTTTGCAGTCTTTGAACAGAACTTTTTTCTCTCATAGAATCCTAAAGGTCATTGCCACTATAGCGTGCTAATTAGAGTAGGATGGAAAATAAGACACATGCACATACACACATGATCATTGAGGAGAAAATAGGAGTCATCTCTTTTATCACAACAATATTTACATATATTTGATATCTGAATCTTACAAGAATAATTATAATTATTGTAATTATTCAGATAATTTAATTATCAGCATGTGTGAGGCTTTATTTCAAAAATGCCACAAGAGACCTAGAACAGGTCAAGCCAACAAGTCACTCAAATTAGAGATGAAAACAATAACAAAAGCAGACTGGTTACACTAATACAGAGAAAAGAACCTTTGGTTAAGTGATTAAACCTTTGCGTGATAATCAACACATAGTGAAAGAAGCTAGTTTCTCAAAATGTTTAGAATCTAACATAATTCACTTATAATACTTAATAATTTTATCAGAAATTCTGATTTCTTCCTAAAAAATCATGAATTTTGTTATACAAAAGTTATATCCCAGACAAAATTTGAGAAAGTTATCCTTTATCACCCTCTAATTATCATAAGCTTTAGAATTTTTAAAAGATTAGTATTTTTATTAGCCTAGGGGTTAATCCACTAAAGTCTCAAGTTGCTAAACTAGAATAGTCAGGTTTTTTTAAGGTTTAAAATGGTATGTTTAGAAACTGGAAAGGGCTACTGAGGGAAATTGTGAAATACCCTTTACAATTTTAAAAGATAAAATAATTTATGGTCTTGTTTAAAGTCAAGGAAAAAAATGTTAGATGCGTTAAGATGCTTTCTAGCTCTGTCTCATAAATTATTTTTGTACCAAAGACTTCTGAATATAGATAGAAAACTTGGATGATTTCATTTAAAATTATGAATCAGACCCAGTTCATGTGCCACTCCAGGCGGGTCGGACCTACCACAGCGTCTGGTTGGCTCCTTAGTGGCAGAAACCCACCCTGCTGTCTTGAAGCATGGCCACTCTCCCACCTCGTGGTCCAGAGAGGTCCCCATCAAGAAGCTGCCAAGGAGGAACCCCTGTGTCTGGTCACCAGTCTGAATGGACCAACAGAGCCTCTGGCTTCTCTGGCAACTCTGCAAGGGCCAGGTGACAGAATCAAGGAACACAGGACGCCCCATGCAGGGACTTCCACGATGAAACCAGCGGTGTTCCTTGTAGAGCGGAAGCCAGCTCAGAAACACGTCCCATTTATGCTCTCCCTTCCCTGCTTCACTTCCTTCCCCTCTCATTTCCACTTCCCTGGGATTGCACGTGACCCCTCCCCATCAAAATTAAGTGTTTGTATATAAGCTTTTGCTTGAGGTTCTGTTTGCAGAGAATCCATGTTGACAAATGGAAGCCATTTTTTAAATTAGCAGTAAAATGATAGGTTTCAGGCTAGATTCCCCCACCTACGATTTTGGAGTCCTTTTTTCTCTCTCAATTGGTGTGTATTTAACCAGCTGTGTTTAGTTGAGTGTTTGTACTTTTTCTAATAATATTGCATTCTATCTTTATTTCATTTAGCCAGATTATTAGGAATTTTGGTCTAATTATAACATTTCTAGAATATGTAGATTATCATAAACATTCAACAGATATTAACATGAGAAATAATATGAAGTCTGTGTCAGAAAAATTTAAAATAATCCACATAGGTCAAATGGAATGCAGCTATAATTTAAAAAGTCTCTATGTAATGAAATGCAGTGATCATCAAAATAAATTGTTAAGTGGAAAATGCTTTTGTGTGTTACCTTTTGTGGCAAAGACTTGTGGGGAAATAAAGTATAGTAAGTTTTACTAATAGTTGCAATATTACTGTTACTATTTTAAAATTGTTACTGGTGTATTTCAGGATTAAACATGTAAGTGATTATTTAATGTCATTAGAAACCAAACTTTTCAGCTTAAGAGAAAATAAACATCAGATTGAAGATATCAAATAAAAATTATGTAATCTTCAATTTGATTTGGAAATATTGGTATAAATGTTTTGAATTTGATTATGATTTTTTTCTCTTAAAAAATAGCCTCTCTCAACCAAAAAGATATAGATACAATGACAACTCAATAGCAATGAGCACTGCTGGTGCTCGATTTGTGATCTCTAAATACTATTTTCTATTAAAAAGAACCAAAGATCCATGGAGGAGTGGTGGCTGAATATCTGGAGCGTGAAATCTAGAAAGTTATCAAGAAATTCATCAAAGGCTAATCTTAAGTCAATGAAGTCACGGCAAAAAGGACATAGGAGCCAACCTGAAAGAGTCTCATTTGGTTTAAGAGGGGACGATTTGAAAACCAAAAAAGAATAATGGCTACAAAGGATTGGCACACAGTAAATACATAAAACCCATAACTTTATAGTTATTTGAAGTAAAAAGGACCACTTGAAGGTTTCTAGTGCAGCAATTCATTACTCAGGATATTGAGAAATAAAGGGGAAAATCAAGTACTTTCTTTATCTCTTCTATACAGATTATTTTTCCAGGGTTATCAAGTAGTTAACGGGGGGAAATTCTTCTTCATGGAAGAATTCCAACTAATAAATCCAGAAGAAATGACAGAAGTAAGAAATTCACTATTATGCAGTCCCAAATGCAATAATGGAGAAGGCAATGGCAACCCACTCTAGTACTCTTGCCTGGAAAATCCCATGGGCAGAGGAGCCTGGTAGGCTGCAGTCATGGGGTCGCAAAGAATTGGACACAACTGAGCAACTTCACTTTCACTTTTCACTTTCATGCATTGGAGAAGGAAATGGCAACCCACTCCAGTATTCTTGCCTGGAGAATCCCATGGGCAGAGGAGCCTGGTAGGCTGCAGTCATGGGGTCACACAGAGTTGGACACGACTGATGTGACGCAGCAGCAGCAGCAGCAGCAATGCGATAATACTTCAAAGCAGCTATCATTAATGGATGTTAAAACGGTTAGGTGAAAGATTTTTTTATAATGTTTGTTCGGCCACACCAGGTCTTAGTTGTGCACTCAGGATTTTCGATCTTTGCTGCAGCATGCAGGATCTTTAGTTGTGCTATGCAAGCTCTTAGTTGTGGCATGTGGGATTCACTTCCCTGACCAGGACCTCCTGCTTTGGGAGCATGGAGTCTTAGACAATGGACCACCAGGGCAATCCCTAGGTGAAAGATTGATAAGGAATTCTGCAATGAAGGGTCAGGTAGACACCGTCTGTGTCCTCAGATCAATCTTAGCTCCACTAAATTTGGGACATCCAGACATTATGTGCCTCCTGATGTGATGATACAACAGAAATTGCACAGCATCACTTGTAATGTATTTTTGACTAAGGAAAAAAAATTTAACCTGAAGCCAATAAAATATCTACATCTAAAACCAGATTGCAAGAAACACAGAGAACAGAAAAGTTACATAATGCCACAAGGAAACAAATCCTTAAATCAGAAATGTCAGTAAACCTGATTTCTCTTAAAGCAGCAATGGCAAAAAAAGAAAAAGTCAAGAGACAGGACAAACTAATGCAATATGTAGACCTTATTTGGATCCTGATTTGAATAAACTAACTGTAAAACAGTTTCTTTTTAAAAACTAAATTAACTGTAAAACAGATTTTCCCTCCAGCTTTACTGAGGTATAATTGACAAAAAATTTGCATGTAATTAAGATGTACAAGGTGATGTTTTGATATATGTATACTTTGCAAAATGTCTACCAGAAACAAGCTAATTAACATATCAATCCCTTCACAACTTTTGAGTGAGAACAATTAAGGTCTACTCATAGCAAATTTCAAGTATACAATGCACTGTTGTTAACTATAGTCACCCTGCTGTACATTAGAGCTCCAGAATGTATTTATCCTGCATATCTGAAACTTTGTACCCTTTGACCAACATTTTCCCATTCCCCCCACTTCCCAACCCATTAACAACTGTAAAATGACATTTCTGAGACAAATATGGATATGTAAATATGGTATTAGATGACATTAAGAATTCATTTTCAGTGTTGCATGATGATTATGTTTTTAAAACAATTATATGGTTAAAGATGAATACTCAAGTATTTGCAGGTAGAATGATTTAATTTCGCTGCTTTGAAATATTTCATAAAAATAATGTTGGGGATAAAATACCCCAAATTGGTAAAAATGTTGATCATTGGTTAAGCTGAGTGATGGCTATAGGGAGGTTCATTTCTGTGTGTTTAACAATTTTCTAAACAAGACAGAAAAAGAATAACAGTTTTGAAAATACATTCGCATGAAATGCATGCATTTTGATTATTTATTTATTTCCTTATATTCCTGCCTATTTTCAACAAGGTGGGGGCTAGGGGGAGGCTTTAGGTAAAAGTAGAGTAGTAATAGAAATGGCAACAGTTACCATGTCAGGGCTCACTGTATGCCAGACTCCAGGCTGATCCTCCAACTCCGTGACAATGAGTAGGTACCAGTAGTATCTTCACTTAATCATGAGGGAACTGAATCTTAGAGAGTTTAATTAACTTTCCCAAGATTAGGTTTGGGTTTAGTCACTAAGTTGTTTCCAACTCTTTGTGACCCTATGGACTGTAGCTCACCAGGCTCCTCACCAGGAAATCTTCTGGGATTTCCCAGGCAAGAATACTGGAATGGGTTGCCATTTCCTTCTCCAGGGGATCTTCTCTATCCAGGAACTCAACTTGAGTCTCCTGTATTGGCAGGTGGCTTCTTTACTACTGAGCCAAGAGGGAGGTACCCTTCCCAAGACTACTAAACTACAAATAGTAGAAAATATCTAAAAAGCAGCTCAAAGAATACTAAATTCACCAGATTTTATTTAATGAGGACACACTGATAATTGTATTTGCATAAAGAGCACAAAATCTCTCTGTTTGGCCTCATTATTAATTCTTAGGCCTGCATTTAAACTGGCTTCCCACGTGGCGAAGTGGTAAAGAATCCGTCTGCCAATGCAGGAGATGCAAGAAACTCAGGTTTGATCCCTGGGTTTGGGACGATCCCCTGGAGCAGGAAATGGCAACCCACTCCAGCATTCTTGTCTGGAAAATTCCATGGACAGAAAATCCTGGTGGGCTACAGTCCATGGGGTCAAAAAGAGTCAGGTACGACTGAGCGACTGTGCACACACATATTTAAATTAGTTATTATATGTAGAATAAATCAGTAATAGGTAAGTGACTCTAGTTTGTTATCAGGAGGCATGTGACATCATCTTCGGTCCCAGTACAAGCTAGAGTACCATTCTGGAATCTCTTGCCTTAGTTCTTCCTGGAGTTCTTTGACCTGACACTTCCACATGCTGAGAGTGCTGTCTGCTGACAACAGGCAGAACTGCAAGCGCGTGGCATCTGGGTCTCCTTTGCACCTTCACGTGCATCTGTGATCTGTAATTACATCATACTGTCATTGCCTATTAGAGTGTTGTTTGTTTCCTCATGCTCGGTTTTCATAAGGAAGCTGATGGTGTAAACCCCAGTGTTACATTTTATTTCTACTTTCTTCAAGAAAGAGTAAATTTTAAAACTGATGAATTCATGAGGAAGTTTGTGGAGCAAGATGGCCATTTTCCAAATTTCACAAGTTCTCACTGATTTAAGAAGACGACTTTGAAGCTCAGGAATTTCAGCTCAGTAATGCACAATGCCCCAGTTACAGTTTTCTAGACTTAAATTCTGTTCTGTGCTCCTGACTCTGACACTATTGGACTCTGCCTCACATTCAGGCTCTCCTCACATCCTAGCTTTCCCTGTTGTGGATCAAAACGGTGAGCTACAGATAGAACACTGAAGAATGCTGAGCAATTCCATATGTGCAGACCCATATTCTAAAACCACCTGAAAGCAATGACAGGTTAAGAGACATTTCACAAGTAGGAAAAAAAAAATCTAATTGTAAGGTATTCCTGTGACAGAATGGCTTAGCTTGTGAAACTACCAAGTTACACTGAACTTTTTACCTAAGGGGCTTTCCTGGTGGCTCAGATGTTAAAGAATCTTCCTGCAATACAGGAGACCCAGATTCAGTCCCTGGGTGGGGAAGATCCCCTGGAGAGGAGAATGGCAACCCACTCCAGTATTCTTGCCTGGAGAATCCCACTGACAGAGGAGCCTGGTGGGCTACCTAAAGAGGTATACCTAAAGAGGATCCTTTATAAAAAACTGCACGAATCCTTGGGATATTTGTAGATGAAGGGAAAGTAGAAAGATACTATTTCCAGTATGAGCAAAAACTAAAATCCTGCTTCTAGAGATTAGATGCTTCCCTGTTTCCCTGTTATATGTAACTAATGCATAACAAATTTGAATTTGTTATGATTGCTTATTTTGATTTCTTGAGTCTTGATTTATTAAGGGAAAATTCCAGAAATGACTTGAACTGATAATTTAGTGCCAAATGAAATGGGGGACACCAACAATATTATAATTTTTAAGAGGAGTGATTTCACATTCTTTTTATAAACAGTAGATCTGTATTCATGCCATAATCAGGTTCCATGAAGAGGCAACTGTTCATATATTTAGTCTAAGTCTTCAGGCTAAAGGGAAGGGCACAAAATGACAATAATAAGGCAGACACATGGTTTACTTGTATTTACTCATAACAATCCTGTAGTCAAAAGTATTAAACAATTTAACCAAGGCCGCACAAGAGAAGATGGTTGAGTTCAGTTCAGTCACTCAGTCGTGTCCAACTCTTTACAACCCCATGGACTACAGCATGCCAGGCTGCCCTGTGCGACACCAACTCCTGGAGCTAGCTCAAACTCAAGTTCATTGAGTCGGTGATGCCATCCAAACATCTTGTCCTCTGTCATCCCCTTCTCATCCCATCTTCAATCTTTCCCAGCATCAGGGTCTTTTCAGTGGGTCAGTTCTTCGCATCAGGTGGCCAAAGTATTGGGGTTTCAGCTTCAGTATCAGTCCTTCCAATGAATATTCAGGACTGATTTCCTTTAGGATGGACTGGTTTGATCTCCTTGCAGTCCAAGGGACTCTCAAGGGTCTTCTCCACAGTTCAAAAACATCAAAAGTGCTCAGCTTTCTTTAAGTCCACCTCTCACATAGCTACATGACTACTGAAAACACCATAGCTTTGACTAGATGGACATTTGTTGGTAAAGTAACGTCTCTGCTTTTTAATATGCTGTCTAGGTTGGTTATAGCTTTTCCTCCAAGGAGCAAGCGTCTTTTAATTTCATGGCTGCAGTCACCATCTGCAGTGATTTTGCAGTCCCCCAAAATAAAATCTGTCACAGTTTACACTGTTTCCCCATCTATTTGCCATGAAGTGATGGGACCAGATGCCATCATCTTAGTTTTCTGAATGTTGAGTTTTAAGCCAACTTTTTCACTCTCCTCTTTGACTTTCATCAAGAGGGCTCTTTAGTTCCTCTTCACTTTCTGCCATAAGGGTGGTGTCATCTGCATATCTGAGGTTGTTGATATTTCTCCCAGCGATCTTGATTTCAGCTTGTGATGGAACCAGGATTTAAATAAAAAAAGCACAGCTCTGATGTCCATATTTTAAATCTACTTGACTATTTTCCTTCTTGATCTAAATTAAGAGCTGGGAGATACTGTCACAGCAAAGACTTTCCACATCTGCTCTTGGTCTCCATTTTTTATTAGGCATTGCCACCTAGTACAGGCTTCCCTGGTGGCTCAGTTGGTAAGGAATATGCCTGCAAAGCAGGAGATCCTGGTTTGATCCCTGGGTTGGGAAGATTCCCAGTGGCTAAATATGGCTACAATTTTTAAAAAATTTGTTCTGACCAAGCACTTCATATACATTATCTCATTTAATTCTGTGACAAAGATATTTATTCTCCAAATTTTAGATGAGAAAACTGAGAATTTCCCAAAATTTCTTAGAGTATAAGTGTCAGAATTAGAATTTAAACACACTGGTATTGATTCTAGGATCCACGCTCTTAATTACCTCTCCACACAGTAAGCACCCAGGTGGTATGGACATCTTTTCCCTGACACTCAGGGGGTCCATCAACTCATCACACTGTTCTCTTGTACATGGAGGGAATTATGCTTCCTGGTATCCAGAAGGGTACCCTAAACCACGTGAAAGAACTTCCCCTCTGACAGGAAACACGCACCCTTGAAAGCAGAGCCCGAGATGTCTTCCTCCTGTAGCCTCCACAGCCTTCTGCAGCTCCTCCCAGTAGCCCCTCACAATGTCAGTGTACCACCAGAACAACTAGTCCACTACAGAAGTGCTCATGCTGCTGATTAAATAATAATGGTAATTTTATATAGCTCATCACTGTTAATGTCTGTGAAATGGATTAAAATGTTCTCGTAACCGTCTTTAACACTGCCCTAAAGTTTCTTGCTCTGTCAGAATAAAATGGTCTAGCCTTACAACCCATCATTTTTCATGCTGAAGCACAGCACCCTCCACAGTACTAAAATTAGTAGTTTTAGAAATGCTTGAAACCCTCTCCTGCAATTTACTATCGCTTTAAAATATGTGTATGTTATGATTCTGTAAATACAGATAAACACAACTTACAGAAACCTGAGTGGTCAATTTCTGATGCCCACAAACTCCGTGGCGGAGTCTGAGACCTCCTCTCCCTGCATCCATCCCAGGATGCCTGATCCCCTCTAGTCCTTCTTTCTGGAAAGCAACCAGCCCTGTTCCAACAGCACCACTAGGTGGCCAGGATGGAAAACAGGTTAAAAGAACTTTTCTTCCCTCCAAACTTTTTTCCTCAAGAGAATGCCCCTCCCCAACCCCAATCTCTCCTCCACCACACACTCACCTCAATTTTCTTTGGACTTCGTCATTTCACAGCCAAGGTGATTCCACTTTCGTAATCTCTCTCAAATTTACACACATCCTTTTTGTTTTTGCTGTAGGCTTAGAAATCTTCTTAATTAATTATTTTTATTGGAGTACAGTTACTTTACAATATTGGTTAGTTTCTACTGTATAGTAGAGTGAATCAGTTATACACACACATATGTTTCCTCTTTTTTTGGATTTCCTTCCCATTAAGGTCACCACAGAGCACTGAGTAGGGTTCCTTGAGCTAAACAGTAGTTCTCATTACTATTTCATGCATAGTATTAATAGGGTACACATCCTTCTTTAAAAAAATTATTTCTTTTCCTCACCCAGTTAGTTCATAAGCTTTTCTTAATCTTCCAACTGCCTTTATTACATGCATAAGCCTAGCAGTTACTAGGATGGAGTACACCATATTTGGCTCCAACAGGAGCCCCAACAGGTTGGGTGGGTTTATGAGGTTTGATTGACAGGGATATGCAAGAGATTGGCAATGCAAGATTTTATACCTATCATTCATCTATCTATCCATCATCTATCTATGTTTTTCCAAACTATAGGGCTTTATTAACTTTTTCCAATTGATTATAAGATATGGGAGGATATTTTGATTCATGTTTGTATAAGAGTGCAGGTTTTTCCTGTTGCCCAGGCTCCAATATGGCTGGCAGGGGTGCTGCTTCCCATTCTAGAACTCCACAACTTCTTTTTTTTTCTTACCTTTTTTCCCATTTATTTTTATTAGTTGGAGGCTAATTACTTTACAATATTGTAGTGGCTTTTGCCATACATTGACATGAATCAGCCATGGATTTACATGTATTCCCCATCCCGATGCCCCCTCCCACCTCCCTCCCCACCCCATCCCTCTGGGTCTTCCCAGTGCACCAGCCCCGAGCACTTGTCTCATGCATCCAACCTGGGCTGGTGATCTGTTTCACCCTTGATAATATACCTGTTTTGATGCTGTTCTCTCAAAACATCCCACCCTTGCCTTCTCCCACAGAGTCCAAAAGTCTGTTCTGTACATCTGTGTCTCTTTTTCTGTTTTGCATATAGGGTTATTGTTACCATCTTTTTAATTTCATATATATGCGTTAGTATACTGTATTGGTGTTTTTCTTTCTGGCTTACTTCACTCTGTATAATGGGGCTCCAGTTTCATCCATCTCATTAGAACTGGTTCAAATGAATTCTTTTTAATGGCTGAGTAATATTCCATAGTGTATATGTACCATAGCTTCCTTATCCATTTGTCTGCTGATGGGCATCTAGGTTGCTTCCATGTCCTGGCTATTATAAACAGTGCTGTGATGAACATTGGGGTGCACGTGTCTTTTTCAATTCTGGTTTCCTCAGTGTGTATGCCCAGAAGTGGGATTGCTGGGTCATATGGCAGTTCTATTTCCAGTTTTGTAAGAAATCTCCACACTGTTCTCCATAGCGGCTGTACTAGTTTGCATTCCCACCAACAGTGTAAGAGGGTTCCCTTTTCTTCACACCCTCTCCAGCATTTATTGTTTGTAGACTTTTGGATAGCAGCCATCCTGACTGGCGTGTAATGGTACCTCATTGTGGTTTTGATTTGCATTTCTCTAATAATGAGTGATGTTGAGCATCTTTTCATGTGTTTGTTAGCCATCTGTATGTCTTCTTTGGAGAAATGTCTGTTTAGTTCTCTGGCCCATTTTTTGATTGGGTCATTTATTTTTCTGGAATTGAGCTTCAGGAGTTGCTTGCATATTTTTGAGATTAATCCTTTGTCTGTTGCTTCATTTGCTATTATTTTCTCCCATTCTGAAGGCTGTCTTTTCACCTTGTTTATAGTTTCCTTTGTTGTGCAAAAGCTTTTAAGTTTCATCAGGTCTCACTTGTTTAGTTTTGCTTTTATTTCCAATATTCTGGGAGGTGGGTCATAGAAGATCCTGCTGTGATTTATGTCAGAGAGTGTTTTGCCTACATTCTCCTTTAGGAGTTTTATAGTTTCTGGTCTTACATTTAGATCTTTAATCCGTTTTGAGTTTATTTTTGTGTATGGTGTTAGAAAGTGTTCTAGTTTCATTCTTTTACAAGTGGTTGACCAGTTTTCCCAGCACCACTTGTTAAAGAGGTTGTCTTTTTTCCATTGTATATCCTTGCCTCCTTTGTCGAAGATAAGGTGTCCATAGGTTCGTGGATTTATCTCTGGGCTTTCTATTCTGTTCCATTGATCTATATTTCTGTCTTTGTGCCAGTACCATACTGTCCTGATGACTGTGGCTTTGTAGTAGAGCCTGAAGTCAGGCAGATTGATTCCTCCAGTTCCTTTCTTCTTTCTCAAGATTACTTTGGCTACTCGAGGTTTTTTGTATTTCCATACAAACTGTGAAATTATTTGTTCTAGTTCTGTTAAGACTACTGTTGGTAGCTTGATAGGGATTGCATTGAATCTATAGATTGCTTTGGGTAGTATAGTCATTTTGACAATATTGATTGTTCCAATCCATGAACACGGTATATTTCTCCATCTGTTTGTGTCCTCTTTGATTTCTTTCATCAGTGTTTTATAGTTTTCTATGTATAGGTCTTTTGTTTCTTTAGGTAGATATACTCCTAAGTATTTTGTTCTTTTTGTTGCAATGGTGAATTGTATTGTTTCCTTAATTTCTCTTTCTGTTTTCTCATTGTTAGTGTATAGGAATGCAAGGGATTTCTGTGTGTTAATTTTATATCCTGCAACTTTACTATATTCGTTGATTAGCTCTAGTAATTTTCTGGAAGAGTCTTTAGGGTTTTCTATGTAGAGGATCATGTCATCTGCAAACAGAGAGAGTTTCACTTCTTTTCCTATCTGGATTCCTTTTACTTCTTTTTCTGCTCTGATTGCTGTGGCCAAAACTTCCAAAACTATGTTGAATAGTAGTGGTGAGAGTGGGCACCCTTGTCTTGTTCCTGATTGTAGGGGAAATGCTTTCAATTTTTCACCATTGAGGGTAATGCTTGCTGTCAGTTTGTCATATATAGCTTTTATTATGTTGAGGTATGTTCCTTCTATTCCTGCTTTCTGGAGAGTTTTAATCATAAATGGGTGTTGAATTTTGTCAAAGGCTTTCTCTGCATCTATTGAGACAATCATATGGTTTTTATCCTTCAATTTGTTAATGTGGTGTATTACATTGATTGATTTGCGGAAATTAAAGAATCCTTGCATTCCTGGGATAAAGCCCACTTGGTCATGATGTATGATTTTTAAAATATGTTGTTGGATTCTGTTTGCTAGAATTTTTTAAAGGATTTTTTCATCTATGTTCATCAGTGATATTGGCCTGTAGTTTTCTTTTATTGTGGTATCTTTGTCTGGTTTTGGAATTAGGGTGATGGTGGTCTCATAGAGTGAGTTTGGAAGTTTACCTTCTTCTGCAATTTTCTGGAAGAGTTTGAGTAAGATAGGTGTTAGCTCTTCTCTAAATTTTTGGTAGAATTCAGCTGTGAAGCCAACTGGTCCTGGGCTATTGTTTGCTGGAAAATTTCTGATTACAGTTTTGATTTCTGTGCTTGTGATGGGTCTGTTAAGATCTTCTATTTCTTCCTGGTTCAGTTTTGGAAAGTTATACTTTTCTAAGAATTTGTCCATTTCTTCCAAGTTGTCCATTTTATTGGCATAGAGCTGCTGGTAGTAGTCTCTTATGATCCTTTGTATTTCAGTGTTGTCTGTTGTGATCTCTCCATTTTCATTTCTAATTTTGTTAATTTGGTTCTTCTCCCTTTGTTTCTTAATGAGTCTTGCTAATGGTTTGTCAATTTTGTTTATTTTTTCAAAAAAACAGCTTTTAGCTTTTTTGATTTTTGCTATGGTCTCTTTAGTTTCTTTTGCATTTATTTCTGCCCTAATTTTTTAAGATTTCTTTCCTTCTACTAATCCTGGGGTTCTTCATTTCTTCCTTCTCTAGTTTCTTTAGGTGTAGAGTTAGGTTATTTATTTGAATTTTTTCTTGTTTCTTGAGGTAAGCCTGTAATGCTATGAACCTTCCCCTTAGCACTGCTTTTACAGTGTCCCTTAGGTTTGGGGTTGTTGTGTTTTCATTTTCATTTGTTTCTATGCCTATTTTGATTTCTTTTTTTATTTCTTCTATGATTTGTTGGTTATTCAGAAGCGTGTTATTTAGCCTCCATATGTTTGAATTTTTAATAGTTTTTTTCCCTGCAATTGAGATCTAGTCTTACTGCATTGTGGTCAGAAAAGATGACTGGAATGATTTCAATTTTTTTGAATTTACCAAGGCTAGATTTATGGCCCAGGATGTGATCTATTCTGGAGAAGTTTCCGTGTGCACTTGAGAAAAAGGTGAAATTGATTGTTTTGGGGTGAAATGTCCTATAGATATCAATTAGGTCTAGCTGGTCCATTGTGTCATTTAAAGTTTGTGTTTTCTTGTTAATTTTCTGTTTAGTTGATCTATCCATAGGTATGAGTGGGGTATTAAAGTCTCCCACTATTATTGTGTTACTGTTAATTTCCCCTTTCATACTCGTTAGCATTTGCCTTACATACTGCGGTGTTCCTATGTTGGGTGCATATATATTTATAATTGTTATATCTTCTTCTTGGATTGATCCTTTAATCATTATGTAGTGTCCTTCTTTGTCTCTTTTCACGGCCTTTATTTGAAAGTTTATTTTATCTGATATGAGTATTGCGACTCCTGCTTTCTTTTGGTCTCCATTTGCGTGAAATATTTTTTTCCAGCCCTTCACTTTCAGTCTGTATGTGTCCCTTGTTTTGAGGTGGGTCTCTTGTAGACAGCATATGTAGGGGTCTTGTTTTTGTATCCATTCAGCCAGTCTTTGTCTTTTGGTTGGGGCATTCAACCCATTTACATTTAAGGTAATTATTGATAGGTATGGTCCCGTTGCCATTTACTTTGTTGTTTTGGGTTCACGTTTATACAACCTCCTTCTGTGTTTCCTGTCTAGAGAAGCTCCTTTAGCATTTGTTGAAGATCTGGTTTGGTGGTGCTGAATTCTCTCAGCTTTTGCTTGTCTGTAAAGCTTTTGAATTCTCCTTCATATCTGAATGAGATCCTTGCTGGGTACAGTAATCTAGGTTGTAGGTTATTCTCTTTCATTACTTGAAGTATGTCCTGCCATTCCCTTCTGGCCTGAAGGGTTTCTATTGATAGATCAGCTGTTATCCTTATGGGAATCCCTTTGTGTGTTATTTGTTGTTTCTCCCTTGCTGCTTTTAATATTTGTTCTTTGTGTTTGATCTTTGTTAATTTGATTAATATGTGTCTTGGGGTGTTTTGCCTTGGGTTTATCCTGTTTGGGACTCTCTGGGTTTCTTGGACCTGTGTAACTATTTCCTTCCCCATTTTAGGGAAGTTTTCAGCTATTATCTCCTCGAGTATTTTCTCATGGCCTTTCTTTTTGTCTTCTTCTGGGACTCCTATGATTCGAATGTTGGGGCGTTTCACATTGTCCCAGAGGTCCCTGAGGTTGTCCTCATTTCATTTGATTAGTTTTTCCTGTTTCATTTATTTCCACCATTTTATCTTCTACCTCACTTGTCCTTTATTCTGCCTCTGTTATTCTACTATTGGCTCCCTCCAGAGTATTTTTTATCTCATTTATTGCATTATTCATTTTTAATTGACTCTTTTTTATTTCTTCTAGGTCCTTATTAAACATTTCTTGCATCTTCTCAATCTTTGTCTCCAGGCTATTTATCTGTAACTCCATTTTGTTTTCAAGATTTTGGATCATTTTTATTATCATTATTCTAAATTCTTTTCAGGTAGATTCCCTATCTCCTCCTCTTTTGTTTGACTTTGTGGGCATTTTTCATGTTCCTTTACCTGCTGGGTATTTCTCTGCTTTTTCTTCTTGTTTAGATTGCTGTGTCTGGAGTGGCCTTTCTGTATTCTGGTGGTCTGTGGTTCCTTTTTATTGTGGATATTTCTCCCAGTGGGTGGGGTTGGACGATTGGCTTGTCAAGGTTTCCTGGTTAGGGAAGTTTGCATTAGTGTTCTGGTGCGTGGAATTGGATTTCTTCTCTTTGGAGTGCAATGGAGTGTCCAGTAGTGAGTTTTGAGATGGGTCTATGTGTTAGGTGTGACTTTGGGCAGCCTGTATGTTGATGCTCAGGGCTATGTTCCTGCATTGTTGGGGAATTTGCATGGTATGTCTTGCTCTGGATCTTATTGGCTCTTGGGTGGTGGTTGGTTTCAGTGTAGGTATGGAGGCTTTGGGATGATGTCTTATTACTTAATGTTCCCTGTAGTCAGGAGTTTTCTGGTGTTCTCAGGTTTTGGGCTTAAGTCTCCTGCCTCTGGATTTCAGTCTTATTATTCCAGTAGCCTCAAGGCTTCTCCAACTATACAGCACTGATAATAAAACTTCTAGGTTAATGGTGAAAAGATTCTCCACAGTGAGGGACACCCAGAGAGGTCCACAGAGTTACATGAAGAAGAGGAGAGGGAGGAGGGAGATAGAGATGAGCAGGAAGAGAAAAAGGGGGACTCGAGAAGAGAGAGACAGATCTACGCAGTACTCTGTTCCCTAGTGTTCTCCGTAGCCCAGATGCCCACAGAGAGTCACAGAATTGGATTGGGAAGAGAAGGGGGAGGGAGGAAATAGAGGTGTTCTGAGGTAGAAAACGGAGAGTCAAAAGTGGGAGAGAGTAATCAACATACTCCTGAGTAAAAATGGGTACTGAATATTGGATTCTTAAATGTCCAAAATTGATATCAAATACTGAAAAACAAAGATTAAAAATCTAGAGTAGAGGTTAGACTCTTAAAAATACAATATTAAAAACAAAAACAAAAACAAAAAATTTAACAAATATATATGAAGTTTGGTTTAAAAATAGGGCCTTTTTTTTTTTTTTGCAAGGTTATAGTGAAATGAAAATGAAAATTAAGGAGTAATAGAGGAGTAATGGAGGATTTTAAAAGAAAATAAGAGAAAAAAAAGAAAAAAAATTTTTTTAATTAAAAAAATAGTAAAAATATATGAAAATGAAAATGAAAGTTAAGGAGTAATAGAGGAGTAATAGGAATTTTAAAAGAAAAGAAAAGAGGAAAAGAAAAAAAAATTTTTTTTAATTAAACCAACCAACAAACAAAAAAGTTAAAATATATCTAGAAATTTCTCTGGAGCTGTTGCAGGCAGTGTGGGTTCGGTTCAGTTTCAGATAGCTCCTCGTTCCAGCTTACACTTCTCGATATCTATAGGCCCCTTCTGGTGTAGTCGGTGTTACCTACAGGGATTTTAATCTGTTGCACCAGTACCTTCTGAAGCGGTTCCCTTTGTTTATTTGGCTTCTGTTTGCTGGTCTCTTCAGTGTCTAGTTTCCGCCCTGACACAAGCAGGCAGAGGTGGTCTCTTGTTTAGGTTCGCTTGTTCAGTTGCGCTGTGGGGAGGGAGGGGAGCTGCAGACAAATGTCACTGGCCTGTGTGGGGAGGACTGCAGTGTTCCGGCCACACTGGGTTTGCCCCCGCTCGCAGCATGTGCTTTCCCCATCTACACTGCCCAAGCTCCAGGCTGCTCTATAGGGAGCGCGCCCCGAGTTGGGTGCGGTTCCAGTTTTCGAGTACTCCACAAAAGCGCGGACTCGGTTGGGCCTGCATTTTGTGTCTTCCCCGCCCGAGCAGCTCAGGCAGCCAGGAGCTTGATGGGCGCACTCTCCCCGGTTGCAGCGCGCCTTATCCCCTCCGCGGTCCCAGCCTCAGTTTCTGCGCGCCAGTCAGGTGCGTGCGCCTTGTGTCTGTTCTGGGGAGCTGGTCTCTAGCAGCGACCCTCCCAGCGGATGTTGACCATCCAGAATCTCAGGAAGTCTTTGGTTAGAAACTGGAGGCCTGTTTGCAGTTTGGTAGGGGTGCCGTCTCTGGGGCCGAGTTTGCCCCTTTCCCCCTCCGCTGCCTCCTGCCTCCTGCCTCCGGTGGGAATGGGCCGGTCCGCTGCCGGCTAGCTCTTCTCTGGGATTGCTCAGTCCTTCCTTTGCTCTGCGAATGGGCCCGCAGTGTGTTCGGGCCGGTTAATTTTCCCTCTGTCTCTTGCTTTCCCACAGTTTAAGTTGCTGTCTCATGTTAGCTCCCTCCGATTGCCCTCAGGGCACTCAGGCCCGGTCCTTACCCTGAGCAATGCCACCCTCTCCTCTCCGTTCTGCCTCCACTTGCTGGTGGCGGATGCGGGCGTCTGGGGTACTTTTCTGCTGGGAGTTGCTTTTAGGCGTGTAATCTGTGGGTTTTATTTATTTTTCCTCCCAGTTAGGTTGCCCTCCAAGATTCGAAAACTTCCCCCAGACCCGCCAGTGAGAGGGTTTCCTGGTGTTTGGAAACTTCCTCTATTATGACTTCCTTCCTGGGACGGGTCTCCGTCCCCAGCTCTTTTGTCTCTCTTTTTATCTTTTATATTTTGTCCTACCTCCTTTTGAAGGCGATGGGCTGATTTTCTGGGTGCCTGATGTCCTCTGCTAGTGGTCAGAAGTTGTTTTATGGAGTTTTCTCAGCATTCAAGTGTTCTTTCGATGAATTTGTAGCAGAGAAAGTGGTCTCCCTGTCCGATTCCTCCGCCATCTTAGCTCCTCCCCCAGAACTCCACAACTTCTAACCAACTTTTTATGCTTGACCCTTAAAACCCACTTTTCTTTAAGTACCAGCATTCATGAAAAATTACTCACTCAATACGGAGGGGTTTTCTTTCTCATTTTTTAAATTGTAAAGCATTGCAGAAGTATTGCTTATGGGTACATTTTTAATTGCAAATGCACATTATTTGAATGACATCATAGATCAGATAACACTTGTAGATTAGCCCAGGAACTAATCCATTATTTACCTCACCATGACTATGAGAAGGCCAAGTTCTAAGTTTCAATGAACTCACTTGCAAATAAATATTTGAGATGATGTTTTTTGTACGTTGGGCCCTAAATGCTTTCTTTAGATATTTGTAACAATTTACAAGTTTCAGTTTGTAATACACACCAACAAAGGATGCCTTTTAACTCAGACTACTGCTCTTTACTTTTAAGAAAAACAGTGACTTGTGGGGCCCAGCTTGAGATCAGAAGACTCAGATACCTCAGTAGAATGGATTTTGTCAAGAAACTGAAACAAGGGAAGAATAAAAGAGAAAAGTATAACATTATTAGGCACATATTACATAAAAATAACTCAGATGCAGAAAAAACATTTCATTTAAATATAAATACTTTTTAAATTACAATGCGCTGTGTATGCTAAGTCACTTCAGTTCTGTTTAACTCTTTTTGACTCTAAGGGCTATACCCTTCCAGGCGCCTCTGTCCATGGGATTCTCCAGGCAAGAATACTGGAGTGGATTTCCATTTCCTATTCCAGAAGATCTTCCCAGCTCAGGGACTGAAACTTCTTTACCACTAGTGCCACCTGGGAAGCTCCTTTTTATTACGTTTGTTCTAATGGTCACTTCTACGTCATAATACGGGACTTATCAATATATGTCTCAACAAGTCTCATACAGCTATGTGTTTCCACTTTAAAAATAACAACTTAGCATCTGCTTACCTACATCTGCTGGTTAGTCATTTAACTCACTGATTATTTTTGGTACAAGATGAGTAGAAGCATTTCTTTTTAAACCATTCCCCCAACTTATAGTATGTCATCAGCAGGACTTAGCTCCTTATTTCAGTCATTATCTTCTTACATGCATTTTGGCCATAGAGTAAAATGCTCCCAGATGTCAAAGAGAGTTGGGTGACCCTTTAAAGTCTCAGCCACTTAGAATCTCAGGATGCATTTCAAAAAACAAAGGTCTAAGTTGTTTTAGGGCTTCCCTGGTGGATCAGACAGCAAAGAATCCACCTGCAGTGTGAGAGATGTGGGTTCGATCCCGAGTGGGGAAGATCCCCTGGAGGAGGGCATGGCAACCCACTCCAGTGTTCTTGCCTGGAGAATCCCCATGGACAGAAGAGTCTGGTGGGCTACAGACCATGGGGTCACAGAGTCAAATACGACTGAGCAGCTAAACACAAGTCGTTTTAAACTACATTATGGAACTTGGGAGAGAACTTGTGTGTGCTAAGGTGCTTCAGTCGTGTCCGGCTCTTTGAGACCCTCTGGACTGCAGCCTACCAGGTTCCTCTGTCCACAGGATTTTCCAGGCAAGGATACTGGAGTAGGTTGCCAAGCCCTAATCTGGGGGATCTTCCTGACCCAGGGATCGAACTCACATCTCCTATGTTTCCTGCATTGTCAGGTGGGTTCTTTACCACTAGCACCACCTGGGAAGACCTGGAAGAGAAATGTAATATAATTCAGTAAGAATAAAACGTATAACACGCACACACACACACACACACCCACTATTTTAATGGTTAAGTAAAATAAGAAACACAGGCTACAACTTTTCTTTGAAAGTTCAGTAGATGTTCCTGTGGTATACTTTTAAAATTCCTCATAGACTCTTAGTACAAAAGTACAAAGTGAAGTCCCTCAGTAGTGTGCGATCCTATGGACTGTAGCCTACCAGGCTCCTCTGTCCATGGAATTTTCCAGGCAAGAGTGCTAGAGTGGGTTGCCATTTCCTTTTCCAGGGGAATCTTCCCAACGCAGGGACTGAACCTGGGTCTCCTGCATTGCAGGCAGACGCTTTACCGTCTGAGCCACCAGGGAAGCCATAGACCCTTAGTTACCTATGAAATCAAGTCTAAATTCTTCAGTTTGGCTTTAGACAACCTGACTCATATCCTGCTCCACCCATCACTATTTCCCAGTCATCCCCTACTGTAGCCACACCTATAGCTTCAATGTGCAACAGACCTTCTTTCATGTGTCTCCCATCTGACACATTCTTCCTTCCCCTGTGCATGCCCATCCTCCAAATCGTGGCTGAGGTTCTATCTTCTCTCTCTAAACCTTCCCTTGCTTCCTTGATTCTCCCCACCCAACTCCCATCTCTTTCAAGGACGAGTTCCTGAATCACTGATTGTCTGAACATTCTAATCACTATTTTTAATGTTTTCCTAACAAGTTTAAAAGTATATTCTTGAGGGTGTGAACTTTTGGATTCCTATTAAACAGTAGTTATATTAAGTAATAACATGTACAAATGTGTGTGACTGTACCACCACACCCACCCATGTTCTCATACATATAGGGGATGGGAGCCTAAGATCAGGGTTTATGTTATGTTCATACTGATCCCACCCTGAGACAAGTCCCTGCAGCTTGCCCTCCCATGAGTGTTCTTCTCAGTTTCTAATAGTGGCCTTCACTGACTCTGTTACTTCTTCTCTGTCATCCTCTATCATCCTCTTTTAGAACCCAACTTTATAATCTTAGTTCAGAACTCTGTATCCAACATATTGGTCCAGTAAGAGTTGAAGTAGGGGTCAAAACAAAGAACTTGGAGTTTGGAGATCTAGATTAGGAGACGTGGGTTTGAGTCCCTCTGCCACTTAGAGTAGTTGGGTTCACTTGGACAAGTCAGTGGGCTTCAGTTCCTTCATGTGTATCTTGTCTGACTCCTTGCAACCCCATGGACTGCAGCATGCCAGGCTTCCCTGTCCTTTACCATCTTCTGGAGTTTGCTCAAACTCACGTCCATTGAGTTGGTGATGCCATCGAACAATCTTATCCTCTGTCTCCCCCTTCTCCTTCTGTCCTCAATCTTTCCCAGCATCAGAGTCTTTTCCAATGAATTGGCTTCTTGCATCAGATGGCCAAAAGTATTGGAGCTTCAGCATCATTCCTTTCAATGAATACTCAGGGTTGATTTCCTTAAGAATTGACTGGTTTGATATCCTTGCAGTCCAAGGAACTTTCAAGAGTCTTCCCCAACACCACAGTTCAAAAGCATCAATTCTTTGGCGCTCAGCTTTCTTTACAGTCCAACTTTCACACCCATACATGACTATATAA
Organism: Cervus elaphus; assembly: GCF_910594005.1. Classification (NCBI taxonomy): domain Eukaryota; kingdom Metazoa; phylum Chordata; class Mammalia; order Artiodactyla; family Cervidae; genus Cervus; species Cervus elaphus. Next base: position 43,806,094 of record NC_057822.1, read on the forward strand.
ACAGAAAAGCACTAAATAAAATCATTAACTTCAGATATCTGTTCTTTGTGGTTGGCAGTAGTCTTTCGATGCTTGACTCCATGTTTTTCCTAGCCAAAAAAAAAAAAAAAAAGTTAATATATGTATATACTGGCTCCTCCCTTACCTCTTCAGAGCAGTTCCTCAGAGCTATCTGAGAGGCTGACTTCCAGGCTGTTGTCCTCAGAAAGGTTCCTGAATAAACCTTACCTCACAACTTTTATGCTGTGCATTTTTCTTTCAGTAGACATTGACAGGAGTAGGTTCAGTGGAACAATAGACAGAGGTTCTATCAAGGGTGAGTTAAAGAAAGAATAGGAGATGTGGTAGCAGGGACATCTCCTTCAAGAAGTTTTGTTGTGAAGTGGAATAGAAAACTGGGTAGTAGCTGGAAGGGAATGTGATATTAATGTAAAGAATAGATACCCAAAACCCAAGCACTAAAAAAACAAATTGTTGATGTGATAGCAAACCTAGATTTCCTATTGGAAAGAAACTGATCCTATAAGGATGAAAAAGAAAACACATCCAAACACATCTTTCTAGATATCATCACAGATTTAGTACTGTAACACAAAACCTGAGTTGAATCTACTTATAAACATAAATTCTTTTAGCATGGCATGTGTTACACTAATTTGCAAGCCCATAGGTCTCTCTTGTTAGATTTCAAGTTCCCAGACAATATTTTTCTTATTTTTTAATTCTCTAGAGACTAGCTACAATGCCTTAAACTTAATAATTGTTCAGTAATATTGTTTCTTGAGATCTAGCAATTTAACAATTTGTTGAAGTGAAGTTCATTGAAAGTGATATAAGTGGTTGCCTCTTTGGCCAGCTAACCTGACTGACATGGGCTCTTGTTCCTGTTCTCTGATTGACCACTGGGAAGAATTGAGGCATGATTCTCCTACTTTCCTCTCTTTAAAAGTGACAAAATAAAATTCCTATTTGATGGCAAGATGAGAAAAACTAAAATATAAAATTTTTCTTTGCTCATTTGGCCCTCCTCCAACCCCTTTAGTATGTATTGTACTTCTGCATTAGCCAGACCTCCTTAGAAGATACCATTTCTTCTAAATCTCATTAATGGTCACAACTCCTAAGGAAATAATCTTCCTTCTAAGTATTGCAAGGGGCTGTGACAATCTATGACCCACTACTCACTTTGTACATGTAGCTCTGGATTGTGTAAACTGTCAACAACATTTGGTGTATATAATATAATCCTTTGTCTCAACTTGAATGGGTGGAACACTCTTCAGAACTTTCTCAAAGACTCTCTCCCAGGTTATAATACTCAGATTGGCTCAAATAAAATTTTCTATTTCTTTCTTAGATTGGCTATTGATTAATTTTTCCATCAACAAAAGTCATACAAGATAAGCCCCTTCTGGGTTCAAAGGGCAAAAGGATTGAAGGCAGTGGTTTACCTGCCCTGGAAGCAATCGATGGATGAGTGTGTGAATGTGTGTGTTCATGAGGTGGGTGATGTGCCCACTGGAAGGTAATGATATTTGGACTAATTTAAATACTATTACAATAAAATATATTTTAGAATGTACAAGTTGCAAAGTGCTTTCTATGTGTATTTTATCTTCAAAAAACCACAAAAACCTATGATAGACATAAATAAAGCTATGATGAACCTAGTGCTCAGCTGCTTTAGCCATGTCCCACTCTTTGTGACCCTACGGCCTGCAGCCTGCCAGACTCTTCTGTCCATGGGATTCTCTAGGCAAGAGTGCTGGAGTGGATTGCCATGCCCTCCTTCCCAACCCACAGATTGAATCCGGGGTCTCCTGTGTCTTCTGCTTCACAGGTGGATTCCTTACTGCTGAGACACCTGGAAAGCCCCATGACAAACTTAGACAGCGTATTAAAAACAGAGACATTACTTTGCTGACAAAGGTCCATACAATCAAAGCTATGGTTTTTCCACATGGTATGGTATGTGAAAGTTGGGTCATAAAGAAGGCTGAGTGCAGAAGAGCTGATGCTTTCAAATTGTGGTGTTGGAGAAGAGTCTTGAGAGTCTCTTGGACAGCAAGTTCAAACCAGTCAATCCTAAAGGAAATCAGTCCTGAATATTCACTGGAAGGACTGATGCTGAAGCTGAAACCCCAATACTTTGGCCACCTGATGCGAAGTACTGACGCACTAGAAAAGACCCTGATGCTGGGAAAGATTGAAGGTGGGAGGAGAAGGGGACGACAGAGGATGAGATGGTTGGATGTCATCACCAACTCAATGGACATGTGTTTGAGCAAGCTCCAGGAGATAGTGGGGGACAGAGGAGCCTGGTGTGCTGCAGTCCACGGGGTTGCAAGCAGTCAGAGATGACTGAGCAACTGAACAGCGACAATGACAACAATCCCTCCGTGCTAGATATTTTTGCCTTCTTTCTATTTCTCCTCTCAAAGAAACTCACAGGATTCTGGGCTAGATTCTCCCTATCTTGTTAATCTCTAGATAGAGTTTGGACCTAAGGCTGCTTATCTTTTCCATGGACAGCTTCCTAAATTTTATCTCCAGCCGTAATCTTTCTCCCAGCACAAGACCTGTATCTGTAATTGTCTACCTGGCATTTCCATTCAGATGCTTATAAGGCATATAATCTGTAAAAAAAAAAAAAAAAAAAAAAAAGAATATTTGTTACTTCCTCCCTATATTCCCAGACATACTCTTTTCTCCAGTCTTTCCCATCTCAGTAAACAATAGTGCATTTTTACCAATAACTCAGACCGTGGTGATGGTTTAGTCACTAAATTGTGTCTGACACCTGAGACACCATGGTCTGGAGCCTCCCAGGCTCCTCTGTCCATGGAATTCTCCAGGTAAGAATACTGGAGTGGGTTGCCATTTCCTTCTCCAGGGGATCTTCCCGACACAGGAATTGAACCTGGGTCTCCTGCCTTGCAGGCAGATTCTTTACCAACTGAGCTACGAGGGAAGCCCAAATCAGACCTTAACCCCTCTTTTTATCTCAAAGCTCACGTCTAATCCATGAGCAAATACTCATGACTCCACTTTCAAAATCCAACTTCTTTTCACCTTCTCTTCCACTGCCAATCTAGCCAAGATATCATAACTGTTTGCCTTGATCCTCCTGTGTCTGTGGGCTCTGCATCCATGGATTCAACCAACCATAAGTTGAAAATATTTGGGAAAAAAATCCAGAAAGTCCCAATAAGAAAACTTGAATTTGCCGTGCCAGGCAATTATTTACGTAACATTTACATTGTATGAGTTATTATAAGTAATCTAGAGATGATTTAAAGCATACGGGAGGATGTGCATAGGTTATATGTAAATAATACATCACTTTCTATAAGGGACTTGAGTATCTGCAGATTTTGGTACCCACAGGGGTCTTGCAACCAGTGCCTAGTGCATACTGGCTATGTGTTGCAATATCCTCTTACTGCTCTCTTCCTGCTTCTGCTCTTAAACTACTATACCATGATCACTATGATCACAGAGTGGAAGTCATTCCTTTAAAACAGACGCCAGATTACAGCACCCTCTGCTCAAAGCCACAGTGGTTGCTCATTCAGGTAAACCTGAAGTCCTTTCCATTGTTTCCCCAGCCCAGAGGATCCGCCTCTACTTTCAGATCATTATTTACCTGATCTTATCAATCTACCCTGAAAGGGAGTCCAGGGAGGAGATCCGGAATGAAGCACTCAGCGCTAGGAAAAAGGGGCAGAACAGGATTTCACACAGTTAGAAATTTTCAGGGAATTCTATGAGCCCAAATTCTTGCATAGTCTCATCTTTTGTTGTTTAGTCGCTCAGTTGTGTCCACCTCTTTTCAGACCCCAAGGACTCTAGCCTGCCAGACTCCTCTGTCCATGGGATTTTCCAGGTAAAATACTGGAGTGGGTTGCCATTTCTGCCTCCCAATGCAAGAGACACAGGAGATGCAGGTTCAAGTCCTGGGTCGGAAAGATCCCCTGAAGGGGGAAATGGCAACCCACTCCAGTTTTCTTGCTAGGATGATCGCATGAACAGAGGAGCCACAGTCCACGGGGTCGCAGAGAGTTGGACATGACTGACCACACACGCGTGCATGGACTGTCTAGTTGTGGCGTGAGGGCTTAGCAGTTGCAGCTCTCGGGTTCCAGAGCACAGGCTCGGTAGTTGTGGCCCACAGGTTTAGTTGCTCCAGGGCACATGAGATCTTCCTGGATCAGGGGTTGAACCTGCATCCCTTGCATTGCAAGGCAGATTCTTAACCATTTGGACCACTATCGAAGTCCCACTATCTTTGTTTTATGGATGAAGAAACAGAGGTCCAAAGAGCTGAGATTTGAACCCAGGCTGTTTGGCTCCAGCCTGTGCTTTTAGCTACTCCACTATTTTGCCTCTTCGTAGCCCCAGTCACCACTGTATTTATTTATTATCTCTCACTCTTCCCATATGTTTCAGTTATTGTGGTGTAATCAACCATCCCAGGCTTACCAGCTTGAAGCAATGTTACTATTTCTTGGAAACTTTGGTTCAGAAACTCATGCAGGGCTTAACCGGGCTGTTATGTACACTCCCCTTGACAGTGGCTGGTGTCACTCACTCAGTTGCATTAAAGTGCCTGACACTGGGGAGAAGAACTGGGAACAAAGGTAGGGAAAAAATTCAATTTTCTCTTTATGCCATATCGCACTGTTTAACTTGTAACTTTACAAATGTAGATTAGATATGCTTTTTAAAACTTATTTTTAGGAGGATAATTTTCACTCTTATCTTCCTTTCCCTCTTTTCTTAACTTCTGGGATACATTCCTTCTGGACTTTCCTCTTACTTCGTAGACCTTTCCTTAACCTTTTCAGACTCTTTCACTTGTCCCTTAAATACATGGACTAAATAAATATACAGCTCTTTAGAAGGCCTTCATTCAGAAGAATCAGATCTTCATTTCTGTCACATTAGTTGGGGAAGAAAACATAAGCCTAGCCCATATTCAGGGGAAGAGAAAACAGACTCCATCTCTTGATGTTAAGAGTGGCATTTGTATACACGGAGGGAGGAACTGATGGCTGCCACCGCTGGAAACTGTCTTCCACACCACAGAGTGCAAGTTCCAGGAGAGGAGGGACTCATCTGTTTGTTCATTGACTCTGTAGTGCCTAGAGCAGTGCCTGGCACATAATACATGTACAACAAATATTTACTTAGTCCATGTACTTAAGGGACAAGTTGAGAGTCTGAAAAGGTAAAGGAAAGGTCTAAGAGGTAGGAGAAAAGCCCAGAAGGAATGTGTCCCAGAGGTTAAGAAAAGAGGGAAAAGAAGATAAGAATGAAAATTATACTCCTTTTTTTTTTTTAGATTTAAAAGCTTTAAAAATAAGTTTAAAAAAGCATATTTAATCTACATTTGTAAAGTTACAAGTTCAAACAATACGAAATGGCATAGAGTGAAAAGTGAGTATTTTCCCTACCTTTGTTCCCAATTCTCCTCCCCGGTGTCAGTCATCTTAATGCATCCTTTAAAAGCCAAAATATGAATATACAAAGACATGGATATTTATCCTCTCTCTCTCTCTCTTCTAATGTATGCGATTAGTAGAATACAATTCACATGATTCAGCCTCTAGCATTTTCTCTCTTAACCTAACTTCCAGAACATTCCACATCAGTACATACAAAACATTTTCTTTCTTTCAAATGGTTGCATAAAATGGTTCCATTCTTTGACTGTATCTTTAGTTTTCAAAATTAGAAGGCAATTACTGATTTCATTAGACCTGAAAAAGTAGAGATTGCAGATTGGGATGAAGATTGAGGGGTCAGAAAGTAAAAACAGAGGACAAAGGAAAAAGAAATTAAAGATGAATATGCAGGAGCAGGCTTATATCCTTAAGAATAAAGGTAACAAGGGACAGGGAGATTGCAAATACACAAAAGGGAAGCGATAAGTAACTGAGCAAGCCTCTAAGGGGATTGGAAGGGATTAACCTTGAGAGGACAAAACACTTCTAAGGAGAAAGAGAGAGAAGGAAAGGAAGGCTGGGGCTGCAGGTAGTCTTTGTAAAGGTAGCAGTTGGGAGCTAAGGAAATTCATCCTTACTGGTCTCAGTTTCCTCAGAAATGTAGGAAGCAAACTTTTTTTATTTTTTAAAATTTGCACCAGCAAGGGTAGGTGGTAGAGCTCAGTAAGAACCTAGCAGAGTGTGATGATTGGGAATAGCAGGAGATAGGGACAGGAGAAATTCTGAGTAGCAATATATTAAGGACAGTTTGGGGCTCATCAAGGTTGCCCGGCCACATGGTAGTCCTGACTGAAGTTGGACACCCTTGGTTCGCAGTGGTACGAATCCTCAGGGTTATGTTTTTTCCAGCACTGCTGCAAGAGTGTACAAGCTTGATTGAATTGTTGCAGGCTAACGGTTTTGCGAAGAGTTGACTCATTGGAAGAGACCCTGATGCGGGGAGGGATTGGGGGCAGGAGGAGAAGGGGACGACAGAGGATGAGATGGCTGGATGGCATCACCGACTCGATGGACATGAGTTTGGGTGGACTCCGGGAGTTGGTGATGGACAGCCTGGCGTGCTGCGATTCAGAGTCGGACACGACTGAGCGACTGAACTGAACTGAACGGTTTTGCAGGTGATGGAGGATCAAGGAGGTCACTGAGCTGAAGATGCTGGTGAACGCAACAGACCATTTATGCACAGGACGGTGAGACCCTGATTGCACATCTCTAGCTGATGGTCTGAATACAGGTTTGCAGGTCCAGCGATGGCACACTGCCTAGCCGTAGAGTTTGCATCCACTCTCTGCCCAGAGTGGAGTCTCCGGAAAATCTTCACGAGGGGACTTAGGGGGTTCGAGTTGAGTCGTGGTGGGGTGGTGACTGCAAGAAGCAGACGGTCGTGAAAATGTGTGCTGGGCAAACAGACTGGCTTTACTAAGACTCTACACTGGAGAGCCCAGTGGGAATCATAGGAGAGACCAACTCATTCCCTCCGACCAGACTCCATCCTTTGGAGTCTAAATAAATAACAGCATAAACACAGTAAGAACACTAGCGTCCACCCGCGCCGCATGGCGATGACGTCATTCTCGCGGGAGCAAGCGGCTCCCGTTAGGGTAGGTACAGTCCATCAAAGCAGTGTGAATACATTTCACATTTTAGCCTCTTCGCCTTCAAGTGTAGCGCTTACCCTTCGGACTTGAGCAGTTTGAGGTAGCAACAAAATGAGCCCGGCTCTGGACCACCCTCCTAGTCGTCTGTCACCATGGAAGCGCTCGGGTAGTTAGGCTGCGGCGACGCCACGTTACGTCGCTGCCCAAGTGCATCTCAGGAGGGGTGGTTCTGCCTGGCCTTAAGGGAGAGACAAGTACCCCCGGGGACGTTGCTGGCGGTGCCCACCGCCCCTTGAGTAATTTTGATCCCTACCAGACGCCGTTGGCATCTGACCCCACCTCCTTCGAGGGTGATCTCCTCCCGCCTGCAGACTCGCAGGCGGCCCAGCCCCAGCCGAGAAGCCCCGCCCCCCGTGAATCAGCTGATCTCACGGCCCGCCGAGCTGCTGGGCTCGCGCCGGATGCAGACCGCGGTGCCGCGGGGGGAGCGTCAGGTGAGCGAGCGCGGGGCCCGGCTTGGCCCGTGGCTTGGGAAGGCTGACCGGCCGGGGCCTCCAGCGTGAGGGCGGCCGGGGTCCGAGAGAAAGGCGGAGGCGCAGGCCGAGGCCCAGGAGCGCTCTGCGGGGATCCGCCGAGACGGCGCCCCCGTCTTCCCAAGCCAGAGTCCGACCCGCTGCGCCTGCTTGTCGAGGAGCACCCAACGGCTCCAGGTTCTCCCAGTCGCCGCGGTTCCTCCCTCCTCAGACGGCGCGCCACTGCGGAGACCTCAGCCTCCTGAAATTCTTCGCGTCCCCCCTTCCCGCCTCCACCCACGCTGCCTTCCAGCCATTCATTCCGGAGGATTTATTGAATGCCCACTCTTGGCGCCGACCAGATAAACTCGGGTCCCTGGCCGCGAACCTTGGTGAGTGTCCCGGGAGGGGTTGCCCCTGGATGCAGCTCGCGGTGGACAGTGGACCAAGGGTTTCACTGACTTGAAAAGGCGGTCGTGGAAAAAGAAAATGACTGTGATATTAAGAATTAGGAGTTTAGGTTAGTTCTTTGGCGTGTCAAGTGATCCAGCAGAGGGTGGTAAGTTCTTTTGACAAGTGAAGGCAGGAATAGAACACAGGGGTTTTCGTGAGGAAATGGTCCTGACGCTGGTGTTGGTCCTCCGTGTATGTTTGGCTAAAGTGGTGGTGTATTGCTTAGGGCTTTGTTGATGAGGGAAGAGGGAAAACACACGGGCTGAAGTGGCTTATCCAAGTACAGTATTCTCTTTTGGATTTAGAATGGAAAAGGAAATAACTGTTGAATACACACGCTTACCATTTGTTCATGGCATCACCGATGCAATGGACATGAACTTGGGCAAATTTCGGGAGATGGTGAGGTTCAGGGAGGCATGGTGTGCTGCAGTCCATGGGGTCGCAAAGAGTTGGACACGACTGGGCGACTGAACAATGACAGCAACAAACGGTCATTCTTTGTTGCCTTCTGGATTTGTTGGTGGCTGTAAATGTTCTTTAAAAGGCTTTAAAAAAATAAAATTGTGTGATGTGTGTTTATTTTGAACAAGTACAGAAATCCAGCAAACCTGTTGGTCCAGTATCTTTTCAGTTTATCATAGATAGGGATGATTTGGAGTGGCCACTTGACCTCTGAGTTAGTGAATACTTTAAGAATTTAAAAGAGTGGAAAATTTGTTTTTGCAGTAGATTACAGTGTTTTAATCTTAATAATACAAGCATAATGATGAAGATCCTAGGCTTTAGACCTGGCGTACCTGGAGCCCCAACAACTTACATCTTTGAGTTTGGGCAAGTTACTCATCTGTCTGAATATCCTTATCTTTAAACTGGGGATAAAAATACTTTCTTCGTAACAGTACCTTTACATGTAATGGTTCATGTATTATATTTTTTTTTCTTCTTTACTGAACTTGGCATTGTATGTAAATATTCAATACATATTAGCCATTTTATGTCATTTTCTTTTCCACTACACTATGACCCACTTACTTACTGTTTTCTAAATGATGTGAAAGAGAACTGAATTTTTTCTTTTAGAAAAGAGCTATAGTTTTTAGTATCAAGGGTTAGTTTCCAGATAGTTTTATGATGCAGGGGTATATTTAGAGAAAATATGATTTCAAGTTGGTCTGTAGTAACTTCGGTGTTCCATTAGAGCCTTCTAACGGGGAAAATGCTGATGGAATCTATACCTAGTTTAATTACTTAGTTTGCAAACTGTGACTAGTATTGGCAGATGTAAGATTCATAAGGAGAAATGTTAAAAGCTGTTTCACATTATTAAAATTTGAAAAGATAATGATGCAGAAAATGAAGTACCAAGCAAGTAATTTGAGAGGGAGAATTTGAGTGGCATTATGTAAGCCCCTTATTTTTAAAATTGGTTCGTATAATGTGAACTGGAATCCCCTCTCTCCAGATTTCAGCCTTACAGAATTTAGGTCATCATTGACTTACTTTGGACATTTTGACTGTTAAAGAAGCAAAAGGTATGATATGAACCTCACTGAAAACTGATTTTTTTCATATAATTAGATGGAAAGAATACTATCCTCTACCTCTTCATGAAAAACATGGGTTTAGTGTAGTATTGCTAGGTCCATTCTAAAAGTATTTCCAAAGAATATGACTGACTTGTAAAAACCTTTTGTAATTCTTTATTAACATGAGACAAGGTAAGGAGTGGGTTGAAAAACTATGAAGGAAGTAACAAGTGGTGGTTTTTGAGTTGGTGTAAAAGAAGCCTTGCTTTAATAAAGTGTGAGGTTGAGCCCATTTCTCAGACACTCAGGGGAATGCTGTGAGGATTTTACTTTGTGAAATTAAACCTACCACATATTCTGGTTGTGTTAGGGATATACATAATTCTGATAGACTTAGTTTTATTTTTTAGCAGTTTTTTCTTTTAATGCTTCATTGATGACCAGGTAATTCAGTCATCAGTTATATGAAAGCAGTAGGTTTAACAGGATATCAGTCCTTAAGAACAGGCATGAGAACCACAAATTAAAGCAGCCAACTTGGACTTGATTCTTTTTAGCGCTGCATTTATTTTCCTATCCCCACCTGCCATTCCTCTATAGATGTAATGGTGCTACCTTCACATTTTGTCCTGATATTTGCCTGTATCATACAATTGATAGATGAGCAATTGGTTAGATAGGTGAATTAATTAATCCATGTGGATAGACCACAAATATTCAAATCAGCAAGGTAATGAGTACTTTGGGCGGGGGGCGCGGATCTTGCAGACTTACTCTTTTATTGTAGAGTTTTTTGTTTTGAAGAAAATACAGCTTTCTCAACTCTTATGGAATAAAGACTGGGTCAGTGTGATATGGGTGGGCTTTTCATTCTAGGGTTATTTTCTTCCACAACCTGAATTTTTGTTGAGCTGAATTCTTAACTAGGGCAATTTCCTAAGCAAACATCTAACAAAGATGATGATAGCAGTTCTTAAAAAATAACAATAAGTAGAACAATCCAGCTCTTAAAAAATAACAATAAGTAGAACAATCCAGCTGTACTTTTGTAGGGAAATGGATAAACTATGGTTTATTCATGCAATGAAATACTATCCCCTGGTAAAAATGAGTGAATTAGATCTTTTCTTATCAACATGGATACATCTCAAATACATAATATTGAGTAAAAAAAAACAAATTGCCAAAGGATAGATGCACACAGTATTATGCAACTGTGTAGAGTTTTAAAACAATATAACTTATACTGTTTATTGTTATTTGTGTATCTAGTGAGAGTACATAAACGTATAAGAATATACATGGAAATAAGACATATTAACTTTAGGAATAGTGGGTAATCCTGGAGAAGGAAGGTTTGGATAGAACTCCTTCAGATCTCTGTATAATTTTTTCTTCTGTTTTAAAGAGAGCTGAAGCAGATATGAAAATGTGTTAAAATATAAAATGGAATGATAGGTGCATGGATTTGTATTTTTAAAGACTTGTGTATGGTTAAGATAGTTTGTGAAACTAGAACCTTATAATTTTTACTTATAATTGAGCTGTCTTCTGATATGCTCTCTTTATTTTACTTTGTAACTTCTCTCTCTGCAGCAGGAAAAGAATGTGCCAGTGCAGAGCCACTGTGTAAATCTTTTTAAAGAAAGGAGCCAGACCAATTATTTATTCAGTTTTATTTTGCTGTTTGACTTGAGCTCCTGGGAGAAATGCTTTCCTTAGGATATATAGAGTGATCCTTCTTAAGAGGCTGCAGGGGAATTCAAGTTCTCAAAACCCTTGAGAAGTACATGATGGTGAATTCTCAGAGTGTAGGGGAGTGCATTGTATCCTAAAGTCCTGAAAGGAATTTGGACAGTGACTCAGATACAGAGTTACTGTAGATATCATATAGTCATTAGCATTTACTTTTTTTCAAGTTTGCATTGGTTAAATTTCATTACAGTGTAGTAATCCTAAGTTTTATACTGTGAATGCAAGTGTCCTGGTTATTGCTTAAACAAAATAATTCTCTTTCTACAGGTATTAATAAGTAAACATGATGATAATGTATTAAATGGTTGAGTTATGAATAGTCAATTTAGTGGCTGATCCCTAATATAACTCATAAGTTTAAAAAGAATATTTTCAGGCCTAATCAAGATACCTGTTATTGGCACTTTCAAAATACTCTAAGTGAGATATGTCTCCAGAACAGTATATTTTGGTATGTGTACTCCCTGTTTTGTGGCCCCTTTTTGACCTTAAGCACTGGATATTATTGATCGGTAAAATAAGAAATAAGTCAACATACTTTGAACTGTGTTTCTGTAATGCCTTTTTTTAAAAAGTGGCCATTTTAATGAAAGAATAGTAGCAAACTATTAAAGGAATAAATAATAATTATATATAAGTATATAATATAAATAATTTCTATATATAAATAATTTATATCATAAGTTATACACTGTCAAGTAATAATAGGCATAAATGGTTGCAGTACCTGGGAATTTGAGATTCAGTTGCTGAATTATAATATTTATCAGAATGTTTTGTGGGAATTTTAGTATTTCTAGCAAATGCATTTCAAAGAGGTATGCTGCTGCTGCTGCTGCTGCTAAGTCACTTCAGTCGTGTCCGACTCTGCGCGACCTCATAGACGGCAGCCCACCAGGCTCCTCCGTCCCTGGGATTCTCCAGGCAAGAACACTGGAGTGGGTTGCCATTTCCTTCTCCAATGCATGAAAGTGAAAAGTGAAAGTGAAGTCGCTTAGTCGTGTCTGACTCTTCATGACCCCATGGACTGCAGCCTACCAGGCTCCTCCGTCCATGGGATTTTCCAGACAAGAGTATTGGTGTAGGGTGCCATTGCCTTCTCTGAAAGAGGTATGCAGTGGGTGCAAAAAAGAGCGAAGTGGGTATTGCAGGATATTTATTTTACCATGTTTCCCCCCCTCCCATGAGCAATATCCATTTTAGATGATTCTCCACAGTCAGAAGAATACAGTTTTAGTAGGTTTCAGGGTAAGATTTGTTGTTGTTTTGTCACTAAGTCATGTAGGACTTTTTTACAACCCCATGGACTGCAGCCTGCCAGACTTCTCTGTCCATGGTTTTTCCCAGGCAAGGATACTGGAGTGGGTTGCCATTTCCATCTCTAGGGGATCTTACTGACCCAGGGATCAAACCTGTGTCTCCTGCATTGGGCAGGCAGACTTTTTACCACCAAGCCTCCAGGGAAGCCCCCAGGGTGAGATTAGCAGGCCATAAAAAAAATAAAAATAAGTAAAAACAGAGAGACTATGAAGCCTTAATGTTCCTGTTTACACCAGAAAGTCTCCATGTGCTAAGGAGAAAGGGACTGTTCTCTCCTGGGTTATATGACATCTGTGAAGTGGCATGAAAGAAAAGCATCTTCTTTGTTAGGAAGATCATTAGCAAATTATGGATGAAGGTTTTTATTATGAGAAGATACTTCCCTTCCGTGTCTAAAACTGACTTTTAATTATATATAAGCATAGAAACTTTCTAATCATTTGAAAGTCTGTGGACACGAACTTAAGATCAAGGGTTGTCTTCCACTGGGTACTCTTACGTGTAGCCAGCTTGCACCTAACGGTTACTATGGATACAAGAGCTTACCAATAAATAAGTCATGGTTTCTGACCTCTCGGAGTTTATAATATATTTTGAATCAATGACTTGGTAAGTGCATTATCCCATTAGTAACAGCATTATAAGTAGTAAGTACTTTCTAGGCCATCCTACTGACTTTATTTATATGCATTAATTTACTGAATTCCTGAACTCTGGGTCAGGATTTAAGGGGTGGTCAACTCCCATGTGATGATAGTGATAAAGAACCTGCCTGCCAGTGCAGATTTAAGAGACATGGGTTCGATCCCTGGGTTGGGAAGATCCCCTGGAGGAGGGCATGGCAACCCACTTCAGTATTCTTGCCTAGAGAATCCTCATGGACAGAGGAACCTGGCAGGCCAGTCCTTGGGGTCGAAAAGATTCTGAAATGACTGAATGCCTAAGCACAGCACAGCACAGTTTGTCTACAGGTATTTATTGAGTACTTGTTGTATATCAGGACTGTTTTAAGCAGCTGGGATATAATAGAACATACGGTGTTTTGGGTTCCCATGGAAGTTTATATTGGTTCCTTACCTGAAGTATAGTAGGTAAGAAAAATACATATGGTTTTAGTTGTTGAAATTTAAGCATTTTAAAGTTAGTGTACTAACTTTGACTAAATGATTAAGGCAAATGGACTTTGTCCAGAGAATAAAGTTTACTAGATGTGAATACATAGAATTTAATTTTCTCTTTGCATTGGGGATAATAGTTCATTGACATATTTCTGTTCCATATTTAAAATGTTTATTTATATTCTACTTTGTTCCTAAAAGGCAGTTTACAGAACTTTGTAAATGTGGCAAAATAAAGTTGAGAGATGGAATGAATGGAGCCAGGTGTGAGACTGGAAGCACAGCACACATACGGTGAAGTCCTAGTCACAGGTGCTATCCCGTGGGGCTCTTAGCCTCCCACCACGGAATCTGTGATCCTCCTGTGCTTATACTGCCGTTTTGTTCCTTCTTGAAATGTAGACCCTTCCTCTCATGAAAGGTCAGTCCCACGGCCTGTGTGTTCTGAATGCTCTCCTGTCCCGCTTTGTCCAGAGTTTTGGTTTTGCCCTCTGTCCTTGTCCCCCTTCTATCTAGGATCAGTGTCATCATCCTGCAGACCTGTTCAGCTCTCTCTCATCTGACCCTGCTCCCCCAAAATACGCTCTTGATCTTCATGTTTCTCGCCAGCGACTGCTCCTTTCTGTTTGCCATTTCAACATTTTTTTAAAAGAATCATTTGCACCAACTTTATTTTCATGTCCTCACCTCCCACTTACAGTCAGGCTGCTCCAATCTGGTTTTCAGTCCCCAGCTGAGACCCCAGCTGTGCTGAGCAGTCCTTCCTGCTGGAAGCATTTTCTGCTTTGTTTCATGTGCCCACCTCAGACTCATGTTTCTTCTGCCTCTCAGGCCACTTCCCGTCTCAGCCTTTGCTTGTTGCTCAGTCTGTCCAGGCATCTTACAGCTTGATTTTGTGCCTTCCCTTTCTTTTGTGTGTATTCCTCTGTCACCATCCATTGTCTTGATCTCAGATATTGTCCATATGCTTTCCAAGTTTATATCAATAGTTAAGACCTTTCTTCTGAACACCATACTCATATATTCAGCTGCTCACTTGATATGTACTCTTGGATTTCTCACAGGCACCTTGAACTTACGGAAAAAAAAAAAAAATCTTGTCTAACCAGAATCTTACCTTCTACTTCAGAATCCTGTCCCTTCACTTTTCCTCATTTCAGTAAATGGTACCACTACACAGTTGCTCAAGGCAGAAGTCAGAGGTCATTTTTGATCCCTCCTTCTTCTTTATCTCCCACTTGTATCTGTTGCATCACTAAGTCCTGGTTGTTCTAGGACACAGCCCGTCTCACTGTTTACCTCTTTCCACCAAACGGGTAGTCTTGTGTGAAATTAAAGAGCCCAGGCTTCCTCCTCCACTCAGATGAGGCAAGAGAGTATTTTCAGGGAGGGTATTCCTTACAAAACTCATTTGGGCACTGTACGTGACTATGTTCACCGTAAAACTGACTTAAAACTTTTGGAACGAGTGATATAAATCATTGCCATTAAAAAGTTGAGGATGCCTACCAAAATGATAGTTTTAGAATACAAGTTCCCAGTCCCTTACTTGTAACCCTTACTTGTAAACCCTTACTTGCAAAATATGTTTTGAAATTCAGAGTTTTTCTGATCTTTGGACTAAGATGTGTAAACCATATATAACACTTCCTATGGGGCTTTTGATACCACCCTACAATCATATTAATACTTCAATGACAAAACTTATAAAGGTGGACACTAAAGGGTAAAAACTAAATAGCCTCATGTTAGTTTTGGTCAAGTTTTGCTTTTGGGTGAGTTCAGGTCAGATTAAATTTTACCACCAGAAGACATAAATGAAAAAAGCTTTTAGTTTTCGGAGTTTTTTGGACTTTGGATTTCTGGTTATGGTATCATGGACCTGTAGATAGTTTGCAGCTCTTCTTTCTAGTGATAATTAGAACATCTAGACCAGAATTTTTTTTTTAGGCACTGCCAGATAATGGTACTAAAACTATATCCTCTGCATGTACAAGTTAGCTTATCTCTCTGTTAAATGTAACAGGAGGTTGTGTGTCCACTGGGATCTAACAGTGAAATCAATTCATTAAGAACCAAAATTTGCTTTTTGTTTTAAAAGGTCATCTGAGAGTTTAATTACTTTACATTTCACTGTGAAGGAGATCATTTGAAATGTTCAGGGGTATATTTAAACTGAATGTAGCTTTCTTCTGTGGCTCATAGTACTTAGTAGTTGGAGGGGATGCCAGAGTCTATTTTGCTTCTTTTAGAGATGCCATTGGTGTCTGAAGGCCAGGTGAAGTAAAAGAGGGGACCCCACATTATCTGAGTCTGTTAAGATCACAGAGCTTCTGGGTCAGAGCTAGTTAATATAATAAAGGCTGGAGAGAAAGTTACTGTAACAGAAGAAAAGCAGAGTGCAGGGATCCTGACTCACCTGGGGAGAAATATCCTCAGAAGAAGCCTCATAATTAGGCAGTTTTATAACAATTAAAAATGTTAAACAGTGGAAGAACATAAGCAAGTCTAAATGCTATTTGAATGGTTGAGGCAAGTCTTATAGGTTTCCCAGAGAGGGGTATCATAAAAATATTTGGAAAGCAAAATTTTTAAATTTATTTTTCTTGTTTAGATACATAGTTGAGGAAGAGAGCTAGGTTAACTGGATTTGGTAAATGCTACATATTTTAAGTATGTAAGGTAAAACTTTATAAGCTTCCCACATTTTAGCTGTAATATTCCTTTTTAGTTATGTTTCCTTAGCAGTCATTTCCTTTTTTCTCATTGCCATATTTGAATTTCAGGTGGGCATATCTTCTTAGAAGTATATTAAACACCATTAACAAAATTAGATCTATAAATATTGATAAAGAAAGATGTCTGTGAAATAGTATACTAGCGTTTGGTTGCTGCTTATAGCATTCCTACAAATTTAGTGCCCAAAATTACACTAACTTATTATCTTACAGCTCTTCAGGTTAAAAGTCAGATTCAAGTCTCTCTGGGTTTCAGTATATCATCGAGGCAGCATTTTTTTTCTGGAGGCTCTAGGAAAGAATCCATTCCCTTGCCCATTTCAGCTCCTAGAGGCCACCTATGTTCCTTGGCTTATGGCTGTTCCCTTCCATCTTCAAAGCCAGCAGTCTAGCAGCTCTCTTACCCTGTTTGCATCATCATATCTCTTTCTCGAACTCTCCTTTACCTCCCTTTCCCATTTTTAAGGACTCTGTGATTATACTGAGTCCTCCTGGATAGCTATTAATAGAATCATCTCCCCAACTTAAAAACCAGCTGGTTAGCAGCTTTACTTCTCCTTTGCCTTGTAACCTAACATACTCCCAGGTTCTGGGCATTAGGACACATGGACATCCTGGGGATCATTATCCTCCCTACCGTAGATAGAAAGTAACAAAGGGATCTTGCAAAACAGTTTGTAGAGTTTTAATTTCATTTGGATTTGAGAAAATGATTATTGGTGAGAAATCATATCGCATAAGGAGTCATCTACTTTAAGAAAGCCCTGTATTCAAAAAAAGGACATCAAAAGGGAAGAAATGTTGGCTGCTTTAGTCACTTTACCAAAAGATTCTCCACGGTTTTGATTGCCAGGCAGTGGGACACAGTTCAGCCCAGAGGCAGCGAGTCAGTTGCATGAAGTGTGTTTGTGCACTGCCGCGCCCTCCCGGAGTTCTCTGGTTTCTTCCAGGGCACTGTTTCACCTGTATCAAGGGACCAGCTACTCTGTGATCTCTGATAGACAAGCAAAGGTTAGACCTGTCCTCGGAACTTTTCTGTATGCTGTGAGCTTTTCTGTATGCTGTGAACCTTTTACTAAAAGGTAATTACTGTCACACACAAAGCATAGTACCACTTAGTAATCATATTTATTAAATGTTGTTCAGTCACTAAGTCGTGTCCGATTCTTTGTGACCCTATAGACTGCAGCATGCCAGGCTTCTTTGTCCTTCACTATCTCTCAGAGTTTGCTCAAACTCATGTCCATTGAGTTGGTGATGCCATCCATCCATCTCGTCCTCTGTTGTCCCCTTCTCCTCCCGCCTTCAATCTTTCCCAGCATTAGGGTCTCTTCCAGTGAATCGGCTAAATCTATTCAAATATATCTTTCATTTACATGGTACCCTTCATCCAACTTGGAATGATTCAGAACCTTTCTAAAATAAGCACTAGGTAGAGAGTAATTTCCTCCAGATATACAGATGGGAAACAGTAAGAATTCACAGGCAACCTGGAGTAAACAGATGGATCTTACATCTCTCCTGCCGGTGTGGGCTGTTTGCAGAGCGTTGTGATCATGCCATATCCTTTTGCAAGACAATAATAAATTTGGCCGCAGTATTTTTATCACTCACACATCTAAAACCCCATTGCCCTTATTTTCATAAGCTTTGGTGCCCTTAAAAATGTGAATTTCTAAGTTGAAATACATTGAGCATTTCTGTCTGCCTGTTCCTATTGCTAGCTCTAATTTTATTAAACTTTGACTTGCTGAAATGATGGATCATGATATTTGTACTGTTATTTTCATGTAACTCTTTTCTATTAAATGGCAGATGATATTTTCAAATTCAGATTTCTTTCTTCCAGGCCTTTGGATTATGGTTTTGAATTAAGGTTGATTTGGGGGAAATACTGCTGGTTCCAATAAATGGAGAACTTTGTTCTAATGATGTAATTTTGTGTGTGGGCATCGCTGGAAAATGTAAATTAAAACTGCTTGAATCTGATACATTACTGGAGAGATTGTAGCAGTTCTTGTTTATTTAACTTGTATTTCAGTGTACATATGTCCCAGAAGCATTTAAAAAGTAGCCTTAGTGTGTATGTAGTGAATACGTAACATGCTGAGTTTTCAGATTCCACTTCTTTATAATAAAACAAACGAAGAAAGTCTGTTGCCTGGCAGAGTACAGCAAGGTCATAGGTATTACATTTGACGTTCAGCGGGCATTTTTAATAAACTGGTGGGCAGGCTCAGTCTAGAGATTTGACTTTGGCAGGCGGGATATGAAATAGCTTAAATAGTTTTGCTGCATATTTATTGCCCAGTGAATGTGCGCTTGTTGGAGGGCTGCCTTTTTTGTTTTTTCTTTTTTTGAAAAATCTGACTGATAAAATAGCAAAGGGTTTTTTACTGCTCTTTGTGCTTACCTGCATTTTGCTGTTTAGGCCTTTACCTTTTGCAAGGAGAGAATGATTTGGTGATGGAGTGCTCCCACTGACCGATGGACTCAAAGAAGAAAAGGTAAAACCATTTTTTCCTTCTCCTCTGTCTTTCTAGGAAAACACAACAAACAGTTCCACTTATGTGTAGCTTCTCTTCAGTTTAATTTTCTTCTCGATGGTTACTAAGTAGGAATAGCGACATTTGTGTTGATTGGCAAAGAGAGAAAGATAATTACAATAAAGCTTGTTAGTGGTTCACTTTGTTGCTAGTAGTCCCTTTCTTATGCTCACTAAAGGTACAAAATGTCTTCATTTCATCATTGTAAAGCTTTTGAAGCCATTTTTTCCTCACATAATTTCAGTTTTTCAAAAGTAGCCTTATTAATTATAATTCTATCCTTAGAAAACTCGTCATGGATGATATTTTGAAAAAGGGGTTAGGTTTGTGGCTTCCCTTTCATAAAACCATGGATGTACCCAATTACAACTTATAGGAATATTATTTAGCACAAATAGAGAAAATCCCAGGTATTACAAAATAAAGAAGTCAAAGAAAGTTTCTGAATATCATTAAAATTTTGGCATCAGTGTTCTAGAAAAAAGATTATGAAAAAAGAAATGTCCCATCAGTGGTGACACAAAGGAAGACTTTATATAAAAGAAACCCGGAGTATGTTAATATGACCTTTTCTTGGAAAGGAAGGCAGTTAGGATATGATCATTATTACACAGCTGTGTGTTTTATGATTTTTGAGCCAGTGTCATCAAATGGATAGAATTCTTTGGCTAAAATGTGAGTAAAGCATGAAGGATTTTACCTGTTATAAATTTAACTCTCAAAAATTTAAATAGGAATTACAGAGCTTAAATTCAGCATAAAGTGAAATAAAGATCCCTACTGCTCCTGTCTTTCTCATCAGATACCTATTTGTTGTTTTTTTTTTTCTACCAAATTAAAAAAATTTTAAAATAAGACTCCAACCTTGGATATGTTGTAACTTTAATAGCTAAGGAGTTAATGTATTGAGAAGTTAGAATTTTGAAATTTTATGTTACTCAATCAAAAAACTTCAAAAAATAGCCCAGGTTTTGTTGGCTTCTTAGATAGAAACAAGTAATTTGTGGATTTGTCCTCAGGGTCTCATATAAATAGTTGTTTTGCCTCTGCTTCTGTGTCATAACCAAGTCATAAAATAGGTGCTAACCTGTTTGACCCAGTCACCCATGTACTGGTAAAAAATATAAATCTTCATGACAATATTAAGGACAAAAGGTATAGTTCTGAACTACAGAAACAATTAAGCTATTTTTCTTGATGTTTGTAGTTCCACAGAGGCTGAAGGATCCAAAGAAAGAGGCCTGGTGCACGTGTGGCAGGCAGGGTCCTGTTCCGTGGCACCAGAGAGATTGCCAGGCTGGGGAGGAAAGACGGTCCTCCACGCCGCCCTTGGAGTGCGACACGGGGCGCTTCTGACCGAAGGTACTGGGAACGGCGGCTCAGCCAGCACCCACGGAGGCCCTGAGCCGTGTCTGAGCGCGAGGACGGCTGAGCCCCGTGTGCCGCGGCTCTGAGTGGGCTTTGCTGGAGCTTGTGTTCTCTTTGTGTTCAAAATATGTTCTTACTCCCTTTATCAGAAATCAGATTAGTTCTTAAATTTAAGATGTTCCCTAGCTAGAATAAAAGGGAGAATTACACCTGAAATTTTTTTGTAGTGATAAGTACATGAAAAATTAGATTTTTTGAAAGATTATGTATTCAGAGATCCTGTTGCTATACCTTTGTTCATTAAATGTATCAGAATAATAATGCTAATAATAGCAAATGTCTGTTAAGCAATATGTGCCAGGCACTGTGCTATGCACTTTATATGTATTATCTCATCGAGTCCAGACAACCACCCTCTGAGGTAGCTGCTGTTATTATCCCCACTTCACAGATGAGGAACCTGAAGGTCAGGGAGGTTAAATCACTTTCCCAAGCACACACAGCTATTTAAAGGGTCAGAGTCAGGATGGGAACCCAGAGAGTCTGATTTCAAAGCCTGCTTTTAAAATCACTTGGCTATACTGTCTTAGTACAGGTTTTCTCAGGCATAAATGGCAGCTCATAAGAATATAATGCAGTCTATAAATCTGTAACAGAAACCTAGGCTATAATTTATATAGAGAGCTACCTTTAATTTTGATGGCATTTTCCCAGCGCAGTCATGGTAAATTTGATTTGGGTCAGGACAGCGATCAACCCCACTAATTTATAAATTTCTGCTCTATAAGCATTTGTTAAGTATTTAATAATGCTTTGGTATTTTCCTTGTAGGAACTAAGGGAAGACAAATTTTAGGAAACAAAGCTTAAAGCTGACCTTGGTGGTTTTATAGGGTAAACATAGATTTCTTTCTAATTTTTTTGTTATGATTTCACTTTTATTATAATAATACACAATACTATCATTATTATTGTATTAGGCCAAAATTTGGAAAAAGCCTTATTTTTTAAATGTGAACTATATTCAGTACCTACACTATGGGCTTCAAAATCTATAGTTCTCAAGCATATATAAATGGAATTCTGTTACTGTTGTTGTTTTAGCCCTTCAGTAAGCTATTTAGGAATCCTTCATGAGCATGATATCTTTAAACATCTAGAATCAAACCTAAAAGGCTGGGAAAACTGAGGGAAAACTTAAAAAAATATGTAAATAACCTATGTTCATGTGTAAGCAGTATTCTGGTTTAAGTGTCAAAGTAACAGAAAGTCTCCTCTCAACACAAGCGTGTAGCTTGAAATGGCACAGACATCTCCAGTACTTTCTTTTCTAAGTGAGGAAATGGTGTTGATTGAATACTAGAGATTTCAAGCTTCTTTGTCTCTATTTAAGTTAGCCATTAGCTCCTAATTCAGTGAGGACACCTCACTGACTCACTGTTTTTGTGGGATACTATTTTTAAATGATGTCTAAATATTCATTTCTTTGCAGTTTTCTCTAGTGAGCCTATTATTCCAGTGGAATAATACCAATTGAAAGTTTTGGTGAATGGTGTGATATTGGTAAACAAGTCTGATAGGTGTATCACTTGGAAAGAAAAGTTTGAAAGCTCTTAACCAGTGAGCTTATTTTCTCAGTACTCTATCCAAATTAGAAATTCCCTAACAAAAGCTGCTGTTGTGTTTTTCTTTACATAGATCTTGTAGTGAGTTAATTTGAGTATATAACTGTATCTGCCATGTATCATAGGCCTGAGATAAAATAAGCATTTTTTCCATCAGTGACTGAATCGCTGCTTGTGGAGGAAGAATAGTACTCATTTCTTTATTAATTAAAAAAAAAATGGATAGGTCCCTGGTTATATAGGAAAGAAAGGATAGTGGCCTTTGTTTAATATTTTTTAAAATCCATGGCCAAATCTTTGTCCCATTTAAATTTTTTAGCTAATATGGATCATTTATACATGCCCCCAAATTCCTGCAGTACCTGCGGTAAAACTATGACTTGATAGCACTTGTGAGCATAAATAGGTTGTCGTCATTCATGTCTCCAACTCCCTGGTGCCTTCCTTTTTATTTCTAAAGGGCTGGCCAGTTACCCTTCAGTCTAAAGCTACCTAGTCAATGACTTCGTTTGTGTTTTACTTTGTTTTGTTGTGATGTGTTTTTTAAATGCAACTCAGAAAGGCTGTCTAGTACACAATATATATTATATATAATATTTAAAAATTATACATAGTATAGTACAAAACATGAAGACAGTCATGTATTATTAATATTGCTGCTTTCAGTCCAACCTGGAGGTGTTATATAAAGCTGATTTCATAATTTTGGCCAAAGTGAATCTCTAGTATTTTTTATGCCATTGTATATTCATCTACTGCTCTGTTAAACATTAGTAGTGAATATTGTAGATATTAGTGAATGTGTCTGTTTTGTCTTCTGCTTATTTTATCTGATCATATCGTGATCAATGTTCTGTGTTTGTATAGCTGTGCTCTGGAAAATTAAGAAAAGGAAAAAGAAATTCTATTTTGTTAAACCTAGAGGGTACTAAAGGTTAGCTGAGAAAATGTCTAGTTAATTCACTAACTTTTTGTTTCTGTTTTGTTTTGTTTTTAAACCCTCAGATGGTGAGGTCTACAGCTTTGGGACTCTCCCCTGGAGAAGTGAGCCAGCAGAAACTTGTCCAAGCAGCCCCATTCTGGAGAATGCCCTGGTCGGGCAGTATGTTGTTACCGTGGCAACAGGGAGTTTCCACACCGGAGCGGTCACAGACAGTGGTGTGGTGTACATGTGGGGGGAGAACTCTTCTGGCCAGTGTGCGGTAGCTAACCAGCCGTATGTTCCAGAGCCAAAGCCTGTCAGCATTTCTGACTCTGAGAGCAGTCCTTTGTTGGCGGTCAGGATCTTGCAGTTGGCATGTGGTGAGGAGCACACTCTGGCATTGTCCCTCAGCAGAGAGATCTGGGCGTGGGGTACCGGTTGTCAGCTGGGTCTCATCACCACCACCTTCCCAGTGACAAAGCCACAAAAGGTGGAACACCTTGCTGGGCGAGTAGTGCTCCAAGTTGCTTGCGGTGCCTTCCACAGCTTAGCGCTGGTCCAGTGCCTCCCTTCCCAGGATCTGAAGCCAGTGCCAGAAAGATGCAACCAGTGCAGCCAGCTCTTAATTACAATGACTGACAAGGAAGACCACGTGATTATATCAGACAGCCACTGTTGTCCATTAGGTGTGACACTGTCAGAATCCCAGGCAGAAATCCAGGCCACCTCCACCATCAGCCCCTCCTCTGAAACCCTTGACAGCCAGGGAGAAGTGTTTGAGAACACTCTTGTGCAGAATGAGCCACCTGCTGCTACTGAACTGAATGTTGGAAATGTTCAGACCACAAGTGTTCAGACCACTTCCTCCCCACAAGATATCATGGGAACAACTGAAGTTTCTTCTGCAAGAAGTCTACCATCCTACCCTGACAGTCAGGCAGTAAATGAATATGTGCAGAAACTGTCGGATCGTTCAGTAAGAGAAAACTCCGAGAACGGTGAAAAGCCAATGCCATCTCAGGTACCTGCTAAATTTTGTAAAAGTGTTTCTGGAGTTGAACCATCTGAGTTTTTCTTGAGAAACTTTAAATGCCTAAGGGTTGGTATCATTTTTAATTTTTTTAGTTTGACTATAATTCTATCTCATCGTGCAAGCCTAGATCAGAAAAACCCTGGATTGATTCAAAATTACTCTTTTTGTTCAAATTCCGGCCCTTTATGATGTTGCAAGATATTACTGTGCTTGTTTTATAAGTAGCAAAATCCCATTTTTCTTGTCCAAGTACTTTTCCCCCCTGGCTAAGTTGGGCTCTCAGAAAAGTTTGATCTGACATGACTGTGTATTCACAAAGAATTCTCTGATCTGTACTTGCAGCACTCTTCAGGGTCTAGAGAAAAATCCTTTCCTTCTTTATGAGGGAAGCTTGCTATGTGGTGGGGATCCCTACCTCAAGGGACCCCTCGATTGAGGGCAGGCTTAAACTTGACTGGCATTGCATATTTGAATTCTTTTCAGTTATATCAGTGGTCCTTACTGGGAATCATTGGATGGAGGCTTTAATTTTTTTTTTTCAACTTGTTTAAACTATTTTTAGTTGGAAAACGTGTAATAAGTGGAGAGAAGCTATTTACCAGGGGCATATAGTAAACTGTGTCTCCCTGCTTCAAACAAATTGTTCTGAGGGATACTTGGTTTTTTATTCTCAGTAGAAGGCTTTCGCTTTTGCTTTTCCAAAATAAATCTAAATAGAAAGAAACATCTAACCATAGGGACTTCCCTGGTGAGTCAGTGATTCAGACTCAAATAAAAGAGCTACCTTGTGGCATTGTTTTCAGGTTTTTGAAACCACTTTACCTCTTGACTCTTCCTTACTGTTTGCTGGCTCAGGATAGAAGTGTGGCTTAGAGGAGTTTTCAGAAACAGTCTTAATTTCAGTCTACTTCCTGAACCTTGTAGATATTTGATTTTTTTTTTTTTTTTTTTAGTTAAGAAGCTGTTTGGAGAAAGAAAGGGAAGTCTAAACAAAGTGAAAGTAATAATTTAACAGGACTTGTGCATGCTAATAAAAAAGTTAGATTTTGACATCAGAAGTCATTCATCTGATTTGTTAAAATTGAAGTTAAAAGTTTATTTTGTACTGTTTATTTGATTAATAGATTGTCATTGAAATTGTACTTTTCTTAGGACCCAGTCATTTGGTTAAACATGTAAAGCCTTGGTTACCTGTGCTAGTTTCAGCAGTGTGTGTGTAGCTAAGTGTAACTCACTCATCTTTGTAAATAGTGTCTCAGTCACACAGCTAACCCTTAGGAATTTATGGAGCCTAGGATGAGTCTTTTCTTCTTCTGGCCAGATGTGACTGAAAGAATATCACATATTTATGAAATAAGCCAAAGTGTTTGGTAATGACGCATATGTCTCATTATTGAATTTTACTGACTGGGACTACTAAAATTGTGTCTTTTGTCAGAATTGCTGGGCATGTGTTTTTATTTACTTATTTTATGAATTGTTAAATGTAATTAAGTAGAGGAGCAAATTAAGACAATAGTTTAAAGTTTATATAAGGTAGAGTTGTTTTTTTTTAAATTTTCCTGAGCCTGACGCTAGGACCTCCCTAAGCCAGTCACCCCTAATACTGTTGCAGCTTCTGTCATATGCATGCTGTTAATGTGACTTCAGTCTGCCCGACTATTTGCGACCCTATGGATTATGGCCTGCCAGGCTCCTTTGTCCATAGGGTTCTCCAGGCAAGAAGTGCTGGAATGGGTTACCGTGCCCTCCTCCGGGGGATCTTCCCAACCCGGGAATCAAACCTGCGTTTCTTCAGTCTCCTGCTTTGGCATTGGCAGGCGGGTTTTTACCAGATAGCACCACCTATGAGTGTTTGTAAATAGAGGGTGGAAGTAGCAGCACTAGTTTTTCTGAACATGTTATCATGGGAACTGTGTTACCAAGGAAGTGATAGACTTTGTATTTAACTTTTTTTATATGGTCTATTTGTTTATTTTGTTGGATATTTTAATTAAAGACTCACACAGAAGTGGTACTTCTGAATTTAGTATTTAATTCACCAAAATGTGTTGAGTGCCTACTACATGTCAGACACTATGCAGGGAACAGGAATTATTTCCTGTAAGAAAAGCAGAAGCCAGTGTTAAAAATGGGGGGTTTGGTTTGCAATTCAGGACGAATGAAGAAATATTATACACACACACACACGTGTGCATACCCACACCTCTGGGATATTTGGGTAGCATAGGAAACAAAATTTTCACTGTGACCTGTGCTCATAAACCAAAAGCTTTTCGTGTGGGTTAGTAGGCTTATCTTTTTTAGTTAAGCAGTGGTGCTTGACAGCTCAGAGTAAATTTTAACTGATCTTTCACTAAGATACCAGAAAACTTTAGTTAGCTTTCTAATACAGCTGTGAATAACACTGAGCGCGTTGGATCCAAATGTTTAATGATTAGCCTCCCACATTACTGGCAATGAGAGCAAAGGTAATCTTTCAGTTTACCTTGTGCCTGGGTCATGGAAAATAACTCCTGATGAGATAGTAGCAGGGCATAAACGCGAAAACATAATTTAGGGGCTGATAATTTAGAGACATAGCTTATTCCTCTGCCTTTGTATGCTATATATAAATTTCTATACAGTATTTTAAGAAAAGCCTAAAAGAGAATTTTCTTAAAATTGAATTTTTTTCTTATAATTTCTTAGTAGAAACCTGTATAATTTTTCCTAGTAGTGATCAATAGTAAAGCTTACACTTTTTCAGCCTTCTATCCAGGGCAATTGCCTCATGTTAAAGGCTTTGTTTTCATACCTTCCCTCCCCTCTCCCCTCTACTGTGTTTTATTTTATAAAGCAGCTGGAACTTATTTTTAAATCCCATGATAAGATCCCACTCAAACAAAAGGAAGTACTTTTTGTAAGGAACTGTATTTCGAGTACTCTCTTCCATATAAATGTGTTAAGTACATGATCAAGAAGGGATACCTTTAGGTTGGAGATGAAGACCTCCTGTTTTAGAGTCTTATATTTGCGAATAGTGGTAGATGTTACGTTTTCTCTTTATTGATTATTTGTTGTGTAAGGGATTGTATTTTTACATGCTGTTTTATGTGTGTTTTTTTAGCCTCTTGTGGAAGCAGCAATCCCTAACCTACACAGCCCGCCGACCACGAGCACTTCCGCCCTCAACAGCCTGGTGGTCTCTTGCGCATCTGCTGTTGGTGTGAGAGTGGCCGCTACGTATGAAGCTGGGGCCTTGTCTCTCAAGAAAGTTATGAACTTTTACAGTGCAGCCCCTTGTGAGCCTGGAGCTCTGGCAGGCAGCAGTTCCATAGGCCCAGAAGGTCTGAAAGATAGCAGAGAAGAACAGGTCAAACAGGAGTCAATGCAAGGAAAGAAGAGTTCAAGTCTTGTGGATATCAGAGAGGAGGAGTCTGAGGGAGGCAGCCGAAGACTCTCTCTCCCTGGCTTGTTGTCACAAGGTGAGGGAACAACTAGCTTTTGTGAGCTTACTTCTGGTGAATCCAAGATGCTCCTGACATCACATATTGTGTTATAATAAATTTGCTTTCTTAATTACTAAAGTTAGCATATTCAAATATCAAGATTTATTTCATTAATTAATTTTTTAAAGTTGCATATTACTGTGCTTTAGAAATAACTTTAGACCCTCACTTTTTCATGATACATGCTTCTGCTTATGAACCTTGTATAAGCTAGTGGCACACTCAGCAGAAAAGATTGTAATTCTTAACCAGTGATGATCACTTTCTTTGTGACCCACAACTTAATGATCAAGTGACTGAGTCTGTACTTAGTGACACTTGATGATTTCCTTCAAAACAGTCTGTCACCAGATTGGTGTACAAGATTTGCACTGTGTTATAACAGCCTTTGGTATAATTTGCTGCTGCTACTGGTGCTAAGTCACTTCAGTCATGTCCGACTCTGTGCGACCCCATAGATGGCAGCCCACCAGGCTCCCCCATCCCTGGAATTCTCTAGGCAAGAACACTGGAGTGGGTGGCCATTTCCTTTTCCAGTGCATGAAAGTGAAAAGTGAAAGTGAAGTCGCTCAGTTGTGTCCAGCTCTTCGTAACCCCATGATTGCAGCCCACCAGGCTCCTCCGTCCATGGGATTTTCCAGGCAAGAGTACTGGAGTGGGTTGCCAGTGCCTTCTCCTTTAGAACACTGTAAAAGATGTCAGCATTCTTTTTTAAAAGATGAAGTTCTCTATAAAATAAAGTTAGCAGGCAAAATGCAAAAGCTTTTTAGTATTTTTCATTCATAACCATTTTCTTAGTTAGAAACTTTAACACTTTATGTCTAAAGTAAATCTTTTGTTACAATATTTATAGCATGCTTGAACTTAAGACCTTCATTTGGAAAAGCTTTACTTTTAATTTTGCTTTGACATGGAAGAAATATTTCTTAGCCTTAGTGTAGTACTTTGTTAAGCTTGTTCTTTAGAATACCAGTTACATAAGATGTCATATAGCCATTCTATATAAAAAATGTACCGAAAAGAATTTTGTGGCCAAATGCTTGGAAGTGGGGTAGGACTAAACAACTTTAAACATGGCTTTTAATTGCAGGACTTGTCCGTACCTTTAGCATGCTAATGTGTGTGTGTGTGAATCTCCACAGGTGCGGGAAGAAAGAATGTAGTAGGCAGTATTTACCAAACTCACTTAATCCCCAGTTTTGCAGTGAACCTATAGAATATGCTTCACAAATATCATGTTAGTATATTTTCTTGAAAATCAACAGTTTATTAAAACGGTACCTTTCTTCTCACCTGTCTGTTCCCTCATGATATTTCTGGTTTGTTTTCAGTCTCGCCCAGACTCCTGAGGAAAGCGGCACGGGTGAAAACTCGAACGGTGGTTCTGACCCCGACATACAGTGGAGAAGCAGATGCACTCCTGCCTTCTCTGAGAACAGAGGTGTGGACCTGGGGGAAGGGGAAGGAAGGACAGCTGGGGCATGGGGATGTTCTGCCCAGGTGAGTGCTGCCAGTGTTTACTGTTAGGCATTAGTTTAAACAAATAACTTCTCTCCCTTGAAGGTCTCCAAATCTCCACTTCCTCCTGGAGGAAATCTGGTCCCTTCTAGCTCTAGATTGTTATACACCATTAACTCTGATAAAAAACCAAAACAAACACCACCTGCTCCCCCCAATCATTCTTAGTCTTGAATTTGTTCCTAACAATAAAGGACTGAAGTATCCATGGTATATTTTTCCATCTCTTCTTTGATGTTTATTCATGTTAGAATGCAGAAAGGGCTGTTTGGGATAAGATTACATGTCACTGGAACATGTGAATGGTTCACGTTTTTAACTTATAAAAAAGAACCAACAGTTTTCTTAACCTGCAAGAGGTCTATCTGCTGCTGCCAAAATAACTATAACCACTGTATTAAACCATGTCTATTCATGTATATCATGGAAAAACTGTTTTAAGAGAAATTCTTTTGATATTAGCAATAAATATTTATAAAAGTGTGTAAATAGAATGATTATCTAAAACAGTCAGTTAATATAAATGTCTCTTTTCTCCTTAGCAGAGTGAAGCACCTAATTCATTAAAAAGTATACTTTCTGCCATATGAATCATTTAGTTGTTTTATGATTCTTAATAGATTCTGAATTATGGTGGTGAATTAGTGATTAATAGACAAAGATTAAATTGAAGCCATTTAAAATTACTTATATTTAGGAGTAGATTGAATATAAATCCAGTATTTTTAATTTTTTTTGGAAATATTTACTTTTACTTAAAAGCATTTATAATTTGAGAAAGTCCATGATTCTTGCTGAGAATACTTCTTACTCTGAGATTGTGTGTATGTGTGTATGTTTTTTTTTAAGGCTTCAACCATTGTGTGTAAAATGTCTGGATGGTAAAGAAGTAATCCATCTGGAGGCAGGTGGTTACCATTCTCTTGCACTTACTGCAAAATCCCAGGTAGGAGGCAAACTATTAAAAGCGGATCTTGATTTCATGAAAGACCAGCATGATGAGATTAGACTATCATTTGTTGAGAATCTTATCTGCTGTATGTCAGGCAACAATCCTATATCTCATTTGATCTTTTTAGTGTTTTACATTGCATTGTATTATTTCCATTTTATAGGTGAGGAAAGGGAGGTCTAGAGAAATTGTGTAACTTGGCTAAAGTCACATGTGTGACTGTAGAGTTTGGATTCAACACTGGTCTGCTTAACAGAGAAGCTTTTTTTTATTTTATTTATTTATTTATTTTTTTTATTAGTTGGAGGCTAATTACTTCACAACATTTCAGTGGGTTTTGTCATACATTGATATGAATCAGCCATAGATTTACACGTATTCCCCATCCCGATCCCCCCTCCCACCTCCCTCTCCACCCGATTCCTCTGGGTCTTCTCAGTGCACCAGGCCCGAGCACTTGTCTCATGCATCCCACCTGGGCTGGTGATCTGTTTCACCATAGATAGTATACATGCTGTTCTTTTGAAATATCCCACCCTCACATTCTCCATAATGTGCTCTTATGGAAAAATAGAACTCAGAGTTTTCTAAGGTATTGGTAAACTTTTATTTCTTGACGAAGAAAACACTTATTTAAGACAGTAAGAAAACAGAAGGCATTTCTCTCTTAAAATTGTGAGACCTGAAAGTGACCTCCAGAATCATTTAAAACCATGCCCACATACACAAATCCTTCTGAGAAAGGTAGATTTTTAAACTTAACTCTTAAATGTATTCATATAATGATTCTTTATCTTGCTATAAAAAGTCAGTAAAAGATTCTAAACACTTTAAATGTTTTAAATATGACATAATAGTCTCACCAAAAAGCCATTATAGCTCATATAAATAAATATAAATATTAGCAAAGAAAAGGATAGTTTGCTATTAATGTGATGAATCATCAAAAAGCCTTAAAAATAAGAAAATAGAAAGTTGGTAAGTTACAAAATAAACGTAAAAATTGCTAGCTTTCTTAAATACATAAAATAAAGCAGAAAGCATGCTTAAGGAAAAAAAAAGCTGTTCACAATTACAACAAAAGTGTTAAGGAAATAGGAACATTGTTAATAGGAAAAATGTAGAGCCCACATGACACAAATTCAAGAACTCTTCTAAGTTATAAAAGAAAATAGTAAAGAGGGAAAAATTTTATTTTTAGGTAAGACTGAACATTGCAAAAATGCCATTTCTTCTAGATCATTAAATTAGTAGAGTGTAAATTCAGTACTATCCCCAGAATATTCCAATATAATATTTACAGCTTAATAAAATGATTCCCAAAATTATTCTAGGAGAATAAACAAAGGAGGTGAGCCACAAAAATTCTGAAAAAGAAAGCATTAGCCTTATAAAACATATTACAAAACTACAAACAGATTATTATAACAGAAATACACTATAGACTAGAAATAGCCTCAAGTATATATAAGAATTTAGTCTGTGATAAAAAGTAGGCATTTCAGCATTCTGAATCAGCCACAGGTGTACATGTGTTTGGCAGCAATCGACACAATTCTGTAAAGCAGTTATCCTTCAATTAAAAAATAAATGTAAAAAATTTTAAAAAGTAGGCATTTCAGATCAGGTGGAGAAACAAGACAATGTTCAGTAAATACTGTTGGAACCACTGGCTTCTTATCTGCAGAAGAAAATTAAGAAAACTTTACATATTCTAATTCTGGATGGAGTAAAGATCTAGATGTTAAAAAATAAAGCTTTACATGTGTAAGAACAAATTTAGGTGATTTATTTTTTCAGTAATCTTAGGAGTAGAAAAAGATATGACATCAAAACCAGAAATTAGAAAGTAAAGATACATATGTTTGTCTACAATAATAATTCAACAGTCCCACACAGCAAAAATCTAAACACAAACCAAAAAACCCCACAAACAAATTTAAGATACATATGGGGAAAAACATTGTAACACATATGACCTGATCCATAAAGAAAAATTGTTTAAGAGCATTTATATTCCATTCACTGAAGAAAAAATAGAAGTAACCAGCAACAAAAGATGGTCAGCTACTCAGTGAGTAAATTTAAATTAAAACAAAATTTTCTCACCCATCAGGTTAGCAGGGATTGCATTTAATGCTAAGTGTTGGTGAGGGTGTGGGGAAAGGTGCACACATTGCAGGTGGGAATGTAAGTTGGACTTTGCTGGTAGACAGCTTGTTGGTGTATAGCGGAGATCAGAATGTGTGTGTTCACTGACTGCAAGCTCTTTGCTTAGGGATTTATCCTAAGGAAATAGATACGTTATATTTATATATATATAAAGAATTTTAATGAATTTTTACCTGAAGTAATTGGAAAGAAATTATTAATAAATATACTTACCTCATTAGGTAATTGATTAAACAACACCCACAGTGGAGTTTCACATAGTTACAAATGATACCGTAGCTCTATACTTATTGACCTGGAAAGATGTCAGTGTGCAGAGCATTACATAAAAAGCATCAGGTCACAAAGCAGCATTGATAGTAGAGTCCCACTTTACACTTGACATTTTGTATATTCATTATATATAGTAGATAATACAATTTCTGGAATTATATATGTGTATGTTCCTAAAACAAGGTAGGAGTTGTCTCTGAGTGGGTGGTTCATTAGTAGTTTTCACTTTCTTTTTGTTGCTTTGTACTGTCACAGTCTTGTACGGTGGTTATGAATTGCTTTTATAATCAGAATAAACAAAATCATTTGCATTAAGCATAGTTACTGTAATCTGATTGTTTTTTTGTCTTTAGTAGAGCATAGGTGCTTTGTGCTTCTCCTGCAGTGATTCTTCATAAATGAAAAGCTTTCTAGTCGTTCCATAGGAACGACTTTATTCTGTGGACAGGAGTTGTGTCCACAGAATAAAGAATTGTGATTCCTTTTTCCTTCATGGTACTTAGCTTTATTTTTAAAAATCACTTTCTTTATAAGAGGCAGTATAGGATAGTTCCTGGGATTAAATCCTGGAAAATTTGTGACCTCTCTGGGCCAATTCCCTTATATGTTAAAAAAAAAAAAGATTGATAGTGAAACATTAATTAATACACAGAAAGTATATTAAGAACAATGCCTGGCGGGCAATAAACTCCTGAGAAATGTTAGTTAAAATGAATTTTCTAAAGAGTTGAAAGACTAGGATAAGTAATTTGTGTGTAACTGTTGGTATATATGTGTTATTATAAAAGTTCAGAATTGGCATGCAAAAATCAGTGTCACATCTCTTACCTACTTTCCTGTGGTTTTCTAATAGGTTTACTCCTGGGGGAGCAACACATTTGGTCAACTTGGGCATTCTGATTTTCCAACAACAGTTCCCCGTCTTGCAAAGGTACTTTTGTAACCTTGATGACTTTTATAGCAACTTATTCCAGAATTCTAAGTTATAACACTTTATATTTCTCCAATTCTTGTTTTATAAAATTAGAAGAATTGTATACTTGTAACCTGTTTGTTATCACATACATTAAAATTTTTAAAAAACTGAAGCTGCTTGTTTTCAGGCAAAATGTTCCCATTTTTGATGTGTTAGTTTGTTTTAATATTTCTTTTTTTCTTAACTTCACTAAGTATTCATAGTTCTGTTTTTTTTTTTTTAAGTAAAAATGAACAGGTTATTTTAAAGCAAATATTTCTTGTACTGTGAGGTTGACTTCTAAGCTTTATACTACCACATAATGCCTACTCTGACTTCTCACCTAAGTTTGACTTTTTTTTAAGTGTAACTTTTACATAATACTATTTGATAGTTTGTTTTGTTTTGTTTTTATGTACACAGTAGTAAAACCTTTTTGTAACCCTTTTTGTTTTCTATAGGGAAGCTAAAAGTATAATTTCTTTATTGCTATATGAATTGGTTTTAATTTATGTAATGGGTACAGTTTTAGAGGACTGTTTCTCAACCTTTTTTTTCTGTCACAACATTCTGCAGAAATGCAAAATTCATCAGTAGTATTGACTCCTCATATAAGATCTGTTTGTTTTGGGAGTGGATGTGTTGTGGGCAGAGTAGGCATGATGATAGCCCAGTAGCCTAAGAGAATGGGATATGGGGCTCATGTGTTCGTAGTTTGAATCCTCTCCATCCTGATGCATGCTGTCTGCCCTGAGAGTATTAGAGACTAGAACGGGATGTTTACTTAAGTTTCAGGAACATGATTCAAAATATAAGCTACAGTTAATACATGTTCCAGTGATTCATGTATTCAGTGTACACTGTGCATCCATCACTACATAAGACCTTTACCTGTTGCCTTTCCTTCCAGTGAACTAATTTTACTGGGAAGGAAAGACTTAAATGAAACATTACAGAACAGTTGTTATTTCTAGCTCCAATCTTAAATATTTTTAGCATAAAATGTTTTAGTGGTAAGCTATTCAGTTTTGAATAGCACATCCTGTGGAGTTGGACATGACTTGGCAACTGAACAACAAATTCAATTTCTGATATTTTATTACAAATAAAAATATGGTAAATCATTGTTTCTTATTTTCTGTTCATTTGAATAAATTAGAACATTCTTATATTCCTACTGAGAAAAGTTTTATAATCCAGCATGGAGATGCTGGAAATACAATTTTTATTTAACATTTTAGAGTCGGACAAGAGAGAATAGAGTTTGTTATAAGGTTCTAGTTTCATTACTCTTTACCTATACCTCTGAAAATACAGCATCATGATTTTGGCCTTTATTTGGGGGGAGGTTTTATTTTGGTTTTTTATTTGAGAAAATTATTTTGAAGTCATTTTAATTAATGTGTGAATTAAAATCAAGTCAGAGTGAGACCTGAATTAGTTTTGATTAGAAACTAGGAAGATGACTCTTTCCTCCTGCAAAAATTTTAATTCATTCTTTGCAAAACTAGCAGGAAGTCAGTTTTATAGATGACCTGAATTTGAGAAGATAATGTCATGCCTGAAGAGGATAACTGTAAAGTAGTGGAGATGTGCGTGATAGTCACTCACACACTGTCACCTAATCGCCCAGGATGTGAACCAAATCTAGACACGTAATCTCAAGATTAGACAGTTTTTGCTTTATTGCTCCACGATGGCTGAAGCTGGGCCTGCAGGACTGCTGCTGGGGCAGTGGTTTTCACAGCAGAACCCTTCCTTCAGACGAAACCTTGTGCTGGATCCCCTGCCTAAAACAGATAACTGTGGGGCTGTCTTAGTTGAAGGATGGAGGTGGGTGGGGATAGAACCCGGGCACCTGCCTTTCCATGGTGGCTCCTAAATCACTACCTGGAATCCCGGAAACCTGAAGCCATTGGTTTGGGGCAGTGATTCTCAGACTTTTGCGTATATCAGAAACTCCTGGAGCACTTGTCGAAGCTGACCGCCCAGTCCCTCCCCTCAATGGCTCTGGGCCTGAGTTTGCATTTCTCACATGTTCCTAGATGATTGTTGCTGCTGCTGCAAAAGCTTCTTGTTGAGCATCATTGGTCTAGGGGATCCCTGTAGATGGGCTTTTAAGGGGTTCTGCCTATTGTAGCATCCAGGGACGCAGTGAAGTCATGTGAGAGAGTTAGTGAGTTCCAAGTCAGAAAGCAGTTTTAGCACCCATGGGTTTAGTTGGCCAGAATGGAATTTAGCCTAGTTAGGTTTTCTTTTTACCTTGATTTTTGTGTACATAGCAGAATATGAATGGACAAAGGTGTGTCCTAGCTGTCAGAATAGGACTCTACAAGTTTCTGGGTCTTTGATTGTAGTACAAGCTAAGTCCTATGACAGCTTCCAAAAAGAACAATTAAAATATCAAATGTATGGTTTTTTTCTTTTTGAATTCAAATTTTTCAGTTTCTTATAGAACAATCCAGTTCTAAATTTACTAGTTGAACAGGGTTCCTTTTCACTGCTGCATCTGTTCTTCAGTTGATTGGGTACGTTTCTGGGTACATTTCTGGGTAAGTCTTGCCCTCTGAGATGTAACTTTTATTCCACTTCTTCAGGTAACCTAACATTCTAGTTATTGTGGACTTGGAGTTGCATCTG
Source organism: Cervus elaphus (assembly GCF_910594005.1). Classification (NCBI taxonomy): domain Eukaryota; kingdom Metazoa; phylum Chordata; class Mammalia; order Artiodactyla; family Cervidae; genus Cervus; species Cervus elaphus. The sequence continues at coordinate 43,842,118 of NC_057822.1, forward strand.
ATTCCTTCATCTCAGACAGACATGTCTTCCTGTCATTGCAGGTGAACAGTGAAAATGGAGTCTGGAGTGTGGCTGCAGGCCAGGATTATTCCCTGTTTTTAGTGGATACTGAAGACTTCCAGCCTGGGTTATGTTACAGTGGCCGGCAGGACCCAACAGAAGGTGACAGCCTTCCAGAGAATCACAGTGGTACTAAGATGCCAGTCCTTCTCTCCTGTAGTAAGGTGAACAGGAATTAGATCCTAAGGCCCACATCCTGTAACACATGAGAAATCTTTTGTTTCTGTTGCTGTTTGTATGTATGCCTAATACTTAGTGTCCCTGACTAATGTATTTAAAATTGCAAACCACTTCCCATCCCCCTTCACTCCTCATCTCCTTTTCCTGCTTTATTTCTCTCTACATTGCATATCATCATCTCACCCTCTATAGAGTTTACTTATTTTGTTTACTGTCTGTCCTCCTTAACTGTAAAATTCATTAGAGTAGGGATTTTAAGCTCTCTCATTTACAGCTGTATCCTCTTTTATAAATACCTTTCATAAATATTTGTTGAAGTAAATACTTTTATAAATAATTGTTGATATAACACCCTCACATAGGAATATTAAAAGTACTTATTTCACAGCAAAGTTTTCTGACTGTGTTTATGGAGTCCTCAGAAATGAGTCAGAATAGAAGTTGAATAATGAATTTTTAACTGTTAGTAGAAAGTGAAAATTGCAGGGGCCTGAGGTGGGCTCATGGCAGACCTGACAGGCCACCAACAGTGCTGTTTCCCATCTCTTACCATCGTCTCTTAGCTTTTTCTTTTGTTTACTACTGTTAGCTTATTTTTCCTTTGTTGATCTGAATTTATTTGCTTTCCTACTACTTACCTCTTTTTCTTAAACTTAATACCATTGGTCTATTTCTGGTTTTCTTTTTCCTCACAACATTGCAAGGAAATTAACCTTCAAAGCTTGTGCATTCTGGGTTTTTTATTCTTACTGAATAATATATCCTATGGACTTTTTTTTTTTTTAATCCTTTGTTTTTCTGGCTAAATATGTAATTGTGGCTATATATAAGGGCAAGATCTTTCTTGCTAAAGGTAACACTGGCCAAGATTTGACTCTTGACCTGTATATAGCCTGTTATTCCAGACATACTAATTGACTCTTTGTAGTTCTTGGCCCTGACTCCACATTCCTCATTAAAGATTCCACAGTCCAGGTAAAGGATGAAATGGGCTGATGAAATGGGTGAGGCTCAATCTGTGTCTTTAGTTATCATGGGCTCTTAATAGTGTATTGAGCCTGCAACTTGGTTGCCTAGTTTAATAGGGATATGTGACAAAGACATCAAATGTTTTTGTTCAGTGCTATCATGAATAAATGACAAAGTCCACTTTTAAAGAAAATCTATTTCTATTGTACTTTTAAAATATAACTCCTAGATCCTTGATATTTTGACATACAGCATAGAGATGTCTATGCTCTACCATAGAGATGGTCTCTGCTCTTATCTGTTTCATGCGAAAAGAAGTCCTGAGACATGTGTTTGTATCATTTGGATCTTTGTATATTTAGAGTATTAGTGGTTCTAACTATGTGTAAAGTGAAATAAAAGGTATTGTGGCAATAAATAATACTATAGATGTTTATAGTTATATATATATATTGTGTTATAAGTATATAACAACAGTATACTGGTAAACCAGGCCTAAACATCAAAGTAAACTCAAAAGCTCTGATTTGTAATGTTTTCCAGTTTTGTGGGTTTTTTTTTTTTTGTAAATTTCAGTATTGCCACTTTCAAACTACTAATGATTTAATAACCAACTTGCTGCAGAATTCCTACATAGTTAGCTGTTGGCTCTCACCAGCTGTTATGAACCAACTTCAGTGCCCAAATTACTGCTAGTAAATTAGATTTTATCTTTAATCTCTTTCTTCTCCTGTTTTAGCTTGGGTATATAAGCAGAGTGACAGCTGGAAAAGACAGTTATCTAGCCTTGGTGGACAAAAACATTATGGGATATATTGCCAGTCTCCATGAGTTGGCTACTACTGAAAGACGCTTCTATTCAAAACTAAGTGATATCAAGTCCCAGATTCTTAGGCCTCTTCTTGGTTTAGGTAAGTAGAACTTCCCCCTCCACTGTTCCAGCCAGTCAGTTATCAGGAGTCTTGTTTTACCTCTTTTTCCTATATCACAAATAAAGAAAACTTTTTGTTTGAGTTGTACTCTGCTCCTTTCTTTCCAGTCTCTTCTTTTTGTGCCCAAGTGGTCAACAGCTTACAAGCCATTTCGTCTTTGCTGATAGCCCAGCTTCCCTATCCTGGCACCCCCAGAGCTCCTGTTACTTGTGGAAGTAGAAACACGGAGCTTTCATAAGACCCGTGGCAGAGAAGCAGAGCAACTGTGGAACAGTTGATCCTAGGAGTCAGACTTCTAAGCAACACTTCTAGCCACATTAGTTCTAAGATACCTTAAAAGTGTAAAGTGAAAGTGTTAGTCACTCAGTCATGTCCAACTCTTTGAGGCCCCCTTGGACTGTAACCCACCGGGCTCCTCTCTCCGTGGAATTCTCCAGGCAAGAATACTGGAATGGTTTGCCATTCACTTCTCCAGGGGATCTTCTGGTCCCAGAGGTCAAACCCGGGTCTCTAGCATTGAAGGCAGATTCTTTACCATCTAGGCCACCAGGCAAGCCCCAAGATAGCTTATATACTACTCCAAATTTTCATTTTCTTTGCTCTGCTTCTTAGAATTTTATCAAGTAGAACTTCATTTGAATTTACAAGTAGTATCTCAAAGTGTGAATAACTGTAAGAGTGTTAAGGATCTTACCCCCAACATTAGCAGAAATTGATTAAATCTTACCCCTTAGCTGTAATCAGTGACAACAGGGATTGAAGGTAAGGAGATAATATGGAGAAAATAGATTACAGTGGTCCTCGATGGGGTCCTGCTGTCTAGAAATACAATACTGAGGTCTCCAGGAGGTTATAAAGGAATACAGAATGGAGATGGGTGAGTGGGCTATTAAAGATTAACTTCCCCTAGTCGAAAGCTTTTGTAGGTTTGACCCTACTCTCAGAAAATGGAAAGGACCTTTTTTCTCTTTCATTCACCTGAACTCCTTGACCCCCTGTGAGGCCACAGAATTCAGACCAGTACTCTACTACTTAAATTGTGCTCTATTCATGCATCATTTTTCCACATTAGGGTGACATTGGCTTGTGTAGGTCAGTCTATTGTTTTTAATGGGAAAATACCTATTTTTCAAACAACTAACTTACAGTCTTCCTGAATTCAGTCCCTACATAAGCTGGAGACAGTCAGCATTTGTTTTTGTTTTTAACATGTTTTGCTTTTTTAAGTGTTGTGGAGTTCCTGTTCTATAAGTTCTCCTCCAATGGGTGGGCCTAGTACTTTGGCAAGAGATAGGAAGCAGTCCAAGCTGGAAGCTTCCTGGATTGCTCTGAAAGGAAAGTGAAACCTGTCCTTTTCCTATTCTGAGTCCTGATTTCTATATTGGTTTCATGTGGTCTGCTTATCAGCCTCACTGCTTAGAGAGAAGTCCTGCAAATTGGGTGTTTTGGACTGGGAAAAAGTAGTAGTCTCCTGATGTGCTTTATAAAGTTAAGAGTAACCAAGGCAGTCTAAGTCAATCTTAGACTATCTTGATCAAAGACAACCTTTTTGGAATCTTTTTCTTTCCATGGAAGGGCAGGGCATATCCAGGGGGCAAGCAGAACTGAAGTCAGTGTAAAAGTGGGAAATGTTGACAGAGGTATTGCTATAGAAGTGAATTTAATTCCTGGCTGTTACTAACCAGTTGTATAAAGGTAGATATTTCACTTCCTTTCCCTTGGCCTTAGAAGACTTGGCTTCAAGATGAGAAGAGAGTTGGATTACCACAGTGGTTATCAAATATTGGCTGGTCTTCAGAATTACCTGGAAAGCGCTCTTAAAAAAAATATCCATCTTGGTGTCTAAACTCTGGTCCGCTGAGTCAGAATCTGTAGGGGTTCCATGAATGTGTTTTTAACAAGTTCTTGAAATGACTGGACACTAATCTCTGCATTTTAAGCACTGTGATTATTTGGGTTCCATAGTTGAGAGTCCATTTCAACATGTTAAGAATTTTTAGTAAAGGAAAATTCATAATCTTGATCATAAGAAAGTATTTATATAATGAGTCTTTAGGTTATGTTATCATCATCATCGTTTTGTTCCAGAAAATCTGGGCACTGCAAATACAGTCCAGCTGTTGCAGGAAGTGGCAAGCCGATTCAGCAAGCTGTGTTACCTCATTGGTCAGCATGGAACCTCACTGAGCAGCTTCCTTCAGGGGGTAAAGGAAGCCAGGAGTTTGGTCATCCTGAAGCATGCAAGTCTCTTCTTGGATAGTTATACAGAGCAAGTATCCAGTCCGTGTCATGTTCAGTCTCTGCAGGGTTATTCTGCCAAGGAGAACAGCTCCTTAATCAGAAGATACTAGATTAGGGAGAGTTCTATAAGGTAATAGAAATTGCAAAGCAGTGCTTTAATCTTAAGACAACTGTATAGCTCCACATCACTACAATTTTAGTTTGCTCTAAGAGGGGAAATTTTTTTAAAAAAATAATGCATTCTCAAATTTCCTTCTGCATTCTAGCAGAATGATAGCAGTATTCTTAATTTACAAAATGTCCTATAATAAAGATGGCTCTTTAGAGAACAATTTTGTACTTAAATAAATTATACTAAAATTTGAAGAAATAAGTAAACACTATTTTAAGGTCAACTAATGATTGTAAATATGGAGCTCTTCCAATGCCTGCTTTTCACTGTTGTGTAAAGGAGGGTTTAAAAATAAAGATCTTTCTGTAATAAAACCTAGGATAGTGATCCAAGGTTCTTTTCATGTTTTTCAAGTAAAATATCCCAACTGTATTTGAAATATTCAGTATTTCTCACTTTTTCTTTTGCATTTTGCATTTTCATTTTGGCCTTGTGATGTGAGGCATAATTTAAGTGTTACTTTAATGTGTATTAGGTTATGCTATTGATCTGAAGTATTGATTTTAAAGTCACTCATAATCCTACTATCAGAAACAGCCATTGTTAATAGTGTATTTCTTTACAGACTTAGGCGTAAATGTGCAGGTGGATGTATGTGATTTTAGTTCTAAACAAAACTGAATATATTTGAAGCTGTTGGCTGTTGTCTGGGAGGAAATACCCTTGCTAGTCTTCTAACTCATCTTCTTTCAGATATAAAAAGTAGCATAATTTGATATGAATTTACTTTTTTAAACTAGATTTTTGTATGTGTGAAGGTTTCAGCTTTTACTGGTATTAATTTTTCTTTTTTGACTTGTATAGATCTTATGTGTATTTCTCTTTTTCTGCTGTAATACTTCAGGACTTATGCTTGGACCTGCTTTTATTTTGATTCCTTGGGTTTTTTAAATGTATTCATATAGACTGGGCAGGTAAAAAACTTTATTTGTATATGAATTTTAAAAATTATTTTTAATTGTGGTAAAATACACAACATAAAATTTACCATTGTAACTATTTTTAAGTGTTCAGTACCTTGGGGTGTTTTTAGTAGGAATTTGCCTTCTTTGTCAGAGTCAGTTGATTTTATTTGCCAGCCAAGAGGTGTGGAAGAAATGTACGTGGTGCGAAGCAGTGTGTCACGACTTCCTCTTTAACTATAGATCAGTACTTTACCAACAGTTTCTAACACTTTTTCGCTTAAGCTCTTTTAAACATATATTCTTACCTTCCCTATTGTTTATTTCTGAAGACTTAATTGGAAAACTTAAAGTGAAGATTAGAATTTTTTTAAAATCCAACAACTTAAATCGTATTTTCTCACATTTGTTAAATTACCAAAGTAAAACTTACCAAATAAATTCTAGCGTCTTCTGCATAGCTTAAAGTATTTTTTAAAAAAATTCCTATTAACATCTTTACTAAAATGGCCTTTTACTCCTGTTGTGATGATCACATAACATGCCCCACGTAGTTCATGATTGTTAACATCACAAAGTTCTGAAGTGAAACTCACTTATTAGATAGCAAGAGGTGTTTATTACAGATGCTTGTTCAAAACTCTGAAGAGCAGATTTACTTTTACACTAATATCTGTGTGTTTTCTTTTTTGCTCAAGGTATTGCACATCTATTACAAATTTCCTGGTTATGGGAGGATTCCAGCTTCTTGCTAAACCTGCCATGTAAGCAAATGCATAGTTTCCAATTATTCTAACAACCAAAGAACATGTTTTATAGCAGTCTGTGTTTTTGAGTGCCTAGGAAAAGCTAGTATTTCAGAGTCAAGTTCACAATAACATAAGTGAAAGCCTCTTGCTAGAGCCTGGATGGGTAGAAAGCAATTAATGAACTCTGGGTGACTCTGAGCTGTGGCAGCAGATGTTAAATTTGGATTTGGGCAGCCTTTCCAAAGTGGTGGTTCATGAATCCCATGGTTTTACATAGTTAAAGGCAGTAATAACTTCTTTTTTAACTTCTGTTTACAAGATGAGAATTTTAAGATATTCATTTAAAAAGAACCATTTGAGAATCTCTAGATCATAACTAGTGGGCCCACAGGCAGGTAGTGAACCTGCCCACATTTTCCTCACTCAGCTGGTTTATCACTTAGACACTCACCTCAGACTAGCATGGTAGTTTGATCTTCATGAAGTTTTTTTTTTTAAATATTGTAGTAAAATATACATAATATTTATCATTTTAACCATTCCTAAGGGTACAGTTTTGTGGCATCAGGTACATTCACATGTTGTATAAGCCACTATCTATATACAGAACTTTTTATCATCCCCAACAAAAATTCTGTGCCCATTAAAAATGACTTCCCCTCCTCCACCAGCCCCTGGTAACCTCTATTCTGTTTCCTGTCTCTCTGAATTTCCCTGCTCTAGGTACCTCACATAAGTGGAATCATACAGCGGTTGTCTTTCTATGTCTGACTTATCTCCCTAAGCCTGATGTTTTCAAAGTCCATCCATGTGATACCATATATCAAAATTTCATCTCATTGTGTATCTGAATAATATTCCATTTTAGGAATATACCACATTTTGATTGTCTATTCATCTGTTGACAGGCACTTCCGTTGTTTCTACCTTTAATATATTTTTTGGGTAACAAGTGCAAACCTACCCATATAAAGAAAGAGCAATATTGCCACTATTGGATTAAAAACTCCCAAGAGAAAATATGCTAAACAGAGTAGTTCAGGTTTTCTGAGAGCATACTAGGGCACCTTTTGGGAAAATTTATAGGCAAGTACTTCAGTGAGTCCAGAAAAATAATAGGGTTCAAAAGAGTTGGAATATTCCTGGTCTAGTACTGGGCATCCAGGAGAAATGTGGGCAGAGGGAGTATGTATTCACCATGTACCACCTCCATCTCTCAGGAGCTGGTCAAAGCAGAATACTGATGTAGGGTTAAACGAGTTCCCCCAGCAGAACATGGAGGAGTAAGTAGGACCACCCAACAAGCCAAATATAAACAAAAATCTGGGCCATGTTCCCTGCAGCACACTCTCCAAGATCTCTTAATTACATTATACAGCAGTCCACTTTGTGACATTGAACTTACAGGTTCCTGGAAATTATTACATATTTCTCCATCTTTCCAAGATAATATTTTATAATTTCTGAGTTAAGCATCTCTTTATTCCATAGTTCTCTAAGGGATTATAAAATTACTCGTTTTTGTTTTATAGTCTTGTATGACATTGTTCTGTTTTTGAAGCGTTCTAGCTAAGAGTTACAGTATCGTGCTTACAAAGCAGTGAGGGCAGTACTTGGCACATAATTATTGTTCATTAAGTGGCAGATAATGATTATTATTCTGTTCCACCGACTCATGAACTATACAGTCCATGCAGTTCTCCAGGCCAGAATACTGGAGTAGGTAGCCTTTCCCTTCTCCAGGGGGATCGTCCCAACCCAGGGATCAAACCCAAGTCTCCTGCTTTGCAGGCAGATTCTTACCAGCTGAGCCACAAAAGAAGAACCCTTTTACTTCTTTACAGATCTTTTAAGTGTTTTAGTGTGTTGTGGATAATCTCAGTGGGTTACCGATCAGCCTTAAAATTCGCAGTAAAGTTTTAATCATGAACTTATATATGTATGTGCTCAGTTGCTCAGTCGTGTCCAACTCTTTGTGGCCCCATGGGCTGTAACCCACCAGGCTCCTCTGTCCATGGGATTTTCCAGGCAAGACTACTAGAGAGGGTTGCCGTTTCCTATTCCAGGGGATCTTCCCGATCCAGAGATCAAACCCACATCTTTTGAGTCTACTGTATTGGCAGGAGGATTTTTTATCACTAGTGCCACTTGGGAAGCCTAAACTTAGAAGCCCAGCTGGTAAAGAATTTGCCTGCAATGCAGAAGACCTGGGTTTGATCCCTGGGTTGGGAAGATCCCTTGGAGAAGGGAAAGGCTACCCACTCCAGTATTCTGGCCTGGAGAATTCCAAGGACTGTATAGTCCATGAAGTCACAAAGAGTCAGACACAACTGAGCGACTTTCACTTCACTTCACTTCATAATTGAATGTAAAAAGTGAATATTGGTTTCAGTTTGAAATGTTTTTTCAATGATCTCAGTGATTTTAAAACCCGCACATATAATTTGCTTTACTGTTCGCTGTTAATTGCAGTACTGGCATCTATACCTTTTAATACGCCTTTGTAGTAAGCTCTTATTAGATGATCACAAATTGAAAAAAAAGAAATTAGCAGTATTTAGTAGTCCATGCCAATTTTGTTAGAGCAAAGAACTTTGTTTTTCTTCCAGTATTTATGTTTAGCACAAGTGATTAGAACAGTTGGTTTTGCCATTTATTGTTGTGACTTCCTACTTGGAAATTAACAGGTAACTGTGTCAGCTTGTCTCCAATTATTCCCTATAACTGTGGGATGTATGATTCATTTCCTAGAACTTTAGGCACAAGTCAGTGATTCACTGTATCTATTATAGTGTTACTATTCCTACCATTTACTACTTTTTATACTCAAAAATCCCATATTTATAGGCAGGGAAATTGTTTTAATTACATCATGTTTATTTCATTGTATTAATCATCTGTTACTTTCTTCCATAGCACCTAAATGTGTACATTTTGAAGAAAGTAGTGTGTGGTGAAATACTTCTATTTAATATCATGCATATTGTCAATATCAAAATGATTAACTGAATCCCTTTTTTTCTCTACCTTCAGTGATTTCCTAAATAAAAACCAGGAGCTTTTGCAAGATTTATCAGAAGTGGATGATGAAAACACCCAGTTGATGGAAATTTTGAATACTCTGTTTTTCTTGCCAATCAGACGACTTCATAGTTATGCAAAAGTTTTGCTAAAACTTGCTACTTGTTTTGAAGTGGTAAGCTCACATATTTACCTCTTGTGGACACTTGGGAAGCCAAGGATCATAGTTGTTTGTTTGAATTATTCTACCCCAAGATCTGGAACTCCACTAAATTTATTTTTCTTCAGGGAAATGAAAGAAGAAAGTATGGCTGTAGGTTTATCTAGTGTTCTTTGCTATGGATTCAATTTCCTTTCAGGGCCCTGACAAGATTCACTTTATTCATTTCATGTCCGTCTAAAGCTGAGACCCAGTTTTGCTACTCATTCAGTAGTTGTCCAACTTTGAGTACATACCGAGTACAAGTTACAAGTTAAACAGAGCTGTTAAAACCCTGCCTGTGATGACACACCCTTCTAAGGCGTGGCGTTAGCACCTGGCCTGGATTCATGGTAGACTTCATGCCAGGTATTTGGGTCACTTTGGCTTATGCTGTGAAAAATCAGCAGTGTTACAGGATTTTCTCAAATGTTAACTAGATCACTTTCTGTATAAAGTTAGTTAGGTGGAGTCCTAGAAAATTTGCATCACTCTAGCATATATTAAAGCTGGTCCTAAGACAGTTACTTTTGAAATTGTACTGAAATGTGTTGTTTTAGTTTCCATTCCGAAGGGCTCTAGAGAAACCATAATGATTCTAGGGTTTCTTATAGTTCAGAATTTTTTATATCTTGGGATCCTTATTTAGGACAGATGTTGTCTTCAGAATGATCTAGGAATTTATGTGGCCTCTTTATGTTTGATCCTACCTGGTCTTGTAGGTCTTTTCTTTTGTCTGGTTTCGGTGTTAGCTCAAACTGATCTAATTTCAGCTGTATTTCCAACTGTAGCAAGTTGGAAGATTTTCTTCATTTGTTTGAACTAAACAATCTCAACAGATTAAATGCAGTGGCAGATATGAAAATCCAGCTGTCATCTTTTAACTCAGATAATAAAGAGATTTGAAAAATGTGGGACAATGCCGCTTTTCATATGAAACATTTTTTTTGTTTTGAAATTTTAATTTTAATTAAAATTTTTGGTTATATTTGAATTAATAAAGATTTAAAAAATTTTCAACTTTATTTTACCATATGGTAAATATCAAGAGATTATAGCCCACAGAAGCAAAATAGAGGGATCCTGAGACCAAAACCATTGATAATTCCTCTCCTATCCTGAGTTCTCTGCTTTTCTCCTTACTGATAACTGCCAGTGTTTGTTTCTTTTCCCTCTTGAGTTCTTCCCCCATTTCATATGTACCTGTATGTGATACATGTGTAACTGTATGTGGTAGAATTTTCTGGAGACAGTCTTCTTTTTTCTCAGTTCCCTTTAGTGTACCATGTCTTTTCTTAGGCTGGCTTCCTTCCCTAAGTTTATTACTATATATCTAAACCACAATGAGTCTACAAATTCTGGACAATTGTTATATATCCTTTCCCCCCACCTCTTAATTATTGGCCTCTAGACATCTCCAGAATACCAGAAGCTGCAGGATTCCAGCTCTTGTTATGAGTCGCTTGCTCTCCATCTCGGCAGGAAAAGGAAGGAAGCAGAATACACATTGAGTTTCTGGAAGACCTTTCCTGGAAAAATGACGGTAAACCATGCCAATGGTCATTACCCCACAGACAGCAGGCATAGTGTAATAGCTGCCGTAATTTTCTTGACTCCTCACTTGTTTACGGTAATGGTGCTATAGTGACCCCTTTTCTAAGGGTGATCTAAGGACCACAGCCATTGGGGTTCTGGGTATCAGCACCTTCCCTCATCGCTGGGAATCTTTTCTGAATATGTCTCTTCTTCTGGTTGTTTGCTCCTGAAAGTGAAAGTGAAAGTTAGTTGCATAGTCATGTCCAACTCTTGTAATCCCATGACTGTGGCTTACCTGGCTCCTCTGTCTGTGAAATTCTCCAGGCAAGAGTACTGGAGTGGGTTGCTATTTCCTTCTTTAGGGGATCTTCCTGACCCAGGGATCGAACTCCGGTTTCCTGCATAGCAGGCAGATTTACCAACTGAGCCACTTTCCTGTCTTTTTTATTTTCCTTGGAGCTCTGCTTTTATGAAATATTTGGGTCCCATCTGAATTTAAGTTTATTAATACCAAACTAAGCTATGACCAACAAATTCTCCTAAATGTGATTTGTATTTTTTTTTCTTTTTCTCCTTGCATAAAATAATTTTGATACTTTAATTTTCTTTTTGTTTTCAATCCCAGGATTCCTTGCGGAAGCCCGAGCGTCGGTTGCTATGTGAGAGCAGCAACCGGGCCCTGTCCCTGCAGCATGCGGGGAGGTTTTCTGTGAACTGGTTCATTCTCTTTAATGATGCCCTAGTCCATGCCCAGGTAGGCTAGATTCCCCACCTCAAAAGAGGCCATGGGAGGGGCGGTACTATGAGTATTTAATTAATCGTACCATCAGTTTATTTTACAAACTGTTGTGATTTTCCTGAAACACTTGAGTGAAAGAGAATGTTTAGCTTGCTTGGTGGCACAGGCTAGACTTCCAGGAGCTCTTTTAGTTTCCAAATTTAAAATGAGTGTCAGCCATGTGAAGGGGTCCTAGCCACAAACATGGCGAGACCACTGGGGTTAGCTGTGTTATGGGGCTGTGGCTGAGGTGGACTTAACCACTTGAAAGGGGTTCTGCAGCAGCAACTTCAGGGCCCACATGGGCTTTCTCAGACGTGTGTCCATATTCTTTGTTTCAGTTCTCCACACACCATGTTTTCCCTTTGGCCACACTGTGGGCTGAGCCACTTTCTGAAGAAACTGGTGGCGTGTAAGTGTCCCTCCTATCTCATTCCCTTCTTGTGTTATTTACCCAGGTTGCTTCCTTAGACAAATAAAAGCTCAAGAGGCCTCCCTGTTGTGTACAAGAGTACTCACCATCCCAACACATAGATAGTAAGTGGCCTAGAGGGAAGATCATGACAGAGCCAACATGATGAGTGTTGGAAGGGCTTCTCCACTGCTTACATCCCCATTGTTTAACCCAGAGCAAAGAAACTGTCTTTTTCCCACTGTGGGAACCAAACCCAGGGCAGGACTGCATTTATATCTAATTGACTTCTGATCCTCCTGAAATAAACAAGTTGCTTTTCATATTTGAGGATTGATGTTACAACGACAGGTTGTCATACCTGCTGGCCTTTATCCTTGTGCACATTTTAGGAATGGCCTAAAGATAACTACACCCGAGGAGCAGTTCACTCTCATTTCATCAACACCCCAGGAAAAGGTTAGTCTTACGGTATTTTCTTTCCATCTTTGGCCTGGCTGTTTCTGTCTCTTACGGTAGTGAGGAAGAAATACAAATTGTTCTTGCTTGCTTAATGATCCATAATTATGTCTGATAAATCTTCATTAAACCAGAACTAATAGATTTTTGTTGTTGTTTTAATGTAACAATTTAAAACATAAAGCAATGAATTTTAAGAGCCAATCAGTGTTACTCAATAAAGAGAGTGTTAGGAGTCAGATGAAATTTCCACACTAAGGAAAGCTATCAAGATGTAAAGCAATGCTTGATGAGTTGTTGCTTTAAGCTTGCTGGCATGTGCTTTTTGCTCTTAGACAAAGTGGCTCCGGGCTATAAGCCAAGCTGTGGATCAGGCTTTGAGGGGGATGTCTGATCTTCCACCTTATGGAAGTGGCAGCAGTATTCAGAGGCAGGAACCACCAATTTCACGCAGTGCCAAATACACTTTCTACAAGGATCCTCGCCTAAAGGATGCAACCTATGATGGACGCTGGCTTTCAGGGAAGCCTCATGGCAGGTTAGCATGTTCATGATTTGATTTATGTCTGGAGTCAGGATGGTAATCTAGCTACTGAAAAAGTACTGATTTTCGGAAACTTTAATTGACACATATTATTCTTTGCTTATGCATTTCCAGAGGGGTTTTGAAGTGGCCAGATGGAAAGATGTATTCTGGCATGTTCAGGAATGGCTTGGAAGATGGGTAAGTACATTGTGAACGTAAGTGTCTTAAAGTGTGTTATTTTGTGCTCACAGTTATTTTCAAGACAGTAGCATTTTATGCTTTTGGAAATGGATTAGGACTTATCATGCACAGGTATGAACATGAAGAGAGCTTGGACTCCAGGCTGCAGCCTTGTTTTACCTAGAATGAATCATTTGCTTTGACAGTTGATGACCTTAAATTACACAGCTTCTATCTGTTGACATAGGACTGTTTTTTCTATCCATTTCTCAGTTGTAAGGACTGAGAACCTTGGGTAATGTTGATGTTGAGACTGTTGAGATCAAGTGCCCCCTTTATACAAAGGACATAGAGAAATTTTCCCTTCAATAATTTTAATTCATCTTTAATTTCTGTGATCTGTTGAAGGGGAAATCTTCTAAATGATGTTTATCTTCATGATATTCAAATGATGTTATTTTTATATAAACAAGTCATGTTTTCTAACACTATAAATATGTTTACATGATAAATGTATGGCAGTGAAGTGTTTTGTTTCATGTTAGAGAACTAATTTTATTTTACTATATAAAAAGATTATTATATAAATTGGGTAGGTGATTTTTGTGTGTGTGATAGTATAAATTTTGATGTCTTTTAATCTCTATTTCATAGAATTTCAGAATGAGAAGAGACTTGAGATACTCTTGATTTACCTGCCTTGTTGCACAGATGAGGGAGCTGGGTACCTAAACTTACCCAAGGTGATGCAGCTAACTGGGGGCAAAAATAGGCCTAGGACACAGATTTTCTGTTTTTCATTGGACTTGGGATAAAACACCTAATTACTCTGTAATGGTGTTGATGTCCCATTCCTCTAAGACTTGCCAAATAGCTTAGGTAATAGGTAACCACATAAACCAGTAACCCATTTACTCTTCTAGGTAGATCTTTTCTCGTTCTTGTTATATTTACCAATATATTCATACCAAAAGTGAGTATGTCATACATGTATCTTAAAATGTTTTTATTTTCCTTGGCAGATATGGAGAGTATAGAATCCCAAACAAAGCACTGAACAAAGAAGACCATTATGTAGGCCATTGGAAAGAAGGAAAAATGTGTGGTCAAGGAGTCTACAGGTAATAGCATTGGAAAGGTTGCTAACTGGTTGCTAATGAGAAGTTGCTGTTTAACATGGGGAGCTCACGGCAGTACTCTGACAGCCTGAGGGGCGGGATGGGGCGGGAGGTGGGAGAGAGGTTCAGGAGGGAGGGGGCATGTGTATACTTAGGGCTGATTTACATTGCTGTATGGCAGAAGTCAATACAATGTTGTGAAGCCATTATCTTCCAATTAAATTTAAAAGAAAAAAAAATCATGTAAACCTGAATGTTCTGTTTCCATGCAGTAAATTTTACTTGTCCCTAATGACTGAAAATGTGTTGACTCTTCTTTTAAATATCAGCCTCTCATCTATCACAGGATGAAGATATTAGCTTATTATTTAGTTCTTAAAACTGTAAAATCATTGTAAACCATAACTTTCTCATAGAATCTCCTAGATATCTTGCTTGTGAATTTATCTGATATTTACTGCATAGCTCTACTATGGATAAAACCTGTCATTCTTTCAGAGATCACTCATTATTTCATTTTCCCATAAGGGACACATTTTCCCTCATGTTAACATAAAATTCCCCCCATAACACCTTCAGCTTCTTAAACCCAGTCTTTCAAAAATGAGATATTTGATTGGTGAAAAATAGTCATATAAATAAACAAATAGAGCTACCAGTGAGACATGAGTATAATTTTGAATTTCCTAAACTTTGTAAAAATGAGCATCAGAATTCAGTATGCTTGTGATCTTTATCCATTCTTTCTAACCACAGTTATGCCTCTGGTGAAGTGTTTGAAGGCTGTTTTCAAGATAATATGCGTCATGGTCATGGTCTCCTGCGAAGCGGAAAGCTGACTTCCTCTTCTCCCAGTATGTTCATTGGCCAGTGGGTAATGGATAAGAAAGCAGGATACGGTGTCTTTGATGATATCACAAGGTACAGTATTATGCTTCTGCTCTCTCAGTTTAGTTGAGGGGGTAAGGTTCCTACACGTCTCTAAAAAAAGATGATTTTATGAAGGCTAAGTGTATTAATTGGACAATACTGAGAACATTTTTAATAAGAAAATAGAGTTATCAGGTGTCATTTTATTCATTTGGTTGTGAACCAGACAACAGGTTACTTCTATACAAGATCTGGATCATTCAAAATTAACATTGGTATGATTTTCCTTAAAGCTTCACCCCTACAAAGCTTTTCATGTCTCAAAGGGGCTACCAAATCTATGACTATTATACAAAGAAAAACCTTTAATGCAGTCAGTAGATAATAGGAATAAAAAGTTAGGAAGATCAGTGAAAATTCCCTTTTGGGATTATAAAATAGTATCTAAACACCTTTCTATGTAGCTGTTCCTGTCAAGCCTCTGACTTGTTACCATGCCAGCCACCAGGAATCAAACTTGGTTAAATTCAATGAACTAAACTTTGGGGAGGAATATAGTTTTTTGCCTCTGTATTTGGTGCGGCCTGATTTGCTTTTAGACTGAATGTATAATCTCCCCCTCATGTTATTGTCGGGGCTTCCCAGGTGTTGCTGGTGGTAAAGAACCCGCCTGTGAGTGCAGGAGACGTAAAAGACGTGGGTTTGATCCCTGGGCTGGGAAGGTCCCCTGGGGGATGGCATGGCAACCCACTCCAGTATTCTTGTCTGGAGAATCCCAGGGACAGAGGAGCCTGGTGAGCTACAGTCTGTAGGGGCGCACAGAGTCGGACACGACTGAAGCAACGCAGCACACACATGTTATTGGCATAATGTGGGACTGAAAATTTTTGCTGTAGTTACTAAAATCCACGGTTATTTAACCGGTAGTTTGTACTCATTTGATTTTTTTAGTGGAGATTAGGAAGATTTCTCTGAGTTTGAGTAGGTGGAAGAATGAGCCTGCTTTTTTGATAAGCCCCATTTAAGTCAGTAAACTTTGGTTAAGAAAAATTGTGCATAGGTTTAAGTTCACCTTTTGAATGACATTGTTTCGAGTTGAATTCTTGGCATTAATTAAATATTTTACAATTATCAAGGAAGCCCTGAAAGTATATACAGATCTATGTCTGATCTATGTGTGTTAATCACTCGGTTGTGTCTGACTCTTTGCAACCCCATGGACTGTAGCCCGCCATGCTTCTCTGTCTGTGGAATTCTCCAGGTCAGAACACAGGAGTGGGTAGCCATTCCCTTCTCCAGGGGATCTTCCCAACCCGGGGTTTGAACCAGATCTCCCGCGTTGCAGGCGGATTCTTTATCATCTGAGCCACCAGGTCCTGTGAGGACAGTGCTCAGAGTGGGATGTGTTTGCAGTCACACTGTCCCATGTTGGAGGAGACAGCGTTGCCACTTAATTAGTGAAATGCGACAGATACTAACCTAGGGCTGATGCTTGGTGTCTTCCATGTGATCACTCTTTTTTCCCTGCCTCATCCTTATCATCACTGATTTTTAAACTTCTTTTAATTTCTTTTTCTATTTCTCTGCAGAGGGGAGAAGTATATGGGACTGTGGCAAGATGATGTATGCCAAGGCAATGGTGTAGTAGTTACCCAGTTTGGTTTATACTATGAAGGCAACTTCCATCTTAATAAAATGATGGTAAGTGGAATGTTTTGCATATAGTTACAGTTGACTTTTTAAAACTCCTAGTCCTTAATTTTTAAGTCATCTTTTTATTAATGTTCCACCTTCCCTAATACAATTTTTCTTATCTTTTTTTTTTAAGATTATGTAAGGCTTTGGAGGATGTGGCTACAAAGACCCTAAGTTGCTGCATGTTTTAAGTGTTGTGATTTTTGTTTTGTTTCTTCACATAGGGAAATGGGGTTTTACTTTCTGAAGATGATACTATCTATGAGGGGGAATTTTCAGATGACTGGACCCTCAGTGGAAAGGTTGGAAACTTTTTTCTCTTAATAATCTTCTACTGATTTTTTCTTGATCTTTAAAAAAGCTAGCCTCCAATAAAATTTAACTGTTTCAAGTGTGCATTTCAGTGATTTTTTTAGTACGTATGCAGAGTTGTACAACCATTACCACGATCCAGTTTGAGATCATTTCCAACACCATCTCCTGCTCGGTTATAATCATTCCCTGGTTCCACTTCCGGCCCCAGGCGACCTCTGATTAACTTTATAGATTTGCCCTTTCAGGTCCTTTCAGGTAGTTGGAATCACACAACAAGGGTTTTCTTTTGTGTGGCTTTGCACACTTAGCATGTTTCTGAGATTTTTATGTGTTGTGGCATGCGCAATATTTTATTACTTTTTTATTGCGGAACAGCATTCCAAACCACATTTCGTTTGTCCCTTACTAGTTGATGGGCACTGGATTATTTTAAACTTTAGACTGTTTTCAACTTTAGGCTACTGTGTATAGTGAAGTTAACTACAACAACTTTTCTTCTTTTTTTAATTGAATTATGATTGATCTATAATGTTGTGTTAGTTTCAGATGTATAGCATGACTACTCAGTATTTTTGCAGATTTTGCCCCTATTATAGGTTATTGCGAGATAAAGGGTATAATTCCCTGTGCCATACAGTGTATCCTTGTTGCTTATCTACTGTGCACATAGTACTTTGTGTCTGTTAAGCCCGTACCCCTAATTTGTTCACATCCTATCCATTCCAATTTCAAAACCACAGGTTTGTTTTCTGTCTCTGAGTTTGTTTCTGTTTTCCATTTCCACTTCTTGTGTGAACATGTGTTCTCATTTCTCCCAGGTGGATACCTAGGAGTATAGTTGCTGGGTTGTATGGAAAATTGATGTTTAACATATTAAGAAATGGCCAAACTGTTTTCCAAAGGGGCTGCATCATTTTACTTTCCTAGAGTCAATGTATAAGGATTCTAATTTCTTCACACCTTTGCCAGTATTATTTTCTTTTTTTCCTCTTTGTCATTCTAGGGGATGTGAACTGAAACCTCATGGTTTTAATGAACATTTCTCTAGTGATTAATAATCTCACTATAGAGCATATCTTCAAGTACTTACTAGCAATTCATCCGTCTTCTTTGGTGAAATGTATATTTTCAAATATTTTGACATTTTAAGAATTTACTTGTTTATAGCTTATTGCATTTTAACATCCTCTGTTTTTTGATTTTCTATTTTATGTCTTCTCTTTTTCTTGATCAGTTTAGTTAAGTGTTGGTCTTTTTTTCTTAGTCAATCCAGTTAAATGTGTGTCAAGTTTTCATATCTTTTCAAAGAAGCAACTTTTGGTTTCATTGTTTTTTATCTCTTATTTTCTTTCTCATTGATTTTTACTCTAATCTTTAGTATCTTCTTGCTTTGGGTTTAGTTTGCTTTTTTCTAGTTTTGTGAGGTGGAATTTTAGATTATTGATTTCAGATTTTTTTTATAATATACACATTTACAGCTTTAAGTTTGCCTCTAAGCACTGCTTTTGTAGCATTGCATCAATTTAGATAAGTCGTGTATTCATTTTATACAGCTCAAAGTATTTTAACAGTTTTATTTGTTATTTCTTTTTCTTTAACCCATGGGTTATTTTCATATACTCTTTTTGCACATGCATATACATACACTTTTTTTTAAGGATTAGGGACTAGTTAAAAGTGAAAATGCCAACCATTTAGTGCTGTTTTTTTTTTCCCCCCCCCCCCCCCCCCCCCGCTTGATTTTTAAGACTGGAAATACTTCCTGTAATTCCACATTTTCTCTGCCATTACCTAGGGAACACTGACTATGCCAAATGGAGATTACATTGAAGGTTATTTTAGTGGAGAATGGGGATCTGGGATCAAAATCACTGGAACATACTTCAAGCCTAGTCTGTATGAGAGTGATAAAGACAGACCTAAAGCTTTGTGAGTAATGACTGTTAATTATGGATTAATTATTGAATGTTTTGAGTTGTCTTGCTTTTGTAAAAAGTGATTAATATTTCAAATGCAGAACAAGTTTTTAAAATCTGTTTTTGTAAGCAGTGTATAACCCCAAATCATAAACTGACACTGCTACAGATAGCTAAGTCTACAGTCTTGACTTAGATTATAGCCTCAGAGCATAAGTGTTTAAACTGATGAAAGTTCTATGTGCAGGAATGATCTTACTGTTAATGGTGCAGGAATCCAAGTTGATCGAAAGAGGACCTTTTAAAATGGAAGCTCTACACAACTTGATTTTGAAAAGTAAAGATCAGCCCTAGAAATACAATAAGTGGAATAGTATACGCTGCATATATGGGAAAAAATCAAAGTCACTAAGTGTATTGTGTTCTTTCTCTAGGTTTTTGGCACGTTTATTTTCCTTTACTAATTCCAGCTTCTGCTTTGTTTTTGTATTTTGATAGCATCTCAGATTCTTTGTTTTCATGGGAGCGTGATATGCTTTCTGTAGCATGTTTATTCTTAAAGAGTATTTTTAGAAGCTGGTGCATAATGTATGTTTCAGCTCTTACTGTGAGATATGCAAGGCACAGAAACTTCTCTTTTTGGTAGGAATCAGTTTTTCAAAATCAATTCTGTAGAAATGTAGAAAGCAAAGGAGACAAATCTGATGTGCTTCATACTTAACAGTTCATACACTTTAGTATCTAATAAACACTAAGTAGCTAAAAACCATCCCTTTACACTTTTTATTCAGTCTTTAAACAATGGAGCCACTATCAACTTGGGCAGCTTTTGTCACAGAAGTATTTACAGTTTGTATATTATTAGAAAGTTTCTATTCCTTAGGATATTTGCACAAAAATAAGTGATCAGTAAAAATCTGACATAACCTTATTAGCAGGAAGCTTGGAAACCTGGCGGTACCAGCTGATGAGAAGTGGAAAGCCGTGTTTGATGAGTGCTGGCATCAGCTCGGCTGTGAGAACCCAGGCCAAGGGGAAGTCTGGAAAGCATGGGACAATATCGCCGTGGCCCTGACCACCAGTCGGCGCCAGCATAGAGACAGGTGCGTGGATGCCTGCCCAGCACAGAGCCTGGTGGGAGACGAAACCTGAAGCGAGTAGGTTGTTAAGGATTTCCACATTTAGGTTTTAAGTACAGTTTAGAAGTCAGTGATGTACTTCTGGGTAAGGATGGATAAAACACGCCTCCCTGTGTCTTCTACTGAACTCAACTACTAATATAAAATGCAGGCAGAATACACGGTGAGCTGTTCAAAACTCTGAAGAGCACGTGTCAGCAGATTATTGGGGGAGAGCACCTGAATTCAGCGTGCCACCCGACCAGTGGAGAGCTTACAAGCTTTTTAACCTCAGCGTTTCTCAGCTTGAACTCGGTATAACTTGAAACTAGACGCACACACTGTGGTGTAGGGATCCAGAAAAACGCCTCTGTTTCTGGCTAAAGATCCCAGAGACTCCTAGAGCTCAGAAAGGGTGGAGGAAGAACACTGGGTTCTCTCCCTCTCCTCCTCCCCTTTCTCATGCCTCAGCCTACAGACACTTCTGTGGCAGGACGGCGATGCAGCAGCTGGAGCAGCCAGGAGTACCTGGAGGAGCCAGGGCTCTCCCGGGGTGGGCCCTTCTTCTCCCTGGTGGGTCATCAGGGCCAGACCTTACTGCCGTGTTGGCTTCTCTCTCTGTCCTCCCACTGCTTTATGGAAGTGGGTAGTTTCAGGCGGAAGCCTTACCTACAGGGGGAATCAGAAAATGCTGGGGAGGTCATAGAGAGAGAGGAACTTTGGAAAGCAACCCTGATAAGTTGTTTATGAACTCCTGGACTCACCCCATACCTGTTCATGTGTGGATTTGATTCTAATTAGCTAAGCGGTCCACCTAGGTCCCAGACCAACGCTTGAGTGGCACTCGCGGAACAGACCCAGACAGGCCTGCATGGCCCGCGGGAGCCCACAGACAGCTGAAACAAAATACCAGGTGTCTGAGAGACTCCTAGGTCACCCGCACATTGAGTGGTTCACTGGAGGGACTCAGTGTGACTCAGCGTATAGTTGTGCTCACAGGTCAGAGTCGTTCCAGCAACACGGCAAGGCTCCACAGCCGGTCATGGGGGAAGAAGACACATGCGGAGTCTGGAGGAATCC
Organism: Cervus elaphus; assembly: GCF_910594005.1. Lineage (NCBI taxonomy): Eukaryota > Metazoa > Chordata > Mammalia > Artiodactyla > Cervidae > Cervus > Cervus elaphus. Next base: position 43,863,546 of record NC_057822.1, read on the forward strand.
ACGTGCATGCTTCCCCTGCTCGCTTCTTCTCTGAGGGCTCACATACAGCACACTCTCCCCTAGGCAGTAAAATGCAGCCCCACACACACGGTATTTCTGCTCAGCGAAGCCCATCAGAGATGAACTGCCCCCGGTGTTTACTGAGGACCGGTCACATAGGCATCTTAAGCCTACCAGCTGCCAAAATCCCACAGTCCCAGAAGGAAGCACATGTTCACCATAAACCACTTTGTTAATACGGGCAGCGCCACAATACCCTTATCAGTTAGGAAATGCTTCATATTCGCATAGGGGATTGGTTCCCAGGTGCCACCCAAGGGCCAGCTTCATAGGCAGGTCCTTGTAAAGACAACAGTTTCAGTTCTACTATGTTTACTATGTTTTGGATGCAACATCCCCAATAGGGTATAAACAAGACCCAGAATCTCATAGCATAATACTCAAAATGTCCAGGAAATAAACCAGAATTACTTGGCAATCAAAGAAACATGAAATCTGAACTTATTCGGGGAAAGATAATCAACAGACATCCATGACCCCCTAACCTAGATTTTGGAATTATATGACAAGAATTTTAAAGGAGCTATTATAAAAACATTCAGATGAGAAATTGTAAACATCCTTGAAACAAATATTAAAATTGAAAATACCTGCAAAGAAATAGAGGGTATAAAGAAGAACCAAATCAAAATTGTTGAAATGAAAAATACAGTAAGTAAAATTTTAAAAATCATTGGGTGGACTCAGGAGCAGATAGGAAATGAGCAGAAGAGTCAGTAAACTTGAAAATAGACTAATAGAAATTATTTAAGCTGAACAACAGAGTGTGAAAAAAAAAAGTGAACAGAGCTCTAAGGACCTGAGAGTCTGACATTTGTGTCCTTGGAATCCCAGAAGGAAAGGAGAAAAATTGCAGAGCTGAAAAAATGTTTGAATAAGTAGTGATTGGAAACTCCTCCCAAGTTTGGTGAAAGCCCAGCACATAAACCTGCACATTCAAGAAGCTGAACAAACTTCATCCTAGAAAAAACCAGATATCCATGCACAGACATGTGATATTCAAATTGGAAGAAGAAATCTTGAAAGCAGCTACAGAAGAATTATGCATTACATATATATGGCAATAGCAATTCAAATGGCTGCATCTTTGTTGTCAGAAACCTTTGTGGCCAAAAGGAAATGGCACAATGATTTGGAAGTGCTGAAAGAAAAATTACAGATGTACTTTTCATTTCTTTCTTTTTCTTATTTTCCTCCTTTTTCTTTTTCCTCCTTTTCTTTTTCCATCTGCCATTCTTCATGTTTCTGTATGTAACTTGGCCAGTCACTTCCGCAAGCGCTGATTAGCATTTGAATCTAAAGAACTTGCTAATCCCTGCAGTATAGAAAGAAGGTTTGGTTTTGTTTTTTCCTGTATTGGGGATCAATGGGAATTGATAATAGTGTTTCATTCATGAAGTTTATGAGTTTTATCTCCTACTGTATTAGTGAAAGAAATGGAAACTCCCAGGATTGATTAAAGCTGTGGATGTGTCCTTGTGGGATGCAGTTGGTCAGCCTTCGCTGATAGAGCCCCTGGGCCAAGACATTGAGACTTGAGTCCTCCAGTTAACTTTGGTTAACTCTTGTTGGGTATTTCCAAGAAGTGAGAATGAATGAACTTTTGTGTAAAACCACATTGCTGCCACAAAGATCTTATTTGTTCATTGATACTATTAGAATAGTATCAGTGTTAATTGTGTACTGTTTCTGATTTCTCATTGATTATAATCTAATGATAGAGTGCCAATACGAAAAAGTTCAGTTGATGGCTAGTGTGTGTTTTGTCTTAACCTCTTTGTCCGAAGCTTCCCTTTTGCCGTTGTGTGCGTACCCCACCACCTGTTGTAGTGTCCACATTATCCCCTTACATCTTGAGCTCATTTCCATTTCATCCTTCATTCTTTAGCTCTCCCTCTCCCCTTTATTCCATTTCTATCCTCACTAACAAGTCTGTCACCAGTTTTCTCTTCAGGCTAACATTACAGTGTTTTTCAACACCAGGGTTTATATTGACACATTTTCTTTAATTTATTGTGGTTTGTGTGGAGTAACATTAAGTACTGTTTTAAATAACTTATATAAATCTAATACAGGACAGTTAGAAGTTGTAAGCACATTTGGGCTGAACACTGTGATGGTTGCCCCATTTCATCCTTAATAGACCTTCATGTGCACTTAAAATTATCTTGCTTTCTTAAAATACATGATAGGCTCTCTTTTCCCTTTTTATAGCCCAGAGATACTAAGTCGTTCACAGACTCAGACACTAGAGAGTTTGGAATTCATTCCTCAGCATGTTGGTGCCTTCTCCGTGGAGAAATACGATGACATTAAGAAATATTTAATAAAGGTAAATGAGAATCGGAACCACACTGATCTTGTTAATTAATGATACAACTAACACAGTATATCATTCAGTGTACTCACAGGTTATTGTTACTCATATCCTGTTTTTGCTTTTTTATTATGTCTTTTGTTAATTCTCTGACTGCTAAAAGCACATTTCCACCTAAAGATTGGCTGATTATGATGGTAGAAATTTATAAGTTTTGTAAAGGTTCAAGGGGATTCTGGACATCTAGGGGCAGAGTTTAAAATGGTGTTCTGTTTGTAACATTGGCAAACTAGAAGTTCTGTAAAGAAGGCACTCTGCCCTCACCCCGTGGTTCTACTGCCTTTGCTGCCTTCTCCAACCCTGTGAAATCAGACCACAGTTTAAAGTATGACGTGCATTGATGTAGGGGTGCAGGAAGGAGTATTAGGAGAAATCAAGGGATCTGAGCAGTGACTGTTTCAACTCTCAGTATTCAGTTTTCTGCAAGGTAACATTTCATGTATTTTTCTTGACATTTAAGGTATGTTATCTTCTTCTTTTTTCCTTTGGCCAGGCCACACGGCATGTGGGGTCTCAATTCTCTGACCAGAGATTGAACCTGTGCAGTGCAAGTGCAGAGTCTTAACCACTGGACTGCCAGGGAATGCCCTTAGAACCTTTTAATGATGTTGTTCTGTATCAGTATATCCAAAGCTATTTTCCCAAAATGTTAATAGGATTCTTTGATTAAGAGTTCCTACTCCATGTAATTTGGGTAGAATTAATGCTTTCAGAGAAGTTGAAGCATTTAAATATTCCTGGTCCAAAAAGTAGTCTCTTGATGCCTTGAAAATTGTTTATCATTTTTGAAATTGTTTATTTTGATTGTTTCTGCTGTTGGTGCACACTGGCTGTGTTGGTTTTCTTCCTGCTCAGGCCTGTGACACCCCTCTGCACCCGCTGGGCAGGCTCGTGGAGACTCTGGTTGCAGTGTATAGAATGACATATGTGGGTGTGGGAGCCAACCGCCGGCTACTGCAGGAGGCTGTGAAGGAGATTAAGTCCTACCTTAAGCGAATTTTCCAGCTGGTGAGGTGAGAGAGCTTTTCATGTCACCAAGGTGTGGAAATACTAGTTTATACTCATGCTTGGGTGGCTTTACCATGAATCTAGAGATTACAGCTTTGCAAGGAGTCATGAATGGTTCCCCTTTACTGCAGAAATTATTCATCAGGAAAATGGTTTTATGCCACAGATCCTTCAGGGGATTAGTGAAAACACATTTTTACTTTGTGTTCATAGCCATTGTAACTTATTTCCTTTATGTCTTTCTTACTCGTTAAGTATAATAGAAGGCTAAAAATAAATCTTTAATACCAATTTTGGTATGATGTATAGGAGTCTTATTTGGATTTAATCTCTAGGCAAAGTTGTGTCTCTAAAACCTAGCCTAACCTAAAACCTGGAGAAGACAAAGTCTAATAGGAAGTTTTATCCTTGAGTATTTATATCCTGTCAGGCATCCCAGGTGGTGCAGTGATAAAGAACCTGCCTCCCAGTATAGGAGATACAAGCGATGCAGGTTCAATCCCTGGGTCGGGCAGATCCCCTGGAGGAGGAATTGGCAGCCTACTCCAGTATTCTTGTCTGGAGAATCCCATGGACAGAGGAGCCTGGCAGGCTATAGTTCACAGGGTCGCAAAGAGTGGGACACGACTGAGCACACACACACATTCATTAGCTATGTTGCTAATTCTATTCTGTAATTAAGCATTAGTTAAGACTCTTAAGGGAATTAACATTTTCATTAATAGTTGATATGAAGCTTGATTTAATTGGTCCTTAAGTAGATTAAATAATGGAAATGTGTTTTTACTTTTTATTCACTCTAAAGGTATAACTGTATGATTTTTTTTATTCTTCCTTAGGTTCTTATTTCCTGAGCTTCCTGAAGAGGGCAGCACCATTCCTCTCTCCGCCCCTCTGCCGACCGAAAGGAAATCCTTCTGCACTGGGAAGTCAGATTCCAGATCTGAATCACCAGAGCCAGGGTGAGTAGAGCTGGGTGGAGATGGTAAAGAGGAGGATGGGAACCAAGTGATCTTACACAGAGAATCCCAGGAAAAATTCTTTTCTCTAGATCTGTTTCCTTCTTTTTAAAATAGTTTGGTTGGATTAGGCGATCTCCAAGGTTTCTTTTAGGTCTCAAGTTTTGTTAGCCAAATGCCATGAAACTGTAACCACAGATGACTAGGCACAAAGCCTGATGAGCAAAGTATATCATTTTGCCCCAGTTCAACAGAGAAGTCAGCCTTAAAATGGAAACACAGTGGGCTTTCATTTAGATTTTGAGCCCATGGAAAGAATTCACAGATAGCCCAAGACAAAACTCTGGGGCCATAGGTAAACTTCTCATGTTAACTGCTTACATAAAAGAAGTAATAGAACTGCTTCTTTACTCAAAATTTCCTACCTTTACTTTCCACTTGTAGAAAATGAAGCTCCATGTTTGATTCAATGTTCGGTTTTAATATTAAGGGTTCTCCGTCTCCCTGTGCTGTTTTGTAGCTATGTGGTAACAGGTTCTGGGTTACTGCTTCCGGTGCTCCTACCTCGGCTCTACCCACCACTGTTCATGCTGTACGCCCTGGACAATGATCGTGAGGAGGACATCTACTGGGAATGTGTTCTCCGGCTGAATAAGCAGGCAGACCTTGCTCTTTTGGGCTTCCTTGGGGTGCAGAGGTCAGTACAGTAATTATGAATGGGATCTAGTGGTTTTAACTCAAAATACAAACAGCATTACCAGGAATTTGGTACTTTGATATTTAATTAAATATATGATTTGTAGTTTATTTACTTACTGCCTGTCTTTAGCAAAATAGTGATATTTAAAAATCTTTACTTCTGAGAATCTGTAGATATGAGTTTGAAATCTGATTATTCTTCTGAATATATGTAAATAATTTGAGTTTTTCCTGACTGATACTTTGCAGTTCTTCAAAGCCAAGTACATACCTTCACATTTTCAGAAAAAGTTAATTGTATTCAGTCTCTGGCATTCTTCTTTCCCTTCTTTTCTCTTCTCTTCGCTCCCTCCCTTCCCATCCTTAATTTCTAATTAAAAGTTTAGAAGTGCCCTTTTTTATTGTAGGTTGTTGTTTCTTGTAATCCAAGGAAACATTCAATAATTATACTTTCTAGAAGTGTTATGATAAAGCTGATTACCCCAGCACCCAATAATTATAGATTTGTGCTATTAGAAAAAAGTGATTGAGCCTTAATTGGAAAGTAAATTTTTTCAATGGACTGGTTCAATAGTAAAAACTAAGTAACTGAAATAGTTATTTTAAGTGGGGACCGGAAAGTCAATCTAGTCATTAACTGTTTTTTGGGGGCTTAATCTACCATAAGACACAAACACATATTAACAACGTATGGATTCCATTGTAGGAAATTTTGGCCAGTGACCTTGTCAGTCCTTGGAGAGAGTAAAAAGGTATAGTGAATTTTAGTTTCCTTAGCATATATGCTTTTGTTTGCTGTGGGGGATTAGAGATAGCAAAAAAATTTCCATTTTACTTTGATAGTGTAGTATACAAGTATAAGTTACTCACTTAAGATAACACATTCTGTGATTGGTGTCACTTATGTTTATTGTCACTGCAAAAGACAGCTTTCTTCTTTGACCTTTATCAGTCCTTTTTTTTTTTTGCAGGTTTTGCCAACCACGAAAGATGCTTGTTTTGCCTCAGCTGTGGAATGTCTGCAGCAGATCAGGTGATCTCTGCTTTGTTGAAAATTATGTAAATCAAAGGAGTGGTTAGTTTATTAAGATATTAATGAGATCTTATATTTACCTAAACTCTAGTACCCCACACCCAACCCCCCAAGATGGTGTCAAACTCAGCCTGGGTATCAGAAAGACTCTTGAGACATTTGGGTTACCTTTTACTCTACAAGGCCCTTGCATTTACAGAAGTGGTGGAGAACATACCCAGAAATTTATCTACATAACATATCTTTAGCCAAATGGAAATTAAGCTTCTTACTCAGCGAAGAGCATGTATTAGGACAATAAGGTTCCAGGTGGGTAAAAGGAGGTGATCTGTGACTTAGTGAATTCTTTCATGTGAACCATTCATAGTTGGAAGCTTCTTTCCTCAAAGAATCATAAGCTTACAGAGGTCATCCCTTCCAGTGACTCCTTCTGCCTGATGTGTCCAGCTTAAGGCACATGAGCCCTTAGAGTATATTATCAAACAATATCAAATGGCTCTACTAAGAAAACAACCAGAGGCTATATTTTGTCATTTATTTTTAGTTTTTAATTTTTTTTTTTTTTTTTTACGACAGCACAACGTTTACCCCATCAGACAAACTGAAAGTCATCCAGCAGACTTTTGAAGAGATCTCTCAGAGTGTCCTGGCGTCACTTCAGGAAGACTTCCTGTGGTCCATGGATGACTTATTCCCTGTTTTCTTATATGTGGTGCTCCGGGCCAGGTGACCAATCTCTTCTGACTTAAATAGATTCAGAAGTAGGACGTACATATAAGCAGAAGTAACTCAATATCTCTTTCTCGTTGGGGCAGGATTAGGAATTTAGGCTCTGAGGTACACCTCATCGAGGATCTAATGGACCCATATCTTCAGCATGGAGAACAGGGTATAATGTTCACTACTCTGAAGGTAAAGTATAGATATTATTTAATATTTTATTATGTTAAAATCTCTCCTTCATTTGCCATATTGTGACTCTTTCATTAACCACCTTCTTTTATATAAAACTTCAATGCAAACATTAAGTGCCTTTGGAGCACATATTGTTAATATTTTAAAATATATACTATATTAAAGAAAAGTAGAAATGGTCAGTCTCAAAATACTAAAGCAAGTTATCCAATCCTCTGACTCAGTAGGTCTGAAATGATGCTTAATATCAACCTGTGTGTTTATCAAACATGTTGGTGATTCTGATTACACTTGTTTATATACCTTATACTGATCATCAGCATATTCTAAATGTCTGGTCAGCAGTGGCTTAGCAAATTAAGATATTTCTACTTAATGACAGATGTTAAACAGCTTGGAAAAAATTTTTTTGTCTGTTTTAGAATTAGAATTTTACAAAGTTTTATTTCTACTAATTAATAACTAGGCAAAGTAGACATGGAATAGGATGGGGGACTGGAAGAAAACGGGAAAATATGAAAGCAGCTGATTTTGTTGAGCGCTCAGTATTCATAAAGGAGTTCCTTTCTTAGTCCCATGTGCATTGTTATGTTTATGTAATTTCTTTTAAAGTAAGTTTTAAATGGTTTTGAACTTTTCTTTCAGGCATGTTACTACCAGATCCAGCGTGAGAAGCTTAATTAGGTTACCGAACAGCTTGACAACTGGATTATCTGTTCAGAGTGTTCCAGCACCATCTGGTGTCTTCCTGTAGCAGCAAAAAGAACAGTGTTGAAATTAGGATGTTGTATTATTGTGGTTGTTATTTCTGAGCCTTGCTAGTGGTTGGAGCTCTGAGCCCAGAATAACAGACTGTGTGGTGGAAAGGGAGGACGGGAAAGGAGGTAGAAGTCAGGTTAGACCAGCCCTGGCCTGCGTTAGGTTTCCCAAGTGTCATGCGTCTGCTGTTGGGAAAACGAGGCTGTCCCTTCCTGTGGTAAAGAGTATGCCAGCTCATGAACCTGTAGGACAAAATTCTCAGTGTGGCTTCTTACATTAAAGAGGTTGAGGAATGTTTTTGGGTTTCTGGTTTGCCCTCAGTCACCCCAGACCCCTTTGCAAGGAACACTTTGTACTTGAAACTGTAGTAGCCACACTATGCCTTCCAAAATTCCTTGCAATCATGTGTGCACCATGCTTCTTTGCTGAGGGGAGGGGAAAGAGGAACTTTTAAACTGCAATTTTAACTTTTTCTAAGTTTTCCCACCAGAGCATTTTTTCGTGATAGCAAGGTTCTGTGCAGTTACTACTTCTACACCCTGACCCCAAACATGGAGCACACCCAAATTGAGTCTGCTGCCTCCCGATGAGAAAGAACATAGGAATTGTGTTCTTGGATTCCTTACAGTGCTCCAGAGTGGATACACTGGAATTCAGACACTGACTTTGAGCTGCTGTGGAACCTCATTCATCCACGTGCAAATGCTGTGTTCTAGGACCTGTGAAAGCCTGAAGGGTTTTTGCATGCAGGCTGTTTTTTAGAATAGGACTGGAGACTGGGAAATGTGGAAGCAAAGAACTGCATCCATCCTTGACCTAGTATTGTGGTTCTTCCCTGTACCTTGCACTGAACTCACAGAGGGGAAGGAAAAGGAAACTCACTTTGGCTTTTCCCATCTCAAAAGTATTGTGACACCTCAGCCTTTTATTGTTTTGCTTTTCACCGTTTTTAAATGTCCTGTTGTAAGTGGTTGGTTTACACTGTACAAACAACACTAGTAGCTATTCTGGATGACATAGGTGCTCTTCCCCATCTCATCTCCTCCACATCAGGCTGAGTGTTCGGAGTGTCCTCCTTCTGCTTCATGGTAACATCTGCAGATGTTAATCGATTTTGAAAAAGGATCATGGTTTCTGCTCTACTTTATAATCAAGACAAGTGTTTATTAAAATACTGTTTTGGAATGTTGGCTGTAATGTAACAGCAATTTTCATAATAAAAGACATTCATATTTATGAGGCTGTTTTATGATTGTGAAAGAAGTGACACTGGGCCACCTAAAAATTTAAAAGAAATCCAAGTCTAGTTATTTGGGGGTGGGGGCTTTGCCCCCTGCGTTGTAATCCATGCCTCTTTGTACAGGCCTCAGAGATCCCACAGAGTTTTAGAGCTCTCTTTCTTTAAAATAGACATAAACTTATAGCACCTTTGCTGACAAGAACAAATTAAATTTCTGACCCTAATAAACTGAGGACAAGGGTCTTAAGAGAAATGGTACTATTATTTCTTTGAATAAGATGTATTTTGATAGTTACAAGTTAAATTTTTCCCCCTCCTAAACAGATTCAGAAAAGGGAAAATGGAGGATTTAAAATTCTGGCTAAAAAATTAGGCATTAGTTAATTATATACCAGTTGTAATGTCTTCTTGGGGAACATTTACCAGGATGTGCCTCATTATTGGAAAGAGACCAACACTTAAAGTTTAGTTTATGTTAAGCACTTTAGTTTCCATTAGCAGTTGTTTTGATTTGGGGATAAACACACACAAGTTTCACATTTGGCTTGTAAAGACAAATTTACTGAATGACCCCTTTAGAGGGAGAGATAGGTATAATTCTAGAAACTGACAGACTTGAAACCTACTACTAAAGTTCTCAAATGATAGCAGGCTATCTTAATTCTAAGAGAAGAGTTACAATTTCTTCTTTTATTGGGAGTCTTGAAAGCCAGTTATTCCATTACTTGACTCTTCATACTGTATTTATACTTTTCAGAAAGCATATTAAAACTAAATTTTCAATTCCCTTGGGAAAACCTCAAGGATAAGTCGCCAGGCCAATGCCTGCAAGTAGAAATACCTAGCCTTGATGCAACAGCTTAGGTAGGTCTGACACATGCATGCTATATGCCCACAGCCCCATGGGGCAGTTGTTAACCCCTTGATCTTGTAGACAAGCAGAGGCTGGAATTTTCTTGCTATCAGAACTGGAACTCCAAACTGGAATTTCCCTACTCTTAAGTCCAGTGCTTTTTCCTACTGCGGATGCCAGAGATGTTATTTCATAGCTGGGCTACTCATAAGTAGAAAAACAGTTGCAAATTTTTAATAAAGCTAAGTGCTTTGATAAAATGCACTGTGCTCAAGCAGTCACAAACGTATCACATCCCTAGCTTGAGCTTCCATCTACAGCAGAGAGTAAAGGAACGCCATCTGTCTAATTTAGGATGAAAGGGCTGATAAACCTTCAACAGCTGCCGTTTGGTCTTTACTCTTTTCCTGGCTGCCAGGGGGTATGTACCCTCTCTCATCCTGCTTCCAAATATTCTTCCTGCTGACACCTCCCTGAAAAATTTTCAAACAAGAGGTACCTCCCACCTGAGATAAGAGAGTGGACTGTTAGGATCAGAACAGTCACTTAGTCGGGGACCTTCCATGGACAGCCGGAAAAGGCAAAAAGATACCACACTGAGAGAGGAGCTCCCCAGGTCACTAGGTTCCCAGTATCTCCTGGAGAAGAGTGGAGAAACGACTCCAGAAAGAATGAAGAGACGGAGACAAAGCAAAAACACCCAGCTGTGGATGTGATTGGCGATGGAAGTAAAGTCCAATGCTGTAAAGAACAATATTGCACCTCAATGAGGTACCATTACACGCCAGTCAGGATGGCTGCTATCCAAAAGTCTACAAGCAATAAATGCTGGAGAGGGTGTGGAGAAAAGGAAACCCTCTTACACTCTTGGTGGGAATGCAAACTAGTACAGCCGCTATGGAGAACAGTGTGGAGATTTCTTAAAAAACTGGAAATAGAACTGCCATATGACCCAGCAATCCCACTTCTGGGCATACACACCGAGGAAACCAGATCTGAAAGAGACACGTGCACCCCAATGTTCACGCAGCACTGTTTATAATAGCCAGGACATGGAAGCAACCTAGATGCCCATCAGCAGATGAATGCATAAGCAAGCTATGGTGCTTGGAATATTACTCAGCCATTAAAAAATTCATTTGAATCAGTTCTAATGAGATGGATGAAACTGGAGCCTATTATACAGAGTGAAGTAAGCCAGAAAGAAAAACACCGATACAGTATACTAACACATATATATGGAATTTAGAAAGATGGTAACGATAACCCTATATGCAAGAGAGAAAAAGAGATGCAGATGTATAGAACAGACTTGGACTCTATGGGAGAAGGTGAGGGTGGGATGATCTGAGAGAATAGCATTGAAACGTATATTATCAAGTGTGAAACAGATCACCAGTCCAGGTTGGATGCATGAGACAAGTGCTTGGGGCTGGTGCACTGGGATGACCCAGAGGGATGGGATGGGGAGGGAGGTGGGAGGGGGGTTCAGGAAGGGGAACACATGTAAATCCATGGCTGATTCATGTCACTGTATGGCAAAAACCACTGCAATATTGTAATTAGCCTCCAACTAATAAAAATAATTGGGGTGGGGGGAAGAACAACATTGCATAGGAAACTGGGATGTGAGGTCCATGAATCAAGGTAGATTGGAAATGGTCAACAGGAGATGCCAAGAGTGAGCATTGACATTTTAGGAATCAGTGAACTAAAATGGACCAGAATGGGCACATGTAACTCAAAAGACCATTATATCTACTACTGTGGGTAAGAATCCCTTAGAAAAATGGAGTAGCCATCATGGTCAACAAGAGAGTCTGAAACGCAGTACTTGGGTGCAATCTCTAAAATGACAGAATGATCTCTGTTCATTTCCAAGGAAAACCATTCAATATCACAATAATCCAAGTCTATGTGCCAACCAGTAATGCCAAAGAAGCTGAAGTTGAACGGTTCTATGAAGACCTACAAAACCTTCTAGAACTAACACCAAAAAATGATGTCCTTTTCATTATAGGGGACTGGAATGCAAAAGTAGGAAGTCAAGAAATACCTGGAGTAACAGGCAAATTTGGCCTTGGAGTACAAAACGAAGCAGGTCAAAGGCTAACAGAGTTTTGCCATGAGAACACACTAGTCATGGCAAAAACCCTCTTCCAACAACACAAGAGACAACTCTACACATGGACATCACCAGATGGTCAACACCAAAATCAGATTGATTATTTTCTTTGCAGCCAAAGATGGAGAAGCTCTATATAGTTAGCAAAAACAAGACTGGGAGCTGACTGGCTCAGATCATGAACTCCTTATGGCCAAATTCAGACTTAAATTGAAGAAAGTAGGGAAAACCACTAGACCATGCAGGTATGGCCTAAATAAAATTCCTTACCAACTCAATGGACATGAGTTTGAGTAAACTCCGGGAGTTGGTGATGGACAGGGAGGCCTGGCGTGCTGCGATTCATGGGGTTCCAAAGAGTCAGACATGACTGAGCGACTGAACTGAACTGATACAGTAGAAGTGACAAATACATTCAAGGGAATAGATCTGATAGAGTGCCTGAAGAATTATCAACAGAGGTTTGTGACATTGTACAGGAGGCAGTGATCAAGACCATCCCCATGAAAAAGAAACACAAAAAGACAAAGTGGTTGTCTGAGGAGGCCTTACAAATAGTTGAGGAAAGAAGTGATGCTTAAAGGCAAAGGAGAAAAGGAAAGATATAAACATTTGAATGTGCAGTTCCAAAGAATAGCAAGGAGAGATAAGAGAGCCTTCTTCAGTGATCAATGCAAAGAAATAGAGGAAAACAATAGAATGGGAAGGCCTAGACATCTCTTCAAGAAAGTGAGAGATACCAAGGGAGCATTTCATGCAAAGATGGGCACAATAAAGGACAGGAATGGTATGGACCTAACAGAAGCAGAAGATATTAAGAAGAGGTGGCAAGAATACGCAGAAGAATTATGTGAAAGATCTTCATGACCCAGGTAACCATGATTTTGTGATCACTTACCTAGAGCCATGCATCCTGGAATGTGAAGTCAAGTGGGTCTTAGGAAGCATCACAATGAACAAAGCTAGTGAAAGTGATGGAATTTCAGTCGAGCTATTTCAAATCCTGAAAGATGATGCTGTGAAAGTGCTGCACTCAACATGCCAGCAAATTTGGGAAACTCAGCAGTGGCCACAGGACTGGAAAAGGTCAGTTTTCATTCCAATCCCAAAGGCAATGTGAAAGAATGCTCAAACTACCGCACAATTGCACTCGTCTCACAGGCTAGCAAAGTAATGCTCAAAATTCTCCAAGCCAGGCTTCAATAGCATATGAACCATGTACTTCGAGACGTTCAAGTTGGATTTTAAAAAGACAGAGAAACCAGAGGTCAAATTGCCAATATTCGTTGGATTATTGAAAAGGCAAGAGTTCCAGAAAAACATCTACTTTATTGACTATGCCAAAGCCTTTGACTGTGTGGATCACAACAAACTGTGGAAAATTCTGAAAGAGATGAGAGTACCAGACCTCCTGACTTGTCTCCTGAGAAATCTGTGTGCAGGTCAGGAAGCTACAGTTAGAACTGGACATGGAACAAGAGACTGGTTCCAAATCAGGAAAGGAGTACACCAAGGCTGAATGTTGTCATCCTGCTTATTTAACTTATATGCAGAGTACATCATACAAAATGCTAGGCTGGATGAAGCACAAGCTGGAATCAAGATTGCCGGGAAAAATATCAATAACCTCAGATATGCAGATGACACCACCCTTATGGCAGAAAGTGAAGAGGAACTAAAGCGCCTCTTGAAAGTGAAAGAGGGGAGTGAAAAAGTTGGCTTAAAGCTCAACATTCAGAAAACTAAGATCATGGTATCTGGTCCCATCACATCATGGCAAATAGATGGGGAAACAATGGAAACAGTGACAGACTTTATTTTTGGGGGGCTCCAAAATCACTGCAGATGGTGACTGCAGCCATGAAATTAAAAGCCCCTTGCTCCTTGGAAGAAAAGCTATGACCCCTAGACATCATATTAAAAAGCAGAGACATTACTTTGTCAACAAAGGTCCGTCTAGTCAAGGCTATGGTTTTTCCAGTAGTCATGTATGGATGTGAGAGTTGAACTATAAAGAAAGCTGAATGCCAAAGAATTGATGCTTTTGAACTGTGGTGTCGGAGAAGACTCCTGAGAGTCCCTGGGACTGCCATGAGATCAAACCAGTCAATCCTAAAGGAAATCAGTCCCGAATATTCATTGGAAGGACTGATGATGAAGCTGAAGCTCCAATACTTTGGCTTCCTGATGCAAAAAGCTGACTCCTTGGAAAAGACCCTGATGCTGGGAGAGATTGAAGGCAGGAGGAGAAGGGGACGACAGAGATGAGATGGTTGGATGGCAACACCAACTTGATGGACACGAATTTGAGCAACTATAGGAGTTGGTGATGGACAGGGAGGCCTGGCATGCTGCAGTCCATGGGGTTGGAAAGAGTTGGAGACGACTGAGCGACTGAACTGAACTGAACTTCCAGAAGGAAATCAGGTATTATTACTGGATGAAGAATCTTCCATTTTTTTCCCTCACCATAATGTGAGAAAATAAGATTAATAAGTCAGCTTACTCTCAAGTATCAGCTTTTCCTTAGATTTCAATAAAGATGCTGTTGTCTATCATGGGGGGTGTCTTTTCCTGAAATAGTCAACAAAAATATTCATCTTTTTTTGGTTAGCTATATGTGCTGGCCATCAGAAAATATTAAAGTGAAGGTTTGAAAATGATATGTTGGACTTTCCAGTGCAAGAAACCAGTGCTAGGAACACGTAGGAAGATTTGTAACAGGGGAGGCTTAAGAGTCATTTAGTGGTGAGGCGGGGTTAGGCTTCCATGGATTAGATCAAAGAGGATGCACTGAGGTTTTATCTAGAACAGTGAGGTGACTTTGGCACCTAATAGCCCACTGGTATTTCCTGCTAAAGCTTTCTCTGCATAGGAGCAGCGTTGCATGTTTGCAGTCTTGCAGGTAAGAGACCCTGCCGGATGACCCCCAGTTACCATAAGAGATCTATTAATACAAATATCTGCCCTTCTGTCAATTTTTAAGAGCTAAAAATTCTGAGTAATATTTGAGTGCTTTAGTTGCATCGTATCCCAGATTCTGTGGAGAATTTTTTGATTTTGAAAGAGCAGGTTTTGCTTTGAGAAACCCTTTCTTAAGTATGGAATAATGAATTGCTGTGAAGAATAAGTAAAGCTGAACATTTGTCTCAGTCCCAGTCCACAGCCTTTTGACGCAGAGGAAGCAGCCATTTTTGTACAGGCCGTTTCTCATCATTAAGGTTTCAAGTGCTTTTTCAGCTTTGTCTAGTGGAAAGCACTGTTTTGAAAAATAAGCATAATATGGGGAAGGATTGTGCCATTTAATAATAGTCACTATATTTTTAAAAGTTCACAGAAATATTGATTTTTAAACTAACATTAGGAAACATTAGTAACATTAAGAAAGCAAATTTCTTACGTGTCAATAACACTAATGCAGCTTCTAAGTTAATGATAAGAACTGGCCATGCTTCCTGTGTTACTTAGGATTGCCTATGGTTGTCTATTACTTACAGTCTCAATCAAAAGTTCGTGTCCTCAAGATAGAAATAGATTAAGTCTCAGCTGATGGTCATAAAACTAGCATGTTTCAGGAGTAAATATAGGGAAGAAAGGAGGATAACGTTCGTCTTTACTACTTGTGAAATCTACTGAATACACCCACTGAGTGTCAGATTCCTTATCTGTAAGATTGCATTTGTTTGCCTCAAGGATCTGTCAGCCTCGATCCAAGTCTTGACAGGGAATGAGGCTGAAGTCAATATTCTTGCAGGGAAAATCCCACGGACAGAGGAGCCTGGCAGACTGCAGTCCTTGGGGTTGTCAAGAGTCAGATGTGACTGAGTGGCCGAGCACACATACACTTTAATAATTAGAACTCACTACGGAAACCACGGCTTCTCAGGTGGCTCAGTGGTAAAGAATCTGCCTGCCAATCCAAGAGACATGAGTTCAAACCCTGGGTCAGGAAGATCCCCTGGAGAAGGAAATGGCAACCCACTCCAATATTCTTATCTGGGAAATCCCATGGACAGAGGAGCCTGGTGGGCTGCAGTCCATGGGGTCGCAAAGGAGTCAGACACGACTTAGCAACTAAACAACAACGTCAGAGAATGTTTGGGCTTCCCAGGGGACACTAGGGGTAAAGAACCCGCCTGCCAATGTAGGAGACAGAAGAGACTCAGGTTGGCCCCTGGGTCAGGAAGATCCCCTGGAGGAGGGCATGGCAACCCCTTCCGTATCCTTGCCTGGACAATCCCATGGACAGAGGAACCTGGTGGCCTACAGCCCATGGGGTCGCAAAGAGTCAGACACGACTGATGGGACTTAGCACACACGCACATAGAAGCCGCAGTCTGTAAGGTTCACTCACAGATTCATCTCAGGAGTCTACAGTCTCTAGTGCCCCCATCTGCTGCATGGATAGGCCTGGTTGGGCACACTGTCATCTGGGCATTAAATATGGAAGAACTATGGCTCGCCTACGATACACACATAGCATCACTGTTTAATTGATACTGCCTTACCAAGAACATACACTTTGTGAGAAGCATTTTAAGAAGTTGCCCAGGTATGATGGCTTGGTGTTAGACTCATCTCTTTGGTCTGAATTTTGTCTGGCAGACACTCCATCTCCCTTTTCAAACCTACCTTGGAAGTGCTCCCCTCCAGGGAGGAAGATGGGTCATGTAAGCAACTGTTGTGCTAAATTATCCAATAGAGGCTCAAAAATTGGAATGCAGGAACAAGGCAGGATTTAAGCCGAGTTGAGCCTGGGTAGGGCGGGTGGTGCTGTGCAAGGCAAAAGTTTACGATGTCAAGTTTTGGCAGAATCTAGCAGACTAGAAAACTTCATTGTGACTGGGCAAGAATGTGTATGGCAAGTCTGTCTAAGATTTCATAATCGCTTTCTGCTTTGCTCTTCTCACTGCCTTAGAATTTAGAGACTGCATGATGATCTGTCTTTTCCTAGACATCCTCCCTGAGTCAACCCCACAGTCTGTCTAGATTCTAGACTGTGGTTCTCAGCCTCATCCGATTCAATACCCACATCTTTAACGACTAATTGGAAATGCTCCTTTTTAAAAAAAATCCTGATTTATTCATTATTATCCTCCTGTAACAAGTACTATCAGTGCCCTACCCTTATCCCTTTTGTTGCCTTCTACATCTACACTCTCTGAACAGACACATGAAGCAGGCTGGAAGGCCCAGAAGTAATGTTTTCTGGGGAAAGCCCTCAACCAGTATCTGGCAGCATTGCGGTATAAATAACCCCACTCCCTGTCCCTTGTCTCTCCATGGATTAAGTGCCATAGTACCCAGAGCAGCTTCTTGCTTGAAAACACTTTTTACTGTCTTTCCCCCCTTGCCCCATCTTAGTACCCCACTCCCCTACTAATGTTCTGGATCACTTTCCAAGCAAATCACCTCACTAGAACCCTTGCTCTGTGTTTGATTCTGGGGGAACCCAGACTAATGCACTTACTTACATGAAACTAAAAAAAAATCCTAGTAATAATGAGAAAGAGAAATTAATTAAATGTGGCTGGTAAGATACTATTTCAATGTATAAAATGGGATATCATTATCAGTTCAGTTCAGTCACTCTGTCTTGTCTGACTCTTTGCAACCCCATGAACCACAGCACACCAGGCTTCCCTGTCCATCACCAACTCCCAGAGTTCACCCAAACCCATGTCCATTGAGTCGGTGATGTCACCCAACCATCTCATCCTCTGTCGTCCCTTTCTCCCACCTTCAATCTTTCCCAGCATCAGGGTCTTTTCCAATGAGTCAGCTCTTCCCATTACGTGGCCAAAGTATTAGAGTTTCAGCTTCAACATCAGTCCTTCCAATGAACACCCAGGGCTGATCTCCTTTAGGATGGACTGGTTGGATCTCCTTGCAGTCCAAGGAACTCTCAAGAGTCTTCTCCAACACCACAGTTCAAAAGCATCAATTCTTCGGCACTCAGCTTTCTTTATAGTACAACTCTCACATCCATACATGACCACTGGAAAAACCATAGCCTTGACTAGACAGACCTTTGTTGACAAAGTAATGTCTCTGTTTTTTAATATGCTGTCTAGGTTGGTCATAACTTTCCTTCCAAGGAATAAGCGTCTTTTAATTTCATGGCTGCAGTCACCATCTGCAGTGATTTTGGAGCCCCCAAAAATAAAGTCTGACACTGTTTCCGATGTTTCCCCATCTATTTGCTATGAAGTGATGGGACCGGATGCCATGATCTTAGTTTTCTGAATGTTGAGCTTTAAGCCAACTTTTTCACTCTACTCTTTCACTTTCATCAAGAGGCTCTTTAGTTCCTCTTCACTTTCTGCCATAAGGGTGGTGTCATCTGCATATCTGAGGTTATTGATATTTCTCCCGGCAATCTTGACTCCAGCTTGTGCTTCCTCCAGCCCAACTTTTCTCATGATGTACTCTGCATATAAGTTAAATAAGCAGGGTGACAATATACAGCCCTGACGTACTCCTTTTCCTATTTGGAACCAAAAGATGTAATGAAGTAGCACATGTTTGCACCTATAAAAGAATTCTCTAGGGAATCAGCGGCTTTGAATGCAGACAGACACAGCCTCACCCTGGTGTGTTGTAGTGTGTGTTATATACTGTAAGCAACTATACCATTAATGACATGGTTTTTCTGAAATGGTGGACTTGATAAAGTCCAAGCAAAACAAAGTAAATTCATTCTTCAGTTACGGTAGTAACATCCCAGAAAATTCAATGTACATTAAAACTGTGCAAAAATACTTTGTGTTTATACATAAAGAGAAGTTGAGTTTTGGTGTGTGTGTGTGCTAAGTCGCTTCAGCCGTGTCTGACTATTTGTGACCCTATGGGCTATAGCCCGCCAGGCTCTTCCATCCATGGGATTCTCCAGGCAAGAATACTGGAGTGGGTTGCCATTTCCTTCTCCAGGGGATCTTCCCAACCCAGGGATTGAACACAGGTCTCTTATGTCTCCTGCATTTGCAGGTGGGTTCTTTACCGCTAGCACCACCTGGGGGCAGATAATTATAAGTTTTTTGTTTTGTTTTTCTCAGCAACCTGAGAGTCCAATGGGACATTTGAAAATTTACAGGGCCTGAAGTGATTTCTCATCGTGTAGGGCAACATCTCTCTGTCAAACTTCCTCAAAGGGCAATGAGCATGTCTCCTTTGCCCTTGTTTTCTTGATCCTCATCCTGCTGGCTGAAATGTAGAAGTGATGGCTGGAGCTCCGCCACCATCTTAGAGCAGGAAGAAAAGAATCCCACCACATCCTGAGGAGGCAGAGCAGTGAGCTGGAAGGAGCCTATTCTCTAACAATTTCAGGAGTGGGGCAGCCCTACTAGCCCTGGGTTGTCTCTGCCTCTGGACTCTTACACGAGCAAGATATAAACTTCTACTCTGTTCAGCCACTATTGTTTGGGGTTTCTGTTTGTTTAAACCTACTTATAGCAATATATAAAATAAACTCTAATGGTACTTTCAGCAGTAATCCATAACTTTTGCAACTGTGACCAGTGCTATTGAAGAACTATTGGTACAGTGAGAGAGAACAGGGCCAGATGGAGAGGCTAGAAGGAGTCAGGCCAGAAAACGCTCTTCCAAGCTCTGAATGGTGGTAAAATCAACAAGGCAAAGAGGTGGAAAATAAACACATATAACTTGGTCACTCGTTTTAAAAAAGAGGGGAACAAGGACTTCCCCGATGGCCCAGTGGCTAAGACTCCATGCTCCCAATGCAGGTGACCCAGGTTCAATCCCTGGTCAGGGAACTATATCCCACATGTGCAACTAAGACCCAGCACAGCCAAATAAATAAACTAAATAAACACATTAAAAAATAAAGTATCAAAGTATTTATTTAAAAATAAATGAAAATAAAAAAAGAGGGGACAAGGAGGAATATTTTGTGAGTTTTCTCGTCCACACAGCTGGTGGTGGTTAATTTAGAGAGGAAGTACCCCTGGGCAGGACCATTTTATCTGGTGTGGATCCCGGTGTGTATGTAGCACAGTGTCCAACTTGCTCAGTCAACGCTGTTGGAAATACATGCCTTTATATGCACTAAGAGCTGCGCGGCCAGCGTGACTGAATGAGCTCTGTGCTGTTTGTTGATCTGTTCCCTAGCTTTGAATCCCCTCTGAAATCTTGGGCAAGGAGGATGATACAGTTAGACAAAGGATCAGATCTTCCAGGTGAAAAAGACAAGAAGGATGAGAAGTTCTCTACGGGAACCAATCCGGAGAACGGTATGTGGTGCCAAGTTCCTTTTCTAGACCAGAAAGGCCTTTCAATATCCCTCTAACAATGTGATCCAATTTAGGGGCAGAAATTCTGATGGATTTATTCTGATTTCCATATGGAACTCGTTATACACTTTGAAGTGTCCTGTTGCCTCTATTAGTGATATGTCCAAGCAATTTTTAAGGCCAAAAGGAAAGAAATCAATACAGTAGATTAGGAATCTCTTTTTTTCCTATCCCACAATGTTTTACTTCTATTTAGAACTTCGCAACTTGTTCACATTCAGAATACCATTGCAACAAATAGGATTTCTATGAAAACACTTATAAAAACAAACATTTACTAAAATCTGTCCGGTCCCTTTAATAGTGGAACCCTCAGGTTGCATTAAAAGCCTATTGGGAGAGACTTCCCTGGTGCTACAGTGGCTAAGACTCCTCACTCCCAAAGTAGGAGGCCTAGGTTCCATCCCTGGTCGGGTAACTCCCACATGTTGCAGCTAAAGATTCTGCAAGCTGCAACTGAAAGATCCTGTGTGTCACAACTAAGACCCAGTGCAGGCATGTACACAAGTTAATATTTTCTAAGAGCCTATTGGGAGAGTTTTTCAATAAGAATTTTCATAAAGGGTAAATACAGATGACCACATGTTTGAAGGATCCAGAAAACAACTATATGATTTTGGAATAAACCAGAGGCTGTTAGGACTGGGGAGGGGAAAGCAATACTGCTCTCATAAAATTTTTCATCTGTTTACTGTGATCTATTAGTTCACCTAATATTAGCAAGAACTCTATAGCAAAGCAAACATACCCTCATTTTCTATAAGGAACTAGTTCCCAGAGACTTGGATGGTTTTCTGAAGCACACACACTGATAACAGAGCCAGAAGATAGATCTTTCGGCTTTAAATGCAGTGTCCACTGCTCTCCTTTTGAGCCCCTGGAGCCTCCTCATGGTCTGAATTGTCCTTCACGTTACACCTGCCCTTCTTTCCGCCCTCATCTGCCGCCCCATCTCTGCCCTCTCCTGCTTCTAGGGATCTCGCACCTCCTGAGGCTCGTGCTACAAGAGCTGAACCTGTTCTACAGCCGAGACGTGAACGGAGTGTGTCTCCTGTATGACCTCCTCCACTCCCCGTGGCTGCAGGCTCTGCTCAAGGTGAGCGCCCTTCTGCTCTGAAGCCGTGGCCTTGGGAGCGGCCCCTGCTCATCCATCAACATCGCCTGTCAGATGGTAGGAAATCTCAACAGGGAAAAAGTTCAAGGAAGACCTACACAACCCCAAGTTTAGGAAGGAGTTTACTTGAGTGGAAAAGAATACAGCAGCTCCTCTCTTTTCTGTCCCAGGGCCCCCCCCCCCTTTCTTCCAGGGGCCCCAGGGTCACAAAGCAGCCACTGCAAATGGCCATTGGCAACCCCATAAGCAGCTGTCCACGACCCTTTGTCCTTGAGGTCAACTCAGGACAAATAAAAAGGCTTTAAAATATCATTCCTCTTTGTTTTTATAAATTAGGAAATGAGATGTCCACAGTTCTGTTTAGGTATCTTAAGTTTTTCTTACTCTGAGGATCTCTTTTATAAGTTGGCTGAAATTTCACACTATACAATAGCGTCTACTATCTGACTATAATTTTGTTCTTCTAAACAAATGTTATTATTAAGAAAGATCCTTTTGAAGTTATCTTTGGGGGGTGTGTTTCTTTCACTTAGGTGTGAAATGTGGTCAGCCTTATGGTGCATATTAATATATTTTTAAAAGAAGTGTCAATGTATTTAGTGTGAACACAGAAGTACTCTTCACAGCACAGGCTTTAAAATACCTGATTTCTTTATCCATTGTTGAACACAGATTTCTTCCCCTCATGTTTTGGCTTTTGTGTACTTGCTAAGTCACTCAGTTATGTCCAACTCTTTGTGACCCCATGGGCTGTAGCCTGCCAGGCTCCTCTACCCATTCTTACTTCAGGTAAGAATCCTGGAGTGGGTTGCCATTTCCTTTTCCAGGGGATCTTCCCAACCCAGGGATTGAACCCGGGTCTCTTATATCTTCTGCACCAGCAGGTGAGTTCTTTACCACTAGCGCCACTTGGGAAGCCCTTGGCTATCACAAATAAAGCCTCAATGAACATGGGGTGCAGATATGTTTTTGAGATAGTGATTCCATTTTACTATATCCTCAGAAATGGGATGGCCAATGGATATTATTCACCCATAAAAAGGAGGAAATCCTCCTTTTTTGCGACAGCATGGGTGGATCTCAGGGCATTATGTTAAATGAAATAAGTCCGAGAAAGACAAATACCATGTCATCTCACTTGTACGTGGACTCTAAAAATGTGGAGCTTGTAGAAACAGAGAGATTAGTTGCTGCCAGGAGCTGGGGGATGAAGGAAATGGGGCAATGTTGGTCAAAGGGTACAAGCATCTAATTATAAGGTGAAGATGTTCTGGCAACCTAACAAACCTCATTAAAGGCTGGCACACAGGCTGCCCACCTGCTGGCACCGTTGCCCAGGCCGATTCTCCGCTTGGCAAGCCTTTGCTCAGTACATCATTCTCTCCTCGCTGCCCCTCTGCAGGTTTATGACAGCCTCCAGGAATTCAAAGAGAAGAAGCTTGTTCCTGCCACACCCCATGCACAGGCGTTATCCTGCGAGGTGAGGTGCTTTTTTTCATCCAGAGAATAGTAGTTTTAACATGATGCCATTTTACTCATAGTACTAGTTTAAATGCTCTAAATGTTTAATTGGTGACTATGCATCTAATCCTTGCTTCTAACTGAGCTTTAAAAGAAGAAAGACAATTGGCCTCCTGCCTCCCCAAATTAAAATAAAACACATTTCTAGAGAAATGTGTCCGTTTCTCTCTTTTTCCCTAAAAATTCGACTCAGTTATGCTATGAAAACAGGGTAATGTTTTTCTACTAATGATCTGTAATTTTACTTCTCTAGTCTGGACTTCTCCACTAAATTATACTCATATGTCCACTGCTTCCTGCCCATTTTACTGTTTAATGGACCCCTCCAATTTAACAGGTCCCAAACTGAGCTCCTGAGCATCCCCACCCCAAAGCTCCCCCTCTCCAGCCTTTTCTATCTATTTTTGTTCTTGCACCCGAGTGGTGCAAGTGGTAAAGAAGCCTCCTGCCAATGCAGGAGGCACAAAAGTTGTGGGTTCGATCCCTGGGTTGGGAAGATCCTCTGGAGTAGGAAATGCAACCCACTCCAGTATTCTTGCCTGGAAACATTCCATTGACAGAGGAGCCTGGTGGTCTATAGTCCATAGGGTCGCAAAGAGTCAGACATGACTGAGCACAGTTTTTCTTTTTGTGGTGCTTAAACCAACATCTTTGGGATCATCTTTGACTTTCTCTTTCTGTCATACCCACACCCAGTCCTTCAGCTCTGGTTTCAAAATATGTTGAAATACACCACCTCTGCTGTGTCACTGAACATAGCCATCATTTTCTCTTACATGGATAATTGCAATGTAGCATCCTGCCTAGTTGCCTCTTTCTACTCCTGCTCCCTAACTATCTATTCCTGTCATGGCAGCCATTAAGACATTCTGAATTAAAGATGAGTCAAAATGTATCACTTCCCTGCTCAAACTCTTCCTACAACTTCTCATCTCAGAGTAAACATCAAAGTTATATAGCCAAACATAGTGTTATCTCTCTTTGATGTTGACTTACCATCCTCTCCCTTATTCACTCTGCTCCAGTCTCATGAACCACTTGTGGTTGTTTGAATCAGGCATGGTCCTGCTACAGGCCCTTTGCATTTGCTATTCCCTACATCAGTAATGTTCTTGCCTGTATATCCACATGATGTGCTTCTTCATCTCCTTCCAGTTTCCACTGAAATGTCAGCTTCTCACAGAGACTTTCTCTGGTCACCCCATCTAAAATTGCAATCCCCTCATAGCACTCCCTATCCACCGTCCAAAACAAGGACAATTTTTTCTTCTTAATTCTTTTCATCATCAAATAAAACTATTTTTTTTTACTTACACATTTTACTTATTATCTGTGGCTCCTAACAAAAATGTAAATTCTATGAGTGTGGGGATTTGTGTCTGCCTATTCATAGCTGTATTTGCATCACTTAAAACAGTGTCTAGGGACTTCCCTGGTGGTCCAGGGACTAAGACTGTCCTCCCAATGCAGAGGACCGGGGTTTGATCTCTGGTCAGGGAACTAGATCCTGCATGTCAGAAAAAAATCAAAGATTTCAAGTGCTACGACTGAGACCCAGCACAACCAAGTAAATAAATACATACATATTTAAAAACAAACAAACAAAAAACAATACCTAGCACATAGTAAATGTTCAATACAAATTTGCTGAAAAATGAAAGTTGCTCAGTCATATCCGACTCTTTGTGACCCCATGTACCGTAGCCCGCCTGGCTCCTGTGTTCACGGGGATTCTCCAGGCAAGAATACTGGAGTTGCCATGCCCTCCTCCAGGGGACCTTCCCCACCCAGGGATCAAACCTGGGTCTCCCACCTTGCAAGTGGATTCTTTACCATCTGAGCCACCAAGGAAGCCCAATATTTGGATGCATAAATATAATCCATTTTATTTTTATTTATTGTCCAAATCACATTAATAGAAATTTTTAAAAAGAAAAAAATAAAACCTTACAGCCGAAACTCCAGTAATTAACAACTCAAATTGTCCTTAGCTATCCATGGGGAAACACACACATGTGATTTTATTCAGCTGTAACCCTAGAGAGTGGAGGTGAAGTTTGCTAAACCTCTTGTTTTCATTTGACTGGATGTGATGTTGCTTGACTGGTGAGCATTTACAGAGTTAAATTCTTGACAGCACTTATGTTCTATAAGAAGCCAGGTCTACACTTAAACCAAAGCAAAGGGATCAGAATTTATTCTAACAATTTTTTTTGTTGCAATAAACATTAAAATTACTAATCAGATAAAAGTCCTAAAATACAAATTACCATCTCATTTTTTTAATTGAAAAATGGAACAATCCATGGGATTAAAGCTACTTGGTTTTCCAGGTAACTGAGCCTGTACCTGGAGAACTCAGATACCTTAACTTGCCCATAAAGCATTCACATGAGCAACCAGTCACTTTAGAGGCACTTGAGGGACACTGCCTTGACACATATGATCTCACAAAATTAAGTTAGTCCTTCCTCCAAGTCTGTGAGGTGCCAGGACAAGGGCACTGTGGTTTAGATCTATCCCCAGTCTTAGATTCTACCTGCTGTAATGAAGTTTAGTGAATAAGGAAAAAATGCTAATTTCACCTGACTTTAAAGGTGAAGAAGAAGGCTTTAGTAACAGCTTTTCTTAGGTAAATATCATGTCAATAGACCTGTTATCCAGCCTGGGTGATGTTAACTAGGTGGTAAAGATTATTAAAAATTCACATGTATGCTTTCCCACCAACCAGGTAGTGAAGATACTACATGAAACCCCCAAGTCCCCTGAGATCCAAGAGCTAAGACAGATCCTCCAGGCTCCACACTTTAAGGCAAGTGCTTGCTAAAATTGACAAGGTATAACCATCCGGCACATTGACAGAGTTGGGAAGAAGAAATAAAGATGTGCTCTCTGAACAGATGTTCTTTTACTGTATGTGGGTAGCCAACAGATTATACCGAAAGATGTGGGGCTCAGATGTGACTGATGGGGGGCTTAATCTCATTGGTCATGGAACCAAGCCGGCTCTGTTTATACGGAGGCGTTCAGGACTTCCCGTGGCATCTTGTTTACCCCCTGAAAAGCCACCATTCCGCTAAAATTCTGGGGGACAATTAAGGCAGCATACATCCTTTCCAACTGGGAAATATTTTAAGTTTCAGAGATAAAGTGTATGAAGGTATTTTGAAAAAACAATGTAATAATGAATAGCTGTATGAGGGGGTATATAAAGAACATTTGATTGCAGAACAGAACCCTACCTTACAGGTTTTGAGACCAATTTATCAACAAATTAGAACTTTAAGAGACTATGTGCATCTGGAGCAATGGAATTTTTGAGTCAAAAAGTTTTATTTCACAAGACAAACCTACAGAATTTTCTCTGAGTTCCAACAGAGTTCTATCCACCAATCTCAGGCAGAGTTGTAGAATGACTACTTCCCCACCCCATGAAATGAAATTTTAACATACCAGAACTATTTGATCATACCTGAAACCAGGGGAGTGCTTTTTCTCATCCTGTTTCACATGGGATCTTGGGTGTTACTGACAAATTAAACCAGCAAGATGTTTTCATTACTGCCTCTCATTCTGCCTTGCCTGGGGAAACGATTACAATAATTATTTTGTAGTTCAAATTTACAGGAGCATCATGGATTACATGGGTTTCCAGGAAATGAGATCATGGCAGAACAGATTTTATCAGAAATGAAAGAATAAATGATGTGTTGCTTGCCCTCTGAGTGCCTTGTTTCCTTATCTGTAACGTGGGGACGATGAATATACTTGCCTCATGAGGATGTGTAGAGAAGGCAACCCTGGTAAATTAATGCAGCCCCTGTGGAAAACTGTATGGAGGTTTTTCATAAAACTAAAAATAGAGCTACCATCTGACTCAGCAATTCCACTCCTGGGTATATACACACACCTCCCTCACCCCCCCACCCCCGCAAAAGCCAAAACACTATTTGAAAAAAATATATGCACTCCAACGTACATAGCAGCACAATTTACAGTTGCCGAGGTATGAAAGCAACGGAAGTGTCCATCAGCCGACGAATGGATAAAGACGGTGTGATACACACACACACACACACACACACACACACACACAATGGAATATCATTCAGCCATTAAAATGAATGAGATTTTGCTATTTGCAAACATGGATAAAACAACGCGGATGGACACTTTGAAAGAATTATGCTAAATGAAATAAATCAGACAGAGAAAGACATACTGTATGATATCACTTATATGGGGAACCTAAAAAATACAACAATCTAGTATGACAAAAAAGGAGCACACTCACAGATACAGAGAACAAGCTAGCAGTTACCCGTGGAGTGTGAGTGGGGAGGACCAACACAGGAGTGAGGGAGTGCTGAGTATGAACCACTGTGTGTAAGACAGGCTACAGGGATGGATTGTACATGCAGGGAATATAGCCATTATTTTGTAATAACTGAAAATGGAAAGTAAACTTTAAAATCATATAAAAATAAATTTTGAAAGTTAAAAATATATGTATCCCTGCCTCAGAGTCGCTGTGACGATTGAGTTAATCCACGTAGAACACTTAGCACTGAGCCTGGCACGGACGTGTAGGCTGTTGCTGCGTGTCTCCCACAGAACTGAGGCAGCATCTGCTAGGTGGGTACGTCCTATGCATGAGGTTCATTTGCCTTTTCCCTCTCTGTTTCCAGGCCTTGCTCAGTGCCCACGACACGGTAGCTCAGAAGGACTTTGAGCCCCTTCTCCCCCCGCTGCCAGACAATATCCCCGAGAGCGAGGAGGCAATGAGGATTGTTTGTTTGGTGAAGAACCAGCAGCCCCTGGTAAGGAAATCATCTCACTAATATATTTTCATTTAGGATTACACCAGGGTTAATTGGGAGCTAAGTTATCTCTAGTAGTGCCTTGGGCAATATTTTTTTTAATAAAAATTTTCTTTAATTTAAAATAAGCAAAATATTTCAAAGGCCATACATAGAACCACTGGCAGTTTTCCTTATGCATGTGTTATTTAAACTAATAATTTCTCTTTATTCAACTATTAGCTTCCCCCATCCAGTCAAGGATATCTTTGAGCTACAAATTATTCTCCCTTTTGGTGAGGGTTATGTGTTTTCCCCTTTTTCTGCTGATTTGCTGATCACCTACCTGTCTTTCTGACTTTTTCACAGCAATTCTATTCCCAGCTAAGCATGGTTGCCGACAGAATTTTGTAATACTTGTCTGTTCTGTTTCTTCAGTCAGCCAGAGGAAAGCAGTCAAAATCAGCGCTGTTGTACTTTCTCCTCATTTGATTCTAGCAGAGATCAGTGCTTCACCTTAGAGTTCTTGAAATATAGTGTGGTAGGCAGCTTGAAACAACTGTTGGGCAATATTCTTATCTATAGTCACCTATAGTGTGAGGCACTCAGGCAGCAGGAGGGAATCCATGATAATAATGGCTAAAATATCTCTTAATCAATTTTGCCTGTGATTTCAAACACTTTACAGGTTGTAATGTTTTCACCAGGAAAGATTTCTGCTTAGTGTTTTTCTTTTTTAACAGCTATGAAAAAAAAAGAATTATTTTATTATTTGACTCTGTGACATGTACATATATTTCACCTAGTTCTAATGTATTTGCCTAAGTTTTTTCCTCTGTTAAGAGGAAGCTAAGTAAGGCCTTAATTTGATTTTCTAAGTGTATTTCCTTTGATTAGGTTGTAATTGTGGAAGTTCTGTTTATCTCTGGAAGGATCTCAATATTATTTGATGTCTATGTGGTTGGATAGAGACTCTGGTAGACCCAAGTGAAATGGCCTTTCCTTTTTGATGACATGGTGTATGTGTGGCCCTGAGCGCGAGTGAGTGATAGTCACTCAGTCGTGTCCGACTCTGAGACCCTATGGACCGTAGCCCGCCTGTAGGCTCCTCTGTCCACAGAATTCTCCAGGCAAGATAACTGGAGTGGGTTGTCATTTCCTTCTCCATCTATTACCCTGGTTGGTACTAATTCCCTTGTTTGAAAGACCAGAGTGACATTGAGGGAAGCCCCCAGGAAAGTGGTCATGTAAGGTAAAAAATGGGCTCCACTGTACTCTCTTCCTAGGGAGCTACCATCAAGCGCCACGAGATGACAGGGGACATCCTGGTGGCCAGAGTCATCCATGGTGGGCTGGCCGAGAGGAGTGGTAAGCTGGAGCAGTTGTGTGCAGGCGTGGCCGGGAAAGCAGGGGACCTTGTCTCCTACGTAAGGTCGAGCCTTTAATAAGTTCCATTGCTTGGTTACTAAGAAGGAAGACAGAAATATTCCAGAGAAACTAACCCTATCGCCCTTCCTCACCGAGTCCCTCCATTCTATGCATTAAATTAATTTTCTTTCACTTTACATTCCCACATAAACCTAACAAGCTAAGTATTATCCTGCTACGGTATAGATGAGGAGACTGAAGTTCGCAAAGATTAACCAGCTAACTTGCTTGAGGTTTCACAGTTTGAGTTAGGGTTCAAGTCTAGGTCTGCCTCTCTCTATATTCCCAACTTTCGCTCTCCACTTGGTCCTTCTGCTTTCAAAAAGTCACAGCTCTTCCACATCTTCAAACCATTGTTGCTTGCCTTTTCTATCCGGGAACCGAATTTCCTTCTTTTCACTGCTGCGCTTCTGAAACCAGCACTTCTGTAGGTGCCGTCCCTGGTCCTCACTGCTCTTGACCCTGGAAACCTGGGGCAGAATTCATATGCCAACATCCTTAGAGAAATTACCCAGAGACTTCCTGGTTGCTAAGTCCACTGGCCTTCCCTTCAGCCTCGGTTCTATTTTTACTTCTCTAGCACGTTTGATGTTGTTGAAGATAGCTTTCTTGAAATTTTCAAGATGCTTCTTGTCTCCACTGTCTTACCTCATAATTCTCAAGGCTTAATCTTAACCCCCAAGTTTCTCTACACTTTCTCTTTTGAAGAATACCCCCACCCCATTTCCTTTTCATTTAACATTTACTCACCACCGTGACATCTTTATTTTTATTTTTTAAATTTAAGTGGTGCTGGGAAAACTGGACAGCTACCTGTAAAAGAATGAACTTAGAACACTTCCTAACACCTTACACAAAGATAAACTCAAAATGGATTAAAGACCTAAATGTAAGACCAGAAACTATAAAACTCTTAGAGGAAAACATAGGTAGAACACTTGACGACATAAATCACAGCAATATCCTCTGTGACCTACCTTCTAGAGTAATGGAAATAAATAAATAAGTGAGACCTAATTAAATTTAAAAGCTTTTGCACAGCAAAGGAAATTATAGACATCTTTATTTTTAGTGCTATCTTCGTACCAGTATTCCAGTTCCATTTTACAACATCAGATTAGAAAAACTAAAAATATCACCATTAGTTAATGCCCAGTGTTAGTGAAAAGGTAGAAAAATGGAATTCTCATGTACTTTGGTGGTGGTGTAAATTCAACTAACCAGTTTGCTTTATTATTCCTATTATTTCACAGTAAAACTTAAGATGTCAGAACATGCTTAGGTTAGTGAGTTTGTTAAGTAGTGTTGGGATGGCTACTGCCCTTTTTGCGAGTTGTTTGGCGCCGCTCTTTGTTTTGTGTTCCGGTTTGCCTAGGGCTGTTATATGCCGGAGACAAACTGGTGGAAGTGAATGGAGTTTCCGTTGAAGGACTGGACCCTGAGCAAGTGATCCACATTCTGGTAACAGTCCTCCTCGCCTTACCCATGACTCACTGCGGCGTTGCATCCAGCCCCTGGCGTGTGCACCGTGACTGGAGGGGGATTCGGGTCCCTGTCGGCAGCCTACTCTCTCCAGGCCCTAGAACCTGTCTGTTTCCATGCATCTCGTCCCCCTTACCTGCTTCCTCCCCCCAGTTGACCTGGACCCTGCTGGAGATGTCCTTCCCAAGCTGCTCTTTCAGCCTCAGGAAGACGGCCCAGGTCCTCATCACCTGGGCTGCTCTGTTGGAAACTGAGCCCGGGGTGGGCAGAGTGAGACTGTGGAGGAGTCTGGACCTGAGCAAACCACCCCTTGCTCCCCTAACATTTTTATGCTATTTCTTTGAGGCAGCTTTGAGGTAGAAAAGAAGTCCAGAGGGCAGCATATGGGGAGGGGGACATCTTTGCTGGCCCTGCTAGTCCTTGTGTTGAGATGGGGATTTATGACCTGATTATATGAGCTTTTGGTTTCTTTTCGGTTCTCATTCCCATCCTTCAAACCATTGTCCGGGTCACTGTTCAGCTGTCAATGTAGCCAGAGCGCCATGCCCTGCCCACCTCCCCTGTGCATTCCCCCACTGTGGGGCCTGAGGTTGACTATTATATATTACATATACTAGCGGTCCTCACACTGGGTTCTTGGGAGAACTCTAGATTTTCATAGATGTGCCCTAGGGACTGAGATGAGAAGTGGTATAATAAGGAGTATGTGTGCATGCTAAGTCACTTCAGTCGTGTCCGACTCTGTGCGACCCCATGGACTGTAGCCCGCCAGACTCCTCTGTCCATGGGGATTCTCCAGGTAAGAATACTGGAGTGGACTGCCATTTCCTTCTCCGGGGGATCTTCCCAACCCAAGGATTGAAACTGAGTCTCTTGCATCTCCTGCATTGGCAGGCAGGTTCTTTACCTCTAGCGCTACGTGAAAAGCCCCCAGTAAGGAGTATAATAAGCACTTAAATATTTTGCAAACTGCTATGCAAGATTCTTTGTGGTATAAAATGTACTGCCAAAAGAGCTTAAAGGACTGTCAGCCACAGATACACATGTGTCCACCGCAGTCCTTTTGGTACCAGCTGTGGAGTTACCACCACAGTGGCATCATGAGATTCCTGCGTGAGAATGAGATCTTTCTTGTTCATCTCTGGATCTCCAGTGTTTGTCATGGTGTGTTTTGGGGGGTGGAGCAGAGGAGGGGGTGTTCCTACCTCCTGCATCAAGCTAGGAGGTTCTCTGTCTCCTCCACCCTTAGTTTAGAGGCTTGTCAGTACTCTCGAGAAGACTTGGGAGCACTTTGTCTTCTTCCCCATCAGATGAGGCTTCCTGATGCAGAAACAAGTGTTCAGGAAAGGCTTCCTGACTGAGACGTGAGGAGTGAAAGTCAGATCAAGAGTTCCTCTCCCTCCTCATGCCTTGGGGGGAAAAGAGCTTGCTGAGTGTGGTGTCCTGATGAGAGCAAGGTGGAGGGTACTAGGAGAGTCCAGCCTCAGGACCCTGGACCCCCCGCAGCAGGACAGAAGTGAAGCTAAAGTTCTTCTAATGTCCATTTCTGGGAGGTGATATTTAGCTGTTGAGCCCTTGTAAAAGCCCCTGTGGGAGATGTCACCATTTGATCTGCACACATTGAGTTTTTAACTTTCACCTGCCAAACCCTGATAACCCAGTAAAGCCTGAGATTTGCCATTCTCTCCTCTGACATTTTCCAGGCCATGTCTCGTGGCACAATCATGTTCAAGGTGGTTCCAGTTTCTGACCCTCCTGTTAACAGCCAGAAAACGGTAAGAATTAACTGAACCTTCAGACCCACACACAGTAAATCCTCCACAATAACAGCAAAAATTAAAAAAAAAATTTTATATTTTACTACTATCCTCTGTAATGTGTTAATCATTTGTTCAATATTGTATTGCATATTTTTCAACACTGATGACATGAGACGCAAATCCGTAAATGAACACAGTAAGAGGAGATGGGGTATTGAGAAGTTAAGAAGTAACGTCAGGAATAGTGAACATTTGAGCAGAGACTTCTCAGAGCTAAAAGATTTTATTCCCAAAGTCACTTTTTTTTTCATGGCTCTTAGACTCAGTTCAAGGAGGGATTTCTTCTTGGTGAAGATGGAGAGGAAAGATAGCCGCAGTAGATAGAAGAGTGAGAGAGATGATTTTAAGTCTTAGCAAGCTGGGGGTAAGGATTCTCCTGATGATGTCACTGTGTGCCTATCATCAGGTGTATGTCCGTGCCATGATCGAGTACTGGCCCCAGGAGGACCCCACCATCCCTTGCATGGATGCCGGGCTGCCTTTCCAGAAGGGGGACATCCTCCAGATTGTGGACCAGAATGATGCTCTCTGGTGGCAGGCCCGGAAAGTCTCTGACCTGGGTACCTGTGCTGGCCTAATCCCTTCTAGCCAACTTCTGAAGAGGTAAGAAATGTCATCATTCCTGGACCTAAGACCAAGCCATCAGAAAAGAAGACATTTCCCGGGTTTTTGCAATTAAAGGAGACAAGCAGTGTTACTGCAGTTCAGATGAGAGAAGGAGAGACACGCAGATAGATGAACACATACTGGTCTATAAAGCCAAATGTCAACTTGTCAATATGACCTAAACATCTTAAATACCAAAGGGGCCAGGATAATCATATCAACTGGAAAAGAGAGAAGAGTACTTGGGAAACTAAAGTTTAAAAGGTAGTTCTGACTCCCTCTATTAACCTTTTAAGGCTCAGTTGAAAGCTCAGTTCCTGAATCTCAACCCATCACCATCACCTTGGTGCTAATGAGGTCCAAGGAAGTGATTAGAGATAGAAAGAAGATAGAATAAGAGACCCAAGACTCAGCCAATGTTAAGAGGTCACAAAGAAGAAAATGGAACCAGCAAAAGAGACTAAGAAGGAATCGCCAATGAGACAGGTCATGAAAATCAAGATGGTAGAGTGTCCTGATCAATTGTGTTCACCACTGTTGTGGAGACTGAGAATTGACCACTGGATTTAGCAAAGGAGGTCATTGGTGATCTTGATAAAAGCAATGTCAGTGGAGGGGTGGGCCAACGTCTGAGTAAAAGGGGATTTGAAGACTTTGACAGCAATGAGCAGGGGAAAGTCTTTGAAACATTTTGTATAAGGCAGAGCAGAGCAGTGGAGAAATAGCTGGAGGAGAAAGCAGAGTGGTATGAGAGAGTTTTTAGGTGGGGTAGATAATGCTAATGGGGGAAATCCAGTGAGAGGGAAACTTTTCTGATATAGGAGAAAGAGGAGAGAACTGCTGCTGTTATCAGTCCTTGAGGAGGCAGATGGAGATGTGATGAAGTCTAAAAGTAGAGGGGTTGGCCCTGGACAGGATTCTGAGCAGTTACCCACAGTAACAGCAGCAGCAGAGAATGCAGAGTGTGGGCACAGCTGAGGATGAGGGATGTGCTGCGAGCTTATGGACAGTCTCTTTCATCTGCTCTTATTTTCTTATCAACCAATGTCATAGCTGGCAGTAAAGTGGGTAGGAGGTTTTGGGAAGGAAAGAGGAGAAAGCTTGAGAAGTTTCTATGAGAACTGGAGAGAAATTGATTGAGTAAATACAGTATCAGCAGCATTAAGGACCCACTTAGGCTTCAAGTCCATAAATTTATAGTCAAATTTACATAAATTTGGTCAGCTTCCTGGGTGGACAGATCCAGACTAGACAGAGAGTCAGACTTAGCAGTAAATCAAGAGAGGGAGAAGAGAGTGTCTTTCCTGACGGATCATGACATTTATGCTAAGGAGGGAGGTGACAGTGTAGGATCAGTGGAAAGGAAGTCAGGTCAATGGGTTATAGGTTCCTATGAGGTTGATAGATTATTGGAGTGGGAAGACAGAAGTCCCTGGTAGAAGAAAGGGATGCTAGATGTCAAAATTATAGAGATTGTTTTGGAACTGAAAGGTCTAGGGGATGACAGTGGGAGGCATTAGCTAAGGTCATTGGAAGAGATGAGATCAAGGAACCAAGAGGCCAGGGTGTTGGAAGAGGCACTAATGTGCCAAATAAAATCATCACGAATTATGACGGAGCAGTGTAAAGAGCATGGGAGTGAGAATGGCTTCCAGAAGCATCAGGAGGAGGGTACTCAAAGTGAGGGCCTCTTCTAGGGAAGAGGGAGAATGGTCTGCAGATGGCAGGACAGCGAACCCCCACCTCCAGGCCCTGTGGAGTGAGGGCCTCCTGCAGTGGTGTGCTGGAGCCGGCCCTCAGAGCCCGTGTGCGCCCTTCCTCATGGTCAGTGACATCTTGAAATGTCACTGGCATTTGGTGGCAGCTTGAAATCAGTCGCAGTGGGAATGCTGACACTAGCGAAGTCCGTTAAGTTGTACTTCAGGGTTCCCCTCCCCCCAACCCTGGCGGGCTGATTTACCCACACACACCTGGGAGCAGGGGCCTCCGGGGGACCCGCGTTTGGTTAGGGCAAGAAGGTGAAAGGTGAAAGTGCAAGCATTAGTCACTCAGTTGTGTCTGACTCTTGAGACCCCAGGAACTGTAGCCTGCCAGGCTCCTCTGTCCATGGAATTCTCTGGGTAAGAATACTGGAGTGGGTTGTCATTCCCTTCTCCAGGGGATCTTGCTGACCTAGGGATTGAACCCAGGTCTCCTGCATTGCAGGCAGATTCTTTACCATCTGAGCCACTGGGGAGGCTCCAAGAAGGTAAAGTGTTGTGAGAGGCTTCACTAAAGGTTCGCTACCAGTTCCAGAGGGTGTGTGAAAGGAGTGGCGGGTGGTAGATGGAACAGGAATTACAGTGCAGAGGATAAGGAATGACTTGAATTTGGGGGCTGAGGACACACACAGGGATAAAGGCCTAATGAGATTAGTCTTCATGGTCTCAGAGCAGAGAGTGGTGAGGAGGCTCTAGCGGGAGTCTTGCAAGGAGCACACAGAAATGACAGGCTCATTGGATCAGTGCACAAATCAAGGGTGACAGAAGGAGTTGAAATTCATGTGGCTCTAAAGGGACTGTGGAGAGCCTCACAGCTTGGGAGGGGAACCAGAACATGCGGTGAATATTCTGAGACCCGCTGGAGCAGGCTAACAGGCACTGAAGCCCAGGGCATGTGAACTAGGGTCATGGGCTGGGTGTTAACTCGAAGTCGGTTTGGCTCTGAGAAGATGCTGTGAGGCAGGACAAAATAAGAAAGACCGTACATTTGGAGAACGTACTTGGCAATGTGTGTGGAGGCTTCCGTGGTGGCTCAGATGGTAAAGAGTCTGCCTGCAATGCAAGAGACCATAGGTTCGACCCCTGGGTCAGGAAGATCCCCTGGAGAAGGGAATGGCTATCCGCTCCAGTATTCTAGTCTGTAGAATTCCACGGACAGAGGAGCCTGGCGGGTTACAGTCCATGGCGTCACAAAGAGTTGGACTTGACTGAGCAACTGACACTTTGGAGGTGGAATCTTGTTCACTGGGTTGGAGGCAACAGAATTCTAAAAACTTTCTGTCCTGGGGATCTATCTCACCTGGGTTAACCTGGGTTCTTTTTTTTTTCTTTTTCTCACGGTGTATTTGTTTTTTCACAGGAAGCAACGGGAGTTCTGGTGGTCTCAGCCGTACCAGTCTTACAACCACCTCAGATCCACCATCTGTGAGTGTGCTGACACCTCAAACCCAGCATGTGCCTCACGGGGAAGCCAGCTCCGTCTCTCCCAGGACTGGCTTCCTGCCCAACGGAGGATCTTTAAACGTCCCCATGCCCCAAATGGCCTTCTGGCAGCCATCTGAAATCCTACTGTAAACATTATTCCTTGGGGTTTAGATGAGTTTTCAGTTTGTGAAGATGCAAATGTCCTTGTGTCATGACACATTCAGGGATCACTCCCCAGCTTGAAGTCTCCTGAGATGTCAATGGCTAGTCCGTGCATTGTACATCTACTGGCAAGCAAGGCTGCGTGGTGGCATAGTGCGTGTGCCTTTGACAAGTAAACGTGAGACTGAATTACTATTCAATGAGTGTATTTTGCCCACTACACAGTGTTTTCATATGGCAGTGGGGCAATGGTCAGCAAAGGCACCCACGGTGGTAAATGCTTGTGAACGATTTGCTGCCTTAATGAGGGATGTTACTTGCAGAGTGCAGCTAGAACCTTCTGATCAAGGCCCTTCTGATACGCTCTCGGCAGCAGTTACAGAAGGGGAAGAGGCACCTGGAGGATGGAGAGGGCCATAGACATAGATTCACCCATAGAGAGTTCTCACCCACTTGATTTCTCAGTTCTCTAAGTCAAAAATCCCTTTTTTTCTCTTGAAAACATGACAACTATAAAGACATTTTTTGGGAAATAAATTCTTAGAATTCCTTTACACTGGCAATGTTTTCATACTGCCTTCCAGTTATGGAACCATATTTGACATGGTTATAGTAACAGCTGCAATACTACCTTTTATCTTTTTTCCCTAATGTAACATTTTGTCAGAAACATTTGTCATGATATAATCTTCATGGTGATATTCTAGTTATTTCCCCTGTGCTTTGAAAAATTGTTTGTTTCCTAAACCAGATTGAAGGACTTCTTTAACTCATTTTTCTATTTTGTTTATCAAAGGCATATGAAAATTCTAACTCAGCTTTAATCAGTGTCTGATAACTAGTAGGACCACTTGTTCACATTTAAGTTGCTTGCACAGGCTACGTGCCACTTCTATTAGACTTTTGCAAAGTCCATCTTGAAAAGAGTTTCAAGCTCTGTATTATTATCCTCACATATTTCTGAGTCCAAGAACCCCAGGTATAGAGCCCACTGACTTAAAGGATCATTTCTCACAGAGATGTTTTCGACGGAGGACATCATTATCTGAACCATCAAGTCATTTCTTTTTAGTTTGTAGTATATGTGCTGCCGAAGCGAGCATTCTTTTTAGTTTTTGTAGATGATGTTACAAATAAATATTGATAAATGTGAAATATCAAAATGAAATATTATTTCATATCTCTTTGTTCTGCTTGAAAGTTACTATAGGAAAAAAAATCTCAGGAAAGGTTACTGATTCAGAAGGTGTACACAACTTTATTACTCAAGAGTTATGGAAAAATTCCAAGCATGTGTTAGTTTATAGCCAGTTACTAAAGAGTTATTAACTGAAGATGCACTGTAGTTGTCATCTCTTTCCCTCCCTCCTTTCTCTCTCTTCCTTGCATCTTTTCTTCCTCTTTCCCCCTTCCTTTCTCTCCCTTTCTTCTTTTCGTTCAAGATTTGAATTCTAAAAATATAATGAATGAATAATAAGTGCCTTAATTCAAAATGAGTAGAATGCAACTCTTGCAGAGTTTATTAGGATAGAAGGGAATGGGATTTGCCAGAAGCAAATAGATTCCATTTCCATCAAGGCTCACGAATGTATTGGTTTCTATAGGATATTCACTTAGCATTTTGTTACTGAGTCTCCACTGAATTTTTAGAGAATAATTTTGGCACTTCACTTTTCTTAATGTAGGTAAATTCATCTGATAAATTATAGCATAAAATATTGTGCTAATATTCTCTCTTCCCCTCCCACCCCCCACTGCTTCAATCATCTGTACCCAGCGATTTCTATGGAAGAAGGTAGGAAACAGTATTTGTGGGAAAAAAAAGCCTCATTTCCAAAGCTACCTAGAAATTTCCTGTAGCTTTCTTAATTCACTTCATTTCAATTCAGCTATTTAATAAGCTCTTTCTGTGTGCCTAATAGTGTACTAATCACTAATACCTTAATTTATAAAAAGATATCAGTCAAAAGACAACGTATACAGGGTTTGGGTTACACTGTAAAGAGTTCTGAGTTGAACAATTTTAAAAGTTATATTCTTTTATTCTCATATATGTATATATCCCAACTAAAGGTAAAAACAGTTAAATCTTTTTGAGTACTTACCATGTGTATGAGCTTTTCCTGCATTATCTCAATCCTGTCCAGTACAGTATGTATTGTTACTACCCTCATTTATAGATAGAAAGTGGAGGCTTAGAGGTAAAATCATTTGTCCAGCATTCAAAAGCCTATGCTTTTATAATTTTAACCATTTGATGTCCTGTAGCCTCCCATAACATATATTTTCATTTAGTACAATAGAGTCCTTTTTATCTGTCCATGTGAGTGGTTGTTATAAGAATAGCATGATATACGATGGTCTGAGTTTCATTGCCATAAGCCTATACACAGGGGATTTTTGTTGTGATAGTAACACATTTTAATTTCATTTTTCCCCTCTCTGTGCTCTTTTATAGATGATGACATGAAGATTGATGAGAAATGTGTGGAAGCAGGTAGTGTTGCTTGATAGATTTACTACTAGGAGAAGTACAAAGCAGCTCAACTACAGATTTTCTGAAGCAGAGTCAGTCAAAGGACCTGTGGGCCTTCTTCTCTGGAAGAAATGTGTAAAATAAGTCCCCACCACAGCATTTTCCGTGGTTCTGACCCTCAGAAGGGAAATACAGCTGGAAGGATGTCTCCATGCTCCAGACCAACCTTTTAGAAAGTGTTCTAGAAAGCAGTATTTTGGAAGTGATCACAGAAACACACAGTAATGCTCTAGTGTTACATTCAGCAACATTCATGAGAAATATCTAGAACCCACATGCTGTTTGTGAAATACCACGAAATACTGAGATACCAAATTTTTAAAAAGCAAAATATCTAGTTATTGTTTGATATCATATCATTCTGGTAGATCCTAGTATGATCAGTACTCATGGGTTCCAAATTTATGAGAGATATATTAAAACTTCTCACATTTCTATCCTTACACTTTTTGAAAATTGGGAAAAGATGTTTCAAATTTAGTGGCAAAACTAAGATTGACTCAAGAATCACTAGGATTTTGTTGGAAGACTAATTGGAGAGTCTTTAGTCTGATGAGTGAATGTGTCTTGGCTTTACAGGTTAATTTAGTTTTAGAAATTAAAGAATGACATGAAATGTTTAAATACTGAGTATTTCAAAGATTTATGTATATTTCCCCAGAACAACTACAGAATAATGTTGACGTTATATTTATTCTACCAAGTACACATCCTGGGTATGTGTTTTTTAACTAGCAGTAATATTCATTTCCTTTCTATAATTTTAATGAAAAGTTTTTATTAGGTTAACCAGTCACATCTTTCAAGTTCAAAAAACTACAAAAGTATATTCAGTAAAATTCCCTCTCTCTTCCTGTTTCCCTACTCGATTTTCTTTCTCGAGGCAATAAATGCTCTGTTTCTTTGGCATCGCTCCAGACATATTCTGTGCAATGATGTATGTTTTTTCCTCCTCTCCCACATGCCTTACTCTCACCTCTTTTTAAAATACAAATGCATGCCTTTGATGGTATGCTATAATGCTGTTCTGTTCCTGGTATTTTTTCTTACTTAAAATTCTATCTTTGGAGATGATTCCATCATAATACATAAAGAGCCTCCTCATATTTTTTTAAACAGCTTATTGATTAAGTAAGTTGTTATGCATTTATATAATCACTTACTGGTAGACATTTGAATTATGTCCAATCTTTTCTATTATAAACAACTTCACACATGAGTAGACCTTAGGTGTAGCATCACCAGATTCAAGGATGTATTAGTAATATTGCTATATATTTCAAATTGCTCTGCATATAAATTCTAGCTTCTTAATGCTTAATGTCTCTTTAAAAAACACTAGCAATAATCATTTTAACTGATGAGGCATTTGCTTTATCTCAGGTATTTTTCAGTCACCTAACCAACCCTAACCTGTCAAGCTATTCATATACTTCTTCTCCTTATCCTGCTCCCCTTGCTTATGGACCTCCAAAGCTCCCGGCAAGCCTCTAGAAGCTAAGCTGTATAACATCCAACCAGATATTGGAGTTTACCATGACATTCTACCTTTCCCTTCCCTCTGTGTTTCTTTTTAATTTTATTTATCCTTTTTTATTTTATGATTTTATTTATTTTAAGCTCCTGCTGTATCACTTCTTGTCATCACAGCCCACCTGCTTGTATATCTCATTTAAGGCTTTATTGCTACAGACACACCCCTGAGTTGGCCTTGATTTAGGAAAAGCATTTTAAAAGTGTTGTGTGTGCAGAAATATAGGGTCAGGGAATTAGACTGTTGAACTATAGACTTGCTATGGATAGTAACATAACTACACTTTTGTTTTGCCTCCATGGAAAAACGACAGATGAAGAAACATTTGAATCTGGTAAGTAAGACGTGAATATTTGGTACTGGTTCATAAATGTATTATCCAAATTTTGGTATACGTTAAACACTTTTTAGGGGTGTGAATAAATACATCAACGGTATGGTTGTGAGATATTGTAAACTTCACCTTAAGAGGCGCTTCTCATCAGGGACATTTTGGAACCCTCTGGGAGCACTGTTTTGGCTTTCATATTGACTGGGGGCACTGCTGGCCTTCAACTGCTGGGAGTTGGGGGTGCCAGGTGAGCTGCTGAGTGTGAGACTATCCTGCACCATCTCCCGAACGTCCTGCCAGACAACATTCATTACAAATCTGAGTATGTCATTCTTTAACACACAATAGTGATGTGAGTTTTCACAAGATGTAACACGAAAAGCTCATTGGTTTAGAAGAGTGTCATTATGGAGACAGATATTTAAACAGAATAAAGACATTGCCTTGAACGTGTTGAATAATTTATTCCACACATTCTGTCTAATCTATACTGACAAAATAAACTGGAAAGTGAGGTATCTATACTAAATCAATTATTTCCTTTTTTTTTAGCATGTTATTGTCATTATTGATGACAAATGGTTTCATCTGGTATCTGGTCCTCAAAGTACTGTTGACCTTGTTAGTAAAAAAAAAAAAAAAAAATAAGTCCCACAGAGTGTTTAGGGGTTGGCAACCTTTGGGAGTGTGTTAACCTTACTCACCCTCTTCTAGTGTATAATGTTTCATTCTCTCCACTTCATCAGGCTATAATTACTTTGGCACACATTACATCTATTTTAATTTCCTCCTTTCCCATATATACAAATAAATTGAATCTGTTATTATTTATCAGAACATGTTTTTTTTTCTAGTGTCCACTTGTTACTTTGCTTCTCTATTTTCCTCTACTTCATATTAGGACTATTTTCTGATCTTCTTACTTCCTTTAAAGCCATGCTTCTTCAGTATAGGTAGGTGTAAGCATCATAAGAATACTGGAGTGGGTTGCCATTTCCTTCTCCAGGGGATCTTCCCTATCCAGGGATCGAACCCTGGTCTCCTGCATTGCAGGCAGATTCTTTACCAACTGAGCCACTAGGGAAGCCTTCAATATAGGTAGGTATAAGCATCTAATAGTTTCTCATGTCTAATAGAGAAGTCATCCCAAAGATTTATATTTTGAAATATATACTTTTAAAAAATACAGACTTTTAAAATATAAATCACTTCCTTTTACTTTCTTTATATTCCAGTTAGAGCATTGCACAACCCACTCCAGGATTCTTGCCTGGAGGATCCCACAGACAGAGGAGCCTGGCAGGCTACAGTCCTTAGGGTCTCAAAGAGTCGGACACGGCTGAAGTGACAGCACACACGCGCGCAGAGCATTGCACTGGTTTTTAAAAGTGATATGTGTTAGGTTATATCTATGGATTTCATCTTATAAGAGTAGAGAGATTGCTGTGTATATAATAGTTATAGAAGAGACAGCATCGAGGCAGATGCTGGGAAACTACTCAGCTAAATTATTTACCATTTATGTTCTTTCTAAATTTCCTGTTTTCAATTAGATAATTGGCCTGTTAAGGGTGATTTAATGATCTACACTTCGTTCAGTGTTTGGGATTGGTTTAATTTTTAATTCCTCTGGATTATAGTCATCCTTCTTTGTTCTGTTCAACTCGTCATTTTGCTGGAGACACTCTGCATGCCAAAGTTGCTGCTGAGGCTTACAGGTACTTGAGACATCTGTGAAAAGAAAGGCAGTGTTGCAGTGGTCAAAGCCATGGACTGGAGGCAGAATGTCCAAGCATGAATTCTGGCCCATTACTCGCTAACTGGGGGGCTCCTCTGTCACTTAACCTATTTGACCTTCAGGTTATTGTTGTTATTGTTCAGTAGCTAAGTCATGTCCCACTCTTTGCGACTCCATGGACTCTAGTATGTCAGGCTCCTCTGTCCTCCACTATCTCGCAAAGTTTGCTCAGATTCACGTTCATTGAGTTGG
Organism: Cervus elaphus; assembly: GCF_910594005.1. NCBI lineage: Eukaryota > Metazoa > Chordata > Mammalia > Artiodactyla > Cervidae > Cervus > Cervus elaphus. The sequence continues at coordinate 43,906,391 of NC_057822.1, forward strand.
TGATGCCATCTAACTATCTCATACTCTGTTGCCCTCTTCTTTTGCCTTCCATCTTTCCAGGCATCAAGGTCTTTTCTAATGAGTCGGCTCTTCGCATCAAGTGGCCAAAGTACTGGAGTTTCAGCTTTGGCAACAGTCCTTCCAATGAATATTCAGGACTGATTTCCTTTATAATTGACTGATTTGATCTCCTTTCAATCCAACAGACTCTCAAGAGTCTTCTCCAACACCACAGCTCCAAAGCATTAATTCTTTGGCGCTTAGCCTTCTTTATGGTCCAACTCTCACATCTGTACATGACTACTGAAAAACCATAATTTTGACTAGATGGACCTTTGTCAGTAAAGTAATGTCTCTGCTCTTAATATGCTGTCTAAGTTGGTCATAGTTTTTCTTCCAAGAAGCAAGCGTCTTTTAATTTCATGGTTGCAGTCACTGTCTGCAGTGATTTTGGAGCCCAAGGAAATAAAATCTGTCACTGCTTATACATTTTCCCTTCCTATTTGCCATGAAGTGATGGGACTGGATGCCACGATCTTAGTTTTTTTAATGTTGAGTTCTAAGCTAGTTTTTCACTGTCCACTTTCACCCTCATCAAGAAGCTCTTTAGTTTTTTTTCATTTTCTGCCATTAGAGTGGTATCATCTACATACCTGAGGTTGTTGATATTTCTCCCAGAAATCTTGATTCCAGCTTGTGATTCATCCAGCCCAGCATTTCACATGATGTACTCTGCATATAAGTTAAATAAGCAGGGTGACAATATACAGCTTTGACTTACTCCTTTCCCAATTTTGAACCAGTCCATTTTTCCATGTCTGGTTCTAACTGCTGCTTCTTGACCCACATATAGGTTTCTCAAGAGACAGGTAAGGTGATCTGGTATTCCCATCTCTTTAAGAATTTTCCACAGTTTATCCTTCAGGTGCTCCATGTCTAAAGTGGGAAAAATTATATATATAAAACATGCTTAGAACATAAGGGCCTGAGGGTTGGCCAGCATTATTATAAAGAAATACAGGGGCAATCAGCAGTTAGTTCTCTAATAGAACTGCAGAGGAAAGTATGCAGCTGCCCTTAGTTAAGGTAAAGCACTCCTTCTGGACTCCTCTTGGTTGAAAGAGTGAGAACTCTCAAGTACATTCTGAATCCTCCTCACTTAGGAGCTCAATTAAGGAACAATTGGCTCCAGGCTGGCATTTTTTTCTAAGATGATTAATTCTGTTCCTTGAGCACTTAATGGGCAGTTAAGTTTCTTAAATTTTGTCCCCAACTTGTCTCTGAATGAAGTATCATGTGACCTCTTTGAATACCTCTGGATGGTATAATCTAATTAGGAATTCAATTTACACACACATACACACACACACACACACACACACACACTCTCTCTCTCTCCCCTGCCAAAAACAGACAAACAAAAACAGGGATGATAGATCTTTCAAGATGCCTAGAAAACAAAGAAGAGAGTATGCTCTGTGTTTAGGTACACCTATCTTCAAGGGGCCAGCTGGAGGTGGAATATGTCGCTGGGCCTGGGATGGGTAAGGAATGAGGATGGTGTGGCTCAAGGCTGCCAGTGCCCCTTGCACCACTTCCTTCACATCACAGGGTTGCAGGCAGACGGCCTCTGGCAGAGAAAGAGAGAGAAGGCTCACATCAGTTGACTTCCTCTAATTTCACTCTTTCAATCCCCATCCTGTGCCAGCTGGGTAGAGGGAAGTCTGCATGGGTAGAGGGCCTTCGAGGAGAGTTGAGATAAGCAGCTTTCAGAAAGTTAGAATCTGCTGGGCAGCAGACACAGGTCCAGTGAGTTTCCGAGTCTAGTTTGTGTGCTGTTCATCTTGCCCAGCTTACAACTTTCTCTAAGGGTAACACGAATGCCTCACTTGTGTCTATTGTTTGTTATTTGTCTTTAGTTTGCCAACTTGATCTCCTCAAAGGCTTAACTTTTTCATGTCTGTTTCTTAACTTACCGAAATATCCAGAGGAACTTTCAGAAGGTAACTATTCATTTTTATGTCCTTGGTATGCCAAATAGAGCTATGTTTCAGATCTTTCAAACATGCCTCAACATGAATACTTCACTGGAAATGTTTTAAGATATGATATTTTAAGGATGAAATCAATGATGAGATATTCAGTGTCATAGAAAATATATTTAAATGAACAATGAAAGTAGTTAGATTTATGACTATATCCCTAAGTAAACATTTTCTTTTAAACTTATTGCCAATTTTCAGTTAGAAAATTGTGCTTACTTACCAGAGGATGGACTTGATACCTGTGTGTTTTCTTTATATTTTAAAATGTGTGTTTAAACACAAAAATTAAGAAAGATCTATGTCATTTCATTCTATGAATAAATGCTCTTTCTATATATTTCAATGATCAGAACACAGTTGTATAAGTGAAAAAGAATAATACGTTAGTAAGAAGTAATTTCAAATGACAGTTTTATAACATTTTTCCCCGTAGTTTTGAATAATTTTTCTGAGACCCCAGTGGAAGCAGAGACAGAAGTTTAAACTAGCTCTAGATATTACTACTAGGCACAGTTTTCCACTCTTTGGCCTCTCAGAGTCCTGGACAGTCAGAAAGAACTTGCATCTATAAAGCAAATACTAATTTTCTACAGAATGAACCATTTCATAAAGGAAAAAATAACAACCCATTTCTAACAAAAAGATTAATTATTGGGCCTACAGAACACCGTATCTGTGAGTTAAAGCCAAAACCAGTTTATATGTTTCCTTTTTAAAAAATCAGTTTTCCTTGGGAACATTTAAAAATGTATACCCAAAAATATGTTTTCACTATGACTCAGTATTTTTTGTAACTTTAAAGAAGCCTATAACAGATTTTTGTTCCAACTATACTAGACAGAATATATTCAGTGTATTGTTAAATTTCTGGAGTGTGTCTCTATATAGTTTAGTGCATGTGATAAAATGGAAAGTGCTTAGGACAGTTTTCAATAAGCTGCCAAGGATAAATTCAGCTGTGCTGCCATCTGCTGAAATAGTGTCGCTTGAGGTTTTAAAGGTTATTTCATGTATCCCTTCTAAGTAAACTTCTCTTTCTCCTTCACATATTCTGTTCCTGCCATTTGCTGTGTCCCAGACAAGGAGGAATTTGTTGGCTATGGTCAGAAGTTCTATATTGGTAGGTAATGATTAATAAAAGGTGGTTCTTTGTCACTTGCTAAGTTATATTCATACCATTATGGATAAGCCTGGCTCTTCTGAAAGCTACTTTTGCTGATGGGTGTTCTCAAGCTGGTTTCTCTCTATGCTTTAGAAAAAAAAAAAAAAAATCAGCCAGTGGCCCCATTTTTTTTTTTTTAAAGCTCCCAGATGATTTCAGTATGCATCCAGGCCTGGGGACCAACATTCTGCTTTCCAGACCCTGCAGCCTTTCTATTGCTTCCTATCTTCTTCTTCTTTTTTTTTTTTATCATTTATTTTTATTAGTTGGAGGCTAACTACTTTACAATATTGTAGTGGCTTTTGCCATACACTGACATGAATCAGCCATGGGTTTACATGTGTTCCCCATCCGGAACCCCCCTCCGGCCTCCGTCCCCATCCCATCCCTCTGGGTCTTCCCAGTGCACCAGCCCTGAGCACTTGTCTCATGCATCCAACCTGGGCTGGTGATCTGTTTCACCCTTGATAGTATACTTGTTTCAATGCTATTCTCTCAGAACATCCCACCCTCGCCTTCTCCCACGGAGTCCAAAAGTCTGTTCTGTACATCTGTGTCTCTTTTTCTGTTTTGCACATAGCGTTATCGTTATCATCTTTTTAAATTCCATATATATGCGTTAGTATACTGTATTGGTCTTTATCTTTCTGACTTACTTCACTCTAATGGGCTCCAGTTTCATCCATCTCATTAGAACTGATTCAAATGAATTCTTTTTAATGGCTGAGTAATATTCCATTGTGTATATGTACCATAGCTTCCTTATCCATTCGTCTGCTGATGGGCATCTAGGTTGCTTCCATGTCCTGGTTATTATAAACAGTGCTGCGTGAACACTGGGGTGCATGTGTCTCTTTCTTCTACCTTCAGACACACATGTGTCAACTCTTTCCGCGACTTCCCTGGCAGTCCCTCGGTTAAGACTCTGCCCTTCTTCAGGGGGGCGTGTGTTCCATCCCTGCTCGGAGAACTAAGATCCCACGTAAAAAAATAAAAATGAACTTTTTCGAATCACAGTCGCCGCCTGTTTCTCCAGGTAGGAGGCAGGAAGAGAGTTCCCCTGCCCTGGATCTCACGGTCCCTCCGTTTCCACCCTCGCAGCGGGTTTCCGCCGCAGCATGCGCCTGTGCCGCCGCAGGGCCCACCGAAGCCAGCTGCGCGCCCAGGGGTGCGGCGCCGGCAGCTGCGCCGGCGCGGTGGGCGCCCCGTACGAGGAGGTGGTGAGGTACCAGCGACGCCCCGCCGACAAGCACCGCCTCATCGTGCTCGTGGGTATGTCCCCAGGGCAGTCTCCCCACCCGCGGCGAGGTTCCCCTGCCTTCAGTAGTCTTGCATTGGGCGTAGTAGTAAAAGTAGGACTCTGTGGGCCTGCATATTTTTTTTAAAAAAGGACGAAACCGTTTTTTAATGTGTTTGTTTGTAAACAGAACGCTATTAATTATACTTTTAATGTCTACAGTTGAGTGCGGTATGCCATGGTGTATATGAACCTGTGTAGCAACAAGGTGTGATATGATGAGGTTATAACAGATTTTTTTTTTTTTGTCCTGTTTAGAATTTCTTTTAGAAGCATGGATGAAATGTTCCCCGCCTCCGCCCCCGCACTGGATCATTAGTCTATATTAGGAATAAAAATGCTTAATATCCATTTCCCTAAGAAGTGTGTAACCCTCTCCTTTAGGAGAGTTTCTAAAAAGCTTCTGGAGTGTGTCTTTGGTGCTAAAGAACAGGGCACATATAGCGCTGGGATGACCTGCCTTGTGACCCAGATGTCTACAAAGCTGGTCCCTGCCGTAGGTGCTGTTCAGTCACTCAGTTGTGTCCACCTCTTTGTGACCTGACCCCGTGGACTGCAGCACGCCAGGCTTCCCTGTCCTTCACCATCTCCTGGCGCTTGCTCAAACTCATGTCCATTGAATCAGCGATACCATCCAACCATCGCTTCCTCTGTCCTCCCCTTCTCCTTCTGCCTTCAGGCTTTCCCAGCAGCAGTAGTAACACCTCTTACTGTCATCTTCTCTGTGTATTCCAGTTGTGATGAAGGCAGGCCCCTTTGAAGCAGAACAACATACTTCACAGCCAGGACCAGCTACAGATTTTTCAGGACACAGAGCAAAATAAAAATCCAAAAGCCCCTATTCAAAAACAAAGACTATCAGTGTGGCAAAGAAAGAGCATTAAGCCAAGTGCATTAGCCTAAGCATGGGCTTGTGGCTCAGTTCTCTGCCCACGAAGCCAGCCCCTGCCTCCAGTTGCACATGGGGGTGTTGACTTCTCCACCTGTTGTCAGGGATGTGTCCCTGAATTCTGTAATTGTGGAAGCCGATTTCTGGGTTGTGCTGTGATAGGAACATCATGGGAAGAGTAAAGGCAGCTTGTCTCAAATGATCTGACATGAGGCCAGAGACTTCTCAGAGTAGCCAATACTAGGCAACATTTTCTGGGGTGACATGTTCCTGCAACTCCCTACCTCTTTTCTGAATGTTGAAGAAGTGTGGGTTACTCCACAGGTCATCAGGAAAATTCCCAAGAATTTTCTGGGGTTATTTCAATTCACGAGAATGGAAGTGACTTTATTTTCCCCGTAAAAACATGTACGCTCAAATGTCTTCAGCAGAAGGATCAAAGTGATGGTTTCACCACATACCTCTGCTTATCCACCTCTAATAATTTCTATATGTGATGTTTTGTGTTTAGGACCTTCTGGTGTTGGAGTAAATGAACTGAGAAGACAACTTATTGAACTTAATCCTAACCGCTTTCAAAGTGCCGTGCCACGTACGTTAACTTTTTCTTTCATAGGGGTTCACACTGGAATAAGAATTTCTTTTTACAGATGCAAAAAGATCTGCAGATGCACTGATCTCAACTATGTTATACCATCTTTGTTGTGAGAAAGTAAGACAGATAGTCCTCAGTATTTCTAACTAAACTTATTTTAATAGAGGAAATTGATTTACTAGCATGTAGCTAGCTAGCTAGGCTTTTGAAAAGTGATTCTCTTTTTTCCATTGCTTAGCAATCATATACATAACCTTTTAGGAAAACTAAATATTTAACAATAATGGCTAACATTCATTCAATATTTACAATTCTCCTGGCAGTGTGCTTGGCTCTTTGAATGCTTTATCATATTGTTTATTTTACTATATGCACATATGATTTTAAAATCAGCTATAGACAGGCAAGCCTGGTGTGCTGCAGTTCACGGGGTCTCAAAGAGTTGGACATGACTGAGCGCCTGAACAAGACCAATAACTATTATACCATCCAAGGTGAAGGAGCATGTGGACATGGGTGCTTCCCCTTTACCTCAGGGCAAGAGAGAAGTTAGAAAAACCACTTAAAGAGCTTAATGTGTGTTTCGTGCTATTTGGGAGACATGTAAGACTGGACTCAGAATCATATCTGAAATATCTAAAGCATGAGAGCTTAGAGGAAGTGGCCAAAGGCTGTTTGGGGGAGGTAGCTGCCATTTCAGAGTCTGTCACTGCAAAAGAGTTGTGATTTTTTTTTTTTTCCCCAAAGACCGGATCTGGGTGGATAATGTGGAAGAAAGTCTGCCTGGGGTTGTCATGGTTCCTGCCCAAGAGGAGGCCTCAATGAAAGGAGATCAAACGTGAAGCCCTGGGTACCTGAGGGTGTGAAAGAAATCACAGATGACTAGGTGGAATAGAGATGGATTTGAGATACCCAGTAGCAGTGGTAGAGGGGTAGGCTTTGCAAAATAACCTACTGAATCCTCTGGGAGATTAAGAGCCAGATTTAAACATCTGCTAAGTCTAAAAGGAGCCATGAGAAGCCAGCATCAGCATTAATTAAGTAAGAGTTTTCCTGCCCTGCTTGCTCCCCCTCCTTCTCTGCACTTAGCCTTGGAGAGTTATAAAACTGGAGGAGAAGCAGTAGGAATGCAATGAAAGGGAAGAGAAGAGAATCAAGCTCCCTCTCCTGATTTCTGACTTCTCTGATGTCAGGCTTCCCTTGGTGTAGCAAGTCTGAGCCAGCTGTGGGGAGAAGGAGCCTGAAATATAAAGTTCACAATTTTGATTATTACATAGAAACAGAATCTTAATTATTGAGGCTCAGTTTCAGGCATAAATTATATTGCAACTTAAAAAAAAACAAAAACCTAAGAGTAATCAGAAGACTTTGAGAATTTCATCCAGGGCCAAACAAATGAAGTTGTTTTTTATGATCACAGCCCATAGGGTGTGCTTTCCAAGTACTGCTTACCTATGTAAGAATGGGCACTACAGAGCAAAAACTAATAAAGAATCGCCACTTGCAATAATCTGGATGAAAACAAAATGCCCACAAAATGTAGAATTGTATGTTGTCTGGATAACCATCATTCAAAATGGGAATATGTTGCCCATATTTTGCTCTTTAAATTGAGTGAACGGTTTTAAGCTCAGAATGAACGCCTCAAGTCATCCACCAATTCACAGACCTTAGCCTATCATATATAACATAGTAGGATACAAGTCAAGGAGAAGGGGTTATCTTAGGCTGATAGTAACATCATTTTCTATCACCTGAGAACTAGATTTTTTTTCAGTACAAAGCTATAGGAGGGTAGCTTAACTGTAGGAACTCTGAGGATCTAACTCTAAGGATCTAAAGAGAGGCTTGAATAAAGAAAAATAATTTTGCTTTTTGAGCTTCTTGAAATGTTCAGTTAGTTCAGTTCAGTCACTCAGTCGTGTCGACTCTTTGCAACACCATGGACTGCAGCACGCCAGGCCTCCTTGTCCATTGTCTCATGAGCAAGTTAGTTACTCTCTAAAATCTTTAGTTACTTACCAGTAAACTACAGATAACAGCATTTCACCTAGCTAGGAAAACGAAGGATGAAATGAGATCCTTGGGAGATGCATTATCTAAGCATAAGACATTGCTGGTTTTGCTGCCTGAGGGCCTTTAGGCACCGTGTGTGCGCGCGCTCAGTCACTAAGTCCTGTCTGACTCTTTGTGACCCCGTGGACAATAGCCCACCAGGCTTTTCTGTCCATAGGATATTCCAGGCAAGAATACTGGAGTAGGTGGACACTTCCTCTTCCAGGGGATCTTCCCAACTCAGGGATTGAGCCCCTGTCTCCTGTGTCTCCTGCACTGCAGATGGATTCCTTACCATTGAGCCACCTGGGAAGCCCTTAGGCACACATAGGGCTCACAGATAACTTACCACTTCCCGTCCTGAAGTATCAGCAAGAGTTCCTTTAGAGCCTCTTTATCTTGGCTTAAATACGATACATTTTGGTCTAGTCTATACTACAAACACTTAACAGAGGTTTATATTTAGCTTATTTTGATATGGGAACTTCTACTTTCTTATCACCAATCAGGCTCCCCCCCTTTTTTTTTTGTTCTAGCATTTTATCTATCTGCTTATGTATTAATTTATTTATTTTGATCATCTTTATCCAAATGCATATGGGTAATAAGTCCAAACATTTTGTAGATTCTAAAATCTTTTAAAAATTTCCTATTTTGACAGATACTACTCGTTCCAAAAAGAGTTATGAAATGGATGGTCGTGAGTATCACTATGTGTCAAAGGAAACATTTGAAAGCCTCATGTACAGTCATAGGTAAGCTAGACAGTCAGAATCTGGTTCTCTCCCCTCTGGTTGTTTTATACTTAAAATAGATCTCTTATTTTCATGCTTTGTCCAAAACTTCTGGGATACATTTTTTTTTATTCTGAAAAATTAAGTAAGAAAATGTATATTGATTTACTAGTACACTAACTCCTTGAATTTGGAGAAGGAGCTGAACTGAGTTGCAAATTTTAGAGAATTTGGAGTAGTTAAGTCCTAGATCTCCTAATATATATTTTTCCTGTTGAATATCCTCTAATTCATTTATCAAGATCCACATATTTTACTCTGTTCTATTGGAATTTATCTGTTATTGCTAATACTATTTTACCTGTACAAACAGTTCTTGTTTTGCTGATCTCTCCCTTGCAGGATGCTGGAGTATGGGGAGCACAGAGGCCACTTGTACGGCACCAGTGTTGATGCTGTTCAGGCAGTCCTTGATGATGGGAAGATCTGTGTTTTGGACCTAGAGCCTCAGGTGGGTCTGTGGTGCAAGACTTCCCATCTCCCCGAAGTAATGAATGCATGCTATTCATTTTTTGCACATGCTTTAAGCTGTAGTTGAGACACTTTATTCTGTTAGGATTAGACTACTTCCCATATAGAAGGACCAGGATCTTACTTGAAAAATCAGTTGTCATTATCTTGTCTTTTTAGTTGGTAAAAAAAAAAATCTAGTTTCTCAGACCTTCTCCCACCGCCCCCCCCCCAAAAACAACAGCAACAATAGAAAATAAAATAAAAAACAAAATTAAAAAAAAAACAAAACAAAAACAAAGCAAAAAACCCCCAGAAATGGACAGGCAGCCATAAAGAAAACTGAGGATCTTTTTTTTTTTTTTTAAACTGAGAATCTTGCTTTGCCTTTGATTACAAAGGCATCAAGGTAACTTCTTGTGGAGGGAATAAAATGTTGCTTTATGCAAGGAGATGAGGTTCCTATGTTATCATATCATATCACATATGGTCCCTGAGACCATATGTGGAATAGAGCAGGAGTGAGTTAAGGTGAGATAAAGAACATACAATGTGTTGTCAAAATTTTTATAAACCTTGTGTTTACTTTATGTTTTCTGTAGTTATGTAAAAATAATACCTTGTGTGCTAATCAGAGGACAAGAGAGTTGTTCTCACTTGGATCGAAGCTGTGGTCAGCATGAAGATGTCAGTATTATCTGTTATGAGACAATGGCAAGAGGAAAGGGAAGTGAGGGAGCTGATTGGCCTGGAGAGTCTGTCTTTGTCTTTTCCCCATGAGATCATGTGTAGAATCCTATTCTCAGGTTTCAATAAGGGTGTCATGGCTAGTACGAGGAAGAGCCAGGATTTGACCTTAATTTTGATTCCAGAACTCCATCTCTTAATTATTAAAATGTTTTTTAGAGTTGAAGACTTGGGAGCACATGAGAATATACTCTGGCTAAAAATAACTGCTAATTTCTGGTCTTAGAAATTTTGAGAACATTCATGTTGACTCTAGAAAATTAGGACTTATGTTTTTAGATCCTCAATGTAATATTCTCTCGAGATATTTCAGCTACTAGGACTTCTTTTTTTCTCATTTTTTTCTTCTTTTTTTTCCCCAAACTTTACTTCTTATTTTGTATCGGGGTAGAGCTGATTAACAATGTTGTGGTTGTTGCAGATGGACAAGGAAGGCACTCCTTGTAAGGACCTCTGTTTTAAATGTGCATTTAATTTTTGTGTGTAGGATATTCAAGCGGCTCGAACCCAAGAACTGAAGCCCTATGTCATATTTATAAAGCCATCTAACATGAGTTGTATGAAGCGATCTCGGAAAAATGCCAAGATTATTACAGACTACTTTGTGGACATGAAGTTCAAGGTAAGATACAGAGGAGATAGATGAGTATATTGCTTTTTTCCCAGTCAAAAAATTACTGTATTATTCCACAGTATTCCTATGTTAAGGAATGTAATTTTTGTTTCTCATGAACACTACCCTTATGAGTGATCCTTATTAAATATCATTTATAGATATTAAAGTTTAATAAATACTCTTATTTTTCTCCTCTTTTTGGGTCTAGCTTTAAAAGAAAAGGCCCTCAAGTCACAATTTGCAAAACCACACAGAAATTGGGTGTGTGTACTTAAAATGGATTACTTACTTTACAAAATATTTGAATTTACTTTAAAATACTCCAATTGATTATATCATCTATTATATGAGATCTCTTTATAAATATATTAAAACATAAAAGATGTTTATTAATAATTATAGTAATAATAGAGGGGCCAGGCCAGGTGGGATTAATCAGTGATTTTCCCATATATATATGTATATTTTTCATTAAATATACTTTAAATATTTTAAGTCATAACATACATTTAGTAAGGTGTATAAATCTTAAGTGTACTGTTCAAAGAATTTTTACAGGGTGTGTGCACCCAGGTAACCATCATCTAGATCAAGACGTTGTATCCACTTGTGTGTGCATGCACGCATGTGTGTATGTTTATGTGGTGTGGTAAAAAACACATAACATAAAACAAGACTTACCGTCTTACCCATTTTAAGTGTACAGTTAAGTAATGTTAATTCTCTTCATATTGTGAAGCAGATCGCCAGAACTTTTTAATCTTGTAAAACAAATTAAATATATGGATTGCTTTATGAATTTGCATGTTATCCTTGAGTAGGGGCCATGTTAATCTCTACATCATTCCAAATTTATATGTGTTTTATATGTGTTGCTGAAGTGAGCATGAGGTATCTTTGTATTATCCTTTACCTCTCATTATTTTTAATCATTATTTTTTCAAAGACTACTATATGGAAGTTTGATTCTCCAGTTTGCATTTCAAACAGTGGAGTCTATGGATATATTCTCTGAGTCTTAATTAAATTCTGTTCTCAGTTTTATGGCAGTCTGAAAAGTTAACAAAATTGTTTCTAGGTCTTGAGTATGGTCACCTTGTAAGGGAGTACTGCCACAAGATCTCAGTGCCCATGTTTATATTTGTACTTATGACAAGTTGTACTAATTATTGTAGACAAATAAGAAAATAATAGCAGTGAATTTAATGTATTAGTGCCAAGTGAAGGCCAAATGATCTTGAATAAATGATTTCACAACAGTAGAAATAGACATTATAGGTGAAGTCAGTCATCATGAAGAGTAATTTAGAAATGGCTCATTTGAAGAACCATGTCATACCATCATGTTGAAAGTGGCCATTTGTGTCTGCAAAATAATGTCATTCTTATCAGATTAATGTTCATTTGAAATTTATGTTTAATTTTTATTTATATTTAACTGATAAAATTTCTTTGGTTTTATGTTGTATGTGGTTTGAGAGCTCCAAGTGTTTAGATAATAGAATAAGATAATTTAAGTCCGAATAGGAAGTTGAGAGGACTGGTTGTCTACAAACTATTAACTCAACTTTATGAAAACTTGATCTGGGAGACATTAAGTAAGACTAAACACAGAAACATAAGTTTTATGGTTAGACTGGAGTACATTTACATGACCTGTTTTTATAAACAGCTACAGTTCTGAGTATAACAGCATAACTGCCTGTTATTTCTGTTCATCTCATTAAGTTTGCTATTTGTATTTTTCTATTTTTCCTAAAGGATGAAGATCTACAAGAGATGGAGGATTTAGCCCAAAAAATGGAGACTCAGTTTGGCCAGTTTTTTGATCATGTGATTGTAAATGACAACTTGCAAGATGCATGTGCCCAGTTGCTGTCCGCAGTTCAGAAGGCTCAGGAGGAGTCTCAGTGGGTACCAGCAACATGGGTTTCCTCTGAGACGGAATCTTAAAGAGGCCTTCTGCTTAATACTGGAATTTTAACAATGTTCATCTGTTCCCTAGAGCTGGAAAAACAGCTATAATCTAAAACATCAGTGTCATATTTGCTCTATTATAATACGTGCAGCTGCAAAAGTGCTGCAGTTTGTTCATCTTATTTGAAAGAAATTTGTATAATTATGTAGAGTAATCTATTTGGATTTCAGGGGAAAAAAATGTTTTCCTTTACCTTATATGCAGCAATTGTTAGGGAACAATGTTAAGTCACTGAGTATGAGGACTTTTCATAGTTTTCACATGGCCTTTGTGTTATTCAGATAAAAAAGAGCTTTCCTAAATAAAATACATTCTATTTAACTTCAGAAACTGTATTTTGCCTTATGAAACTTGTTTTATAAACATTGATTTTTCAAAAAGTACCCAGTTTAACTGCAAGAAGGAAGGATTAATACACAAATCACCTCTAACACCAAAACTTAGAGAAACAGCACTGCTCTCATTTTACACATTAAACTACAAGGAAAAATTATTCTTTTGATCAGGGCTGTAGCAATCATTAATTTCCCCCCCAAATCCAGTATCTACATTTATGCCTAAATTAGGAAAGAGCAATGAATTTTAGTGCTAAACAGAAACATCTGAGTAAACAAGGGGATGAGGATGTTATTCCACGAACTCGGAGACTTCCAGTCGCTCTTCCTGCCCTTACATATGTTCACCTTCCGGCTCACTCCCGTGTTGTTCAGTCGCTCAGTCATGTGGACCCCATGGACAGCCAGGTTTCCCTGTCCTTCACCATCTCCTGGAATTTCCTCAAACTCGTGTCCACTGAGTCGGTGATGCCATCCAACCATTATATCCTCTGTTGCCCCCTTCTCCTGCCCTCAGTCTTTCCCAGGGTCTTTTCCAATGAGTCTGCTCTTGTCATCAGGTGGCCAAAGTATTGCAGCTTCCACGTCAGCATCAGTCCTTTCAATGAATTGATTTACTTTAGGACTGACTGGTTTGATCTCCTTCAAGTCCAAGGGACTCTAAAGAGTCTTCTCCAAAACCACAGTTCAAAAGCATCAATTCTTTGGTGCTCAGCCTTCTTTTATGGTCCAGTTTTCACATCCATACAGGACTACTGGATCATTCCCTAACTTTCCCCATATCCGTGCCATCCATCGCTCTTTTTTAACTATTGAGCATACTAAGTGTATGCTTCAAAATATCTGTAGTTTTTAATTTACAGTGACCAACCATTATTTTTCTCAGAAACCCAACCAAACAAAACGAAGAAAACTGTCATTTTTTAACACTTATGTGAGCCCAGATTTTATGTCCTGCGTCTTTGGATGGAGGGTAAGTAACTGGAGAAAATTTGAGAATTGCCTGTTTCAACACACACTCACTCACTCATACCCGAACCTAAACGTTAGGTCGGGTGGCTAAACGCTAGCGTCTCTCAACCCCAAAGCCTCGGAACGCGAAGGCTGCCAAAGCGGAGGCGGGCGGAGACCTGGCCCGGGGGCGGCGGCCTAGTCCGGCACGGCAGAGCCCCCGCCTCCCGCCGGTCCCGAAGGCTGCAGCGTCGCGGGGAACCAGGCTCCCGCCGGCAGCAGTTGCGCCGAGGGAGTCCAGGCGGGCAGAGCGCCATGAGGGCCGACTCCAGGCTCGGGGTGGAGGAGGACCACCGGGTGAGCGGTGAGGGCGTGTCGGCCACTGCCTCAACGCGGCCGCTACCTCTGGGGCGGGGCCGACGCCGACCTGCTGGGACAAGAAGCGGCGAGCCCGGGTCTGGAAGCTCGCGCATCCGCCCCTTCGGCGCTCACAGGATAGGGATTGGGAGCGGGGGCTAGAAGTTCTTCCCAGGGCCGGACCCGAACTTCAGGAGCTGGGCGGAGAGCCAGGCCTGAAGTTTCCGGGGGTGGGAGTGAGGGTGTTGCCATGACGACGCCTCATTCACTTCGACCCCGCCCCTGCGGGTACGGGGGCTGCCAGCGAGGCCCTTCGTATCGACTCCTCCCGGAGAGCATTTTAGCTGCCCAGGAAAGAGATTTGTTTGCCAGCAGGGACTTTTAATCTCTCAAACAAATCACTGCAACCACTTGGGAAACCATGGGAAAAATCGTGATTGCTACCCCGCACCCGCTGGAGTCTCCCCCCGCGGGGCCCCGACTTCAACGCCCACTTTCCCGCAAGATTAGCCCGCAAAAGCCACACCGGGTCTCCGTGCTCCCCCTCGCTCCCACCCTGCTGCGTGGAGGCTGGGGGTCAGAACCGCCTGTGCGGCGCAGCTTGATGACGCATTGCGCCTGCGTGCCCGGCCAGCCAGGCGGGTGTGAACCCGGGCGGGGTGTGAGTTACCCGCGCCGGGGAGCCGGCGCTCCCGGAGGGCCCAGTTTTAGATGCAATGGGGAAGAAGCAGGTGGTAAGCGAGCCTTAAGTTACTTTCAGTTTAGTTGAGCCGTTCTACTTTTGAGGAACGTAGAGGTTGAGTTTCTGGATGGATGACACGTCATTTTTGCGGGACTTTTGAAATGAGGAGTTGTCTTGTGAACTGAGTCTTTGGTTAGAACACGGTCCATAGCATCTTTTAGAACAATACCGTTTTGTAGACTGATGAACAGTACCTATCCTTTGTCAGTTCAGTTTTGACTACTGGGTAGTGCTAAGAAAGCCGGCCATGTCTTAATCTTGTAGCATTTTTATTAACACACTCTTTGAACGAATGGATAGCTAAAGGGGATAGTTGTGGAACAGCAATGAGTTGTTTAAAATTTAACCCATCAAAATCAATGTCTTCTGCAAGCAGCTGGAGATACTTGGAATATTAAACTGATTACTAGACATATTTGTTAGTATTTTATTTTGAAAGATTCCAGAGTGCTACTTAACTGTAATTTCTGTGACCTGCAAGCACTTCTTTAAAAACGTGTTATTTTATATTGGCCTATAGCCAATTAATGTTGTGAACACTTTTCTTGTTCATGTAAAGTAGAAAATTTATACTATATTTAAAATTTTTTTCTTTCTGCCCTAAATTGGGTGTTTCACGTTGTATTCCGAGTATAGTTTTTAAAAGGTTACTATGTTGTGTTAGTAACCTTTTAAAAACGTTACTATATAAATGTTAGTGTTTTACTCTGTGACTTAAAACCTCCATTGGCTTCCCATTGAATTAAGGCAAAATCTAAGTTCTTCCTGTCGGTCTTCCTAATTAATTTGCCCATGACCTGATAACCGTGCTTCACCTTTATTGGCCTTCTTTTAGCTGAAACTCTCCAAGCCCACTCTCCAGTAAAAGATTTTATATTTGCTCCCCTTTGGCTCCTTTCTTATTCAGGTCTCAGTTCAAATACCTCAGAGAGACTTTTCCTAACTAAAGCAGCATTCTTCATTCATATATATAAGCACATATATGCTTAAAGTTATCTTCTAATACTTAACCATTAGGATGTAATTTGCATAAAAGCAAGGCTTTCTCGTTTCTGTTTATTAATGTATCCCTAATGCTTAGAACAGTGTCTGGCATGTAGATAGTGAGGAATATAGGAAGGAAGGAATTTTATGTGAAATTTAGAAGTGATAGAAAAAATTAAAATTGCCCATCTGATTCTCATCTGTATCTTTTGGGTTTCATCTGATGAACAGGGTTATCGAAAATTTGAAATACATGAAGTAAAGATGCTCCCAGGCCTTTACTTACAAGCAATTTTCTGTCTTTTTCCCATAGCGTCCTCCACGAGCCCTTCCACCTGTGCCAAGGTAAAAATAATTTACAGTAATTTTATTATCTAGTTTTAAAAATGCAAAATGAATAAAGTGAAAAAATTTGACTAGTACCATTACACAATTATAATAATTCAGAAAAGGCTTCCTCAAGTTTAAAGATGAAAAATCCTTGAATCATTAAGATAACAGTTGTGATTAAACGTTCTGTTTCAAAGACTGAAGGTCCACATATTAGTATACTGGGTCCGTTCTGAATGTTTTAATGACTTGTTGATCAGAATTCTGATCCTCTTTTGTTTGCGAGAATAGTTTCCTCAGAGTTTAAGCTGATTTTAATCAGTGACAACATAAGAGTTCTTAATCTGTTTAATCCACTTTATTAATAGACAGGGAGTATGTAACTGTAGGTTCAGAAAATATTGGGGTTATTTTGTTAGTCTTATTAAACAGCTTATTATAAATAATAAGCTAGTTTGTAAACTAGCTGATTTTCTGTGAAAGCTAATTTTATTTTAAATTTGTAATGATACAAGTCAATTTACAGTCTGAAAGTTTAATAGATTTCTAATTAATAGAGTTTCTCTTTTTGTCTCTGTCCTGATTAAATTTGGTGGTGTCATGTAAAGTGCTATGCAAGGTGAGTTAGTTTTCTGTTAATGTAAAATTTTCTAAATACAGTATTTGATGTTTGAAAGTTGTTTCCCCTTAATTTTCCCTTAAACTTGAATCTGAATGGTACACTTTATAATGTCACAATTTTTTTTATCATATTAATCTCCTATGACTGCCATTGACACTAGTTATATGTTGATATTTGACCTTAAAAGTTAAAAAGCATTCATCCCTGAATGGAGTCACCTAGAACATAACTGTGGTCTTGCATATAGTTCTGTGATAGGGACTACATCTTCTTTTGTCTCATTTCATCAGGGTAGACTGGGTTATGTCACACTAACCCCCAAATCTCAGTTACTTAATATCATAAGGGATTTTTGTGGTTAATGCAAAGTCCACTGTAGGAACAATCCAGGACAGTTACCTTCCTCTCCCTTTTCACTAATGATGCAGTGATCTCAGCTACTTCCATGCTGCAGTTCTGCCATCTTAACATGAGGCCCCCTCAGTTGCCACAGCAAGGGATGGGGAAGCTGGAGGGTTACTCACTGGCTCTTCCAATGTCTTGGCTCCCAAATGGAACAGAACACTTCTGCTCACAGCCTCTTGGTCAGAACCAGTCATAGGCCCCAGTGCAAAGGGGCTGGGAAATGTAGGGGATCAGATGAATATTTGATGAGCCCACTTTCTGTCACAGTTTATAACTTTACTGACCAGCCATGAGCTACCTGTATTTACCCTATGGGCTTCCTCTAACTTTGTCAATTTCTCACCTTCTTCCCCTAATGTATAGAAGTTGACTGGACCCAGGGAAGAGAAGGGAAAGGTCTTCCCCACTAAAAGTTCCCTTTTGACTCTTCCTTGCATTGACTCTTAGGCAGCATTTTCTGGTGTTCTTTCTCTTTTATAGATGATATTCCACTTAGTCGTCCTAAGAAAAAGAAGCCCAGAGCAAAAACCCCGCTTGGTAAGAAGTTGTTCTTTGTTGTGTGGGATCACAAGTTTTTCCAGGACCTCAGACATGATAAACATCACAAATCAGGGAGAAGCAAGGCCCTAACAGTCCCAAGTCACTGCTGTGTTAAAGATAGAATCAAGTTCACTCTGAAGCAGTGGGATTCTTGATGGTGATGAGGGTTAAGGCCATGGGCAGGCTGAGGAGTATCTAGAAACATTTGTGGAATAAAGGGTAGTGCTGCCCCAAATCTTAACTTCCACAACTTTCTTGGACTCTTTGAGGTCTTTTATCCCCAGATAACATAAGTTGTCTTAAGCTGTGGTCAGTTCCAGACCCTTGAACAAAATATGGATTTAGAGACACAAGGTTCTTGTATCCCTTATTCCAGTCAGAGAATCTACATTAGAACATGAGTCTGAGGTCAGGGCCATATCATCCAGGTATTAAAACTCCAATAATGAGCAAATTCTATGAACTTTTTTGTCTTATTCACTGATAATCTTGGATGTTCTGCCGGTAACTTGAACTCAGGATGTTCAGTATTTATTATTACTTCCAATGACAAGTTTTACTTCTTTTTTAAAAATTTTATTAATTTATTTGACTGCACTGGGTCTTAGTTGTGGCATATGGGATCTCTTTTTTTTGACTCTGCTGGGTCTTTGTTACTTCATGTGGACTTCTCGAGTTGCGGCAAATAGGGACTACTCTCTAGGTGTAGTGCGTAGGCTTCTCATTGCTATGGCTTCTCTTTTGGAGCACCGGCTCTAGAGCACAGAGACTCAGTAGTTGTGGAGGACGGGCTTAATTGCCCTGGAGCATGTGAAATCTTCCCGGAGCAGGGATCGAACCTGTGTTCCCTGCATTGGCGGGCAGATTCTTTACCACTGAGCCACCGGGGAAGTCCAAGTTTTACTTCTCACTTACTTACTTTACTTTTTTACTTACAAGGTTTTTTCATGGACCCCTCCTGCTCTCCCAGGGACCAGGGCTGGAAACCTCAGAGGCACCTTTGAATTCTGCAGTTTTCACTCTACTTTCTGCCTCTCAGAGACTTGCTGCTTCTTCCTTTGTTTTTATTTATTTAGCTGTTTTTGGCTCTGCTGGGTTTTGTTGCTGTGCATGGGCTTTCTGCAGTTGCTGTGAGCAGCGGCTGCTCTTCATTGTGGTGCGTGGGCTTCTCATTGCGCTGGCTTCTCTTGTTTCGGAGCACAGGCTTCAGTGATTGCAGCACATGGGCTCAGTAATTGCTGCTTGTGGGCTCTAGAGCACTGGCTCAGTAGTTGTGGTCCACAAGCTTAGTTGCTTCACAGCACATAGGATCTTCCTGAACCAGGGATGGAACTCATGTTCCCTGCATTGCAAAGTAGGTTCTTAACCACTAGACCACCAGGGAAGCTCAAGTTTGCTTCTTATATGGTAGTTTTAATGTATTTTTCCTGCTGTCATTTCCACTACCACAACTATGGTTAGTCTAGCACCTTTCTTCCTCTCACCTGAGGTATTGGGGTTGCCTCCAACATTGCTCTGGACTTCTAGCTTCCTTCCACCCTACTTTGTCCTGTCCACCACTGCTGGATGAACATCCTAAAGCTCATAGCTGGTCCTACCTTATACCTGGTCAGAAACTTATATTAGCTTATCATTGCCCAATAAATGGAGTAATAGATGGTGGGTGTAAGAAAAGAGAAAAATGGAGATACAGAAAAATGTATACAGAAAGACATACAGACATGGAACAAAAAGGAATGAGAGGCAGAGAGACTTAGATTCACAAAGATACTCACTGAAATGCTAGGCTCTAAAAGTGTACTCACAATTAAGTACAGACATGTCTTACCTGTGGACTTAAAAACGTCACTGGTGAAGAATACAATAA
Organism: Cervus elaphus; assembly: GCF_910594005.1. Lineage (NCBI taxonomy): Eukaryota > Metazoa > Chordata > Mammalia > Artiodactyla > Cervidae > Cervus > Cervus elaphus. Next base: position 43,926,152 of record NC_057822.1, read on the forward strand.
AAACTGAGTTGAGGGAACAGAGGTACAGCTCTGTCCCAGCTACCAACTATTTTTCTTGTAAAAAAGAAAAAAAAAAAAAAAAAATCTGTGCTCTCGACCAAAGGGGTATATTGCTGGCTTTTATTAAAGTTGTTGTTCAATTAGGTTATTTCAAATTTTTCACTCCAACAACTTGCAGCTTTTCTACATAAAATAGTGGATGATGGGGAAGAAGAGATATTTCTATAACGTGGATTGCTAGCAGTGAAATTAATGAAAGGACCTATGCATTATTAATATAAGTTTCTACTAAATTGCCTTTAACAGAGCTTTAGTTATCTTCATACCAGCAATAGAGTTTGAGTGTCACATTTGCTAAGTCCTTGAGAACGCTGGAAAATATCAACTTGAAAATTTTTTTTTGTTAACCTAGTGGACGAAAAGTAGCTTATTTTAGTTTCCATTTCACTCAGTACTATTGATAATACTAATACACTAATACATCTGTTCATTTGTTCACTCATCTGTATTCTTTTGTGAAGAAACTAGCAAGGGAAGGTATGAAGTAGGATTCAGATCTGCCAAAATGTGTCAAAATCTGTTCAAAGATTTAATGAGGGGAGAGATTGATAAGTTATCTGTTAACTGCAGGTATCCATGATGACTTTATCATGTGTTAATTTATAAATGAAGGACTAAACTGTTGATAGTTAGAGGCTGATAACCCTCGAGGCATAAGAGAAGTAAGAGTTCCCTATGGTGACGGTTTCTATCATGTTTTCACTTTTTTGAAAGCTCAGAAGTGATTTTCCTCCTCCCCGTCTTTTGTTCTTCTTTCTAGTCCCCAGGTTTTTCCTTCTCAGTCTTCCTTGTTCCCTCATTTCTTTTGTTTTTTTCAACTTGAAGCCCAAAGTTACAGGTGAGGAGGGAGGAAATCAAGATCTGGGGCACAGTTCTGTGAGAGAAGAGGATATTATATAGGAAACATTGCAGTTGCCCTTTCCCCTATTTTTGAGAGTTAGTGGTCTCTGCTCAAGTTATCCCCGTTTCCCCCTACCCTGTTTCTCTGTAGCCAGTGCTGCTTCGGAAGGTCTTGTTCAGACTGCTGCTCACAGGCCACCTGAGGGCAGCGAGCCACCAGCCCAAGACTCCATAGAACGTCAAGAAGCTCCTGTTCAGCGGAGGCAGAAGAAAACAAGGCTACCTCTTGGTATGTAAAGAAACTGAGGTTAGGTTGTGACAACAGTTGTGGTTTGAGGGATATGATTAAAAACCTGTCTGTTTCTATTTTTCCCCACTCATATCCAGTTTTTTCTTTTTTTGCTTAAAATTTTTCTTGCTAGGGTAACTCTAGAAGGTTAAGTCAGGAATATTTTAGAGGATCTCTTTGATCATGAAGTGAAGTGAAGTGAAAGTTACTCAGTGGTGTCCGACTCCTTGTGACCCCATGGACTATACAGTCCATGGAATTCTCCAGGCCAAATACTGGAGTGGGTAGCCTATCCCTTCTCCAGGGGATCTTCCCAACCCAGGTATTGAACTAGGGTCTCCTGCATTGTAGGCAGATTCTTAACCAACTGAGCTGAAAAGTGAAAGTGAAGTCGCTCAGTCGTGTCCAACTCTTTGCGACCCCATGGACTGTAGCCTATCAGCCTTCTCTGTCCATGGGATTTTCCAGGCAAAAGTACTGGAGTGAGTTGCCATTTCCTTCTCCAGGGGATCTTCCCAACCCAGGGATCGAACTCACATCTCCTACATTGCAGGCAGACGCTTTTATCCTCTGAGCCATCGTGGAAGCCACCACCAACTGAGCTATAAGGGAATATATATACAGATTATGAGAGAAGGGATGCAATTTCAGAAGCAAAATAGAAAGTTTAGATCTTGGTGTGGCTTCCGATGGACAATGGACATTTAGTCTCTGACAGTTCTGGAGGCTAGAAGTCCAAAATCAAGGTGTCCACAAGGCCATGTTTTCTCTGAAGTTTGTAGGAAAGAATCCACCCTAGCCTCCTCCAGATTCTGGTGGTGGTTTGTAGTTCTGGACATTCTTTGGCTTGGAACAGCATAACTCCATTCTGTGCCCCCATCTTCACATTTTTCCCTGTGTTTCTGTGTCCAAATTTGGCTTTTCTTATAAGGACACCAGCCATTGAATTTAGAGCCCATCCTAATCCAGCATGACCTCATATTAGCTTGATCACATCTGCAAAGACCCTATTTCTAAAGTCTCATTCACAGGTTTTGGGGATTAGGACTTGCATATATCTTTTTCAGGAGACACAGTTCAATCCAGGATGTATGCACATACACATATATACAGTAAAAACAATGGAAGGATATAGCAAAGTGTCAACAGTGGTAGGAGTTTTAGAAGGAGGAATTAGGGATGATTTTTTAAAATTTTCTTTCTTTATGTTTAATAAATTTTCATATATTGTATGTGTAACTTTTATAATAATTAGAAAAATGACAATAGACTTTATTAGAGTTAAAAAAAAGAAGGAACAAAGATTGTAAGATTAGCTTTCTCCCATTAACATTCAGTTCAGTCGCTCAGTCCTGTCTGACTCTTTGCAACCCCATGAACCACAGCACGCCAGGCTTCCCTGTCCATCACCAACTCCCAGAGTCCACCCAAACCCATGTCCATCGGGTCGGTGATACCATCCAACCACCTCATCCTCTGTTGTCCCCTTCTCCTCCTGCCTTCAATCTTTCCCAGCATCAGGGTCTTTTCAAATGAGTCAGCTCTTTGCATCAGTTGGTCAAAGTATTGGAGTTTCAGCTTCAGCATCAGTCCTTCCAATGAACACCCAGGACTGATCTCCTTTAGGATGGACTGGTTGGATTTCCTTGCAGTCCAAGGGACTCTCAAGAGTCTTCTCCAACACCACAGTTCAAAAGCATCAATTCTTCGGCACTCAGCATTCTTTATAGTCCAACTCTCACATCCATACATGTGACATATGGAAAAACCATAGCCTTGACTAGACGGACCTTTGTTGGCAAAGTAACGTCTCTGTATAGGTTGGTCATAATTTTCCTTCCAAGGAGTAAGTGTCTTTTAATTTCATGGCTGCAATCACCATCTGCAGTGATTTTGGAGCCCGCAAAAATAAAGTCAGCCACCGTTTCCACTGTTTCCCCATCTATCTGCCATGAAGTGATGGAACCAAATGCCATGATCTTAGTTTTCTGAATGTTGAGCTTTAAGCCAACTTTTTCACTCTCCTCTTTCACTTTCATCAAGAGGCTTTTTAGTTCTTCTTCACTTTCTGCCCTAAGGGTGGTGTCATTTGCATATCTGAGGTTATTGATATTTCTCCCGGCAATCTTGATTCCAGCTTGTACTTCTTCCAGCCCAGCGTTTCTCATGATGTACTCTGCATATAAGTTAAATAAGCAGGGTGACAATATACAGCCTTGACATACTCCTTTTCCTATTTGGAACCACTCTGTTGTTCCATGTCCAGTTCTAACTGTTGCTTCCTGATCTACATACAGGTTTCTCAAGAGGCAGGTCAGGTGGTCTGGTATTTCCATCTCCTGAAGAATTTTCCACAGTTTGTTGTGATCCACACAGTCAAAGGCTTTGGCATAGTCAATAAAGCAGAAATAGATGTTTTTCTGGAACTCTCTTGCTTTTTCGATGATCCAGTGGATTTTGGCAATTTGATCTCTGGTTCCTCTGCCTTTTCTAAAACCAGCTTGAACATCTGGAAGTTCACGGTTCATGTATCGCTGAAGCCTGGCTTGGAGAATTTTGAGCATTACTTTACTAGCATGTGAGATGAGCGCAATTGTGCGGTAGTTTGAGCATTCTCTGACATTGTGTTTCTTTGGGATTGGAATGAAAACTGACCTTTTCCAGTCCTGTGGCCACTGCTGAGTTTTCCAAATTTGCTGGCATATTCAGTGCAGCACTTTCACAGCATCATCTTTCAGGATTTGAAATAGCTCAACTGGAATTCCATCACCTACTAGCTTTGTTTGTAGTGATGCTTCCTAATGCCCACTTGACTTCACATTCTAGGATGTCTGGCTCTAGGTGAGTGATCACACCACCATGGTTATCTGGATCATGAAGATCTTTTTCGTATAGTTCTCTGTGTATTCTTGCCACCTCTTCTTAATATCTTCTGCTTCTGTTAGGTCCATACCATTTCTGTCCTTTATTGTGCCCATCGTTGCATGAAATGTTCCCTTTGTTTGTCTTAATTTTCTTGAAGAGATCTCTACTCTTTCCCATTCTGTTGTCTTCCTCTATTCTTTACATTGATCACTGAGGAAGGCTTTCTTATCTCTCCTTGCTCTTCTTTGGAACTCTGCATTCAGATGCTTATATCTTTGTTTTTCTCCTTTGCCTTTAGCTTCTCTTCTTTTCTCAGCTATTTGTAAGGCCACCTCAGATAACCATTTTGCCTTTTTGCATTTCTCTTTCTTGGGGATGGTCTTGATCCCTGTCTCCTGTACAATGTCATGAACCTCTGTCTATAGTTCTTCAGGCACTCAGTCTATCAGATCTATTCCCTTGAATCTGTTTGTCACTTCCACTGTATAATCGTAAAGAATTTGATTTAGGTCATACCTGAATGGTCTAGTGGTTTTCCCTACTTTCTTCAATTTAAGTCTGAATTTGGCAATAAGGAGTTCATGATCTGAGCCACAGTTAGCTCCCGGTCTTGTTTTTGCTTCTCCGTCTTTGGCTGCAAAGAATATAATCTATCTGATTTTGGTATTGACCATCTGGTCATGTCCATGTGTAGAGTCTTCTCTTGTTTTGTTGGAAGAGGGTGTTTGCTATGACCAGTGTGTTCTCTTGGCAAAACTCTATTAGCCTTTGCCCTGCTTCATTTTGTACTCCAAGGCCAAATTTGCCTGTTACTCCAGGTATTTCTTGACTTCCTACTTTTGCATTCCAGTCCCCTATAATGAAGAGGATATCTCTTTTGGGTGTTAGTTCTAAAAGGTCTTGTAGATATTCATAGAACCATTCAACTTCAGCTTCTTCAGCATTACTGGTCAAGGCATAGACTTGGATTACAGTGATATTGAATGGTTTGCCTTGGAAATGAACAGAGATCATTCTGTCGTTTTCGAGAATGCATCCAAGTACTGTATTTCAGACTCTTTTGTTGACCGTGATGGCTACTCCATTTCTTCTAAGGGAATCTTGCCCACGGTAGTAAATATAAGCGTCATCTGAGTTAAATTCACCCATTCCAGTCTGTTTTACATCACTGATTCCTAAAATGTCAATGTTCACTCTTGTCATCTGCTGTTTGACCACTTCAACTTGCCTTAATTCGTGGACATAACATTCTGGCTTCGTATGAAACAGTTTTCTACACTGATGCAAAGCTTTCTCTATAAACTGTCAGGGTGGCTCACTCTGCACCTATGCACACAGTGAGATTTATGCTGAGCACCCACTTTTCTTCTGGGAGTCTAGAATTTTGGTATGTGTTTGGCAGCAGGTGCCTCTGTGATCACTCTCCAGTAAAATCCCTGGCTGCTAAGTGACTGATGAGCTTCCCGGGAAGAGAAAGGAACACATGTGTCATCACAACTTGTTGCTGGAAGAATTGGCACATCCGTGTGACTTCATTGATAGGACTCTTGGAAACTTGGACTTGGTTTCTTTGGGACTTTGTTCCATGAGGTTTTTCCTTCTTCTGATTTTGTTTTGTGTCTTTTTCCTGTAATAAACTGTAACTGTGAGTGTAAATGACTTGTGAGTCTGTTGAGTGAATCATAGAATTTGGAGGTAATCGTGGAGCTTTGACACACCCTCAATGTTGGATGACTTAATTTTTCTTTTTTCATGTTGTTTGACATCATGATTTCAAATTTTCTGTTGAGTGTTTAGAGGTATAAAATTTTAAAAATTAAAGGTTAGTAAGACGGTGAAAAAAATTGGGGAACAATTAGAATTCTTAAAGTTCTTTTGTCTTACAGAAGTCTTACATGCTACTTTTCTTTTTTGCATCATAGTTATTTAAAAACTTAACCTGCTTTATTTTCAGAATTGGAGACTGCCTTTACCCAGAAGAAGACAGCTAGTCCATCTTTATTACCAAATGAAAATGGTATCAATGTGGAGCCAGATGAGGAGCCAGTTATTCAGAAACCTCGAAGAAAGATGAAGTAAGGATTTATTTGTCCTTCTAAATATTCTGCAGAGGTACCCTGATGCTTAATTTGGAGCTCCCAAACAGCAGCTTCTAAGTCTTATTAAATATTTGCAGTTGTGTATCTCTAGGATTAGTAGAATTACAAGGGTATTAGTTAAACTAGTCTAAGGATAACTTTGAAAAGAGTAAGCCCACTGAGAAAAGTAAAATATTATATTTAAATAAAATATTTTAGGAGCTGTGTCTAAAGAAGAGGAACACAAATAGAAGATTTTATATAAATAGTAAAAATATTACATATTAAAGGTATTAAAGATTAAAGGTGGTATTAATAAGGTAGGCTATTATTTATTTCCTCATATTAATAGAATTCAAATAATGATTATTCTAACAATACATAAAATGTTTATTTCAGCATAGGAAATTAAGTCCCAGGTGAAATAGAATGGTATACTTTAAAGAAGTGTACTGGAAGGTATATAACACTGTTGTTCATATTTGGAAATGACCCTACACATAGTGATCAGTGTCTATATAGAATCATATAATTTTAAGTCTATAAAGAACCTTTCAAATCTAGTTCAGTCACTTCATTTTCCAGATGAGAAAACTGAGGCCCACAGAAATGTAAGTGACTTGCTGTACAAAGAAGTTAATAACTGATCCATTTGAGTAAAAACCAAATTTTCTGATTCCAAATCCAGGGTTCTTTCCATTAGACCCGCAAGAGCCTCCTTATTTGGGTCTATGAAAGGTCAGTAATCATCCATTTTTCTTACATTCTCCTTGATTACAGGAAAACCCAGCCAGCGGAATTACATTATGCCAATGAACTAGGAGTTGAAGATGAAGACATAATTACTGATGAGCAAAGTAGTCCAGAACAACAATCTGTATTCACTGCACCCACGGGCATTAGCCAGCCTGTAGGCAAAGTGTTTGTGGAGAAAAGCAGTAAGTAGATCCTTGTTTTGGAACATGAACCCTTTAAGAATTATACAGGGATATCCTTTGACCTAGGAATTATACTTCTGGAAATCTGAATTAAGGAAATAAGTAAAAATATGGATAAAAATTTATACATAAAGCTAATCATCACATTGTTATTAATGAGAGCAAAAAACTGAAAAAAAACCTAAATGTAAAACAGAAGGGGAGTGATTCAGACACTTCATGACATATCTATACGATGAAATCTTCTGCACCACCAAAAATAATGTTTAGGGAGAAATTTTCACTTCATGGGAAGATGGTAATGAAAAGTAAACATACATACTTGTAGTTAGATTTGAACTATAGAGAAATGCATAGGACAAAAGACTAGAAGAAAATATGCTGAAATGTTAATGCTGGTTGTTTCTAGGTTGAGATGATTGGTAATTTAAAAGCTTCCCTTTCCCCCACCTGTTTCTTTATTCTCTGCTGTACTTTACCAGTTTTCTGCAATTGGTAGTGATAGTGGTGGTGGAGCAAGTAATGATATAAATTCTATCATTAAAAATAAATAAGAGAAAATACACGATAGTATTGCCATATTAAATGAGAAATAGAACATTATAGCTATGTTTTGTTTTAGAAAAATAGTTCTGACATTGTATATAGCACACATTGGTTATAACACTACATTTGTGGTGTTTAAGAAAAACCTGAAATCATGATCATAACCATATATTAGTCCCATGGATATGCTGTGGACATGCTGCCTAAAGAACTCATCTAAAACATAAAGGTCAACCCTTAAAATTTACAACTTAGATTTTGCATAAATTGTTTTAGAATTCTGATTCCTTAAGAGCCCACTTAAGGGATCTTGGCGATGTTGGCCAGTGAGAAACCTGTGACCCAGAGAGGTGGACTCACCCAGGGTCTCACAGTTGATTAGTACAGAGTTGGGACTCTAACCAAAGTTACATGACTTCTAGTTAAGGGCTGTTAGAGGAGACTGGCAGGCTACAGTCCATGGGGTTGCAGAGTCAGACACGACTGAGCATGCACGCAGCAGGACTAGTATACCATGTGGCCATTTAATTTGCTTCAGTCTGTTTTCAAGCATTGGAGGGCCTGATGTTGAAGCTGAAACTCTAATACTTTGGCCACCTGATGTGGAGAGCTGACTCATTGGAAAATACCCTGATGCTGGGAGAGATTGAGGGCAGGAGGAGAAGGGGATGACAGGATGAGATGGTTGGATGGCATCACCGACACAACGGACATGGGTTTGGGTGGACTTCGGGAGTTGGTGATGGACAGGGAGGCCTGGCGTGCTGCAGTTCATGGGGTTGCAAAGAGTCGGACATGACTGAGTGACTGAACTGAACTGATTTTCAAGCAATGTCACTCAATCCTCATTTTTATTCTTGCCTCCTGTAGCACAGGAACTTCTCTTAGTAAAGTAACTGACCATGAAATGTATCAGTGATCTGCCCAGCAGTTGCTTTTTCTTTGGGAACATTAGGTATCCCACTTCTGTCTTTCCTTCTCCAAAGTGCCTGACAACCAGGTTTGGCAAAAATAATGGAACCTTTCCAGTTTCCTGAGGTCCATTTGTGGATTGGCTGATGAATGAGAAGGAGCCTCCTTGTCTGCAGTAGAAGCATAAAGCTCTGCTCATAGTATTGAATTTTGACCCTTGAACTGATGGTTTCCATGGGAATCTTAAGACAAGTGTATGAAACAATCCGTTTCTTTCCTGTCATCACAGAACGCCATACTACATATATTGGCATCCTTTCCTGAGAAATTTGAAGTGTTTTCAAATATTGACTTACCTTTATAGTGGTAGAATTTACACTTTAATACTTGTAAAAATCTTTTAGACTATATCATGTTAAAGGTTTCCAGACTTCATTCTGAATTACAAGTTCATTGTTGTATTTCATTAAATAAATTGATTTCCAAGACTGCTTCTTTAATATCTGTTTTGGGTTGAGAAGAAAGTGTGTGGACATCATTTACTTCTCTTCAAGATTAAAATATTGTATGTTTTTAGCAACTGAGAAAAAAGAGACTTCTGAAATAGGAGCCAAATCGGAGAATTTTTAGACAAGAAAACAGTAAAATTTCAGTCTCAACTTGAGGGTTCTTAAATGTGGAATAACAAGAAAGATCACCAGGGTTCTCTGTTGTGAGTTGTTTTTAATTGTGTGTTGTGTTCTTAGGGCGATTCCAGGCTGCTGATCGTTCAGAGTTGATTAAGACCACAGAAAAGATCGATGTGTCGATGGACATGAAACCTTCCTGGACGACCAGAGATGTTGCACTGTCGGTGCATCGGGCTTTCCGGTGACTGATTTTGTTGGACTTTTCTTAAGACAAATGTTCCACAGTTTTTTTTTTTTAAGTGTTGACTGTTCAATATTGTTAAAAAATACTATCAAAACTTAAAATGGTGAGTGGATATATTTTTCAAACATTGAATTAGAGTTAAATGATCTGCCTATTAGTATAGAGAAAAGAAAAAAGCTTGTTTTTGCTTTTTGTGAAATGTTATTCTTACACGTGAAGAGATTTGAAGAATGAGCTTTTTGCTTTAGTCTTTCGTGTATGTTAACAAAACCGTTTTCCATTCAGGATGATTGGTGTCTTCTCCCATGGCTTCCTGGCAGGCTGTGCTGTGTGGAACATCGTTGTGATCTATGTTCTGGCAGGAGATGAGCTTTCTGACCTCTCAAACCTTCTGCAACAATACAAGACATTAGCATATCCATTCCAGAGTCTTCTCTACTTGCTTTTGGCTCTGAGTACAGTTTCAGCCTTTGACAGGTAAGACTGTTGTGACCGTAGGCCCCTCTAACTTTCTTCAGAAGGAAGTGTTGAGCAAAATGTGTCCCTGACAAACTATGACATTTTCAAAATAGAATTACAGGATATTAATATTAAAGAGCCATTCTGTTTCTGTTCTTTTTGGGGGGAGGAGATGGGACTATTGTCAGCAAAAACATACTCCAAAGTCTTAACCCGTTCCAGCATCAACTCTAAATTCAAAATTGCATCCAAATATAATCAACTCAAAAAGTCCCAAACACACACACTGCTGCGTCTATAACCAACAGGGACCTATTGTATAGCCCATGGAACTCTGCACAGTGTTAGCTGCCTGGATAGGAGGGGGGTTTGGGGGAGAATGGATACATGTATCTGTATGGCTGGGTCCCTTCTCTATTCACCTGAAACTGTTACAACATTGTTAATTGGCTATACCTCAATACAAAGCAAAAAGTTAATTTAAAAAAAGACCCAAGCATCTTCCAATGAACTGAATCCAGTATAGTCAAGACTCTGGGTATTGTATTAGTTTCCTAGGGCTGTTGTAACAAATGTACCCCGAACTGGGTGGCTTGAAACAACAGGAATGTGTTCTCTCACAGTTTTGGAATCTAAAAGTCTAAAACCAAGGTGTTGGCAAGGTTGGTTCCATTTTAGAGGGCTCCATGGAGGGTCTGTTCCTGCCTCTTTCTTAGCTTCCAGTGGTTTCTGGCAGTCCTTGGTGTTCCTTGGCTTGTAGATGCATTACTCCAACCTCTCCCTCAGTTATCAGATGACAGTCGTACCTGTGTGTCCATGAATCTGTGTCTCTTCTTATAAAGACACCAGTCTTATTGGATCAGGGCCCCTTGTAACAGCCTCATCTTAAGTTGACAGCATCAGTAAAGATTCTATTTCCAAACAGGGTCACATTCACAGGTCCCAGGGTTTAGAAGTTCAATATGTCTTTTTAGGAACACAATTTAACCCACTAAGAAAACAACAGCTTATCACTCAATAATATGAGTAATAAAAGGAAGTAGAATCTAATGAAATTGCTGATCAAGTTTGTTTCTTCTTAATGCTAAAGGAATGATGACTAAAATAGTCTTTTAGTTAAATGTTATATGTGGCCTTTGTAAATAAGATTCTTTCATGTGTGTTAAGGATAAACTGTAGCTACTTAAAGCTTCATAATAGACGGTACATGTGGTAGCATTAAAATAGAGAAGAAAGAAACTGTTGTCTGGAGACTACAGTTTTGTACAGTTTTGTAAGAAGTTTACAACTACACTGTGACGAGAGGCTTTTGTATTTTCTAGGATTGACTTTGCTAAAACGTCAGTAGCAATCCGAAATTTTCTTGCTCTGGATCCAAGAGCTTTAGCATCTTTCTGTAAGTGAATAATTTCATAACTGTATAAATTTGAATCAGAAAAAAAGTATAATTTTATTTTAAAAATGATTTTATATTATTGCTACTTATAAACATTTCATATCCATATTCAGTGGAATTTGTAATTAAACTATGGTAGGTATAATTTTGATTGAATTATTTTTCAGTGGAGGTTTAGAATTATTTTTCAGCAGAGGTTATCTAACTTTTTAAAGTTTGTTGTTCTGTGCTACTTAATATTTAACTTTTGTTTTTTCTACTTGACATTAAACAGATAGGGCTGATAGGGCATTTTAGTAACAAACACTATGTTTTTTTTACCTTTTTGGTAATTTGGAGTAAATTTTGTTCTAATTATGAGAATATTAATAAAACTAATTTTAGGGCCTTAAATCATTTAATTTCTTAAATGATCTTCTAGATTCTTGTCAGTCTAATGATAAAATAGTATCTAAAGACCCTTCTCCACCTTTACTGAAAAATAATCTAAGATTACCCAGCCTATTGAAATTGACCAAATGAAATTTTTTGTGTGTCATCATCTCCCAAAGCTCAGATTATTTTTGACCTTAAAGTTATTTATAAATTCCAAACAAACTGGGTTGTTAAAAATACATTGTTAGTAATTCATTTGTCTTTCCTCAGTGTACTTTACTGCTCTTATATTATCTCTGAGTCAACAAATGACAAGTGACAGGATCCACCTTTACACACCTTCTTCTGTTAACGGCAGCCTCTGGTAAGAATTCATAGCAGCACTAGGAATTGTTGATCGTAATAATAGCAACAGTAAGAGGAATGGTGCTATTGTTGTTTTTTCACTCTTTTACTTGTTTTCACCTATAAGTAGTAATGAGGGCCTTGTTTTTGTTTCTAAAATTGTGGCCAAAAAACCCCCTATTCCATTGGTTGATGGGTAACTATTGCTATATACTCTTGCATTTTTAATGAGATATTTTGTAAACAATGTTTTAAATCTTTTAAGTTATGGTTTTAAAATTCTCATGATATATATAGTGTATTTCATAGGGAAGTTATATTTTATGCTTGTTATTCCTCTAGATAAGGATGGCTATTTTTTTTTAAGTTTATAAAATAGATATATCTGGATATATGGATCACAGTGAAGACATTTCTGATGAGTATTTCTGTACCTCTAGGGCAGAAGGAATTGAGGAGCAGGTTCTCCAGCCATGGATTGTGGTGAATCTGGTGGTGGCCCTTCTGGTTGGGTTATCGTGGCTTTTTTTGTCTTACAGGCCAGGCATGGATCTTAGTGAAGGTATTAAAGAAAAAAATAGTATAAGTACATCATAAAATCTTCTATAATGACTTCATAAATCTTCTTTTTAATGGATATAGCATTATGTCATTTATACTTTATAGTATTATAACATTTCAATAACAAAGATGCATTTAAAATAACCCAAGAAGTGTAATAATAAAGTGGTGAAACTGAATGATGCAAAAAACAGAGGAGTGTGTAGGAGAGCTGGAGTCTTGAAGCACTTAGTGAGGGTTTCCACATATTTTGGAGATATTTCTTTTCTTGGACCCTTTCGGGTATTTTAGAGAAAGTCTTTGCTCTTCCTTTCTCTTAGTCTCTTTCTGATCAAAGTATCTCTTGCTGCCCAGTCGCTAAGTCATGTCTGACCCTTTGCAAACCTATAGACTATAGCCCTCCAGTCTGCTCTGTCCGTGGGCTTTTCCCAGCAAGAGTACTGGACTGGGTGACCATTTCCTCCTGCAGGGGACCTTCCCGACCCAGGGATTGAACCTGCAGCTCCTGCTGTGTTTCCTGCATTGCAGGCAGATGCTTTACTGCCGAGCCTCTTGGGAAGCCCATAAATTTGAAATAAATCATATGCTTCATCTGTTAGCCTCTGCTAGACACATATTCAAGTGAATTTATTCTTACCTCCTCCTCTACTTGGCACAAATTCTTAACCCTTCATTGTCTAATGAAGTGTTTAGCAATCTTTAGTGTGCCCAGAGTAAAGTGAGATTTACTAATCTGTAGTCCTCAGACCCCTTTTGGAACACCTGAAGAAGAATCACATTTGCAAACTGCCAGTCTTTCAGCATTGCTCTGAGAACAGCTTAATATTTGTATTGTAAGTTGTGTTTCCTGGTAGATGTTCTACAGTTTCACCCTTGAATCTCTTTGCTGTTTTCTGGACTTTGGCTATTATTTTATTCTTGATTTGTTAAAGCATTTAACCACAGTTTGATCAACTGATTACAGCCTATGTCTCAGAAATCTTGGAACTGAGAATCTTCAACATTTCCATTTGTAAAAACCAAGACAAAAAATGTAATCTGTGTGTTTTCATTCATGAATGTACCTTTTCTTGTGTTATTCACTAATTATTCCTTTTCGATATATTTAAAATATTTTAAAAAATCTTCTTAGGCTTTAGGTAGTTTGCAGTTTTTCTTTAACTTGGTGTAGTTTTTCATCATTCAAAGATTTTTTTTTCATCTAATGTTTACATCGGGACTTTATTTTACTAAATTTCTAAGGTTTTCTTTTTTTTTTTTTAATATTTCTTGGTATTTTAGTAAACTATGGGACTATGCTTAGTGATAGTTTAAATGTCGAAATGCCAATTAATAACATTCTCCACTGGGACTGAAGCTACATTCAGCTGGCTTATGCAGTATTCAGTCTTAATCACAAAGTGTATGTTACTTATATTTCCAGAATCCTGTTCTCTTTTAGGGCTATATGAGTCAAATAACATTTCCATATGGATAAAAAAAAGGAAATATAAAATGAGGAAGATAATACTCACTTAAAGGGAGTTTATGGTAATTAAATGGGGTCGCATATTTAAGCTTTCCTGGCACACACCTAATCTTAGTTCCAGGTCCTCCTCTATGTCTGTGTCCTATATTTTAGGTTATCACGATCACTACAGAATTAGACTTCTTTAGCTGTTTAATGATCCTGGATTTGCTAAGTGACTTAAACTTCCTGGTATGAGTTATTATATTGTCTCTATTATATATATTTTATTTTTCAGGAGTTACAATGCATTAAAAACTTGTACATCTCAAAATGCAAAACTTGTACATTTGTCAATAGTTCATCTTTTAAAACTCAGAGTTCACTATCAAGAAATCTTACTTGTACTCAAGTAAGAATTATATAATATAATAATATAATATAAAGAATTTATAACAATAATTTATAACATAAAGAATTATAATTCTATTATATAATATGTTAATATTTTAAAACTGTTCATTCATAAGTTGTAAAACTCTTTTTGAGATGCTGGGAAATCATTTTAAGTATGATTTGTTCATTTTCTCTCCCAGAGTTGATGTTCTCCTCAGATGTGGAAGAATATCCTGATAAAGGAATCAAAGCCTCCTCATAGTGCCAACTCACCTTCTGAGTAATGACCTCGTATTTAGAATTTTTCCCATTCTTGTTTTTAAATGTATTTTTATATATGTACAGATGTATTTGGAATTGATTTTTGATTATATAATACTGAAACATTTCTCAGGATTATGGAAAATGTTAAAATTGTATCTGCAATTTATACCCAAACATTAATTTCTGTAGCATTATTGTCTTTATGACGAAGGAGATAATGAACTAGAAACCAACAAGGTGAAAGTGTTTATTTCCTGTTTTTTCAGATTAGTTGCATTTATAATCATTATCTTTAAAAGCAGTAATATAGTGCTTTTAAAAAGCCATAACTTTAGTGTTACAAAATATCTATCAGGTTTAAACATAAATTTAGAGAATAGCGAAGAAGGGGAGGAAAAGGACCTTCATTATTTATTTTTCATGTTTCCTGACTGAATAAATTGAAATGTGAATTTTGTCAGTTTTGAAACTGGTTCAGTGGTTGTGTATCATGTAATAAGTAAAATGTAATTTAGCTTGAAAGATGGCTAATAGGAAGGAAGTGTAACTTCTGTTTGAGAAGTTTTATAATTGTAAAAGCTTATTTTTTTTTAAGACCTATACCAGTAGCTCCCATATCTGCTTGCACATCAGAATCATTTAGGGAGCTTTAAGAAACATATATAGCAAAAGAGAAGCCAAGCTGGCCAAGAGCTCGGGAGAGTAAAGGAGAGGCCTATGAGCTTATTAAGTTAACACTCATTTGACCTCTGCAGACCTTATCCCCTGCCTCTTTTTTTAAATGACAAGAAGTATGAGTAGAAATTCACCATACCTGTTCCCAAGTTCTTTGTCAGAGAGATCTTTGACCTTCAGGGAAATCCCACTCTTCAGGTGGATCCTGCATGGTAAGAGATCTCTTCAGAGCTCTATCTATTGGTGCCTCAGCTGATATGAGACTTAGAACTCAAGACATGAAGGCTCACTGTGGGAAAAGATGTCTCAGAGTCTCTTGGGCACCTCAGTGAAACTCAGCCTGCCCTGATGAGCAACCCACTGAATGCTGTGGAACAGTAGAGGACTGAGAAGCTGATGGTGGAGCTGGGTGGCTCTGAGAATAGGTCTCAATTTGATACACATGCCATACTAGGAATATCTTGCCTGTCTATAAGGTATTCTCCAGCTGTCAGGAGCTGCTGAAAAGGGAATCCCCCTACTGTCACGTGTGTGTATGTCTGTGTATATATTAAGTTCTATACAGTTTTATCAATTGTGTATGTTTGTGTGTCTACCAAGTCTAAAAGCTGTAAGAATCTCTCGTAACCCTTACCCCAAGACCTGGCAATTACTAATGTCTTCTATTTCTTAAATCTTATAATTTCAATAGTAAGTGGAATTATACAATATGTAATCTTTTGGGATTAGCTTTACTCTGCTCAATGTATCCCCTGGAGATTCACCCATGTTGTAAGGCCAAAGTTCATCCCTTTTTATTGCAAAGTTACATTGCAACGTATTGAAGCTTAACCATTGTCAAAGGACATCTGAGCTGATTCCACTTTTTTATTTATGAATAAAACTACTATGAAAATTTGTGTATAGGTTTTTGAATGAATGTGAGTTTTACAGATTTATTTTCTTGGACTCCAAAATCCTGCGGACAGAGACTGCAGCCATAAAATTAAAAGATGCTTGCTCCTTGGAAGAAAGTTTATGACAAACTTAGCCTATTAAAAAGCAGAGACATCACTTTGCCAACAAAGGTCCATATAGTCAAAGCTATGGTTTTTTCAGTAGTCATGTACGGATGTGAGAGTTGGACCATAAAGAAAGCTGAGCACCAAAGATCTGATGCTTTTGAATTGGAGTGCTGGAGAAGACTCTTGCAAGTCTCCTCACAAGGTCAAACCAGTCAATCCTAAAGGAAATCAACTGAGAATATTCATTGGAAGGACTGATGCTGAAGTTGAAGCTCCAATACTTTAGCTATCTGATGCAAAGAGCCAACTCATCGAAAAAGACCCTGATGCTGGGAAAGATTGAGGGCAGGAGGAGAAGGGGATGACAGAGGATGAGATGGTTGGATGGCATCACTGACTCAATGGACATGAGTTTGAGCAAGCTCTGGGAGATGGTGAAGGACAGGGAAGTCTGGCGTGCTCAAGTCCATGGGGTCACAAAGAGTCGGACAAGACTTAGTGACTGAACAACAACAAAAATACCCGGGAGTACAACCCCTGGGTTGTATGGTAGTTTTATGTTTAGTTTGTTAAGAAATTGCCAAACTCTTTTTCTAGGGTGACCATACCATTCTACACATTCCCACGACATTTTGTGTGTGTGTGTGTGTGTGTGTGTGTGTGTGTGTGTGTGTGTGTGTGTGTATGTGTGTGTGTGTGTGTGTATGAAGAATCCAAATCCATTTTTTTTTAACTGTCCCACCTATATTTTTTTAAAATTTTTTTTCTCCTGAGAGTATCATCCAATTTGTATCTCCTGAATTTCCTGTAGCCCAGAAGTTAGGGCTAGAGGTTTGGTTAGATTTAGGTTAGATTTTTGTTGCATCACATGAGCCCTAAGGAAGTCAGAGTGTGCTGGTGGACAGCAAGTCTCTGAACAGTCATTAAACACGACCCAGAATGACAGCAAACATGTCAGGCATGTTGAGCTATTGTGTGGTGAGCCCTGAAGAGTTAAAAGTGAGGATCAGATTTTTACCTCCAAGAACCCTATCTTTTGAAATTAACAACTAATTCTAATAGTGTGTGCCCACTAATAGGAATACACCAAGTAGAAGCTTGGAGACAGTGGTTAATTCTGCTTTAGGGATATGTATATGGGGTTATAAAACTTAACTAAAGGCTAAACTCTGAGGTGGCCTTTGAATAAAAGAAAACCTGATTCCATGTAGAATAGCCATAAGAAATGATCCTGAGGTGGTATAGAGCAATTTGGAGTCCCTTGGTTTCTGTATTAAAGAATATTTTGTGGCCGATTAAAGAAACTCTGAAAATTTCTGATTTTTGTGTGTTTCAGAAGGTAAGCTGCATGAACACTGGGGCAGTGGGAAGAGTGGATGACAGTAGGCCAGGGACCCCTGCAGTAAACCACTGCAGTCGTCTATGTGAGATACCCTGAATGAGGTGCCGTAAAGAGGAAGAGTAGGGTTCAAAGTATTTAGGATTTGAATTCAAAACTGAAGTTTTAAGATTTTGTGGATATGACATTGCTACACTAAATGTGTTTGGAATATAGACGTCTGAGAAGGAAGATGAATATTAACGTGTTGTGTTATGAATCTATGGGACAGTCGAGTAAAAGTATCCAAGTAGACTGTTAAAAATATAGCCTCTGGAACTCAGGGGATAGTGTTCGGAGGTGTAGGGAGAAGAGAGAGGGTTTGTGAAAATCTATGGCTGATTCATATCAATGTATGACAAAAAAATAAATGAATAAATAAATTTAAAAAAAATAATAAAAATAAACACACACACAAAAAAGAAAAAAAAAAAAAAACAAAACCAAAGGGAGGCTGAAACGGCCTAAGCAAGGGCTTGAAGCTGAAACCAGCACAGCCCCTGCTCCAGCCCCGGGCAGAGGCCGGCCCGAACGTGCAGGTCACGTGGTGCGGGTGCGTGACAGGAAAAGCGCGGGAAAGGCAGGGGGCTGCGCCTGCGCAGTAGCCGGCAGTCGGTTAGTGCGCAGACCTGCCCAGCCGAGGATGGAGGGATGGAGCCGCCCCAAGACATGGCTAAGGTTTCCAACACAGAAGACAATCACAACAGGCGGGTCCATTCCCTGTACGCAGCGCCGTTATTTCAGAGAATTTCCCAAACCCACTTGGAAAACATGCAAGCGAGGGAGTCGGAATTCTCTTCTACAGCCTGGAACGTCCAGGAGCAGGACCAGACCTCTAATCTGTCCAAAGTCGAGTTCAAGGAGAGTCCTGGGTACCGGTTGCTGAATGTAAGTGGGGGTCTGGTGGGTGGAGTCTGTCCCCTGACCCCGGAGAGGGTCAGGCAGGACCAAGGGGTCAGTGTGCCAGTGGGAGGGAGGGAAACCTGCCCTCGTTTGGAGAGTGGTAACACCTGAGGGAGAGTTTTCTTGTGGGGCACTGACAGTTATTTAACTTGTCAGAGCCCTGTTTCATTACTGCCTACCCTGAAGGGTTGTCTGAAGAACTAAAAGAGGTAATAATATAAAATACTTAATGCAGTGTGAAGTAAAGCGTTAATAGATGTTAGCTGCTATCATCACCATCATCATCACTGGGAATTCATTTGTCTAAAGGGCTAAACTCCAGAAACATCAGTTAACTCTCTTTTCAATGCCTGAGGTTCTTATACATGGACCTGTAGGAGCAAAACTGTATCATGTCTGCAAAATGAATTATTGGCGTCCTGTTCTTAATTAGGTAAACTTGTATCTGAAGTGTGTGAAACTCGAGTTTAATTTCCGTTTAGAGAAGGCAGTGGCGACCCACTCCAGTACTGTTGCCTGGAAAATCCCATGGACAGAGGAGCCTGGTGGGCTGCGGTCCATGGGGTCGCTGAGAGTTGAACAGGACTGAGCAACTTCACTTTCACTTTTCACTTTGGTGCATTGAAGAAGGAAATGGCAACCCACTCCAGTGTTCTTGCCTGGAGAATCCCAGAGACGGGGGAGCCTGGTGGGCTGCCATCTATGGGGTTGCACAGGGTTGGACACGACTGAAGTGACTTAGCAGCAGCAGTGGCACTGCCAAAGCATAGGGGAAATGGAAAAGGGGAATCAAACTGAAACTCACATTTTCAAAGTTTGTTAGAGCATTATTAGGAAATTATGCATTCTTTGTTTTTCTTAAGTTATTAAAAAATAGTACAGTATTTATCAGGAAACAATTCGTATACATAAAGATAGTGTTCTATCAGGAAGCAAATGGTACACAAATTTAAGGAATTGAATTTGCCTTCTAGTGATTGTATATCATTTTTATATGTGGATTCCTGATTTATTTGTAATGTGTGGTATGTGGTCTGGATTTAATTTATTCTTTTCCAAAATAGATGTCCCAACACCATTTATTTAAAAAAAAAAAATCTATCTTTGCCCTAGAGTTTTGAGATGCCACCTTTATGCATAAGATTTAAGCTTCCATATACTTTTTTTTTCTGGACTTCTATTCCGTTTGTGTTTATCAATACAAGTGCCAAGACCTTACTCTTTTTTTAAGAAAAGATAAATCCTTTGTTGCAGGAATCTTTAACATGCTAAATGCCTTGTGAATATTCAAGAAGGGAATATGAAATGCAGCATTTCCCAAGTCAATCATATTTAGTAGGCATTTCCCATATATTTCATGACTCTACCTTGGGAAAAGTACTTAAGACCATACTCTTTTATTTGAAGACTTGAAGTATGTTTTGAAGTCTGGTAGGGCTGGTCCCCTCCTCTCTTGTAGTTTTCTTTTCCTGTAACTTCCTGACTATTCTCACTCTTTATAAAAACTTTGTCAACTTGCTTATCTCATAATAAAAGCCTTTTTAAAAACTAAAAATTGCATTAAATTGATAAATTAAGTAGAACTGACATCTTTATGATGTTGGTCTGTCCTATCCAGAGATATTTTTTCATTATTCAACTCTACTTCTGTGTCTTTCAGAAGTGTTTTAAAGTTTTCCTTTTAAGAGTTTTGCCCACTTCTCATTAAGATTATTCCTCAAGTGGGGCTTCTTCTACTTACAGTTCACTTCAGTCGCTCAGTCGTGTCCGACTCTGCAACCCCATGAACTGCAGCACACCAGGTCTCCCTGTCCATCACCAACTCCTGGAGTCCACCCAAACCCGTGTCCATCGAGTCGGTGATGCCATCCAACCATCTCATCCCCTGTCGTCCCCTTCTCCCGCCCTCAATCTTTCCCAGCATCAGGGTCTTTTCCAGTGAGTCAGCTCTTCACATTAGGTGGCCAAAGTATTGGGAGTTTCAGCGTCAACATTAGTCCTTCCAATGAACACCCAGGACTGATCTCCTTTAGGATGGACTGGTTGGATCTCCTTGCAGTCCAAGGGAATCTCAAGAGTCTTCTCCAACACCACAGTTCAAAAGCATCAATTCTTCTGTGCTCAGCTTTCTTTACAGTCCAACTCTCACATCCATACATGACCACTGGAAAAACCATAGCCTTTACTAGACGGACCTTTGTTGGCAAAGTAATGTCTCTGCTTTTTAATATGCCATCTAGGTTGGTCATAACTTTCCTTCCAAAGAGTAAATGTCTTTTAATTTTATGGCTGCAATCACCATCTGCACTGATTTTGGAGCCCAGGAAAATAAAGTCAGCCACTGTTTCCACTGTTTCCCCATCTATCTGCCATGAAGTGATGGGACCAGATGCCATGATCTTAGTTTTCTGAATGTTAAGCTTTAAGCCAACTTTTTCACTCTCCTCTTTCACTTTCATCAAGAGGCTTTTCAGTTCTTCACTTTCTGGCCTAAGGGTGGTGTCATCTGCATATCTGATGTTATTGATATTTCTCTCAGCAATCTTGATTCCAGCTTGTACTTCTTCCAGCCCAGCGTTTCTCATGATGTACTCTGCATAGAAGTTAAATAAGCAGGGTGACAATATACAGCCTTGACATACTCCTTGCTCAATTTGGAACCAGTCTGTTGTTCCGTGTCCATTTCTAACTGTTGCTTCCTGACCTGCATACAGGTTTCTCAAGAAGCAGGTCAGGTGGTCCGATATGCCCATCTCTTTCAGAATTTTCCACAGTTTATTGTGATCCACACAAAGACTTTGGCATAGTCACTAAAGCAGAAATAGATATTTTTCTAGAACTCTCTTGCTTTTTCGATGATCCAATTATTCATCTATTTTAAGGCTGTGGATTTCTGTATGTTAATTTCATGTCCTGCTTCCTTATTGAATTTTTTAAATATTTGAGTTAGTATTATTTTTAATTCTCTAGGTTTTAGATATACTATCAGATCATCTTCAAATAGATACAGTGTTACCTCTTTTCTTTCAATTCTCTTGCCTCTATTTGATTTTTCTTACCTAACTGCTTGGACTAATGCTCCCAGTTAGTAACATGTTGAGTCATAGTAGAGATCGTAGACAACCTTACCTTGTTCCTGATCTTAGTAAATGTTTCCAGTGTTTCCCCATCAAATGAAATATTTGAAGCTTCAAACTTCAAGTCCTGGCTTAATTGCTATTTTTGTCAGTGTTTTAACAGGAAAAGTTGTTGAATTTTGTCAGGGGCCATTTATTAATAAAGATATAGGGAGATAATTGCATAATTTTCCTCCTTATATCATAAGGAGAAATTCATTATTAGTGAATTTCCTATTATTGAACGAACTCATTACATTCCTAGAATTAATCTCACTTGATTATTGCATATTGTTTTCTTTGTGGTATTAGAGTCTGTTTTTATTATTTAGTATCTTCATGTCAATGTTTTTGTTATAATCATCTATTGGAAAAGGCAATGGCAACCCACTCCAGTGTTCCGGCCTGGAGAATCGTGTGAACAGAGGAGCCTGGTGGGCTGCCGTCTGTGGGGTCGCACAGAGCTGGACATGATTGAAGTGCCTTCGCATTCATCCATAGTTTTCTTTATGGGTTTAGGTATCAATGCTATGCTTGCTTTGTAAAAAGAATAAAAAAGTTTTCTTTAATGGTGCCATGGGA
Source organism: Cervus elaphus (assembly GCF_910594005.1). Classification (NCBI taxonomy): domain Eukaryota; kingdom Metazoa; phylum Chordata; class Mammalia; order Artiodactyla; family Cervidae; genus Cervus; species Cervus elaphus. The sequence goes on from NC_057822.1 coordinate 43,948,454, forward strand.
TACTTAATTTTTGAATTTGGTAGAATTCCCTGTGAAATCATCTGGACTGTTGCTTTTCATTGGTGATAGCTCATTGCTAGCTGTCTCTCTCTCTCTCTCTTTTTTTTTTAATAGAAAGTGGTCTGTTCAAACTGTTTACCACTAACAGCATCAATTTTGTTGAATTGTATTTCCTTAGGAGATCCAGTGCAGCCAAATAAATAAATAAATATTTTTAAAAAAAGAATATATCTTGATTTTGTCAAATACATTTTCTGCATCTAGCTAAGTTATGCCATTTTGTCCTGTATTGGACATATTTACCAATATGACTTATTAATTTAATTTTATTACATTGATTTTTCAGATGAAAAAAATCCCACTTTGTCATGGTGTATGGTTCTTTTTAATATGTTGTTGGATTTAATTTACTAATATCTTGTGAAAGATTTTTGCCTCTGTGTTTGTAAGGAATAATGATTTATTGTTTTTTATCTTTGTGATGCCTGTCTGGCTTTGGTATTGTTAGGTCCATGAATCAAGGCAAATTGGAAGTGGTCAAACAGGAGATGGCAAGAGTGAATGTCGACATTCTAGGAATCAGCAAACTAAAATGGACTGGAATGGGTGAATTTAACTCAGATGACCATTATATCTACTACTGTGGGCAGGAATCCCTTAGAAGCAATGGAGTAGCCATCATAGTCAACAAAAGAGTCCAAACTGCAGTACTTGGATGCAATTTCAAAAATGACAGAATGATCTTTGTTCGTTTCCTAGGCAAACCTTTCAATATCATGGTAATCCAAGCCTATGCCCCAACTAGTAACACTGAAGAAGCTGAAGTGAACGGTTCTATGAAGACCTACAAGACCTTTTAAAACTAACACTCAAAAAAGATGTCCTTTTCATTATAGGGGACTGGAATGCAAAAGTAGGAAGTCAAGAAACACCTGGAGTAACAGGCAAATTTGGCCTTGGAGTACAGAATGAAGCAGGGAAAAGGCTAACAGAGTTTTGCCAAGAGAAAGCACTGGTCATAGCAAACACCCTCTTCCAACAACACAAGAGAAGACTCTACACATGGACATGACCAGATGGTCAATACCAAAATCAGATTGATTATATTCTTTGCAGCCAAAGATGGAGAAGCTCTATACAGTCAGCAAAAACAAGACCAGGAGCTGACTGTGGCTCAGATCATGAACTCCTTATTGCCAAATTCAGACTTAAACTGAAGAAAGTAGGGAAAACCACTAGACCATTCAGGTATGACCTAAATCAAATCCCTTATGACTGTACAGTGGAAGTGAGAAATAGATTTAAGGGACTAGATCTGATAGACAGAGAGCCTGATGAACTATGGACGGAGGTTCATGACATTGTACAGGAGACAGGGATCAAGACCATCCCCATGGAAAAGAAATGAAAAAATGCAAAATGGTTGTCTGAGGAGGCCTTACAAATAGCTGTGAAAAGAAGAGAAGCAAAAAGCATAGGAGAAAAGGAAAGATATTCTCATTTGAATGCAGAGTTCCAAAGAAGAGCAAGGAGAGATAAGAAAGCCTTCCTCAGTGATCAATACAAAGAAATAGAGGAAAACAACAGAATGGGAAAGAGTAGAGATCTCTTCAAGAAAATTAGAGATATCAAGGGAACATTTCAGGCAAAGATGGGTTCGATAAAGGACAGAAATGGTATGGACCTAACAGAAGCAGAAGATATTAAGAAGAGGTGGCAAGAATACACAGGAAAACTGTACAACAAAGATCTTCATGACCCAGATAATCACAATGGTGTGATCACTCACCTAGAGCCGGACATCCTGGAATGTGAAGTCAAGTGGGCCTTAGAAAGCATCACTACGAACAAAGCTAGTGGAGGTGATGTAATTCCAGTTGAGCTATTTCAAATCCTGAAAGATGATGCTGTGAAAGTGCTGCACTCAATATGCCAGCAAATTTGGAAGACTCAGCAGTGGCCACAGGACTGGAAAAGGTCAGCTTTCATTCCAATCCCTAAGAAAGGCAATCCCAAAGAGTGCTCAAACTACCGCACAATTGCACTCATCTCACAAGCTAGTAGAGTAATGCTCAAAATTCTCCAAGCCAGGCTTCAGCAATACATGAACCGTGAACTTCCAGATGTTCAAGCTGGTTTTAGAAGAGGCAGAGGAACCAGAGATCAAATTGCCAATATCTGATGGATCATCGAAAAAACAAGAGAGTTCCAGAAAAACATCTATTTCTGCTTTATTGACTACACTAAAGCCTTTGACTGTGTGGATCACAATAAACTGTGGAAAATTCTGAAAGAGATGGGAATACCAGACCACCTGACCTGCCTCTTGAGAAACCTGTATGCAGGTCAGGAAGCAACAGTTAGAAATGGACACGGAACAACAGACTGGTTCCAAAATAGGAAAAAGAGTACGTCAAGGCTGTATATTGTCACCCTGCTTATTTAACTTATATGCAGAGTACATCATGAGAAACACTGGGCTGGAAGAAGCACAAGCTGGAATCAAGATTGCCAGGAGAAATATCAATAACCTCAGATATGCAGATGACACCACCCTTAGGGCAGAGAGTGAAGAAGAACTGAAAAGCCTCTTGATGAAAGTGAAAGAGCAGAGTGAAAAAGTTGGCTTAAAGCTTAACATTCAGAAAACTAAGATCATGGCATCTGGCCCCATCACCTCATGGGAAATAGATGGGGAGACAGTGGAAACAGTGGCTGACTTTATTTTTTTGGGCTCCAAAATCACTGCGGATGGTGACTGCAGTCATGAAATTAAAAGACACTTACTCCTTGGAAGGAAAGTTATGACCAACCTAGACAGCATATTAAAAAGCAGAGACATTACTTTGTCCACAAAGGTCTGTCTGGTCAAGGCTATTGTTTTTCCAGTGGTCATGTATGGATGTGAGAGTTGGATTGTGAGGAAAGCTGAGCACCAAAAAATTGATGCTTTTGAACTGTGGTGTTGGAGAAGACTCTTGAGATTCCCTTGGACTGCAAGGAGATCCAACCAGTCCATCCTAAAGGAGATCAGTCCTGGGTGTTCATTAGAAGGACTGATGCTGAAGCGGAAACTCCAATACTTTGGCCACCTGATGCGAAGAGTTGACTCACTGGAAAACACCCTGATGCTGGGAGGGATTGGGGGCAGGAAGAGAAGGGGACGACAGAGGATGAGATGGCTGGATGGCATCACCGACTCGATGGGCATGAGTTTGTGTAAATTCTGGGAGTTGGTGATGGACAGGGAGGCCTGGTGTGCTGCAATTCATGGGGTCACAAAGAGTCGGACATGACTGAGTGACTGAACTGAACTGAACTGACCTCATAGCATAACCTGGGATGTGTACTTTCCTCTTTCCTCTTCTTTTTTATTTTCCTTGAGTTTGTTAAGGATTGTTATTATTTCTTAAGTATTTGATAGAATTCACCAGTGAAACAGTTTGGGCCTAAGTTGTTTTTGTTTGGTTTGGTAGGAAGAGCTTCAATTACTAATTTAATTTCTTTAGTTGCTATAAGTCTTCCCAGATATTCTGCTTCAGTTTTGATAATATGTGCCTTGATAGGAATTTTTCCATTTCATCTAAATTTCTGATTGGTTAATATAGTTATATATTAATTGGTTATAAATATAATTGGTTAATATAATTGGTTAATATATTGTTTGAGATTGTAAGTAGTTACCTTATAAGACAATAAACTTTTGCAGATGCAGTGAAGTTAGTATTTGTGATGGAGGCCATTATCCTGGATTATCTGATGGGCCCTATGTGTAATCACAAATGTCCTTATAAGAGAGAGATAGAGGGATATTTGGACACACTCAGAAGAGAAGGCAGTGTGATCACAGAAGTAGAGGTTGGAGTGATGTGACCACAAGCTAAGGAATGCTGGCCTGTTGTCAGAGGCTATAAGTTAGAAGCTATAAGACTGGATTTTTCCTTAAAATTTTGGCCTAGGGGGACTGATATTAACTTCTGGTCTACACAACTGTGAAAAAACAAATTTTTGTTGTTTAGGTCACCAAGTTTGTAGCAATTTGTATAACAGCTACAAGAACTAATACAATGCTATTTCTTTATAATCCTTTTAATTTTGTAAGATCAGTGGTATACCCCTTTCTTTTTTGGTTTTGGTAATTTGTAACCTCTATCTTTTTTCTTCATCAGTATAGCTAAAGATTTGGCAGTTTTGGTGATCTTTTCAAGTGCCTACCTTTAGTTTCATTGATTTTCTGTTTTTTTTAATCTTAATAAATTCTATTCTAACCTTTGTTTTCTTCCTCTTGCTTACTTTGAGTTGAGCTTGCTCTTATTTTTCTAAGTATGTTTAATGCTAATTTTCAGCTGAGTGCTGCTTTAGATGCACTTCATGAATTTTGTGTTGTGTTTTCATTTTTATTTAGCTCATAATATATTCTGACTTCTGTTGTTCTTCTTCTTTGACCCAGAGCTTATTTACGAATGTTTTTAATTCCCAGGATTTGTGTATTAGCCAAATTTCCTTGTGTTCTTATAATTTATTCTGTTGAAGTAGGAGAACATTCTTTGTTTGATTTCAATTCTGCCAAATTTTATTGAAACTGGTTTTATGGGCTAGCATATGGTACATCTTACAGAATGTCGTGTGTGCAGTTAAAGATATGTATTTTGGGGGGTTTTGTTCAATATTTTGTTTGTGATATTCATTCATGCTGTGTGTACATGTAGTTACTCATTTTCCTTGCTTTGTAGTATTCCATTGTATGAACATATCACATTATATTTATCCATTCCATTGTTAATGAATATTTGGGTTGTTTCTAATTTTTGGCTATGGTGAATAATACAGCTGTAACTGTTCTTGTATATGTCTTTTGATACACATATTTTTGTACTCTGTTGGGGATATATCTAGGAATAGAATTTCTGGGTCATTATTATGTATATATTCAACCAAATACCAAATGTTTTTCAAAGAGAATATACCAATTTATATTCCCACTGGCAGCGTGTTAAAGTTCTAGATAATCTCCATCCTTCCATTTCATAGTGCTTGTCTCTTAATGGTTAGGCATCTCAGGGAAGTGTAGTGGTATCTCTTTGTGGTGTTAGCTTTCATTTCCCTGAGGACTAATGAGGGTGAGTTCCCTTCCAAATGATTATGAGTGATCTGATAAACTATTTTGTGAAGTGCTTGTTCCCCATTTTTCTGTTGGATTGTCTTTTTCTTACTAGTTTGTATACGTTTGTGTACACATTCTAGTTATAGGCCCTTTGTCAGTTATACTAAACATGTGGCAAAAATCTTCCAGTCTTATCTTTTCACTTTGCTCTGTGTGTGTGTATGTGTGTGTGTGTGTGTGTGTGTGTGTGTGTGTGTATTCTCAGTGGTGTCTGACTCTCTGTGACCCCATGGACTGCGCTTGCCAGGCTCCTCTGTCCGTGGGATTTTGCTGGCAGTAATACTGCAGTGGGTTGCCATTTCCTCCTCTGGGGATTGGAACCGAGCTTCCTGCATCTCCTACATTGACAGGTGGATTCCTTACCACTGCGCCACCTGGGAAGCCCCTTCACTTTCCTAATGGTGTCATTTAATAAACAGAAGTTATTAAATTTAATGTAGTTTAATGTTTCAAACTTTTTCTTTGTGGTTATTGCTCTGTGTTCTGTTTTAGAAATCTTCTACCTATATCACCTTCTAATTGTATTATGAAAACGTCATAAAAGTCTGTGTTATCTTCTAATCGTTTTTTCTTTCACATGGAGATCTACAATTCACTGATTCTGTGTGTGTACTGTGAGGTATGAGTCAGGTTTTCTATTCTTTTTCTCTCTTTTTTTCCCTTTTGTCCTTCATTCTTTTCTCTTCTTTCCTTTCTCTCTCTCTGCTTTTTCTTCTTTCTCTCTCTTTCTTCTGTGTGGCAATTTCTACTTACTCATTTGAGAGTGTTTTTTTCCCCACTATTCTTTAGTTCTGTCTTTGTCACAAGTGAAGTTTGCATAAATGTTTGTTTCCAGACTCTCTAATGAGTTTCTTTGGTGCATTTGTCTATTGTTATGCTAATGGTAATCCCATTCTTCAAGGGCTTCCCTTGTGGCTCAGCTGATGACGAATACACCCGCAATGCCAGAGACCTGGGTCCGATCCCTGGGTGGGGAAGATCCCCTGGAGAAGGGAAAGGTTACCCACTCCAGTATTCTGGCCTGGAGAATTCCATGGACTGTACAGTCCATGCAGTCTCAAAGAGTTGGACACGACTGAGCAAATTTCACTTCACTTCACTTCATGCTAATGCTGTTAGACATTAAGAAATAATGTCTTTATTTAATTTTTAAGTATGTTATCCTGTTTTACTTCAAGATTGTCTTGGAAAAGCTCATCAGTTTCCACAGGAATACTTGTTGGAACTTTGATTTTGATTGCATGAAACTATAGCTCAATTTGAGGAAATGAATTACATATATTTATGTAGATATATATAATATAAATATAAAATAATAGCTAATGTTTATATGTAGATATGTATATTTACATATAAGCATGTATAAATATATATAACATTATACTTATGTATAATATATACATATTATGTAATATAAATTTATATATATATATATACATATAATATATAAAATACAACTTCTTTATGCTTTTACACTTATTTATTTTGTCTAGGCTCCTCTTCCCCTAGTCTTTAATTTTTTACTTCTTCAGACCCGCTTGAAATATTGTCACCTCCTTCGCTAACACTCTTTCTCCTCACTCCCCTTATCTGCCCTGTGTTTATGCAATGGTTTATAGGCATCCTGAATGGGGCTTGGTACCGGAATCATAACCCTTGCTTCTCTTTAGCTCCAGAGTTGTGACCGTTAGTACTTTCAGAAAAGTGGACAACCAAATAGGGAACTAAGTATAACCTTCATCCGAGGCATTCTGGTGATGAATCACAGTTGAAAACTATTATGGAATTCTTACCTCCATATCATATTGAAGGCAGTGGGCCTATCAGATGGAGAAGGTGAAGTACTTCATTCTGAGCAGACTGTGCTGAGGTGGGCATACACGTGGGAACTGGCAGCTTCAAACCTCCAGAAAGATAGATACAGGCATCTAAATGTGACTTCTTAGCAGTATTCTCCAAATTTCTTTGACTGCACAATATTATCAATAAAAATATGTGAACATCTTTAACCAATATTTTGGATATTTATTTATACATTATAAAATGTAATGCAATTTACTTTGTAGATTCTACAATATACAAAAATTAAAAATTATAAATAAGCAATATTTCTAAAACTGATTTTTAGTTCATTTTGTTTATTAGTGGTACAGAACTCAATAAGTATCGCTATTTTTGAAAAACATGATTTAATACTTAGTGATGTAGTGGTTTGAAGGTCTGGTTTAAGGCGAATTTATTTCAGTATTCGGTTTTTAATGCTGTTATATTTAGAAAAGAGCTTTAAATATTTGAAATTCCAACTGGAAGCACTGCTTTTTCATTGAACCTGTTAAATCACAATACTCATTTTTTCATTTCTGCCATGTTATTCAAAGTCTTTAGCTCACATATTTTGCATAAAATGTTACTTCTCTGATTAATTAGTTCTGGTAAACTCTGGGGAGGGCTTTCATTTTTTTACATTTAAAAGGAAAAATGTTCTCTTAAGCTGCTGGTGGGCTTCCGTGGTAGTTCAGCTGGTAAAGATCTGGAGAATCCTCATGGACAGAGGAACCCATGGGGTCGCAAAGAGTCGGACACGACTGAGTGTCTAAGCACAGCACACAGCATACAACCTGCCGCAGCTCTTCATTTGTGAATGTTTTAGACAAAAGTGTTTCTAAATTTTTAAAGTGTGATACTATGAGCTTCTAGGGTGCTCATAGCACATTTGCATACACATAAAGAAACATTAGAAGGAAATATTTCCGGTAGTTTTTAAAATGTTCTCATCTTAATGTGAATTTATTTCAAAAAGATAGTTTTTTCATACTCATTAACATGCCACCACCTTACTCTGAAAGGACAGATTAAGAAGTATATATTTTAAAATATTTGCTAATTTGTGTACTACTGACAGCCATCAAAGAAAAGTTTAGCAAGTTGAAACATTTCTTTTTGTAAAACCAAAGTGTATGATGCATCTTTTATGTTTACCAACTTTTTAAAAGGGCTTTGCCATGAAATTTCTTGTGATCAATGTTTAGCTATTTGCAAAGTAGACTAAATATTCTACTACTCAAGGTAATGTAATTGATTGACCTACTTAACTAGCAAATGCAATACCTGAACTGTTTTAAAGAATTCCATGCACCTGTAGCTTGTACAATAAATGACAATATCTGACCAATCGAATAAATTATTGTTTTTCCATGTATAAGATATGTGCAGAGAATGAGTAAAGATAAACTCCCTCTTCTCAGCATTTGTTTTTCTTATAGTGAAACTGTCCTTGTTTTTTTACTTGTCTTCAGCACTGGCCTGAACTTCTCAAGGGCAGGAACATTTCAAGCTGAAATCAGCATAATGCCAGGCATATAATCCTGCCAGTATACTAGTGAATGCTAATTGATGTAAGGATAGTGAGGTTGCCATTAGCACTAGGAGGGGGAAGATGCTAGGAAAAGGTAAACCTGTAGGCTGGTGGGTTTTCAAAGAAAACTGTTGAATGGGGGAGAGTGGTCCCGAAAGGCCGTTGGAAACAAAGTGCAGAGTGATGTAAGTGAATGCAGAGGCTTTTAAATAGAAGTGCCAGGAGGGACTTCTGTTCAAGGTGGGGCCAAAGGCGGCAGAGAGAAAAGGCAAGTGGAATTAATTGGAATTAAAATTCTCCACAGGTTCAGGAGAAATTCTTTGTGGTGTCAGAGGCTTTATGAGACTAGTCTTTAGAAGTTTTGTTCAAGGTTCTAAATAGAATTTTGGCAAAGAGTTGTTTTGCTCATGCTGCTGCCATTGAAGAGAGCTCTGCTCATATGAGGAAGGAAAAGTAAAAAAGATAATAAAATGAGGGATTGTTAAGTAAAATGCCAGATTCTTAAGGCTAAATTGAGTATTAGTATTCTAAAGAAGTTTTTCCTAATTATTTTGTAGTTATTAAGATGCATTTTCAAACTAGACTTCCATAAGAAGATCATTAAAACTTTAGAAAGTATGAGGTTCCATATTAAATACACATAGACTGTACACAGATTGATATTTTTGTAACAGTACAGTAATTGTCATTAAGTTAGCTTAACCTGTGAATTAATCACATATAAAAAGCACATTAAACCAGTCAGATGCAACAATAACAAAATGATCCAAGATATATTAAAAAAAAAGTTTTCAGTACACCTCAAGTGTTTGTTCTGTCCTTTAAAACAAAATTTTCAACATAACTAAGGATTTATGCATATTATAAGAGTTAGACAAGTAATTCTTAAAAGACACATAACAACAAAGCTTTTGGGAAATTTTTCCTTATAGATAAGACCATGTTGATTCAAGTTCAGCAATGGTTGAGAGTAAATATAATTCTCTTTTTTAGGTTAGATTTTTAAAAGACCATTTGTTCACTATTCCCCTAACCTTTCCCCTCTTTCCCCTTCCCATCCCTTGCTCTTTACTTTCAAAATCTATATTAAAGTGTCTTGTAATTTTTAAATGCTAACCATTATGTGTAGTGACTGGAGCTTTTAAACACAAAGTTAAATATCAACCTACAGATATTTGATTGAGTTATTCTGGATGAAATCACACAATCAAAAACCAAAAGCCATCTATTTATTAGTCTTTTCCAGGGTACCTACTATTCCAAAGGATGTAATTGCAGTCCCTGCAGTGGCTGATAACTGAAGGAATATTGGAATAATTTGCACCAGGATTACTGCTGTTTGTGAAATACAGGATCTAGTCCATATTAGACTGAGATGATCATTTTTTGTTCACAAAGAGAACTCACTGTTCATGCTATTATGTACTTCTCTCCTGTCTCACAATTACCTTAATGATTTTACATTTAAATGTACACATTTTGTTTCTCTGCTAACATAATAATAAACTTGGGGGTAGAGATGAGTTTTCAAGTCATAGAATATATAAGACTAAAATATATAGTATCTGATACTAGACACTCATGAAATATTTGTTGAGAAGTGGTATTTTATCTAATTATATTCTTCTTTGCCTTCTAAAGTCTCAACTTATTTACATTGTAGATGCTGAGAAAAACTCTTAAACGGTCTGGAAATAAAGAACAAGAAGTAACACATGGGACACCAAGTTTGGTGCCATTTGGGGATGTGGTATGTATGACTAAATCTCGATAAACCCATATAAATTATTTCTTATTTCATATGAAGACAATTTAATGTTTATTGCATGGTATCAAAAAGCATGAATAGAAAATGGCTATCTCTGATAACCATATTCATGAATTTTTCATTTTTATGAGTCAGATAAGCATTCTAATAATCACTGAAATTATGGAAAACATTCTGATTCGCAGAAAAACTGTTATCTGTACTAGGGATTCCCAAGATGTTATGTTTTATCAGTCCTTACCTAATGTAAAATGAAAATGATTCAGACAGTGACAGCTGTATTGAAGTTAATAAATGAACCATTTTTGGCTTTGTATTCTTGTTTATTTTAGGTTTACTTTGAACAAATCTTGCCTATTTTTCTTCTGTATTTCTGCTTTATATCTTTGACTAGATATTACTAATAAAAATTTCTAATGAGAAAAACTAACAAAGTAAAACTTTAAAAAATATAGTTTGGTGACAGTAAAATGAAAGAAAAATTAACTTTAAAAAATTCATTCTCTGTGTTTTTATTTTGATTGTTATAGGTCGGCTGCCTGGCCATTCATGTAAGAAACTGCAAACATTTTACGCCTAAGAGTATCCTTTCTTTTGATTTAACGATCATACTATGATCATATGTCACTGTTTCAGTTATATATTGCTGCCTTACAAAACACTCAAAGACTCAGTAGCTTAAAACATTAACCACTTTACTACCAATCATTATCTGTGCATTCACTAAGTGGTTCTTCTGCTTCATACTTTCACAGCTGGGGCTGTAGTTCAAAAGGGCTGGTATGTCCAAAAGAACTCATTTACATGTCTGGTGCCTTAATGAGAATGCCTGAAAGACTGGACTTAGCTGAGAGATTGGACCTTTCTTCCCCTGTAGTCCCAGGGCCTTGTCTTTCATCATTAATTTTTTTCTGCATTAGTTTTTATTTTAAAATGTTAAAATACTATCTTGATTACTGAAGTTTCTGGTGTCCAGTTAACTTTGTACCCTGGGTAGCGCCTCTCTCAGCTCATCCTAGTCTCAGCCATGGTCATGTCCATTGCATGTTAAAACAGTCACAGGACTAGGCCAGATTCAAGAGCAGAGGGAAATACTAAGTTCACTGTTTGAGGTGGGGAGTGACAAAAGATTTTTAACTATCTGTAATCCACCTCAATCATCATGTAAGTTTAAGAAAAAATATTTATCTTCTTGGATGATAGTACTAATTTATTTCTATGCGTCTCTTAAACATTGTTTAAGGAATTTATTTTTCTCGGTGACTTTAAGTTGAATGCTTATTGTTGGATTATTGTGGCATAAAACCAGCCTCATTATGAAGGCTTGATGGTTCATTTTTATATAAAGTGAGTTATTGAAGAGAATTCTATATAAGCAGAGTTTTAAAGATAAATCATAAAAACAAAATTGTTTTAATTCATGGAGTGCTATGAAAGATAAAATACTGACCAATATAGTATATGTGAAGTAGATAGTAAAGTGAATTACAAGGTAGAGTGCTGCTTTAAATTTTGTTGTCCTAAAATTAAGAATAGATTATTCTGAATTATACTTTTTGAATTTTCACATAATTATTAGAAAAAATTTTCAAGTATGTGTTGTGAGTGTTTGGTTACCTTAAAAATAATATATAGGAAAATTTTCAAAATAATTATAATGAAAATGTGAGGATAAAAATATGAGAAGTAATCTAATGAAGAATCAACTGTCTTTTCCTGATTGTGCCTACCGCCAACAGGCAAAAATACTATTTTAAAAGGCTTTCCTTTTTGCTTAATATGCTCTATAACTTCTTTCTTTATTTGATTGAGTCTTAGGTTTTGGCCTGAATTGTTTAATGGGTTAATTTTACAATGTGTTACTGTTCAGTCACAATGAAATTTGCTTCCTAAATATGTATTTTCAGTCATTTCCCAGCATTACAGTAATTTGTTCATTCGCATCTCTATTAACAATGTGGTGAAATGTACAAAAACTTGTAGCTTGCTATCCCAAAACACTGAAAAGGACTTTATGATTACATTTGATGAAGTGAAGTATTTTTCTGTACAGGTAACGTTAAATTTCTCTTCTAGAAAAAATAATGTATTTTTTATAATTTGAAATAGTCTACACTAATATGTTTTTTCCTCAGGGGATAGGAAAAAAAACAAAAACAGTGTTTTTTTATTTGATATTTTACAGTATTTATTTCTATATTATGGGCTATAATGATGTTTTTGCAGCTTACTGTAAAGTATATAATTGCGGTGTTCTTCTCTGAGAGCTTGTTGTTGGTGATTCTCAGTGTTTATCACACATGCATACATTCTTCTCTATCTCACTCTTCCCTCCCCATCTGCCCTCTTCCACCTGTCTTAGTCAGGGTGGGCTATTATAGCAAATTGCCACAGACTGGACGGCTTAAACAGCAGACCTTTATTTCTTGCTTTTCTGGAAGGTAGGAAGTTCCTTAGAAGGACACTAATCAGAATTCACAAGGGCTCCAACTCTCATGACCTAGTTACCTCCCAAACACGCCATGAACAAATGCCATTGCATTGGAGCTTTAGGCTATTGCTTGACTTTTGAGAGACCCAAGCGTCCAGTCCATACACACCTGTTTTTCATCTCCTTTTCCCTTACCTCTCTGCTTTCTTCTTGTGTAGACTCTCCCTCTTTCCTTTTGCATGGATTAGCTTGTTAGTCTATATAACCCTTTGCTATATACTCTTATATATACTCTTATTATCATCTTTGTTTTGCAGATGAAGAAATAGGTACTGTATGGTTTAAAGAAATTTCTTAAGGTCGTATAACTAGTAATTGGTGGAGCTGAGAATGCAGTCAGTCTGGCTTCAGCTGGCTTCATTAGACCATCTCCCACCAGGGCTCACTCAGCTGAGTTTACTTCTGTTTACAGTTAAGCTTCCTAGAATCCTAAATGTATCTCAGAGTTGTCTTTAAAATGAGAGATACATCAAGGGTGAAACAGATCACCAGCCCAGGTTGGATGCATGAGACGGGTGCTCAGGGCTGGTGCACTGGGAAGAGCCAGAGGGATGGGATGGAGAGGGAGGCGGGAGGGGGGATCGGGAAGGGGAACACATGTAAATCCATGGCTGATTCATGTCAATGTATGGCAAAAACCACTACAATATTGTCAAGTAATTAGCCTCCAACGAATAAAAATAAATGGAAAAATAAAAAAAATAAAATGAGAGATACTATTTCATTTAGCTGCAGGATTCCTTGATTAGTCCAATTGTTTCCTGATAGTTTTATTACATCAGTTGAATTTTAGTGAAATCCTAAAACATTTTCTCTGTGTTCTATATATGTATATATATGTGTGTGTGTGTTTGTGTACATATGTGTGTGTTTATATATATTTCAAACTTCATTTTGCTTAAGTGTTGAGTATTGAAAATACTTCTTTAAACATGTGTTTAAAAAAGCATTATTTTCCTAGGTTCAATCCATATTATTTCTTTTACTTTGCAAATAATTTTCCTATGCTTTATTTCCAAGTTTTCAGGAATTTTGTAGATATATGTTCATTTAAATAAAGCTTGCAAGTAATACTGGAAAAAATATAAATTAATAGGGTGCTTATTTTCATTAGAAAATCAAAATATTTTTCCTATGTTTATTTTAATAGGAGCTATTAGTTTGATTATAATAAGAGGAGGGTTTTAGTGGAACTCTAATGGAAAATTTTGGAATTATCTAGTAATATTAACATAGAAAATTGGACAAGCAAACAAAGAAATGTAAAAAAAAAGCAAGACATTAATTCCAGGGAAATTAAAAAAATGATACAGGCCTAGAAACATAATCATTGTAGGTGTATTATTAAATCCTAAAAATAGTTACATATACATAATATAAACACTAAGTATTAGTCTAACAAAGAAGTATGAAATATATTGGAGGACTAATGGGAAAAGAAATGTGAAAATTGTGGGACAAGGCTACTGACAGCTCCTGTTTTTCTTCCACAATAAGCAGTCAATAGATTGTATCTATATGACCTCAGTGTTCATAGTAGCATTATTTATAGTGCCAAGATATGGAAGCAACCTAAGTGTCCATCAACAGATAAATGGAAATAGAAGATAGAATACATACATATATACACAATGGAATACTCCTCAGCCATGAAAAGAATGAAATTTTACCATTTACAGCAACATGGATGGACTTGGAGGGCATTATGCCAAGTGAAACAAGTCAGAGAGAGAGACAAATACTGTATGATATCACTTATATGTGGCATCGAAAATATACAGCAGATTGGTGAATATAAGAAAAAAGAAGATTCACAGATACAGAGAAGACAAAAATAATGGTTACCAGTGGGGAGATGGAAGGAGGAGGAGCAAAATAGAGATGGAGAATTAAAAGGTACCAACTATTAGGTATAAAATAATATGTTGTTCTCCAGCACGCAGGAACATAGCCCTGAGCGTCAACTTACAGGCTGCCATAGTCACACCTAACACATAGATCCATCTCAAAACTCATTACTGGGCACTCCATTGCACTCCAGAGAGAAGAAATCCAGTTCCACGCACCAGAACACTGACGCAAGCTTCCCTAACCAGGAAACCTTGACAAGCCAATGGTCCAACCCCACCCACTGGGTGAAACCGCCACAATAAAAAGGAACCACAGACCTCCAGAATACAGAAGGCCCACTCCAGACACAGCAATCTAAACAAGATGAAAAGGCAGAGAAATACCCAACAGGTAAAGGAACATGAAAAATGCCCACCAAATCAAACAAAAGAGGAGGAGATAGGGAATCTACCTGAAAAAGAATTTAGAATAGTGATAATAAAAATGATCCAAAATCTTGAAAACAAAATGGAGTTACAGATAAATAGCCTGGAGACAAAGATTGAGAAGATGCAAGAAATGTTTAATAAAGTCCTAGAAGAAATAAAAAAGAGTCAATTAAAAATGAATAATGCAATAAATGAGATCAAAAACACTCTGGAGGGAACCAAGAGTAGAATAACAGAGACAGAAGATAGGATAAGTGAGGTAGAAGATAAAATGATGAAAATAAATGAAGCAGAAAGGAAAAAAGAAAAAAGAATCAAAAGAAATGAGGAAAACCTCAGGGACCTCTAGGACAATGTGAAACGCCCCAACATTCGAATCATAGGAGTCCCAGAAGAAGAAGACAAAAAGAAAGGCCATGAGAAAATACTCGAGAAGATAATAGCTGAAAACTTCCCTAAAATGGGGAAGGAAATAGTTACACAGGTCCGAGAAACCCAGAGAGTCCCAAACAGGATAAACCCAAGGCGAAACACCCCAAGACACATATTAATCAAATTAACAAAGATCAAACACAAAGAACAAATATTAAAAGCAGCAAGGGAGAAACAACAAATAACACACAAAGGGATTCCCATAAGGATAACAGCTGATCTATCAATAGAAACCCTCCAGGCCAGAAGGGAATGGCAGGACATACTTCAAGTAATGAAAGAGAATAACCTACAACCTAGATTACTGTACCCAGCAAGGATCTCATTCAGATATGAAGGAGAATTCAAAAGCTTTATAGACAAGCAAAAGCTGAGAGAATTCAGCACCACCAAACCAGCTCTTCAACAAATGCTAAAGGATCTTCTCTAGACAGGAAACACAGAAGGAGGTTGTATAAACGTGAACCCAAAACAACAAAGTAAATGGCAACAGGACCATACCTATCAATAATTACCCTAAATGTAAATGGGTTGAATGCCCCAACCAAGAGACAAAGACTGGCTGAATGGATACAAAACAAGACCCCTACATATGCTGTCTACAAGAGACCCACCTCAAAACAAGGGACACATACAGACTAAAAGTGAAGGGCTGGAAAAAAATATTTCACGCAAATGGAGACCAAAAGAAAGCAGGAGTCACAATACTCATATCAGATAAAATATACTTTCAAATAAAGGCTGTGAAAAGAGACAAAGAAGGACACTACATAATGATCAAAGGATCAATCCAAGAAGAAGATATAACAATTATAAATATATATGCACCCAACATAGGAGCACTACAATGTGTAAGGCAAACGCTAACAAGTATGAAAGAGGAAATTAATAGCAACACAATAATAGTGGGAGACTTTAATACGCCACTCACAACTATGGATAGATCAACTAGCCAGAATATTAACATGGAAACACAAACTTTAAATGACACAATGGACCAGCTAGACCTAATTGATACCTATAGGACATTTCACCCCAAAACAATCAACCTCACCTTTTTCTCAAGTGCACACAGAACCTTCTACAGAATAGATCACATCCTGGGCCATAAATCTAGCCTTGGTAAATTCAAAAAAATTGAAATCATTCCAGTCATCTTTTCTGACCACAGTGTGGTAAGATTAGATCTCAATTACAGGAAAAAAATTGTTAAAAATTCAAACATATGGAGGCTAAATAACACGCTTCTGAATAACCAACAAATCATAGAAGAAATCAAAAAAGAAATCAAAATATGCATAGAAATGAATGAAAATGAAAACACAACAACCCCAAACCTATGGGACACTGTAAAAGCAGTGCTAAGGGGAAGGTTCATAGTATTACAGGCTTACCTCAAGAAACAAGAAAAAAGTCAAATAAATAACTCTACACCTAAAGGAACTAGAGAAGGAAGAAATGAAGAACCTCAGGGTTAGTAGAAGGAAATATCTTAAAAATTAGGGCACAAATAAATGCAAAAGAAACAAAAGAGACCATAGCAAAAATCAACAAAGCTAAAAGCTGTTTTTTTGCAAAAATAAACAAAATTGACAAACCGTTAGCAAGGCTCATTAAGAAACAAAGGGAGAAGAACCAAATTAACAAAATTAGAAATGAAAATGGAGAGATCACAATAGACAACACTGAAATACAAAGGATCATAAGAGACTACTACCAGCAGCTCTATGCCAATAAAATGGACAACTTGGAAGAAATGGACAAATTCTTAGAAAAGTATAACTTTCCAAAACTGAACCAGGAAGAAATAGAAGATCTTAACAAACCCATCACAAGCAAGGAAGTCGAAAGTGTAATCAGAAATCTTCCAGCAAACAAAAGCCCAGGACCAGATGGCTTCACAGCTGAATTCTACCAAAAATTTAGAGAAGAGCTAACACCTATCTTACTCAAACTCTTCCAGAAAATTGCAGAAGAAGGTAAACTTCCAAATTCATTCTATGAGGCCACCATCACCCTAGTACCAAAACCAGACAAAGATGCCACAAAAAAAGAAAACTACAGGCCAATATCACTGATGAACATAGATGAAAAAATCCTTAACAAAATTCTAGCAAACAGAATCCAACAACATATTAAAAAAATCATACACCATGACCAAGTGGGCTTTATCCCAGGAATGCAAGGATTCTTTAATATCCGCAAATCAATCAATGTAATACACCACATTAACAAATTGAAAGATAAAAACCATATGATTATCTCAGTAGATGCAGAGAAAGCCTTTGACAAAATTCAACACCCATTTATGATTAAAATTCTCCAGAAAACAGGAGTATAAGGAACATACCTCAACATAATAAAAGCTATATATGACAAACTGACAGCAAGCATTACCCTCAATGGTGAAAAATTGAAAGCATTTCCCCTACAATCAGGAACAAGACAAGGGTGCCCACTCTCACCACTACTATTCAACATAGTTTTGGAAGTTTTGTCCACAGCAATCAGAGCAGAAAAAGAAGTAAAAGGAATCCAGATAGGAAAAGAAGTGAAACTCTCGCTGTTTGCAGATGACATGATCCTGTACATAGAAAACCTTAAAGACTCTACCAGAAAATTACTAGAGCTAATCAATGAATAGAGTAAAGTTGCAGGATATAAAATTAACAGACAGAAATCCCTTGCATTCCTATACACTAATAATGAGAAAACAGAAAGAGAAATTAAGGAAACAATACAATTCACCATTGCAACAAAAAGAATAAAATACTTAGGAGTATATCTACCTAAAGAAACAAAAGACCTATACATAGAAAACTATAAAACACTGATGAAAGAAATCAAAGAGGACACAAACAGATGGAGAAATATACCGTGTTCATGGATTGGAACAATCAATATTGTCAAAATGGCTATTCTACCCAAAGCAACCTATAGATTCAATGCAATCCCTATTAAGCTACCAATGGTATTTTTCACAGAACTAGAACAAATAATTTCACAATTTGTATGGAAATACAAAAAACCTTGAATAGCCAAAGTAATCTTGAGAAAGAAGAAAAGAACTGGAGGACTCAACCTGCCTGACTTCAGGCTCTACTACAAAGCCACAGTCATCAAGACAGTATGGTACTGGCACAAAGACAGAAATATAGATCAATGGAACAGAATAGAAAGCCCAGAGATAAATCCACGAACCTATGTACACCTTATCTTCGACAAAGGAGGCAAGGATACACAATGGAAAAAAGAAAACCTCTTTAACAAGTGGTGCTGGGAAAACTGGTCAACCACTTGTAAAAGAATGAAACTAGAACACTTTCTAACACCATACACAAAAATAAACTCAAAATGGATTAAAGATCTAAATGTAAGACCAGAAACTATAAAACTCCTACAGGAGAACAGAGGCAAAACACTCTCTGACATAAATCACAGCAGGATCCTCTATGACCCACCTCCCAGAATATTGGAAATAAAAGCAAAAATAAACAAATGGGACCTAAAGAAACTTAAAAGCTTATACACAACAAAGGAAACTATAAGCAAGGTGAAAAGACAGCCTTCAGAATGGGAGAAAATAATAGCAAATGAAGCAACAAAGGATTAATCTCAAAAATATACAAGCAACTCCTGTAGCTCAATTCCAGAAAAATAAATGACCCAATCAAAAAATGGGCCAAAGAACTAAACAAACATTTCTCCAAGAAGACACACAGATGGCTAACAAACACATGAAAAGATGCTCAACATCACTCATCATCAGAGTAATGCAAATCAAAACCACAATGAGGTACCATTACACACCAGTCAGGATGGCTGGTATCCAAAAATCTACAAGCAATAAATTCTGGAGAGGGTGTGGAGAAAAGGGAACCCTCTTACACTGTTGGTGGGAATGCAAACTAGTACAGCCACTATGGAGAACAGTGTGGAGATTTCTTAAAAAACTGGAAATAAAACTGCCATATGACCCAGCAATACCACTTCTGGGCATACACACCGAGGAAACCAGATCTGAAAGAGACACGTGCACCCCAGTGTTCATCGCAGCACTGTTTATAATAGCCAGAACATGGAAGCAACCTAGATGCCCATCAATAGATGAATGGATAAGCAAGCTGTGGTACATATACACCATGGAATATTACTCAGCCATTAAAAAGAATTCATTTGAATCAGTTCTAATGAGATGGATGAAACTGGAGCCTATTATGCAGAGTGAAGTAAGCCAGAAAGATAAAGAACATTACAGCATACTAACACATATATATGGAATTTAAAAAGATGGTAACGATAACCCTATATGCAAAACAGAAAAAGAGACACAGATGTACAGAACAGACTTTTGGACTCTGTGGGAGAAGGCGAGGGTGGGATGTTTCAAGAGAACAGCATCAAAACATGTATATTATCTATAGTGAAACAGATCACCAACCCAGGTTGGATGCATGAGACAAATGCTCGGGCCTGGTGCACTGGGAAGACTCAGAGGGTTTGGGTAGAGAGGGAGGTGGGAGGGGGGATCAGGATGGGGAACACATGTAAATCCATGGCTGATTCATGTCAATGTATGACAAACCCCACTACAATATTGTAAAGTAATTAGCCTCCAACTAATAAATGAAAAAAAAAATGTTGTATATATATTGTGTATATTGTACACATGGAGAAGACAGCAGATATTTTATAGAACTATAAATGAAGGACAACCCTTAAAAATTATGAATCACTATATTGTACACCTGTACTTTATATATTACACATCTGAGACTTCCTGGTGGTCCAGTGGTTAAAAATACACCTGCCAGTGCAGGATCAAACATGTGTTTGATCCGTGGTCTGAGAAGATCCTACGTGCTCATGTAGCAGCTGAGCCCATGTACCGCAGCTGTTGAAGCCCGCGCACCTAGAGCCCATGCTCTGCAACAAGAGAAGCAGCCACTGCTGCTTCTGCAGCGGGAAGCCCTCACACTACAACTAGCGAGTAACCTGTGCTCTCCTCAACTAGAGAATGGCCTCATGCAGCAGTGAAGACCCAGCCAAAATAAATAAATAAATGTTTGCTGCTGTTTGCAGCAACATGGATGGATTTTGAGGGCACTATGCTAAGTAAAACAAGTCAGGGAAAGACAAACACTGTGTTATCATTTATATGTGCAGTCCAAAAAAATGAGGGAATTCCATGATGGCCAAGTGGTTAGAACCCTGTGCTTTCACTGCCCAGGGTGTGGATTCAACCTCTGATCAGGGAACTAAGATCTTACAAGCCAGGTAGCACAGCCGGAAAAAAAAAGGGAAATGAACTCATAGAGAACTGATTGGTGGTTGCTAGAGGTGGGGTTTGGGGGTGAGCAAAAGGAATGAAGGTAATCAAAAGGTGCAAACTTCCAGTTATTAGATGACTAAGTCCTTGGGATCTGATGAATAGGATGGTGACGATAGTTAACAACATGTCTGCTCAGTCGCTCAGTCGTGCCAACTGTTTGCAACCCCATGGGTCTGTAAGGCGCCAGTCTCCTCTGTCCATGGTACTTGAAATGGGTGTTTCAAAATATGGGTGCTTCAAAAAGTATATCTTATGGGTGTTTTTATTCAGAAATTATGTCTGAAATTCAGACTGAAAATGTATTGCTTCTTTTCATATGTATTTTGTGTTAAGGTTCCCAGACGTCAAGATGATGAGAAGAATAATATTCACTTAGAACTAATGCAACATGACAGTACAAAAAAGTATCTTCTTTTGTTAGGGAGTGTTCAGGTACATCTTTATGAAGTAATTCAGGTATGTATCAAATCATTTTTTTACCTTGGTATCACATTGTCCAGTTGGTGTTTATTTTCGAGATTTATCTGTATTTAATGGACTCCTTTTGCTTATTATCCGTCTTATGTGCTTAGTAAATTCATGTGTGTAGTAAACAATATTTCCCTCTGGCTCAAAAAAAAAAAAAGTTAGTTTGTAACAGCATAATGTTTTTTAAATTTTATTTCCTGGAGGGCAATAAGTAAGTGAAAGTTGTTCAGTTGTGTCCGACTCTTTGTGACCCCATGGACTGTAGCCTGCCAGACTCTTATATCCTTGGGGATTCTCCAGGCAAAAATACTGGAATGGGTAGCCATTCCTTTCTCCAGGGGATCTTCCCCACCCAGGGATCAAACCTGGGTCTCAGGCATTGCAGGCAAATTCCTTACCATCTGAGCCACCAGGGAAGCCTCAAAGGATAATGATACAACCTAAAAGACTAAGCACGTTTTTTGTTTGTTTTATTTTGTTTTCTGAAATGTTTCAAAACAAGACTCAGACCACAAACTCTCTTAACTGTCAGTTCCAGTTTCAGCTCAGTTCTTTTTTTCCCTAACTTATTTATTTTTTATTGAAGGATAATTACTTTACAGAATTCTGTTGTTTTCTGTCAAACCTCAACATGAATCAGCCATAGGTATACCTACATCCCCTCCCTTTTGAACCTCCCTCCCGTCTGCCTGCCCATCCCACCTCTCTAGGTTGATACAGAGCCCCTGTTTGAGTTTCCTGAGCCACACAGCAAATTCCCGTGGCTATCTATTTTACACATGGTAATGTAAGTTTCCATGTTACTCTTTTCATACATCTCACCCTCTCCTCCCCTCTCCTCATAAGTCTATTATCTATATCTGTTTCTCCATTGCTGCTCTGTAAGTAAATTCTTCAGTCCCATTTTTCTAGATTCCATATATATGCGTTAGAATACAACATTTATTTTTCTTTTTCTGACTTACTTCACTCTGTATAATAGGTTCTAGGTTCATCCACCTCATTAGGAACTGATGCAAAAGTATTCCTTTTTAATATTCCATTGTGTATATGTACCACAACTTCTTTATCCATTCATCTGTCAATGGACTTCTAGGTTGCTTCCATGTTCTAGCCGTTGTAAATAGTGCTGCAGTGAACAGTGGGATACATGTGTCTCTTTCAATTTTGGTTTCCTCAGGGTATATGCCTAGGAGTGGGATTGCTGGGTTATATGGTGGTTTTATTCCTAGTGTTTAAAGGAATCTTCATACCATCTTCCATAGTGGCTGTATCAATTTACATTCCCACCAACAGTGCAAGAGTGTTCCCTTTTCTGCACACCCTCTCCAGCATTTATTGTTTGTAGACTTTTTCATGATGGCCATTCTGACTGGTGTGAGGTGATATCTCATTGTGGTTTTGATTTGCATTTCTCTAATAATGAACAGTGTTGAGCATCTTTTCATGTGTTTGTTAGCCATCTGTATATCCTTGGAGAAATGTCTGTTTAGATCTTTTTCTCATTTTTTGATTGGGTTGTTTGTTTTTCTGGTATTGAGTTGTATGAGCTGCTTGTGTATTTTGGAAATTAATCCTTTGTCAGTTGTTTCATTTGCTATTATTTTCTCCCATTCTGAGGGTTGTCTTTTCAGCTTGCTTATAGTTTCCTTTGCTGTGTGAAAGTTTTTAAATTTAATCAGGTCCCACTTGTTTACTTTTGTTTTTATTTCCATTACTCTAGGAGGTGGGTCATAGAGGATCTTGCTTTGATTAATGTCATCGAGTGTTCTGCCTATGTTTTCCTCTAAGAGTTTTATAGTTTCTGGTCTTACATTTAGATCTTTAATTCATTTTTAGTTTATCTCTGTGCATGGTGTTAGGTAGTGTTTTAATTTCATTCTTTTACACGTAGCTGTCCAGTTTTCCCAGCACCATTGATTGAAGAGGCTGTCTTTGCCCTATTATATATTCTTGCCTCCTTTGTAAAAAATAAGGTACCCATAGATGCACGAGTTTATTTCTGGGCTTTCTATGCTGTTCCATTGGTGTGTATTTCTGTTTCTGTGCCAGCACCACACTGTCCTGATGACTGTAGCTTTGTAGTATAGTCTGAAGGCAGGCAGGTTGATTCCTCCAGCTCCATTCTTCCTCAAGACTGCTTTGGCTATTTGGGGTCTTTCGTGTTTCCATATGAATTGTGAAATTTTTGTTCTAGTTCTGTGAAAAATGTCACCGATAATTTGATAGGGATTGCATTGAATCTGTAGATTGCGTATGGTAGGATAGTCATTTTCACAATATTGATTCTTCTTACCCAGGAACATGGAGTATCTCTCCATCTGTTTATGTCATCTTTGATTTCTTTCATCAGTATCTTATAACTCTCTGTGTACAGTTCTTGTGTCTCCTTAGGTAAGTTTATTCCTAGATATTTAATTCTTTTTGTTACAGTGTTGAATGGGATTGATTCCTTAATTTCTCTTTCTGATTTTTCATTGGTAGTATATAGAAATGCAAGTGATTTCTGTGTATTGATATTGTATCTTGCAACTTTGCTAAATTCAGTGATTAGCTCTAGTAATTTTCTGATAGTATCTTTAGGGTTTTCTATGTACAGTATCATGTCATCTGCAAACAGTGAGAGATTTACTTCTTCTTTTCTGACCTGAATTACTTTCATTTCTTTTTCTTCTCTGATTGCTGTAGCTAGGACTTCCAGAACTATGTTGAGTAATAGTGGTGAAAGTGGACACCCTGGTCTTGTTCCTGATCTTAGGGGGAATGCTTTCAGTTTTTCACCATTGAGAATAATGTTTGCTGTAGGCTTATCATATATGGCCTTTACTGTGTTGAGGTAGATTCCGTCTGTGCCCAGTTTTTGAAGATAATCATAAATGGTTGCTGAATTCTGTCAAAGCCTTTTTCTGCATCTACTGAGATTATCATATGGTTTTTATCTTTCAATTTGTTAATATGGTGTATCACATTGATTGATTTGTGTATATTGAAGAATCCTTGCATCCTTGGAATAAACCCAACTTGATCATGGTATATGAGCTTTTTGATGTGTTGCTGAATTCTGTTTGCTAAGATTTTATTGAGGATTTTTGTATCTATGTTCATCAGTGATATTGGCCTGTACTTTTCTTTTTTTGTATTTTTTTTGTCTGGTTTTGGTATCAGAGTGATGCTGGCCTTGTAGAATGACTTTGGAAGTATTCCTTCCTCTGCAATTTTTTGAAAGAGTTTTAGAAGGATACACATTAGCTCTTTTCTAAATGTTTGATAGAATTCTCCTGTGAAGCCATCTGGTCCTGGGCTTTTGTTTTTTTGTGAGATTTTTTTTTAATCACAGCTTCAATTTCAGTGCTTGTAATTGGGTTGTTCATAATTTCTATTTCATCCTGGTTCGGTCTTGGAAGATTGAACTTTTCTAAGAATCTGTCCATTGCTTTGAGGTTAACCATTTTATTGCCATATACTTGTTCACAATCAGTCAGTTCAGTTTGGTCGCTCAGTCGTGTCTGACTCTTCGCAACCCCATGAAGCACAGCACGCCAAGCCTCCCTGTCCATCACCAACTCCCAGAGTCCACCCAAACCCATGTCCATTGAGTCGGTGATGCCATCCAACCATCTCATCCTCTGTCGTCCCCTTCTCCTCCTGCCCTCAATCTTTCCCAGCATCAGGGTCTTTTCCAGTGAGTCAGCTCTTCTCATCAGGTGGCCAAAGTATTGGAGTTTCAGCTTCAACATCAGTCTTTCCAATGAACACCCAGGACTGATTTCCTTTAGGATGGACTAGTTGGATCTCCTTGCAGTCCAAAGGACTCTCAAGAGTCTTCTCCAACACCACAGTTCAAAAGCATCAATTCTTCGGCGCTCAGCGTTCTTTATAGTCCAACTCCACATCCATACATGACCACTGGAAAAACCATAGCCTTGACTAGATGGACCTTTGTTGGTCTCTGCTTTTTAATATGCTGTCTAGGTTGGTCATAACTTTTCTTCAAAGGAGTAAGCATCTTTTAATTTCATGGCTGCAATCACCATCTGCAGTGATTTTGGAGCCCAAGAAAATAACGTCTGACACTGTTTCCCCATCTATTTGCCCTGAAGTGATGGACCGGATGCCATGATCTTAGTTTTCTGAATGTTGAGCTTTAAACCAACTTTTTCACTCTCCTCTTTCACTTTCATCACGAGGCTCTTTAGTTCTTCTTCACTTTCTGCCATAAGGGTGGTGTCATCTGCATATCTGAGGTTATTGATATTTCTCCCAGCAATCTTGATTCCAGCTTGTGCTTCTTCCAGTCCAGTGTTTCTCATGATGTACTCTGCATATAAGTTAAATAAGCAGGGTGACAATACACAGCCTTGACATACTCCTTTTTCTATTTGGAACCAGTCTATTGTTCCATGTCCAGTTCTAACTGTTGCTTCCTGGCATGCATACAGGTTTCTCAAGAGGCAGGTCAGGTGATCTGGTATGCCCATCTCTTTCAGAATTTTCCACAGTTTGTTGTGATCCACACAGTCATAGGCTTTGGCATAGTCAATAAAGCATTTATTTATGTTTTTCTGGAACCCTCTTGCTTTTTTGATGATCCAGCGGATGGTGGCAACTGATCTCTGGTTGATCTCTGGTTCCTCTGCCTTTTCTAAATCCAGCTTGAACATCTGGAAGTTCACGGTTCACGTACTGTTGAGGCCTAGCTTGGAGAATTTTGAGCATTACTTTACTAGTGTGTGAGATGAGTGATATACCCATTTGATGCAGAGTTCCAAAGAATAGCAAGGAGAGATAAGAAAGCCTTCCTTAGCGATCAATTCAAAGAAATAGAGGAGAACAGTAGAGTGGGAAATCTATAGATCTCTTCAAGAAAATGAGAGATACCAAGGGAACATTTTATGCAAAGATGGGCTCAATAAAGGACAGAAATGGTTGAAACCTAACAGAAGCAGAAGATATTAAGAAGAGGTGGCAAGAATACACAGAACAACTGTACAAAAAAGATCTTCACAACCTGGATAATCACGATGGTGTGATCACTCACCTAGAGCCAGACATCCCAGAATGTGAAGTCAAGTGGGCCTTAGAAAACATCACTTCGAACAAAGCTAGTGGAGGTGATGTAATTCCAGTTGAGCTATTTCAAATCCTGAAAGATGATGCTGTGAAAGTGCTGCATTCAATATGCCAGCAAATTTGGAAGACTCAGCAGTGGCCACAGGACTGGAAAAGGTCAGTTTTCATTCCAATCCCAAAGAAAGGCAATGCCAAAGAATGCTCAAACTGCCACACAATTGCACTCATCTCACAGCTAGTAAACTAATGCTCAAAATTCTCCAAGCCAGGCTTCAGCAATACGTGAACCATGAACTTCCAGATGTTCAAGCTCGTTTTAGAAAAGGCAGAGGAACCAGAGATCAAATTGCCACCATCCGCTGGATCATTGAAAAAGCAAGAGAGTTCAAGGAAAACATCTATTTCTGCTTTGTTGACTATGCCAAAGCCTTTGACTGTGTGGATCACAACAAACTGTGGAAAATTCTGAAAGAGATGGGAATTCCAGACCGTACCTGACCTGCCTCTTGTGAAACCTGTATGCAGGTCAGGAATCAACAGTTATAACTGGACACGGAACAAGAGACTGGTTCCAAATAGGAAAAGGAGTACATCAAGACTGTATATTGTCACCCTGCTTATTTAACTTCTATGCAGAGTACATCATGAGAAACGCTGGGCTGGAGGATGCACAAGCTGGAATCAAGATTGCCGGGAGAAATATCAATAACCTCAGATATGCAGATGACACCACCCTTATGGCAGAAATTGAGGAAGAACTAAAGAGCCTCGTGATGAAAGTGAAAGAGGAGAGTGAAAAAGTTGGCTTAAAGCTCAACATTCAGAAAACTAAGATCATGGCATCTGGTCCCATCACTTCATGGCAAATAGATGGGGAAACAGTGGAAACAGTGGCTGACTTTATTTCTCTGGGCTCCAAATCACTGCAAACAGTAATTGCAGCCATGAAATTAAAAGACGCTTATTCCTTGGAAGGGAAGTTACGACCAACCTAGACAGCATATTGAAAAGCAGAGACATAACTTTGCCAACAAAGGCCCATCTAGTCTAGGCTATGGTTTTTCCATTGGTCATGTATGGATGTGAGAATTGGACTATAAAGAAAGCTGAGTGCAGAAGAATTGATGCTTTTGAACTGTGGTGTTTGAGAAGACTCTTGAGAGTCCTTTGGACTGCAAGGAGATCCAACCAGTCCATCCTGAAGGAGATCAGCCCTGGGTGTTCATTGGAAGGACTGATGCTGAAGCTGAAACTCCAATACTTTGGCCACCTGATGAGAAGAGCTGACTCATTGGAAAAGACCCTGATGCTGGGAAGGATTGAAGGTGGGAGAAGGGGATGACTGGATGAGATGGTTGGATGGCATCACTGACTCCAAGGACATGGGTCTGGGTGAACTCTGGGAGTTGGTGATGCACAGGGGGACCTGGCGTGCTGTGGTTCACAGGGTTGCAAAGAGTTGGACATTTTCTTTTTCAGTTATTTCTTCTCTGATCTTTATGATTTCTTTCCTTCTGCTAATTTTGGGTGTTTTTGTTCTTCTTTTTCCAGTTGTCTGAGGTGTAAAATTAGGTTGTCTATTCAATGTTTTTCTTGTTTCTTGAGGTAGGATTGTATTGCAATAAACTTTCCTCATAGAACTGCTTTTGCTGCATCCCATAGGTTTTGAGTTGTTATGTTTTCTTTGTCATTTGTTTCTAGAATTTTTTTATTTCTTTTTGATTTCTTCAGTAACCTGTTGGTTTTTATAAACGTAATATTTAATCTCCATGTGTTTGTGTTTCTTACAAGTTTTTTCTTGTAGTTGATATCTAGTCTCATAGCAGTGTGGTTGGTGAAGATGCTTGATAAGATTTCAATTTTCTTAAATTTACTGAGGTTTGAATCATGACCCAAGATGTAGTCAATCCTGGAGAATGTTCCATGTGCACTTGAGAAGAAGGTATATTCTGCTTTTGGATGGGATGTCCTGAAGATATCAATGAGATCCATCTCATCTAATGTATCATTTAAGACTTGTGTTTCCTTATTAATTTTCTGCTTTGATGATCTGTCCATTTGTGTGAGTGGGGTGTTAAAGTCTCCTACTATTATTGTGTTACTGTCAGTTTCTCCTTTTATGTCTGTTAGTGTTTGTCTTATGTATTGAGGTGCTCCTATGTTGGGTGCATAGATATTTACGATTGTTATGTCTTCCTCTTGGATTGATTCCTTGATCATTATGTAGTGTCCTGCCTTATCTCTTGTAATCTTCTTTATTTTAAGGTCTATTTTGTCTGATTATGAGTATTGCTATTCCAGCTTTATTTTGCTTCCCATTTGCATGGAATATATTTTTCCATCCTCTCACTTTAAATCTATATGTGTCTTTAGGTCTGAAGTGGGTTTCTGGTAGAGAGCATATATATGGGTCTTGTTTTTGTATCCATTTAGCCAGTCTGTGTCTTTTGGTTGGAGCATTTAATCCATTTACATTTAAAGTAATTATTGATATTTATGTTCCTATTGCCATTTTCTTAATTGTTTGGGGTTGATTTTGTAGATCTTTTTTCTTCTCTTGTATTTCTTGACTATGTAAGCCCCTTTAACATTTATTGTAAAGCTGGTTTGTTGCTCCTGAATTCTCTTAACTTTTGCTTGTCTGAAAAGCTTTTTATTTCTCCATCAATTTTGAATGAGATCCTTGCTGGGTACAGTAATCTTGATTGTAGATTTTTCCCTTTCAGTACTTTAAAGATATCCTGCCCTTCCCTTCTCGCCTGCAGAGTTTCTGCTGAAAGATCAGCTGTTAAGTGTATGGGGTTTCCCTTGTATGTTACTTGTTGCTTATCCCTCACTACCTTTAATATTCTTTCTTTGTGTTTAGTCTTTGTTAGTTTGATTAGTATGTGTCTTGGCGTGCTTCTCCTTGGGTTTATCCTGTATGGGACTTTTTGTGCCTCTTGGACTTGATTGACTATTTCCTTTTCCATGTTGGTGGAATTTTCAACTATAATGTCTTCAAAATTTTTCTCATACCTTTCTTTTTCTCTTCTTCTTCTGGGACTCCTATAATTCGAATGTTGGAGCATTTTATATTGTCCCAGAGGTCTCTGAGACTATCCTCAGTTCTTTTCATTATTTTTACTTTTTCTGCTCTTCAAAAGTTATTTCCACCATTTTATCTTCTACCTCACTGATTCATTCTTCTGCTTCAGATATTCTGCTATTGATTCCTTCCAGAGTATTTTTAATTTCAGTAATTGTGTTGTTTGTCTCTGTATGTTTATTCTTTAATTTTTCTAGGTCTTTGTTAATTGATTCTTTCATTTTCTCCATTTTGTTTTCAAGGTTTTTGATCATCTTTACTATCATTATTCTGAACTCTTTTTCAGGTAGTTTGCCTGTTTCCTCTTTATTTATTTGGACTTCTGTGTTTCTCATTTGTTCCTTCATTTGTGCAGTATTTCTCTGCCCATTCATTATTTTTTTTTAACTTATTATGTTGGAAGTCTCCTTTTCCCAGGCTTTGAGGTTGAATTCTTTTTTCCTTTTGGTTTCTGTCCTCCTAAGGTCGATCCAGTAGTTTGTGTAAGCTTCCTATAGGGTGAGATTTGTGCTGAGTTTCTGTTTGTTTTTCCTCTGATGGGCAAGGCTGACTGAGATGGTAATCCTGTCTGCTGATGATTGGGTTTGTATTTTTGTTTTGTTTGTTGTTTAGATGAGGTGTCCTGCACAGGGTGCTATTGGTGGTTGGGTGATGCTGGGTCTGGTATCCAGGTAGTTTCGTTTGTGTGAGTTCTTACTATTTGATACTCCCTAGTGTTAGTTCTCTGGTAGTCTAGGGTCTTGGAGTCAATGCACCCACTCCAAAGGCTCAGGGCTTGATCTCTGGTCAGGAATGAAGATTCCACAAGTGGTTTGTTATGGCATTAAGTGAGATTAAAACAAATGCCCAAAAACAAGAAACCAGAGATGAACCCCAGACAAATGACAGTTGAAAATCAGGCAAATAATAATTAAAATAATGGAATATACACATATATGTATACACCCATAAGCAAAGTCAAAATAGTCCAACTAAAATGTAGTACAGTATATTGACCTGGTGAAGAAAGGAAATCAAAAATTATATTTACCAGTTAAGAACAAAACTAACTAAAGCACAAACTGGAAACCAAAACTAAAGCAAGGTGCCAAGTGGGGAATAAAGCAATGAAAACCATACTAACAAATGTGTTGAGAGGAAAGGAAAGAAAGTAAAGAAAGACTAGTTATGCAAAGTTAAATAGAGGTAGATGAAGATTTATATACTTAAAGATAAACTGCAAGGGGAAGAGAACAGTAGGAAAGCAAGCAAAGGAATACATGTATAAAAAATATAATAGGTTTAAAAAGATTAAAAATTAAAATTTTAAAAAAGAGAGAAAAAAAGAAAACTCCGTAGAACTGCAAAAGCCCAACATAGGGGCAGAGGTTTATAACAACAATAAAAAGTGTGACTGACTATACACATACACATATACACCCATAAGCAAAATCAAAACAATCCAACAAAAACAAAGTACAATAGATTGGTGAACAAAGGAAACCAAAAATTATATCTACCAGTTAAGAACAAAACTTACTAAAGCACAAACTGGAAAACAAAACTAAAGCATGAAAAAAAAAAAAAAAACCTAAAGCATGGTGCCAAGTGGTGAATAAGCAACGAAAATAAAGCTGACAAATATGTTGAGAGGAAAGGAAAGAAAGAAAGAAAGAATAGATACTCAGTGTTGCACAGAAGTAGATAAAAGAAGATTTATATACATTAAAGATTAACTGCAAGGAGAAAAGAACAGTAGGAAAAGCAAAGAAAGGAATAAATGTAGAAAAGATAATAATAGGTTTAAAAAATTAAAATTAAAAAAGAGAAAAGAAAAAAAAAAAAGGAAAACTCCACAGAACTGCAAAAGTCTAACGTAGAGGCAGAGGTTTATAACAACAATAAAAAATGTGACTGAGGGGAAGAAAAAGCTCAGAAGCTTAATTAGATTTCATAGTGACAGTAAAGTCAATCAACAACTACTACAGAGAGGGGAGAAAAAAAAGAAAAAAAATCCAAAAGGATCTACAGAACAAGTCAAAACATTA
Organism: Cervus elaphus; assembly: GCF_910594005.1. Lineage (NCBI taxonomy): Eukaryota > Metazoa > Chordata > Mammalia > Artiodactyla > Cervidae > Cervus > Cervus elaphus. Next base: position 43,979,928 of record NC_057822.1, read on the forward strand.
TTAAGTGTTTTTTTGAGTCACTGCTGTCAGAGTCCTTTCCCTCGCTGGGAGTCACTGTCCACCTCACCTCCCTAGGATGCCCTCCAACACGGTGCTGGTCTCTGGACCTGCTGTGGGGGCAGCTCAGAGTCTAATCTGGTCGTCCCCCTGTGTGTTTTTGCCTCCAATGTCCACAGCTATCAGAACTAGCGCGTTTTCTCCTGTGGGAGCTCTCAGTGGCCTTTTATATGTTCCGTAGACACAGAGTCTGCCTAGTTGATCCTGTGGATTTAATCTGCAGCTTGTACAGCTGGTGGGAGGGTTTTGGGTCTTCTTCCTTGGCCACACTGCCCCTGGGTTTCAATTGTGGTTTTATTCCCACCTCTGCATGTGGGTCATCCACTGAGGTTTGCTCCTGAGGCTGCCCTGGAAGACTTAGGTTTGCCCCTGCGAGGGCCAGGTGTGGAGGTGCTGCAGCTGCTTGGTTCACAGGGGTTCTGGCAGCAGCAGGTAGTCAGGGGGGTTGGCGGCTAGGGCATCAGGAAATATAGCGCTCTAGATGGGTATGGCAACCAGTATGGCCAGTACGCTCCAGTATTCTTGCCTGGAGAGCACCCCTCCCTGACAGAGAAGCCTGGCAGGCCATGGTCTACAGGGTCGCATGGAGTTGGACACGACCAAAGTGACCCTGTGCACATAGACGCAAGACTTTTTTTTGCCTGTGGCAGCTCTGCCCCAGTGAGAGTTGAGCATGAAGGTGGTGTTGCTGCTTGGCTTGTGGGGACCCTGGTGGTGCCACGTGTGCAGGGACATGGACTGCCTCCACTGCAGGAGTTATGGCCCTATCAGAGTGTTTTTTCGAGCCTCTTGTAGCTGGTGATCAGAAGGCCTCTTTGGCCAGTCTTTCTCCATAGCTCTGTCCGTTCAGGCACTTAAAGGGCTCCCTTGCCTGGGGTCCTTCTCTGTTGTTTGGTGTGTCAGGCACATAGAGGGACCCCCTGGCCGGGGTCCTACTCTGTAGATGGGCACATCAGGCACTTAAAGGGGGTACCCCGGATGGGGTCCTACTCTGTAGTTCATCACATTGGTCACTTAGAAAAGTACCCTGGATGGGGTCCTACTCTGTAGTTCAGTGCATCAGGCATTTGATGGGCCAGCCTCTCTATTGTTCAGCTGCCCATGCTGGCGTTCGGGTGAGAGGCTATGGTGATGGCTCCACCCGCTATGCATGACTCAGCGGTATCCCCTTGCTTCCATGGCTGCCCGGCTTTCCTCCACAGGCATTGCCCACCACAGTCTCCTCCCTCACATCCCCTAAATCCGTCTTTCCGCAGTCAACAACAACCCTTGCCCTGGGATTGCTCCACAATCCCTAAACTCCAGCTCCCAGCTGCCGCGCCTTCCAGGGGACCTGTGTCCCTGTCTGGGATATGTATGGCTGTGACAACCACTGTCTGATTCTCATTCCGTTTAGGCTGCCACAGATCAGCTGTTTACTCTCAGCCTTAAGTGTTTCTCCTCTGACTCAGGCAGTTGCCCCGATGTGGGGATCGGACCCCTGCTTCACTTCCCCCACCCGCTGAGGGTAGGTCCAGCCCTACTTACACTCCAGTTTTTCCCCCTAGTTCCTTCATCCTACCGAGTTTTGCGTGGTTCTATATATTGTTTTCTGCTGGTCAGGTCCTCCTCTCCACTCCACCTCCTGGTGTTCTGCATGCGTTTCTGTGTCTGAAGGTGTGTTCCTGATGCCTCCGTGGAGAAAGATGTACTCCACATCCGCCTACTCCTCTGCCATCTTATTCTCTGAAGTGAAGGTTTGTAGAAGGATTTCTCGCACTTTCCTAGTGGCTCCGTGGTAAAAGATCTGCCAGCCAATGCAGGAGACACAGGTTTGATCCCTCATCCGGGCTCAGTTCAGTTCTTCAGCTAGGCTGCTTATGCCACCTGGGACTATTACCCAGGGCTTTCCAGGTGGTGCCAGTGGTAAAGAACCCACCTGCCAGTGCAGAAGATATAAGAGACACAGGTTTGATCCCTGGGTTGGGAAAATCCACTGGAGAAAGAAATGGCAACCCACTCCAGCGCTATTGCCTGGGAAAGCCCATGGACAGAGGAACATGGCAGGCTCCAGTCCATAGGGCTGCAGAGTTGGGCGTGACTGGAACAGCTTAGCAGGCTGCTTGTAGTCTGCCCTGTTGCGTGTGTCATTTAGGGGTCAGTGAAGTCTTTAGGCAGACGTTTAAACTCAGATTCTGTGGTTCATTCTATCTCTCTGTCTACTGCCTCCTGCCATTTCCCCCAGGAAAAGATAATGATTATTCTAAACTTTGTATTTAATATTTAATTGCTCTTTTCATAGTTTTACTACTAAATGTAGAGTTATAAAAAATAGTAGCATTTGTGTTTCTAAACATGTTTCTAAGGTTAAGACACTTATTTTATTAGCTAGTGTTCATTCTTTCACTGCTGTGTACTGTTCCATGTGGGAGTATTCCCCAGTTTATTTATAAATTTTTTAATGGATATTTGGATTGTTTTCAGTTTCTTACTATTATGCACATTGCTATAATAAATTTTTTGAGCATATGTTCTAATACATACCTGTGGAAGGTCTCTACATTAAGATGAATTGCCCTGTGTGAATCTCTACGGTGAATTGCTGCATCATAAGTAAAGAAACTGAATTATTTATTGAACAAAGTTATCAGAGAAAGAAACTTTGGTTGTTTGTAGATTTCCCTCCAAGGCTTATGATTTCATCTGTAACATGGTGCCTCTGTGTATTGTCTTGTCAGTATCCTTCTGTAGGCACCTCTTCATTAATTAAGAATTGCATCATTTCCCATATTAGAATTTCCAAGTTAATTTCCTATAGTCAAAACTCAGATACCAGAAGTACAAAGTTGACCATGAGGACTTTTTTTTTATGTCTTCTGATGGCTTGATGTTGGCATGGAGTGATAGCTTCATGATAATATTTAAGCATCTGGATGTAAGACAATAGAAGAAGACAAGAACTATGAGAAAATCACACATGATATTATAAATGTCTTGCATCTACTTTGTATCCAACCCTATTTAAACTAGACCTAGTGGGAGAATAAATCCCTTGGATGAGTTTGGCCGACCTTAAATAGGCAATTGGCCTTTTAACTGGTCTTTAATTGGCCTATGTACTCATTCTCCTCCTGATAGTAACATCTTTCAAAACTACAGTGAATATCACAACCAAGATATGGAACATTTCCATCTCTACAAGGATCTCTTATGTTGCCCTTTTGTAGCTATATCCACTTCCTTCTGTCATTACCCCTTCCTTAACCATTGGGTTCCACCAGCTTGTTCTTCATTTCTGTAATTTCCTCCTTTCAAGGATGTTATATAAATGGAATCATACATTATGTAATCTTTAGGATTGGAGTTATTTCTCTTATTGTGATTCTCTGGCGAGTCATACAGGTTACTGCATATATCCACAGTTCACTCCTTTCTGTTGTTGGGTAGTACTTCGTGGTGCAAATGTACCATGATTTGTTTAAACATTCACCCATTGGAGGACATCTGGTTTGTTTCCAGCTTTGGGCTGTTATAAATAAGTTACTCTAAATATTCACAGATTTTTGTGTGAACATAGTGTTTGCTTTTCAGATAAATTTCTGGGTTGTAAGATAGTTGCATGTATAGTTTTAAAACTGTTTTCCAGAGTGGCTATGCCATTCTACATTTCCACCAGAAATGTATGAATGATCCAGTTTCTCAGCATCCTCATCAGCATTTGGTAGTGTCACCATTCTTTATTTTAGCCCTTCTGATGCATGTGTAGTGACATCGAGGTATTAATTTGCAGTTCCACCTATTAAGATGCAGAACATCTTTTCATGAGGGCCTTGTTTTTCTTATAGCTTTTTTAGGTAGAGTTTACGTGCAGCACTTTGCAAGTTTAAGGTGTACAGGATAATGATTTGGCTTACATACCTGATGAAATGATTATCACAATAAATTTAGCACATATCCATCATATCATATACATAAAACACTAAAGAAATAGAGAAAAAAGTTTTTTCTGATAAGAATTCTTACCATTTACTCTCTTAATAAATTTCATGTATCACATACCGTGGTGTTGATTATATTTATCATGTTGTACATTACATCTCTTGTATTTATCTTGTAACTAGAAGTTTGTACCTTTTGACTCCTTTCATAAGTTAAAGGGTCCTTTACAATTTATGATTCTGGCCAAAAAATTTACACTTATCTGTCTAGTCTAGTCTCTGAAGCTTGAGCTGTATCATTTACTATTTGGGTCACATGTAGGAGTAGATTTCAGACCACTTGAGTACAGAATTGCTAGCCAGGGTAGAAGTCCTCATGCATATTGGTAAAATCTAGTGCTTGACTGAGTTGGAAAGACCTGATGATAAGAGTCAAACTGCACATCATGTTTGGAAGCTTGGGGGGGGGGGCATCTGATTGTACAACAATTATCTCACATGTGTATGCAAAGGACATGTGTCTTGTTTATGATTACCAGTTGCTCTCGGTTGCTTTCTGAATACCATCGTTGTCATTCAGTCACTAAGTCCTGTCCAACTCTTTGCAACCCCATGGACTGGAGCACACCAGGCTTCCCCATCTTTCACTATCTCCTGGAGTTTGTTCAGATTCATGTCCATTGAGTTAGTGACGCCATCCAGCCATCTCATCCTTTGTCATCCCCTTCTCCTCCTGTCTGCAATCTTTCCCAGCATCAGGGTCTTTTTCAATGAGTTGGCTCTTCACATCAGGTGGCCAAAGTGTTGGAGCTTCAGCTTCAGCATCAGTCCTTGCAATATAATTTCTGAATATAACTGGCCTGATTTTGGAGTACAAAGACACTGAATTAAATTAAATCACATAGTAGGTTTTGCATAGCTTTACAAAAAAAGTAATTGGTCTGTACTCATATCATTAACCCCTTGTTCCTTCCCATTCCTGATATATCTTGGGTTTCTTTGAAGCTCTGGGAGAAACCAGAAGTATCAGCTAATTGTTAAGGCTTGAAGTCTAATTAAGGCATATAAAGTATGTTGGAATTTATACTATTTCTGTATTGATTATATAGGGGCTTCCCCAGGGGTTCAGTGGTAAAGAATCCTCCTGCAATGCAGGAAACACAGCAGGAGCTCTGGGTTTGATCCTGGACCAGGAAGATCCTCTGGAGAAGGAAATGGCAACCCACTCCAGTATTCTTGCTTGGAAAATCCCGTGGACAGAGAAGCCTGGTGGGCTACAGTCCATGGGGTTGCAAAAGAGTTGGATAGGACTTACTGCCTAAACAACAGCAAAATTGATTATAAAAAGGGAATGTATTGTTAAATTTGAGATGAATTGCAGTACCCTTTGCATTCGTTGATTTGGATGTATAATCCGTACCAGATGAGCCTAAGACTAGATGATAAATTCAACAATTAGAAAGATTGATAACTAGTGTAATTATTTGAGAAAGGTGATAGAAACTCAATGGTGTGGGAAATGGTTAGAGTAATGCCCCTTAAAGAATCATGCCTCCCTGTATCTACACTTATGAGTAGTCTACAGTCCCCCCCAACCCCTCCACTACTGGGCTTAGCCATGTAACTTGCTTTGGGCTGAGCAGACCCACATTCAGGACAGGGAACCAGGTAGCTCATTGCCGCAGATTGAAACTCATCAGTAGACCTGACTGAAGGCAAGCCTAAAACTCAGTGGTTAGATGAGTTAGATGCACCTTCAGGTTGAATATTTAATTGGCTTCAATGAAGACTCAATTGGGTAGATCTCAGTGGGACTTTCAGAAATAACTCAAAGACATTTACAGTAGTTAAAAGTATGACTAAAAGTTTACTTATATTTGAGGAAGCTGAATCATTAGGTTCAGTTCTTCCATCAAATGCAGAGACACAGTTTATAAAAGAGAAGAAGAAGAAAAAGGCAGTCTTGGAACAGTAGGCTATTTCCCCACTCCTCACTTTGGGAAAAGGGAAGCTATCAAAAGCAAAAAAACTCTAAAAGAGCATGTTGACAGGATCGTTAAGGAAATCAGTTTCACTTACTTATGAATTTTCTGATAGATCTTGTGGCTTTATATGATGAATATATGTGATATGCTAATTTTGTGTAATGTCTTGTCAGTTTACCACCTGTTATTTTCCTCATTATAATGCCTTACCAGGAACTGAGAGGGGAGCTGTTGAGTAGGTTCTTGTAGATTGTTATGTTTTGGGGGTGCAGAGGACATGTAGCCAAAGTTTTCACTAAATGAGAACTAGTGACCAGAATGTATGAAAGACATGCCAGAGAGCATGAGGCTTAAAAGAGGAAAACTTTTTATCCACATTAAATAACAAAATCTGGAAGGAATAGAAGAGAATGTGGAGGCTGCTACTCCACCTCCTGACCTTGAGGTGTGTCAGCGTTCATCTGAGGAGTCTGTAATGGAAGCAGCACCCTTAGTGGTGAGGCAGGTCTGAAGTAAAGAAAAGGAGGAATGTTTAGCAGAACAGTTAAAGATGTAAGGTTGTTTGTCAGCCATGAATCAGGGGTTCCATGAGCCACAGGAGAAAATGCTGGGAAGAAAGGGAATCATTGAATGATGGATTAGATGAGAGCAGTGAAAACACAGCAGAGATAACCAAAGATGGTGACCAAGGATACTGAAGGGTTGTTGCTGGACCACGAAACATGCCAGGATTCTTGGCCTCCAGAGAAGAATTCAATCCGGGGCCAGAGACGAGGCTTGATTGCTCAGAGCTTTTGTGTAATAGAGTTTTATTAAAGTATAAAAGAGATAGAGAAAGCTTCTGACATAGACATCAGAAGGGGGCAGAGAGAGTGCCCTCCCGCTAGTCTGTAGCTGGATGTTATATAGCTACTAGCAGTCTGCTAATTAAAGAAAGGAAATGTCTCAAAACTCAGAGAATGGCACCAGGCCCCTCACCCACAAGATACATTTTGAGATCATCTTGGCACCAGGTGAGTCATCCCAGGCCATAAAACGATTGACATGAATCTTGAAAAAAGGCAGACTCCCATACAAATGTATAGTTTCATTAACATAGATTAGGAGAACAGTGTATGAGTATAACATACTGGTTTGTCAAGTTGGTTCTGAGCCTTTAGGCAGAACGATTGAAGACAGAGTCTGGGGTAAATACATAGCACATTAACATAGCTTAAGAGAAACATTTCCATAAGAAAAATATATCGGTTAGCTCAAGGTTTGAGAAGAGTTAAGTTCAGGTGGAACCAGGTGTCATTATGGCAGCACAGAATTTTAAGAGAAACCTCTTTTTAAATTTGTATAGAGAAGGGGGAAAAAATGTAACACTAGTTTGTTTCTTCCTGCTGCTTAAGAGAGAAAAAATAGACGTCTGACACTTGCAGCCTATTTCCTTCATTTGGAGACCCCTGGCCTTCCTGCCTGCTATCCTCTCAATACCAAAGATTTCCTTGGGTAAAAAGATCCCAACAGTCCCCAAGAGATGAGAGAAGCACTCAGTTCTGTCATGAGTCAGCCTATCATATAGATCCACGTTGACCCCTCAAAAGGAGTGTAGGCCTGGCAGTTCCTCTAAGTAGAAGTAGTAGGAATATTTTTCTTTAAAACATAAATGTACATATTAACATTTATTTCTGGTACAATCTGGAAGTTTTATTTTCTTCCAAACATTCATAATTTTTGTATTTTAGCTATTAAATCATATATGCATTAAAAATCATTACCTGATTTTTTTAAATTTATGAAATGATTTAGATAATTTACAAGTGACACCATGACTATATCAGTAATTCTATATTTAATAATTTTCTTGTTTCTTTTTTCTAGAAAGGGTGCTTTGCTGGAGAACTCCAAATGTTGAATAAAAATACAGTAAGAACTTTACTGAAACTTCCAAAGCCTTGTGCGCACATTTCATGTAACTTTGCTCTGATATTGTTTTTATTCTTTTGTTACACTTCCAGTCACTGTTTGAGTTAATGTAAACATATTAAAGAGAAAGTATAATATTTGCTCAAAAAATCTTCATCTCTACTTTAAAAAGAAATTGCTGCTATCTTACTGCTAAATGGTGAACACAAAAATTAGAAATCATTGGGTAAGAGAGTAAAATGCCTCTCCTTGCTGCTTTGACTGTATAGCCTCAGGATCCTCACTTGCAGAATTGAGGAAGAATTATTTTCCTCCTTGAGCAGTCTCTAAATTGGTGTTTACAGTTCTTACTGAATTTCTTTTTAAGTACTTAAAAATTATCTTGATTAATTGATCATCCACTCTGAGAGGCTTCTCCTTCCAAAAGCCAAATTGAGGACAAGGAACATAAAAAAAGAATGAAGAACATTTGAGGTCATAACCTCTGATTCCCTCCTTCATTTCATATATGAGCAAGCTGAGGTTCAGACAGATGAAATCACTTTTTCCAAATAAAAAATTTATCTTAAAATGAAAGTGGAGATGGGAAAAGTGTAAATAAATACTTAAAACATATATACATGGCCATGAATACATATGTATGTATATATCTCAGCATAATTCTGTTAACAATTTTAAATTGATATTTTTCATATCTTCATCATATAATATTCCTTAACTTTAACATAAAATGTTGTTTTAACATTTCCAGAACACCATAGATTCTTATATAGGAATTACTTCTGTAAAATTTTTTAAATGAAGAGATTCATGCTTTGGTTTTTCTAATTTAAAGATTTGTGAAGTAAAAATATCAGTCTATTCAAATATCTTTCTGATCAAATAATAAAATAAATTTGGCATGTTTAGTTTATCTGCAGGGTGGAGGTGGAATTTATGTTCTCCTATGGAAACTTTGGTTATGGATTTTCACATCAGGTTAGTTTCCCTCTTTTAAAAATAATTCTATTGCAGCTCTTTAGTCATATAATCCTCCTGAGCCTCTTCCCTTTCCAGTTTGATATGTTCTTTAAAATAAATATTTTTAAAAAGAATGACATTTTTCTCTAGTCTAAGGAGAAGTGAAACTTCACCATTGTTTGTTTATACATTTTTAAACAATGATATTTTATTCAGGATGTCTTTATTTTAAAACTTTTGTGTGTTAGTGTCTGTGTACAAACATACTTATGTGAAAACAAAGTTAAATATTCAAGAAGTGAGTGTGTATTTTTATATCTTAAAAAAAATCATTAAAATGGAGTCATTTATGTTATTCAGATATTTTGTACTCTAGTCACATGGAGTCCTTTCTCACTATGATTGTTTTCAGTGTCAACTCTTCTTGATTCATCAAGAAAGTAATAAGCCCAAAGAAGATATCTTTCTAGCTTAAGCCTACCTCTTTAAATTTACTATGTGTATCCAAAGTTGCAGTGAAGATTTTTATACATTAGCCTTTATCCTGTTCTTTCATTTTGTCCTTAGGCTGGATTTCTATAGTGGAAATTATTGTCAGTAATGACCTTTTCAAGGAATCGGTCTAGAAAAATCTACCCAATAATCTACCAACATATATTCTTATTAAGTATTTGAAAGGGCTGTTGATATCTCTGGATATTGTCACAGCTTTGGGGCATTTATAAATCCAGTCTCATTAGTACTTCTGTTGTATAAAAGAAAGGACCCCTATACTTTACATATAATCTTTAATTTTCAGCTTTTACTATTTTTTATACTCTTGGTTTTTTAAATTAGGAATTTAGAGTCAGTAGATCAGTCTTATTAAATAAGTCTACTGCTGGTTAACTCCGAAATCCCTATAAAATGCATTTTTAAATTTTACCTATGGTATATCATTATTTTTTTAATACATTTTGTATCACAAGTAGGTAATGTAGTGATGAAAACTGTTAGACACAAGCTTTTTTTCTTTTCTCCTTTGATTTTCCTTCTGTCCATTCTGCCCTACTTTCTTATCATGAATTGGGCCTTATAGGGATTCTTAATTGTTTAGTCCTTTTGTTACAGTCACAGGTCATGAACACTAACTTCTGAGGTAGGTGTTGTGTGAATGTAACATATAACAGTCCCAGAGATAGATCCTTTTCAAATAAAACTGGGCAGGTATTGCCTTTTATTTAGGTGGATTCTACTAAAAACTAGGAATGAAGGCATTATAAGGAAAAGAGTGGGAAGTTTAATAAAAGTTCTACTTGATTTTATGTCTGTGAACTTTTCGGTTACATATCCCCTACTTACCTAACATGGTAACGTATAAAGAGTACTTGCACTGCGGAGATGAAGTTACATTCAAACCCTGGCTCTCATGCCTATTGGGTAGCCCTTGAGCAAATTACTGATCGTTAGTATTACCTGTAAAATAGAGATACTTATCTACCTCATAGAATTATTGAGAGGATTAAATAATATTGAAGATGTAAAATTCTTGGCAGATACTTAATGCTCAATGTAAATTCTTTCTTTCTCTCTTAATTAATTTCCTCCTTTTATATATATGGGCTTCCCTTGTGGCTCAGCTGGTAAAGAATCTGCGTGCCATACGGGAGACCTGGGTTTGATCCCTGGGTTGAGAACATCCCCTGGAGAAGGGAAAGGCTACCCACTCCAGTATTCTGGCCTGGAAAATTCCATGAACTGTATACTCAGTGCTCAATGTTAATTCTTTCTTCCTCTCTTAATTCATTTCCTCCTCATTTCATTATATTAAATAATTATATATATATATATATATAATTTAAGTCCAGGAAATAGTCATATTAGGATGAACTGAAGTTGTGACTAAACAGTGTTAATATGTACTTATTACTTTCTTCAGTTAAAACCTCTTCAGAAAATTATTAAGCCATCTATGTTTATGGATATTGCACCACCTCCAGAAAGAACAGACCCTGTGACGTAAGTGTTAAAGTCTTATTAAAAGTCATTTAAAACATGTAATCCATCTGGTGGAACATCTTGATTGTTTTTAAGACATGTCCAGAATGAGCTAGTCTCCAAGGTAAAGAAAGCAGTGAATTGTTTTGCCTCAGGTGGAAGATATTTTGAGTTTCTGGATGTAGCCCTGGAGAGAGTAGTTGAGGAGGTCTGGAGATAAGAAGAGAAGGGTTGCCAACTTTGTGACTAAAGGACGGAAGGGAGTGGAAGCCTAGTGAGGAAGTTGGCCAGTGAGATATCCCTTTTGCAGAAAGAGGTGAGGAACTTTTAAGATCAAGGTGCCTAGTAGTTGCATTTTCTGTTCTGCAGTGTGGTAGCATTATGCCCATTTCCACACACTCCGTTTGTTACTTCTAAATTTTCAGAAAAAAGCTTATGGTCAAAAAATGTCGTTAGGAGGCCAAAACTAACTTAAAATATAGTATGTAAATTAGTCTTGAAATTTCAACAGTAAAGATAGATCAAAGAAAAATGAACACCTGAGAGAGATATTTAATCTATGGTGCTATGCAAGAATAAAGAATAGAAAATACCTGAAATGGGATTGAGGAAATTAGGTATAGACTAGGAAATTATATTCTGAAGAGTTGATTGTCCTGTCAACACTGAGCATTATCATTAAAAATAAATTTTGTCCATTTGGTATTGGTGATTTGTTGAAATGGTAAAGTTTAACGTTTTTCTTATGTTTATTGATTGTTATTTCATATCCATCCACTGATTGAATAGACACTTATTGAATGTTTGCTGTACCCCACGTTTAATGCAAAGGTAGCATGTAAAAAATATGGTGATAGGAATGAGATGGAGCCCTCCTAGAGATAAACATGAGGTCCGTGGGACACAGCCAGGGCGCCTCCTGTACTTTTTAGGGGAGTTAGGAGGAAAGTATGAAGTAAGGATCCACAGAAGAAAAAGCGCTGGACGTAGGACTTGGAAGGTGAGTAGTGGTGCCCCAGGTGGGTTGTGTAAGGCTGAGGAGACACACTCCCTGACGAGGACACGTGAGCAGATGGTGGGAGCCATGGGAGGCTGTGTTACCACGGAGAGCAGTGCCTGGTTAGTGGTGGATTGCCAGGGACACAGGAATTAGGCAGGGAGCAGTAGGAGCTGGGCTGGAGCAGCAGTCCGGGCGAGACGCAGCAGTCAGGAGGTCAGGCGCCAGAACCAGACTATGTGGGCTCTCCCATGGGCCAGCTGTGCAACCTCGAGCAAGTTACTTTGGCCCTTTGTGCTTCATCTGTTGAACGGAATAAAAATAACAGCTGCCCAGGTGAGTTATTGTAATGTTAAATAAGTTACATATAAAGCACTTGGAACATGGTAGCAAATAACAAAATTGTCAGTTGTTAACTACTTACTGAAGTAATGAATGTTTTATCACCACCCTCATCATTGTAAGTTTATGCTTCTCAAATGTGAGTGAAGCTTACTGTTTTGAGCCCTCCCACATGTGGCGGGGCAACTCAAAGGCACTGGAAAATATGGTGCATCTTTCTGGAGTGTTACCTTGCTCATAGATTTTGAAAGGGAAAATGTTATCTTAAAATTAACATCCTCATATTATATAGTAGAATTTAAAAGTCACATAAATTTTCAAGATAGCAAAACGATTGATTCCAGGAAATGATGTGGTTTGTGTCTGATTGCATTAAGCTATGCTTCCAGACACCTTCACTGTCCTCTACCCACAGGAGTTCTTTATTGGGAAAATTTGGAAATACTTCAGATATAGAGCTGTTGAAGAATTTGAAGCGAGGTCAATAGGATTGAATATAGACAGAATTAGTTTAGTATTGGAGATCAAGGACTGGAGGGAGCTATCGCAGTAGTCTACACGAGAGGTACTGACAGTCTGAAAGAAGGCAATGGCTAGATGGGTATGACGGTTAATTCTGTGTGTCAGCTTGACTGGGCCTTGGGTTCCCAGATATTTGGTCAAACATCATTCTGGATGTTTTTGTAAGAGTGTTTTGAATGAGATTAACATTTAAATCAGTAGACTGAGTAAAGCAGGTTGCCCTCATTGGGTAGGCTTCATCCAACCAGTTGAAAGCCTGAATAGAACAAAGAGCTCTGCCCTTTCCGTGAGTAGGAGAGAATTCCTCTTTCCCAGTAATAGCCTTTGACTGAAATGTTGGCTTTTTCCTGCCTTTGGACTTGAATGGAAACATCAGATCTTCCTGGATCTGGAGTCTGAACTTCTCTCTCTTCCTCCCCTGCACACCCCACCCCTTCTCTCCAGCTTACTTATTTTGTTTCTCTGAATGCCTCTCACTAATACAGATTTTGATACTGAGAGTGACTTGAGAGAAACAGAAGTTTAAGGTTGAGTTTTCTGAATTAGTTCTGAGTTTTCTGAAGTTAGCTCTCTAATCTGATTAGATTTAAAGACTCTAATGACTTGATTTCTAGTGGTAAAGAGACACTTATACTCCTCAGCACGACCTGGCAATAGCAATGTGAAAAATATCACCATTGGATATCCTTAATCAACAATTTATAAGCAAAGATATGAGTGACTATATATTTGATACTTCCAAACATTTTTGTCAAACTAATGAACATAATGAGTTTGCTCAAGGATTCAAATTCCCAGCTCAAGCCCAGTGTAAATGACCTAAAATTGTCCATGTGTGTTCTGAAGGAGACCGTGAGCTCCTGTAGCCATAATACTAAGATTACTGACAATCAAAGGCAGAATTTCATCGCAGCTGGCTGAACTACAAGGCGAGTTGAGCTCCCAGCTTCACAAGGTTTCAACTTTTAAAGTGAGAGTATTGATTGGGACTAAGTGGAGCCTTCAAGTTAGAATGGGAAAATAGAAAATCTTGATGAAACTGGGGACACTGAGCCCATAAATTCTGATATACCTCCTTTGCCAGTGACGTCTTTACCCGTAGCAAAAGTGAAAGTGGGCTTTCTGCCTCCATCTCAGAAGATTAACTCTGTATTGCTTGAGGAAATAGTAATCTTCCTCTTCTGAGGCAGTTGCCATGCAAGATGATGTTGATTCTCCTCAAGACTCACCCTCACAACCCCTCTTTGCTTTTAGGCTTATAACTAGATGCAAGTCCCAGCAAGCTCCTAAAGGTGAGGTTCAAAGTGTGACCCATGAGGAAGTGCATTACACTCTAAAAAGAACTGCCTGAGTTTTCTCATTTATATATACAAAAATCCAGGGGATGTGTAAGAATATTTAACGTATGGTATAATGGTGGCAGGACTATTAAGTTGGATCATATAAAAAATTTACTGACATGGGCTGACAAAGTAGAGATTCTGTGTTAATGCAGCTTGAGGGGTTACATAGAACTCTTTACAGTGTGTTGGTTACTGAAACATGGACCAAAAGATAACCCACTATGAGTGAATTGAAAAACCAGACCTAGTTTAGTTTAGTATAGAGGAAGGGATTCAGAGGTTTAGGGAGATTATAGTGTTAGAGAGGATTTGTCATTTAAGACCTACTTATTCTGGGAGGCTGCAGAAGGCACATTGATTTTTATGAAGCTGAGAAAAAAGTTTGTGAGGGAATTCCCACCCTTGAAGAGCCCTGTGATTGCTCTTCTCTGAGTAGACCTTGCAGTGGGAACTGCAGTCATCGGAAAGGAAAACCTAAATGAATTGGGAGGAATTGGATTCCAGTGTCACAAGGTAGGTGTGGGTACTGTGCTGGACAGCAGAGTCCAAGCAGCAAACAGAGTAGTCTGACTCATGCAGAACCATGGCATTGGATAGTCGATCATGGTATTCCTGGAAACAGAATATACAGGAAGTCTACTAAATTCTTGCTTGATCTGTATTAGCATTGAAGTTCTAGATCAAGTGAACAAAAGTAACCTAAATCATAAAAGATGATGCTGTGAAAATGCCACCCCCAATATGCCAGCAAATTCGGAAAACTCTGCAGTGGCCACAGGACTGGAAAATGTCAGTTTTCATTCCAATCCCAAAGAAAGGTAATGCCAAAGAATGTTCAAACTGCTGCACAGTTGCCCTAATCTCACACGCTAGCAAAGTAATGTTCAAAATTCTCCACGCTAGGCTTCAACAATACGTGAACCAAGAACTTCCAGATGTTCAAGCTGGATTTAGAAAAGGCAGAAGAACCAAAGATCAAATTGCCAACATCTGTTGGATCATAGAAAAAGCAAGAGAATTCCAGATAAACATCTGCTTCATTTAAAGCCTTTGACTGTGTGGATCACAACAAACTGTGGAAAATTATTCAAGAGATGGGAATACCAGACCACCTTACCTGCCTCCTGACAAACCTGTGTGCAGGCCAAGAAGTAACAGTTAGAACCGGACATGGAACAACAGACTGGTTCCAAATTGGGAAAAGAGTATGTCAAGGCTCTATATTCTCACGCTGCTTATTTAAATTATATGCAGAGTACACCATGAGAAATGTCGGGCTGGATGAAGCACAAGTTGGAATCAAGATTGCCAGGAGAAATATCAGTAACCTCAGATATGCAGATGACACCACCCTTATGGCAGAAAGTGAAGAGGAACTAAAGAGCTTCTTGATGAAAGTGAAAGAGGAGAGTGAAAAGGCTGGCTTAAAACTGAACATTCAAAAAATGAAGATCATGGCATCTGGTCCCATCACTTCATGGCAAATAGATGGGGAAACAATGGAAACAGTGAGAGAATTTATTTTCTTGGGCTCCAAAATCTCTGCAGCTGGTGACTGCAGTCATGAAATTAAAAGACGCTTGCTCCTTGGAAGAAAAGCTATGACCAACCTCGACAGCATGTTACAAAGCAGAGACATCACTTTGCCGACAAATGTCCATCTAGTCAAAGCTATGGTTTTTCAGTAGTCATGTATGGATGTGAGAGTTGGGCCATAAAGAAAGTGAGTGCCGAAGAATTGATGCTTTTGAACTGTGGTGTTGGAGAAGACTCTTGAGAGTCTCTTGGACTGCAAGGAGATCAAACCAGTCAATCCTAGAGGAAATCAATCCTGAATGTTCATTAGAAGGACTGATGCTGAAGGTGAGCCCCAATACTTTGGCCACCAGATGTGAAGAGCCAACTCATTGGAAAAGACCCTGATGCTAGGAAAGATTGAAGGCAGGAGGAAAAGGTGACAACAGAGGACAAGATTGTTGAATGGCATCACTGACTCAATGGACATGAATTTAAGCAAGCTCTGGGAGATGGGGAAGGACACGGAGGCCTGGCATGTTGCAGTCCATGGGGTCACAAAGAGTTGGACACGATTGAGCAGCTGAGCAACAACAAAATGTCACTGTTATCTACCACTTAGAATAGGAGCTTAGAGAGAGAAGGTGGTCAAGGAAGTTTTAACTCTGATTCATCTCACAGGGGACCCAGTTGGTCCCCAAATCCATCCTTTAGTTATTTTCTCAGTTCTAGAATGCATAAATAGACATATTCAGCAGTTGGTGAATACCTCCCTTGACCTGTGCAATGAGGGATGTTTCAGTGGGAAAGACCAAATGGAAGTCACTAGAGGTTCCAATGGTAAACCAAAAGTAATACTATATTACTGGAGGGATAGCAGAGATTTGTGCCACCATAAGGATTTGAAAGATGTAGAGATGGTGGTTCCCATCACATCCCCATTCAACTCACTTATCTTGCCTGTGCTGAGACAGATGTATCTTGGAGAATGACAGTAAATGATTGTAAGCTTAACCAGGTGGTGACTCCAAATGCAACTGCTGTACCAGATGTGGTTTCATTGCTTGAGTGAATTAACAAATCTTCAGTACCTGGCCTGCAACTCTTGATTTGACAAATGCTTTTTTTCTCCATATTTGCTAATTAAGACCATCCATAACAGTTTTCTTTCCACAGGCAAGACCAGTAGTACACCTTCTCTGTCCTACCTCAGAGATATATCTCTTCCCAACTCTATAATTTAGTAGACAGGACTCTTGATTACTTTCTCTTATATAAGGTATCACACTGTCCCTTCCAGTGATGACATGCTGATTTGACCTAGTGAGCAGCACTAGTGTAGATCTATTGGTAAGATATTTGCATGTCAGAAGATGGGAAATGTCTAATAAAATTCGAGGGCTTTCTACTTCCCTAGTGGCTCAGATGGTAAAAAAAAAAAAAATCTGCCTGCAGTGCAGGAGACCTGGGTTCAGTCTGTGGGTTGGGAAGATCCCCTGGAGAAGGGTGTGGCTACCCACTCCAGTATTCTTGCCTGGAGAATTCCATGGGCAGAGGAGCCTGGTGGGCCACAGTCCATGGGGTTGCAAAGAGCTGAACACGACTGAGCGACTCTGACACTTTTTTACTACTTAAGTGAAATTTTAGGGATCCAGACATGTGGCTTGTTAAGATATTCCTGCTGAGGTGAAGGGTAAGTTTTTGTGTCTGGGCTTTCCTACAACCAAAAAACAGTCATACCACCTAGTGGGGTTCTTGAGTTTTGGAGACAACATATTCCTTTGGGTATGCTGCTCTGGCCAATTTACTCAGTAACCTGGGAAAAAAGTTTATGTGTGTGTGTATATATATATATACATATATAATTTTTTATTCTCTCATTTCCTTATCATGTAACATAACATGTATTCACTTTATATCATAATATTTAAGTATTGTTAACCTTATGTCATAGTTATTTAAGTTTCAGGATATTAAGCAGAAGAGTAAACATCACCCAAGGACTTTACGTCCTCTTATAGGGAAGGAGCTAGTGAGTTTTTGGCTGTATGTATGAAGGAGAGCTGTATCATGTAAGATGAATTATGACCTTTTTATTTTCTCATTTGTAAATAAAGCATGCTGTAAGGAGATGTTTATCAGTGCCAAGTTGACAAGGGGATGAACTTGTCATGGTTAATTTTTTGTGTCTACTTGACTGGGCCATGACATAAAGATTTGAACCTAGATATAGGGAGAGAAATCTGGGCTCAGATGCTTTCTACATCTCCCTAGAACTTCAGATCCTTCTCTCCTTTCTCATCTTTGCTACCCACAATCTTAGTAGTAGGAGTACTCAAAAGCCACTCTCTCAGTATTTCTGACTTCCTCTTTCCTAGCTCTGTTCTCTAGTGGTCCAATGTGGATATGTGAGCTTACAGTTTAAAACAGAGAGTGATTCAAAAGTAATAGCTAACATGGATTTTAGAAGTGTACTTTTGTATAATTTTGATATTTAACTTTATTATCATTTTCCAGAAATGTTATTATACCACAGCCAATAGCATATCCAGCATTCTTATCCCCAGACCTGAATGTTACTGTTGGGATGCCAACTACAACATCCCAGTCCAACCAGCCATCTGTCGTGCAACTTGAAAAACTTCAGCAAAAACCCCGGGAAAGGTAAAAAACCAAACCAAAACAAAACAAAATTTTCATCTTATTTATGTATTATTTATATATTAATTTTTTCCTTTGAGACAGGGGCTTTCTTTTAGTCTGGAAAACTTCATCATGGTGATATTTCATGTGCCCAGAGGTTATTCCAGAGTTTTGCTTTAGCATATATAAGGGTTTGTGGTAAAAAGTCAATGACATGGGAAAAAAAGGGGTGAGAATGCATTATAAGGGAGAAAGTACAATATTTGCTCTGCCTCTTCACTCAACAATATATTTTATAGGTCTCTTACGGTCTTTTCTATATTTCCCATCTTTTTTTCCTCTATGCTTTAGATATTTTCTTCTGACTGATCTTATAATCATTGAATCTTCTTTGTTCTTTATCTGTTGTTAAGCCAACTGAATTCTTAATTTCAGTTATTTCCTTTTCAGTTATGGAATTCATAATTTATTTCATAGTGCCACTCTTCTGCCAAAATCCCCAATCTTATCTTTTAGTTCTTTGAACATGATAATCATTGTTATTTCCAAGTTCATCCCTGATAACTTGATTATTTGGATTTCCTAAAAGTTTATTTCTGTTGTTGGCTTTTCTTCTCATAGTTTTTAGTCATATTTTCTGTTCTCACATGTCTAGTTGTTTTTATCAAGTGCCAAACATTGTATTTGAAAATCTGTAGAACTACTTTGAGGATCTTGATTATGTATTTTTTACAGATAATATATAAATACATTTGCATCTGGTTGCCAGCTAGCCTAGGAACACTAAGCAATCCTAGATCATCTTAATTCAGTTGAGACTGAAGTGATTTGGGCTTTCATCCCTGTGAACAGTAGTCTTTTTATGGTTTACTGTGGATAGCTGGTGAGAAGTTGCTGTAAACCACAGAGAGCCCAGCCTGACACTCTGTGATGACCTAGAGTGGTTGGATAGGGCAAGGGGAGGGAGGCTCAAGAGGGAGCAGATATGTGTATAATTATGGCTGATTTGTGTTGTTGTATGGCAGAAATCAACACTGCATTGTAAAGCAATTTTCCTCTAATTAAAAAATAAATTAAAAAAAAAAAAGAGTGACACTAGTGCGGGGCAACCAGGGTACAGTATTTAAGGGGGCCTTTATTCTTGGGGAAGAACCCTTTAGGGTCCCAACTGAAACCCCAGGTGTTTACCACGGCTTCTCATCCTTAGCAGGGTCTGAACTCTGGTTTCCCTCATTCTTACATATTTATCTCAGAGCTCTTAACTCTTCATCACCACAAATACCTTGAAGGAAAATGGCTCCAAATTATGGGCTCAAAGTCTCCAGACTTCTTTTCTGTCTGGAATCTTGGATCTGAACATCCTTGCTGCCTTTATAAACTGACTGATGCTTCCAAACAAAAAAATTTTAAATATTTTGTCCAGTTTTTTTCAGTTGTCCAGTGAGATGGTATGTCTGAAGTAACCTGTTCCATCATTGCCAGAAATAGAACTCTTGAATATTTTAAAAATAGTGTTTATGTGTATGCATAGTTTACTTGACTTATAAATTAATTCATAAACATTGAATTGAGTCATCAAGAAACCCCTTTATCCCCTAGTCATATGTTTTATTCTTTTAATGACGTTTGTGCATGTGTGCTCGTTTGCTTCAGTTGTGTCTGACTCTCCAAACCTATGGACTGCAGCCTTCCAAGCTCCTCTGTCCATGGGATTCTGCAGGCAGAAATACTGTAGTGAGTTGCCAGGGTTTCGTCCCCACTCAGGGATCAAACCCGCATCTCTTACGTCTCCTGCATGTAGGTGGATTCTTTACCACTTGTGCCATCTGGGAAGCCCTCAATAACATTTATTTATTTATAATTTTTATTGGAATATGGTTGATTTACAATTCTAAATTGTAAATTGATTGTCAACAAAGGTCCGTCTAGTCAAGGCTGTAGTTTTTCCAGTAGTCATGTATGGATGTGAGAGTTGGACTATAAAGAAAGCTGAGTGCCGAAGAATTGATGCTTTTGACCTGTGGTGTTGGAGAAGACTCTTGAGAGTCCCTTGGACTGCAAGGAGATCCAACCAGTCCATCCTAAAAGAGATTAGTCCTGTGTATTAATTGGAGGGACTGATGTTGAAGCTGAAACTCCAGTCCTTTGGCCACCTGATGTGGAGAGCTGACTCATTTGAAAAGACCCTGATGTTGGGAAAGATTGAGGGCAGGAGGAGAGGGCGACGATGGAGGATGAGATGGTTGGATGGCATCACCAACTCAATGGACATGGGTTTGGGTAGACTCCAGCAGTTGGTGATGGATAGGGAGGCCTGGTGTGCTGAGGTTCATGGGCTTGCAAAGAGTCGGACATGACTGAGTGACTGAACTGAACTGATTTACAATGTCTTGTTAGTAAACAAGACATTTTTGTCTCTTGTTATGGTCTTTGGCTGATTTATTTGGTTGTCCATTTAATTCTTTTAGCACTTTGAGTGTATGATTGCCACTTTCTTCTGGCCTACAAAGTTTCTGCTAAAAGATTTGTTCATAGTCTTATGGTGGCTTCTTTGTACATAGCAAATTGTTTTTCTCTTGCTGATTTTAAGATTCTCTCCTTGTCTTTCATTTTTAGCAGTTTAATTTTAATGTTACTCAGTGTGAGTCTTTTGGATTACTTTTATTGGGAACCGTCTGGACTTTCTGGATCTGGTGTCTGTTTCTTTCCTCTGGTTAGGGAAGTTTTCAGTCATTATTTCTTTGTGTAAGCATTCTGTCCCTTTCTTTCTCTCTCCTTCTAGTTCCCTCCCCTGTAATAAATATATTGGTCTACTTGATGGTGTATCATAACTTCCTTAAGCTGTCTTCTCTCTTTTTCATCCTTTTCTGCTTCTCTGATTGGATTAATTTCATTGCTTTGTCTTCACATTCACTGATCCTTTCTTCTGAATCATCTGGTTTGCTCTTAATCTCTGTTGAATTTTTTTCAGTTATTGTATTCTTCAGCTCTGTGATTTCTGTTTGATACTTTCTAGTATTTTCTGCCTCTATGTGAAACTCTCACTTTGTTCATGAATTTTTCTTCTGACCTTGATGAACATCTTTATGAGCATTATTTTGATTTCTTTATCAGGTAAGCCACTTATTTCTGTTTCATTTATGTCTGTTTCTAGAGTTTTATCTTTTTCTTTTGTTTGGAACTTATGTTTCTGGAGTTTTATTCTTTTTTTTAGGACTTACTCCTCTCTTACTTCATTTTCCTAACTCTCCATGTTGTTTCCTGAACATTAGATAAAACAACCACCTCTGTTAGTTTTCCTATTGTGGTCTCATGTAGGAAATGAACCTTATCATCAGCCTAGTCCAAGTTCTTGGTTGTCCCTCACACCTTTGTGACTGTCCCAGTTACCTTCTTTGTTTTTAGTGACCTTCCCAAGACTTGAGGGTGTGTCAGGACTTGTCAGTGTCCCAAATGGGAGGACTTCAGTCAGCACCTACACTCAGGCTGATTGGAAGGCTAAACCCCCAGGTAGATGCTGGTAAAGTATGTAGTTAGAACCCTTCCAAGGAGAAACTGGTAAGACTTTTTTTTCCTGTTCTCTCTGTGCTGCGTCTGTGTGTATACGCACATTGTTGGTAGCTCCTGTACCCATTAAGAACTTCTTCTTTGTGTGCTGTAGTCCTGTGGACTGGAAAATGCAAACCCTGTTGACTATGACATCAGGCAATCCGGGGACCTGTGCCTCCGATGGCAGCCACAAAATCTGGGGTGCCACTGTGTGTGCAAGCTCTTTCCTTGGGGATACTGGTGATCTGGATCAGGCTAGGAGAGAAGGGAGATGTGGAGTCTGCTAGCTTTCCTGGTTTCCTAGAAGCATGCTAAATTAGAGGCCTGACCCTCAAGCAGCAGCTTTTACAGAATTCAAGTAAGCATTTCTTGGGGAAGGACTGGGAGATGTACAAATTTGCCTACACTGTGCTGAGCCTTGGGCAAACATCTATGGCAAGTCCTTCAGTTCAGTTCAGTCGCTCAGTCATGTCTGACTCTTTGCAACCCCATGAATCACAGCACGCCAGGCCTCCCTGTCCATCACCAACTCCTGGAGTTTACTCAAATTCCTGCCCATTGGATCAGTGATGCCATCCAGTCATCTCATCTTCTGTCATCCCCTTCTCCTCCTGCCCCCAATCCCTCCCAGCATCAGGGTCTTTTCCAGTGAATCAACTCTTTGCCTGAGGTGGCCAAAGTATTGGAGTTTGAGCTTCAGCATCAGTCCTTCCAATGAACACCCAGGACTGATCTCCTTTAGGATGGACTGGTTGGATATCCTTGCAGTCCAAGGGACTCTCAAGAGTCTTCTCCAACACCACAGTTCAAAAGCATCAATTTTTCGGCACTCAGCTTTCTTCCCAGTCCGACTCTCACATCCATACATGACCACTGGAAAAACCATAGCCTTGACTAGATGGACCTTTGTTGGCAAAGTAACGTCTCTTCTTTTAAATATGCTATCTACATTGGTCTAACTTTCCTTCCAAGGAGTAAATGTCTTTTAATTTCATGGCTGCAATCACCATCTGCAGTGATTTTGGAGCTCAAAAAAATAAAGTCTGACACTGTTTCCACTGTCTCCCCATCTATTTCGCATGAGGTGATGGGGCCAGATGCCATGATCTTAGTTTTCTGAATGTTGAGCTTTAAGCCAACTTTTTCACTCTCCTCTTTCACTTTCATCAAGAGGCTTTTTAGTTCTTCTTCACTTTCTGCCATAAGGGTGGTGTCATCTGCATATCTGAGGTTATTGGTATTTCTCCTGGCAATCTTGATTCCAGCTTGTGCTTCTTCCAGCCCAGTGTTTCTCATGATGTACTCTGCATACAAGTTAAATAAGCAGGGTGACAATATATAGCCTTGATGTACTCCTTTTCCTATTTGGAACCAGTCTGTTGATCCATGTGCAATTCTAACTGTTGCTTCCTGGCATGCATACAGGTTTCTCAAGAGGCAGGTCAGGTGGTCTGGTATTCCCATCTCTTTCAGAATTTTCCACAGTTTATTGTGATCCACACAGTCAAAGGCTTTGGCAGTCAATAAAGCAGAAATAGATGTTTTTCTGGAACTCTCTTGCTTTTTCAATGATCCAGTGGATGTTGGCAATTTGATCTCTGGTTCCTCTGCCTTTTCTAAATCCAGCTTGAACATCTGGAAGTTCATGGTTCACGTACTGCTGAAACCTGGCTTGGAGAATTTTGAGCATTACTTTACTAGTGTGTGAGATGAGTGCAATTGTGTGGTAGTTTGAGCATTCTTTGGGATTGCCTTTCTTAGGGATTGGAATGAAAACTGACCTTTTCCAGTCCTGTGGCCACTAATGAAATGAGCAAAACCCTCCCAGTTTCAGCTGCTGTTCTCAAACTGGCTGGCTGTGCTTTCTTGTGACTGCCTGTTGGCTATTTGGGGATGACATTCTCACATTCATCAGGTGCCCCTGTTATACCTGTTGCTTTCTCCCATATATTCACTGATACCATGAAGGTCTTATGTGTATGGGGTTAATAGGAAAACCTTGTCACATGATTTGGTTGTAAATGTTGCCTATAAATTTTGGGGTATGCTAGCCAGATACTGTGAGTTTTTATGTAGATATTTGGGAAGATTCAA
Organism: Cervus elaphus; assembly: GCF_910594005.1. NCBI lineage: Eukaryota > Metazoa > Chordata > Mammalia > Artiodactyla > Cervidae > Cervus > Cervus elaphus. The sequence goes on from NC_057822.1 coordinate 44,003,740, forward strand.
AAACTATACTGTCACTGCTTCTATCATCATCTTGTAATTTTCCTTGTTTTGCAAAACTTTTATATTCATAATACTTTGTTGTGGTATCATTTGGGGGGATTTTTTTTAAATAATCATCTATAAGTAATAACAGTTGTTTCTTTGTTCCCAGTCCTTAGTCTGTAACTTTTTCTTGTCATTCTGTGCTGGCTAGAAGCTCCAGTTAATGTCTGTTATAAATAGTGGATATCTTTGTTTAGGATCTTTCATGGCAAAACTCCTAGCATTAAAAAACCAAACACGTTATCTATGTAGTTTTTTTTGCTGATGTCTTATACCAAATAAAGTAAATTATTTCCTTCTCTTCCTCGTTTTCTGTGTGTTTTTATTTTAATCATAAATGGCCATGGGGTTTTGCCGAATTATTTTTCTCTTTTAATCAGCTAAATTGTATGTAAATTATATGTTTTATTGTTAATGTCAAAATATCCCTATATTCCTGGAATAAAGCCAGCTTGTTCATGGTATATTACCTTTTCCTTATACCACTAGATTTTTTGTACTAAAATTGTGTTTTATTTGTAAGATTTGCATCTATGTTTGTGAGTGAGATTAAACTAATTTTCCTTTTTTGTAATGTCCTTGTTATGCTTTATTATCAAGGTCAATGTCCTCATGAAATAAATTGAGAAACATTTCCTCTTTTCCATTTAATTCTTGTCAATTATATATTTCGATTATGAAAGTCTTTTGAAATTTCTTGGATTAGAAACAAAATTCTCATCTTTTTATTTATTTTATTACTGAAGAGATATATGAACTGAATAATTTTAAAAATATGTATATATTGTTTACATAATGAAACCAATATATATAGAATAATTTCTAAAATATATGTGTATAACTTAAAAATAATAAGACCATTGCCTAGATATTTACAACATAGGGTTAAGAAATACAACATTACCAATATTATAATGTATTTTATGTGCCCTTATGAGATTACATCCCTCTCCAGGAAACTACCACTCTGAATTTTATTGTAACCATTCTTTTACCTTTGTATCTTTAAACAATATATTGTTGATTTTTTCTTTAAGAACTTTATATAAATGTATCTTACTGTATATGTTGTTCTTTGATTCATACCATATATATTCTTCTGTCACTTTTTAAGTCTGCGACTGATTTCTTTCTTTAGGCTGGAAAAAATGAAAAAAGAATATAGACATCTAAGTACATGGGCAGAAAAAGCTAGCTATATAGAAGGACTTCTTACCCCAGGATTAGAATGTAAAGAACCTAAGGTAATTAACATAATACATTGTTTCATATATAGATTTTTATTTAAAATTTATGATAGTTAAAAATAATGATCAAAAGCCTGTTCTTTGTGTCTGTGTCTCCTTTGCTGCCCTGTACTCACAGATGGAAAGAACGGACTTTGGACTCAGTGGGAGGAGGAGAGGGTGAGATGACTTGATGGAAGAGCATTGAAACACATACATTATTATGTGTAAAACAGATAACTAGTGCATGAAGCGGGCACCCAAAGCCAGGGCTCTGTGACAGCTCGAGGGATAGTGTAGGGAGGGAGGTAGGAGGCGAGTTCAGGATGGAGGGGACACAAGTATACCAAGGCTGATTCATATTGATGTATGGCAAAACCATCACAATATTGTACAGTAATTCTTCTCCAATTAAATAAATAATGATCAGACACTGCTTATTTTTCCCTCTCTTGTTGTTGTTCAGTTGCTAAGTCATGTCTGACTCTTTATGACTCCATGAACTGCAGCACACCCGGCTTCCCTGTCCTTTGCTTTTTCCCAGAGCTTGCTCAAACTCATGTTCACTAAATCAGTGATGCCATTCAACCATCTCATCCTCTGTCATCCCCTTCTCTTCCTGCCCTCAATCTTTCCCAGCATCAGGATCTTTTCCAATGAGTGGGGTCTTTGCATGAGGTGGCCAAAGTATTGGAGCTTCATCTTCAGCATCAATCCTTCCAATGAATATTCAGGGTTGATTTCTTTTAGGATTGACTGTTTTGATCTCCTTGCTGTCCAATGGACTCTCAAGAGTCTTCTCCATCACCACAATTCAAAAGCATCAGTTCTTTGGTACTCAGCTTTCTTTGTGGTCCAGCTCTCACACCCATACATGACTACTGGGAAAATACAGACCTTGGTTGGCAAAGTAATGTCTCTACTTTTTTAATATGCTTTTTAATATGCTATCTGGATGTAGATATAGCTTTTCTTCCAAAGAGCAAGCATCTTTTAATTTCAAGGCTGTAGTTACCATCTGCAGTGATTTTGAAACCCAAGAAAATAAAGTCTCTCACTGTTTCCATTGTTTCCCCATCATTTGCCATGAAATGACGGGACCAGATGCCATGATCTTTGTTTTTTGAATGTTGAGTTTTAAGTCAGCTTTTTCACTCTCCTCTTTCACTTTCATCAAGAGACTCTTTACTTCCTTGTCACTTTCTGCCATGAGGGTGGTGTCAACTGCATATCTGAGATTATTGATACTTCTCCTGGCAATCTTGATTCCGGCTTGTACTTCCTCCAGCCCAACGTTTCTCATGATGTACTCTGCATATAAGTTAAATAAGCAGGGTGACAATATACAGCCTTGATGTACTTCTTTCCCGATTTGGAGCCAGTCCATTGTTCAATGTCCAGTACTAACTGTTGCTTCTTGACCAGCATACAGGTTTCTCAGGAGGCAGATAGTGTGGTCTGGTATTCCCATCTCTTTAAGAATATTCCACAGTTTGTTGTAATCCACACAGTCAAAGGCTTTAGCATAGTCAATGAAGCAGCTGTTTTTCTTTAGAATTCTCTTACTTTTCCTATGATCCAGTGTATGTTGGCAGTTTGATCTCTGGATCCAGCTCTTACATCTGGAAGTTCTCAGCTCACATACTGCTGCAGCCTAGCTTGAAGGATTTGAGCATAGTTTCTGTACTTTCATATTCTGATAATGTGACATTCAGTAAATATTGATTACTTATAAGGTTTAGTTTTTAACAACTTTGTTGAGATATAATTCAGATACTATACCATTCACCAATTTAAGTGTACAATTCGGTGACACTAAGTATATTCATAGAGTTGTGCATCCATTGTTGTAATAAATTTGAAAATATTACCATTACCCCTAAAAGAAACCCCATACCTCTTGGCCTATAACCTCCAAACCCTCCATGCCCCACCAGCCCTAAACAATAACTAACCTACTTTATGTCTCTATAGATTGGCTTGTTGTAGATATTTCATACAAATGGAATCATACAATATATGGTCCTTTGTGACTTACTTCTTTCACTTAGTATAGTGTTTTCAAGGTTTATCACTATTGTAGCATGTATCAGTACTTCATTTCATTGCCAAATATTTCATTGTATGGATATGCCTCATTTTTTAATCCACTCATTAGTTAGTGGACATTTGGTTGTTTTCACTTTTTAACTATTATATATAATGCTGCTATGAACAGTCATGTGCAGCTTTTTGTGTAAATGTATGTTTTTAATTCTTTTGTGTATATACTTAGGAGTGCAATTGCTAAATCGTATCATAATTCTGTTTAACTTTTTCAGAAACTGACAAACTTTTCCACAGCAGCAGCATGATTTTACATTTAACCAGCAATGTATGAGGGGTCCATGACTTCTACAAAACTTGTTATTATTATTTTTTTTAATTTAATTATAGCCATCCTGGTGGGTTTGAAGTAGTATCTCATTGTAGTTTTCATTTGCATTTCTTTAATGACCCATGATGAGAACAACTTTTCATGTGAATACTGGCCATTTGTGTATCTTCTCTGAATAAATTTTTATTTATATCTTTGGTTATTTTTTAAATTTAGCTATTTGTATTTTTATTGTTGAGTTGTAAGAGTTATTTATATATTTTGGATACTAGACCCTTATCAGGTAGATAAGTAAGGCTTAATATTTAGAAGTACAATCTAATATATACATTTTTATCTGGCTGTAAAGGATTCATAGGGATTTCAGTGAATAAATAAAATGTTAACTAAAATCACAGCCTTGAAATGGTAGTAAAACCTATTTTTTTTAAAACATATTCCTGTTTTTCAAAGCCTCTGATATAATTGGGCAGGATTGTGCTATGATAAGATGAATCAATTAGCATTTGCTAATACAGAATTTGTATTTTAGGGAAATTGGGGGACTTTTAGGTTAAGGGACTTTGGACTTTGGGTTCTTATTGAAAAGTCAGTATTTTATTAGAGCCAGTGGTCACCCCACCGTATAATTCTCCTTAAAATTTTTGAAAGATCCATATCACTCTGCAGTTGATAGACTATAATGTATTCCAGTAAACAACTGATCTGTTTCCTGTGGATATCCTCTTACACCCCATGAAATTAAACATTATGTCATTTGTCTTGTAATCTTTCTCTCTCATGCATTCAGAAACCCTATCAATTCTTGGATCTCCTCTCCCTGGAACATCAGCTCCTAGCCAGGGTGTTAGTACTATTTAAATAGTACTATTTAAAATAGTACTGTTTGCTTTTCTGACAAACCCATATTCTTCTTGTCTTGTATAATATTTTAAAAGTATTAAAAGAAGTTATGAAGGCAGAGAAAAATGTTTTAGCTCTTTAAACATTTCTCTAATATGTTTTCTTCTTTTTTTTTTTTCCTTCTAGGAAAGTAATGTCAGTGAGATACTAGAAAGCCAATTGGAAGAGAGACCTACAGATACTGTTATATCAGGTTATGTACCTAATTTACTTTTGTATTTATTATTAAGATAATTAAAACAGGGTGGTTATATCACAAAAAGAAAACCAGTAATCTGCTTTAAGTAGATTTCATTTTTTGTTAGGGAATAAAAATACATTTCATTATAGTCTTGGTATATAGTATTTATTTTGTAACACTCCAAAGAAAAGAATTAGACCCAATAAAGAATTATTTTTATTTTTGATACTCCTTTCCTCCTTTAAGGACAAGAAAAAAGTTAAATCTTATCTATAGTCTATGAAAAGGTGTGTTGTTAAACATTGTTAACTGTAGACCTATTGATTTCTTTTATGTGGAGGGTGTGTATGTGTTTCTGTAAGAGAAAGGGAAAAGGGAAAAATTAGGACAGGAAATAAAGTTAGCATTAAATTTGAGAACTTTATGCAAATCATCAGTGTGTGTGTGCATGCTAAGTCGTTTCAGTTGTGCCCGACCCTGTGGGACCACATAGACTGCAGCCCACCAGGCTCCTCTGTTCATGGGACTCTAAGCAAGAACGCTGGAGTGGATTGCCATTTCCTTCTCCATAAATTATCAGTAACATATTTAATTAATAAAAGATACTGTATATGCAGCTTTAAGAAAAATCTATTAAAAGATTCACTTAGTAAGTTAAAATAGATGCATAATACTCTATCTTTAAAATCTTGGATTCTGCTGATGTGCATTAATGATTTATTGTTATAAGTTTTTGCCACAGGTTATTTATCTAATTCTACTTCTCCAGCTACCTCAGTCTTTAGTATATTCATTTCCTAACCTCCGAGGATCAACCAGCCTAGCAGAGCTATTTCATCTTTAATCTGCCCTTTAACTGAAACATTCAAGTTTTAGGTTGTAGCAGAATAACAGCTTCCCTCTTTAATATCACTGTTGAATATTGGAAGTTAACCTTTCTCACTAGTGAGTTAACCACTCACTGGTGGTTGCTATCTTTATTTTTCTTTAATTTTTTTTCAATTATCCTAGGAGTTTATTTCAGGTCCCATTGGATCCTCTGGTGACTTCTTTCCTTTTGGCATTCCAATAGCTTCCTGTAGTTACAGCTAAGTGATTTATTTACTGATCACTGTGTTCCTGGCATGTTACTTGGATTATATAAATCAGTCCTCACAGCAGTCAACTGAGGATGCTATTATTATTTATCCACATTTTTACACATGAGGAAACTGAGGATCAGTCTGTGAGAGGTCACATAGTCATTAATTTGAACCTTGTCTGTTTGATCCAAGAGCTCAAGCTTTTAGCCACATTGCTGCACACGTTATATATACTTGCACCATTCCTATAAGATAAACTGTCTCTAATCTGATTTACTTGTGAGAAAACCAAGGCTCAGAAAAATGAGCTGATAGTAGTCATGCAGCTAATAGTGACCTTACTAAATTTTGTTTTTATTAGATTTAGGCATTCCATTTTATCTCTGTATTTAATCCCTTCCCCTTTTTGATTTTTTTCTTTGCTAAATACGTATTGTTTATATTTCTAAAGTGAAAGTGAAAGTGTTAGTCACTCAGTCGTGTCCGACTCTTTGTGACCCCATAGACTGTAGTCCACCAGGCTCCCCTGTCCATGGAATTCTCCAGGCAAGAATACTGGAGTGGGTTGCCATTTCCTTCTCCAGGGGATTTTCCCAACCCAGGAACTGAACCTGGGTCTCCCGCACTGCAGGCAGACTCTTTACTGACTGAGTCACCAGGGAAGGCCAATATATTTCTAGAAATATTTTATATTGCTAGGAAGATTTTGTAAGTGCTTCAGTTAGCTTCTGTTGAAAGATCCTAGTTCTTTGGTTATATACAGCTTTATTCTAATCTCTTTTTCCAATCCCAACCTTAATCACTGACCATCTGGGATTTATTTTATTTCCTCTTGATTTTTAGCAAGATATACTCAGTTTTCATTCCAATCCCAAAGAAAGGCAATCCCAAAGAATGTTCATACTACTGCATAATTACATGCATTTCACATGCCAGCAAAGTAATGCTAAAAATTTTCCAAGCCAGTCTTCAACAGTACATGAACTGATAACTTTCAGATGTTCAAGCTGGATTTAGAAAAGGCAGAAGAACCAGAGATCAAATTTCCAACATCCGTTGGATCATAGAAAAAGCAAGAGAATTCCAGGAAAATATCTACTTCTGCTTCCTTGCCTGTGCTAAAGCCTGTGACTGTGTGGATCACAACAAACTGTGGAAAATTCTGAAAGAGACGGGAACACCAGACAACCTTACCTGCCTCCTGAGAAACTTGTATGCAGGTCAAGAAGCAACATTTAGTACAAAGATCCATCTAGTCAAAGCTATGGTTTTTCCAGTAGTCATGTGTGGATGTGAGAGTTGGACCATAAAAAAGGCTGAGCACCAATAGAATTGATGCTTTTGAATTGTGGTGTCAGAGAAAACTCTTCTCCAACTTTGGACTGTGGTGTTGTTCTTCAAGGCGATCAAACCAATCAATCTTAAAGGAAATCAGTCCTAAATATTCACTGGAAGGACTGATGCTGAAGCTGAAGCCCCAATACTTTGGCCACCTGATGCAAAGAGCTGGCTCATTAGAAAAGAATCTGATCCTGGGAAAGATTGAAGGCAGGAGGAGAAGGGAACGACTAAGGATGAGATGGTTGGATGGCATCACCAACTCAATGGACATGAGTTTGAGTAAGTTCCGAGAGATGGTGAAGGACTGGGAAGCCTGGCAGGCTGCAGTCCATGGGTTTGCAAATAGTTGGACATGACTGAGTGACTGAACAACCAATATTATATGCCTGTTTCAATGTCCTATATTGATGTATCTGAAGTGTTATCATATTATACTTTTTCACTTTATACTTGTTCATTTACTCCTCCATCTTCCTAGAGATTCGTCAGCCTGTTATTGTAAGTATGTAGTGTCTATGTTTGAATAGCTGCTTTGATTTAAATTGTTCTTATTCTTGGTGAGAAAAATTGTAATGATATTTTATTAATGCATAATGTTTATTATTTTATATATAATAAAATACTTCTATAAATTTCTTAACAGGTATCTCCCTAATAAAGGAGCAAGCTGAAACTATTCCAAGTGAGGTAAGGAAATTTGAAAGAGAATTTCTAATAGTTACTGTTTTATAACGGGGTGAAATATTTGTAAACAGAAAATATTAATGGATGAAAGGAAAAAAGCACTCAAGAAGTTATTTAGGTCTTCATGGTTATTTCTGATACAGCAATATTTGTACAGTTACGTGATTCATTTAAGTTAAATTATACTGTTAAAGGGGAAGTTTCAGCATTAAATTGTAACATTTTAAAGTATATATGACTATAGGGGACAAAAGGTGTTTATGAACCAAAGAGGGGAAACAAGTTAAAATCATGAAGTTCTACATCTCAGATATGGATGCCACAGACCTAACTACATTCTTTACTTTTTCTCTGTAACTATATACTCTCTGTAATATGCAATCTCCATAATAATAGTCTATATTGTATAATATATTTAACATAATATTTACTTTTTAGCTAATTTTACAGAAGGTATCAATTCCAAAAACCAGTGGACCCTTATGAAAACCAATAAAATATAAAAGGTTCTTTTGTACTACTTGAAAAATAGGACTTAATGATTTCTATTCTTGGGCCACTGGCTCCCCAAATACCAGTTGAAGAGTCAACATACACTGTTTTCCATAGTCCAAGAAGAGACAAAAAAAGGCAATATAGGGAGCTTCTCATACAGCTAAATTTACTTGTCTTAACAGACTTTCATCCTTTCTTTTATGATACTATTACTTATAGTACTTTACTATTAAAATTTCTTTTTTTGTTATATAATTGTGATTTTTATGATATTGTTCTTTGTATTATTTTGCTATCAAAATTTCTTTTGTTATGATATATTGGTGATAGTATAGTAACAGTAAAATATCAGACACCTTAATTTTCCTCCTTTGAGATGTTGCTGATTTATAAAATATGAATATATGAGAACTACTACTTCATAATGCAGTATGGTCATTTTTATGGGTAATCTCTGTAGTCCATGGCTGTAGGCAGGTAGAGAATTTCTCAACTCTTAAGGAATGTAATAATTTATAAATATTGATGGCAACTTTTATAATAAAGGATAAAAGTACAAATGCTTTTAAGTCCAGTTTTGTTAGTTTTAAATATTTTTAATTGGTAACGATTAATTGGTAGCTTATTGATATATTTTCTAGTTACTGGATAATGATGATAATGGTGATAAGAAAGGCCTGACTCTACCAACTTTGAACCAGTCAAGAAAAGATGATTCAAGTGTTGTTGCTCCTAAAACTGATGTGCCATCAAAGGAAACAGATACGCCATTGTCCACTGTTTCTAGGCTGTCAATAACAGAAGAGGACCAAATACCACCTTTAGAGGAACACCGGCAAGAAGCCATGCCAGTGAAGAAAATGAAAAATCTCTTCTTTCTACCAGAAGAAAAATTAAAAGAGAGATACCCAGGCCTTTTGAAAACTGACTCATATACATCAGAGGTAAAGTTGAAAAATACCTATATGAATCCAAGTAGACTAAAAAGGAGGAACTTGGATTTATCTCCAACAGAAATTTGGTGGCAAAGCAAAAGTCTCAGCTTAGCTTGAAAGAAGAACACAAGCTTGGTTTCCCCAGATTCAAAATCAAAAGGTAGCTTTCAAGGTAGGGATGCAAAGAAAGACTTTGAATAAAGGTATCTGCCATCATATTAGAAGTATAAGAGTAGGAAAAACAAAACTTCGTTAATAAAAATTAAATACAAATAAATTGGAAGTGCATTCAGATGTCTCCAAGTAGAAGTATGTCTAAGTATATTAAATATTCCTACCATACTTAAAATCATCAAGTAAAGGAGAAAAAGCCCCTGAAGGAAAACTGATGTGAGAAACCAGTAATACAAACTAGTCTCATCAGTTCAGTTCAGTCGCTCAGTTGTGTCTGACTTTGTGACCCCATGGACTGTATCATGCCAGGCCTCCCTGTCCATCACCAACTCCTGGAGCTTTGCTCAGACTCATGTCCATCAAGTCAGTGATGCCATCCAACCATCTCATCCTCTGTTGTCCCCTTCTCCTCCTTCCTTCAGTCTTTCTCAGAATCAGGGTCTTTTCCAGTAAGTCAGTTCTTCGCATCAGGTGGCCAAAGAATTGGAGCTTCAGCTTCAGCATCAGTCCTTCCAATGAATATTCAGGACTGATTTCCTTTAGGATGGGCTGGTTGGATATCCTTGTTGTCCAAGGGACTCTCAAGAGTCTTCTCTAACACCACAGTTCAAAAGCATCAATTCTTTGGCACTCAGCATTCTTTATGGTCCGACTCTCACATCCATATGTGACTACTGGAAAATCCATAACTTTGACTAGACGGACCTTTGTCAGTAAAGTAATGTCTCTGCTTTTTAATATTCTGTCTAGGTTGATCATAGCTTTTCTTCCAAGGAGCAAGCATCTTTTAATTTCATGGCTTCAGTCACCATCTACAGTGATTTTGAAGCCTAGGAAAATAAAGTCTGTCACTGTTTCTATTGTTTTCTCATCTACTTGTCTTGAATTGATGGAACTGGATGCCATGATCTTTGTTTTTTGAATGTTGAGTTTTAAGCCAGCTTTTTCACTCTCCTCTTTCACTTTCATCAAGAGGCTCTTTAGTTCTTTGCTTTCTGCCATAAGGGTGGTGTCATCTGCATATCTGAGGTTATTGTTATTTCTCCTGGTGATCTTGATTCCAGCTTGTGCTTCATCCAGCCTGGTATTTCACATGATGTACTCTGCATATAAGTTAAATAAGCAGGGTGACAATATATAGCCTTGACGTACTCCTTTCCCACTTTGGAACCAGTCTGCTGTTCCATGTTCTGTTCTAACTGTTGCTTGTTGACCTGCATACAGATTTTTCAGGAGGCAGGTAAGGTGGTCTGGTGTTCCCATCTCTTGAAGAATTTTCCACAGTTTGTTATGATCCACACAGTCAAAGACTTTGGCGTAGTCAGTAAAACAGAAGTAGATGTTTTTCTGGAACTCTCTTGCTTTTTCGATGATCCAACGGATGTTGGCAACTTGATTCCTGTTTTTTATGCCTTTCTCAATCCAGCTTGAACATCTGGAAGTTCATGGTTCACATACTGGTGAAGAATTTTGAGCATTACTTTGCTAGCCTGTGAGATGAGCGCAATTGTGCAGTAGTGTGAACATTCTTTGGCATTACTTTTCTTTGGGATTGGAATGAAAATTGACCTTTTCCAGTCCTCTGGCCACTGCTGAGTTTTCCAAATTTGCTGGCATATGGAGTGCAGCACTTTCACAGCATCCTCTTTTAGGATTTGAAATAGCTCACCTGGAATTCCATCACCTCCACTAGCTCTGTCTGTAGTGACACTTTCTAAGGCCCACTTGACTTCGCATTCCAGGATGTCTGGCTCTAGGTGAGTGACCACATCATCGTAGTTATCTGTGTTGTGAAGATCTTTTTTGTATAGTTCTTCTGTGTATTTTTGCCACCTCTTCTTAATATCTTCTGCTTCTGTTAGGTCCATACCATTTCTGTCCTTTATTGTGCCCATCTTTGCATGAAATAGTCCCTTGGTATCTCTCATTTTCTTGAAGAGGTCTTTCCCATTCTGTCATTTTCCTGTATTTCTTTGCATTGATCACTTAGGAAGGTTTTCTTATCCCTCCTTGCTGTTCTTTGGAACTCTGCATTCAGATGGGTATATCTTTCCTTTTTGCCTTTCTTTTTCTTGGGGATGGTCTTGGTCACTGCCTCCTGTATAATGTCATGAACCTCCATCCATGGTTCTTCAGGCACTCTGTCTATCAGATCTAATCCCTTGAATCTATTTATCACTTTATCTGTATAGTCATAAGGGATTTGATTTAGGTCATAATTCAGTGATTCAGTGGTTTTCCCTACTTTCTTCAATTTAAGTCTGAATTTGGCAATAAGGAGTTCATGATCTGAGACACAGTCAGCTCCCGGTCTTGTTTTTGCTGACTGTATAGAGCTTCTCCATCTTTGGCTGCAAAGAATATAATCAACCTGATTTTGGTATTGACCATCAATACACATGGATATCAGTGATATTTATGTGTAGAGTCATCTCTTGTGTTGTTCAAAGTAGGTGTTTGCTAGGACAAGTGCGTTCTCTTGGCAAAACTCTATTAGCCTTTGCCCTGCTTCATTTTGTACTCCAAGGCTAAACTTGCCTGTTACTGCAGGTATCTCTTGACTTTCTACTTTTGCATTCCAGTACCGTATGATGAAAATAATGTTTTTTCTTGGTGTTAGTTTTAGATGGTCTTGTATGTCATCATAGAACTGTTCAGCTTCGGATTCTTCGGCATTTGTGGTTGGGGCATAGACTTGGATCACTGTGATAGTGAATGGTTTGCCTTGGAAGCAGAAATCATTCTGTCATTTTTGAGATTGTACCCAAGTACTGCATTTTGGACTCCATTGTTGACTATGAAGGCTACTCCATTTCTTCTAAGGGATTCTTGCCCACAGTAGCAGACATAATGGTCATCTGAATTAAATTCACCCATTCCAGTCCATTTTCGTTCACTGATTCCTAAAATGTTGATGTTCGCTCTCGCCATCTCCTGTTTGACCATTTCTAATTTACTTTGATTCATGGACCTAAGATCCCAGGTTCCTATGTAATATTGCTCTTTACAGCATTGTACTTTACTTCCATCACCAGTCACATCCACAGCTGGGTGTTGTTTTTGCTTTGGCTTTGTCACATCATTCTTTCTGGAGTTATTTCTCCACTGTTCTCCAGTAGCATATTGGGCTCCTACCGACTTGCGGAGTTCATCTTTCAGTGTGATATATTTTTGCCTTTTCATAGTGTTCATGGGGTTCTCAAGGCAAGAATACTGAAGTGGTTTGCCATTCCCTTCTCCAGTAGACCACATTTTGTTAGAACTCTCCACCATGACCCACTGTCTTGGGTGGCCCTACACGGCATGGTTCATAGTTTCACTGAGTTTGATAGGTCTATAAGCCATGCAATCAGTTGGTTAGTTTTCTGTGATAGTGGTTTTCATTCTGTCTGCCCTGTGATGGGTAATGATAAGAGGCTTGTGGAAGCTTCCTGTTGGGAGAGACTGACTGTGGGGGACTCTGGGTCTAGTTCTGATGGGTGGGGCCATGCTCAGTTCAGTTCAGTCTCTCAGTCATGTCTGACTCTTGGCGACCCTGTGGACTGCAGCATGCCAGGCTTCCCTGTCCATCTCCAACTCCCGGAGCTTACTCAAACTCATGTCCATTGAGTCGGTGATGCCATCCAACATTCTCATCTTCTGTTGTCCCCTCCTCCTCCTGCCTTCAATCTTTCCCAGCATCAGAGTCTTTTCCAGTGAATCAGTTCTTCACATCAGGTGGCAAAAGTATTGGAGTTTCAGCTTCAGCATCATCCTTCCAATGAGTATTCAGAACTGATTTCCTTTAGGATGGACTTGTTGGATCTCCTTGTAGTCCAAGAGACTCTCAAGAATCTTCTCCAAGACTACAGTTTAAAAGCATCAATTCTTCAGCACTCAGCTTTCTTTATAGTCCAGCTCTCACATCCATACATGACCACTGGAAAAACCATAGCCTTAACTAGATGGACCTTTGGTGGCAAAGTAATATCTCTGTTTTTTGACATGCTATCTAGGTTGGTCATAACTTTCCTTCCAAGGAGTAGGTGTCTTTTAATTTCATGGCTGCAGTCACCATCTGCAGTGATTTTGGAGCCCCCCAAAATAAGGTCTCTCACTGTTTCCACTGTTTCCCCATCTGTTTGCCATGAAGTGATGGGACCGGATGCCATAGTCTTAGTTTACTAGGCTATGCTCAGTAAATCTTTAATCCAATTTTCTGTTGATGGGTGGGTGTTTGACCTGAGGCCAAACTTTGCAGGAGTAATGCCAGTAATGGTGACCTTCTTCAAAAGGACTTATGGCTACAGGATTGTATTCAGTGCTCCTGACCCTGCAGTAGGCCACTATTGACCCACACCTTCACCAGAGACTCCTGGACACTTACAGGCAAGTCTGGCTCAGTCTCTTATGGGAACATTGCTCCTTTCTCCTGGGCTCTGGTGCACATAAGATTTTGTTTGTGCCCCCCAAGAGTCTGTTTCCCTAGTCCTGTGCAGGTTCTGTAATGAAATCCCACTGGCCTCCAAAGTCAAATTCCTGGGGGTTCTCAGTCCCTTTGCCAGATCCCCAGGTTGGAAAATCTGTTGTGGGTCCTAGAACTTTCTTAACAGTGTGAGAATTTCTTTGGTATAATTTTTCTGCAGTTTGTGGGTCGTCTGCTTGGTGGCTATCATGGTGGGGCCCAACTAGTCTTATGGGTTGGTATAAGATTCAGCTGCAATTATAACAGCAATAGCAAAATCTAAATTCAAAGGAAAACCTGAGAGGTTATCTCAGTGGAAAAAAATTTTTTTTAAGTTGTATGTTATTTCTTTCTTTCAAAACAATTTTTATTGGCGTATAGTTTCTGTACAGTGTTGTGTTAGTTTCGGGTGTACAGAAAAGTGAATCAGCTGAGTGTGTACATATGTCCCCTCTTTTTTGGGTTTCCTTCCCATTTAGGTCACCACAGAGCACCGAGCAGAGTTCTCTGTGCTATACAATGAAGTCAAGTGAAGTCGCTCAGTCGTGTCCGACTCTTTGCGACCCCGTGGACTGTAGCCTACCATTCTCCTCCGTCCATGGGATTCTCCAGGCAAGAATACCGGAGTGGGTTGCCATGCCCTTCTCCAGGGGCTCTTCCTGACCCAGGGATCGAACCTGGGTCTCCCGCATTGGAGGCAGACGCTGTAACCTCTGAGCCACCAGGGAAGTCCTATATAGCCCTAGAGCACTTCCCACCAGGGAAGTACTATACAGTAGGTTCTCGTTATAGTGTCAGTACCAATCTCCCAATTCATCCCACCTTCCCCCTCGCCCCATTGGATTCCATACATTTGTTCTCTTTGTCGGTGTCTGTATTTCTGCTTTGCAAATAGGTTCATCTGTTCCATTTTTCTCGATTCCACATGTATGCATTAATATGCAATATTTTTCTCTTTCTGACTGACTTCACTCTGTTTGACAGTCTTTAGGCCCATTCACATCTCTGAACATGGCACGGTTTCATTCCCTTTAATGGCTGAGTGATATTCCATTGTATATATGTGCCACATCTTCTGCATCCATTCCTCTGTTGGTGGACATGTAGGTTGCTTCTGTGTCCTGGCTATTGTAAATAGTGCTGTAGTGAGCATGGGGGTGCATGTATCTTTTGGAATTATTTTTTCCTCTGGGTATATGTCCAGGAGTGGGATTCCTGTGTCAAATGTAAGTTCTATTTTTAGTTTTTTTAAGGAACCCGCATACTGTTCTCCATAGTGGCTACACCAATTTACATTCCCACCAACAGTGTAGGAGGGTTTCCTTTTTACCACATCCTCTCCAGCATTTGTTCTTTGTCGGCACTTTAACGATGGCCATTCTGACTAGTGTGAGGTGGTACCTCGTCATAGTTTATATATTTTGTTTCATTAGATAGTCATGCAAGGGCTTATTCTCCCATTTTACCTGGAAGCTTCTGTAGTTCAAATGCAGCTTCAAGAAATGATTTCTGGGTTTTAATGAAATATTAGTAAAACTCTTTTCAGCAACTGCTAAACATTTCCCTAAGCTCAACTAAATCACTCTCCTTCCTGAATAGGAAAAAAAAAAAAACCACTTCCTAAACTTGCTGCTGCTTCTAAACTTAGTACTGTCAGTGTCCTAATACTTGTTCTTCATCTCTTCTAAGAACCCATTACACTTTTTGTCACTCCCTTTAGAATATATTTGTCTTATACTGAAATACACATACAGAAAATACATAAAATGTGAGCATTTTAACAAGTAATTATAAAGCAACAACCATTGTAATCTCCACCTAGGTCAAGAAATAAAACAGTGCAGTTACATGAAAAGTACTCCCTCAACCACGTGCTGTTTCCTGATGACAGTCCCATTACATTTTCTCCAGAGAGAAGCACTGTCTTGACTGTTGTGATAACATTTCCCTCCTTTGTAGTTTTACTGGTTATTTTTACATTCCCAAATGACAAAGTTATGCAAAAACTTATTACGTTATTGCTTATTATTTTTAACATTAAATTTGTGAGATTCAATCATATTTTTGTATGGATGTAGCTAAGTAATTTTCCTTGCCATAAAATAGTCAATTGACTGGAATACAATTTAAATGTTGTGTGAATGTAATTTATTGTGTGTGTGTGTGCTTGCTCAGTCAGTCATCTGTTAAAAACATGCTGTTATTAATATAAGCATTTTTGTGGCATGCAACTCTCTGGGGTGTATACATAAAGCTGAAATTGCTGATTCCTAAGTAGATAATATACCCAGTTAGCCACATTGTTTACCAAGATGGTTGTTCTTGTTGTTCAGACACTAAGTCATGTCCAACTCTTTGCAACTGCATTGACTGCAGCATGCCAGACCTCCCTGTCCTTTACTGTCTCCTGGAGTTTGCTCAGAGTCATATCCACTGAGTCGGTGATGCCATCCAACTGTCTCATCCTCTGTTGCCCCCTTCTCCTTTTGCCTTCAATCTTTCCCAGCATCAGGGTCTTTTCCAATGAGTTGGCTCTTCGCATCAGGTGGCCAAAGTATTGGAGCTTCATCTTCAGCATCAGTCCTTCCAGTGAATATTCAGGGTTGATTTCCTTTAGGATTGACTGTTTTGATCTCCTTGCTGTCCAAGAGATTCTCAAGAGTCTTCTGCAGCACCCCAATTCAAAAGCTTCAATTCTTCAGTGCTCAGCCTTCTTTATGGTTCAACTCTCATATCTGTACATGACTACTGCAAAAACCATAGCTTTGACTAGTCTGACCTTTGTCGATGAAGTAATGTCTCTGCTTTTTTTATGCTGTCTATGGGTGTCATAGCTTTTCTTCCAAGGAGCAAGTGTCTTTTAATTCCATGGCTGCAGTCACCATCTGCAGTGATTTTGGAGCCCAAGAAAATAAAATCTGTCACTGTTTCTACTTTTTCCCCTTCTATTTGCCGGGAAATGATGAGACTGGATGTCATGATTTTCATTTTTTTAAATGTTGAGTTTTAAGACAGCTTTTTCACTCCCCTCTTTCACCCTCATCAAGAGGCTCTTTAGTTCCTCTTTACTTTCTGCCATTAGAGTAGCATCATATGTATATCTGAGGTTGTTGATATTTATCCCAGCAATCTTGATTCCAGCTTGTGAACCAACCAGTATTTCGTGTGAGGTACTCTGCATATAAATTGGATAAGCAGAGTGACACTATACAGCCATGACGTACTCCTTTCCAAATTTTGAACTACTTTGTTGCTCCATGTCCCATTCTGTTGCTGCTTGACCTGCATACAGGGTTCCCAGGAGACAGGTAAGGTGGTCTGGTATTCCCATCTCTTGAAGAATTTTCCACAGTTTGTTGTGATCCACACAGTCAAAGGCTTTAGTGTAGTTACTGAAGCAGAAATAGATTTTTTTTTGATTCCCTTGCTTTTTTGATGATCCAGAATTAGTTGACAATTTGATCTCTGGTTCCTCTGCATTTTCTCAATCCAGCTTGTACATCTGGAATTTCTCAATTCACATACTGTTGAAACCTAGCTTAAAGGACTTTGAGCATTACCTTGCTCACATGTGAAATGAACACAGTTGTATGGTAGTTTGAATGTTCTTTGGCATTGCCATTCTTTGGGATTGGAATGAAAACGGACTTTTCTAGTCCTGGCCACTGCTGAGTTTTTCAAATTTGCTGGCATATTGAGTGCAGCAGTTTAACAGCATCATCTTTTACGATTTGAAATAGCTCAGCTGAAATTCCATCACCTCCACTAGCTTTGTTCATAGTAATGCTTCCTAAAAGGCCCACTTGACTTCACACTTGAGGATGTCTGGCTCTAAGTGAGTGACCACACCATCGTGGTTATCTGGGTGATTAAGACTTTTTTGTATTGCTGTTCTGTGTATTCTTGCCACTTCTTCTTTATCTCTTCTGCTTCTGTTATATCCTTGCCATTTCTGTCCTTTATCCTTGTCATCTTTTCATGAACTATTCCCTTGGTATCTCCAGTTTTCTTGAAGAGATCTCTAGTCTTTCCCATTCTATTGTTTCCCTCTATTTCTTTGCATTGTTTGCTTAAGAAAGCTTTCTTATCTCTCTTTGCTGTTCTCTGGTACTCTGCATTCAGTTGTGTATATCTTTCCCTTTCTCTTTGCCTTTTGCTTCTCTTTTCTCAGCTATTTGTAAGGCCTCCTCAGACAACCACTTTGCCTATTTGCATTTCTTTTCTTGGGGATGGTTTTGGTCACCACTTTCTGTACAATGTTAAGATGGTGGTACCAGTTTACCTCTTACCTATAGTGTGTGAGTTTTCCTATAGATATTTCTTGAATAACATGCTGATACTCTTGGACTATTAATTTTATCAAAGTGAAATCTTATGGTACTTTTCTTTTTCTTTTGTTTTCTATAAACTTTATTGAGGTATTACTATAATAATTTCCTAATTATGATTTTATTAATTATAACTTATTAATTTCTCTCAATTTCCTAGGGATGCCATTGTTGTTGCTGTTCAGTTGTGCAGTCACGTCCAACTCTTTGCAGCCGCATGGACTGTAGCTCGCCAGGCCTTCCTGTCCCTCACCATCTCCTGGAGTTTGCTCAAGTTCACATTCATTGCATCAGTGATGCCGTCCAGCCATCTCATCCCTTGATGCCCTCTTCTCCTTCTGTCCTCAATCTTTCCCAGCATCAGGGACTTTTCCAATGAGTCTGTTTGCCTCAGATGACCAAAATACTGGAGGTTCAGGATCCTTCCAGTGAATATTCAAGGTTGATCTCCCTTAAAATTGACTGGTTTCATCTCCTTGCTGTCCAGAGGACTTTCAGGAGTCTTCTCTAGCACCACAGTCCAATGGCATCAATTCTTTGGCATTCTGCCTTCTTTACAGTCCAGCTCTCACAACTGTACGTGACCACGTGAAGATCATAGCCTTCATTATACAGACCTTTTCAGCAGAGTAATGTCTCTGCTTTTCAATACAATGTCTAGGTGTGTCATATCTTTCCTGCCAAGAAGCAGCTGTCTTCTGATTTCATGACTGCAGTCACTGTCCACAGTGATTTTGGAGCCCAAGAAGAGGAAATTTGTCACTACTTCCACCTTCCCCCCCGCCCCTCTATTTGCCATGCAGTAATGGGGCCAGATGCCATGATCTTAGTTTTTTTCAATATTTAGTCTTAAGGCGGCTCTTTCACTCTCCTCCTTTACCCTCATCAAGAGGTTCTTTAGTTCCTCTTCCTCTTCCTTTTCTGTCAGAGTAGTATTAGTGAATAGAGTGATATTATCCACATATCTGAGGTTGTTGTTTCCCCCACCTGTTTTGATTCCAGCCTGTAACTCATCCAGCCTGGCATTTCTCTTGATGCACTCAGCATATAGGTTAAACAAATAGGGTGACAGCAGACAGCCCTGTCATCCTCCTTTCTTGATCTTGAGCCAGTCAGTTATTCCATACAGTGTTCTAACTGTTGTTTTCTGACCCACATACAGGTTTCTCAGGAGACAGGTAAGATGGTCTGGTATTCCCATCTCTCTAAGAGCTTTGCAGTTTGTCGTGATCCACAAACAAATAGGTACCTTAAAACAACAGAAATTTATTGTCCCATAGTTACAGAGACTACAAGTTTGAAATGAAGGTGTCAGCAAGGTCTGGCTCTCTCTGAAACCTACAGGGGAGAATGCTTCCTTGCTGCTTCTAGCTTCTGGTATTGGCCAGTAATCTTTGGTATTCCTTGGCTTATAACCATATCATGCCACTCTCTGCCTCTGTCATCACATGGTCATTTTCTCCTTGTATGTGTCTCTCCTTTTATGAAGATATCAGAAATGTCAAATTAAGGTTCCAGCCTATTTCGATAGGACCTCATCTTAATTTATTATATTTGCAATAACTCTATATTTGCAATAACTCTATTTTCAAGTAAGGGTACATTCTGAGTTATTGGGGCTTTGAACTTTTTTGAGGGACTTTGTGTCTCAAATCTTTTTTAGAGACACAGTCAACCCATAACATTTACATACCATGAAATACACCCAATTTTATATGGACAGTTCAATGAGTTTTGATAATGTATATTTCACTATATGAAGATCTAGAATATTTTCATCACTACACCATTAAGAATTATAATATTTTCCTCCAGGTTTACTGAGATTTCATTAACAAACAAAATTGTATATATTTAATGTGTATACAGGCTTCCTGGGTGGCTCAGATGGTAAAGAATCTGCCTGCAATGAGGGAGACCTGCATTTGATCCCTGTGTTCGGAAGATCCCCTGGAAGAGGGCATGGCAACCCACTCCATTATTCTTGCCTGGAGAATCCCCATGGACAGAGGAGCCTGGTGGGCTACCGTCCATGGGGTCCAGAGTTGGACATGACTAAGCAACTAACCACAGCAGAACGTGTATACAGTGTGATGCTTTGATATAAGGGTACCTTGTGAAATCATTATCATCACCGGGTTAATTAACATACCCATCACCTTCCAGAGTTACCTGCGTGTGTGTGTAGTGAGAAAACTTAAGATTTACTCTTTTAGCAAATGCGAAGTATAAAATGCAATATTACTGTTAATAACTATAGTAACTATGCTGTGTGCAGAACTTATGTGCTGTACTCTAGAACATTTTCCATCTTATAACTACAGTCTTAAACCCTTTGACCAGCATTTCCCTATCCCTTAAACCCTAGCTGCTGGTAACTACCATTCTACTTTCTGTTTCTACAAGTTTGGCCTTTTTTTTTTTTTTTTTTTTAAGATTTCACTACAAATGAGATTTTCTCCATCTGACTTATTTCACTTAGCAATATGCCTTCAGATTTCATCCATGTTGTCGCAAGTGGCATTATATCCTTATTTTTCGTGGTTGAATAATATTCTTTTGAGATAGATACCACATCTTCACCCATTCATCTCTCTATAGACATATAGGTAGTTTCCATACCTTGGCTATTGTAAATAATGCTGCAATGAACATTAAAGTGCAGATATTTCTTTGATATATTGTTTTAAACTCTGGTATATGCCCAGCAGTGGGAATGCTGGATCATATAACTCTACTTTTAATTTCTTGAGGAACATCCATACTGTTTTTCATAGTAGTTGTTATCAGTTTACATTCTCACCAACATTGCATAAGAAATCCCTTTTCTTTACCTCCTTGAAAAATGTGTGAACTCTTGTCTTTTTAATGAGAGACAGTCTAACAGTTAAGATTGTGGTTTTCAGTCTGTCTGCTCTCTGATGGAGAAGGATAAGAGGCTTATGGAAGATTCCTGATGGGAGAGACTGACAGAGGGGGAAACTGAGTCTTGTTCTGATGGGCAGGGACATGCTCAGTAAATCTTTAACCCGATTTTCTGTTGATGGATGGAGCTGTGTTCCCTCCCTGCGATTTACCTGGGGCCAAACTATGGTGGAGGTAATGAAGATAATGGCAACCTCTTTCAAAAGACCCCACGCATGTACTGCTACACTCAGTGCCCCAACCCTGCAGCAGGCCACCACCAACCCACGCCTCCACTGGAGACCCCCAGAGCCTCACAGGCAAGTCTGGGTCAGTCTCTTGTGAGGTCACTGCCCCTTTCTCCTGGGTCCTGGTGCACAAGGTTCTGTTTGTGCCCTCCAAGAGTCTGTTTCCCAGTCCTGTGTAAGTTCTGGTAGCTCTATGGTGGGGTTAATGGCAACCTCCTCCAAGAGGGCTTGTGCCATACCCAGGTCTGCTGCACCCAGAGCCCCTGTTCCTGTGGCAGTCCACTGCTGACCCGGACCCCCACAGGAGATGCTGAAACACAGTTCTGTCTCAGTCTCTGTGGGGTCCCGGGGACCTGATGTGCCCAAATCTGTATGCATGTCAGGAAGCAACAGTTAGAACTGGACATGGAACAAGAGATTGGTCCCAAATAGGAAAAGGAGTATGTCAAGGCTGTCTATTGTCACTCTGCTTATTTGACTTATATGCAGTACATCATGAGAAATGCTGGGCTGGATGAAGCACAAGCTGGAATCAAGATTGCCAGGAAAAATATCAATAACCTCAGATATGCAGATGACACCACCCTTATGGCAGAAAGCAAAGAACTAAAGAGCCTCTTGATGAAAATGAAAGAGGAGAGTGAAAAAGTTGGCTTAAAGCTCAACTTTCAGATAACAAAGATCATGGCATCTGGTCCCATCACTTCATGGCAAATAGATGGGGAAACAGTAGAAACAGTGGCAGACTTTATTTTGGGGGCTCCAAAATCACTGCAGATGGTGACTGCAGCTATGAAATTAAAAGACGCTTACTCCTTGGAAGGAAAGTTATGACCAACCTGGACAGCATATTAAAAAGCAGAGACATTACTTTGCCACCAAAGGTCCATCTAGTCAAGGCTATGGTTTTTCCAGTGGTCATGTATGGATGTGAGAGTTGGACTATAAAGAAAGCTGAGCGCTGAAGAATTGATGCTTTTGAACTGTGGTGTTGAAGAAACTCTTGAGAGTCCCTTGGACTGCAAGCAGATGCAACCAGTCCATGCTAAAGGAAATCAGTCCTGAATATTCATTGGAAGGACTGATGCTGAAGCTGAAACTCCAATACTTTGGCCACCTGATGTGAAGAGCTGACTCCTTGGAAAAGACCCTGATGCTGGGAAAGATTAAACGCGTGAGGAGAAGGGGATGACAGAGGATGAGATGACTGGATGGCATCACCAACTCAATGGATATGAGTTTGAGTACACTCTGGGAGTTGGTGATAGACAGGGAGGCCTAGCATGCTGCAGTCCATGGGGCTGCAGAGAGTTGGACACAACTGAGTGACTGAACTAAACTGAACAGTTATGAGGTGATCTCGTGGTTTTGATTTCCATTTCCATGATGGTTAGTAATTGGAGCACTTTTTCATGTTGGAGCATGAAATTAGTGATTGGAACACTTCCCCTGTTGACCGTGGATGTGTTCTTTGAAAGAATGTCTATTCAGGTCCTTTTCCCCCTTTTATTTTTTTTCTTAATATATATTTTATTGAAATATAGTTGACTAACAATGTTGCAGATGTATAGCAAGGTGATTCAGTTTTATACACATATATATTATATATATATATGTATATATATTACACACACATATATGTTGTTTTTCAGATTATTTTCCATTATATGTTATTACAAGATACTGACTATAGTTCCCTGTGATATATAGTAAACCTCTGTTGCTTGTTGCATATCTAATTTTTTAAATTAGAACTCTAGCATTCTATTCATACTAGTCAAACAAGTGGAATCAAAATGTCATAAATTTTTTAGTTAGGCAAAAGTTGATAAGTTTTCTAATATATATATATTATACATACTATTTATATATATATATATGTATGCAAAAACTTTTCTAATATGCTTGATAAAGACTTGATAAAGAACATCAAAAAGAAAAAAGAAGAGATGGAGAAGTTGGAAAACATAAACTAAATGAAATGGGAGCACTGAATATGAAATAGAAAAAGTGAAACAAACTGGATAAAAGTAAAAGATCATCATATAGTCCAGTGATTTTTAAACATAGCTGCTCATTAGAAACATATCTGGAGCTTTGGAGAGAAAAGGCAATATCTGCTGAAATCTCCTAACTTTTGCTTGTCTGGAAAATTTTTGATTTCTCCCTCAAATCTGAGTGAGAGTCCTGCTGGGTAGAGTATTCTTGGTTGTAAATTTCTTCCTTTTCATCACTTTAAATGTATCATGTCATTTCCTTCTGGCTTGAGTTTCTGTTGAGAAATCAGTTGATAACCTGATGATATTTTCCTTGTATGCTGTTGTTTTTCCCTTGCTGCTTTTAATATTTTTATTTGTGTCTTTAATTTTTGTCAGTTTGATCCGTGTGTCTCAGTATGTTCCTCCTTGAATTTTTCCTGCCTGGAACTCTCTGTGCTTTCTGGACTTGGTTGAGTATGTCCTTTCCCATGTTAAGGAAGTTTTCAGCTATTATCTCTTCAAATATTTTCTCACATTCTTCCTCTCTTTCTTCTCCTTCTGGGACCCCTATAATGCAAATGTTGGTGCATTTAATGTTGTCCCAGAGATCTCTTGGGCTGTCTTCATTTCTTTTCAGTCTTTTTTCTATTTTCTGTTCTGCAGCAGTGATTTCCACCTTTCTGCCCTCCAGATCATTTATCCGTTCTTCTGCCTCAGTTATTCTGCTATTGATTCCTTCTAGTGTATTACTCACCTATGTTTGTTTGTTCTTTAGTTCTTCTAGTTCAGTTCAGTTCAGTTCAGTTGCTCAGTCATGTCTGGCTCTTTGCGACCCCATGAACCGCAGCACACCAGGCCTCCCTGTCCATCACCAACTCCCAGAGTCCACCCAAACCCATGTCCGTTGAGTCGGTGATGCCATCCAACCATCTCATCCTCTGTCATCACCTTCTCCTCCTGCCCTCAATCTTTCCCAGCATCAGGGTCTTTTCCAATGAGTCAGCTCTTCGCATCAGGTGGCCAAAGTATTGGAGTTTCAGCTTCAACATCAGTCCTTCCAATGAACACCCAGGACTGATCTCCTTTAGGATGGACTGGTTGGATCTCCTTGCAGTCCAAGGGACTCTCAAGAGTCTTCCCAACACCACAGTTCAAAAGCAGGTCTGTAGTAAACATTTTTTGCATCTTTTCCATTGTTTTCCTGAGATCCTGGATCATCTTCACTATCATTGTTCTCAGTTCTTTTTCTGGAAGGTTGCCTATCTCTACTTCATTTAGTTGTTTTTCTGGGGTTTTATCTTTTCCCAACATCTGGGACATAGCTGTCTGCTTTTTCATCCTGAAAAGACCCTCATGCTGGACAAAGATTGAAGGCAGGAGGAAGGGATGACAGAGGATGAGATGGTTGGATGGCATCACTGACTCAATGGACATGAGTTTGAGCAAGCTCCAGGAGATGGTGAAGGACAGGGAAGCCTCGCGTGCTGCAGTCCACGGGATCACAAAGAGCCGGACATGACTGAGCAACTGAACAACAGCAGCAGCATCCTGATTAACTTTCTGTAATGTGGTTTTTGTTCTAGCCACTATGGGATTGTGGTTTCCGGCTAAGAGGCTTTTGTAAGCTTCCCAATGGGAGGGACTGGTGGTGGGAAAAATTGGGTCTTGCTCTGGTTGGCAGGGCCAATCTTGTTAGTTGTTTGGCCTGAGGCAACCCAGCCATGGGGTCTACTGGCTCTCTGGTAGGGTTGATGGTGACCTCCAAGAGGGCTTTCACCAAAGGGGACGTTCCAGGACTGCTGCTGCCCGGGCCCCTGTCCCTGGAGTGAGCCCCTGCCAATGCACACCTGCACAGGAGCCCCTCCAGCACTCGCAGGTTATGGTTCAGTTTTGGTTCAGTCTCCTGTGGGGTCACTGCTTCCTTCCTCTGGGTCTTGGCGCACACAACATTTTGTTTGTGCCCTCCAAGGTTGGAGTCTCAGTTTCTCCCCAGTCCTGTGGAAGTCCTGTAATCAAATCCTGCTGGCCTTTAAGTTCAGATTTCCTGGGGATTCCCAGTTCTTTTTGTTGGATCCCCAGGCTGAGAAGCTTGACGTGGGGTTCAGAACTTTTACAATAGTGGGAGAACTTTGCTATTTCTGTTCTCTAGTTTGTGGACCACCCACCTGGTGGGTATGGGATTTGATTTTATCATGATTGTGCCCCTCCTACCATCTCACTGTGGCTTCTTCTTTGTATTTGGATGTGAGATATCTTTTTTTGGTGGGTTCCAGTATTCTCCTGTCAATGTTCAACAGCTAGTTGCAGTTTTGGTGCTTTCTCAAGAGGAGAGGCGTGCATGTCCTTCTACTCCACCATCTTCCTTTGCCCCCTTTTAAAATCTGGTTATTTGTTTGTTTGCTATTGAGTTGTATAAATTCTTTATACTGTTTGACTATTAGCCCCTTTAGAGATATACAGTTTGCAGATATTTTCTCCCATTACTAGATTGCCTTTTCATTTGTTGACTGTTTCTCTACTGTGCAGGAGCTTTCAGTTTAACTTAGCCTCACTTGTTTATTTTTTTATTTTATTACCTTTGCTTCTGGTGTCATATAAAAAAAAAAAATCATTGCCAAGATCAATTCAAGGAGTTTTTTCCCCTAAGTTTTCTTTTAAGAGTGTTATGTTTTCAAATCTTATATTTTAACCTTTAATCCATTTTGAGCTATTTTTTTGTGAGTGATATCAGATAGGTGTTCAATTTTATTCTTTTGCATGGAGATATCCAGTTTTCCCAACTCCATTTATTGAGGAGACTGTACTTTACCCATTGAGACTTTGTGGTTATCCTATCAAATACTAGTTGGCCAGATATGTGGCAGTTTATTTCTGGGCTCTCTATTCTGTCTTATTGGTCTGTGTTTATGCCAGTACCGTACTGTTTTGCTTACAATATAGCTTTGTAATACAGTTCAAAATCAGAAATTGTGAGACCTCCAACTTTATTCTTCTTTCTCAAGATTGCCTTGGCTGTTCAGGGTCCTTTGGAATTCATACATTACTTTAGGATTTTTTTTTTCTTCTGTTTTTCTGAAAAATGTCATTGGAATGTACAGGGATTTAATTGACTCCATAGATCTCTTTGGTTATTCGGACATTTTAGCCATAGTGATTTTTCAATCCATGAACATTGGCTATCTTTCCATTTATTTGTATCTTTGTCAATTTCTTTCTTTCAGTGTCTTATAGTTTTCAGTGTAAAGGTCTTTTACCTCCTTGATTAAATTTGTTCATAAGTATTTTATTTCTGATACCACAGATTGGTGGTTGCCAGAGGTGCATTTTGGGAGGTGGGTCAAATGGGTGAAGGTGGTCAGAAAGTACAAACTTCCCAGTTATAAGATAAATAAGTCCTTGGTTTGTGATGTATACTGTGGTTAACAATTCAACGAGTATATTTGAAAGTTGCAGAGAATAAATCTTAAAAGTTCTCCTCACAGGAAAAAAATTATAAGTGTGTGGTGATGGATGTAAACTAAACATTATGTAATCATTCTCTCTCTATATATATATATAAAAGCATTATGTATACTTAAACTAGTACAATGTTGTACACCAGCATGTAGGAAATATTAGAAGTTACAAGCCACAAGTATGATAATGGTGGCTTTTATATTTACCTACATAGATACATTTTCCGGAGTTCTCTGTTAGTACAGGCTTGAGTTACTGTCTAGTGTCTTTTCCTTTTATCCTGAGAGACTCTCTTATCATTTCCTATAACAAAGAAATAATAGTGACAAACTCCTCTAACTTTTGTTGATCCAGGAATGTCTTAATTCTTCATTAACCAGTCCCTGGTTGCTTTAAGTTTTGCATTAAATTATGAAGTTTGAATTAGTTGATCTTTCAGCCTTTTGACAGTTTATTATATTTGTTTCAGGAAGGGACTAATTCTTTGAGCAATCTACCATTTTCTATGGTATCACTTTTGCATTCTCTTCTAATATGTGCTTTATTTTATGCTAATCTCATTTTTATTTTAAGTTACTGTTTTTGTTTCCTGGGGCTTAGGGGAATAAAAAGAGGTCAATGATATACAAAGTAGTATCATGTACTTTTTGTTATGTTTGCCATTTCCTACCTCAAAAAACTATTATTACCGTGTTTCAAGTTCTCTCACTACCTCTATTGTACTGGTTAAATTATCAATGAATTATTTTGTGTATTTAAGATAAAGCCAAATGGTAACACTGGATCTCATTTTATTATTATTTGTAGCTATCAATAATGCTGAGTTTAAAAATTATAGTGATACTTATTTTTTCTATTCACCTTCTCTGGTCTGTTTTTACTTCAGAGTTCACCTTGTTACTATTGCACAAAGGAAAATTTAAATAGACCTTCTGGTTTAGGTAAGTTATTATGTGTATATATACTTGTAATTTTCAAATATTTAGTGAAATTGAGAACATAAACTCATGTAAAGCAATTATTATCAAGAACTTTCTTCAAAATATTAATTACACTATGATGTTTGTGATTACTGATATGACAAAACTATGGAATTACAGTATTAGTGGGAAATCAAGCAAAACAAAATACAAATGGCCAAAAGATCCTAGATAGTATTTATTTTGCATGCATTATAATATTGCTAAGCCATTTATTACATTTATCTGTGTTTACAAACATTCTGGCTATATGTAGATATACCTAATGAAGAAGTTTTTCTAATTCAACAAATTGGTCTGTGATATCATTATGAAGACATACTTGACATATCAGTAAACGCAAAGGTAATAATCAAAATATTTAACAACCAGTACAGCATAAGCATGAAACAACGAGATTAGACAATGCTGTTGGATCAAAGGTCTGCAAGTCCCCTGCTGTGCCGTGTTGGGGTTGAAGGAAATGGGAAATTCCTATACTTTGGCCACCTGATGTGAAGAACTGACTCATTGAAAAAGACCCTGATGCTGGGAGAGATTGAAGGCAAAAGGAGAGAGGGTGGCAGAGAATGAGATGGTTAGATAACATCACTGACTCAATGGCCATGAATTTGAGCAAACTCCGGGAAACAGTGGAAAACAGAGGAGCCTAGTGTGCTACAGCTCATGAGGTCACAAAGAGTCAGACACAACTTGGCAACTGAGCAACAATAACAACAGAAATGTTTTAATATTTAACAATTGGGGCAGTTCTATGACTGTGTAATAACTGAATATCCATCCAGAGGAGACTGTAGAAATCTAATTAAAATGAAGACAGAATAAGAATATAACTCAAACACTTGACAGAAGATGAGCAAGCAAAAACATTTCTTTTGTAATATGAAAGCATCCTTGAGTTGTAGAGATTGTTCTTCAATTAGGAACTTAGAGAGAAATAGAAGCTGAAAAAATGTATTTAAAAAAATACAGGGAAAATACCAGATGAAATTGTGATTAAGAAGTATAATTTTAGAAGAAAGTTTCTGAAGTGGAAATTTGACTTACCTGAGTAGTTGATGTGGTGAAATGAAAATTATTAAAAATTAATGTTTTAGCCATATATGTTTTTGTATTTATCCATATGAATACATATGTATATGTATGTGTATATATGTTCTACACAATAATAACAATTCTAAGAACATATATTGTGGTACAGGAAACTATTTTAGAACATAGTATGTCAGTGTCTGGAATACTTTAAATGTCAGGAAAATTTTAAAGTACACCTAAATTATTATTTATCCTAGAAGAAAAAGTGACCATTTGGAATAACATTCAGGAGTAATTAAAACATCCTGGACGATTAGGATATTTGGAAACCCATAATGTGATTTCTCCAGAACTTTCATTGTAATATCCTTTGGGATATTCTAATCATTAAATTACTTTTGGAGTAAATCTGATAGAACAGCAAAGCAAGCTCCTTATTTTATTATTAATACTTCCAACTATTTCTTCAAAGGGTGAAATAGTGTATCAAGTAATAGAAACTATTGATGAGGGGGTACACTGATCTTACCCCTGCCTTGCCACTGATTAGCTATGGAACTTCAGTTCAGTTCAGGCGCTCAGTCATGTCCGACTCTTTGCGACCCCATGGACTGCAGCACACCAGGCTTCCCTGTCCATCATCAACTCCCGGAGCTTGCTCAAGCTCATGTCCATCAAGTCGATGATGCCATCCTACCATCTCATCCTCTGTCGTCCCTTTCTCCTCCTGCCTTCAATCTCTCCCAGCATCAGGGCCTTTTCCAATGAGTCAGCTCTTCGCATCAGGTGGCCAAAGAATTGGAGCTTCAGCTTCAGCATCAGTCCTTCCAATGAATATTCAGGACTGATTTCATTTAGGATGGCCTGGTTTGATCTTCTTGCTGTCCAAGGGACTCTCGAGAGTCTTCTCCAACACCACAGTTCAAAGGCATCAATTCTTTGGCACTCAGCTTTCTTTATAGTCCAACTCTCACATCCATACATGACTACTGGAAGAAAACCATAGCTTTGACTAGATGGACCTTTGTTGGCAAAGTAATGTCTCTGCTTTTTAATATGCTGTCTAACTTGGTCATAGCTTTTCTTCCAAGGAGCAAGCATCTTTTAATTTCATGGCTGCAGTCACCATCTGCTCTGAAACTTAGGCAACCATTTATCTTATAAAAGCCTTGATTTTTTTTCCTTTTTAAAAGTGAAAGAGTGGAACTAGATACCACCCCCTTGCAGTTGCCTTATATTGCCTTATAATCTTCATAACTTTGTAGACATTTCATATATATTAATTTATTTAGTCTTCATACAACCTTGTTAGGTTGACATTATTATCCTAGTTTTATAGATGAAGCAACTGAGGCATTGAATGGCTGAGTCATTTGACAATTCTGGAACAGAAGTCTGTGAAACAAGCCAGTGGCCCAATCTCCTCTGAAGAGTGAGGAGCCTTTATAAGCAGTGCCAAGTCAATTGAAAAGAACAAACAGAATTGGAAAGAGCATCTATGGTATATCTTTTAAAAAGTAAATGCTTAGGGAGAAAAACAGGGCTTATTTTCTTATTGTTCATTCCAGTTTGCTCTTGAGTAGGTTAACTTTTCTGGATTTTTCTCATTTTTTAAATGAGAAAGATGGTTTTAAGACTATTCAATCTCCAATTTTTCTAACAGTCTATATTCCTAAGTTTATATGTGACTAGATTCTTTTAAAAATGATTCAATTCCTAAATACATATTTTATATGATTTTATTATACTTTGCTTTACACTTTTCAGTTTATTTATGTAGATTAGTCTTATATAATTAACCTAATTCTCCTATGGATACATTATATAAAATGCAATATATATTAAAGAGTTTATTTAGTAAGGTTCCCATAGCACTCTTGTTAATAAATTCCTTGCATGATCATTACCTTTAAGCAAATTGGAGACATAGCTAGCCCAGTTCCTTTGCAGCTGCTTTCATTGATACCCTCTGGCTACTGATACGTATGTACATATATTTCAGCATACTACCGCAATTCATTGAAGAGAATGATTGTTTCACCCCGTGCTTTTATAAGCTCTTTAAGTTTATTATGTAAGAATCTTCTCTAGTGTCATGAATTGAGGAAATACAGACCTATTCATGAAAGATATCTAGAATGTAGGGTGTGTGTCCACACAGCTTTACAGAATTGGGTATGTATAGCAAATGTATGATGGAAGATCACCCAAATGACTGCCAGAGGATAGGCTAAAATGAGGCTCCAAGAAGGATTAGTAAAAGTGATCCTTTAAATATTGTCAAGCACATATGGGGAGAAGGCGATGGCACCCCACTCCAGTAGGCTTGCCTGGAAAATCCCATGGACCGAGGAGCCTGGTAAGCTGCAGTCCATGGGGTCGCTAAGAGTCAGACACAACTGAGCAACTTCACTTTCACTTTTCACTTTCATGCATTGGAGAAGGAAATAGCAACCCACTCCAGTGTTCTTGCCTGGAGAATCCCAGGGACAGGGGAGCCTGGTGGGCTGCTGTCTATGGGTCGCACAGAGTCGGACACGACTGAAGTGACTTAGCAGCAGCAAGCACATATGTGATAAGGTGCATAATCTTTAACAGCCACAAAAATATTCAGAATCACCTAGAGTATGGTGATTATTTTTTTTTAGTTTTTACTTCATTTTTTGAACTGGCATTAAGAGCCAGAAAAGTAGAAGTTGTCTATGGCCATACCACCCTGAACGCGCCCGATCTCATCAGAAAAGTGGAAGTATTCAATATATTGACTACAATGTGACTAAAAGACAATCTTTTATGTACATAAAGTACAGTGCAGGTACAGTGCATGTTGACATTTAACTTTAATAACTTAGTGTATGCGTTTTAACAATACTATTCAAATTAGTAGAGTCACTAAATGACAAACCTAAGGGTGCAGTGTGTCAGGGGCTAGAATAGGAGTAATGGTCAGTTTTCATTCCAGTCCCGAAGAAGGGCAGTGCCGGAGAATGTTCAAGCTGCTCTACAATTGTGTTCATTTTACATGTTAGTAAGGTTATGCTCAAAATCCTTCAAGCTAGGCTTCAGAAGTACATGAAGTGAGAAATTCCAGGTGTATAAATGGGGTTTAGAAAAGGCAGAGGAACCAGAGATCAAATTGCCAACATCTGTTGGATCGTAGAGAAAGCAAGGGAATTCCAGATAAACTACTTCTGCTTCATTGACTACACTAAAGCCTTTGACTCTGTGGATCACAACAAACTGGAAAATTCTTAAAGAGATTGGAATACCAGACCAGCTTACCTGTCTTCTGAGAAACCTGTATGTGGAGTCAAGAAGCAACAATTAGAACTGGACATAGAACAACTGACTGGTTCAAAACTGGTAAAGGAGTACAACAAGGCTGTATATTGTCACCCTGTTTATTTAACTTATAAGCAGAGTACATTGTGTGAAATGCCAGACTGGATGAATCTCAACCTGGAATCAAGATTGCTGGGAGAAATATCAGCAACCTCAGATATGCAGATGATACATCACTCTAATGGCAGAAAGTGAAGAAGAACTAAAGAGCCTCTTGAGGGTGAAAGAGGAGAGTGAAAAAGCTGGCTTGAAACTCAACATTCATAAAATGAAGATCATGACATCCAGTCCCATCACTTTCTGGCAAATAGAAGGGGAGAAAGAAGAAACAGTGACAGATTTTATTTTCTTGGGCTCCAAAATCATTGCAGATGGTAACTGCAGGCATGAAATGAAAGGATGCTTGCTCCTTGAAAGGAAAGCTGTGACAATCCTAGACAGTATATTAAAAAGCAGAGACATCGCGTTGCCAACAGAGGTGCATCTAGTCAAAACTATGGTTTTCCTGTAGTCATGTACGGATGTGAGAGTTGGACCATAAAGAAGGCTGAGCACTGAAGAATTGATGCTTTTGAATTGTGCTGAAGAAGACCCTTGACAGTCCCTTGGATTGCAGGGAGATCAAACCAGTCAATCCTAAAGGAAAAAACCCTTATTGGAAGGACTGATGCTGAGGCTCCAATACTTGGGCCACCTGATGCAAAGAACTGACTCATTGGAAAAGACCCTGATGCTGGGAAAGACTGAAGGCAAAAGGAAAAGTGGGCAGCAGAGGATAAGATGGTTAGATATCATCACCAACTCAATGGACGTGAATCTGAGCAAACTCTGGGAGACAGTAAAAGACAGGGAAGCCTGGTGCGGGGCAGTCTGTGTGGTTTCAAAGAGTCGGACACCACTTAGCAACTGAACAACAACAAAGATGGTAAAATTAACAGCAAAACTTACATTCATTTGTGCTTGTTATGTCCCAGACACAGTGTTAGATGCTTTAGCCTGTACATGACACAACCCTGTGAGATAGGATCGTCACCCTTTGACAGATGAGGAAACTGAGAAAGAGAGAAGCAGGATAACATGTCCAAATTTAGGTGGTTGGTTAGTTGCAGAGACTGAGTCTAGGCAATCTGGCTTAGAGCCTGTTGCCTTAACTGTTGTGCTACACAGTCACTAGAGACGTGTCTGAATAACTTGTTTGTCAAATGCCACAAGGGCTGACTTTATATTATTTTTTTCATTCTTTTTCAGATAAGTTAGTGCAAGATAAAGCCTGTGGACAGAAAAATACAAATAGAAAAGGAAAATCAGTAAGCATATTGATATATCCTTTAAAACTCATTGTTAAGATTTTATATTATTTTGAACTAATTAATATTTATTGTATATCCTGTCATCAAAAGGCATATACTTATATAGTATAATATATGTAGTAGAAAACTTAGGAATTTTTGCCTAGCTAAAAAATTTGTGACATTTTGATTCCACTTGTTTGACTTAGTCTGAATAGAATGCTAGATTTCTAATTTATATTCACTCAAAATTTTTATATAGTTCCATGTATTTTGGCATCTGATATTACTACTAAAAGACTAGAAAGTACCTTAGTGATTTTCTTTTAAAAAAAATTTGAATGAGGCTTGAAATTTCAATCCAGTTCTGAGAATATAAAGAAATACTATGTTGTGTTAAAAAAAAAAAAAAAACAGGAAATTAACATGTGATACAGTACTATTAATGGGCTTCACTGGTGGCTTAGCGTAAAGAATCTTCCTGCATTGCAGGAGACACAGGAGACCAGGTTCTATCCCTGGGTTGGAAAGATCCCCTGGAGGAGGACATGGTAACCCACTCCAATTTTTTTGCTTGGAGATTCTCATGGACAGAAGAGCCTGGCAGGCTACAGCTCATAGGGTTGCAAAGAGTCAGACACGTCTGAAGCAACTGAACGCACACACATACAGTATTATTAAATAAAGTACAGATTACGTTCAAATCTCACAAAATGTGATGCTACTGTCCATTATTTGTTTTCATACTTTATTCAAGACTCCACATTGTATTTAGTTGCTCCATGCAACAAATTCTGGTAAATTCTCTTTTCATCTTTATTCTGTTAAAATATTTTCTTATTTTCCTTGTATGGCTTCTTGGATACATCCATCATTTCAAAGTGGACATTTAATTTCCAAATAGATAGGGTTTGTAAAGTATCTTTGATATGAATTTCTAATTTTAATGTTAAATCCTCATTGGTTTGCTTTCCTCTCTGCAGTCACCTTTTGTGGTCTTTTAGCCTTCTAACTTTATTGAGGCTTTCAATGGCTAAGTCAAAGGTCTCTCTTGGTAAATGTCACATTGCTCTTGAAAATATATGCCTTATTTTCATATATCTTTTGATATTGATTTCTAACATAATTCCACTGTGTTAAGAGAACGTGATTTCTAACATAATTCCACTGTGATAAAAGAACAGACTCTGTATGATTTCAATACCTTTAAACCATGAAACTTTTGCACCTTATTTTAGGTCCTTGGATATGTTCCAGCGTCTCCTAATTTATAGTCTATGGGAACTTGAATAGAATTTGTATCCTATTTTGTGAAAATTGTATAAATCTTAATTATGTTAAAAAAATAAAATAAATACCTCTAAATAGAGGATTATTAGGCAGAGAAATGGAAAAGTATATAGTACCATGGTAACCATAGAATTAACTAGATAAAAGACTTACTAAATTAATCAAGATACTAACACAGTCATCTCAGGAAGAATTGAGTACAGACAATAGAAAAAGTGTTCATTTATATGAATAACTGCATTTAATTCATTATATTAAAGGTTCTTTCCACCTAAATAACCTGAAGTTTACTTACATCTCATGAAAAGACTTCAGCATTCTATTAGTAAAATATTTTCATTAAAGCTGTCTATTGGTGAAAATCATTCAAATAAAAAAAGAAAGCATATACTCTATCACTATGAATTTATTACCTTATTATAAGTAAAGTTTACTTATATTATTTGTCATGGTTTATTATAAACTTATAAATTATTGTAAAGCAATATAAATAAATATAACATTAATTTTAACAAGTTATACTATTTAATTCTGCCTCTCCCAAATTGTTTTAATAGGCAACTCACAGTAGCATCAGGAAAGCATAGACCATCTCTGCCCAGCTACCTACAAAGTTTCCATTCAGACCGGAGTAAATCCAGATTAGTTTCTATTATATATTTCTTCTAGTAGGAAAGGACAAGAGAAACAAGCTCTACTTTACAAAAATGTCTTAAAATCTATTAATGATATAATATTAACTTAATTATTTCATAAATGTACTACCCAAAACCAGGATTTTTTAGGGATCTTCATAAAACTTAAACCTTTATAACCATGGTTCAATTCCTCTCCCTAACTAAATGTTTATAACTGACATCTTAATACTCATTGGCCCAATTCTTCTAGCTATGGCATTTCTCATATTACCTGAAGAAAGTTTTCGGTCTCATGTAACTTCAAAAAGGACCAAATATTATTGGACCATATGGTGTAGTATATCCCACTGCCAATGCAATCAAACTGTTCATTAAAGAATGGCTATGACCAGCTACTTGATACATCATCTATCGCCATATTTATTATTGTATCGTCTTAACTCTAACCTTAGCCTTAGCCATATGAATCCCTCTACCTATACGTTATCCTCTCATCAACAAAAATCTAGGGGTATTCTTACTAGCTGTGTCAAGCCTAGCCATCTGTTCTATTCTGTGAGGTGGATGAGCTTATTATTCAAAATATGCTCTAATTGGATCCCTAGGAGCAGTGGCACAAACAGTATGATGTGAAGTAACACTACAAATTATCCTTTTATCAGTCCTTTTAGTAAATAGATCTTTTACCCTCTCAACTTGCATCACAACACAAAAACATCTATGATTAATTTTTACATCATCATGACCTCTAGCCATAATATAATTTATTTCAGAATAAATTGTATTTATCTTACAGAAACTAATTGAATCCCTTTGATATAACAGGAGAATTAGAACTTTTATCTGCCTTTAACATAGACTATGCAACAGGCTCATTCATTATATTTTTCCTATCAGAATATGCCAACATCTATCATAATAAACATTTTCACAACAGTCCTATTTCTAGGAGCATTCCATGATCCCCATACACCAGAACTATACACAATGAATTTTATTATCAAAACACTACTATTAACACCCATGATTCTCAACCCCTAACTCATACATCTATTTTGAAAAAATTTTCTATAACCAACACTAACCTCGTGTATATGATATATTTCACTACTGAACATAAAATCAAACATCCCTCTACAAACATAAGAAGTATGTCTGATAAGAGTCACTTTGACAGAGTAAATAATAGAAGTTTGAATTCTCTTGTTTCTAGAATTATAGGAATTGAACCTACCCTTAAGAATTCAAAATTCTTCCTGCCACCACATTTCACTATATTCTATAGTAAGGTCAACTGCATAAGCCATTGGACCCATACCTTGAAAATATTGGTTTATAGCCTTCCTTTACCAATAAATCCCATTATCTTTATCATTATCTTAATAACCATTATTTCAGGGACCGTAGTTGTAATAACTAGTTCATACTGATTACTTATTTGAACTGGATTCGAAATACATTAGCTGTCATCCCTATTCTAATAAAAAACTTTAACTCACGAGCCATAGAAGCATCAGCTAAATATTTCTTAACACAGGCCATCAGATCAGTATTACTTATAAATAGCCTACCATATTCTGGTCAATGAACCGCTGTAAACATCTTTAATCCAACAGCATCAATAATCATAACAATAGTTCTAGTCATAAATTAGGACCATCCCCATTCCACTTCTGAGCACTCACAGTCACACAGGGCATTTCACTAACAGCAGGGTTGATTCTACTAGTAAAACCCAAACTTGCACCATTATCCACATTGAACCAAGTCACACCATCCATTAACCTAAACTCACTACTAATCCTCCCCACACTGTCAGTCATGACTGAACAATGAAGCAGCCTGAATGAAACCCAGCGACAAGATATCAGAGCTTATTCATCAGTCACTCACATGGGATGGGTAACAGCCATCATATAATGCGACTCTACCAACCCTAAACCTACTGATTTACGTTATAACAACACTCACTATATTCACATTGCTCATTCACAGCTCAGCCACCACTGCATTATCATTGTCACACACCTGAAACAAAACACCCATCATTACAAGCCTTATCCTCACCATTCTGTTACCAGTAGCAGGCATCCTGCCACTATCAGAATTTGTACCCAAAAGAGTAGCTATTCAAGAAATAACAAAAATAAGCACGTTATGTTACCTACACTATTAGCCACCGTAGCACTACGTAGCCTGCATTTCTGCATACAACTTAAATATTCTACATCTCTAACCATATTTCCATCAGTCAATAACGTAAAAGTAAAATGACCATTTGAATATATAAAACAACTTTTCTACCAATAATAGCTGTAATATCTATATTACTTTTTACCCCTCACACCAATCCTTTCAGTACTGGAATAGGAATTTAGGTTAATACAGACCAAGAGCCTTCAAAGCTATAACCACGTATAATTTCCTTAATTCCTGTACAATAAGAATTGCAAATCTCTATCCTATATCAACTGAATGCAAATCAAACCCTTTAGTTAAGCTAAATCCTTATGAGATTAGTGGGATTACATACCCACAAAATTTTAGTAAACAGCTAAATACTCTTGGGGCTTCCTTGGTGGCTCAGTTGCAAAGAATCTGCCTGCCAGTGTAGGAGATGTGGGTTTGATCCCTGGGTTGGGAAGATCCCCTGGAGTAGAAAATGGCAACCTGTTCCAATATTCTTGCCTGAAAAATTCTGTGAACAGAGGGATCTGGCAGGCTATAGTCCATGGGGTTATAAAAGAGTTGGACACAAGTTAGCAACTAACCAACAATAAAATACTCCAGTCAACTGGCTTCTGTCTACTTCTGCCACTGGGGGGGTGGGGGGTGGGGGGGTGGGGAGGCAAGAAAAGCTCCAGCAGAACTGAGGCTGTTTCTTTGAATCTGCAGTTCAGTATGTTTAATTCGCCACAGGACTTCACAAAGAGAGGACTCAACCTCTGTCTTTAGGTTTACCATCTAATGCTTACTCAGCCATTTTTGCCTATGTTCATAAACCACTGATTATTCTCAACCAATCATAAAGAAATCAGCCACCTGTTTTTATTATTTGGTGCCTGGGCTGGAACAGTGGGTACTGCCAAAACCTGCTAATTAATGCTGAATTAAGTCAACCTAGAGCATTACTTGGGAATGATCAGATTTACAATGTAACTTTAACAGCCCACACACTTGTAATAATTTTCTTCATTATATATGATATACTTCATAGGTATCCCCTGGAGAAGGAAATGGCAACCCACTCCAGGATTCTTGCCTGGAGAATTCCACAGACAGAGGAGCCTGGTGGGCTACAGTCTATGGGGTTGCAAAGAGTCGGACACAACTAACACACACACACTTCATAGGTATATCATCTATACCTGTGATAATAGGAAGCTTTGGAAACTGGTTAGTTCCACTGATAATTGGATCACCAATATAGCCTTCCCTCATGAACAGCATATGCTTCTGGCTACTTCCACCCTCTTTCTTACTCTTATTTGCAGCTGGTGCAGGTACAAGCTGACCTGTATACCCACCTCTAGTCAAACACCTTGCTCATGCAGGAGTTTCACTTGATCTTACCTTTTTCTTCCCTTATATTTAGCAGGTGTTTCTACAATTCTAGGTGCTATTAATTTTATTACCACAATTATGAACATAAAAGCACTCACTGTACCTCAATACCAAACACTATTATTTGTGTGATCTCTCCTAATTATAGCTGTATACTATTATTATCATTGCCAACACTAGCACTGGAATTATCATACTACAAACAAACCAAAATCTAATAACAACCTTTTCTGACCCTGCAGAAGGAAGGGACCTCATTCTTTATCAATACCTGTTCTGATTTTTTGGTCACCCTGAAGTTTATATTCTTGTCTTACCTGGATTTGGAATAATCTTGCATATTATAACTTATTATTGAGGAAAACAGAGCCTTTGAGGCATAGTATATGGGTATATGGGCATATTATGAGCTGTGATATCTCTTAGGGTTTATCATATGAGCCAATCATATGTTTATTGTTGTTCTTGTGTGCTCAGTCATGTCCGACTCTTTGCAACCCCATGGAGTGCAGCACGCCAGGCTTCCCTGTCCTTCACCATCTCCCAGAGCTTGCTCAAACTATGTCCATTGGGTCAGTGATGCCATCCAACCATGTTGTCCTCTGTCCTCCCCTTCTCCTGCTTTCAATGTTTCCTAGCATCAGGGTCTTTTCTAACAAGTCAGCTCTTCGCATCAGGTGGCCAGAGTATTGGAACTGCAGCTTCAGAATCAGTCCTTCCAGTGAATATTCCAAGGGACTCTCAAGAGTCATATGTTTATAGTAGGCGAAGATGTTGATACCTGTGCATATTTTACACCAGCTCCTGTCGTTGTTGTTATTCCTGTAGGAGCACGAGTGTTTAGTGAAGTGACGTCGCTCAGTCCTGTCCGATTCTTTGCGACCCCATGGACTGTAGCCCACCAGGCTCCTCCGGCCGTGGGATTTTCCAGGCGAGGATACTGGAGTGGGTTGCCATTTCCTTCTCCAGCAGATCTTCCCGGCCCAGAGATTAAACCTGGGTCTCCCACATTGCAGGCAGATGCTTTACTGTCTGAGCTGCCAGCAAAGTCTGCAAGTATTTAACTGACTGGCAACTCTTCACAGGGGTAATATCAAATGATCCCCTGCTATATTATAAGCCTTAGGATTTACTCTCCTTTTTATAGTAGGTAGTTTAATAGGAATTGCTTTAGCTAACTCATCCCTAGAAACCACTCTTCATGATACATATTAGGTAGTTTCACATTTCCGTTATGTCCTATCAATAAGAAGTGGCATTCGCCATTATAGGAGGCTTCAGACATTGATTCCCACACACTTAACTCAGCATGAGCAAAAATTCATTTTGTAATTATATTTGTAGGCATAAATATAACTTTTTTCCCATAACATTTCCTTGATCTGTCTGGAATATCACAATGATATTCCTACTACCCTGATACATACACAACATGAAATACTATTTCATCAATAGGCTCATTCATTTCACTAACAGCAGTGATACTTATAATTTCTATAATCTGAGAAGCATTTGTATAAAAATGAGAGAGTTAACCACTGCAAACTTAGAGTGACTACATAGATGTTGTCTATGATATCACACATTTGAGGAACGAACCCACTTATATTACTTTAAAATAACTAAGAAAGGAAGGAATCAAGCCCCCTTTTAGTGGTTTCAAGCCAACACCATTATGTCTTTCTCAGTAAGTGTGATATTAGTAAAATTTACATAACTTTGTCAAAGTTGCAGGTGAAATCGTACACACTTCTATGGCATGTCCTTCCCAACACGGCTTTCAACATGCGGTGTCACCTGTTACAGAGGAACTTCTGTGCTTCCATGATCACATGTTAATAATCATATTTTTAATTAGCTCCTTAGTCATATGTATTGTTTCATTCGTGTTAACAACTAAGCTAACACATACAGGCACAATAAATGCACAAGAGGTGGAAAAAGTTTGAACAATCTTAGGAGCCATCATCCTAATTTTAATTCCCTTGCCATCACTATGAATTCTTTATATGATAGATGAAATAAATAATCCCTCTCTGACTATAAAACTATAGGACACCAATGACATTGAAGTTACGAATACACAGACTGTGAAGACTTTCATATATGATTCATACATCAGATCTAAAACCAGGAAAGCTGCAATTACTAGAAGTAGATAACCAAGTAGTACTATCCATAGAGATAAAAATCTGAACATTAATTTCCTCCAAAGATGTTTTGCACTGTTGAGCAGTTCCTTCTTTCAGCCACTCCAGGATGTGTAAAACAAGCAGCCCTAGACTATGGACAGTGCGCTAAAATTTGTGGGTCAAATCATAGTTTCATGACTGTTGTCCTTGAATCAGTTCCACTGAAATACTTTGAGAAATGATCTTCATCAATATTATAAATTCATTAAAAAACTAATTAACCTTTTAAGTTAAAGACTGGGTGTTAACTCTCCCCTTAATGATATGCCACAACTAGACACATCAACATGGTTTATTTCTATTTTTTTATTGTTTTCTTTTTTTAATTTATTTATTTTAATTGGAGGCTTCTTACTTTACAATATTGTAGTAGTTTTGCCATGCATCTATTTTATCAAAAATTCTAGTCTTAATCATTATATTCCAACTAAAATTTTAAAAATATACTTCAAACCAAGAAATAAAAATATACTAAAATGCAAAAACAACTCACCCTTGAGAAGCAAAATGAATGAAAATTTATTTGCCTCTTTCATTAACCCAACAATAATATAACGTCTTATTGTTGTATTAATCATTATATTCTCAAGTATTTTATTCCCCACAGCTAACTGACTAATCAACACTATGGTTTTACTCAACAATGATTAGTCCAACTTACATTGAAACAAATAATAGCTATTCACAACCACAAAGAACAGACCTGAACACTAATATGTATATCATTAGTATATGTATACATATATTAATATGTATATACATATAATACTAATATATGTATATGTGTAATATGTATAATACTAATATGTATATCAGTTATGCTTATATTTATTGATTTATTGTTTATTGGATCAACAGATATACAGGACTCATATCACATACATTTACACACACTATACAACTGTCAATAAGTTTAGATATAACAGTCCCTCTGTGAGCAGGAAATCTAATTACTGATTTCTGCCATAAAACCAAAATTTTATGGCAGGATTTTCACAGAATTTATGGCAAAACCCAAAAATTTCTGCCATTTTTTACTGCAAGGAATACCAGTTCCTCTTTTATTCAATCAATAGGCTTTGCTGTATGATTAACACCTAACATTATAGCAGGACATCTATTAATTCATTTAATTGGGGGAACAACTCTAGAACTACCAAATATTAGTAACACCACAGCCTTCATAATATTTAAGTAGAAAAGGAAAGATATACCCATCTGAATGCAAAGTTCCAAAGAATAGCAAGAAGAAATAAAAAAGCCTTCTTAAGTGAACATTGCAAAGAAATAGAGGAAAACAATACAATGGGAAAGACTAGAGAC
This sequence comes from Cervus elaphus, assembly GCF_910594005.1. Lineage (NCBI taxonomy): Eukaryota > Metazoa > Chordata > Mammalia > Artiodactyla > Cervidae > Cervus > Cervus elaphus. The sequence goes on from NC_057822.1 coordinate 44,046,192, forward strand.
CTCTTCAAGAAAATTAGAGATACCAAGGGAATATTTCATGCAAAGATGGGCACAATAGGACAGAAATGGTATGGACCCAACAGAAGCAGAAGGAATTAAGAAGTGGCAAGAATGCACAGAGGAACTGTACAAAAAAGGTCTTAATGACCTGGATAACCACGATGGTGTGATCACTCACCTAGAGCCAGATATCTTTGAGTGTGAAGTCAAGTGGGCCTTAGGAAGCACCACTATGAACAAAGCTAGTGGAGGTGATGGAATTACAGCTGAGCTGTTTCAAATCCTAAAAGATGATGCTGTGAAAGTGCTATACTCAGTATGTCAATGAATTTGGAAAACTCAGCAGTAACCATAGCACTGGAAAAGGTCAGTTTTCATTCCAATCCCAAAGAATGGCAATGCCAAAGAATGTTCAAGCTACTGCATAATTATGCTCATTTTACAAGCTAGCAAGCTAATGCTCAAAATCCTTCAAGTTAGGCCTCAACAGTACATGAACTGAGAAATTCCAGATGTACAAGCTGGATTTAGGAAAGGTAGAGGAACCAGAGATCAAATTGCCAACATCCATTGGATCATCAAAAGAGCAATAGAATTCCAGAAAAACATCTATTTCTGCTTCATTGATTATGTCAAAGTCTTTGACTGTGTTGATTACAACAAACTGTGGAAAATTCTTCAAGAGATGGGAACACCAGACCACCTTACCTGCCTCCTGAGAAACCTGTGTGCAGGTCAAGAAGTAATGGTTAGAACTGGACATGAAACAACAAGCTGGTTCAAAATTGGGAAAGAAGTACGTCAAGGCTGTATATTGTCACCCTGCTTATTTAACTTATATGCAGAATACATCATGAGAAACGCTGGGCTGGAGGAAGCAACAAGCTGGAATCAAGATGGCTGGGAGAAATATCAATAACCTCAGATATGCAGATGACACCACCCCTTATGGCAGAAAGTGAAGAGGAACTAAAGAACTTCTTGATGAAAGTGAAAGAGGATAGTAAAAAAGCTGACTTAAAAGTCAAACATTCAGAAAACAAAAATCATGGCATCCGGTCCCATCATTTCCTAGAAAATGGATGGGGAAGCAATGGAAACAGTGAGAGACTTTATTTTCTTGGGTTTCAAAATCACTGCAGATGGTGACTGCAGCCATGAAATTAAAAGATGCTTGCTCCTTGGAAGAAAAGCTATGACAGACCTAGACAGTGTATCAAGAAGCAGAGCCATCATTTTGTCGGCTGGTCTGTATAGTTAATGCTATCATTTTTCCAGTAGTCATGTATGGATTGAGAGTTAGACCATAAAGAAGACTAAGTGCTGAAGAATTGATGCTTTCACACAGTGGTGTTGGAGAAGACAGTTGAGAGTCCCTTGGACAGCAAGGAGATCAAACCAGTCAATCCTAAAGGAAATCAACCCTGAATATTCATTGGAATGACTGATGCTGAAGCTGATGCCCCAATATTTTGGCCACCTGATGTGAAGAGCCAACTCACTGGAAAAGACCCTGATGCTGGGAAAGATTGAGGGTAGGGGGAGAACAGGGTAACAGAGGATGAGATGGTTGGATGGCATCATCAGATCACTGGACATGAGTTTGAGCAAGCTCCAGGAGATAGTTAAGGACAGGGAAAGCTGGTGTGCTGCAGCCCATGGGCTCACGAAGAGTCAGACACAACTGAGCGACTGAACACAACAACAATCTTTGTTTTACTTGACTGTCTTTGAATTTGCCGTTGCCCTAATTCAAGCTTATGTATTCACCTGTCTAGTAAGTCTTTACTTATATGACAACACACAGTGACCCGCCAAACCCGTATCACATAGTAAGTCCCAGTTCTGACCCCTTACAGGCGCTCTCTCAGTGCTTCTAATAACCACAGGCCTAGTAACTTGATGTCACTTTAATTCAGTAATATTATTATCATTAGGCCTATTAACTGATACCTTAACAGTATAACAATTGTCCAAGAAAGCACTTTCTAAGACTACCATAGACCAGTTGTTCAAAAAGTACTTCAGTATGAAATAATCTTATTTTTATTTCAGAAGTCCTCTTTTTTTACTGGCCTTTTCTGAGCTTTCTATCACTCAGGTCTTTTTCCTACACCTGAATTACGTGGATGTTGACCACCAACAGGTATCCATCCTCTAAATTCACTAGAAGTGTAGCTCCTTATTGCCTCTGTCTTCTTAGCTTCTGGAGAATCCATCATCTGAGCCTAACACAGCCTTGTAGAAGGAAACCAAAAACATACTCCAAGCTTTTTTAAAAAGACATAAGCAAAATTAAAATGTCATCAATTCGAGTCAGTAGTGGAGTGGAAATGATAGAGGACAGAAGTAGTGAGCTTGAAAAAATATCAGTAGGATTTGCCAATCTGAACAACAGAATGAAGGTTAAACTGAAAAAAAACCAAACAAACACAACTTCTGGGATCTGTAGAACAATAACAATATGGCAATGGGAGTTGTCAATATTGTCAATAACAATATTCATACTCAGATTATTAGAATCCCAGAAGAAGAGGAGAGGGAAGGAGGAGGAGGAGAAAGAGAAGAAGGAGGAGAAATTATTCAAATAAATATTGGCTGAAAACACCCCAACATTGGTGGAAAACATAAACCTATGGATTAAAGAAGCTGAGCAAAGCCCAAAGAGGGTAACCCCAAAGAAATTCAAGGCGCACAACCATTATACTTCTAAAAATTAAAGAAAAAATGTCTTGAAAGCAGCCAGAGGGAAACAGTGAAATCTATAGGGAATAGAAACATACCATGGAATATCTATTTGAATGATAGTGATTTTCTCATTGAAAATCATGGAAACCAGAGGATGTGGTACAATATTTTTCAAGTATGAAAAGAAAAGAACTGGCAACTGTCAATTCTATGCCCAGCAATAATTCAGGAGTGATGGGGCAAAGAAGATATTCTTAGACAAAGGAAAACTAAGAGAATTTGTTGCTAGCAAACATACCCCTAATGAATACCTAAAGGAAATTCTTTAAAAGGAAAGAAAATGATAACAGAAAAAGGCTTGGAGCTGTAGAAGGAAAGAAACAGCAGAATGGGCAAATATTATAGCCATCCTAATTCTCATGGGTTTTTAAATAATATATAATCATTAAACCAAAGATTACAACACTACCTCCTGACCAAAATAATCTGCAGATGTGAAATGTAAGTAGGGGAGATACATAGGACAATTATTTTTTAAAAGTTGAGATGATTAAAATGCCTAAATGGAAGTAAGATTTCTGTACTTCACTCGAAGAGGTAAAATATCAATACCAGTAGATTGAAATAAGTGAATATATTATAATACCTAGGACAGCCATTAAGAAAACTGTAAAAAAAAATCTAAAAAACTATAAATCAATGTGGAATCCTAAAAAATATTCAAATAACCCACAATGAGGTAAGAAAAGAGAAAAAGGAATGAGAAATAGAGGAAACAAACAGGAAAAAAATAACTAAATGGCAGACTGGAGTCCCAACATGTCAATAATAACTGATATAGAAATTTAGTAAATGGTAAATGATCTAAATGCACCATTTAAAAGACATGGTTGGGAGAGAGCAGCCAAGATGGCAGAGTAGAAGGGCCCTGAGCTTACCACCTCTCATGAGTATACCAGTCAAAATAATCTGCAGAATAATCATCACTGAAAAAGATTGAAACCTACCAGAAAATAACCTACAGCTAAAGACATAAGGGCAGAACCACAATGAGACAGGTAGGGGAAGCAGACTCTGGATATAATCAAATCCCATATCCTTAGGTGGGTGATCCACAAACTAGAGATAATTATATTACAAAAGTTCTCCCCAGGAGAGTTCTGAGCCCCATGTTAGGACCTCAAGCCCAGGGTCTGGAACCAAGGAGAGGAGCCCCCAGAGCATTTGGCTTGGAAGGTCAGTGGGGCTTGATTGCCGGAAGCTCCACAGGATTAGGGAATACAGACTGCATTCTTAAAGGGTGCACACAAAATCTCACACACACTAAGAATAAGGGCAAAAGCAGTAATTTGGGACAAGGCTGGGCCAGACCTACCTGCTGGTTTTAGAGGGTCTCCTGGGGAGGAAGGGGCAGCTGTGGCCCACCATAGAGATATAGACACTGGTGGTGGATATATCGGAGAACATTCATTTACATGAGTTTTCCAGGCTGACGTTTTGGCACTATGATCTGGCCTCACCCAATAGACCACAGGCTTCAGGCCTGATGTCTCAGGCCTAACAACAAACCAGGTAGGGACACAGCCCTTCCCATCCACAGACAGGCAGCCTAGAGATTTCCTGAACCCAAAGCTGCCTCTAGACATGCCCTGAGACATGACCCTGCCCACTAGGGAACAAGACCCAGCTCCACCAGCCCTTCTTGCCAGGAAACGTGTACAAGTCTCTAGACAAGCCTCACCCACCAGGAGGTAGACATTAGAAGCACAAAAACCACAGTCCTGCAGATATAACATATACATGAATTGGAAAACTCAACATAGTAAAGATGTCAGCTCTCCCCAGACTGACCTTTAGATTTAATGTAATTTTTATCTAAATACCAGCTCTTTGTAAATATAGACAAAACCATTCTAAGATTTATATAGAAAGCACAGGTCCTAGAGTAGCTAGAGTCATCTTTAAAAAGAAGAAAATGGGAGGAATCACTTTACCCATATTAAGGCCTACTAGCTATAGTAATCAAGCTACAGTAGTCAAGAGTAAAGATAGTGTGGTATTAGAAGAGAGACACAAAGATCAATGGAACAGAATAGACATCCCTGAAACAGGCCCACAAAAGTACACCCAACTGATTTTCAAATGTGATGCAAAAGCAATTTAATGGAGGAATGATAGCCTTTTCAAGAAGAAGTGCTGAAGCTATTGGGACATCCATGGGCAAACAAAACCAAACCTTGTCCTAAGTCTCTTACCTAAGATAAAAAACAGTAATAAAATTAAGTGCTGGTGAAATGTGGAGAAATTGCTGATGGGAATTAAAAATTTTGTAACCGCTCCTGAAAACATTTTGGCAGTTTTTCAAAAACACTAACTATGCAACCTCCATGTAACCCAACAGTTATACTCTTAGGCATTTATCCTAGAAAAATTAAGTCTTACAATCACACACACACAAACACCCTGAACAAAATGTTCATAGAAGCCTTATTCATAGTAGCCAAAAAGTGGAGACAACACAAATATTCTTTAATTGGTGAATGGCTAAACAAACTATGCTACCTCTATGCCATGGGATAATACTCAACAATTCAAAGGAACACTGATACATACAACAACCTGGATGAAATTCCAGAGAATTACGCTGAGTGAAAAAAAAAAGCCAATCTTCAAATGTTATACACTGTATGAATTCTTTTATATGACATTCTTGAAATTATAAAAATACAGAGCAGGTTAGTGGTTGCCAGGCCTTAGGTAGGAGATGGAGGCAGGAAAGAAATGGCTGTGACTATAAAAGGACATTAGGGATCCTTGTGGAAATATTCTACATCTAAGCTGTATAATGTTAATATCCTGATCGATATTGACATTATACAGTTTTTCAAGATGTTACTATTGAGGGAACCTGGATGAAAGGTACATGGTCTCTCTGTGTTATTTCTTACAACTGTGTGAATCTACAATTATTTCAAAATAAAGTTTAAAAAATGTTTAAAAAAGAAAAAACTTACCTTAAATACTTTTCTTAAGGGTGGTAGTCACACTTGTGTATGAGAGATAAAACTAAATTAAGTTAAACAAGAAAAATTCAGTGGGTAACCTGTAAAACATAGGTTACATAAAATCAACAGACTTAGAAAGTTGAGAGGCTTTATCACCTAGGGCAACAGGATTGTGAATTGAAAACTGGAGTTCTAGAACAAATTGCTTAAAGTCTAAGCTAATTGCTTCATAAACAAGTCACAAAATCTTCAGACTTCTATGGTAAAATAAACTTTGACGTTTGAAGTTCAAAGAAGAGTTTTTTTTATGAGCCAAGGTACACAGTGTGTTGAAGAAATGCTGTATTTTGAGATAAACTTCTGGAATGCTAATGTGAACTGGAAAGGACTAACATCTCTTTCAATTCACAGCTGATTCAGGTGACAGTCTTTCAATGGTTCCTTCACATTTTTAGAGTCCCTTCCTAAATTAAGATTTTTTTAATATAGCATAATAAGTTTCTATCTAAACCCTGACAGTGACAGAATGTGAAATCCTTTCCCCAAAGGTCAGGATTCAAGAAAGGTAGGGGCAGGGAGGAGGGAATTTACCTACCAATGAAAGGCAGTGTTTGGTGATGGTAAGAGAATTAGGAATAGGAAACTAGGATATGGGAAAAAGAGCTTGGATTTTACAGAAAGAAATACCTAGGTTCAAATCCAAATTCTTCTACTACCATGGTCATATAACTTTAGGTAATTTACATCTGAGTTTCAGTTTTCTCACCTGCAAAATGATTATACTATCAAATATTTCAAAGAATTTAAAGAACTTGGAACATAATAGTCGCTTGCTAAATGGTATATATTTTCAGCTGTACAAGAATATGATAGGATAAATATGAGAAGCAGAATTATTGGATCAAAGTGAATGAGCATATTTGCTTTTGATAGATACTGCAAGATTATCCTTTAAACCATATTTACTTATTTGCATTTGTACCCAAAATGTAGGAAAATATCCATTATCTCACAGCCTGGTCATTTTTGTTTTTGTTAATTTGATGCACAAAAATGATACTCCATTGATATTTTAATTTGCATATTTCTGAGAATTAATGAGTGAAGAGTTTTCATGTGTTTATTACCCATTTGTATTTCTATTATTTGACCGTTTATAATCTCTGCTCATATTTACAAGTTGGGTTGTGTATGTGCTTATTTATGTGTGAAAATGCTTTTTATTTTTGAGTAACAACACTTTGTTATCTATGCTGTTTGTTACCTACATTTATTTTTACTTATTCACGGTCCTTATAGAAATTTGAAATGTTTATGTAGTCAAATCTGGCAGCTTTTCCTTTGTGGCTATTAGTTTACATCTTGTATAGAATATCCTTCCCCTCTCCAAGATTATGTCAGCATTTTCCTAGATGTTTTTCTGTGTATACTTTCTATATTTAAATATTTAATCCATCTATATTTGATGTTTTTGGTATGAGGTAAGGATCTATTGATAATTTTGCTGAAATGGATAGATAGTTGTCTCAATGCTATCTATTAATTGTGCATATAGTTAACAGGATTTTGTCTGTCAGTAACCCTTCTTGAGCGTATCATCTCTGCCCCAACTCTAATTGTTGGTATATTTGGCAAACTTGACACTATACCTCTGTGGCAACAAGGATGACCATGTAATTTGATATAAAAATATTTAGAGGCACTTCCCTGGTGGAATCTTCTCAGCCCAGAGATTGAACCCATATCTGTTGCATCTCCTGCACTAGCAGGTGGATTCCTTACCACTCTGCCACCTGGGAAGCCCAATAGTTAAACGCATACTGACTTCCACAGTGGCTGCACCAACTTATATTGGTTTGTTTCCCTCATTTTGTTTTCCCCTTGAGATATTATTGACACAACATATGTGTGAGGTGTACAATGTGATAATTTGATACATGTATATATTGCAAAATGTTTACCATATTAAGTTTAGCACCTCCATCCCCTCATATATTTACCTTCGTGTGTGTGTATGGTGATAACATTTAAAATTTACTCTTTTAACAACTTTCAAATATATAGTACAGTAATGCTAATTATAGTCACCATACTGTACATTAGATCCAAGAACTTATTATTCATCTTATAGCAGAGAGTTTGTACTATTTGACTGACTAGTTAGAATCCACATGTAAGTGAGAACATATATATCTGTCTTTCTCTATGACTTATTTCACTTAGTATAATGCCTTCCAGGTCCATGCATGTAAACCAGTAATTTCTTACTTTTTTTATCCATTCATTTGTCAATGGACGCATAAGTTATTTTCATGTCTTGACTAATGTGAATAAACCTGCTGTGAATGTGGAGTGCAGATTTCTCTTCAAGATAGTGTTTTCATTTCCTTCACGTATATGCCCAGAAGTGGGATTGATGGATCATATGGTAACTATTTTTAACCACCCCATAGTTAAACCCATGTGTGTGTGTGTATGTGCCCAGTCACTGAGTCATGTGTGACTCTTTGTGACCCCATGGACTGTAGCCCACCAGGGTCCTCTGTCCGTGGAATTTTCTAGGCATGAAAGTGAGCAAGTTGCCATTTCCTACTCCAGGAGATTTCTCAACCCAGAGATTGATCCCATGTCTCTTGCTTCTCCTGCATTGGCAGGCAGATACTTTACCATTGTGCCACCTGGGAAGCCCAATAGTTGAATCCATGCTGACTTCCATAGCGTCTGCACCAATTTACATTCCCACCAACTGTGCACAGGGGTTCCTTTTTCTCCAAAGTCTCACCAACACTTATTGTCCCCCATTGTCAACATCTTATATTACCATAGTACATTTGCCAAAACTTAAGAAACCAACATCAGTACATTACTAATAACACATCCAGATTTTATTTGGATCTCACTATTTTTTCCATTAACATTCTATTCCAGGTTTCAGTACAGAGCACCACATTATATTTAGTTGTCATGTCTTCCCAGACTCCTTGGGTCTATGACAGTTTCTCTGTTTTTCCCTGATTTTGTTTCTCTTTATGACTTAAAAAATCTTGATGAGCTCTGGCCAAGTATCCTGTATAATGTCCCCCAATATGTGCTTATCTAATAATGATCAGATTCATGAGTTTTAACAGAAATTGATGAAATATCCTTCCCAGCACATCACATCAGGATTCATGATATGGTAGTGATATTTGCCTTCACTACCTGTTTAGGTCTTTTTTGTTTGTTTGTTTATTATTATTTTTTTAAATTTTAATTGGAGGCTAATTACTTTACAATATTGTGGTGGTTTTTGCCATACATTCACAGTAATCAGCCATGGGTGTACATGTGTTCCCCATCCTGACCCTCCCTCCCACCTCCCTCCCCATCCCATCCCTCAGGGTCATCCCAGTACACCAGCCCTGAGCACCCTGCCTCATGCATTGAACCTGGACTGGCGATCTATTTCACATATGATAATATACATGTTTCAATGCTATTCTCTCAAATCATCCCAGCCTTGCCTTCTCCCACAGAGTCCAACAGTCTGTTCTTTACATCTGTTTCTCTTTTGCTGTCTCACATATAGGGCCATCATTACCATCTTTCTAAATTCTATATACATGTGTTAATATACTGTATTGGTATTTTTCTTTTTGACTTACGTTGTTCTGTATAATAGGCTCCAGTTTCATCCACCTCATTAGAACTGATTCAAATGCATTCTTTTTCTTTTTCTTTTTTTATTAGTTGGAGGCTAATTACTTTACAATATTGTAGTGGTTTTTGCCATACATTAACATGAATCAGCCATGGATTTACATGTGTTCCCCATCCTGAACCCCCCTCCCACCTCCCTCCCCATCCCATCCCTCTGGGTCATCCCAGTGCCCCAGCCCTGAGCACTTGTCTCATGCATCCAACCTGGACTGGTGGTATGTTTCACACTTGATAATATACATGTTTCAATGCTGTTCTCTCAGATCATCCCACCCTCACCTTCTCCCATAGAGTCCAAAAGTCTGTTCTATACATCTGAGTCTCTTTTTCGGTCTTCCATATAGGGTTATTGTTACCATCTTTCTAAATCCATATATATGCATTAGTATACTGTATTGGTGTTTATCTTTCTGGCTTATTCACTCTGTATAATGGGCTCCAGTTTCATCCATCTCATTAGAACTGATTCAAATGAATTCTTTTTAACGGCTGGGTAATATTCCATTGTGTATATATACCAGAGCTTTCTTATCCATTTGTCTGCTGATGGGCATCTAGGTTGCTTCCATGTCCTGGCTATTATAAACAGTGCTGTGATGAACATTGGGGTACACGTGTCTCTTTTGATTCTGGCTTCCTTGGTGTGTATACCCAGGAGTGGGATTGCTGGGTCATATGGCAGTTCTATTTCCAGTTTTTTAAGGAATCTCCACACTGTTCTCCATAGCGGCTGTACTAGTTTGCATCCCCACCAACAGTGTAAGAGGGTTCCCATTTCTCCACACCCTCTCCAGCATTTATTGCTTGTAGACTTTTGGATAGCAACCATCCTGACTGGCGTGTAATGGTACCTCATTGCAGTTTTGATTTGCATTTCTCTGACAATGAGTGATGTTGAGCATCTTTTCATGTGTTTGTTAGCCATCTGTATGTCTTCTTTGGAGAAATGTCTGTTTAGATCTTTGGCCCATTGTTTGATTGGGTCATTTATTTTTCTGGAATTGAGCTACAGGAGTTGCTTGTATATTTTTGAGATTAATTACTTGTCAGTTGCTTTGTTTGCTATTATTTTCTCCCATTCTGAAGGCTGTCTTTTCACCTTGCTTATAGTTTCCTTTGTGGTGCAAAAGCTTTTAATTTTAATTAGATCCCATTTGTTTATTTTTGCTTTTATTTCCAACATTCTGGGAGGTGGGTCATAGAGGATCTTGCTGTGATTTATGTCAGAGAGTGTTTTGCCTATGTTCTCCTCTAGGAGTTTTATAGTTTCTGATCTTACATTTATATCTTTAATCCATTTTGAGATTTTTTGTGTGTGTGTATGGTGTTAGAAAGTGTTCTAGTTTCATCCTTTTATGAGTGGTTGACCAGTTTTTCCCAGCACCACTTGTTAAAGAGATTGTCTTTTCTCCATTGTTTATTCTTGCCTCCTTTGTCGAAGATAAGGTGTCCATAGGTGCATGGATTTATCTCTGGGCTTTCTATTTTGCTCCATTGATCTGTATTTCTGTCTTTGTGCCAGTACCATACTGTCTTGATGACTGTGGCTTTGTAGTAGAGCCTGAAGTCAGGCAGGTTGAGTCCTCCAGTTCTTTTCTTCTTTCTCAAGATTACTTTGGCTATTCAAGGTTTTTTGTATTTCCATACAAATTGTGAAATTATTTGTTCTAGTTCTATGAAAAATACCGTTGGTAGCTTGATAGGGATTGCATTGAATCTGTAGATTGCTTTGGGTAGTATAGTCATTTTCGCAATATTGATTCTTCCAATCTATGGACACAGTATATTTCTCCATCTATTTGTGTCCTCTTTGATTTCTTTCATCAGTGTTTTATAGTTTTATATATATATGTTATATATATAACATATATATATGTTTTATATATAAGTCTTTTGTTTCTTTGGGTAGATATATGCTTTAGTATTTTTTGTTGTTATTGCAATGGTGAATGGTATTGTTTCCTAGATTTCTCTTTCTGTTTTCTCATTGTTAGTGTATAGGAATGCAAGGGATTTCTGTGTGTTAATTTTATATCCTGCAACTTTACTGTATTCATTGATTAGCTCTAGTAATTTTCTGGTAGAGTCTTTAGGGTTTTCTGTGTAGAGGATCATGTCATCTGCAAACAGTGAGTTTTACTTCTTCTTTTCCTATCTGGATTCCTTTTATTTCTTTTTCTGCTCTGATTGCTGTGGCCAACACTTCCAAAACTATGTTGAATAGTAGTGGTGAGAGTGGGCACCCTTGTCTTGTTCCTGACTTTAGGGGAAATGCTTTCAATTTTTCACCATTGAGGGTAATGCTTGCTGTGGGTTTGTCATATATAGCTATTATTATGATGAGGTATGTTCCTTCTATTCCTGTTTTCTGGAAAGTTTTTATCATAAATGGATGTTGAATTTTGTCAAAGGCTTTCTCTGCATCTATTGAAATAATCATATGGTTTTTATCTTTCAATTTGTTAATGTGGTGTATTACATTGATTGATTTGTGGATATTAAAGAATCCTTACATTCCTGGGATAAAGCCCACTTGGTCATGATGTATGATCTTTTTAATATGCTGTTGGATTCTGTTTGCTAGAATTTTGTTAAGGATTTTTTCATCTATGTTCATCAGTGATATTGGCCTGTAGTTTTCTTTTTTTGTGGTATCTTTGTCTGGTTTTGGAATTAGGGTGATGGTGGCCTCATAGAATGAGTTTGGAAGTTTACCTTCTTCTGCAATTTTCTGGAAGAATTTGAGTAAGATAGGTGTTAGCTCTTCTCTAAATTTTTGGTAGAATTCAGCTGTGAAGCCATCTGGTCCTGGACTTTTGTTTGCTGGAAAATTTCTGATTACAGTTTTGATTTCTGTGCTTGTGATGGGTCTGTTAAGATCTTCTATTTCTTCCTGGTTCAGTTTTGGAAAGTTATACTTTTCTAAGAATTTGTCCATTTCTTCCAAGTTGTCCATTTTATTGGCATAGAGCTGCTGGTAGTAGTCTCTTATGATCCTTTGTATTTCAGTGTTGTCTGTTGTGATCTCTCCATTTTCATTTCTAATTTTGTTGATTTGGTTTTTCTCCCTTTGTTTCTTGATGAGTCTGGCTAACGTTTTGTCAATTTTATTTATCTTTAAAAAAAAACACAGCTTTTAGCTTTGCTGATTTTTGTTGTGGTCTCTTTTGTTTCTTTTGCATTTATTTCTGCCCTAATTTTTAAGATTTCTTTCCTTCTACTAATCCTGGGGTTCTTCATGTCTTCCTTCTCTAGTTCCTTCAGGTGTAGAGTTAGATTATTTATTTGATTTCTCTCCTGTTTCCTGAGGTAAGCCTGTATTGCTATGAACCTTCCACTTAACTGCTTTTACAGTGTTCCATAGGTTTTGGGTTGTTGTGTTTTCATTTTCATTCGTTTCTATGCATATTTTGATTTCTTTTTTGATTTCTTCTATGATTTGTTGGCTATTCAGAAGTGTATTATTTAGCCTCCATATGTTTGAATTTTTAATAGTTTTTTCCCTGTAATTGAGATCTAATCTTACTGCATTGTGATCAGAAAAGATGCTTGGAATGATTTCAATTTTTTTGAATTTACCAAGGCTAGATTTATGGCCCAGGATGTGATCTATTCTGGAGAAGTTTCCGTGTGCACTTGAGAAAAAGGTGAAATTCATTGTTTTGGGTGAAGTATCCTGTTGATATCAATTAGGTCTAGCTGGTCCATTGTGTCATTTAAAGTTTGTGTTTCCTTGTTAATTTTCTGGTTAGTTGATCTATCCATAGGTGTGAGTAGGCTATTAAAGTCTCCCACTATTGTTGTGTTATTGTTAATTTCCCCTATCATACTTGTTAACATTTGCCTTACATATTGTAGTGCTCCTATGTTGGGTGCATATATATTTATAATTGTTATATTTTCTTCTTGGATTGATCCTTTGATCATTATGTAGTGTCCTTTGTCTCTTTACACAGCCTTTATTTTAAAGTCCATTTTATCTGATATGAGTATTGTAACTCCTGCTTTCTTTTGGTCTCCATTTGCGTGAAATATTTTTTTCCAGCCATTCACTTTCAGTCTGTATGTGTCCCTTGTTTTGAGGTGGGTCTCTTGTAGACAGCATATGTAGGGGTCTTGCTTCTGTATCCATTCAGCCAGTCTTCGTCTTTTGGTTGGAGCATTCAGCCCATTTACATTTAAGGTAATTATTGATAGGTATGGTCCCATTGCCATTTACTTTGTTGTTTTGGGTTCACGTTCTGTGTTTCTGTGTTTCTGTCTAGAGAAGATCCTTTAGCATTTGTTGAAGAGCTGGTTTGGTGGTGCTGAATTCTCTCAGCTTTTGCTTGTCTATAAAGCTTTTGATTTCTCCTTCATATCTGAATGAGATCCTTGCTGGGTACAGTAATCTGGGTTGTAACTTATTCTCTTTCATTACTTTTAGTATGTCCTGCCATTCCCTTCTGGCCTGAAGAGTTTCTATTGAAAGATCGACTGTTATCCTTATGGGAATCCCCTTGTGTGTTATTCGTTATTTCTCCCTTGCTGCTTTTAATATTTGTTCTTTGTGTTTGATCTTCATTAATTTGATTAATAAGTGTCTTGGGGTGTTTTGCCTTGGGTTTATCCTGTTTGGGACTCTCTGGGTTTCTTGGACTTGTGTGACTATTTCCTTCCCCATTTTGGGGAAGTTTTCAGCTATTATCTCCTCGAGTATTTTCTCATGGCCTTTATCTTCTTCTAGGACTCCTATGATTCGAATGTTGGGGCCTTTCACATTGTCCAAAAGGTCCCTGAGGTTTTCCTCATTTCATTTGATTCTTTTTTCTTTTTTCCCTTCTGCTTCATTTATTTCCACCATTTTACCTTCTACCTCACTTATCCTATCTTTTGTCTCCATTATTCTACTGTTAGTTCCCTCCAGAGTGTTTTTGACCTCATTTATTGCATTATTCATTTTTAATTGACTCTTTTTTATTTCTTCTAGGTCCTTGTTAAACATTTCTTGCATCTTCTCAATCCTTGTCTCCAGGCTATTTATCTGTAACTCCATTTTGTTTTCAAGATTTTGGATCATTTTTATTATCATTATTCTAAATTCTTTTCAGGTAGATTCCCTATCTCCTCCTCTTTTGTTTGATTTGGTGGGCATTTTTCATATTCTTTTTCCTGCTGGGTATTTCTCTGCCTTTTCATCTTATTTAGATTGCTGTGTTTGGGGTGGCCTTTCTGTATTCTGGTAGTCTGTGGTTTCTTTTTATTGTGGAGGTTTCTCCCAGTGGGTGGCGTTGGACGATTGGCTTGTCAAGGTTTCCTGGTTAGGGAAGCTTGCGTCGGTGTTCTGGTGGGTGGAGCTGGATTTCTTCTCTCTGGAGCGCAATGGAGTGTCCGGTAGTGAGTTTTCAGATGGATCTATGGGTTTGGTGTGGCTTTGGGCAGCCTGTATATTGACGCTCAGGGCTATGTTCCTGTGTTGCTGGAGAATTTGCATGGTATGTCTTGCTCTGGAACTTATTGGCTCTTGGGTGGTGGTTGGTTTCAGTATAAGTATGGAGGCTTTTGGATAATCTCTTATTAATTAATGTTTCCAGTAGTCAGGAGTTCTCTTGTGTTCTCAGGTTTTGGGCTTAAGCCTCCTGCCTCTGGACTTCAGTCTTATTCTCCCATTAGCCTCAAGACTTCTCCATCCATACAACACTGGTAATAAAACTTTTTGGTTAATGGTGAAAAGATTCTCCACAGTGAGGGACACCCAGAGAGGTTCACAGAGTTACATGAAGAGGAGAGGGAGGAAGGAGATAGAGGTGAGCAGGAGGAGAAAAGGGGGGAATCAAGAGGAGAGAGACAGATCTAGGCAGTACTCTTTTCCCCAAGTGTTCTCTGTGGCCCAGAACACCCACAGAGGTTCACAGAATTGGATTGAGGAGAGAAGGGGGAGGGAGGAAATGGAGGTGATCTTGGGGAGAAATAGGAGAGTCAAAAGGGGGAGAGAGTTATCAAACCAGTAATCACACTCCTGCATAAAAATGGGTACTGAAGTTTGGATTCTTAAATGTCCAAAATTGATATCAAATACTGAAAAACAAAGATTAAAATTCTAGAGTAGAGGTTAGACTTTTAAAAATACAATATTTTTTTAAAAACCACAAAATTTAAGAAATATATATGAAGTTTGCTTTAAAAATAGGGTTCTTTTTTTTGCAAGGTTATAAAAATGAAAATTGAGGAGTAATAGAGGACTTTAAAAAAAAAGAAAGGAAAAAAATTTTTTTATTTTTTTAAGTAAAAAAAATAATAATAGTAAAAATATATCTAGGAATTTCTCTGGAGCTGTTGTGGGCAGTGTGGGTTCAGTTCAGTTTCAGATAGTTCCTTTTTCCAGCTTATACTTCTCAATATCTATAGGCTCCTTCCAGTGTAGTCGGTGTTACAGGGATTTTAATCTGTTGCACCTGTCACTTCTAAAGCGGTTCCCTTTGTTTATTTGGTTTCTGTTTGCAGGTCTCTACCGTGTCTAATTTCTGCCCTGACACAAGTGGGCGGAGGTGGTCTCTTGTTTAGGTTCACTTGTTCAGTTGTGCTGTGGGGAGGGAGGGGTGCTGCAGACAAATCTCACTGGCGTGTGTGGGGAGCACTCACAGTGTTCCGGCCACACTGGGTTTGTCCCCGCTCACGGCGCGTGTGCTTCCCCCGTCTACACTGCTCAGGCTCCAGGCTGCTCTACAGGGAGTGGGCCATGAGTTGCGTGCACGTCCCAGGCCCAAGCCACTCAGGTTCAGGTTTTCGGGTAGTCCACAAAGGCACAGACTCAGTTGGGCCTGCGTTTTGTGCCTTCCCTGTCTGAGCAGCTCAGGGAACCAGGAGCTTGACAAGCGCACTCTCGCCAGGTGCAGCACGACTTCTCCCCTCCCCGTCCCAGGCTGTTTCTGGACGCATCCGTCAGGTGCACCTTGTGTCTCTTCTGGGGAGCTGACCTCTGGCTGCGACCCTCCCAGCAGATGTCAACCATCCAGAATCTCAGGAAGTCTTTGGTTAGAAACTGGAAGCCTGTTTGCAGTTTGGTAGGGGATGCCATCTCTGGGGCCTGAGTTTGCCTCTTTCTGGCTCTGGCTGGCACCCACCTCCCCCCTGCCTCCTGCCTCCGGCGGGGGATGGGCTGGTCCAAAGCCGGCTAGCTCTTCTCTGGTATTGCTCAGTTCTTTTGTTCTGCGAACAGGCCGGCTGTGTCTTAGGTTAGGGCTTTTTGCAGGTTAATTCTCTCTCTCTTGCTATCCCACAGTTTAAGTTGCTGTCTCACGTTAGCGCCCTCAGATTGCCCTCAGGGAATTCAGGTCTGGTCCTTACCCTAAGCAATGCTGCCCGCTCCTCTCTGTTCAGCCCCCACTTGCTGGTGGTGGATGCGAGCGTCTGGGGTACTTTTCTGCTGGGAGTTGCTTTTAGGCATGTAATCTGTGGGTTTTATTGGTTTTTCCCTCCCGGTTAGGATGCCCTCCGAGATTCGAAAACTTCCCCCAGACCCGCCAGTGAGAGGGTTTCCTGTTGTTTGGAAACTTCCTCTATTAAGTCTCCCTTCCCAGGACAGATCTCTGTCCCTAACTCTTTTGTCTCTCTTTTTGTCTTTTATATTTTATCCTACCTCCTTTAGAAGACAATGGGCTGTTTTTCTGGGTGCCTAATGTACTCTGCTAGTGATCAGAAATTGTTTTGTATAGTTTGCTCTGCATTCAAATGTTCTTTTGATGAATTTGTAGGGGAGAAAGTGGTCTCCCCCTCCTATTCCTCTGCCATCTTAGCTCCCTCCTCCAAATGCCTTCCTTTTAATAATTGAGTAATACTCCATTGTGTATATGTACCACAGCTTTCTTATCCATTCGTCTGCCTATGGACATCTAGGTTGCTTCCATGTCCTGGCTATTGTAAAGAGTGCTGTGATGAACATTGGGGTACATGTGTCTCTTTCAATTCTGGTTTCCTTGGTGTGTATGCCTAGAAGTGGGATTGCCGGGTTGTATGGCAGTTCTATTTCCAGTTGTTTAAGGAATCTCCACACTGTTTTCCATAGTGGCTATATTAGTTTGCATTCCCACCAACAGTGTAAGAGGGTCCCTTTTTCTCCACACCTTCTCCAGCATTTATTGTTTGTAGACTTTTGGATAGCAGCCATTCTGACTGGCATGTAATGGTACCCACTGAGGTTTTGATTTGCATTTCTCTGATAATGAGTGATGTTGAGCATCTTTTCATGTGTTTGTTAGCCATTTGTATGTCTTCTTTGGAGAAATGTCTGTTTAGTTCTTTGGCCCATTGTTTGATTGGGTCGCTTATTTTTCTGGAATTGAGCTGCAGGAGTTGCTTGTATATTTTTGAGATTAATTACTTGTCAGTTGCTTTGTTTGCTATTATTTTCTCCCATTCTGAAGGCTGTCTTTTCACCTTGCTTATAGTTTCCTTTGTGGTGCAAAAGCTTTTAATTTTAATTAGATCCCATTTGTTTATTTTTGCTTTTATTTCCATTACTCTGGGAGGTGGGTCATAGAGAATCCTGCTATGATTTATGTAAGAGAGTGTTTTGCCTATGTTCTCCTCTAGGAGTTTTATAGTTTCTGGTCTTACATTTAGATCTTTAATCCATTTTGAGTTTATTTTTGTGTATGGTGTTAGAAAGTGTTCTAGTTTCATTCTTTTACAAGTGGTTGACCAGTTTTCCCAGCACCACTTGTTAAAGAGATTGTCTTTTCTCCATTGTATGTTCTTGCCTCCTTTGTTGACGATAAGGTGTCCATAGGTGCGTGGATTTATCTCTGGGCTTTCTATTTTGTTCCACTGATCTATGTTTCTGTCTTTGTGCCAGTACCATACTGTCTTGATGACTGTGGCTTTGTAGCATAGCCTGAAGTCAGGCAGGTTGATTCCTCCAGTTCCATTCTTCTTTCTCAAGATTGCTTTGGCTATTTGAGGATTTTTGTAATTCCATACAAATTGTGAAATTATTTGTTCTGATTCTCTGAAAAATACCATTGGTAGCTTGATAGGGATTGCATTAAATCTATAGATTGCTTTGGGTAGTATACTCATTTTTACTATATTGATTCTTCCAATCTATGAACATGGTATATTTCTCCATCTGTTTGTGTCCTCTTTGATTTCTTTCATCAGTGTTTTATAGTTTTCTATATATAGGTCTTTTGTTTCTTTACGTACATTTATTCCTAAGTATTTTATTCTTTTCATTGCAATGGTGAATAGTATTGTTTCCTTAATTTCCTTATGGGAATCCCCTTGTGGGTTATTTGTTGTTTTTCCCTTGCTGCTTTTAATATTTGTTCTTTGTGTTTGATCTTCATTAATTTGATTAATATGTGTCTTGGGGTGTTTTGCCTTGGGTTTATCCTGTTTGTGACTTTCTGTGTTTCTTGGATTTGGGTGGCTATTTCCTTCCCCATTTTGGGGAAGTTTTCAACTATTATCTCCTCAAGTATTTTCTCATGGCCTTTCTTTTTGCCTTCTTCTTCTGGGACTCCTACAATTCGAATGTTGGGGCATTTAACGTTGTCCCAGAGGTCTCTGAGGTTGTCCTCATTTCTTTTAATTCTTTTTTCTTTTTTCCCTTCTGCTTGATTTATTTCCACCATTCTATCTTCCACCTCTCTTATTCTATCTTCTGCCTCAGTTATTCTACTGTTGGTTCCCTCCAGAGTGCTTTTGATCTGTTATTGCATTATTCATCATTGATTGACTCTTTTTTATTTATTCTAGGTCCTTTTAAACTTTTCTTGCATCTTCTCAATCCTTGTCTCCAGACTATTTATCAGTAACTCCATTTTGTTTTCAAGACTTGGGATCATTTTTACTATCATTATTCTGAATTATTTTTCAGTTAGGCTCCCTATCTCCTCCTCTTTTGTTTGGATTGGTGGGCTTTTATCACGTTCCTTTACCTGCTGAATATTTCTCTGTCTTTTCATCTTGTTTAGGCTGCTGTGTTTGGGGTGGCCTTTCTGTATGCTGGAAGTTTGTGGTTCCTCTTTATTGTAGAGGTTCCTCCCTGTGGATGGTGTTGGACGAGTGACTTGTCAAGGTTTCCTGGTTAGGGAAGCTTGTGTCAGTGTTCTGGTGGGTGGAGCTGGATCTCTTTTCTCTGGAGTGCAATGAAGTGTCCAGTAGTGAGTTTTGAGGTGTCTATGGGTTTGGTGTGACTTTTTCCCACCTGTATTTTTGTTCTTGTGGTTATGTTCCTGCTTTTTTGGAGAATTAGCTTCGTATGTCTTGCTCTGAAACTTATTGGCTCTTGGGTGGAGCTTGGTTTCAGTGTAGGTATGGAGGCTTTTGGATGAGCTTTTGTCAATTAATGGTCCCTGGAGTCAGGAGTTTTCTGGTGTTCTCAAGTTTTGGATTTAGGCCTCCTGCCTCTGGCTTTCAGTCTTATTCTTATAGTAGCCTCAAGACTTCTCCATCCATACAGCTCTGATGATAAAACATCTAGGTTAATGGTGAAAAGATTCTCCACAATAAGGGACACCCAGAGGGGTTCACAGAGTTACATGAAGAAGAGTAGAGGGAGGAGGGAGATAGAGGTTGCCAGGAGGAGAAGAGGGGGAATCAAAAGGGAAGTCTAGCCAGTAATCAATTCCCTTTTGCTCTCCACAGTCTGGAACACTCAGAGAGGTTCACAGAGTTTCATAGAGAAGAGAAGAGGGAGGAAGGAGATGTGACCAGGAGGAGAGGAAGGGGAGTCAAAAGGAGAGAGAGAGATGATTCTAGCCTGTGATCAGTTCCTTAAGTTTTCTCCACAGCCCGGACACCCAAAGAGATTCACAGAGTTAAGTAGAGAAGAAGAGGGGGAGGGAGGAGATAGAGGTGACCTGGGGGAGAAAAAGGAGAGTCAAAAGGGAGAGAGCAATCAAGCCAGTAATCACCCTCCTAAGTAAAAATGGGTACTGAAGATTGGATTCCTAAAGGTATAAAATTGATAACAAATACCAAAAAGCAAAAATTAAAAATCTAGAGTAGAGGTTAGGCTCTCAAAAATACAATATTAAAAAAACAAAACAAAATCACAAAAGTTATATATAAAAAAATACGAAATTTGCTTTAAAAATAGGGTCTTTTTTTCAAGGTAATAGTAGGTTTTAAAAATGAAAATTAAAGGAGTACTAAAGAACTTAAAAATAAAAAATTTTTTTAATTAAAAATGATAATAGTAAAATATATCTAGGAATTTCTCTGGAGTTGTTGAGGGCAGTGTGGGGTCAGTTCATTTTCAGATAGTTCCTTGTTCCAGCTTATACTTCTTCTCAGGGTCTATAGGCCCCTTCCAATGTAACCAGTGCTAACTACAGGGTTTTAATCTGTTGCACCTGTCACTTCCAAAGCCATTCTCTCTTCTTTGTTTATTTTGGCTTTCTCTGTTTGCAAGTCTCTTCAGTATCTAACTTCCGCCCTGACACAAGAGGGTGAAGGTGGTCACTTATTTAGGCTCACTTGTTCAGTGCTGCTGAAGGGAGGGAGGGACATTGCAAACAAACATCACTGGTGTGTGTGGGGAGCGCTCGCAGTGTCTGGGCCCACTGGGTTTGCCCCCGCTCACAGCGTGTGTACTTTTCCTGTCTACACTGCTCAGGCTCCAGGTTGCTCTGCAGGGGAACTGTCCGACGCGGGCCCTGGGTTATGTGCACTTCCCAGATCTACACCACTCAGGTTCAGGTTCTTGGGTACTCTACAGAGGCACAGACTCAGTTGGGCCTGTGTTTTGTGCCCTTCCCAGGTCCCGGCAGCGCAGGCGACCAGGTGCTTGGCAAGCGCAGTCTTCCCAGCTGGGTGGTGAATCTTATCACCTCCCAGTCCCAGCCGCTTGGTTTCCTGGGTGAGCAGTGGGAGCGCCATCTCAGGTGTGCCGTGTGTCTCCTCTGGGGAGCTGATCTCTGGGTGCGACCCTCCTGACGGATGTCAACCATCCAGGACCCCAGGAAGACTTGGTTAGCAGCTGGGAGCCTGCTCACAGTTTGGTAGGGGATGCCGTCTCTGGGGGCCGAGTTTGCCCCTTTGCTTCTGGCTGTGGCTGTCTCCTGCCTGCCTCCCTGCCTCCGGTGGGGGATGGGCCGGTCCACAGCCGGCTAAATCTCCTCTGGTATTCACTCAGTCCTTTGTTCTGTGAGCGGCCCAGCAGTACCTTAGGTTAGAGCTTTTCGCCGGAAAGGTCTCTCTCTCTCTCTCCTCTTGTTTTTCTTCCTCTCTGGCTACCCCATAG
The DNA here is from genome assembly GCF_910594005.1 of Cervus elaphus. Classification (NCBI taxonomy): domain Eukaryota; kingdom Metazoa; phylum Chordata; class Mammalia; order Artiodactyla; family Cervidae; genus Cervus; species Cervus elaphus. The sequence continues at coordinate 44,067,813 of NC_057822.1, forward strand.
TTTGGGTTGCTATCTCACGTTAGCTCCCTCAAATTGCCCTAAGGGCTTTCAGGCCCAGTCCTTACCCTAAGCAATGCAGCCTCGGCCTCCCTGTTTAGCCCCCGCTTACTGGTGGTGGATGCAAGCGTCTGGGCTACTTCTCTGCTGGGAGTTGCAGTTAGGCGCATATTCTGTGGGTTTTATTTATTTATTTTTTCCTCCCAGTTATGTCACCCTCTGAGATTCCAAAACTCCCCACAGACCTGCCAGTGAGAGGGTTTCCTGGTGTTTGGAAACTTCTCTTTTAAGACTTCACCCTCGCCCCGCCCCCAGGATGAGGCTCCATCCCTAACTCTTTTGTCTTTCTTTTTTTTTTGTATTTTGTCCTCAGTTCAGTTTAGTTCAGTTCAGTTGCTCAGTTGTGTCTGACTCTTTGCGACCCCATGAAACGCAGCACACCAGGCCTCCCTGTCCATCACCAACTCCCGGAGTCCACCCAAACTCATGTCCATCGAGTCAGTGATGCCATCCAACCATCTCATCCTCTGTCGTCCCCTTCTCCTGCCCCCAATCCCTCCCATCATCAGGCTCTTTTCCAATGAGTCAACTCTTCGCATGAGGTGGCCAAAGTATTGGAGTTTCAGCTTCAGCATCAGTTCTTCCAATGAACACCTAGGACTGATCTCCTTTAGGATGGACTGGTTGGATCTCCTTGAAGTCCAAGTCAGCACCACAGTTTAAAAGCATCAATTCTTTGGTGCTCAGCTTTCTTTACAGTCCAACTCTCACATCAATACATGACCACTGGAAAAACCATAGCCTTGACTAGACGGACCTTTGTTGGCAAAGTAATGTCTCTGCTTTTTAATATACTATCTAGGTTGGTCATAACTTTCCTTCCAAGGAGTAAGCGTCTTTTAATTTCATGGCTGCAATCACCATCTGCAGTGATTTTGGAGCTCAAAAAAATAAAGTCTGACACTGTTTCCACTGTTTCCTCATCTATTTCCCATGAAGTGATGGAACTGAATGCCATGATCTTAGTTTTCTGAATGTTGAGCTTTAAGCCAACTTTTTCACTCTCCTCTTTCACTTTCATCAAGAGGCTCTTTAGTTCTTCAATTTCTGCCATAAGGGTGGTGTCATCTGCATATCTGAGGTTATTGATATTTCTCCCAGCAATCTCGATTCCAGCTTGTGCTTCTTCCAGCCCAACGTTTCTCATGATGTACTCTGCATATAAGTTAAATAAGCAGGGTGACGATATACAGCCTTGACGTACTCCGTTTCCTATTGGGAACCAGTCTGTTTTTCCATGTCCAGTTCTAATTGTTGCTTCCTGACCTGCATATACGTTTCTCAAGTGGCAGGTCAGGTATGGTCTGATATGTCCATCTCCTTCAGAATTTTCCACAGTTTATTGTGATCCACACAGTCAAAGGCTTTGGCATAGTCTATAAAGCGGAAATAGATGTTTTTCTGGAACTCTCTTGCTTTTTCAATGATCCAGTGGATGTTGGCAATTTGATCTCTGGTTCCTCTGCCTCTTTTAAAACCAGCTTGAACATCTGGAGTTCACGGCTCACGTATTGCTGAAGCCTGGCTTGGAGAATTTTGAGCATTACTTTATAGCATGTGAGATGAGTGCAATTGTGCAGTAGTTTGAGCATTCTTTGGCATTGCCTTTCTTTGGGGTTGGAATGAAAACTGACCTTTTCCAGTCCTGTGGCCACTGCTGAGTCTTCCAAATTTGCTGGCATATTGAGTGCAGCACTTTCACAGCATCATCCTTCAGGATTTGAAATGGCTCAACTGGAATTCCATCACCTCTACTAGCTTTGTTCGTAGTGATATTTTCTAAGGCTCACTTGACTTCACATTCCAGGATGTCTGGCTCTAGGTGAGTGACCACACCATTGTGATTATCTGGGTCATGAAGATCTTTTTTGTACAGTTGTTCTGTGTATTCTTGCCACCTCTTCTTAATAGCTTCTGCTTCTGTTAGGTCCATACCATATCTGTCCTTTATTGAACCCATATTTGCATGAAATGTTCCCTTGGGATCTCTAATTTTCTTGAAGAGATCTCTAGTCTTTCCCATTCTGTCATTTTCTCTATTTCTTTGCATTGCTCGCTGAGAAAGGCTTTCTTATGTCTTCTTGCTATTCTTTGGAACTCTGCATTCAAATGGGAATATCTTTCCCTTTCTTCTTTGCTTTTTGCTTCTCTTCTTTTCATAGCTGTTTGTAAGGCCTCCTCAGATAACCATTTTGCCTTTTTGCACTTCTTTTTATGGGGATGGTCTTGATCCTTGTCTCCTGTACAATGTCATGAACCTCCGTCCATAGTTCATCAGGGACTCTGTCCAGTCTAATCCCTTAAATCTATTTCTCACTTCCCTGGTGGCTCAGACGGTAAAGTGTCTGCCTACAGTGCGGGAGACCCGGGTTCAATTCCTGGGTCAGGAAGATCTCCTGGAGAAGGGAATGGCAACCCACTCTAGTATTCTTGCCCCGCCCCCTCCCCCACCAGCCCACAAAAGAGGCTCAAAGAAATATTTTGTCCTACCTCCTTTCAAAGACAATGGGCTGCCTTTCTGGGTGCCTGGTGTCCTCTGCCAGCGTTCAGAAGTTGTTTTGTGGTATTTGCTCAGCATTCAAATGACTGTTTGATTAATTTGTGGGGGAGAAAGTGGTCTCCCCATCCTATTCCCCCACCATCTTAGGACCACCTCGCCCCCATTTAGGTCTTGATTGCCAGGTTTCTCCACTGTGCAGTTACTGTTTTTTTGCTTTCACTGCTCTGATTTTTTGAAGTAAGTCCCTAAGTCTAGCCTACCCTCAAGGGTATATGTGTGAGGGTGGTGGGCCAGAATTAAGCTCTACTTCTTGGATGGGGGAGTATCTACATGTCTTTTTTTTTTTTTTTTAATTCTTCTGTGAGAAAGATTTGTTTCCCTCATTTATTTATATAATTTATTTCCATGAGTGTAGTTATATATATATATATATAGTATTATAATCTAATGTGGTATTATTTATTTTGTTGGATTTCCAGCTTTGGCCAATGGGGCTTTCAGTGTGTTCTGTGTCCCAGTGACATGCCCATGTCCTTTCATTTTTTGAGCATTTTCATAGTTTTTAGTGCTCTATGATGTTCCAGGCTTATACTGAATTTTTCTTACCCGGTCATAATATCAATAGTTTCTACATGGAGTCCTGGTTATTTTACTGGAGAATGATATTTGTAAATCAAGCTCTGGGCACAGAGTGTACTTGTTGCTACAAGTGTTCACTTTCTTCATATTTGTTATTTTTCCAGTTTCCTTCTATTACTGATTTCTAGCTTCATTCCATTGTGGATGAATAGACTCAATATGCGTGGAAGTTGTTGAATCAGTTAAGAATTATAAACGAAAGTTTAGAAACACTGCCTTAAATAGTGGTGCAGTGGTTTTCATGATGTCATCCTGGACCCAGATGTTCTTTCTTTCTGGAATCTATTGCCAGCATATGCATGTTAGTGTAGAGTAACAGTAAATGAACTCTTACTTCTAGGAGTCACGATGTGTTCCAGGCAGGAAGAAGAAAGGAATAAAGGTTGACCAAGTACCTGTCAGCTCAGTCTGCCTGTTTTAAGATATACTCTTAGAAGCTTCCTCCAACAGTTTTCAATTATATGTAGTTGGCCAGAACCTTGTTACATGGCCACTCCTGTCTTTTAAAGGAGGCTGGAAGATGTAGCTTCTTGAGTAAGGGACATTTTTGCTTCAGAGAAGGCAATGGCACCCACTCCAGTACGCTCGCCTGGAAAATCCCATGGAGGGAGGAGCCTGGTGGGCTGCAGTCCATGGGGTCTCGAAGAGTCGGACACGACTGAGAGACTTCACTTTCACTTTTCACTTTCGTGCGTTGGAGAAGGAAATGGCAACCCACTCCAGTGTTCTTGCCTGGAGAATCCCAGGGACGGGGGAGCCTGGTGGGCTGCCGTCTATGGGGTCGCACAGGGTCGGACACGACAGATGCGACTTAGCAGCAGCAGCATTTTTGCTCCCCAAAATTGAGGTTCTTGAAATAATATGTATTTTGGGAAAGTAACTCTCAGTCTGTGTCACAGGGAGCAAGAGACTAATTAAGAGACTCTTGTTGGGAAGAGATGATGGTGACTTATGCTGCAGGGGTAGTAGGTGGTGGTAGCATATGATTGGATATTTAATATATTTTGAAGGCAGTAGCCACAGGACTTAATGCTGGCTTATACATGAAACGGAGGAGGAGGAGAGAAAGATTGACGCAGGTATCTGGTCTGACAGTTCAGTAGAGGTGGCACCATTACCTGAGATGAGGAAAAACAGAGAAAAGCCAAGGTTTTGTGGGTGTTTTTTTTTTTTTTTTTTTTTTGAGGGAGGAGGGGAGCAGGGAGGTAATCTAGAATCCTATTAGGTATACATTAAATTTGACGTGTCTATTATATAGCTAAGTGGAAATCAATGCCCTTCTAAATATTTCTGAGGATACTATTTTGAATCTTTCCAAGGGTCTTTCTCCCCCTGCATTCCTCAGAAATAGCTCTATTTACTCTGGGGTTAGTTCTGTTTATTCTTATTGATCCTTCACTTACATATACTGATTTTCCTCACATATCTGATGAGTTTTGTTGGCTTGCTTTATATTTGTGAATGAAGGAGTATGTTGGCTGTATAGGCATGCTCTGTGTGACAGGCAAGCTTCCCTGGAGGGTATTTGGGGAAATAGTATCAGATTTCATTTTCTTGGGCTCCAAAATCACTGCGGACAGTGACTGCAGTCACTAAAATACACTTGGTTCTTGGAAGAAATACTATGACAAACCTAGACAATGTATTATAAAGCAGAGACATCACTTTGCCGACAAAGATCCATATAGTCAAAGCTGTGGTTTTTCTAATAGTCATGTACAGATGTTGAGAGTTGGACCATAAAGAAGGCTGAGAGCCAGAGAATTGATGTTTTCGAGCTGTGGTGCTGGAGAAGACTCTTGAGAGTCCTTGGACAACATGGAGATCAAACCAGTCAATCCTAAAGGAAATCAATCCTGAATATTCATTGGAAGGACTGGTGCTGAAGCTGAAATGCAAATACTTTGGCCACCTGATGTTAAGAACTGACTCACTAGAAAAGACCCTGATGCTGGGAAACATTGAAGGCAGGAGCAGAAGGGCGTGACAGAGGATGAGATGGATAGATGGTGTCACTGACTCAACATGAGTTTGAGCAAACTCAGATAGTGAAGGACAGGGAATCCTGGGGTGCTGCAGTTAATGGGGTCACAAAGAGTTGGACATTGACTTAGTGACTGAATAACAACTGTCCTGGATTTTTTAACTCAAAAAAGTATTGGATGTTCACCTAATCAATAATACAGAGTTAAAAGTTAATAGTGTCCTCATCTTTCCTTTTGTCCAGAGTTTTCTCCCTTGAGAAAACAATGTTAACATTTTGTATCCTTTCATATATTTTTCCATGCTTATATATAAGGGGGGAGTTTTTATTTGTTTTTTGTGTGGTTTTTTTTCCCAAAATGAGATTTTTTTCCTACTACTTATTCTTCCACTTCCTTGTCAGACATATTTCATTTACCTTTAATTTTTCTACTAAATTCATTTAAAGCAACAAACTTTCAAATGTTAGAATTTAAACTTTTTAAGGGAGATTTTGGAAAATTCAAAGAAAAAGAAAATGAGCAAAAGAACAGGTGTGGAAAAGAATGAGATGTATTTGTAGAGTTCCGAGTTAGACACATTTTTCTGGAGGAGAGAAACTGTAGTAGGGAATTCTGAGATACTTAGAGAAATCACTTGGAGTCAGTGTCTGAGGGTAGTGAATAACATAACATGGGAAGCTGCTGAAGATGTAAGAATAAAGTCATGTTATTGACTGCTTAATATTAACGAACACTTAAACCAAAAGCATTTCTTATGAAAGCGTCATTCCTTGAATTATTTTAACTGACTTGATATATAATGAAGCATCTATAGACTAAAGGAGGCAGTGTATGGAAAAGTGGTTTATAATACTAAGTGTTCTGCAAAGAGATAGTATCATTTTCTCTAAATGAGTTGGAAGTGTACATGCATCTTATGATATTTTCAAAGCACCATTGTCTTTCACTGCAGTTTTCATTGTGTGGTAGTAGGTACATCAGATAAAAATTTAGAATGCCTAGGATTTAATCTGGTAATTTAGGGCAATAACTTCAACTGCAGATTCTTGTGTAAAACAGAGAGTAGGTCTTGATTATCGCTAAAGTGTCTTCTGGGCTTCCCAGGTGGTGCTAGTGGTTAAGAATCTGCCTGCCAGTGCAGGAGACGCAAGAGATGTGAGTTCAGTCTTTGGGTTGGGAGGATCCCCTGGAGTAGGAAATGGCACCTACTCCAGTATTCTAGCCTGGAAAAGTCAATGGGCATGGGAGCCTGGCGGGCTGCAGAGCAGGGGGAAGAGCCGGACACGACTGGGCGCACACGCATACAAAGTGTCTTCCATCTCCAGAAATTAAGTGTTTCTGTAATTTTCCTGTACACCTTGATTTAGCATAAAGTGTTTCCTTAGGGAGTAGTTACCCATTTAACAATTACAGGTTGAGAGTCATTGAAATTGTTGTCTCAATATAATATCAGATGCCACTTATTATCTAAAGCATTTCACAACCTTTTAAAACTAGATTACATTTGTTTTAACAGTTCTGTTTTCTTTTCTACTTTTGTTTCTGCTTAAAGTTGCTGAGCATTATTTTGGTTTTACAGATTCAATAGAGTGTTGTAGTGTCAGGGAGGTGAAGATTATTATATATGTCTGATATAAACTTCTTTTGATTATTAGCAATTTACAGTAGTTATGAGGAAAATATTTCTTTAGTTTTTAAAATGTTTAATATCTTTAATAACTATTGAATGAGTAAAATTATCTTGGGAAATATTCTTTCATTACAAGCAGTCTAAAATTAAAGCTTCTCTTTTTAAAAGGTGGTTTTCTCACCAAAAGAATACATTTCACCGTGTTTCAAACCAGAATATACAGAATTCAAACCAGCATATCAGGTGAGTCCTGAGTTTTCTTATCCCAATAGCAATTATACTTAATAATAGGTTTCTCTAATACTTTGTGTAATTCAGTGGTTCCAAAACCAAACTACCCATTGGAAACACTCACCCATCTTTACAAAAATATACATTCCCAGGTCCCACCTCTGACCTAATAAATCTCAATTTGGAAATGGAGCCTGGAATTTGTATTTTTCAAAAAAAAAAAAAAATAGGGATTCTGATGCTGTCGCCTGGGTATCAATTAACATTTGAAAACCATATGAACTAAAACAAATACTAGGTTGATTATTTCACATTTTGCCTTTTAAATTGAATAATGGAGAAGTTGTATGAACAAAGAGTTTGCATAAGAGACTTCATTTTGAAAGGCTATTTCAATAATAGAATAGCCTGATCTCAGAGCTACAAAATTGCCTGTGACTATTACACAGACATTTCCCTGTACTTTGGAACTTTCTGTACTGTTTTCTATAGTTTCTGAGACATATATGATATTTATCCAACAGCAAGATTCTACTGTAACATGCTAAGGACATCATTGTTTAAATTCTCAAATGATCTGTGCTTGCAAATCAATCTTTAGAGAATACTTATGATACTTTTAATGGAGTATCTATTACTTGCTTTGCATTTTAAAAAAGTTACCCCCATTGCGACTAAAATATTTATATGGATAGGACTTAGATCATGATGTTAGCTTCTGTCTAAGCAAATTCAGCTAATACTGGAAATGGAATTCTTAAAGAAAAACTATTGATGAGTGCCTTTTAAGTGTTCAAAATCTTTCAGGTAGCAAAAAGCTCTTGAACACAACATAGTATAAGAATTAGGAATTTGAAAAATTTGCATTATGATTCTCATTATTATTCCAACTTTAAATATTTTAAAAGAATTAAAATTGGTTTTCTCTTGGTAAAAAGGCAGGAAGATGAATAAATTTGAAGATTGCTCAAAGAAAATTAAGTAGAAATTTTATTACAAATTTCAAATGTTTCAGAATTTCTTACCTTTTTTTAAATATTATAATTCCAGAAATTCAACATCAAGAATGGTTTTGATCCTTTTCTAAGGAATATAAACAACAAAATGCCAGTTCAAAAAAGGAAAGACCAAGATATGCTCAAATGTAGAAATATTTTAAGTGCAGAGATTATAGAGCATGAAGATCAAGATCCTCCTTACCCAACACATTCAAAAACTGCAAGACCTGCTAATAAAACCTGGCCCCATAATCTTGATATCATTTCAATAAAGGCTTTAGACACTAAGAATAAGTTAGCTGGTGATCCCGGTATCACCACAGTAAAGACTTCAGACCCTGAGAATAATGTGGCCCATGATCCAGGTGTCATCACAATAAAGACTCTAGACACTACGAATAATTTAGCTCATCATCCTAGTATCACCAAAATAAAGACTTTAGACACTAAGAATATATTACAGGAAAGACTACCACATGTTTCTTTACCAAACTTTGAGGGAGACTCATCAGTGACTGAAAAAGTAAATGTACATAAATGTCGCCTCTCAAAATCATTAAGTCTTACTTCCCACATAGAAAATTTAAAACAATCAATGGTGCTCAAGTCAATTTTAAGTAAAAATCTGCAAGACCTTTCAGATAGATTATTTTCTACACCAGGAATTTCTATAGACCCTGCAGCAAGAAAGAAAAGTTACAGTTCTCCACTTCTAACGGTTATCCATGATGAACAACCAAGTAGTTTGGAAGATAAAGTATTTGAAAAAATTCAAGATTTAAGTAACCGGCTTTCAGAAGGAGGCATTTTAAATTCAAAGTCTCTTTTAAGTAAAATAATTAAAAATATTCCCGCAGATTCACTTTCAGAAGGCAGACCAGGAAATTCTCCTGAGGCAGAAGAAGAACCTGTCTCTGAAAAACACTTACAGCCTGGTGAGATAGATTTTCCAATTAAAAAAAAGAGTAGTTTCAAAAAGAAACATTCAAAAAGTGAAATATCTAGCTCAAAACCAGATTTGAATAGCCTTGTATATGATTATGTTATAAAGCAAATATTCACTGCACCAATCTTCTCAGAGTTGGCGAGAGGAGTGAAAGAAGCAAGTGAGACACAGATAGACTCGCAGAGTCAGTTACCCACAGCTTGGGAGAGTTTGCTCTCTTCCAATGTTCCAGTTCCCCACTATGAAGAAAGCAATAATGAAATAGAATTTCCACCAGCCAATTCTGTTATAAGCCAGATAATACAGGCATTTCCTGTAGATACTCTTTTAGAATCAGGGATAATCAAAGTGATGGAATTAGATAAAGAATACCAGAAAGGTTTTTTGCTGGATACAGAGACAACTTTTGCTGAAGAAAAGCCAAAGGATTCCACAGAATATTATCCAGAAATCAGAGGCAAAGCAGAACCTCTTTCAGACCAGAATTCAGCCATCATTCACCAAGAAACCACTTCTTCTTTTAAAAGAGTTGAATTCATAGACAAAGGCCAAAATACATCCCCACACGAATCAAAATATCAGTCGACACCAGATAAAAAACCAGATTTGCCAAGTAATGGTCAGAGACTTGATAGAGAAGAAAATGATACAAGTTCTACTTTAGAAAACTTAAGTACCTCATTAATGGGTAAACTTAATGACTCTGATGTAATAATGTTAAAATCTTTTTTGAAAAACATATTTAACTTTTTTTTCCAATATAATCAATCTGAAAACAGACCACCAGAAAAAGAATTAGAAAGACTAATTCAACATCCTTTTCCAAATAAGACAGAAGACTTTGAAGAAATCGAAGAGAATTTTGATAAAGCAGACAAATTGGACAGAAAACCTGTTTTGAATCCAAAGCTGCGTATATTTCTAGAAGAACTCTCAGAGTCAGAAATAAAAAATTTAAAATCTGAATTAAGTAAACATGTCCAGCATTACCTTGTAGAAAGGCTTTCAGAATCAGGACATATCACCAAAGATGACTTACCAAAAATCTATCAAAATCTGTATTTGATGAATGAGAAAGTAGAACCAAAAGGACAAAATATTTTTCTGGAGAAATATTCAGAAACTGTAAAAGAAATCATGTCTTTTGTAAATAATTTTAATCATCATTTCATAGATAAACATTTGGAAATAAAACTAAGATCTTTTTTAAGTGAAATTCTCCAAAACTATTTCCTGAAAAACCTTTCAGACAACAGTTTATTTAAAGAGACAGAATCTGACCCTATGTGCTCAAAAGTATCTTCTCTAAGAGCTGAAAGTGCCTCAATATCTTTCCACGAGTTAGGACAAGACACTTCAAGCGGGAGTTTTGGCAGTAGACTTGAAATAAACATGAAATATCCCTTAAATAAATCTCTACAAAGCTATCTTATAGCTTTATCAGAAAATGAAATCTTAGATCTAAAAGCTGATTTAAGCAAACACCTCCAGAGCCTTTTTGTAGAAAAACTGTCAAAATCAGGACTAATCACAGAAAGGCAATTAGAGGGGATAAGCCAGCACATAAATTTGGTTAATTTTAGTTCCACACCACTAAAATATATAAAGCCAGATTTGTCTTTAAGAGATGAAAATCAGTTTGTGGAGGAGCATTCAGAAAAGCAAAATAAATATTCAAAAATTGCTCAGAAAACCACTTTACAAAAAGTTCCCAAGGATAGACTTGTAGAAACAGAGTTGACCAAAAAGGAAGAAAAAGAATTTTTTTCCTTAGAAAATATTAAAGAAAATCCACCAATAATTTGGGAACAGAAAAGACATTCTCAAGAAGCTAAAATACTGAGATTAATTAAAGTACAACCCTGTTCCAACAAAAACACTCAGGTGAGTCCACTAAATAAGGCTTCAGAAAGACTTACAGATACAGTGCCTAAGAAAAGAAAGAAAGAACATGGTTTCATGCAGTTTCCTCATAAAGAAAATTTTGAATTTAAAACAGAGACTCAAGACCCACATAATTGGAGTGGTAAATCAAAAATAACTCAATCAAAGGCTTGCTTTGAAAAGACACTAAAAATGAAGTCTCTTGACAAAAAGAATCACAATAACACCTATAAGTTGATGGTACAGGAAAAACCTCAAGCAGTATTGTCACCATATCAAAGAATTCCTAATTGCAAGATGCCAAATGAAGATGAGGAATATGTAAACAAATTCACTTTTCCTTCCAGGCAAAATAATATTCTAACTTGCCTCAATTCAGAGGCTGGAGAGAAATCAAAGTTAGAAGATCAGTATCATCAGAGATTTAAAGGAAATAATAACAATAATAAAAAACAACATTTAGAAATATTTGCACATTACAAAGAAGAAATACAAACCCTTTACACCAAACCAAATGAACTTTGCAATGAAACATGTGCCTGGGTGCCTGAATCACAACTGCTTAAAATTTTGATAGCTGAGAAAAACTCAAAACCATCTCTTTTCCCGGAAGTACCAAAGAGAGAAAATCTAAAGCCCAAGGTCCGAAAAGAAAGAGATCGTGTCAGCAAAAAAAAGTCATTTAACAAGACAGTTAGTGTATTACCAACTACACCGCCCAGCACAGGAATCCATCCAAGAAAATCTGTTCCAAGGACATTGCTTCATTGGACTGCGAGAAGAACTACACATGTAATAATATTTTTCTAAATCTTTTATTTCTTTACTTGACAAAGTTCTTTAGATAACATAGAGTGTATGTGTCTTCATGCAAGTATGTGTGTAACCTTAATTGCCCCAAAATATACAGACCTCCAAATTTTAAAAAATTCTTTTGACATTCAGATATCACCTTGCCTCATTCAAAAGGTAGTCAGAAAATCAAGGGACTGTTAACATCCTTAGTGCCTTTGTATAAAACAGATAAAAGGGACCCCCTGCTCCGGATCATGAATTAGAAAAAAGTACTCTTTCCTCCAGGCCAACTCCAGGCTGGCACAGCCTGCGCAGGGTACAGAGTTACGTGTACGGAAGACCGGCTGTTTCAGCCCTGACTGACCCCTCGGCCACGGGCTGTTAGCAGCCACACCTGTGCAGCCACGGGCAGTGGCTGTATACTACAGAAAGGCTGGGACTGTCTTTTCATGCATATATACGTATAAATATATAGCCTTTTTCAGATCGCTTAATTTTCTTTGTTTTTAAAACAAATATGAAGCTCCTATTACATGCCAGTTATTCTAAGCCTTAAAGATATGCAGAATTTAGTCTTGAATTATGAATTACAGTTTAGCTTAGCTTCTATTCTTTTCTTTTTTCCATCACCACCCCTCTGCCTTGTGCTGAGAAACATGGGAATTCAAATCTATTTTTGATACTAATATAAAGCAATTAGGAAGGTACCTCTGCTACCTGGCTTATACAAACCATTCAAAAGCAGAGTTAAAATCTAGGAATGGAAGGGACTTATTTTAATTTTCTGGAACATTGCTCTTCTCTGTTAGTATATATAAATAGGCATGACCAACAGTTGGGAAAACACAAATTCTAAAATGACATAATATTGATAATTTGATGTGCATAACTATCTCTGAATGAGAAAATAGAAAGCAAATTATTAGCTTTAGTAAATAGTAAGGCAAATCAGTTGCAGGGTAAATATTATCAACATAGCTTATTCTCTCAACTTTGGGTTTCTCTTTTCTAAATTCAGTAATTTAGAGTGTGTGTGTGCATGTACAGGAAAAAGTAAGTAAAAGGTGTTCATAGTTTTTGGAGAGGGAAGACTTTCTGAAGTTCCTTCAGATAAGTGGAATCTTTAATATCACTTTTCCAAACAAAATAAGAAATTATGTTTATGTTTGTGTTAGGTTGCCCTAATTCTTCTTAGTCCTGCCTCAGTTCTTCTTACTTGGCAGTTGTATTAATCTACTCCCACCTTCTCACCAGATCAGAGCAGGCTTATTCCCTTGGGGTGGCCATTCCCTTGGGGTGCAAGGTTTTAAGTGACAAAGTGCTCAAACTGCAAAGGAAACTAGTTTACGCTAATCTGAGAAATCACTAATAAGTCCACACCCTCCTATGGGTACTTATAGATTATTATATATTTTTACTTCTTAATATAAATTTATTTTAATCTGAGGCTAATTACTTTACAATATTGTAGTGGTTTTGCCATACACTGACACGAATCCACCACAGGTGTACATGTGTTCCCCATCCTGAACCCCCCTCCCACCTCTCTCCCCATCCCATCCCTCTGGGTCATCCCAGTGCACCAGCCCCGAGCACCCTGTCTCATGCATCAAACCTGGACTATATTTTTAATATAGTCATATTATACCAATTTGGAAAAAAAGGAAAACAAAGCCCATAATCCCACTACCCTAAAACAACCATCATTTTAAAAAAATTATGGCAAATTTCCTTCCAGTTACTTTCTTAAATGTAAAATTTGTTTAGTCTCAGAATGTACACAAAAATTTTTAATATTTTAGACTCAATGGACATCAGTTTGAGCAAACTCTGGGAGATAGTGAAGGACAGGGAAGCCTGGCGTGCTGCAGTCGTGGGGTTGCAAAGAGCCAGACATGACTTAGCCACTGAACAACAACAATCACAATAAACATAACCATATAGATGCTGAGCTCTGCATGTGTGTGTATGGATATATCAAAGGTGTTAATTTTTAAAAAATGAATGTTTAGATGATTTAAAAAGTGAAATGAGTTCATAATTTATATTTATATATTTATATTGGGGTTGGGGAAGAGCTAATTTAGAGGAGAGTTAAAGGAGGGCTGGCTTTGCCTAGGAGTGTGGCCCCTGAAGACAGCTCCCTTAAGATTTCTGGTTTCCAGCTTGATATCTTGCATCTCTTTTGAAACAACAGATTCTTTGAAACAATAAGATTATTTAAAGTATGGTTTCTATGGTATCTGATGGCAGGCATTGAATGTAGGGTCTGAATTTAGGGACCATCTATAAAACATTTGAATGCTCTCATTCTTTGTTGATATTATAAACTTTAGTCCTTGTAAATCTAAAATGTACTCAAGAAATCTAACTCACCAACTTGATCTTTTATTTTAATGTTTAGGATTGTTCGGATAGATTTGAGGAATTACATGTGACTTCATTTAAGCATCTTGAAAATGCAAAATCAAGAGCAAGGCTTTTAGAAAAGAGCCCAGATGATAGCCATAATCAGTTCAAACGCTTTGCAAGACCATATACTGCTCCAGAGGTTAACAAAAGAGGAGAAAGCTACACTGGAAAATTTACAAGTCCTCGAATGGTTTCAGCAGGCTTAGTTCATATAAATGATTCAATCCCAGAGTATGAAATCCATAAAATGCGGCCAAAAAAAAAATTTAAAAGAGAATATTGAAAAATGTTCGCTCATTTGTGATATTATTCAAATGTTAAACAGTTCAGAATATGTGAGGCCAACAGAATAGCATTTCTCCAATTAGCAAAATGGTTTGGAGATCAGTCCTTTTTATGTGATAGGAGTCAGTAACCAAATTTCATCTTGTTGGAACCATTTTGTTTTAATTAAAATGAAAAAGAAACACTTTTGATGTAAATGTGTTTTTGTTTATGAACCTTAGGGAACAAACTCAGAAATACATATTCATTAGTAAAGTTTTATTTCCCAGCTTTTCCCCTTTCCACTAGTCTCTTATTTCCCAAATTTTTGCTATGCTCTGAATTATCCCTGAACACCCAGTTTCAGGGTCTCTATTTGCAGTTATGTGTGTTTAGCCTTTGGTATGAATATACTTTAAATCTTGAGCTCTAGACTCAACAGTATGCAACTCCCTGGGCCTGCAGAACATCTATCAATTTCAATATCATCTGATACCACAGCTTTTTACACTATAAAGATAATAAAGAACAGGTTTAATAGTACTAAGAACTGAGGCATCTAATACATTGGAGTGACTTTTTTTTTTTTTTTGGAGTGACTTTCTAAATTCGACTATGAAACAGCCTCTTTGATGATAACACAGAACTCAAGAAGAAACTGTATAAAACAGAAACTGCATTAAAGTATCTAGCTAATCAGCATAGGATTTAAACCAAGAGATTGGTTCTATTCTTACCAAACACAATATCTGAATATTGTTAAACTTTGGTTTACTCTTGAAAAGAATTTCAATTTATAGAATTTTTGTCAGTTTCCATTTTCTACCATAAATCATAAAGCCTATGGAGTGCAAATAGAATTGGCTGATGTAAAAGGTAATTCCCGATCACTCATTTAATAGCATAATCAAAGTAGTAATTTTGGGAGGGAGACCAAGAATTTCTCAAAGTTGCGAGAGCACGTATCAATCAGACTATGACTGGGAAAGCACAAATACCCTTGGATCTTCCAAGTAGAAGGAACATAGGGAGTTGATTTCATGGGTAATGGAAAACAAGGCTAAGAAACTAAAAGGGATGATGTGGCAATCCAGAGATTGGCAAGAGGAGAAAATACCAGCCCTCAGGACATCAGGAAGCAGTGGTGTGACCCGCGTCCTAAAGCCAGAAGTCAAAGACCAGATCAGTGAGAGACACCACAAGCAACAGGGGTGCGGGGCAGGGGGTGAGGGTGAGAACTGTTTTCTCTCCTTCCGCCCTCTGAAGGTGTTGGTCGCTCAGTCATGTTCAACTCTTTGTGACCCCATGGGCTGCAGCCTCTGTCCATGGGATTCTCCAGGCAAGAATACTGGAGTGGGTTCCCATTCCCTTCTCCAGGGAATCTTCCCAGCCCAGGGATTGAACCTGGATCTCCCGCATTGCAGGCAGATTCTTTACCGTCTGAGCCATCAGTGAAGTCCTGGAAACAGAGAATGAGGCAGCATGGGATGTTTACTTTCCAGTGAGGCAGAGCAGCGGAAGCATGGAGAAATGTATTTCACAGCTAAGACGCAACTAAACAACACTTATGGAGAAAACCACTGATCTAGCTTGCAGTAAGGCCTTCCCTGGTAGCTCAGCTGGTAAAGAGTCTGCCTGCAGTAAAGGTTTGACTCTTGGGTTGGGAAGATCCCCTGAAGAAGGGATAGATTAGCCACTCCAATATTCTTGGGCTTCCCTGATGGCTCAGACCGTGAAGAATCCACCTGCAATGCAGGAGACCTGGGTTGGGAAGATCCCCTGGAAAAGGGAACAGCTACACACTCCAGTATTCTTGACTGCAGAATTCCATGGACAGAGGAGCCTGGCAGGTGACAGTCCATATGGTCGCAGAGTCAGACATGACTGAGTGACTTTCACTAGTACTAGCTTGCAGTAAAGGAGGAAATCACTTACTAGATGGAAATCTCAAGTCACTTTGCCTCATTAAACTTTTAATGGCAATACTGTGACACAGTCAAAAATCTACCATGGAAATAAATTTTTTTCAAGTTTTTTTAAAAAACAGCAAAAGCAGAAGACCCATGCCCTTTATTCAAAGAATCCCTTAAATATTTATTAAATGTCTAATGACAAACATTTTGCTAAACACTATATACTCGTGAATGAGACAATGTTCTCAAGACATCCTCAGTATACTGGGGACATAAACACAGAATTAGTCACAAGTGTTGTTGCAGAAAGTACTGTAGAAACTCATGGGGGGACATTTTGGCCAAAGTGGCTGGGCTAGTTTGGATCCTTCAGAAAGCAGATACCAAGATGAGATCAGTCATGTATGGTAAGCAGAATAACTGTCCCCCCCACCTCCAGTCAACAACATATCTACAACCTAATCCCAGGAACCTGTGACCATGTTACCTTACATGGCAAAAGGTACTCTGCAGCTGTGGTTAATGATCTGGAGATAGGCTATCCTGGATAATCTGAATTGGCCCAACATAATCAAAAGGGTTTTATAAGACAGAAGCAGAAGGGTCAGAGAGAGACAGAGGTGTGAACTCTGAAACAGAAGCTGAAGTAATGCCTGTGAAGCAAAGGAAGGCTGGTAGTTTCTAGAAGCTGGGAAAAACGGCAAATTCTTGCGAGTTCGCAGAAGGAATGTAGCCCTGCCAAATCATTTTACAATTCTGACCTCCAGAACTGTAAGGTAATAAACTTGTGGTTGTTTGAAGTCACTAAATTTGTGTTGTTATAACAGTGATGGGAAAAAAAAAAACAAACTGATACAGCATTCCAGGATCCTCAGGAACAAAATTTAAGGCATTCTCTCTCAGGGTGAGGCTGTTAATTACCATATCTACTTCTGTTGTTGTTGTTCAGTCATGTCCGAGTCTTTGCGACCCCATGGACTGCAGCATGCCAGGTTTCCCTGTCCTTCACTATCTCCCAGAGTTTGCTCAGACTCACGTCCATTGAATCAGTGATGCCATCCAACCATCTCATCTGTCGCTCCTCCTTCTCAAGCCCTTAATCTTGCCCAGCATCAGGGTCTCTTCTAATGAGTCAGCTCTTCATATCAGGTGAGCAAAATATTGGAGCTTCAGCATCAGCCCTTTCAATGAATATTCAGGGTTGATTTCCTTTAGGATTGACTGGTTTAATCTCCTTGCTATCCAAGGAACTCTCCAGAGTATTCCCCAGCACCACAGTTCGAAAGCATCAGTTCTTTGGTGCTCAGCCTTCTTTATGGTCCAACTATCACATCTGTACATGACTACTAGAAAGACCATAGCTTTAACTGGTTATGGGATGTTTAATATTTTTGTTTTTTAAAAAAATTAACCATTTTTTTTTTGTTTTTAAAAATTCTTTTCTTTTTAATGGGTATACATGTGTTCCCCATCCTGAACCCCACCTCCCACCTCCCTCTCCATCCCATCCCTCAGAGTCATCCCAGTGGATAAGCCCTGAGCACCCCGTCCCATGCATCGAACCTGGACTGGCGATCTGTTTCACATATGATAATATACATGTTTCAATGCTATCCTCTCAAATCATTAACTAAAAAAGTTAATCATTTTTTAAAAATTTATTTTAAATGGGATATAATGGCTTTAAATATTGTGCTAAGTTTCTGCTGCACATCCACGTGAATCAGCCATAAGTATCCATATGTCCCCTCCCTCCTGGCCCTCCCTCCCACCCCAGGCCCCACCCCACCCCTCCAGGTCAGCACAGAGCACGGGGCTGAGCGCCCTGTTACGCAGCAACTCCCCACTAGCTATCCACCTTACACACGGCAGCGTGTGAATGTCAGTGACACTCTCTCAATTCGCCCTACCCTCTCCTTCCCACCGTGTCCACAAGTCCACTTTCTATGCCTGCATCTCTTTTCCTGCCTTGCAAACAGGTTCATTGGCACCATTTTTCTAGATTCCATATATATATATATATATATATGCATTAATATACAATATTTTTCTTTTTCTGACTTACTTCACTCTGTATGACAGATTCTAGGTTCATACACATCACTACAGCTGACCCAGCCTCATTCAATTTCATTCCTTTTTTGTTCCTTTTAAGCTCTGTGATGACCTGGAGGAGTAGCATGGGGAGCTGGGGTGGGAGGAAGGAGATTATACACACACACATATATAGCTGATTCACACTATCATACAGCAGAAACTAACAACATTGTAAAGCAATTATCCTCCAATTAAAAAAATACCTTATAAATAAATACACAGAAAACAAACCTACGGTTACCAAAGGGTTAAGCAGGTGGAGGGATAAATCAGGAGTTTGGGATTAACAGATACACACTATGTAAGTAAACAATAAGGATCTACTGGATAGCACAGGGAACTATACTCAATATCTTTTAGTCTATACTAGAAAAGAATCTGAAAAAGAACATGAGAGAGAGAGAGATCACTTTGCTATACACCTGAAACTAACACATTGTAAGTCAACTATATTTAATACTTAAAAAAAAAATCCACTGGCTTTGTTTCTCTGGAGAACCCTAATACAGTGGAACTCAGAGGCACTGTTCCTTGGCCTCCGGTCACCTTTTGCAGTACACATATTGCCTCTCCACACAGATGGGGGAGAATTTCCTCCATGGTTCCTGTGTCTCTTGTGGAGGGGAATTTAGGAGGTTAGTGGAATGAACTGTAGCGCCCCCTGCCCCCCACGACGGCCCCACCTCAAGGCCTCAGTTGGTACTTGAATCCTCTCTCCTCCACGCTGGCAAGTCTTGGAGGCTTCCTGATGGAGTAACCCAAACATCCTTGAGGGAGGCTGGCCAATAAACATGAAAAGGTTTGTGTTTTTAACTATTTAATTTGTGTATTATTTGTCTCAGTGTCAAGTCTTAAAGCAATCATTTAAACATAATTTTTAATGTAATGTCAAGTGTGTGCAAATAAAATCTGCTAATTGAGGTAAACCCAACTTAGCACAGTCCAAAACACATACTCCCTTTAAGACAGCATATCCCCTTTTGCTAATAAGGTAAAACCTCAAGTTCTCTATGTCCTTATATGCTGTACCCCCTACAGGAGCAAGAATAATCATATAAAGGGCTGGAAGATCTGCTTCCACTGAATCAAATACCAAGTTGTCTCCAATTCAAGAGGTTATATAAGTGTATCTATTTCTCTGAGAAAAAGCTTTCCTTGACAAAACAAATTAGAATCTTATGTTTTAGCTCTGTCAAACCACACAAAATTATTAAGTATAAACTCAATTCAATAAATCTTTATTGAGCTCCCACTGGGTGCATGAATTTAGGATCTATAATTTACATAAGTAGAAAAGTGTTACTTTAGCCCCTTAAAAAAAGCAAATTACAACTTCTGTGTATATTTCAAGTGAATCATTTAATGTGAGTGAGGCTCAGTTTGATATTACCAGAAATATTAACAGAAGAAAGTGGGAAAGTATAAGCATTTTCCCTTCTATCAGAAAAGGGTTTGATGCCAGGATAAAACCCTGTTGTTTTAACAATGGCTGATCAAAAAGGCTAGGATCTGGAAGTAAAAAATGTACTTGGAAACACTGTCCTCTGCGGGCTCATTCCCCTGAGGGCAGCAAAATGCTGAAAAATTTAACTGGCTCAAAAATCATACTGAGAGATCAAAAAGAAGAGTTAGTCACAGCTTGGGGAAGAATATTTTTTTCATGTCATCTGTCATCTACAGATGACACTAAATGTAGTTAGAGTAATAATTCCAAAGTTTCCCTGGAGTTGTCAGAGCACTCTGAGCTAACCAAAGGGGCTATAAACTCCTGCTCCTTTGAACAGAGTGGTTTCAAATGATAGATTCTCCAGTGCACCAACTGTATTTTCAAGTATAATTCTAGTACTTGTACCTAGCAATACAGAAGAAAAAGCAGCAGGGAGAAAGTGTCAAGTATATAGGACATAAAAGGATCTGGCAGCCTTAGAATTCCCAGTTTGAGTCTTTTTCATCAGGAAAATCACATTCTGGCTCAGTCCAAGGTGATGCTGGAGACAGTGATATTGATGGCTTGTGACAAGGAGGAGGCAACAGTGAAAGTATTGAACTCTGGTTTTCTTCTTTCATCTGTTAAATAAACTCAAAATAAGGTTGAAGGCACATAAATTCAATACATTAATTTTTTTAAAAATAAATAACTTTTAAAGAAGTAACGTTAGAAGTGTTTAAATTGTTTTAGGTATTTTCACTTAAACATGCCTTTGATTCTTATCATCTGAAAATAAGTAGCACTAACCAAATAAACTGATTTTTATCAGAGAATTATTTTGCCCTTACATCATTTCTAACCAATACAGAAAAATACCTCTAAATTAAGCAAAATATAAACTTAGAATAAAGTAACACGTGATGATATTCCATTTGTTTTATTTTAGAAAGTCTACAAAAATGTTGTTTTTAATTTTACCTTGTAAGAAAGTTATTATTAAGAATCTCAGTAACCAAACTGTCCCATTAAGCTAACAAAATGATGTGACTTTAACAGTATTAAGAAACATCTAGACAACAAAGATAAATCAGCTCACCTGTTTGAAGAAAACATGGGACAGTAAGCTGCTTGCTGATGGCCTGAAATTTTTTTGAAAAAATTATAAAAAAAGAACCTATTAGAATGTAGATATTTTGCTTTAAACTGTTAGAACATGTTTAAAGCTATAAAGCTCAATAAACAAAAATTGAAAGGAAAAAGGATATATGTAAAGAGGCCCAATTCTTAGCTTCAACCTTGACTAATTAATTCTAGATAGTCTTCAGCTACTCCATGATTTCCCTCATAGCTCAGTTGGTAAAGAATCTGCTTGCAATGCAGGAGACCCTGGTTTGATTCCTGGGTTGGGAAGATCCAATGGAGAAGGGATAGGCTGCCCACTCCATAGGCTACCCACTCCAATATTTCTGGGCCTCCCTTGTGGCTCAGCTGGTAAAGAATCCGCCTGCAATCTGGGAGACCTGGGTTCGATCCCTGGGTTGGGAAGATCCCCTGGAGAAAGGGAAAGGCTACCCTCTCCAGTATTCTGGTCTGGAGAATTCCATAGACTGTATAGTCCATGGTGTCAAAGAGTTGGACACGACTGAGTGACCTTCAGTAAAATCCCATAGACGGAGGAGCCTGGTAGGCTACAGTCCATGGGGTCACAAAGAGTCGGACACGACTGAGCGACTTCACTTTCACTAACATTTATTAGGCACTAACTAATTATAACAAGCTATCCTAGGCATTAAGGAGCTTAAAAAAAAAAGGATTAAAAAGACACACACCTTATTTCTAAAATATTAATGCTAATAGTTATCTACGATAATAATTACTTTAATACCAGCAACTAACATTCTTGTACTGCTTGGAAGTTTCTAACATGGCTTAACATAAGCATAGTAACTTACGTCCAGAAACACTAACTAATTTTTGTAAGGGGATTCGGTTAGGAAATGATACAGCGGAGACTGAAGCCCAAGTAGTCTGACTTCAAACCTAGTATTCTTCCCATTTCTTCACTGTCTCTACTTGCTTTAGGCACTGGTATTTTCTGGGTTAGTCTATAGTTTTTTGATGAAAAGACTGATAGAAGATTTGAATTTGGCGTGAAGCAAATATCACAAAAGCTTTTACAAAACATGGATGTTTTATGCTATTGAGATCTGACCAGTGTTACCTTTTCTCAGGATCTTGTTGCAAACAGAGCTGTACCAAGCTGAGGAAGGCGGGAGAGAACGTTTTTGAGGAGGGTGTCTGCAATCTGTCACTATTTACTGTGCGAGTCCCACTGGAGACATGTACACTTTCTCCAATCCCAGAGTCTACACCTGATCGGGAATTTTTCATTCTGGATTCTGACTGAGGAAAAATACTGGCATCCAATGGACTGTAGGGAGGACCTTTCAGTTTCTGTAATAACATCTAAAAGAAGAAAATTTTCCTTCAACCTTTTTCAGGCAAAATATTAAAACAGTAACAATGACAGTAAGGATCCTAAGAGTTTAAAAGATGTTTAGAAGAAATTATCTAGAATGTAAGGGATCTCATGAAGGGAAAGTAGTTCAGGAATTTTGGCAGCACTTACCTGTGTCCTGTGCATGTCTTGGAAAGGAACCTGCCCACTGGCCAATTCACAAGCTGTAATCCCAACGCTGTAAATATCTGACTTTACATTATATCCATGTAAATCCTATAGAACAATTAATTTGAAGTCCTTTAGTGTAAATACCCTTTAAAAAGTTACATACATATGCTTTTTTTTTGATAAAGGATGGTGAATAATAATGGAAAAAACTCGTGAGAAATCAAGATACACCTAATATTTGGTATACATTTAAAAATTCCTAACAGAATAATTTTGACAAGAAAGAATAAAAAAAGTCTTGCAGTAGGCCTTTCATCAGTCTGAATATAAGGGCACAATTGTCCTTTTGTCAAACTCAGAAGACACTCAAGACGCATAGACAACCCAATGCAATGGCCACACCTGACCTGTCTCAGTAGTTCTGGACTCAGCCACGGCTGCACTGATGTGCTGAACTGTGGGAAATCATACACAGCCCTATGCCTCTGTCCGTGCTTAACCAAACTATGCAGGTGGGACAGGCCAGAGAGGGTCACTAGGCCATCACCAGAAATGAGGATATGGCTGGCTTTAATACTCCTAGAACAAAAAGAAACAATCCTAAATACTAAGAAATTGGCCAAGAAAGAAGAATAGAAATATGGTCAGAATAAATTCATGTATTCCCTTGGAAATTAAATACTCTTTATAAAATAATGTTTAAAGCATGAAGTTATAAAGTTAAATGCAATATTATCCAATAAAAGATAGCCTCTGATGGTATTAACAAAATTTATAAAGACACATCTAATATAAAAATTTCCTTTGTCAAATAAATTATAGAAGAGCCTTGTTTTTCATTTGAAACATGGAAAATTGGAAACTACTAGAGCAGGATGGCCAACAGTCTGGTAAAGTATAATAAAAGCTTGATTAATTAGAATATTGTCTGTTAGAAATCCTCAGTTAACCAGAATGCTGCTAAGAAATAATAAACAGAAAAAAGCTTTAAGGAGGTAAAATAATAAGAAAACAAGCTTATTTAAAAGTAACTTAATTAAAAAGGAAAAAAAAATTCCCAAGTATCTCAGAGCAGCACTGTTTTCAACATTCAACCAATTACTTCTGTACCTACAGTTTGGCAACTAGAGAACTGATATTTAGTATGGTAATCTCAATGTGCTACATACAAAAACACTTAAGAAATCAAAGGTTTAGTTACAACCTGTATACGATATAAACACAACATAAAGCTGAAAAGCAGGTAAAGAAGCTCTTTATTTGCTTAAGAAAGAAAAAAAAAACAAAACACAAGAGCTAACTAGGATCCCACTTCCCACAGCTTACAGCTGAAACAGGCAGGTTCTAGTATCCTTCATCACTGAGACCTGAGCTCAACGAAGGCAGGCATTCCACCCCAGTGCTGAGCAAAGCATTTGGCACAGAGGAAGTGGACTGAACGTTTCTGGTGAATGAACTATAAAATGTAAGCATCTACTATAACTACTGGTCCCTTCCTCCCCCAATATTCATTTGCAAATTTCCTATCCTCCATTTTAACACTCAACTGTTTCTTCCTAAAATCTCCCTAAAATATTTCTTCCTCTCAAATTCATTTTGTAAAAGACAAATAAGTAAATACCTGTGAATACAGCCATTTTGATGCAGATAGTTCAACCCTCTCACTGCTCCAAAGAGAATGTTCCTTATTAAAGTTTCACTCATTCCTTCAGGAAAGTAAGTCCTCAAGAGTTGACTTGCTGAACCTGAAAGAAACCCCTGAAATCCTCAGATGAACACTAAAATGACTTTGTTTCTATGTTTTAAATGTTGATCAACCATCAACACATACACACACACTACATTTTACAGTCTAACCATTTTCCTATGCAAAGGTAATTTTCCTTCAAGAATCTTAAAAAGACTTTTCTAATGACATGCTAGAGATTAGGACAGTGAATTAATAATACTCAATATTACTGAAAAAATACATACTGTGTGAGAATATATATATTTTTTAACCCACAGGCAATCCACAAAAGTATTCTAAAAAATCAAACCTCTAAAATCCATTTATTTATTCAACACACCTACTGAACACTACTTTATGCTAGGCATTTTATGAGTACCTGGGGACATCAAAATGAAAAATACATGCATGATCCTGCCCTTGAGAAGCTCAAATCCAGAGAAGGGAGACAGAAACACAGATGTTTACAATGCAGTTAAATAAGTTTACAGATGCAGAGAAACAAAGACAGGGACGGTGTACACAAGTAGGAAAACTACTTCTGCTTGAAGAATAATAGCAGCTCTCCATTGACAGAGAGGAAGGAAACTGAAGGGATAAAAGACAGCTTGTAAAAAGGCATGGATTTCTTGGAGAAATCAGTGGTGGTTTCACTGATCATAAGAGCCATTATACCTTTTCTTCTGAAGACTAAAATTCAACATGAACCAGATATAGAAATATATCATGAAATCTAGAATTGGCCAGGTTTATAAATTAAAAGTAGTAAATCATAAATCTAAGATCACACTCATCCTTATAATTACATCATCCAGGCTAAACCATGAGTTATTTTACCTAAAATGAGTTTTCTTACCATAGGCCATAAAAGGAGAAATAACCCAAAGCCAGCTGCCAACAGTGAAAACAGTCCAGTAAGTTGTAATATTGGGATGCCGGAAAAAGTGGGATAGAATCACTGCTTTCTAGTATAGACACACAAGAGACAAGACATTTAAACAATGGTTTTTCTTCATGATGAAGATAACAGCAGTAGCGGCAGCTATTAGTACTAGTAATGGAGTTTATGAGTACTAAGCGCTGCTCTTGTACAGTCATGCCTTTCAATCTCACAACCACTACACGGAGTATGTGGCACTATAATTCCCATTTTATAGAAAAGGCTATTTAAAAACAAGATAGAAAATTTGTTCAAGAGCACCTAATTAATGAAAGTAGGACAGTCTGACTCCAGAGATCATATTCAATAACTGTCCTGTGTTCTCATGACAGAAACATTTAAAAAATACATTAAAACATGAAGATAAAGTCCCTTCTAACACTAAATGATAGAACCACTGTTAATATTTCAGTATAATTTCTTCCAATCTTTTTCTGTTCAATATCCATGTGCACAAATACATTAAATACGTTAAAAACTGAGATAATATCAAAATGAAATCCTTTCTCTCTTTATATAAAAAATGATTAGTGACAATGGAAATAGTATTATAATATTCCTGAAATGCAATCTGTTAAAATTTATCAATTCAGAAGCTAATTTAACTTAGCTGTATGAAAAAGAAACTGTTTGCTTTTGTTTTTTTCTATTTTCCTATTATTTGTAACCAGACTGATGAGGGGTATTTAAATACATTTCAGACCAATTTTTCAAATATGACATTCATTTGAAGGAACTTACAGTAGATACCAAAGTCTGAATTTGTTCTTTCATGGATCTGGCTTCCTTTCTTTCCAATTCTGTAATTTTATGTTTATTAAAAGAAAGAAATCTACCTTTTTCTAGCAGAACTACTAATTTGTGAAAAAGAAAAGTTTTTACAAATATATCTCTTCAAATAGACATTAAAATAGATGTATCTTTTTTTTTTTTTTTTTTTCGTATTGTTACCTGTAAAGCTTTTAGGCGTTCCTCAGTGCAGTTTTCCAGATTTGTAATTTTTATAGTGACCAGTGTTCCTGTAGGAGTATGCCGTGCAAGATGGACAGAAGTCAAGTTGTCAAATCCCCTTCCTAAAATCAGACATAAAACTCATGTTAAAAATCAAAGAGAGAAACTGATACCTGGACTTTATCAAAATTAACTTTTGCTCTTCAAGAAAACACTGATAAGAAAATGAGAAGGCAAGCCACTGACTCAAAGTATGAACAATATTTGTGTCTGATAGGACTCACATCCAGGGTACCACATAAAGAACTCCTACAGCTCTATAATAAATGACAAACATCCCAATTAAAAATTAGGCAGAAGATTAAACAGGCAAGCCAAAAAAGTAGAAAAGAAATGGCCAATAAGCACATGAAAAGATGCTCAAGATAGAGGAGCACAAATTAAACACAATATACCATTACATACCTATTGTAATGGCTAATACTGTGACTTGATAAACAAGTTGTGACATACTCCAACAATGGAATGTTACTCAGCAATCCCCGAGTCTCAGTCCCCAGCAACCACTGATATAATTTGTTTGTTATGTAAATAGTATCATAAGGAGTACAGTTTTTTAGGGTCTGGCTTCTTTCACTGAGCATAATGCTTTTAAGATTCATCCATGTTTCAGTAGTTAATTTCTTTCTATCGCAGAGTAATAACAGGACTTCCCGGTAGCTCAAACAGTAAAGAATCTGCCTGCAATGCAGGAGACCAGGGTTCAATCCCTGGGTTGGGAAGTTCCTCTGGAGAAAGGAATGGCAATATACTCCAGTATTCAGATGGTAAAGAATCTGCCTGCAGTGTGGGAGACCCAGATTCGATCCCTGGGTCTGGAAGATCCCCTTGAGAAGGAAATGGCAACCCACTCCAGTATTCTTGCCTGAAAATCCCAGGGACAGAGGAGCCTGGCAGAGTAATAATCCATCATATGTACATACCACAATTTATTTATCTGTTCATAAGTTGATAAGGTACTTGGATTGTTTTCAGTCTTTGGTGACTATGGAAATAAAATTGCCAAAAACATTCTTTAAGTAGACATATGTTTTCATTTCTCTTTGGCAAATACCTTCAAGCGGGATTGCTGGATCACATATGTTTAGCCTTATAAGAAGTTGTGAAAGTGTTCTTGAAAGTGGCTGAACCACTTTGCATTCCCACAAGCGATGTGTACGAACTGCAGTTGCCTGACATACTTATCAGCATTTATTGCTGTTAGTTTTTAAACTAAATACATCTAGAATAGTAATCTATTAACAGACATCTAATAAATGTTAGTTTCCTCCCTCTCTCCAGTCACCAAATTCTGCCACTTTTATTGCTGAAATGAAGTTAATCTGAGGTTCATCCCTTTCTCCCCAGTATCAGCACCACTTGCCCGAGTCCTGTCCTTTTTCTCCGGAGAGACTGACTTCCTCACTTGCCCTACATTCTCAACCAGCACATGCACCAAAACCAATGATGGAGCTACTTCAAAAGCCTGCGCCAAGGTCCTGTTCACCAGAAATTTTGATTCAGTAGATCTGATGGGATTCATACACTGCAATTTTTAAAAAGACTCAGGTGATGAGGATGATACTTCCGTCTGATCTTCTCTGTCTTTCAGGTTATTGCCTGGAACTGCTGCCAATTGTCCTAAATTTAACATTTTATCAAAAGAAAGGTACTACAGTGCAGCAGCTGAGAGCTTAGACCTTATGAAGACAAAAGTCTGCTTTCAAATTACTTAAATTCTCAGAGTCTCAGTATCTTCATCTATGAAATGGGAGGAATAAACGAGTGAGATGAAAAAAATTCATACAAAATGTTCAGCCTAATGCCTATTGGATGCTATTATTATCATCATCACTATTCCACAATGTCTCTCTAGCACAGAGTGTGAACCTCTACACACCCCATTATAAGGTCTTCCACAATATGTTCCAAACCTCCTTTTTCAGATGTATCCATTTATTTTTCAGATTTCTCTCCTCCTACTGCCTACATTCTCTTTGTTCCTGAATCTAGGCACACAGCAACTACGTTGATAGTCCTTCCTCAGTCACCTACTGGAGTATTTTTTATCTTTTTTTACTGACATCATCTGAAAGTTCTTTCTAATTTGGGGAGCATTTTCTACCAGTGCTATTTTATTGTAGAAAAAGTCAAATCCTTATTCTTTGTCACCTTGACCCTGGCAGGGGAGGGTCAATGATCTAAGCTTAGTCAACTGGAGGCTGAAGTGAGTGACAAAGGAAGCAGGGGTGATCAGAATTCACTTAAAACTGATCTAAAATCCCATTTTTAGTAGAAATGTTTTTCAGTTAAGTGTGGAACTCCGCAGTGGGGTCCAGCGTCTGGTGGTAAAAGCATCTGCTCACGTCCATTAGCGAGGCTGCTCTTACGCTGTGACCCTGCTTGTGGTTCTGTCACGGAGCTTCTCTTGGCTTCTTCCAAGCATATTTTTCTAGCCAATGATTCTGTGAGTTAGCAAAATTGCTCAAAAAATTCCTTCTTTGATTAAGTAGTCAAGACTCCTTTCTGTTGTTTGAACAAAAACCCTGCCAGAATCTTTAGTGAACTTTTCCTCATGCTTCAGGATCCAGCCCCTTTTCTGCCATCTTCCTGACTCTTAGAAGAGTCGAGATGAACAGCGGGATGCTCCATCTTCTCTGTTCCCATAACACTCGGCACATCTCTACTACAGTACTCTCCAGTGCATGAGACAAAGCTGTCTTTCATGTTTATCTTCCCAGAGAGGATGTGAACTCCTCAAGGGTTTTACATGGCTTTATATCCCTGGCACCTAACACAGTACCTCTTTGCAGTGCTTATCAAATGTTTCTGAATAGTCAGAGCAAATTTTCACATGTATAAGACTATAAACAATAAATCAGCCTGTTCCAAACCTAACTGAAAAAAGTTTCTGCTACAAATGGAATTTTAGGTAAGGTTTTAAGTTAAAAGAAAGTAATCTGGTTAAAGGACTGTGACTGAAAAGATTTACATGATTTGATTTAACTCAGACAAATGATTAGAAGTTTCCTACAATAAAGATACAAATAACAAATACTTATTCAGTGTCCTCCTCCTCTATAAGTACTTCAGTGAAAAAGTAAAAATTCTAGAAGGTAATTTTGAAAAAAATCTGGCTACTGTTTTAGGACAAATAAAATTAATAGATCCATTTGACTGACACAATTAACATTTAGTTTTATGCTGTGGGTAACAACAGAAAAAGACTGCTTGCAAAATAATCATTTGTCATCAATTTCATTTCTAACAATGATGAGTCAAATAACTGCACTGTAGAATTATTACCTATTTCCACTTGGAGTTCATAGTGAGAAACATCGGTAGAACAGATCACTTGACTGGCGCTAGTGGATGAAGGCAGCAAGGAAAGCGGGGGCTCATCAACCTGCATTGTTTTGAAAACATGGAAACAAAATAGGTATAAACTTTTTTGGTGCCCCAACTGAGTCTCTTACTCCAATATAAAATACTGATATTGTCTTCAAACACACACTGCTCATTAGGAAGGTACTGAAAGGTGGCTTAAGAGACTATTATAAGATCCAAAAAGGATTCACAATGGCTAACAAGTTATGCCTATCAGCCTGTGAAGCAGGACAGGGCTAGAGAAGCAGATTTACAGGTAGTGAAGAACACTTTTCAGCTCAGTTTTCAGGAAGCATTGTCAGGAGCTGCTAATATTGGCTGTTGAGCCCTTGGGGTATCTAACAAATATATCAAGGGAAGAGATGCAAAGACCTATGAAAAATATTCTATTCTGTTGTTCTTGCTTCAAGTGGTTGCCAGTTACAATCATTACACATACAGCTATTCTGCTCAACTAGTGGAGATATTAACAGTCAAGGAACACTGTGGCTTATTAAAAGAAGCTGAAGAAGTTTTTCACAAGATGAGGTGAATCAGAAGAGAGGTCAGAAAGAAAAATAAACCTCAAGAGATGGGAGAAAAGAATAGGGTATAGAAGTCCTGAGTTAATGACCAAGCACCACTGTGGTCTTTCACAGGGTTCTATGCAGTCAAGAATCCCAAGTCTGCACCAGGTCCCAGGGAGAGTAAAACAACATGCATGCAGGAGAAAGAAGCGACCAGCAGCGCTGGTGCCATATGACAGCCAAGAGGATTTCCAGAAGACACCTAGTAGCCTTTACAGGCACCAGCAGGTGGCAGGAGTCTTGTTGCACCTCCAAGGTAAAGAGAATGAAGAAGGCAGTTAGAAATTACATTACTATGTTCTAGGAATTCTGCTAGCCACTTTTTACATTTGATTCTACATGTCCCCTAAACTTTTAAGAGAGCAGAATATAATTATAAGATCCTGGCAAAAGGTAAATAAAGGTGAATAGTCTTCAATAGGGATAAAAGGCTGTAAAAAAGAAATTCTACCATATGACTGGAAATAATCCCAACAAAGAAAGAAACCTAAAAAAACCAATTCAATTTCTTTAGAATAGTAGTCTTATTAAACTCAGATTTAAAGAACACTATAAGAGAAAGAATGAAGAGCATATAGTAATTTTTTAAAAACTCAAAGTGATAAGCTGTAAGTCTGTCAGGGAGGCTAGAGCACAGAATGAACTGAGACTTACAGTTTACCGCTAGAAAAAATATGGCATCAGATTATCAGATGATGGGTTGAAATCAGGCTAATAAACCTCTACTTTGCATCCATCAACTCCATTAAGGAAACAGTCTTCTTTAAACTAGAAGATGCACTTAATTTGTAATTAAGTGGCTAAAGACCAAAACAGGTTGTTTTAAATAGGTTCAAACCTCCAGATCAAAGACAATTACATCTAGGATATTAAGTCTGCAAATACAATAGAACTCAGGTGAGAAACCAGAATAGAAACAGTCAAACATTAACTTAATTTTGAGAAAAGGGAAAAATTATAAAAGGGAAAGCTTGATACTGCTGCCCAGTAAGGTCTGGTATCAACTGACTACATAGACAGTTATGGACACTTAAGAAAACAATATTAGCAGTCACAAGAAGACAAAATAGGTTTACTACGAGTAAATCATTTTTAACTGCAGCTCTCTTTTTGATTTGATAATTAGTTAGAGAACTAAAAGCAAAAATCATAGCAGTGTCCTTGTCCTTCTCAAACTTTTTAAATAACTTTCTAAAAATTCAAAAGACTTGGTTAATGAATAGTCTAGGAAAAAGTGATGAAAACAATACCATTTATAATAGCATCAAAAAGAATAAAGTACTTAGAAAGTAACTTAATCAAGGCAGTGAAAGGCCTGTACAATGGAAACTACAAAATGTTGCGAAAAGAAATGAAAGAAGACATTACTGAATGGAAACACAGCTCGTGTTTAAAGACTGTAAGATTTAATATTATTAAAATGCAAAGCACCTCAAATAGCAAAAACACATTGAAAAAAAATGGAAGACTCACTCTTTCTGATTTCAAAATCTACTACAAAGCTACAGTACTTAAAATAATGCAGTACTGACAGAAAGACAGACACATAGAGCAACAGAACAGAGACCTCAGAAATCAACCCTCATGTATATAGTCAAATGACTTCGACAAGTGTGCCAGCATGATTAATAAGGCTAGGTCAGTATTTTCAACAAACAGTACTAAGAACACTGGACATTCAGATGCAAAAGAATGAAGCTGGACCCGTACCTAACAAAAACTATCTCAAGATAGATCAAGAAAATATTTGCAGGTCATATTTCTGATAAGATGTTAATCAGAGTAGAAATTGAAATAAAACTCAAAACAAAATAAAACCCACCAACAACCCAATTCAAAGATGGGAAAGAACCTGAATAGACATTTCTCCAAGAACACATGTATATGGTCAATAGACGCATGAAAAGGTGTTCAACATCACTAATCATTCAGGTCAGTTGTTCAGTCATGTCTGACTCTTTGCAATCCCATGAATCACAGCATGCCAGGCCTCCCTGTCCATCACCAACTCCTGGAGTTTATTTTACTCAAACTCATGTCCATTGAGTCGGTGATGCCATCCAACCATCTCATCCTCTATCGTCCCCTTCTCCTCCTGCCCTCAGTCTTTCCCAGCATCAGGGTCTTTTCCAATGAGTCAACTCCACATGAGGTGGCCAAAGTATTGGAGTTTCAGCTTCAACATCAGTCCTAACAATGAACACCCAGGACTGATCTCCTTTAGGATGGACTGGGTGGATCCCCTTGCAGTCCAAGGGACTCTCAAGAGTCTTCTCCAACACTACAGTTCAGAAGCATCAATTCTTAGGCACTCAGCTTTCTTCACAGTCCAACTCTCACATCCATACATGACCACTGGAAAAACCATAGCCTTGACTAGATGGACCTCTGTTGGCAAAGTAATGTCTCTGCTTTTTAATATGCTGTCTAGGTTGGTCATAACTTTCCTTCTAAGGAGTAAGCGTCTTTTAATTTCATGGCTGTAATCACTGTAATCATCTGTAGTGATTTTGGATCCCAGAAAAATAAAGTCAGTCACTATTTCCACTGTTTCCCCATCTACCTGCCATGAAGTGATGGGACCAGATGCCATGATCTTAATTTTCTGAATGTTGAGCTTTAAGCCAACTTTTTCACTCTCCTCTTTCACTTTCATCAAGAGGGTCTTTAGTTCTTCACTTTCTGCCATAAGGGTGGTGTCATATGCCTATCTGAGGTTATTGATATTTCTCCTGGCAATCTAGATTCCAGCTTGTGCTTCCTCCAGCCCAGCGTTTCTCATGATGTACTCTGCATATAAGTTAAATAAGCAGGGTGACAATATACAGCCTTGACATACTCCTTTTCCTATTTGGAACCAGTCTGTTGTTCCATGTCCAGTTCTAACTGTTGCTTCCTGACCTGTATATAGGTTCCTCAAGAGGCAGGTCAGGTGGTCTGGTATTCCCATCTTTTGGAAGAATTTTCCACAGTTTATTATGATCCACACAGTCAAAGGCTTTGGCATAGTCAATAAAGCAGAAATAGATGTTTTTCTGGAACTCTCTTGCTTTTTCAATGATCCAGTGGATGTTGGCAATTTGATCGCTGGTTCCTCTGCCTTTTCTAAAACCAGCTTGAACATCTGGAAGTTCACGGTTTACATATTGCTGAAGCCCGGCTTGGAGAATTTTAAGTATCACTTTACTAGCATGTGAGATAAGTGCAATTGTGCAGTAGTTTGAGCATTCTTTGGCATTGCCTTTCTTATCTAATCATTAGGGAAATGCAAATCAAAACTACTATGAGACACCAACTCACATCCTTTACAATGGCTATTATCTAAAAGCAGAAAATAATGAGTTTTGGAGAGAATGTAGAGAAACTAGAACTCTTATGCACTGCTGGTGGGAAGGTAAAATGGTACAGCTACTGTGGAAAACAGTATGGTGGCTCCTCAAAAAATTCAAATAGAATTACCATATGATCCAGCAATTCCACTTCTGGGTATGTACCTAAAAGAACTGACATCACAATCTCAAAGAGATTTGTATACCCATTTTCATAGAAGCACTATTCTTCACAATAGCTGCAATGTGGAAGCAACCCAAGTTTTCAACAGCAAATAAATGAAGAAGCAAAATGTAGTATACAAATATAATGAAGAATTATTCAACCTTAAAGATTAAGGAAATTCTGCAATATGCTGCAATACCAATGAACCTTGAGGATATTATGCTAACTGAAAATTCTCAGTCAGAAAATAATAAATACAGTACTTATATTGGTACTTAGAGCAGTCAAATATCAGAGATAGAAAATAGAATTGTGGTTTCCAAGAGGTGGGGAGTTATGGAGATGAATAGCAGTGATGGTAGTACAATATTATGAATTATTTGATGCCACTGAACTATATCCTTAAAAATGGTTAAGACGGTAAATTTTATGTTGTATGTATCCTACCACAATATTTCCCCTACTCCTTGCCCCTGCTGAAAAAAAAAAAAAAAAGCAGCACTTGTGGAAGTTTCCTGAGTTCTAGGCATCTCTCTTAGTAACAGCAAAGAGCCAACATCAGACACTTTACTTTCTAAACTCTACCTCAGTCTGAAGGGTAATACTTGAATGGAAACTAGGACTGGATGCTGTATTCTATTGTACAAAAGGGTCTGTAACTAGAAGACTTTAAAGTATCAGTGAGTAAAAAGTGAAATGACAAAAATGATGACAACGGAAGATAAGATCAGGATAAATTTATAAACAAAATTAAGATTACTCTATTTTGTAGGACTAAGGTATTTGCAAGGCAGGTTCTATTTTATAGAAATAATTATAAAATAAAGATTTAGAGATTAAAGGTGGAAAATCCCCAAGAAACATTTATTTATCAGCATGTTTCTTTAAATATTATTTAATGTATCAGTTATTACCCAGGGATGATAAAGAAGACAGGATGCCTATTTTTGGGGGCTCATGGGACAGACATACATCAATCACTGTGAGATTAATATAGTAAATGCCTTTTATGAGGATGTCTAAGATCTGCAGGAGCATACCAGAATTAAAGATACAAGAGCAAAGGCTTCAGATGTGATATTTGAGCCAACTCTTTAAATAAGAGGACGAATTTTAGAGGCGGAAAATCGAGAAAGGTATTTCAAGCAGAAATAAAAGTATGTGCTAAGACTCCGTAGTAATAAATGAAACTCAAAAATCAGACATATTCCATATCATTAAAAGTCCTTATACCACATTAAGAAATTTAGACCTTATCACATAGGCTTTAGGAAATCAATGGCAATTTAAAAGCTGGAAAGTGGCACAAACAGGCCTGTTCAGGTAACAGTGTTGAATACCGGCCTACGTGGGAGATCATAAGAGGTTATACGCATGACTAGGAAATTAGAAGCAATGAGTTTACCTGCAATGGTCCAGGTGAGAGATGATGACATTTGAGTAGTAATAGTGATCAGGTCAAGGAGGGGATGGACAAGGGCGTTTCAGAGACTTCGCATATAACTAGATATGAGGGCAAAGGAAGAAGAGGCATATAACTAGATATGAGGGCATTGGAAGAGGCATATAACTAGATATGAGGGCAAAGTGTGAGGATAACTACAAAGTTCCCAGTGAGGGTGATTTAGCAGATGGATTTTCATTGCCAAAGCTGGAAATTCAATAGGTCAGTGAGGTCTGAGAGAAGATTAAGGTTTTATTCAAATTGCTATAGAGATAGCTTTGAAAAGTCTAGCCAGAGGTATTCTATAGACACATCTGATATCCAGGAAAGAGTCAAAGATGCAAGTAAAAACTTGAGAATCATCAGTCCTGCCTGATGACAGGGTCTCCTATCAACCTGAAGGATAACCTTAGGTACCTCTAGACAATCTGAAATCTGAGCAACTGAAACCACAGGAGCCTGTGAGACTGCTTAGGGAGAGTCTGTTTAGGCAGAAGAGCAGATATCAATTGTAGACTCCTGGAGAACAGCTTAAGTAGAGGAAGAAAAAAGAGTAAGAAGAAAAGAAAAAGAGGTAAAGGAGAACCAAGAATTACATTCTGTAAAACGGCATTACTGGAGGCAGAAGAGGAACATTTGTACTCAACCATTTTCTTACCAAATTTTGATGGGTACTGGTTTCAGACTGTTTTTCAGGTCTGAGTGATTCAACTTGTGTTCGTGAAGTGCAGAAACAATCCTGTAAAGTCAGAAATACATTAAATAAGTGAAAAATCAGTCACACTGTAAGGGTGGCACATGGATACAAAAAGTTTGTTGACTAGGGTGAGGAACAGAGAGAAAGGGCAACTTGCAGGAGCCTGAACTGGAGCCAGGATTCATACTGTGGGGTACACAGCCTGGGGAGAAGGGAGAAGCAGCTGGGTGTGCAGAAGACAAACTTCACATCTGCTGCAGTGTTACTTGGTGCTATCTCTGACTCTTGCTCTCTACCCTGGAGGTAAAATCAATTCTTTCTTACTGCAGGTGCTAGTATTTAACTTTTTCGTCATCTTTGCAGTTTTCTTCTGAGTATATAGCTAGAGATTATTTCGTTATTCTCACATCATTTTATCTTGATCCTCAGATTTTTTTCCCTCAGGTGTAGGAACCATGTTTATCTATATTTAAACCACATATTGAGTATATTTGGAACCAATGTTGTTTTCTAAAGTGATATAGGATTCTAACTGACTCAAATCAAATTAAGAGACTTAGTTCCATTATCACAATTTACATTTTCCTGCATTTTAACTCAAGGTTCTATTATCACATACTGTCAATAAATAAATGTAAACACCTAAACATGTTAGTGATGTGAAGCTGATGTTACATTATTTAGGAAGAAAATGTGCCCCCCAAAAAAGTATAAACATGCTATATGAAAGAGATTTTTAACTAATGTCAAGCATCTCATGAACATTCATTTTTATATGAACATTAACGTATAATTGGGCCTCTGGTGGCTCAGATAGTAAAGAATATGCCTGTAATACGGGAGACCTGGGTTTGATCCCTGGGTCCTGAAGATCCCTTGGAGTGGGGAAAGGCTACCCACTCCAGTATTCTTGCTTGGAGAATTTCATGGATAGAGGAGCCTGGTGGGCTACAGTCCATGTGGTCACAAAGAGTCAGACATGACTGAGTGACTAACACTTTCACTTTTCACTACTGAAGTATAATATCAACTGAGTCTTTAAGATAAATCCATCCATGTCTACTTAACGGTTTCAGTCACTTACTTAAAACTTCCCTTCTCTAAAAATATGCCATAATTTCTCACTAATCAAACTAATAATTTTCCCAGTTAGCCTAAATTACTGATTAAGTTGAATTCCTATAGTATGTATATGTTATCAATCTTACTACAATAATCTTAAATAGATCCCCACCATTTTATGTAAAATTTGCCCCTGAAGAACAGGAGCTAAGAGTGTCTTGATAGCTGTAGAATCATTTCCTTTGCAAATTTCTATTGGTTTGTGTAGGGTGAATAAAATTTATAATAAAACAGATTTTGACGATACCACTGTTGTTCATATAAAAAATAATCACCAGTTAGGTCATTTATATGTTATTTGGTACTTAAATATATTTTCCAACATTTACCCTGAATCTTTCACAATAATCATTAATACTCTGTGTGAAAAAGGGTTAACACAGCAGGCCTAAAACTGCCCTCCTTGGAGAGGACTGCTTGGAAGGCTGACACTTGGCTGGAACAGGGACTCGGATTTTGGGAGGGTTCCCACCATTCCTTGATAAGAATGGATCACGGTGCCTAAACTGTTTGTGCAAACAACATGGTTTATGCTGAACACCTGCTTTTTTTCTAATAGTGTGGAATTTTGTTACTTGCTGCTCCTTTGAAAACACCATTTCCTACCTGTCAAACAGACGGTAAACTTTGAATGGGGAAGAATCCTTCATTAACTTTATCTGAATTGCACAAATATCTCATTGAGGAGAAAACATGAAGGTTTTGATTCAAAAGAGTATAAATATTTCATCGTTGCAAGAAGAATATAAACTAAAATTATTAACTGAACAAATATAAATGACTATCAAATTCTATATTTCAAAAAAAAATCCATAATTATGAAATAATAGATTAAGTAAGATGTCTTTCCCCCTGAATTTGGAAACCTGGGCAACCATATAGCCCTTTGAATCTCAGGATCTTCATCTATCAAATATCCTTTTATATCTCATCCAGCCTACAAACTGACATAAAATTGTTAAATCTTAGATAATCCTTTAGAGCAGAAACTATGGTCCATGAATCAAATCTGACCCACCACCTGTTTTAGTGTGTAAAGTTTTACAGAAACATAGATACCTTCATTTGCATTTAACTCATATTGCCTATGGCTGCTTTGATAACAGAAGAGTAATTTAATGGAGATCATATAACACACAAATCCTGCCTGGCCCTCTAAAGAAAAAATTTGCAGATCCTGCTTTAGAAAAATGAGGTAATATTTCACCTCAATGTATTTTCCAGATATATAAAGCTCCCCTTTCAGGTAGATAATCTTTACTTTAAACACAAAGTGAATGCATTCTATATTTTCCAAATAACCAACAATATAGTCTCCTAACTTCATAGTTCTGCCTCTCAGATTTGACAACTGATGGAGTGAATTGGCAGATATGAGTTTGATCCTTGCCTCTAATTCTTTGCAATCTTAGGCCAAACTCTAAATGAGGATTATACCACCTGCCCTGCCAATCACTAACAAGTTTGAAGACTAAGAGAAATATAATATATTAAAGTATTTGAAAATTACATATGTACCCACCACTTTTTAAAAGATCACTGCTTTAATAATTTAAATATTCAAATAATGTATTATATTCTATATAAGACATAATGAAAGTCTTAAAACTACTTAATCTAGACTAGATACCATGGACTTCATATAAACAAAAACCAAGTTAGTATCTATACATCATATTATACATTGATTCAAATGTATCTTGTCTTGCTAAGTCAAGGGGCTTATTTTTCCTACTATTTTGCTTGCCTTTAGTCAAATGGAAATCTGTAAAAAGGGATTTCTAAAAGATTTAAAGAATAAGGCTGGATGAGAGGTATATCTAAGGATAGTAAATGTATGAGAATAAGTGTGCATGAGACAAAGGAATAGAGGGAATATACCAGAAAAGTATAGGAGAAGCTCTTTTTTAAAAAGACAAAAACTCAGTGAACATTTAGCTTATGTCTAAAGACCAGAAGTCATTCAGATCAAAATAACATCTCAGAGCATAAGAATATTCCATCAGAGGACGCCTTCTCTTATGGCTTTACATTAATACCTAACTACTCTGTTGATACAAAATTAGATCCACATTTACAAAAACTTACCAAAAGAGACATTGAATCGCTTTAGTTCACAGAAAGTAACAAAAATCCATCCACTCCAAAGAAGATTTCTGCTTTATCTTCAAGA
Source organism: Cervus elaphus (assembly GCF_910594005.1). Classification (NCBI taxonomy): domain Eukaryota; kingdom Metazoa; phylum Chordata; class Mammalia; order Artiodactyla; family Cervidae; genus Cervus; species Cervus elaphus. Next base: position 44,106,765 of record NC_057822.1, read on the forward strand.
CACTGAAATATCCTAATGCGAAAGACAGAAGCAAAATAACATATTTACATAAAAATTCCTTAAAGATATAATTGCCAAAACCCACCACTATTTGGGCAACTGTTCTCTGACACAAGGACTACCAACACTTCCGAAAGGCGTTCTTAAAGAGCACTTCTGTTTACCAAACGCCATTTCAGATCTGATATCACAAGATATCAGATATTACCCACTCCAGTATTCTTGGGCATCTCTGGTGGCCCAGCTGGTAAAGAATCCACCGGCAATGCGGGAGACCTGGGTTCGATCCCTGGGTTGGGAAGATCCCCTGGAGAAGGGAAAGACTACCCACTCCAGTACTCTGGCCTGGAGAATTCCATGGACTGTATAGTCCATGGGGTTGCAAAGAGCCAGACATGATTGAGCGACTTTCACAGATTTCTATCACAAAGGCAAAGTGCAGTTGAAAGGAGGTTCTGAATATTTCCAAAGCCTTGATTACCTGCATCTGTTCTTCCTTACCTGCACTACTTTTTTCAAAGAACCCTAAGCAAAATGTAAAAACAATACAAAAAGGCAATTTTGGACCCACTTTTACTACAAATGATGCCCAAGAATATCCAATGATTCTACTTATAAGTAAACTTTGAATCTTCCAAAGCTTCCTTATCAATTCATTACCTATTAAGTCATTTAGGGTCACTGACCAGCAAATTTGGGAAAGAATCAGGATTAGTAACAGACTAGGAATTAATAATATTTTCTTCTTGCCATATGTTTATAAAAATTTTTTTTTCAGTTTTCATATGAAAATATTTTCTGTAGGTTGAATTTTTTTACCTTATGATTCTTAGTTCTCATTTCCATTCTTCTTGGAATTTATTGACAGATATGAAAAATATGCTGATTATTACACAAATAATTCCTGTCCACTCTCACTGATGGCCTGTTAATCTCAATCATTTATGAAGACTCCAACAGATGCAGAGGTTTAAAATAGTAACTTACTAGATTTACATTCAAGAAGCTACAAAAGCACCACCAAAATTTCCCAGATCTTTCTGCATAGAAAGGGTGGCAGTGTTCTAAATTTCCTAGTGCGAGGTGCTCCCTTACACCTACCCAATTTCTCTTTCACCTAAATTGTGATTCATTATTTCATTTTAATGAAATTCCCAAGTTTGATCAAGGCACCTGCAAACATCTGAACAAATGGCATAGAAAAGGATTTTGTAAACCACAGAAATTATAGACCAGCATCTAATCTTATTGTTAAGGAAAGAAGTCAATTTGTTCATGATATTCACTACAGACCAAAGGTAAAGAATTAGGTGTGTGTGTTGGGGGCGCGGGGACCTGACGGGGTTTGATTATTTTTGTCTCCTGCCATTCATTATCATCAATATAAGGCACTGATGTTTGCTGTGTTACAAAAGGGATAATGCAATACCTGCCCTGCCCACTTTCCAGGTGGTTCAGATCAAATGAAATGCTTCATCTGAAAGTGCTTAGAATTACCAAATACTGTATCCATATAAGATTAGCTTAAGGAGATGCTCTGAAAGGTACACTCAGTTATTACTGGTGGCAGTACCAAATGGTAGGACTCATTTGGAAAGCATGTTGGCGATGTTTTGATAACCATAAACACATTCATACCTTTTGATCCTATAAAATTATCACTTCTAGTAATCTAAAAAAAATCCAAGTAAATGAAGAAACCATTCACGTGCAGAAAGTAATTACACTGCTATCTGAAACAGTCAAATATTCTTACCACAGTGTTTAATGAATGGCTGTCATGGGTCAGGTGCTGTGCTGGGCACTGGGGACACTCACTAATGACCCAGGCAAACAAGGTCCAGACCACTTGCAGCATACATTCCCACAAGCCAAGATTAGAGATGTGGTGATCAACTGCATTTCTAGTTCTCATGATTGTTTCCTGCTTTTTCCACATAATAACAGTAAGTTCTTTCTTAACAAAAAAAAATTTTAACTAGAGTATCTATTTTTCAGGAAAACTCACAAGAAACTGACACAATCTCTGAGAACTGTCAGTACTAAAGGGGTTGCCCCTGTGCGGGGCTTAATCCCAGAGGATTTTGCTTTAGATGTGACAGACTACTAAGAGATAATTTTATAAGACATTTTGAGGTCAAGGCAGCAGTTGCCCCCGGTAAGGGGCGGGGGGAGGGGGCAAATTTGCTGTTATAATTTTCTCCTGCATGCTTTCACTAGGTATGAATATCTTTTTAAAAAAATTCATAGTTGAAACTTGTATTTCTGAATGTACACGTACATCACTGGTGTGATCTCTCATACTTGTATCTAACAAGCTAATCAAGAAAAAGCTTTGTAAATAAATTCATTCTAGGTGATTCAGATCAAATGAATTACTTCATCTGAATGAAGAATGAATGAAGAATGGTTCCTCTGAAAACTTTAATCTGAAAGGTTAACACTTTCTGGAACAATCAGAATGCGCAAATTACAGAACTCGGGTTTTGAGTTAATCTAAGCATCCAACAGAGGCCCTTGGTACAGGGAATGTTAAAAAGCCCGATTTAACTCTTTGTGGAGCCTTAAAATTACTATACTTTTCAAAGCGATGTTGGGAACCCATAAAAACTATAGCGTCGCACAACTTGGTAGAATTTTCCAAACTTAGCATCGTGACTCAAGCTTTCAAAAAATATTTACTAAGCGCCTACTGTGGGCCAGGCTCTTTGCTAGGTACGCGCTGTCACAAATTCCAATCGCGTTTTGAGGGAAAAGGTGCTCGACACAACAAATCCATGAGGGAAAAACACAACCCTGAACTTAACTACCGAGAAGAAAACACAGCTTACGTTCAATTCTATAAAAGCTTCCTTCCGAGTCCTGCTTTGGGGGACTCTGTAGCGAACTCGCAGAAGGCACACGGAGCCGGGCCGGAGGGCGTCTCGGGTTTGGAAACGCCACGCGTGGGTGAGTGCTGCCAAAGGAGCGGGGGTGGGGGTGGCGGGACCGGGGAGAGCACCGCGGGCGGCCGGCCCCGCGCACCTGGCGCCGCCGAGCCCAGCAGGCGCAGCCTACCCACACGCAGGTGCTCTCCGCCGCGCGGCCCGGGATGCCGGGCAGAACCGGAGCTGCGCGGGGCGCAGGGGCCGCTCTTCATGCCGAGCCGCACCCCCGCCACGGCTCCGCCGGCCGCCCGGGCTCCGGCTGGAGGTAGGACGGCGAGTTCTAGCCTCGAGCTTCTCGAGGCGCGCGCGGACTAAGCCGCGCTCCCTCACTTCGCGACCGGCCCCTGACCCTTCCCCTCCCTGCCCGGCCTCCCCTCATTACCCTGGCGGCGACCACGGCCAGCAGTTCTCCTCAAGCGGCCAGCTGTGCGGGGCCTGGGCGCCCGGCCCGCCCAGGGGCAAAGCGAGAGCTCAAGGCCCGCTCCCAGCGCGGGCCGCGGAGCCAAGGGGGCGGCACGACCCGGACTGGGGCTGTGGGCCTGGAACTCAGCCCCAAAGCCCCGCAGCCCGCCGGGACTGGAGTTGCCCAACCCCGGCCCCAGGGTCGCTGCCCCGCCTCCCGTCTCCCGTCTCCCGCTTCAGGGCTTGCAGGGAGAGGCGTGGCCTTCGAGTTAAGGGGCGTGGCCGAGAGGAAACTACAATTCCCAGCAGGTCGTGCGCTGGCGCCGTGCAGGCTGCTGGGAGAATGGGTCTCCTCCTCTCTTCCCCGATTGTGTGGGGGCTGTCATTGACCTGGCGTCGCCGCAAAACCGAAGTCGCTGAATGATGATGTTGTGAAGTTGCCCGCCCGTCCCTGCCACGCCCAGGTAGTTTTTGGCAGTGGCGGCCGCTCAGGCTGCTGCTCTCCAGCTGCCGCTTCATTGGAGACTTCCCTGAGGGAGCTTGGGCGTTGGACGGAGGACGCCGGGTCATTCCTGTGAGTAACCTTTCCGTTTACGACCCGAACTTGCCCTTGCCATCTTCCCTTGAAGGCGGAGGAGCTTCCCCGTCCCGCGCTCCTCCGGGTCCTTGGAGGTCACGCGCGGACCCCGGAGTTGGGGTACCGGAGGACTGGGTCCTCCCCTTGTCTTAGCCCCGCGATGGGAAGCGGGTGGTTTCCCAAGTGTAAGTGCTAAGTGATGGGCGTTAGGCTCTGGCCTCGGGATTCACACCAGCTGCACCTCTCAGGATTGGCAGCATCCCATCCTGTGCCGGACAGCACCCACCTGGTGCCCCATCGCTGAGCGATGAGCCGCTTTAGTGTCTGGATGTTAAACCTCAACCCTTGGTTGCCATCTGTGATGTGAGCGAGACGAGAGGGTGTGGAAAAGAGCCCTTTCTGTGTTGAGTTGGGCTTTTCTTGCGATTGATTTTGAGCCAGACACCGCACGTCTTTTAAAAGAAAGACGCTTGCCTTCAGTTTGAAGCGTAAGTAAGTAATGGATATTAGCAGACGTCCTTAAAAGGACAATTATAATGACCTAGAAATCTTTTAAGTGTTTAGGAGACTACCTTTACCAGAGTAAAGGTCATTATAATTGTCGTGAACTCAGTTACTTGCCCAAGGACCTTTTATTTAAGCCTGCAGTTTCTGCATCGAAAACTAACTCTTCACTGGAAATTCATCAAGCTATAATGGACTATAGGGTAAAAAAGGAAATGAATTCTTCCAGTTTTGTTTTATCTATTTCAGTGATTTTTTTTTCCTGGCCTTCTAATCTTTGCTGTAGAATTGGAAGTCTGAGCTACAGTGATCTCCAAATAGCATGTTACTGCTGGTGTGGTGATACTTGGGAAGAAATTGTGAAGGATACTGGTGAGGAGAAAGGGCAAGGATGAAGACACTTGTTTATCTCGGCAGTTATCCCAGCTTTCTGTTGTTTTATCTTTTAATTACGCAGACTTCTTTTTTTGTTGACTTCTGTCTGTGTGACGGAGAAGGCAATGGCACCCCACTCCAGTACTCTTGCCTGGAAAATCCCATGGACCGAGGAGCCTGGTAAGCTGCAGTCCATGGGGTCGCTAAGAGTAGGACACGACTGAGCGACTTCGCTTTCACTTTTCACTTTCATGCATTGGAGAAGGAAATGACAACCCACTCCAGTGTTCTTGCCTGGAGAATTCCAGGGATTGGGGAGCCTGGTGGGCTACCGTCTATGGGATTGCACAGAGTCGGGCATGACTGAAGTGACTTAGCAGCAGCAGCAGTCTATGTGAAGGGGAGACCCGTTGACAGCTACTTGGGGAAGATTCCAAGGTGTTCCCAGAACTTGGAAGTTCCACTTACCTTCTTCACCTCACCCAACTGACCAGAGGAGCCTCTTCCGTCCCACACCCACTACCCCCTGACCTGAGGCTCTGCAGTTTTGGGAGAGTTTTTCCTGATGAGAATATGTCCTTGCAGACTTTCTGTCTGATGTTCCCTCTTCTCCCTGAAAGTCTGGATTTCTTGCTGCAGAGTGAGCAGGATGATCGGGTCTCAATTTCTGGAGGAGATGTGGAGGCGGGGGCTCTAGCTGGAAGGCTGCCTGGGTGGCTGGGGAAAGCACTGGCCAGCTTTTTGTTTTTAAAATGAAGCCATTTTCAGTAAGCCTCAGACACTCAGCAAATACATGCTATGTGAAAGATGGTTTTAAGTTATTTTACAGGTGTTTATTCATATGATTACAGGTGTCAGAAAGACAAACATTTGATTACTTTCAATCAGGCAAGCATATCGGTTATGAGCTCTCCGTACATTTGATCGGTTAATCACTGTTGGGGCTTCCCTGGTGGTTCAGATGGTAAAGAATCTGCCTGCAATGCAGGAGACCTGGGTTTGATTCCTGGATCAGGAAGAATTCCCCTGGAGAAGAGAATGGATACTCACTCCAGTATTCTTGCCTGGAGAGTTCCATGAACAGAGGAGCCTGCCGGGTTACTGTCTACACAGGTCGCTGTGTGGCTAGGTACCTCCCAGTTAGCCAGGCATCTCAGTTATGAGCTCTATGTGCATTTGATCAGTTAGTCACTATAATAACCCCATTGCATAATCTAAGGCTTTAAAACTGTGCTTATGTAACAAGTGGAGATTCATACCTAGATCTGCCTTACTTCAAAGTTATAGGTCAGATAACTTTTACCTACTTCAGAAATTGCTGACCTTAAAGGTTGGATGATTAAAAAGCATTTTCCAGCATTATTTTCTAATACTAGTTCCTACTACATACCTTGAATATCTAGAATAAGTCATGAACCCTGCTTTAGTACTTTTGAACCAGGTGTTCTCTCCCCTTGCAATGCCCGTCCTTCACAGAGCTTTTCATTAAGACCCTAAGAGCCCATTACAAATCCACCTGTTTACTTAGGTAAGCCATGATAGGATTGGCCTTTCTAGTTCAAAGGTTTAGTGGTTCTGAAGTTGAAAATTTGAGCCAAGGAGTAGTATTCTCTACTACAAATGATTAACATCCGTAGTCACAGAGAGTAGAAAAACTTGTTTAAGATTTTTACTTCAATACCCAAGATGTTTAAACACCAAAATAAGGAATGAGGCACATGAAAATGGATTATTTCATGTTTATTTTTATCTTTAGTTATATCATCCATACCAGTTTTTGAACCTCTTTAGTTACTATACTATGTGGTTGGTAAGAAGTCTGAGGCATTTAAGTAATATTCACATTTAAAATAACTTTATAATTGAAGGAACTAAATTACTCATGATATCCAGCCATATTTGTTCAGATCTTAAGTGATCATATAATAGTAAACATCCCCACATTAGCAGTGAGAGATGTTTATCTAGATAAGCAACTGAAGCAGAGGGGAAGTTAACATACCTGAGGTCATTCAGCTACTAAGTGGGGAAATTGGGTCTCAAACCCAGGCAATCCCAGAATCTGTACTCTGATGTTTAGCGAGCACCTGCTATGTACCACCAGCTTCCCTGGGGGCTCAGACAGTAAAGCATCTGCCTGCAGTGCGGGAGACCCGGGTTCAATCCCTGGGTCGGGAAGATCTCCTGGAGAAGGAAATGGCAACCCACTCCAGTATTCTTGTCTGGAAAATCCCATGGATAGAAGAGTCTGGTAGGCTACCGTCCATGGGGTCACAAAGAGTTAGACATGACTGAGCAACTTCACTCACTCACTATGTACCAACCCTAAAAATGGATGCTTTTATTATAATCAAGTCATTATTCTTTATAACTACCTTATGTAGAATGGAAGATCAACGTGTAGTGACTTGTTTAAAAGCATAGGTGCATATTAGAACCAGGATTTGAACTCATGCTTGCCTTTATTCAAAGTTCATATTCTTTCTTCTGTGTTCCCTAAATAATCAAATCTTTAGTAAATCTCTTCAGTGGGACAGACACTGTGCTAAGTGCTAGAGATTTAGTCTCTGCTCTTAGGGAATACAGTCTGAAGAAGGAAAGAGACAATTGCAATTGTGTGTTTATGAGTGAGCAGCACACAGAAGTACTGTGGGAACACAGAGACAGGACAACGAAATCTGCCTGGATAGGAAGACTCGGGCCAATCTTGGAAAAACAAATAGGAATTAGCCTGACCAAAGAAAAGGAGAAGGCCTTATTGTGGGCTCAGTTGTGTTTCTCCAAAATTTGTAAATTGAAGCCCTAACCCCCATAACCTCAGAATATGACTATATTTGGAGATAGGGCCTTTGAAGAGGTAACTAAGTTAAAATGAGACCTTTAGGGTATAATTCATTCTGACTGGTATCTTTATAAGAAGAGGAAATTTGGACACAAAAGAGACATTGAGAACATGTGCACATAGAAAAAAGACCATGTGAGGACAGTTCGGAAAGGCAGCCATATGCAAGCCTCAGGAGAAGCCAGTCTTGCTGATGCTTTGATCTTGGACTTCTAGCCTCCAGAACTGTGAGCAAATAAAGTTCTGTTGTTTGAGCTACCTAGCCTGTGCTTGTGCTTAGTTGCTGAGTCATGTCTGACTCTTTGTGACTCTGTGGACTATGTAGCCCACCAGGCCCCTCTGTCCATGGGATTTTTCAGGCAAGAATACTGGAATGGGTTGCCGTTTCCTCCACCAAGGAATCTGCCTGATACAGGGATCAAACCCATGTCTCCTGCTTTGCAGGCGGATTCTTTATCCATCGGTATTTTGTCATAGGGGTCCTAGCAAACGGGTGGAGAGATGTTCTAGCAAAGGAATAATATATAAAAAGTCTCTGAGGTGCGGCCAGGTGATTAGGTTTCATGGTAAAAAGTGTTGAGAGATGATTCTGAAGACGAGGGAGGGGCCATTTTGGATGAATGTGTATGAGACTCTAAGGATTTTAAACTTTATCCTAAGGGAGGTAGAATGGAGGGGGTTTGCAGCAGTGGGAAAACATTAGGTCTGCATTTTAGAAAGATACTCTGTGAGCCATGGAAGGATGAATTAAAGAGGGTAAGACTAGAGGCAAGAAGATCAATTGGGTGTCTTATTGTCACAGGAAGCTGAACTAAATATTTTCTCAGAATATTGAAACGTCAAACTAAATTGTTTGACATAACAAGACCGTTGTTAATATAAGGAAGATTTAAAAGGGCACAGCTAACCCTTAGGGCAAGTCAAGTCAAGTCTAGTCAAGGCTATGGTTTTTCCAGTGGTCATGTATGGATGTGAGAGTTGGACTGTGAAGAAAGCTGAGCGCCGAAAAATTGATGCTTTTGAACTCTGGTGCTGGCGAAGACTCTTGAGAGTCCCTTGGACTGCAAGGAGATCCAACCAGTCCATCCTAAAGGAGATCAGTCCTGGGTGTTCATTGGAAGGACTGATGCTGAAGCTGAAACTCCAGTACTTTGGCCACCTCACGCAAAGAGTTGACTCATTGGAAAAGACCCTGATGCTGGGAGGGATTGGGGGCAGGAGGAGAAGGGGACGACAGCAGATGAGATGACTGGATGGCATCACCAACTCGATGGACGTGAGTTTGAGTAAACTCTGGGAGTTGGTGATGGATAGGGAGGCCGGGCGTGCTGCGATTCATGGGGTCGCAAAGAGTTGGACACGACTGAGTGACTGAACTGAATTGAGCCCTTAGGGCATACATAAGATTTAAGAAGAATCTGTATATACCTATTGTGTACCTAGAGACTAGCTTTGCTTTTGACATTTTGCTTTCGGTAAATAAAGCTTCACTAACCTATCACAGGATATTTAGTATTTTTCCACTTTTAGTAGACACTTTTATAGTACTTATTCTATTCTCAGCCAAGTCCTCTGACAGCTTTATGAAATATCTACTCTTGCTGTGGTGGTTTAGTCGCTAAGTCGTGTCCAACCCTAGCAACCCTACGGACTGTGGCCCACCAGACTTCTTGTCCATGGGATTTCCCAGGCAAGAATGCTGGAGTGGGTTGGCATTTCCTTCTCCAGGATCTACTTTTATTGTCTCTATGTTATGCATAAAGATATTGAAACACAGAGAGACTAAGTAACTTGCCCATGGTCACTTAGCTAATAAATGGCAGTATTAAGATTCAGACTCAAACAGGCTGTCTTCAGAGTCTGTGCTTTTAGCCATATATAATTGCCATATATTATTTATCAAGATCATTACTGTTGCCATGTATTATTTATTAAGATCTTCAGCTACGTATGAAAGGAGGAGGAAATAAATTGGGTGTGTTTGCCATGGAGAGTACAGTTTGTCAGAAGAGATAAGGAACAAGTGTAAGGTTTTTGAAAAAAGTGTTTTAGAGGAAAATGAAGAGTATTGGGAGGCAATGCTTGCTCTGAGTTGGGGCTTCTGGGAGAGCTAGATAGGAAAAGTAGCATGGACCTCGGATGTGAATAATGTCTAGACTTTGGATACCTAGAATGGGGAGAGGACGCTAAAGAAGACATAGCATGAACAAAGTCATTAGTTTGGGAATTTCCTGGTGTGTCTAGGGAACTAGTAAATACAGTCCTTTGTTTTGGCTGGAATATATTACGTGGTTGGAGAAGCCAGTTTGGGGGATGGGAGGCAGAGAACAGCAAATGTTTGAGAAAGAGAACTCTTAAGGAGTGAGGGGCAAGGAAAATTGTATAGGTTTTTAAAACCAAATGATTGAGGTGTATATTAGAAGTAATTATCTTTTAGGCGAGGATAAAGTTCATCTAATCCCTACTTAACAGTTAAGTCCTATTTTACTGTTTCACAAATTGCACACATCCTTCTTACTGCTTCTATATACATAATTTATGCCTTTATTACAATAATTCAGGCATAATGCAATAAAATTTCTTAATTTTCTGTCTCTAATCTCTCCATTCCTGAAATTTATCCTGTATTCTGACTCCAAATTTATTTTTCAAATGTCATTTTCCACTTAGAAACTTGTTCCCCCACCTACATTGTTGGTGGGAATGTAAATTGGTGCAATCACTGTGGAAAGCAGTATGGAAATTCCTTAGAAAACTAAAATAGTATTACCATATGATCCAGCAGTCTCACTTCTGGGCATACATCTGGACAAAACTATAATTCAAGAAGATACAAGCACCCCTATGTTCATAGCAGCACTATTCACAATAGCCAAGGCATGGAAACAACCATGTCCATTGACAGGTGAATGGATAAAGAAGATATACATGCAGTGGAATACTACTCAGCCATAAAAAATAATGAAATAATACTATTTGCAGCAACATGATGAAACTAGAGATTATCCTATTAAGTCAGAAATACAAATACCATATGATATCACTTATATCTGGATTCAACACATATGAAACTATCTATGAAACAGACATAGAATCAAGGACATAGAGAATAGACTGGTAGTTGCCAAGGCGGAGGGAGGTGGGAAGGGGTTGGATTGGGAGTTTGGAATTAACAGATGCAAACTGATATATATAGAATGGATAAACAGCAAAGGTCCTACTGTATAGAACAGGGAATTATTTTCAGTATCCTGTGATAAACCATAGCAGAAAAAAATATGAAAAAGAATATATATATATGTATGATTGAGTCACTTTGCTATACAGCAGTAATTAACATTGTAATTCAACTGTGCTTCAATAAAAAATAAGTTTTTAAAAAAAAGAGTTAGAACACAAATGTGACCAACTGACCAAACAATATTGTTTCATGGCAGGAAAAAAAAAAAGTTTTAATAGAAAAAAAGAAAAAAGAAAGAAACTTGTTCCCTGAGGGGTCAAGTTCACACTTCCTAATCTGAACTAGTCAAATTTAAAACTCCAAGTACCTTCCTCATAATCATTCCCACTTCGGTTGGTCAGTACACTGCTGCCAAATTGGCTCTGTCTGCTGTTTGCTTTGGGGCCTCTTTTTCTTTGACCTTTGCCTACCAGACACCCCCATTCTCGGTACTAAAATCTTTCCATCCTTGAGGAACCCTGTGTTCCTTGAGTGGCCCTGTACTAAATGTTACTCCTGTGTGAAGCCAGGCCACTTCAGCTAGAAAAGAACTCACCCCACTCACTATCTATACAACAGTTCTGTTCCAATACTCATTAAATACTTATTTCTTATCTGGTGGTGTTATCTTATATTCTCAGATTTCTTAAATCATCAAATCTTAGATCTAATCTAGATCATGGAGATCATTAGAACTCTCCCCATTAGAGTTCTTAGATCTTTATCTTCCCTTTAAGATGGAGACTGTTGTATATTACTTTTTATCTCTTTTCAGTACTTGTAGTTTAATTCAAGAAGCATTTATTGAAAGCAGTCCAATAAGCAAGTAGTTGACCAGTTGTTAATAGTGATCATTTTATTAAAATTTCCTTTATAACTGGCTTCTTAATACGTAATGTTCTGACTTTATTGTAGCTTTATTACTGACTCACATAACCTTGGGGACATTCTGATTAATTACACTCTGTATTATGGCTTATTCATGCTAGAAAATGGGCATACAAAGTCTACCCATGGTATAAAAGTGGAACTAATTCATGTTGTAAAGATCACTGAGGTCTTTGAAGCTTATCCATGTATCTCTGTCAGTTTGCCAAACTGCGAGTTCTTTTTCTTTAGAAAGCTTTCTGACAAGTCATGAAGAATGAAGGAATAGTTCAAATAAAATAGAGTCTAATTTAAGAGTGTTACACTATGTTATGTAACAATGAAGTTGATAGTTATGCATGTTAATGGTGAAAGAATTCACCCACCAGTTTCAGTTAATAGTTCATTTCAACAACAAATATTTATTGAGTTGCTTGAGCTCCTGCTATTATATATCCATTCTGGTCAGCGAGTGAGAGGTAAGGGAGAAGATAGCACCTTTCTCCTTCCTGTCTGGAAGAGGACTTCCAGGAAGTAAATTGGAATACATGTTGTGAAAGAAACATTAAATGCGAAGTTAGAAAACAAAGATGGCAGGGGAGTCTGCTTCAGATCAGGCGAGCTGGTAGAAGTAGTTAACATACAAAGAACAAGAGGGAAGAGTATTCTGGGTACCGTGAACAGTTGCAAAGGCCCAAGATAGGAGACAGTGTGATGAGGAAGTGGAAAGATTGACGGAAGGGCTGTGGCTGAGTATGAGGAAGGAGGAGAGTGGTGCAAGCTGAGGGAAGAGGAGTAGGCAGGGGCCAGCCGGGGCTGGGCCTTGGAGATCTGAAGCGTGAATTTTATTCTGTATATTATGGGCATCCTTGAATTTTTTTTTAAAAAAAGGAGCCTAATTTTTAAAACTTTATTCTTTTGCCTTTTGGAGAATACAGAGGAGATTAAGAATAGAGTCTGTTAGGTTTTTCATATTCTAAGAGATGGTGATGGCTTGAATTAGGATGGTGGAGGAGAGGATGAAGAGAAGTGGGTGCACTTGAGATATATATATATGTATACATATAGGTATTATACTACACAGGAAATGATAATGCATTGAATGCAGCAAGATGAGAGAAAGGAGGTATCTGTGGTTCCATGGGTCAGTTCATGGGATCATGATCAGCTGTGAAAAATCTGAGTGGTGCTCAGGAAGAAGTCTGGTCTGAAGAGCCTGTTTGGGAGTTACTAACATGAAAGAGGTGGTTTAATCTGTGGTAGTGAATGGTTTGTACAAAGATACATGGACAAAAAAAGGAGAACATGGTCAATACTGGAACTCTGGGGAATACCAGCATTTAAGGATCAAAGGAGGGAGCTGGGTGAGTGGAGCATTTGAGAAAGAGCATTCATTGTAAAATTGTAAGCTCCGGGAGAGCCACAGGAGGAAAGTTCAAGGAGGGAGTGGTCAGTAATATTGAATCAGAGGTAACCCAAGACAATACCTAAGAAGGTTGATTAGATTGGTTAGCAGAGACTATTGGCAACTGAAGGGAAACTGGGTTCAGGAAAGATCAGATTGTAGTGGGGTTGAGGTAGCAAAGAGAGACAAGGAGAAGAGCATGAGAGTGAATACTCTGTGAAAAAACTTGGCTGAGGACAGAGGGCAGCAGCTAGAAGGGACCCCAGAGTCTGGTGGAAGGGAGATTTTCAAATTTCTATTTTATCTGTTTTTAATGAAATGGAAGACTTGAGGCATGATAATAGGCCATGGAAGAAGGTGAAGCTAATGGAGTATAGGGATAACCAGTAGAGCAGTTTAGGCAGGAGTAGAGACTTGTAATGTATGTTTCATTATTTTTTAACGGGTTGAAATGAAGGAAATGATGAAAAATAAGTTTCTTTCCCCCTTTTGTCTTCCAGCCACGCAGTTCCTCTTCTTAGAGGATTGCTAATTTGTACTGCCATCAAATGTGTAAATGTATGATTGGCATTGTGCTTGTACTAAATTCTCAGAGTTTGGAGAGACAGCTCCTATAGGCTATGTGGGTTTATGGGTGGGATGAATGAGAGAGAGATGGAGCACAGATAGGGGTTCAGAGAAGACTGAGAAAGATATGATATGCAGTTGTTATTTAACAGGATAACAGAGGGCATGTTTATGGTGTGATGCCTGTAGCTGAAGAACCTGCAACACCGTCTCCCCACAAGCTTCTGTGGTCTTTTCAGAACTTACCTTCTTCTTTACATTTAGCATGTATGTCAGCTTCGAAAATGGATTTCTCAAAAATCCATCACTTGTGGAAAGTAAGTATGCGTTTGGGTTCTGAGTGCCAAAACTCTGCCTGCAGCTCTTAATTGCTTTCAGTCATAGTCTTCCATTTCAAGTCTTCCATCTCACGCAGCATCATGTAGCGTGGTGCTTTGGGGTTATTCAGCCAGTGATATAGATCAAGACAAAGGGAAGCTTGTTGGTTACGAAAGAACAGTCTCTGTCTGAAGGAAAGGAAGAGGAGACTGGAAACCAACTATAGTGTCTCCGAGATGGCACTACTGTTCCTAAAGCACATAATTTAGCAACCTAAAAAAAAATAAAATTTCCTTTCAACCATTCTCCTCTTTTTAACTAGTTCTAGGCTAAAGCACTGAGTGTGACTTTGTTTTATTTTTAGTCACAAAATTGAAAAGGTTACAAATGAGACTTATTTTAGTAGCTAAGTTTTTTAAGAAGATACTCGGTCATTTCTTATTTGATACAGAATTCATTTTAAATGCGTTCATAAACAGCTGCAAATGCTATTTGCGAAAAACGTGATAAAACTAAGCAATGAGTCAAAGGTTCAGGTTTAGCTTTCTGACAAAATTGACAACTCATTCTTTTTAGTTATTACAAGGAAAGTGGTTACTGTGTTATTGCTATGAAGATGATAAATCATCTGTTTACCAGCAAACTCTTTTTTTTTATTTTTTTTATTTTTTTTATTAGTTGGAGGCTAATTACTTCACAACATTTCAGTGGGTTTTGTCATACATTGATATGAATCAGCCATAGATTTACACGTATTCCCCATCCCGATCCCCCCTCCCACCTCCCTCTCCACCCGATTCCTCTGGGTCTCCCCAGTGCACCAGGCCCAAGCACTTGTCTCATGCATCCCACCTGGGCTGGTGATCTGTTTCACCATAGATAGTATACATGCTGTTCTTTTGAAATATCCCACCCTCACATTCTCCCACAGAGTTCAAAAGTCTGTTCTGTAATCAGCAAACTCTTATACAAAGAGTTTTTCATAAAGCAAATATAGTGTTTTCTTTCAAATATTGAATCTTAGCTTGATTTTGCTTTCCCAAGCAATTCATTTAATTGATGTTGGATTGAAATGTACCAATAGTCAATTTTGTTCATTCAATTACATCTTTAATTCAGTGTGTTGACATTTTTAATCATTAAGTTATAGTTGGGCATGTACTGCAAGCCTACTGTGTGTCAGTTTGGTTTGGAGCATACAAAAGTAAAATACCTTCATTCAGGGAGCTCATAGTGTAGTCAGGAAAGAATTGAGCATGTAATCTGCTGGGGGTATCCAAGTAGGGCAGTCAGTAAACACTGATTAAGGAGCAAAATCACAATACAGATTTTATAAAATTTCCTGAACCATTTTCTCCTTGTTTCCTGTATTTCTCTATAGTGATTCATAGTAAACTTCTCACAAAAGAGACAAGGACCTATGCTTTTCAGAGGAGACTGTAAAGATTAAAGACAGAACATATTCATAGCCAGCCTAGAGAAAAGAACACCGGGTTGAGAAAAGCACTTGGCAACAGTGTCAAAGGAAGAGAAGCCAGCCAGCTAAATCCCTAGTGCTGGAGGGGTGAAAAAAGAGGTGCTTGAAGAGTGAGTCAAGGGTCAAAAAACAGGTCCTAGGGTTCAGTCTCAAGCAGACACCTTCTGGGTTCTCTGATAACCTGGTTATCTGGTTTCTCGGCCAACAGCAGGTTAGAAAGGGAGAGGTGCACTGGCAGCAAAGGTTGATAGCCTCCCAGTGAGGGAGAAAAGAAAATTAGAAGTGGACTTCATAGCTCAAAAAAATTAGCCACTTGAGACCATTTAGCATAGGGAGAAAGAAGTCTTTAAAAGCTCGTAATCCTGGAGCATGTCACCATGTGTGTGCGTGCTAAGTCACCTCAGTCATATCCAACTCCTTGCGACTCTATGGGCTGTAGCCCGCTGGGCTCCTCTGTCCATGGGATTCTCCAGGCAAGAATACTGGCGAGGGTTGCCATGCCCTCCTCCAGAGGATCTTCCCAACCCAGGGATCAAACCTGCATCTCTCATGTCTCCTGCATTGGCAAGCGGGTTCTTTACCACCACTGCCACCTGGGAAGCCATGTATCACCATAGTCACCATAAATTGCTAGTCATAGTTATGCCCCTGTGTCATCAAATTCTTTTTATTCTATTCTAGTCTAAGGACTTTTCCCCCTGCCCATTGCAGTTTGTTGGACCTTTCTCATTACCATGTATTAACTTTAGGGGGAAAACATCTTACTATCAATATTTCTAAGAGAAGAAAATGAGGGTGGTGTGGGAAAGTTGGATACAAGGGTCCCCTGATATCAAAAAGTAGAGCACTCCTGTGAAATCTTTTAGAAAGCTGGAGTAACATGAAGCAGTTACCTTAGGACACATCTTGCTAACAGATGCACAGAATAAGTCAGGATGAAGCACAGATGGTCACAGACACAGTTCAAAGCCATAGTGGTTGGATGATGAGATGCTGAGTGTAGTTCCCTGGGAGGGAGCTGGACGGTGCCCCACTCACTGCCTGGGATGCCCACTGCCTCTATAACAGTTCTCAGTGAAACAAATGCCTTTTTTCATAAAGGCAAAATCCTCTTTGAATTTTTTTCATTCATGAAAACAGGTACTTACGTAGGTCCTTCATAAAAGCAAAGTGATGTAAAGTCAACTTTCAAGAAGCAAGGGATACAGGTATTAAAGGTTTTGTGGGTTTTTGCCACACTGCTCTCAAACCCATCTCTAGGGGATGTTTTCAGCTTCAGTGTAACTGATGGGCTTAACTGATAAAGCCCTACCTATATGCTCACATTTCTTACGGAAACCCAGGAGAGGCCTATGCAGATCTTTGTAAATCAGGCTAAGAAAGCCTTCAGTTTTCAAATGCTCTCAGTCTTCTATTTCTCACGTGGCTCCATTTTCTCCTTACTGCAGATTGCAAGGATGTAACTTGACTACAGATTGATTCATTCATTTAATAGATGTTTATTGAATGCCTGCCATTTGCAAGATATTAAGATAGAGGTGGACTTAATTTTTTGGAATAAGCATTTATTTTGATCTATAGTCCACTTACTATCTTTAGCAGCTCAGAATAAGAAACAGAAGTATTCCCAATTTATGGTAATATGTTTGTGTTCTTTTCTTGATACTGTAGACTAGCCCATTTAAAGGCAAAATCAGTCTCATATTTGGAGTTGTCTTATTAAAAAAATCATAATAGACTTGAAAACACAGGTCATTTTGCTTCATTGTAAATACAGCCAACTCTGGGATCAGATGACTCACTTCTAAAAGCAAATGTAAACCACATAAGAATAATCAATATGTGTTTTCACAAAGTGAGATAAGATTGTATTAGAACTATTTCTGAGACTTTTTCAAACTATACACATTTGCTGTTCCCCCACACTCCCAGTCTCTTATTGGTAGAACTCAGAGTTTAGAGGCCCAGTTTTGGAAAAACAGTCTTGGGTTTTACTGTTGGCTCTTAATTATCTTGGACAAATCACTTAATCTCTAAGCTTCAGTTTCACTATCTATAAAATGGTGAAAATAATAATATTCACATCATGGGTTTGTTGTGAGGATCATGTACATGAAGCATTTAATGCAATGCCTAGCATTTAGTAAGTGCTCCATCAGTGTTAGCTATTAGTAGCAAAGACTGAATGTGGAGTAGAGTTGATGATACATTTCTTTATGATGTGTTTTTCATTTGAAATACAGAAAGTTCTTGTATCTATCATCAATTGTTTACAGAAACCAATTTTAGAAGACTTCTGTAGGACGAGTTTCATGTGGTATATTCTACAGTAAAGTCATGAATTTAGCAGATGTTTGAGTCTTTGCTTTCAGTGTCAAAAGAGCTAGTTTCTTCTCAGGAAAGGTTTCACAGAGCAGTGGTTTCTCTGCTTCAATTATTCAGGCCCAGAAACTAAAGTTTTCTCAGTGTGCTCAGGGCTGATCAGGCCTGGAGGAAAAGACGCACTAGGCGAACTCACTGAAGACTGGTAAATAAGCCCGGATGTCTGCTCTTAATGTGTGATAGCAGACTGCATCTTTTGGTTCCCATAGTTAGTATATTTTTCCCTTACAGGAAAATGTGCGTCAGAAACCAAGCTACCAGCAGTTTTTTCATGTATGTGCCTTTAGAGGTGGAGGACATTTGAAATAGAAGGAACAGTATTCTCAGGGAATGGATGAGGGGTGGGCTGAGTAGCATTATTCATTCCAGGAACCACACTAGCTCAGAGGCGAGCCAACTGAGGCTGGAGGGCCAGGTGAGAAGCTATTGCAGTAGCCAGGGACAGAGAGAGCGGCTTGGAACAGGCCAGAGCAATAGGCTTGGAGAATAAGTTGACAGAAACTGGGAATTGCGGACTAGGGGAGAAGAAAGGTGATTCTTACATTTTTGGCTCTGCTTATCAGGTGGATCAATGGTATGAACTCGTTAGTAAAACAGGAAAAAGCAGATTTCATAGGAGAAGGATAATGAATTTGGTTTAGAATGTGGTGAATTTATGATGTTGATTATAAGTTGATATTTAGAAGTCCAGTTTAAAGCTAAGAAATGCCAATTTGGGCTGAAAATAGGGCCTTCAGGACCAGTTATTGTATAATTAGAAGTTAAGTCCTTGAAGCAGATGCAATTTCTGAGGAGATAAAGGAGAGGAGGGTTTTTTTCATGATAAAATCCTGAGGAACTTGGGATATTGGCTATTAAAGACAGGTGGAGGAAGAGAATTCCTGAATTTCCTCAACCACCTAGTTACTGTACGCATCAAACTCAGAATCTAATGGTCTATCTGTGTTGCAGATAGCCAGTAGTCAACCCCCCCCCAAAAAAAATGTATTTGTTCTTGTTTGATTCCTGAATTTCACAGCAAATCAAAATCATCCACTGCATGTCAGTTCTCCCTCAAAAGGTAATCTTATCTCAAAGTCCTGGAGTTGACTGGAGCAACTGATTTAGAAAATGAGTGTCTGATTTAGAAAATGATTTAGAAAATGAATGTCTAAACCATAATATAACTTGAATGTCTCTTGTGCGGTAGAATTATATTATTGAAATGGTTAAATGTCTTAGATATGCAGAATTCTAGAATTATATATGTTTATAAATATGTTTATGGTAAATATTCTATCCTGACCATCACTCACCCCTATTTTAAGTTATACCCTATTCCTGGTCAAGTAAGCTTGCGTGTTCTGGTGCCACTGATTACTTCATTGATCTGAAGAGCTGTCTTGCCTATGGTTTTTCTTGTGGCAGCTTTTGAAAACTTTTTACTTCAAAAGGCTTTAAGTACTTAAGTTTAAAATAACTGAAGGATTTAGGATCATCTTAAAGCCACCAAAGGCAAATTTATATTTTATTGTCAGAGGAGACAGAAATGAGGACACAAGAGAATCTTAAAAAGAGTGGATATATAGGTATATGTATAACTGATTCACCTTGCTATACACCTGAAACTAACACAATATTGTAAATCAACTATACTCCAATAAATATCTTTAAAAAAGAAATAACATAGATTTTTTAACCTCTCCTTGAATTTCTGTGTTTAAAGTTTGAATTTACCTCATTGCTCTATGAAAGCCTGTTTCAAGGTGTCTTCTTGGCTGATTTGATTTGAAGATAAGTCTGGAAGAGCAGATTATACAGAAATATTCTTAAGTTGCCAGCATGATTATATCTGTTCTGTTTATTTCTTAACCTTATGTGAAATGTTTGTAGATTTTCAGGTGATGGTACCTTTTGATTTAATCTACTACCTAAATTTTACCAGTCAACCTTGAAAGAAAATGCTTTCTGATTTGTTAGGGAAGGACTTATTTGGTTCTGTAAGTATCGTACATATTTTGGTACCCGCAGAATCTATTATATAAAATGCCTCTGCTTGAGGTGTTCCCCTCATTTTTGGTTAAGAGAACAGGAAAACCACAAACTCTATCTTGCCATTTACTCTGCATTATCCATCTTTGAAGACCTGTAATTGTTTTTTATCTGTTTTTTAGCCATTACTTTAGACAAAAGGGCTTCCCGGGTGGCTCAAACGGTAAAGAGTCTGCGTGCAGTGCAGGAGACCTGGGTTTGATCCCTGGGTTGGAAAGATCCCCTGGAGAAGGGAATGGCTACCCAGTCAAGTATTCTTGCCTCTCCATGGACAGAGGAGCCTAGCAGATTACAGTCCATGGATATATAGAATCGGACAGGACTGAGCGACTAACACTTTCACTTAGTCAAAAGGACATAATTTTCTATGTTAAAAAAAAATTTTAAATATGGTAGCTATGATGACATTATTAATATCCTAGAATATAAATTCCTGACAGCAACTGCTCTTATGAATGAATATTTTAATATATCTATACCTAAATGTCATCTGAGTGTCCAGACAGACCCTTTAAGAACTAAACAGTCGGCTCGAGAGCCTTCAGTTTTATGTTATGAAGAAGCTTAAACTTTCCCTAAGATTTCTGCAGATTCTAGTGTTCTGTGACCTCTGAGTTGCTGCCATCTGGATGGGACTTCTTTCCCTTCCCTTCTCTCTCCCCTCCAGAGGAGGGAAAAGCATAAAGTTGTTTCCCTGCAGAGCCCCTTTGCCTTCCTTTGATGCTACAAGGCCTTACCTTCCGCCGAAAGTGCATTTTCCATGTGTTTTCCCGAACAAAAAGCATTTCTTTCCTAAGAGGAACTCTGCTGTTGTATGTTAAAATGATGAAATGTGTGCCTTATTAGGTTTAATTTGATAATAATAATTCTTCCAGTAGTTTATTCTCTCCATTTAGAAAACTTTATAAAATTTCAGTAATTCATATCAAACTTAGTCTCCACTGTTTACAGAAGTCATAAGAAAACCTATCTTGAAAAGACTTTTGCAGTGTTAGAATTGATTGTAGTATGTAACCTTATGTAGTTCTTTAGCCAGGTGATTCAAAGATGGTGCGCTCTTAAAAAGATAGTTTCAGACAGAGGTTAAGTATCAAGTTGCTCTTTCTCTTAGGGAACTAAATCAAGACTATTTTGTGAATGTGAGAAGTCTACCCTTTTGAGGTGTGCATTTAGTAATTTTGAGCTATTCATCAGATGGTAAATAGGTTTGTTTAAGAAATATAAACTTATTATATGCCACTTTTAAACTCTTGTCATCTTTGAACTTCAAGCATTTTTCCCTTCAAATTTTTTTTTTTACCAGATAACCAAACACCTGAAGATGTCAACAGCAAGTCTTAATCTCACTTTGTATTTTTTAACCACTTTTTTAGTTGAAATCTAATTATACAGATTTAGAGCAGCTAGGTAGTAATAGAAAAGTTACATGGCCTTTTAAGAAATTGTCAGGAACTGTGCCCCACATAGTTTACATTGCAGAGATTGCTAGTTCTGCATATACTCTCTCCAGCAAGTGTTTTCATGTCCAGGCACATGTTCAGATATTAAGGACTGAAGAGATGCAATAGTAATGATACAATAAGTAATCTGCCCAAACAGCAGTAGGATTTCATAGATTTTTAAATTTTTTTCCCTTGTATCTCCATACCTTGCTCCAAATTCTCCCACTCTCTTCTCATCAAGGCAAGCATTTTAATGTTTATAGTGCAGAAAATATTAATTTATGTGAATTGCATTATGGCATCTCTCATTTATCCTGCTTTATTCACTCAGCACTCTATTTTTAGAGCTGTGTTACTCCATGGTGTGTATCCACATTTGACCTATTGCCCTCCAGGGAGCAGGCCCTCACCTTGTTATCACAAACAGTAAATGCAGGAAACAGTCTCACGCCTGTCTCTTTACGTGGTAATATGAGAGTCTCTTTGAGGTAGATGTACCCAGGAGCAGAACTGCTGGACTGAAGGGTACTTAATTTGACAGCATAGTTTCTGTGGGTCTTCTGAATGTCTGTACTAGCCTGTATTCTCACCAAGGGCTTTTTATTTGGGTAGATTTTTATAGGATTAGAACAGGTCCTCTAAGGCCAGTGATTAGTGACAAGAAAGGATTACCTTGGGTAAGAATAATTGTTAATAACTCCTGAATTACTGCTAGGTGGCACGCCCAGATAGATCTAGAGAGATGTAGAGCAATGAGACATAGAGCCATGCTTTCTATAAAAGCGTGTTCTTTGTGAGAGCCAGGGCTGCTGACCATGCGGAGGGGGTCTGAGTCCTGTTTCTTCTCAGTCTGTGTGCCATGACCAGGTACCATGAAATGGTGTGATTTGTATTTTATAATTCCACCTCAATATCTATTTAGCTTTTACATTTGTTAAACACATAACTAATGCTTACTGTATACCAAATACTACTATATATGCTTTATAAATATTAACCCATTTAATCCACATAAAATAGGTCCTATGGCTTCCCTGGTGACTCAGAGGTTAAAGCGTCTGCCTGCAATACGGGAGACCTGGGTTTGATCCCTGGGTCGGGAAGATCCCCTGGAGAAGGAAATGGCAACCCACTCCAGTATTCTTGCCTGGAGAATCCCATGGACAGAGGAGCCTGGTGGGCTACAGTCCATGGGGTCGCAAAGAGTTGGACTCAACTGAGCGACTTCACTTCACTTCATTATTGCTCCCATTTTATAAATGAGAAAACTGAGGCACAGAAAGACTGTTTTAATATTAGCAATTGGTGAATGTGGATAACAAAAGTCTGTAAAAATAAATGGGGTATGTAATTTATCTTATTTAATAATCCTTTATAAATAGAAAGGTGTTATTTAACTTTTCTGACCTTAACTTTTGAATACCAGTGTGTGTAACTCATTGAAATGCCAAATGGAAAAAGGAAGCACATTTACTAATGTGTTTAATATTATACTTCCAAGAATTGGAAAATAAAATCCAGTGGTAGTGGTAATCTTTATTAGATGCCATAGCTGTTCAAACTAGGGGGGTGGGGAAGGGGTTCAAGAGAGAGGGGACATACGTATTTTTATGGCTGATTCACAGCGTTGTATGGCAGAAACCAACACAACATTGTAAAGCAGTTATCCTCCAATTAAAAATAAATTTTTTAAAAAACTTAAGAAAAAGATGCCATAGTTATTATTCTGGCACACCTGGGTGTATGAATTTTCCAGATAGGTAAAACTTACTTATTTAAACACCATAAAATATTGTTTCTTAACATTTTCTTTTAAATCCTGCTTTTCTAACTTCTTGAAGAGTAGGCATGAGAGCATGATTTAACATTTCCTCATGATTGGGGTCCTGTTTTAATAATTGTCATTGTACTTTGATGAGGATGTAGGTGTCAAACATGAAACAGAAGGCTTTTAAGAATGACTAGACCTGGCTTTCTTGAAAAAGTCCCTAATGTTTTATGGTTTTGTTTTTCTTGGATTGTTTGTCTACTTTTGTAAGAGGTACTATATGGACTATACAACCACAGTTGTATAATGTGACCACGGTAAAATTAATCGTTGACTCACAGATGGTTCCTTGCCTGGAAAATCTTCAGTGTTGCTGTGGTGGCTTCCAGTTCAGTTCAGTCACTCAGTCCTGTCTGACTCTTTGCAACCCCATGGACTGCAGCATGCCAGGCTTCCCTGTCCATCACCAACTCCCAGAGCTTGCTCCAATTCATGTCCATCGAGTTGGTGATGCCATCCAACCATGGTGGTTTTAGCTCTTAGTGATTTGATGACCCTGATGAATCAGATACTTATTAGCAGTCACCCATTCTCTTGCTATTTACTGTTTGTTGAGGAAGGATAGAGAAACAGTATCCCTTTCTACTGCCATAGTTCAGACTGGATTATTGAAATATAAATTCATTATCTTTGCAGACAAGACAGCAGACTAATTTTTTCTTCAAACCTTCTTCAATATTTGGCTTGAAACCAAATGTCAAGCATAAGCGATATCTAAAATTACATTTCTCTAATCGCTTCTCGGCCTTTCGGCTAAGATCAAGTGTAAAATTACGTCTCTAAATGTATAGGACAGAAAGCCCTGTCCTTGCATGGTAGATTTTCTTTCTTATAAATCCTTTGAAACACAAACTTGTCTGCTTAAAACCTGTAACTTCTGAAAGTTTCTGGATAGGGGCAATGGATGCTACAGATCAAGGAGTTCAGCTCCGCTGATCACCAGTAGATTAAATCATTTCCAACTCAACCATTGTTATTTATAACATGTTTATTTTAAATGTGTATACTTTTGAGGTATCTTGTAAATATTATAAAGCCCCATTTTGTCTCTGAAAGCAGCACTGGTGATAGATGGATAGATGGACATGAAAATACAAATTGTGTAAAAAACTGAAAGTGAAAAAATTACACATGTTAAATTTATGACTGGATAATAAAAATGATTATGAAGGACAGTCCCAGGATGTGCCTGTGCAGTTGACAGGCGGCCAAAGGTGAAGAAATATGAATGTCTAAAATGGGATGCCTGTTTAGTCAAAGTCTAATTCAGGTTAAAGTTGGAGTTCAAGAACTTGAAGGCTGGGTATGATGAGTGAAAGTGGTCCTGTGGAAACTTATCAAACCCCACAGATGGCACCGTGGGTTCATGGCCATTTCTAATCTGCAGGTCAAACTCTAGTGTGGATTCCTTAGCTGCCAGAGGCTCCCTCCCTTCTGTTGCTGGAGATTATGGAAGGGAGGGGTTGACTGCCTGTTCATTGTAAACAAAACAGAACACTTATTTTTTTTTAATGCCAAAAATATACCAGCTCAGAGGAAATGTGGACCCCAAAAACCTAAATCTCACTCATAGTTTTGGACTTTTAGACTAATGGATTTCACAGCCTTTTGGAATTCACCCTGTTTGTAAGTAGAGCTGCCTTTCTGTATTTTATACTCTGGAAACCCTACTGGTCATTAAATTGAATGACACACAAAAAAGGGGTCAAAATTTTGCCGGGACCACGTAGCTCCTGGGGTGAAGTTGACAGCTGCTGGTGGAGTAGGTGTGCTGGAAGTGGTGTACTGTGGCTCGCCCGAGCAGCTGGCCCTGGTGTCGCGTGTGGTCTCTGCCTTTGTGAGATCTGTTGCTCACTATCCAGGGTGGATTTCAGAGGTACACCCCTCCGCCGCCACCCCTTTTTCAGCTTTTAGCACTGAAACCTTCCTATAGACTTTTTTGTAGTTTAGTATCTGACTTTAAGATTATAGTGAGGTTTTTCAGTAAGTTTTATCTTTGATGTAGCCAGAAAATTAGTGAGTCTCTTGAAAGTCTGTTGTTTAATGTAGGAATGTGGTACATTTATTTTATGTTTGAAATTGTACAGTTTATCTTTGGTCTGGATTAAGGTTCTCACTGCCTACCGGAGCTGCTGCTGGAATTAGTGATTGTCACTGTTCCCATTTCTGCAGGCAGATCAGCAGCCAACATGTATTTTAAATTAATCCCCAAAGTATTATTTGTACAGTAAAAGTTTAAAGTATATTTTTTCAATTTAAATATTTGTCACATCATTTAGTTACTGTATTGTAGGCTCTGCACTCTTGTCGAAGTGAAGTGCCCCTGAATTGTTTTAGCCTATCCTGTAAGACTGTTTTGGCCCGAGTATCCTGCTTTAAGGAAGTAGCAAGATTATTTTTTTTAAGGCACAGGACCTATATTTAGGCCCTCACTGTTGACCATTTAGTTTCCATGGCTAGGCTAAACTAAGTCATCCGCCTCTTGTATTCTGCCAGGAGTATTTATATCAATGACATGTTTTGTTTGTTCGTTTGATGTCTCATTGTTATTAAAATAAGTCACTGGGCTGGTTTAGTTAATTTCCTCCTAAATGTGCAAGAATTACAAAAGCTGGCTTCTTGCTAAATAATGCATGCTTGGTTGATTATTTTATGGAGAAAGTAGTGAAGTTGTTCCTAAAAAGAATGAATATAAATCCAGCATAGCAAGTAGAAAGTACTCTAGAAAGCACTAAGAGTCTGTGTGTAGGAACTAGGAAAGGCACTGGATATGTACTGTTTGTGCTTGCCAGACTTCAGTTTCTATTGCATTTAGGACTGTGACTCTCAGGCTTTTTATGCATCACAGAGGTAGAGAGAAAATGACAAAGGGCGCTACACCAGCATCACTCAGCAGAAGACAGGAAGGAAATGTTACTTCTTAGTTTCGAGAAGATGCCATAAAGCGATCGGCAGTAGGCTCTACAGTGTGTGCAGCTTTCTGTAGGCTTGAATAATTATAATTATAGTGATAATTGATGGTGATAGAAATAATAATAACTAATATTTGCATAGCATTTACTGAGATATTGTTCTAAGAGCTTTACATGTAGTAACTCATGGAATTTCCCAGTGACCATCTGAGGCGGGTTCTTCTCTTATCCTCTTGTAACTCACTTAATCTCCATAAAGGAGACATGTTATTAAGGCCATTTTACAAATGAAGAAATGAGGTTAAGTAACTTGTCCAAGGTCATGCAACTAGTAGTAGAACTGGGATTCAGAATCCATGTTTTTAACCTCTGTGATAGGCTCAATAATGGCCCTCCAGAATACCTAGACCTTAGTCTCCTGGAACCTGTGAATAGCCAAAGGGGTTTTGCAGAAAGGATTACATTGAGGATTTTGAGAGGGGGAGATTATTTTGGCTAATCCAGTTGGGCCTTAAATAAAAGTATCGGTGTCCATAAGAGGGAGATAGCAGAAGAAGGTGATGTGACAGGGGAAGCAGAGAGAGAGAGATCCGGAGATGCTGGCTTTGAAGATGGAAGAAGGGGCCCCGAGCCAAGGACTGCAGCTGTAGAAGCTGGACAAGACAGGAAGAGGGATTTCCCCCTAGAGCCGAAAGAGGAAGCATAGCTCTGCCAACACTTTGGGTTTTGGTTTTGATCCACTGAAAGTTTTTCATTCCTTGAGGTCCAGAACTGTAAGATAATAAATTGGTGTTGTTTTAAGCCACTGAAATTTGTGGTGATTCATTGGAACAGCAATAGGAAGCTAATGCAGCTACTATGCTAGTTACAGTTTTTCATGGTCAGCAGCCCTTCCCCAGAATCCATGAAGGAATCAGCTTCAGTAATAATCTCCTTCAGTGGTCCTGCTTTATGGCACTTACTGCTTTATTGCTTAATCTTTCTCTCTTTCTAAAGGAAGATTTTTCAGAGGTAATCTTTACATCTAATACATACTTAAAGTAGCCATTCTGAGCTCAGAGTTGACTGTTGGGTCAGAAACCTTAGAAATAAGAAGACATCATTTTCCTTCAGGCGCAGGTTAAAGGGGATAGCTGGAGGCATGAGTGTCACATTTCAGTGCCCACTCTCTGTCCGTTACTGTGTTAGGAATTTCTGTTATTCATTTTGGTGCTCATCATACTTGACCCTCCCTATAAAGAGTAATTGATTATTACTTCCGCCTCGACAATTATGAACTGAGAAGTAGTGTGCTCAGAATCAGAAAACCAGTAAATGAGATAAAATTCAGGCTTGTCTAATGCCAAGGTATATACATTGTCCTATATTTCTCTCTCTCTCTCTCTCTCTCTCTCTCTCTCTCTCTTTCTCTCTCTCTCTCTCTCTCCCTCTCCCTCTCCCTCTCCCTCTCCCTCTCCCTCTCCCTCTCCCTCTCCCTCTCCCTCTCCCTCTCCCTCTCCCTCTCCCTCTCCCTCTCCCTCTCTATATATATATATAATGTCCTATATGTCAGAATATATATATGTCCTATATGTCAGAATTGCTACTCTAAACTAATCCTAGGGAGGAGTTCAGATCTGGGCCAGCATGTCCAAAGGGTTTCCTTAGTTTTAAAGAGTCATCAGGAAGAACATATCACTTCTAGATCACCCCTGACCTGATGCACAGTGTGTAGGTTGGTCAGGTTTCTGAACTGCCCTGGAGACGTAGATTCTTCCTGCATGACTCTGGAGATGGACTTAGTTCTGTGTTTACCTGGGTTTTCTCTATTCTTGTATATAACAGTTAAGACCAAATCATTAACAAAACCTCTAAAACTAATTTAAAAGCAATTCTCTAGACTGAAGATCTAGCACCTGTAGTGAACACGCACATACAGTTTTTTGTGTTCCTGTGTGCTATAGTAAATATAAAAAATAAAAAATGGGAATCATAATGAAAATATGAGATTAAACCAGCCAGTGTGTAACAGAGTAGCAAGCAGAAGATCCCGAAGTTATCATTAGATTTCCACAATAGTATTTGATTACTGTATGATTAAGGACCACAATTTTGTTTAAGAACCCATTTGGACGATAGGAGAGGCATTTGCTTTTATTCCTTTTCATCCTCCTTCTCCTCCTGCCTCTCTTCTTTCTCTTTCTTCCTTCTTTCACCTTCCCTTCCCTCTCCACTTCTTCACAAGCAATTTGTAGCTTATGAGTTTTAAAAAATATTGTCTTAGAACTTGAAAATAATTTTTAAGTATACTAGTAGGTATAGAAAATAGAAGTCTATTCCTTACTGAAATTCTTTAGATATAGTGATCTAATTACAAGTATACCTAAATGTAGGTGGTTCCCTATTTCAGAAGTTGAACTAGGAAACTATTGATGTATACAGATGGTTATTTGATGTCTGAATTATTTTACTACTAGATCAGGAGTCCGAAACCTTTTTCTGTAAAAAGTCAGATAGTAAATATTTTAGACTTTGGCTGACTATAAGGTTTTCGTCACAGTTACTAAGCTCTGCCATCGTCGCATGAAAGCAACCAGTTGACGACACATAAACAAGGGAGCGTGGCTCTGCTCCAGTAAAACTTCACGCATAGAAACTGAAATTTGAATTTCACATATTTGTCACACATCATGAAACATTTTAACTTTGACTTTTTCTTTCCCCCAACCATTTAAAAATGTGAAACCTGTTCTTAGCTCACAGGTTACAGGGAACGGGTGGCAGGTCAAATTCAGTCAGTACATTGCTGACTCTGAACTAGATGACCTATTAGACATGTTTATTCTTATATTTGCATTACCATTCTATTTTCCTTAAATATAGCACCAGATTCATAATCTATAAATTCAGATCTCTGGAGTATTGTAATTTGAAAGAACTTGATAAAAATTACATGTGGCGTAAGGACTTACGTAACATGTGATTCTCAGTTGCCAGCTCAACAGTTGTCGATTCTTTGTGGACGGAACTCTTAGTTGAGATTGTGTTCAGGTTCCCGGTGGTCGAGTTCTTCAGGGAAGGTGCTTTCTTCCTCCCTTCAACTTCAGGGGGTGGGTGTAGGCAAATCTTAATTGGTTTGATCCCATTTTAGTTCCATTGCCCTTGCAGTGGTTAATTTGGAAATGACAGCTTGGACAGTAAGATAGCACATGGGGGATAACTTAATTGCATGCAATAGACTGAGCTTGGATAGGAAAATGAGTTTCTGACAACTGGAATTAAAATTAAAGTACCTAATAAATACTTTCAGCTTTACTTCATGTTGCACTGGCTTGTACAGATTACTATATTGACAAACATGTTTCAAGAAAATAATTGTTTATATAAGATTGAATTTTAAAAATTTATTAAAGGTTTCTGAATTCAAGTATAGGAAATTTTTTCTTATACCAACATAAAATTATAAACTTTTCTGGTAAATGCTGTTGTTTATTATGTTTTTTTTCTTATACATTTTTTTCCATTTATGAAGTAGAAAAACAGCAACCCTATGCCAATAACCACAGAAGTTTTTTTTAATTTTACTTGTCCATGATAATCTGAAAGCCTGGATATTACAGACCTTGGTGCATGCTCACTATTCTCCATTCCTACCACCTTCTTCGTGATTACTTACAGCCTGGCTTTGGGCCTAACCTCTTGGTTGGACTGCTTTCTAGATTGTTACTGTTGATTTTATGGTCTCTGTATACCCCCTTTTAAAAACCAAGTACCTTTTTTAACATTTCTGTATGTTTAATTCTTTTGCCCATTCTATCTCTGAAATCCTCTTTCCTAGTATTTGCTGGGATTGTGTGTCTGTGGCATCTCAGTGACCATTTTCAGTCTTCTCTACTGCTTTTATTTTGGTCTTCTCTATTTCTTGGTTGTGACTCTTGTTAAAAAAAACAACACAGTGTTTATGATGCCTTGAATAGTAGGCATGAGAACGATTTAGCCATAAATAGAAGCTGCACGTTGCTAAGTAGACACTATTTAGTAGAGACTGTCTTTTGATATAAAGCTAGGCTTAAAATTAATATTAAACAGTTTTTTAAAGTACACACATGTATTTAATGTATTATATTGTTTTGTGTTCCTCTGTAAACTGTTTCTTTATGAATGTTTTGATTCCAGTTGTGTGTGTATTTTTTTTTTTCTAAAGAAAATGCTATACGAGCATCGTTATGCCTACATCTTAGCATACTCTGAGTATATCCATCTGTATAAATTCTTAATGGTAAAATTGTTAAATTATGGTGTATATGCATTGAAAAGTGTAGTAGGCATTGCTGAATAACTTTTCTGAAAGCTTGTATCAGTTTGCACTTTTATCAACAGTATGAGTACCACTTTCTCCATATCCCCTCCAACAACAAACACAATGCTTGTTGATCTAATGGATGAAAAATATTTTCTTTACATTTTAATTTATTTTAATTATAAGTAAGGTTGAGCATCTTTTATATCAGTAATTTTCAACTGGGAGCAATTTACCCCTGTGCCCAGGGGATATTTGATACTGTCTGGAATTGGGGGGGCTGTTAAAACTGGGAACAGGTCTGGGAAGAGGATTCTCCTGGCATGCAGCTAAACATCCTACAATGCACACTGCTAAACATCCTACAGTGCACGCAGTGAAGTATTATCCAGCCCTAAATAGCAGTAGCACCAAGGTTGAGAAACTCTGCTTAATATTATTCCATTTCTTCTTTTTTGATTTGTTATCTGTAATTCTTGAGTTATTGTTTGCTTTAGAGTTTATAGTATACATTTTTGGAGTTAAACTTTGAGTAGTATTTTACTATTTCCTATATGGTACAAACACCTTGCTATAGTAAATTTCCATTTTTCTCTTCCTGGCCTTTGTGCTATTGTTTTAATACATTTTACTTCTATATATGTTATAGACCCCACCGTATATTATTATTATTTTACTTTAAATAGTAGATTACATTTTTTAAACAGCTTTCATGAATTTTGTATACATTCTATGTGTATGCGTGCTCAGTCAGGTCTGACTTTTGTGACCCCGTGGACTGTAACCCACCAGGCTCCTCTGTCCATGGCATTCTCCAGGCAAGAATACTGGAGTGGGTTGCCATTTCCTTTTCCAGGGGATCTTCCCAACCCAGGGATTGAACCCATGTCTCTGGTGTCTCCTGCATAGGCAGGCAGATTCTTTACCACTGGCGCCACCTGGGAAGCCCTATAATTTGCATTAGATTGCACATATTTCAAATATACAATTTGATAAGTTTTGACATGTATATACTTGTGAAACCATCACCATCAAAATATGAACGTATTTATCGTCCTCTAAACTTTTCTCCAGTCCCCTGGTAATCCCTCCCCCGCCCCAGGCAACCGGTGATCTGCTTTCTGTCACTGTAGGTAAGTTTACATTTTTTTTGATTTTATATAAATGGAATCACAAATTATGTACCTTTTTTGTCTGGTGCCTTTCATCCAGCATAATTATTTTGAGATTTATCCACGTGGTGTGTGTATCATTAGGAAAACATTCTTAAAGACATATATTCCAGGTAATTGGATTGCTGTTATTAACAAGCATGCTGAATTCTAAAGTCACTTGTTGATGTGTTCTTTGTTTTAGGTCATGACCATCCGAGGTGTGATAATCACATGAGAGCACTCTGCTCCTGATGTCATTTGTCTCATCAAACAAAAATTTATTTAAAAGTAAATATCCCTTTGACCAGAACCTTTCTTTATTCAATGGCTTGATGGATTTCCTTTACTCTGATTCAAACCAAAGCTATCCTTCTCAACCAAAACAAAAAAGGATTTTGCATGAGTCAATCCCAGGATGCCACTTCTACAGCACCGATGGGTGAAGAAAACCTCATGAATATCAATCACAGAGACTCAGAGAGCATCACTGGTGAGTCCAGTTTAATAAATGAAGTGCTCTTGCCTACAGGACAAAATGCATTTAAGACCCACCATGATGAAACTCAGCCTCTCTCTCCAGCCTCGTCTTCTGAGAGACCTCTGAATTAATCTCTCCGTCCTCAGGTCTCGTATCACAATGGTCCCCAGCCTTTTTGGTCCACAACTGGTTTCACGGAAGACAGTTTTTCCACGGATTGGGGCAGGTGTAGGGGGGTGGTTTCTGGATGATTCAAGCATGTTACATTTACTGTGCACTTTATTTCTATGAATATTATATCAGCTCCTCCTCAGACCTTCAGGCATTAGATCCCAGAGGTTGGGGATCCCTCTTACTGCCTTATCAAAATCTGCCTTGGGTGCTGATCCTTGTCTATGTCTGACTCCCTATATCTGTAAGCCCTGATCAGTAGAAACTGCGTCATACTCGTCTTCCTTGTCTTATCTTCCTATTCCCATCTTCCTATCTCCGAAAAGACAGAGTTGCTACCTATACCCTGCAGTCACTTAACAACAGTATCTGGCACATAAGGCTCTCAGGACATATAAGTTTGCAAAACAGGTACAACCCTGTAAGTCCTCATCTGCAAGACTAAATTTTAAAAATTCTGTATACCCAATTTTTTTCCTAAACTTTGTTTCTAAAACTCACTGGTCCACAAAACCTGACCTGTCCAGTTATTTCTAGATTTATCCCACTTTGTTTGAATGTTTGTTTGCTGAAAAATGTATTAATGTGTTTAAATATGGGATACTGCTACAAAACCAGTTGGAGGTGTTATATAACATACAGTAAATGCACAGGACAGCTTTTCTAAAACTCCATAAAATTCTGAAACGCATCTAAATCTGTAGGGTTTTTTTTTCCTGTTATTTATTCACCAGTACTGAGATATGTGTATTAAGATGCACCCATTTTAAGTGTAGAGTTTGGTTTTGACAAATATGTACACTCATGTAACCACCAGTATAATCAAGTTGTAAGATATTTTTATTATCCCCCCAAAGTTCCCTCATATCCAGATCTCTCCAGCCCTCAACTGCTAACTCCAGTCAATGTGCTTTTTGTTAACTATGGTAACAGAAAAAATTTGCTTGTTCTGGAAGGTCATATAAATTAATCTGTCTTTTGTGTCTGGATTTTTTATGCAGCAAAGTGCTTTTGAGATTTATCAACATTGTGGTATGTGTCAGCAGTTCATTTGTTTTTATTGCCAAGTTACAACTACTCAACTCTGCTGTTACAGCAGTAAAGATGTCATAGACGATCCATAAAGGAACATATATAATTGTTTCAATAAAACTTAATTTGTAAAGCCAAGCAGAGGCAGCAGGCTAGATAGAGTTGGCCTCTGGGCCATAGTTTCCTGACCTCTTCACAACAACGTAACACTTGGTAACGTCAGTGTTTTTGTTTTAACCATTCTAGTGGGCGTGTATCTGGCATCTCTGATTTCAGTTTCTTTTTCCCTGAAGACTAAAGATTTTCAGTCTCTTCTTGTGCTTATCGGCTCTTTCTAGATACTTGGAGTTTTCTATTTAAATCATTTGCTCATTTTTATATTTGTCCTACTATTGAATTATAAATG
The DNA here is from genome assembly GCF_910594005.1 of Cervus elaphus. Classification (NCBI taxonomy): domain Eukaryota; kingdom Metazoa; phylum Chordata; class Mammalia; order Artiodactyla; family Cervidae; genus Cervus; species Cervus elaphus. Next base: position 44,140,361 of record NC_057822.1, read on the forward strand.
TTCTTTATATATTCTATGTAAATTCTTTGTTAGGTAAAGGGGTACAAATATTTTCTTCCAGACTGTGATTTGCCTTTTCATCTACTTAATGGTGTCCTTTGAAGAGCAAAAGTTTAAAATTTTGGTGGAGCCCAGTTTATCAAGTTTTGCTTTTATAGTTCATATTTTTTGTGTCATTTCTAAGAAATCTTTGCATAGTTCAGAATCACAAAGATATCTCTTCAGTTTACCTTTAAGAGTTTTACAGCTTTTGCTTTTACATTTAGGTCAACTGTCCATTTTATAATTAATTTTAAAGATATAATCAAGTTAGGGTCCAGATTTTTTCCCCAGTTAAATATTTAATTGTTCCTGCACCATTTGTTGAAAGCATTATCTTTTATGCTGTTGAATTACTTTGGTAATTTCATTGAAAAATCATTTATTTTTATATGTGTGGGTCTATTTGTGAACTCTCCATTCTGTTTCTTTAATCCCTAAGTCTATCTTTACATAAATACTACAATGTTTTGATTACTATAACTCTATAGTAAACCATTTTATTATTATTTTTAATTTGTTTCTTTTCTTTCTTTTTACTTAAACTTTTATACAAATGATCCAATGCTAATTGTTATTTTTTGGAATTTAAGAAGTTATTAACAACTGAAAAGACAACACAGTGTTAGTACAATCTGTATTTTAAAAGCATTAATTTGGATTGGTCCTGTACAGAAATCTATAGTAAATTTGGAAATCAGGTAGTATACATTCTCTAACTTTGCTCTTCTTTTTAAAAACTTATTTTGGCCATTCTTGACCTGTCACATTTCTATATAAATTTTAAAACCAGTTTGTCAGTTTCAGCCAAAAAAGAGTGATGGAATTTTGAATGGAATGATACACACTTGATAAAGAATTGACATCTTAAGACTGTTAAGTCATCTAATCCTCCATTTATTTAGGTCTTCTTTAATTTCTCTAAATAGTACTTGCAATTTTTGTTACACAGGTCTTGCACATACTTTATTAAATTTAATCCTACATTGTTGTTTTTTTCCTGCTACTATAAATAACATCATTTATTCAATTTTATTTTCCAGGTGTTATTACTAGTATGTAGAAATGAAATTTATATATTGACTTTGTATTCTGCAACTTTGCTTAACTTAGTTTTATTAACTTTGTCTACATAAGTCACTGGTGCTCTGGGTTTTTTCCCTAGTCTTTTTTCATTTGAGATAGTTACCATTGCTGTGCCTTCAAGTCTACTTTTCTTTGCTTCTGGAGCGTGTCTAATATGTTAATGTTATCCAGTGAATTTTTAATTTAGATATTGTACTCTAGTTCTGGGGGGCTTCCCTGGTGGCTCAGACTGTAAAGCATATGCCTACAATGCAGGACACCTGGGTTCAATCCCTGGGCTGGGAAAATCTCCTGGAGGAGGAAATGGCAACCTACTCCAGTATTCTTGCCTGGAAAATCCCATGGACGGAGGAACCTGGTAGGCTACATGGGGTGGCAGAGTCGGACACGACTGAGTGACTTCACTTTCTTTCACTCTAGTTCTATTTGAATTTTAGAAGTATAAGTATACCTTTTTTTTCTCTTTTCATCAAATTTAAGTTTTCCTCTTAAATCTTTGAGCATATTTATAATGGCTTTTTAAAAATTTCTCTTTACTAATTTTATCATTTTTGTCATTATTGGGCTTGTTTCTGTTGATTTATTTTCCAACTGGTAATGGGCTACAAATTGCTTATTCTTTGCATTTCTAGTAACTTGTTATCAAATATTTTGAATGTTACACTGATGTTTGAATTTTGTTGTCTTATTTGGAAAACTGTTATTTTGGCAGGTCCTTAAATTACTTGCTGATAAGGTCAGTTCTTTTGAGTCTTGTTTTTAATCTTTGCTATCTGAGTTTGTAGATCACAAGACCATATTCCATTATGCTTTATTCTAGCATTAATTTAATTCTACTAGTAGCAAGCACAACCCTTCTAGGATCTTTTGATTGTCTCAACTTTTCATTTTCTTGGGCTCCAGAATCACTGTGGACAGTGACTGCAGCCATGAAATTAAAAGATGCTTGCTCCTTGGAAGAAAAGCTATAGCAAACATAGGCAGCATATTTAAAAAGCAGAGAAATTACTTTGCTGACAAAGGTCTATCTAGTCAAAGCTATGGTTTTTCCAGTAGTCATGTATGGATGTGAGAGCTGGACCATAAAGAAGTCTGAGCACTGAAGAATTGATGCTTTTGGACTGTGGTGTTGGAGAAGACTCTGAAGAGTTCCTTGGACTGCAAGGAGATCAGACCAATCCATCCTAAAGGAAATCATTCCTGAATATTCATTGGAAGACTGATGCTGAAGTGCCAATACTTTGGCCACCTGACGTGAAGAGCTGACTCATTGGAAAAGACGCTGATGCTTGGAAAGACTGAAGGTAGGGGGAGAAGGGGACGACAGAGGATGAGATGGTTGGATGGCATCATCAACTCAAAGGACATGACTTTGAGCAAACTCCGGGAGATGGTGAAGGACAAGGAAGCCTGGCATGCTGCAGTCCATGGGGTTGCAAAGAGTTGAACATGATTGAACGACTGAACAACAACACTGTTCATTAGGTTTTTACACTCTGGCTAGATGAAATTCAAGCCTTTCTTAGCTTTGCATAGGAGAGTAACATAAGAAAGATATGAAGATGTGGAGGAAAATATGAATGTAATGAGAACAGATCACTTTGAGGCCATATTCAAGAGAAACAAGAGGAGACCTTCCTTGAATCTAAATGAGGCAGTGTGGCTAGAGAGAAGTGAACACAAGAAAAGAACATTTGAAGGATAAAAATGTTAGGACTGGACAATTAGAAAATCACTAAATAGTACATTATCAGAAATACGGAAGCAAATAGGAGGTGCTAGTCTGAAGGATATTATTCGAATCTACTAAACCTTGAGTGTATACTCATTTTGGAAGTAGGTAACTGGTAATCGTGAATTTTCACAGAATTTCATTAATGCTTATTAAAAGAAAATTTGTAGGGAATAGTAGTTATTTTAATGGATATTAATTTTGCCCATCATTTGCATTATACCCTTGAGTGTCTCAGAGTTTGTTTTCAGCTCTGCATGTATTGATAGTCAACTTCTCTTCCTGCACATATTGTAACAATAATAATATGTATGTCATATATTCATGGCAGGAAAAATTTGAATAGTCACACAGAATTCATAGTAATATTATTTGGATGTATTTTTGGAGTTCTTACTTAAGCAATCTGCTAAGGGTTGACAGGAGCTTCTTCAGACCCACATTTAAGGTTTTAAATGTACCTCATATCTGTGATTATGTACCTCATGTTTTGGTTATGAAGCCACTGCTTGTCTTTCTATATGGAGAGGATTTTCTAATATGGTCAGCCCCCTCATATTTGATTAATGTCAGCCTCCTCATTTTTGAATTAAAGTCAAGTAGTTGAAATTTACTTTTTTAAGGTACATTTGCTTAAAATAAACCTTGTTGTTCTTTGCCAGAGTCAGAACATGTTTCTCTGTGCCACCCACAAAGGAAATACCCGATGTCTTTAAAAAATGAGAGGGTTGAGATGACATCCTGTATTTTCTGTATTTTAAGCCCTAGTATTTTAAGCATATTAAAAAGGGTAACCTTTTTTTGTAAACTGCTAAATGTGGAAGGTGTTAAATGATGAGCAGCATTTGGAATGAGAAGCCAGGAGCAAACACATGAAGATAGAGAAGCCCAAGAGAAGTGTATGCAGGGACAGTTAGAGGTGTGCAGGTGAGAGTAGTGATGTAAAAGATATTCAAGACTTTAAATGTATCACATCTTTAAAGTAGAAGTGATTACGTACTTATTCTAGTACCAGTGTAGGACACTGTGCTGGAATGTTAACATTACTGTTTAACATTTAACCAGTAAACATTGATTTTTTTAATATCTAGCTTCTGGGAGAATATAGTAAAATGTAACTTTTCCATATTTTGAAGAATCCTCCACAGAGGTCAAATTCTATTATTGAAGAACATATCGTTTTATTCCTTTTGAACTCACTATTTTCTGCTGGTTGTCTTGTTGCCTTTTTTCCCTCAAGCGTATGAGTTATTTGAGATCACATGTCTCTTAAGCAGCACTAAATAGATTGATAAGGAGGAAATAATAAAATCTAAACTTAAAGACGTAGTTATATTCCCTAAGCAATATATTTTAAATAGAGTATAATTAAAAGTCGTGGTATTGTTTCTATTGAGGAAGTTCTTATATTAAAGAAACCTAGAGAAAGACCACCTGGAATTCCAGGATACAGCGATAAAAATCATTGGCGACATGATCTTGACTAATGTTTCTTGATTGTCTTACTTTCACAGAACTAATTTCACTGATTTTTCTCTGTAGCCTAGTAAATTGGAATATATTGGATTCATTTACATGGAATCTTCTCCTCAGATGTCTGCTCCAATGAAGATGTCCCTGAAGTTGAGCTTGTGAGCCTGCTAGAAGAACAACTACCCCAGTATAAGCTCAGGGTGGACTCTCTCTTTCTTTATGAAAATCAAGATTGGACTCAGTCCCCACACCAGCAGCAACATGCATCTGACACCCTCTCTCCAGTACTTGCTGAAGAGACTTTCCGTTATATGAGTGAGTATTTGAATTTATCCGCTGAACTAAAGATCATGAGTGTCTTGTTGACTTTTACAATTTTTGGCATCCCTAAATGTTGTTTAGTTTGTACCTACTTTTAACTCAAACTGCTTTAACAACGTGAAGAGATGACTCTAATTGTGTTGTGTCTGAACGCAGAAAGTTTAACGTTTTTAAGAATCTGAGTGTCCAGGGTTGTGAGCATACCCAGAGGTTTCCAATTCTCTCCTCTTTTCCTTCATACTTTCCTCAAACTGAGTAGAAAGGGAAACATTTTTTTAAAAAGTAGTGAACGTGTTTAAATTTTTAATATCCCTTTATATTTGTTATCTTAATATAATATTTAGTCCGTTAAACTGACATAGCCACAGGAACATGTCAAGTCATTAAGAACCATAGTTCTTGGATACGTAAGTAGTTTTAATAATGCCAAGGAGAAATACATGCACACTATATAGTCATCTTCATTATTTACATAAGGATTCAGAGAGAATATTTCAGTGAGAAACTAAGTCAGACATGTCCTAAATATAGATATGTTTTATCCCACACCCTTAAAAAATGACAAAATTAAATAGAACTCTATATTTTAAAGTTTAAAGAGTGATCTTTTTTGTTGTTGTTTTTTACCTTATTCCAAAAATCTGCATTCAGGCTGAGCTTTCCTTTTTTTAATGTGTTCACTATAAAGATGTTGTATGCATAATAGCTATTAGAATACATAGTAAGTCTCTGAGTTCAATATTGATATATTTATAAAACTATTTTCATTTGAATTAGATATGAGATTGCATCAGCTCTTAGATATTTGCCCAGTGAGTGTTTCCATGTTTTAAAGATTCTAGCTAGAGAATGATTGTTGTGAAATCTTCATTTTCATAGTAATCATTAACTTTTAATGGTACTTTCCTACAACCAGGTTACTTACTGCTCAGAAAAAGAATTGTAAAATTTGTTTAAACTTGAATTAGGAACTCAAAACAGAACTGTTTCTGTACAGTTTATTCTATTAAGTAGCTGAATATTAAATTAGGGCTCTTAAGGTTTTCTTAAGTTTTTAGTTTGAGAAATTACTTACTTGAGATTTCTGGAAAATGCTTTTTAAAAGGCACGTTTTTAGATTCCATTTTCCTTTGTTCCATGAGTTTTTAGATTTGTGAGAAAATTTCAAACTGAAATTTTGTCAGGATAAATTTAGTTTGTCATTATTTTCATAAAGTGGTACAGAAAGTGCACTTAGTTTACATGTTCTTTGTTCTGTACATCACTAGAGGGGGCAGGGAGGGGAGACTAGCTAGAAAGATGTTTTAGGTTATGATTTAATGGAGTTGCTGTTAGGATGAATTTTACATAAAAAGACTAGAAAATGTAAACAGATTCTAAAATACTTGGTTTATAGGTAAACAAGAGTGTAATTAAAACTAGAGGTTAATAGGATGTTACAAGATCCATACTTCCAGGATGTAGAAAACTGTCCTATTCCTTTCATCTAATGGTACTATTTTCACTTCAACAATTTGAACATTAAACTACATATGATTTACTAAGATCATGAAGAAAACAATTAGGATTATCATTGGTTCACTAATACTTTTTCTGTGTAACTACATGCTTAGTTGCTAAGTCATATCCGACTCTCTGCAATCCCGTGGGCTGTAGCCCACCAGGCTTCTCTGTCTGTGGGATTTACCAGAGTAGGTTGCCATTTTCTCCTTCAGGCGGTCTTCCCAACCCAGGAATTGAACCTGTGTTTCCTGCATCTCCTGCATTGGCAGGGAGATTCTTTTTAATCACTGATCCACCTAGAAAGCCCACTTTTTCTCTATATTGTACTTTAATTTCACTGTTATTTTAAAGTTATCAATTCTTTGGGTTAACAGTTCACACAAATATAAATAGACTTCATTATGAATTTGTATCTTATGAATGTAAAAGATAAGTGATTTACTTTATTTAGCACATTGACCAGGGTCTTAAAAAGCATGATACAAACCATTCTCTCACCTTTTTCCACTGTTTTCTGTCCCCCTGAAATGTCAAGATTTTTTGGTTTTGCATATTTACTATGGACACTGGCAAGCGATCCTAGGATTCAGCTCGCTGGTTCTATTTCAGTCCCTTCTTGTCCCTAGTTCCCTCACATGGCAGTAGACACGTGCTCACTAAAATGAATTATGACAACTAATAAAAGAGGTGCCAAGCAGAGGCACTTTCTTTCTTAGTTCACACAAAGAAGTTCAAAGTACCGTAAGAAGAAAATGATGAAATTTGGAAGGAAACGGGCAAAAGTTTTGGGATAGGAACCTGTCTCACATGAATAAAAGGATACTGGTTGTTCTCCAAAGCCCCTTCCAAACCAGAAAGAGATTGCTTTCATGTGTTTTAAAAGTAAACAATGGGTGGGTCCAGAAAAATAATTCCCTCCTAGTCCCTGCCATGGGCTTCCCTGGTGGCTGAGTGGTAAAGAATCCATGTGCAATGCAGGAAAAACAGGAGATGCAGGTTGGATCCTTTGGTTGGGAAGATCCCCTGGAGAAGGACATGGCAACTCACTCCAGTATTCATGCCTGAAGAACCCATGGACAGAGAAGCCTGGTGGGACATGATTGAAGCGATGGAGCACACAGGCAGTCCCTGCCATACACACACAGTTTAAGATACTCAAAGAGTGTTTTGCTTGCAGGGGTTTCTAATTTTATTAAGAGAGTCCCACAGTGACATGTGGGACAAGCAGTGCAATCAGTCACACCGTGACAGAAAGTACCATTTGTTCATGTGAAGGCTCAAAGTAGAAACCTGATCTGCTTTTCAGGGTATTTTTTATTTGGGAATAAAAGATCACCTTACCACTGCCTAATGCATAAGGAAAGAGGGGGTGGTTATATAAGTTTATTTAAGGCATCAACATCACTTGGTACTTGTTAAAAACACAGATCCTGTGTCCCCATCCCAGATCTACTGATTCAGAAACTCTGGGGGTGGGGCCTACTCTGTTTAAATTAAATAAGACCTCCTGCTGGTACTGATGCACTCAGATTTGAGAACCAGAGATCTGAAGCAGTGTCACCAAAACCGGCCACTTCACAGAGACGTTAATTGGAGAAGTTGAGAAACTAGGGAGGGTGCAGAATTTTGCAGAGAAATACAGTTTTAGAGATTATTACTTCTGGTTGGTAGTTATACTTTTCCTCAAGCTCTGCCTTTGAAACCTTTACCTGCAGGAAGGAAATACAACAGGTAATTCTCAGGAAGCAATAACCATAAGTCTAGTTGTAGAGGTTAGTGGATTTATAATTCCTTTTGAGCAGTTCCATGGAAGAATTAAGTCATATGCTCTAAGACATCTATTGTAGAATGAGTTACCTTATCACTTATACATCATGTCCTATCTAGGTATTATTAGTGAGAAAATTCTCTCAAATCATTATCTATGGGGTTTAATTCTCTCCTGGAACCCCGTTGAGAAAGTCTGTCCTAGGTGATACGTATGATCAGCCTCCTTTTTTTTCCATCTCAGTTCTTTTGAAGGCAGTTTTTTGTATTGCAGAAATGTTCTCTGTATTACAGTAGCAAAAAAACACTGCTCTGGAGTTAAAACCTCAAAACCGGTCTGTAGTTATCAGAAGCTATTCCTGCTTTTACCCTGTCACGGAGGAAGTGTTTGTGTTTCGTTTTGTTTTTTGTTTTTGTTTTTTCATGTGGAAGAATTGGAGAGTGATGAAAGATCAGATATCTTTTAAAAATTAAATAACTGCGGTAAAAGCTCTACACCTTAAAAAAGGACATTTGAGAGAACTATTCAGGCACCATCTCATGTAAATAACAGGGATATCAAAATGGGTCAACATTGGCATTTTCCATCCTGAAAATGATTGGGGGGAGTTGATGTAAAATTATGTGTTATAAAGTAAGAATCAGTGAAGAAAAAGAATTAGTGAAGAAAAAGCATCTCCCCCGTGTTTGTTCAGGAACATTAGATTCTCCAAATATTAAACAAAAATACTGGACATTAATTAACAACCTTCATAAACCAAAGCTGTTCTGTAAAAATGTTTATTGTCTCTCTAATGAATAATTCTTTCTTAGAGTTAGAAGGTTCATGTCTGGAAACAAGCACAGAGCATTGGTAATTTCCGCACCATTTCGCATTTTTATTTTAACCTCTGAGAACTGAAGGGAAAGTAGAATTTGATAGGATTAATTATAATAAAGTCAGTCTGTTTGGCCCTGCATTCCTGGTTACAGAATTAAAGTGAGGAATTAGTCTATTGCTTTGAAAGCATTTAATCACCATGCCTAAATGCCAAGAGAACACTTAAGAGCCTTTCCCTGAGTGCTTTTGGAATCATTCCAAACAGCCTATCTTTATCAGGAGGATTGTGTTAAGGAAGAGAAGACAGAACTGATTAGGCTGCAAAGAAGAATCCTTTGTGTTCCTTTATCAATTGAGCAACTCTGTGCAGTTGAGGTAGCCCAGCCTTTGGGCTTGGTGGTCTACAGACTAAACAAACTGGAGAATTCTGGTTGCATTATCTAACTTCTTTCTCATAATAAATACTTAAGCATTTGAAAATTCATTTTTCCTTTTCGGAGCCTTTGAAGAAGAGCTGCTATTTTTTTATTGCAAAGATAACATTTGTTCTTCATTGAAAATTAGCAAAAAACTGACAAGAGAACAACAAATCAACTATAATCCATACTCAGAGATAATCACTATTAACATTTTGATGTACATTCTTTCAGCCTCTCTTGTGTATAGATATGCATAGATATGCTAAGTGAAGTTGCTCAGTCGTGTCCGACTCTTTGAGGCCCCATGGACTGTAGCCTATCAGGCTTCTCCGTCCATGGGATTTTCCAGGCAAGAATACTGGAGTGGGTTGCCATTTCCTTCTCCAGGAGATCTTCCCGACCCAGGGATTGAACCCGGGTCTCCCACATTGTAGGCAGGCGCTTTACCGTCTGAGCCACCAGGGAAGTGTATAGATATGAGTGCATGCTAAATCATTTCAATCATGTCCGACTCTGTGACCCCATGGACTGTAGCCCGCCAGGCTCCTCTGTCCATGGGATTCTCCAGGCAAGAATACTGGAGTGAGTTGTCATGCCTTCCTCCGAGAAATCTTCCCAGTCCAGGGATCGAACCCATCTCTCTTAGGTCTCCTGGATTGGCAGGCAAATTCTTTCCCACTAGCACCACCTGGGAAGTCCATGTATAGATATACTCACACCTTAAAAATAAAAGCAGGACCTATGTTGTTTTATAACTTGTGTTCACAGATGAGTACTCTAATATTTCATCAGATGAGAGCCTTTTGACCTTGGTGGTACTAAGGTAGAAATAGCAACATGGTGCAAAGACCCATCACTGAGAGTGAGCAGACCCAAGTTTTTTCTTAGGACCTTGTGAGGTGGAAGGTGTTATCACCTCCTTATTATATCTTGGCTTTGCCACTAATAGTTTGCTTTGCCATCTTGGACATGTCACATAATTCCTCTCAGTAAGGTTCCTCATGTAAGAAAATGAGATTAAACTAAATATCTTCTTAAGGTTCAGCTTGAAATTATTAGACTATGACAGATGGTTAGCATTTATAGCAAATATATTTTAGTTTCTCCTCACTAAAACATATTTTATTCCAGACATTTCTGTAATTACTGGGTCCTTCATTTTCAATTCCTGTTTTATCATGTGTGACTTGTATCTCACAGTGTTTTATTACAGCCTTAATTTACTGGTTTTACTTCAAATTAAATTTTCCACTTCATCTTCAACTCTTGTTAGTCAAATAATATAAGCCATGTCCTGCAGTTTTTAAATTAGTTGTATGAAAACTGTCTTTAACTGAGTTTCCAGGATTCCTGGTTCTTTCTTTGAGTGTTAATCCTGGCTCAGTGGTTTTCATCCCTAGCTTCACATCAGAATATCTGGTGTGTTTTCCTTGCTACTTGTGCCCTGGGGTCCCTCTAAATGAACGAAGTTAGAATCTGGAGTTGAGACTCACTGCACTGTGTTACATTTGTCTTTGCAAACATTGGCTAGTTTTTTGCAGTGTAGAGTGTGGTTATATTGACTTGATTTTCCCCCGTCTATTATTGACACAGGAGGTAGAAGAGACCACACACTGCATGTATCTGCCTCAGTTTTTCATCTTTGTTCCTGAGCTATGCCACCAAGTTAAACTGTGAAGATTCCTTAGGCCCAAAAGCCTGTTTCTCTTATCCCTGTGTGGGCCATTTTAACTACTTGTAAATAAAAATTCTTTTGGAATAAAAATGTTTCTAGTTTTGTTTTTCTTGCTGCTGTTGTTAGTTTTCTTCTTTTCAGTTTAAAACTTTTCCAGCAATCTCTTAATACTGAAAACCCAGCATATTGTTTTACTTTTAACTAGAAGTAAGACTGTCATTAATAATTTGCTCTGGGTAATCCCTAGTTTCATTTTGAGCAGTGAAGCTGGGAAGAAAAATTAAAGGCTTAGATTAAAGTAAAACCTGTCTCTGGTATCTTTTGAGCAATCTTAAGTGCTAAGATGGGTCCAGGGAACTAAAGATAACTTAACTCATTGTTTCTGCTGCCAACTCAGTGCATTGTTTACAGAGAATTTTAAATCGGGGCTGTTTCATACATACCAGTTGTGTTTAAAGAGTATAGCTATGAATAGTTATGTAATACTTAGCAGTTTATTAAATACTACTTAGTAAATTATCATATTTGAACCTCCTAATGACCTTGTGAGACTCTATCACCTCCATATTATAAATATGAATCTGAATCTCAGAAGGGGTAAGTGACTTGTTCAAGCTCACTCAAATACATGAATTCAGCTTCTCTGCTTCAAACCTCTGCTTTTTCACATTTCACGGCAAGCAAATTATAAAATCAGTCTAAATCAAACACAAGTTGGTTTCATTAATGCTCTCCAAAGTCAAAAGTTCCTCTCTTATTATGCATCATTGGCTTTAAAAGTGCTTGTGGAATCATTTGGGTCCTATCTGTTCTTCTCTTTGGAGCTAAATTCAGTTCAGCTCAGTCGCTTAGTCGTGTACGACTCTTTGCGACCCCATGAACCGCAGCACGCCAGGCCTCCCTGTCCATCACCAACTCCCAGAGTCCACCCAAACCCATGTCCATTGAATCGGTGATGCCATCCAACCATCTCATCTTCTGTCGTCCCCTTCTCTTCTTGCCCTCAATCTCTCCCAGCATCAGGGTCTTTTCCAGTGAGTCAGCTCTTCACATCAGGTGGCCAAAGTATTGGAGTTTCAGCTTCAACATCAGTCCTACCAATGAACACCCAGGACGGATCTCCTTTAGGATGGACTGGTTGGATCTCCTTGCAGTCCAAGGGACTCTCAAGAGTCTTCTCCAACACCACAGTTCAAAAACATCAATTCTTCGGCACTCAGCTTTCTTTATAGTCCAACTCTCACATCCATACATGACTGCTGGTAAAACCATAGCCTTGACTAGACGGACCTTTGTTGGCAAAGTAATGTCTCTGCTTTTTAATATGCTGTCTAGGTTGGTCATAACTTTCCTTCCAAAGAAAGGAGCAAGCGTCTTTTAATTTCATGGCTGCAATCACCATCTGCAGTGATTTTGGAGCTCAGAAAAATAAAGTCAGCCACTGTTTCCACTGTTTCGCCATCTATCTGCCATGAAGTGATGGGACCAGATGTCATGATCTTAGTTTTCTGAATGTTGAGCTTTAAGCCAACTTTTTCACTCTCCTCTTTCACTTTCATTAAGAGGTTCTTTAGTTCTTCTTCACTTTCTGCCATAAGGGTGGTGTCATCTGCATATCTAAGGTTACTGATATTTCTCCCAGCAATCTTGATTCCAGCTTGTGCTTCCTTCAGCCCAGTGTTTCTCATGATGTACTCTGCATATAAGTTAAATAAGCACAGTGACAATATACAGCCTTGACGTACTCCTTTTCCTATTTGGAACCAGTCTGTTGTTCCCTGTCCAGTTCTAACTGTTGCTTCCTGACCTGCATACAGGTTTCTCAAGAGGCAGATCAGGTGGTCTGGTATTCTTGTCTTTTTCAGAATTTTCCACAGTTTATTGTGATCCACACAGTCGAAGGCTTTGGCATAGTCAATAAAGCAGAAATAGATGTTTTTCTGGAACTCTCTTGCTTTTTCGATGATCCAGTTGATGTTGGCAAATTGATCTCTGGTTCCTCTGCCTTTTCTAAAACCAGCTTGAACATCTGGAAGTTCACAGTTCACGTATTGCTGAAGCCTGGCTTGGAGAATTTTAAGCATTACCTTACTAGCGTGTGAGATGAGTGCAATTGTGCAGTAGTTTGAGCATTCTTTGGGATTGCCTTTCTTTGGGATTGGAATGAAAACTGACCTTTTCCAGTTCTGTGGCCACTGCTAAATTAGTCAAGTGCAATTACTGAATTTATGGAGTGTCAGAAATAATGGGTTTCAGTAATGCAAGGAATATAACAGTATACAGTTCATTTTATAGCAAGGGCCTACCTATAATGAAGTTTATTATAAAGAAAAAGAATTTTAAAGCTAAAAGGGTTATGATTCACAATAAAACTACAAAAAGTCCTGCAAGTCCTATTCCTTAATTATTGATATTAGCTTACATGATAGCTGATCACAGATGTTCAAAATAGTCACAACAGAATTCTAATTAATTTCCTTTATACATTCAGTTCAGTTCAGTCACTCAGTTGTGTCCGATGTGACCCCATGGACTGCAGCACGCCAGGCTTCCCTGTCCATCACCAACTCCCAGAGTTTACTCAAACTCATGTTCATCGAGTCGGTGATACCATCCAACCATCTCATCCTCTGTCGTCCCCTCCTCCTCCCGCCTTCAATCTTTCCCAGAATCAGGGCCTTTTCCCATGAGTCAGTTCTTCACATCAGGTGGCCAAAGTATTGGAGTTTCGGCTTCAGCATCAGTCCTTCCAATGAATATTCAGGACTGATTTCCTTTAGGATTGACTGGTTTGATTTCCTTGCAGTCCAAGGGACTCTCAAGAGTCTTCTCCAACACCACAGTTCAAAAGCATCAATTCTTCAGTGCTCAGCTTTCTTTATGGTCCAACTCTTACATTCATACATGAGTACTGGAAAAACCATAACTTTTAACTCAACAGACCTTTGTCAGCAAAGTAATGTCTCTGCTTTCAAATATTCTGTCTAAGTTGGTCATAGCTTTTCTTCCAAGGAGCAAGTGTCTTTTAATTTCATGGCTGCCATCACCATCTGCAGTGATTTTGGAGCCCAAGAAAATAAAGTCTATCACTGTTTCCATTGTTTCCCCATCTATTTGCTGAAGAGATGGGGCCAGATGCCATGATCTTAGTTTTTTGAATAACTCCTCACAAACTCACCCCTCAATAACTTTAGATTAGGGTGTAAAACAATTGGTAGTTTAGTTAATTCTCTGGCCTACATCTTCTGACATGAGTGAGACAAAATTCCAGTCTTACCACAGAAAGAGAAGATAGTCAGGAGGTGACTACCCTGTGACCAGTTGATACTTTCTCAATTCATTGTATGATATACGTTTTGTTTGTAGTACATTGGTCTGTCCTGACTGTCTAATGTGTGAAATATTTCTTTCCTTTTTCTTTTTTCACCTGTATTTTTATTCTAAATAACTTTTCGTAAAAGCCTGAGTTGTTTGTTTTGTTGTTATCTTTCAATTCTTATGAATATTTAAAACTTTGTGTTATTTCTATATCCTATAACCAAGTTGTTTTAACTATCTTAGTTCTAGGCACAGACAGGGTGGAACAGATGACCAGAACTTACAATGACATCGACATGGTTACACATCTCCTGGCAGAGGTAGGAATGTGTCCTTTTTCTCCAGTACAAAAAGTGAATGTTGAAGATCATTTAGGAGCTGTTAAATTTGCACATCAATGAAGAACGATGATGTCTTTGCCCTAGGTTGTTCTGTATAAGGTTGTTACAGCTAGAACAACTGGCATACCAACTGGTATTCCAAAGTAGAATGGCTCCTGAATTTTATTTTTATAAAGTTGCACAGCACTTAATTTTTTATTGTTGTGTTATAATGATGCTGGCTGGCTTCACTGTCTTGGAAAAGCAATCTTTAAAAAAAATTCTGTTTTTTTAAATAAATCCTTGCTGTCACTTACCCTGAAACAGAGCTCCCATTCAAAAAGCAGCTCGTTTGCAAATAAACACCAACAGTTTGGAGCACCTTCCCTTTTCTACTTTCTTTCAGGCTATTATTTGCGCTCACTTTGTCCATGACATTTTCAGTATAGGTGGTGTATCTCTTCCGAGTGGTGGTATTAGAGATCTCTCCCTATGCTTCAAGTTCAGTTGATCTTATGGGAATTATCTTTCTTTTTGAAATACCCTTCTCCTCACATGTCCCCCTAACCCCTGGCAGCTCCCCAGAATGATTTTGTGTATGCCACTTAGCCTATATTGAAAATGAAATAAGTGGGCCTTGAAAATTTAGAGATAACCCATCTACCAGTTTTCATGTTAACTATGGAACAAAAAGAAGCTTGATTTTATTTGCAGTGATTAATGTGAGCATAATCATATACCATAATGCACTTATAGATGTTTTAATATATTGATAGTTTTCCATCCTACAGAATACAAGCCTCACTCCCACCATATAGAGGGAATCCCTATGCCCTTGCTAAGTTATTACCATCTACCCAGATAGAATAACTCTTGCCTTGGGCCTCCCTTCATCATTACCACCGATTCCTTCAGACTCCCTTCTTCTCTACACTCTGAGAAGAACCCTATAGCCTTGAAATGTCCAGTCTGTTATATCCCCTATTTCATTTCATATCATGATTCTTATACCAGTTGACAATAGGGTTCTTGATTATGCTTTCTTCTGAGCCTCTGGCTCTGAATGCATACAAACTTTGCCTTGGTTTTCTTTTTTTTTTTTTTAATACTGGAGTGCAGTTTATTACACCAGCGGGCCCAAGGCAGAGTCTCCTCTTAGCCAAGGGCCCCGACCAGCATGCCTTGGTTTTCAACATGCCTACTGTATCATTACCATGCTCAAAGACAGATGCATTCAACAAATATTTATTGGGCTTTTACTGTGTGTCAGGCCCTGTCCTCAATTTTAAAGACTATATTAGTTTTCTAAGTTTCCAAAGTCATAAGTTTAAAGATAGAGTTGCTGTATCCTAATTAATAGGGTGATCAATAAATCTCACTTAATATTAAGAAATACTCTCTTGCATTTATAACTATGGTGGTCATCCATTTGACCACCTATTTTAAACACTATTTGTGTGTCAGGCCCTGTATTTGTTTGTATATCTGGGCATTAAAATGGGCCTTGATGCTTTCTAGGACATTGCTTTTAATGACTACAGGATTTCTAAACTACTACTTAATTTTGTTTGTACTCAAGAGATGTATTTGGTGTTTTAACAGAGGGATCGTGATCTGGAGCTAGCTGCTCGAATTGGACAAGCTCTCTTAAAGAGGAATCATGCCTTGTCTGAGCAGAATGAAACCCTGGAGGAGCAACTGGGACAAGCCTTTGATCAAGTATGTCTTGGATCAAGTATTTGCAGCATGAAACAGTTAGATTTGGGAAGTGGAGAATTTATTTTCCTGGTGTCCCTGAAATGATGACAATAGGTAGACAGATAATACCAGCACATGTTAACTGTTGGTATCCATTGAACTAACCAGCAGAGAAATGAAATGTTAATGTACAGAGGAGTACTCATGTGACTCTACCTTAGTCAATATAAAGTCTATATTGAGTACCCACAGTACCTGTGGCATCCTGTTTAGATTCTAATGGCTTCCCTGATAGCTCAGTCGGTAAAGAATCTGCCTGCTATGCAGGACACCCTGGTTCAATTCCTGGGTCAGGAAGATCCACTGGACAAGGGATAGGCTACCCATTCCAGTATTTTTGGGCTTCCCTTGTGGCTCAACTGGTAAAGAATCCACCTGCAGTGCAAGAGGTCTGGGTTCGATCCCTGAGTTGGGAAGATCCCCTGTAGAAGGGAAAGGCTACCAACTCCAGTATTCTGCCCTGGAGAATTCCATGGACCGTATAAACCATTGGATTGCAAATTCTAACACTTTATCCTTACTCCTTCATGTAAACTCTTTGTATTTTCTTATCTTAATATTTTAAAATATACCCCAAAGTAATAGATACCAAAGAAAGTATCTTTGTTCAAAAACCCAAACAAGAAAAGGAAAAAAAATTTTAATTTGTTTCCTAGTTTCATTTATATTTTATATAAACACATAGTGTTTAGTAACAGTCAAGCTTTTGAGTTTAAAGTACTAATTCCCCAGAATTAAAGTTGGGAAGTCATATAGAGTTACACAGCTTAAAAATACAAACCTTTAGAATGAGAATTTGAAGTAAGGCTCTATTCTGATACTTTGAAGTTTCTTCTGTTTTGTTTTGAACTGTGAATATGTCACCTTATGTGAAATTTCCTCCTATATTCCTATTATATTGAATACAGAAATTGGCTTTTCTTTTCACCTACTATAGAAAAAACTGTATTCATTGAGTTAATGCTCTGAAATTATAGCTCAGGAAATATATGAGGTTTTTGACTCTTTTTTTAGCCCTTATTACTTTAATCAATAGAACCTAGAAGCTGATTTTATGATTTTGTTTTATGGTGAGAAACAATTGCCCCATGAATTAGAAGGTATATTACTTGTAAATGATGTAAAATAAAGACTATTTTGTAAATCAAGCCCTTTTGATGTGCAGGTTAATCAACTGCAGCATGAGCTGTCCAAGAAAGATGAGTTGCTTCGAATTGTCTCCATTGCTTCTGAAGAGAGTGAAACTGATTCCAGCTGCTCTACACCTCTTCGCTTCAATGAGTCCTTTAGCTTATCTCAAGGTTTGCTGCAGTTGGACATGCTGCAGGAAAAGCTCAAGGAACTGGAAGAAGAGAATATGCTTCTTCGATCCAAGGCACAGTCAACCTATTTCTCACTCTCCTTTACCTTAAAGGCTATAAGGTTTAGGTCTAGGTAGTATTGGGGTGAAATATGGCATAACTAAGGACCTGCTATTGACATTCCAATGGGGGTGGGGTGGGTGGCAGCTAAGGCACAGGTGATTGATTACCTTCCACTGTTACTTAGAGCCCACTGAAAAATGAATAGCAAGCTGACAGGTGAAAGAGGGGAAACCGCAGCATAGAATATATATGTTGTGGAGTTTGCACAAATAGCTAAATCATTACAACCAAAGTAAGAACTGTATTGGAAAATGTTTCATGAGCTTATATAATGGGGGAGGGTCAGAGAATGGATCAAAGCAGTGCTACTTAAACAAGTGACATTTTAGTTGAGGCTGAGGATTAGCCTATCAGAGATATATGATGGAGAGCAGGGGCTGGGGGTGGAGATGTGCAAAGGCCCTGCGAGGAGTAAGGGGGAGATGTTTGTCATGTCCTATTCCATAATCTTTATTTTGTGATAGATAAAGCTTTATGAGTTTTTGTTTTCCTTTGCAAGTGATGATTATCTTAAATGAGTACTAAAAGTTTTCTTTAGTTAATACTAGAAAATAATTAGAAGATATTATCACATACTGATTTTTTTCCCTTGAAGGCTTGTCACATAAAGACAGAAACTATTACCTATGAAGAGAAAGAACAGCAGCTTGTCAGTGATTGTGTTAAAGAACTTCGTAAGTATTAATGTGTTCTGTTTTATAGCCTCTGGGTAATTCTTTGGTAGGGTATCACTAACTCAGAAATTAGATCAATGATTACAATAAAAGCATGTCAAGAAACAATTTGAATAGTTGCTGAAAATCTTGATTTATAACATTGAGCCCACCACTCTAAATAAAGTTCCGTTTGTATTTTTAAGAAATATCTTTGTCATCATTAAATAAAGACCTATATTTCTGCCTGTTACAGCACATTAAAATGAAAGGAACCAAAACTCTTATATTGTTGGTGCAGAAATAATCCTGTAGAGAATATGATTGCTAAAGTCAGGAAACTGATTAGTAGCAAAACTAGAGCTTAAATGATGGTGTAAAATATAACATTCAGTGAGTATTTGTTAAATGCAAACTGTGTTTCTATAAAGGAATATATTTTGCTTTCATGTATTATCACATAAAATTTTAAAAAATAAATCAGTTGGAAAACGATCAGCTTTACTAGAGAAAAAGTTTGAATCTCTCTATAAATGTATAGCCTTTGTTATATTTGTTAAGTTTGAGTCTCATTTCTTTTGGGATCTTATTTATATCCCTGAAGATTACTCAAAGACATAACATCTCTGCACTTGCTAACATGTATAATTCACCTATCTCTTTTCAGCCTTATCCTTCATAAAGAAAAAGACAGAGGCAAAATGTTTAGCTTGCTTGTCTTTATAAGTTCTCTCCTTTTGGCTTC
This sequence comes from Cervus elaphus, assembly GCF_910594005.1. Classification (NCBI taxonomy): domain Eukaryota; kingdom Metazoa; phylum Chordata; class Mammalia; order Artiodactyla; family Cervidae; genus Cervus; species Cervus elaphus. Next base: position 44,159,414 of record NC_057822.1, read on the forward strand.
AGTGCCTCTTATTAAATTCCCAGCATTCGTATATTTCAGAAGAACCTTCAGTTTTCTCTGTTGGGTTATTCGGCTTTATTACTTTATGTTAAAGAAAAATCAATTCATGATAGCTCAGTGCTTGTTACAAAACAGGATTTGGCCCACAGGCCATAGTTTAATGTCCTATATTTATATTAATTTTTAAATTCCTATTTTGTTTGCCAGGTGAGACCAATGCTCAGATGTCCAGAATGACTGAAGAATTGTCTGGGAAGAGTGATGAACTGATCCGATACCAAGAAGAGATTTCCTCTCTCCTGTCTCAGATTGTAGATCTTCAGCACAAACTGAAAGAAGTAGGTTCATTCACTCACCAGACGTTTGTTGAGCAGTGGCCCGGCCCTTCGGCACTCTGCTCAGTGACAGTCCCTGCCCTGCTGCAGTGCCAGAGTCTGTCTGACTGCTGTTTCAGTCTTCTGTCATGAAACATCATGAATAACTACTTCCAAATCATTATTTCTTTCCAGTAAATGAAATTATCTTTTCCTCAGAAAGTTGTGATATGAACTACTGACTCGTGTTCTTTGTCCTTTAAACACCTTGATGGATTTTGTATTCTGCCCATTTTATCGCTATAGTTTGGCTTTTGAAAGGTTAGCTTTTGCTATTCCTCTGGACTGTCCCCTGAAAAACATTCTCCAGATGTCTTAAAAAAGAGAGTAACCTCTATTTTACATGGGAAGGCTTCACATGTCTCTTTTAATGTGTTGTTAGCACGTGATTGAGAAGGAAGAACTGAGACTTCACCTCCAAGCTTCCAAAGATGCCCAAAGACAATTGACAATGGAGGTAATGAGATCTGCCTTTATCTTGTATAATATGGGAGAGAGGAATGAATAGTTTCTTTCTTCTTTGTGAATAAGAATGATTAAAGATGATTACCAGGTTTGAAATAACCACAGAAGATTAAAATGAAATTATGAGATCCATGAAATAAAGCTTTTTAAAAATTCTGTCTCTAAAACTAATAACAACATGACAACATCCTTCTTAGCAGGGAAACCTTGAGTTTATAAGATTTTTTAGGAATGTGTGACCCCTTTACAGGCCTCTGTTAACTAACCCAATAGTTTTTAAAATAAGGCAATCTCCATTTTTAATAAGCACCTCTAGCCCTAGTGATGCCGATCATCTAGTCCACATAATATATACACTTGAAAAAATTTTTGAAGTTAAAATGTACTCTGAAAATTAGGTACTGTTTTAACATGCTTATGTAGTCCAACTATAAAAGAAAGTTTCTGAAACAAGGGAGAAGAAACTACTTGTTTTATGTCGATTGAGTACCCTGACATCTTTTTTTTTTTTTTTTTTAAGATTTTATTTATTTATTTATTTTGGCTGTGGTGAGTCTTCATTGCTGTTTACAGGCTTTTCTTTAGTTGCAGTGAGCAGGAGCTACTTTCAAATTGCTGTTGCATGCTTCTCATTGTGGTTGGCTTCTCTTGTTACAGAGCATGGGCTTCGGTAGTTGCAACTCATGGGCTCTAGAGCTCGGGCTCAGTAGTTGTGGCACATGGGCTTAGTTACTCCATGGCATGTGGGATCTTTTCAGACCAGGGACTGAACCCACTGTCCCCAGCATTGGCAGGTGAATTCTTAACTGCTGGACCGCCAGGGAAACCCCCACCCTGACATCTTATAGACTTGATAGACTTGATCTTGTCATTTGCAAATTTCAGAGAGATGTTTAACTTGACCATAGCTATTATACTTCCTCTATAAGTTTTTTTTTTTAATAAGAAGCATTAAATACTGAATTGACAGCTATGGTTGTCTCAGTTACTTTTCACATTTTTAGGAAACTGTGTTTGTTTTTGATTCTGGCCAAGACACCTCTAAATCTGGCAGCTGGAAATACATATACTGTCCTTGCTTAGGCTGTTTCAGAGTCTTTGTAGAAAATTTAAATTCATAAAGTTAGTCCTCTGGATAAAATTTAAACTTATCTCAATTTTTTTTCCTATTGTCACTTTGGAATATAATAAGGTACACTAATCACCCTCCAATCTTTCAGCTGCATGAGTTACAAGACAGGAATATGGAGTGTCTGGGAATGCTACATGAATCTCAAGAAGAAATAAAGGAACTTCGCAGTAGATCTAGCCCTGCAGCTCATCTCTACTTCTCTCAGCCATATGGAGTTTTCTCTGGGGTAAGGGACTGAGAAAAATATTATGTATTTAAGGAAACTTGCTTAAGATTTGATGGTCCTTGAGAGTAACAGGGTTGTAGGTAACTCTATTACCCCTTAATACTTCAATGAGTATATTATTTTTAAAAAAGGACCCTCTCAAGGACATTCTCCTACCTAACCACATACAACCATCAACTCCAGGATATTGACATTGATACAATACTATCACTGTCTCATGCATAGAGCCCATTTAAATTTCGCCAATTGTCCCAGCAATGTCCTTTGAAGGATACATTGCATTGGGTTGTTACAGTCTGGAACAGTTCTTCTGTCTTTGTTTCATCATTTATGACCTTTGTAGAATGTCTTCAGTTTTGGTTTGTCTGTTGTTTCCCCACAGTTAGATTTAGGTAATGCATTTTCAGCAGAAATAATTGCTTGTTCTCCTCAGTGCATCGCATTGAGAGGCACGCATTGTCTTTTTTTCCCATTACTGATGATGGGAATTACTGATGATGTTAATTAACTTTGATCCCTTGGTTAAGGTAATATCTGCCAGTTTTTTTCCACTGTAAAAATGTCCATTGTTAATTAATTACGAGTTAATTGAATTAACATTACTAATTAACTTTGCAGTGATGAAAATTGTCAATACTACCTTAACCAAGTGATCAAAATGACTATTTTGGGGTGATACTTTGATACTGTTTAAATATTATGTTCCCCATCAGTCTTTACCCACTAGTTTTAGCACCCATTAATGGGAATGTATCTGACTCAGTTATTACTATGGTAGTTGCCAAATGGTGACTTTTTAATTCCATCATTTTTTTTAGCTTTTTTAAATTGGCATTCTTTTGTAAGTTAGAACTTTTCTGTCTCATTTATTTATTCCTTTGTTCATTTAGGTTATGCAGTATAGACCCATGAATTCCTATTTTAATCAATGGATTATAAGCCATTATTACTCTTTTTTATTTTGATACTTATATTGTCCCAGATGTGGTCAGTAGGATCCCTTTCAGGCTCTTCTTGCCCTTTCCCTGGCCCAGCCCCTGAGATCAGCCATTCTCCAAGGAACTCTGGTTATTTTTAGTGAGGAATGATACTTAGAATCCAAAATCTGGGTGCTAGGTATGCCTTGCCACTACAGTTATCATTGCTTTCAGTCCCTCTCAACAGATAGAGCTAGGCAATATGTATGCACCCATATAAACACATGTATATCTATCTTTCTATTCATATCTTATGTTTACATGCATATTTAACATCATGAGTTCACACCAGTACCTCCAATTTTAGTCATTGTCAACTTAGCCCCATTGAGTCTATCATCCATGCTAATTGAATCTTCATCTTTGACCAGGGGAAGCAGAAGATTGCTGATTTTTATTTTAAACATTTTTTTGTTTAGTAAAAGCTTTTCATGTTCATTATAGAAAAGTTAGAAACTACAGAGGACCAAACAGAAATTGTTAAATACCGTCAATCCTGACCTCCACAGAATCACTGTTAACGTCTTGGTTTATAGCCTTTCAAACCTTTTATTTCTCTGTATCTGTATATGTAATACTTTTATGTATCATAATTGGCTTTTCCCATTGCTTCCTGTAAAAATATATGATGAAAAAGTAGTCGTTTCTTGTGTAAAAGCTACATTTCCAGAATGTCTCTTTGCTTCCCCTGCATTTTAGCCTATGATTATTTTCTTGTGTTTTCTTTTACTATAACACTGAAAGTATTGGATTCTGGGAATTCTATTAAATAATTGAAAGGTCGTTTATTTCTCCTAACAGGCTTCTTAGTTAGTCACTGTTAGTACCCTCAAACTCTTTTCTTAGGAATCTCTGGCAGCTGAGATTGAGGGGACCATGCGTAAGAAGTTGAGTTTGGATGAGGAATCTTCTCTCTTTAAACAAAAGTAAGTACAGATTGCTTGTGTTGTTACTAGACCATTGGGATGGAAATTGAAAAGAAGCTGCAATCCAAAGTGACCAGTATTATGAGATTCAGTAGTATATCTTCTTACCATTCAATTCTTTCCTGATGGTGCTCCCATCTGTAAGAGCATTCTCTTGTTCTGAAATTTATTTTCTAATGATCCTCCCAAACTTGAGAGGCTTTTCAGGGTGGCTTCGTTTTTAAAGAGCTGTGTTTACATGCCTCTTTTCTAGAGTGCTCCAGTGGTAGGCAGTGGCAATAATGAACACTTCTTTTTTGACAGAGCCCAACAGAAACGGGTGTTTGATACTGTCAAGGTTGCCAATGACGCCCGGGGTCGCTCTGTCCCATTCCCGATTCTACTGCCCATCCCAGGCTCCAATCGCTCAAGTGTCATCATGACAGCAAAACCATTTGAATCTGGCTTAGAACCAACAGAGGGCAAAACAACCCCGAAGAGTAACATGGAGGAGGACCCAGGGTAAGAAACATGGATTCACACACAAATTCCAGCATTGTTCTGTGCTGTCTGAAGACAACACTGAAAGGAACTATCAGTTCTCATTCAGTAATGATGCCTTGTATCATTATTTGTTAGATGGATCACTAGAGTGAAAAGGTTTAATTAATTATATTCAAAATGGAGTTTGCATTGAACTATAAAATTCTTTACTTATTTCTTCTCTGGTTTGGCAAAATTTGAGTCTATATCTTTGTGTTCAGAATCAAATTTGTTTGAATCTGTTTGGTCATTGGCAGTTATGCATAGCATTAGATGACAGTTTCTCATAACCCGTGCTCATGATTTCAGCTTCTTTGGTGCCTTTACAATAAACAATAATCTTGAATACCTATTAAGGAAAACTAGATTGTTCTTAATTTCCTGTTTGTTTAAATTGAGATTTCTGTTTCTGTTTTTTTTTATTAATTCAGTTCATTGAATTTTGTTTAACTAGAAATTAAAGAGAATTATTGGAAAGTCAACTGAAAGTTTTTGAAAATTAGATGTTTGGCACCTGAGAGAAGTCTTTCCTAATGCAGAAATCCATTACCCTGGTTTTTGATTGTATTGTCTGGTCTTAGGGGTAGATTCTGTACCCATGGTAGCCTTATCACTGTACACAGTTTCCTTAGGAAAAGATCTAACAAGAACGTCTATGTGAATTCACACGTGGAATGCCTAAAACTTGGCTTACTACTCTTACTTTTGGTATCAGTTGTAAGATATCTCTGATTTTTTTAATCTTCAGAAGTGAAAAACCATGTGTTGCAGAGCTATGAAAATGCGGTATTTATGAATCTTGTTTTATTTTAAATGTCTGCAGTATTCATAGAGGATTCTATGGCCTAAAGTAAATTTTTTCACATTTTACTATTTTTGAAATTGTTTGTCTTTTGCAGCTAATGACGTGTTGTAGTATAATGAGTAGCATTTTTAATTTCTTAGTAATACATAAAATAATGGTGCCTCTTGCCCTCAGTGGTTTACAGATTCAGTGAAATAAGACAATATTTAGTTTTTTGACTACCTAAACTGAATTTATAGATGGTCCTTATCTATAGCTTCATAAATTAAGTGGAACAGAAATTTTAATAAATACAATGTAATATAGCCTACCTGAAGTCATCTGAAATGATTTATAAAAATGTTACAAGGTAGTATTAGAGATTTGGGTTTGTTACTATTTCTGTATTCCAACTATCTAAGAAAAATATGTGGTTTTTAAGATCAGTCTCTTGAACATTCACCATTGTGGAAAGGAGAGCTCTTTGCTGTGCTTCTGACCCTCACAGATATAGTCAGTGAATGTGATCTTCCCGTAGGAACATCCAGAAGGCGGATCAACCAGGACTCTCTACAGAGAGCGATTTGGCAACAGCACTTCATCGCCTGAGTCTGCGGCGACAGAACTACCTAAGTGAGAAGCAGTTCTTTGCAGAAGAATGGCAGCGGAAGATCCAAGTTCTGGCTGACCAGAAAGAAGAGGGCAGTGGCCGTGGCACGCCCACAGAGAGCCTGGCCTCCCTCTGCACTGACCAGTCGGAGGTCACAGACCTCAGCAGCGCCAGCTGCCTTCGAGGTTTTATGCCTGAAAAATTACAAATTGTCAAGCCCCTTGAAGGTAATAAGTGAGGGCCATTTCTAAGCCATGTTGCTGATGGCTTTGCCTTCCCCTGGAAATGAAATGTCTCTTGTAATTATAAAAACTCTATGTGCAGGAGCTATCTTTATTATCCCTAAATCTTCATTGTTCATGTGACCATGCACTGCAGAACTTTGTGGAAAAGTAATGAAGAGATTTGCATTCTCCACGCCATCAGCTGTCAGCTCTCTTCTACAGATGTTTTTATACAAATTTGGGGGAGGAGAAGTAATCTTTTCTTGTCCTTTGCTGAGGAATATCCTTGATAGTAGGGCATTCCAGGTAGCGCTAGTAGAAAAGAACCCATCTGCCAGTGCAGGAGATGTAAGAGATGTGGGGTCAATCCCTGGGTTGGGAAGGTCCGCTGAAGGAGGGCACAGCAACCCTTTCCAGTATTCTTGCCTGGAGAATCCCATGAACAGAGGAGCCTAGCAGGCTACAGTGTTTAGGATTGCACAGAGTTGGGCATGACTGAAGTGACTTAGCATGCATGCACACATCCTTGATAGCAGTTTTCATGATAAGATAAATGAGATATGACAGATGAATAAAAATAATCTAGACGGAATACTTCATCTCTACCTTCCATTTCAAGAAAGAGGTCTTTACCCAAAGAATGTCTTTTACTTAGAGGTGTGTGCGCCTGTATTTTTCTTTTGTTCAGTTAGAAAATGTTAATTTCAGGTCAGTTTCTATTCTCTCTTAAAATGGGACTTGAATTTAAAATAGATTTCTTTGTTTTATGGAATATTGACAATCTTCAAATGATCCTCTGCTGCTACCATAAAAGAGTCTGCATTAGACAGAATTTTGAGTTGATAACCTAGAAGGCCCTCTCAAACTCAAAGGTGTTATGTTGGTTTTCTTTATTAATGGTCAGTGCAGGTGTTTGCAGCTATTTTTAGGGTTAAATGACTCTCAGTGACAAGTAGCAACTGCATCTGGTGCAGGCATTTGGGATGATCATTAACCTGCATTTGCAGACAGAAGCGGTGGGGATATGTCCTCCTTTTATCATTTCTTTCGCTTTCCTACTCTCCCTGAGATCCTAGTGAAAGGACATGAACACAGTGGAGAAGTATTCAAAAAATCACTGTAATTCAAGATGCCTTCCAACCTAGGAGCCTAGCTTTTGAGTTCAAAGTTCGTAAGCATAGTTCCAAAACAAAAGAATATTGACTTTTGTCACCTAGAAGAACACAACCCCACATTGTACATATCTTTCTTCTCATCACTGCCTCAGCATCCTAGTTCCTATTAAGCATGTTGAGTTGGTTTTTTCACCCCTGCTTTAGATGTCCTTTTTAAAGTTAACTTTTGAAATAAAAAGATGATTATTCTTACCTTTAGTATCTTGTTAGTTTTCCACAGAGAACTTCAATGTACAAATTTTACCAAAATAGTAAGACTGAAAAAGCAGTTTTATTATTATCATTACTTTTTTACACACGTAATTTTAGCTTCTTTCAAGATTTAATATTTGTGGGAAATTCAAAATATGTTCCTTTTTTTTGTTTGCATACTCAGGATCACAAACTTTGCATCAATGGCAGCAGCTTGCTCAACCAAATTTAGGAACCATTCTTGACCCACGACCAGGTGTCATCACTAAAGGCTTTACCCAGTTGCCCAAGGATGCCATCTATCACCTCTCAGATTTAGAAGAAGATGAAGAGGAAGGTATCACTTTTCAGGTTCAGCAACCTCTTCAAGTGGAACAGAAAACATCAATATCCCAACCAGTAACAGGAATCTTCCTGCCACCCATGACTTCAGCTGGTGGTCCAGTTACAGGTGAGAAGAGTATAGCTTGTAGCCAGTAGTACTTTGCTTTCTGCATCACTGTATGGTCAGCTGACTGCCTCTACTTAAGTCTTACTGGAGTGTACTCATCTTGAAAATAGGGTAGTAGATATGCCCTATTCTAAAGGCATAAGTGCCCCTTCTGATTCTCTCCATGTCTTAGCCAACCTGCATAAGTAGATCAGGCAGAGCGGAGAGAGCACTTCAGTCAATGGTTCACAAACCTTTAGGACTCAGCATCTCTTTACACTCTTCTTTTTTTTTAATTGAAGGATAATTGCTTTATAGTATTGTGTTGGTTTCTACCAAAAATCAACGTGTATCAGACATAGGTTAACCCATGTCTCCTCTCACTTGAACATACCCCCTATCTCCCTCCCCATCCCATCTTTACATTCTGAAAAATCATGAAGAATTCCAGAGAGCATGTCTGTGTGGGTTGTATCTACTCATAATTTACCATATTAGAAATAAAAACTGAGAAATTATAAAAATATTTATTAACTCATTATTTTAAAGTAGTTACATATTAACACAAATAATATATTTTATGAAAAATAGCTGTATTTTTTCAAGTAGTGAGAAAAATGGTTTAGTTTTATAATTTTGCAAGTCCCTAATTTACAGATTAATGGAAGATAGCAGGATTCTTGTGTCAGCATCTACATTCAGTCTATTACAATATGTTGTTTTGATTGAGAGTATGAAGAAAATACAGGCTTCCCAGTTGGCTCCAGGGGTGAAGAATCCACCTGCAATGCAGGAGACACAGGAGATGTGGGCTTGATCCATGAGTTGGAAAGATCCTCTAGAGGGGGGCAGTATTCTTGCCTGAAGAATCTCATGGACAGATGAGCCTGGTGGGCTGCAGTCCATAGAATCTCAGAGAGTTGGACATGACTGAAGTGACTGAGCATCCACACTTGAAGAAAATACAACATTGCCATCATCAAAAAATCTGCAAATAATAAATGCTGGAGAGGGTGTAGAGAAAAAGGAACCCTACACTGTTGGGAATATAAATTGGTACAGCCACTATGGACAGCAGTATGAAAGTTCCTTGAAAAACTAAAAATAAAGCTACCATATGATCCTGCAATCCCATTCCTGGGTATATATTTAGAGAAAACGTTAATTTGAAAAGCTACATTCACCCCAGTATCCACTGCAGCACTGTTTACAGTAACCAAGACATGGAAGCAACCTAAATGTCCATCAACAGATGAATGGATAAAGAAGATGTGATACATATATATTACATAATACAACAGAATTATTCAGCCATAAAAAGAATGAAATAATGGTGTTTGCAGCAATATGGATGGACCTAGATATTATCATACTAAGGGAAGTATGCAAGACAGAGAAAGACAAATATTACATGATATTGCTTATATGTGGAATTTTTAAAAAATTAATATAAATGAACTTATATACAAAACAGAAATAGATCCACAGATGTAGGAAACAAATTTGTGTTTACCAAAAAAGAAAGGAGGGAGGGAGGAATAAATTCGAAGTTTGGAATTAACAGATACACACTACTACTATTTTATAAAATTAATAACCAACGAGGACCTAAGGACCAAGTTTACAGCACATGGCACTATACTCAATATTTTGTAATAATCTATAAGGGAAAAGAGTATAAAATAATGTATGTTTATATATGTAACTGAATCATTTTGCTATATACCTGAAACTAACCCAACATTGTAAATCAACTATACCTCAATAAAATAAAAAAAAACTTAAAGTTTTAAAAAAGAAAGTACAGCCTCACACAGATATCTGGTTGGAAAAGGAAAGTGTGTTTTAACAGACTCTTCAGATATTTGTGAATATTACACCAAAACTTGATAAGTGGTAGTTTCTTTAAGGTTTATAACAATGTAAATTTAAAACTTTTCATACTTTGTAACATTAAAATCTACTAGTCTGTTCTATACTCTGAATACATCTTTTACCCATGCATGCTTTGTAACATCATGCACTGGTCATTTGGAAAATATTGGTTCACTAAGTTATGTAGATCTTCCAAATGTTGACACATTCCATTATATAATACAATAAAATCATGTAATATTACCCGTCTATCTCATTGGGTAAGTCTTTTAGTACTAGGAAGCTTTCAAGCTCTCAGTGGTGGGTTCAAGTCTACCAAAACGGTCATTTTCACTTCAAAGCTCAAATTTTGTCACCGGCAGCAAATCCTTTCAGCTATTTTCTTGAAGACACAGGCTCACTACATTCTTTTTCAAGAAAATGTTGCCATATTGTATAACACAGGGAATTCTGCTCAGTGTTACATGGTCTGAATGAGAGGGGCGTTTGGGGGAGAATGGACACATGTATATGTTTGGCTGAGTCCCTTTGCTTTCCACCTGAAACTCGCACTTTATTAGTCGGGTATTCCTCAATATAAAAAAAAATGTTGCCACATATTCAAATCTGAATAAATGTGGTTTTTGTATTAATTGTTCTTTCAAGTTAAAATGGTGTTCTGTCAAAAAATATAAAACTTAATTGCACTTGTGCTTTTCCTTCATGTAAGCATTGTATCTCTGTATACTGCAAAGAAGTACTTCCCATTTCATCACACAGAATATTAAAAAGATTCAAGGGCCAAGATTTACTAATTTATACTGCTTCATCAAGGGCATTTTTGTGTGAATTTGGCCTTTTTTTGCCACTGTAATTGGACAGCAATGGGAGATGCTTGTAGCACTTGGTGCTTTTGCCCTGCTTTGCGCTCAGGAGCCGATAGCTTCACCCACTGTCACCTTTGCGTCAGCAGTGCAAGTGCCGGCCCAGTAGGACAGACAGACAGCACCTTCGTGTTGCCGTGACAGTAGTTCTGACCTGCGGACCCCATAACATGGTGCAGATCACACGTTGAGAACCACTGGAGTAGTTTGGCTAGAAAGATTGGATGACTAGTTCTTGGTTTGATTTTAATTTTTTTTTTCAGAATGTGTTTTCCTCTTGTTTCTAAGCTGTTTTAAATCCGTTTGAATTACAATTTCAAATTATTGAAGGATTCAGCTATGTACTGATCAGTGGATACTATTACAGTGTGTACATTTCATTTCTAGATTGTGGAATTTTAGTATAAAAGAACAGTTGATAAATGTTGTACTATTAATAATGAACTTTCTACATTATTAACCTAGTCTTTCAATTTTGTGTTTGATTCCCTAAAATTCTCCACTTCAGTTGCAACCTCAAACCCAGGCAAGTGTCTGTCCTGCACAAACTCGACATTTACCTTCACCAACTGTAGGATATTACATCCCTCTGATATCACCCAGGTTACCCCCAGGTAAGAGGGGCTGGGCAGTTGGAGTCCTTACTTCTTTCTTCAAATATGTTTTACTAAATTTCTTTTTTTAATTACTGTCGTTTTAATTCCTAGAATTTTAATGTTCTGTGATAATTTGCCTTTAGAATATTTTCACATTGTATTTTCTCATTTGATGATTATAACTCTTTGAAGTAGACAAAGAGTGAATATGTAGTGTCTAAATGAAGAAAGTGAGGCGAAGAACGTTTGGGTGACTGGTTCAAGGATAGAGAGGCAGTAAATGACCCAACTGAGCCCATACAGAGAATTAGCCAAACGGAACAGCTGGAGGACCTAGTTCTCCGTACAAGACTGCCCTCGGTTCTGATGCCACCTGCAAGTTCAGGAGATTCCCGAAACCCTGCTCTTGTTTGACTGATATTCTAGAAGGACTCACAGAACTCTCTCAGAGCTCTCATGCACATGGTTACTATTTATTACAGGGAAAGGTTACAGGATAAAATTAGCTGAAGGAAGAGACTCTGACAGGTCAGAGTCTGGGAAGACTATACACATGAAGCTTCTTTAGGATTCATTACTTTCCTGGAATTGATGTTTGACAGTGCACACAGAGTACTGCCAACCAGGGAAGCTCAACTAAGCTTCAGGGTCCAGATTTTTATTGAGGTTTCACCGTGTAAGGCGTGATTGACTACCCATGTAGTTATACCTCACTGTAATTATAATAACTCACCTCCAGGTCCACTGACCCAAAGCTTCGACCCTGAATCACAGGGTTAGTTTTCCTGGCATGGCCAGTCCCCATCCTCCAACTACAGGCTATGGCCAAGTCCACCCCAAGATCTAGCTAGTGTGGCCAGCCTCCTTCCTGAACAAACATACTTCTAGCAAACATGGCATAGATTACCTCCCAGAAGCTGAGGGCAAAGGCAGAAACCTCTGGGCAGTCCAAATCACGTACTACACAGGCTAGAACAATAAGCAGTATTGCTGCAGTTTCTATCCTACCAATTCCCGGAAGAATTGATGGTAGTTTCCAGAGATACCTAGAACATTGCAGGAATAATGTTAACTAGAAGTATAGAAGAATAATTATTAAAATAATTTAAAAATATTTAATTATTTAGAATAATTAAAATATTATGAAGAATTAAGTTTCTCCTTCAATGAGCATCTTAGATTTAATTTTGAAAAATTGTATTTTCTAAAGGGTTGAAGAATTGTTTAACTGTGGGTTATCATCTTTTGGTGTATTTTGCTTTACAGAATGAATATATTAGTAAAAATTTCTAAAGTTTATTTTCTTCAGTATTTAAATTTCTTTGATTTTTTTAATCGTAAATTTTAGTTATATTTCCACAGGTAACATATTTTAGAGTTAAAATTTAAGAATAAGTTTATCTAAGAGTATAGTAAACTTTTTCATATTCTGTGACAATAAATATGTTTCAGTAAGTTAATGACTAAATTGCAAATAACTAATCTTTGAAGTAACACATCAGAATTTTCATTCCTCAGATACTGATGTGTTACTTGTTCCTCTGCATTTGCTGTGGATAACTAATTACCTTAAATGCTCACTTTGGATTACTTTTTATTCTTAAGCACTCCCTCCTGGTTTTTTTTTTTTTTTCTTTGTAAAGCTCTGGCTTCCCTTCCTTATCCTGTGGAAGCAGTGGTACCTGCTCATCAAGCACGGCGGTGAGTTCTCCTGCCATGTCCTACAGGCTCAGCATTGGCGAATCTGTCACCAACCGGCGCGATTCCACCATAACCTTCAGCAGCACCACGAGCTTGGCCAAACTTCTACAGGAGCGAGGCATCTCCGCTAAAGTGTACCACAGCCCAATTTCAGAGAACCCCCTCCTCCAGCCTCTCCCTCGGGGCCTGTCTACCCCTTCCACACCACCAAATTCACCATCTCATTCCCCTTGCCCTTCTCCTTTGCCCGTGGAGCCTCGAGTGCATCTCTCTGAAAATTTTTTGGCCTCCCGACCAGCAGAAACATTCCTCCAAGAGATGTATGGGCTGAGGCCATCCCGAAACCCCCCTGATGTTGGCCAGTTGAAGATGAACTTAGTGGACAGGCTGAAGAGACTGGGGATAGCCAGAGTGATCAAGAACCCCAAGGCCCAGGCAGATGGAAGAAGCCAGGAGGCAGGAAATAGTCTTCAAAGACCAAACTCTGCTGTCTATTTAAATTCAGGGAGCAACTTACTGAGTGGACTTAGAAGGAATCAGAGTCTTCCAGTGATGATGGGTAGCTTCAGCACCCCAGTTTGCACATCATCCCCCAAAATGGATATCCTGAAGGAGCATTGAGGTTCAGGAGTTGACTGACCTCTTATCAAGTTAGCACATGAAGGAACAATTTGCACTGATTATATGTAGTCTTGTCTGAGAGAAAAGGAATGTCGCAGAAGGGTTGTGAATGTAGAAAGGGGAGGGTGGAAGAATGGAAACAGGGTTAGCATGAGGTCTGTCTGATAACTTGGAAGTATAGATGAATGGGCCATGAGTATTTGGAGGCAAGGGAAAGAAGAAAGGTTGAATGTAGCCCTTCAGTTGGTTTTTCTTGTCTTGAAAATAAAAAGTGACTAGAAAATAAATCCAGTAATATTGACACAGCAGAAATACTGAACTTCCTAGTACACTTACTTCTGGTGAGCGTAAGCAGGAAGGACCTAGGTTAGGAGATGGGATAGAAGAAGGAGCAGCTTGGACCACTGCCTTTAGAAAGCTATTCCAGAAGGTTGCTGGGGTAAACTCGGTCTGTTACTGAGACGACAGTGATATGGCTTGTATGTTGGCCCCTGTTAACGTCTGGTTAAATTACACATCCATCAGAAAGTAAGCTCACTGCATTATCAAACAAGGAATTTCACCTTTTTCATAAGATCAGAGTAGTGGAGACTCCCTTTTTGCTTTCTGTTTTCAGGCCTTTGAACCCCTGGGAGCCCAAATGTCATCCACATTCCTTTTGCATTTGTGATTAATAAGTGTTCAGTTTTTTAATTTGTATTTTTATACAGTATCCCCCTCAAACAGTGTAAGTTGGGGATGGGGGTAGGGAGGATTTATTTTTAAGAAGGGAAGTGTGGGTGCATTGGAACCAAGGAATCTCGTTTTCAGAGTATTTCTTCTGAATAAAAGCAATGACCAAGGCGTATGAACATAGTTACATGTCTTTCAAATTTCCTTGGAGGCTGGAAGGGTTAAACCAGAAGTGCAATCAATAGGAATTTGAGAATGTTGTGTATTTATGTCTGTAAGGTTTTTTGTAAGGAAGGTTGATTGCAAGTAAACTTTTTCCAAAATATGCTATGCATGTTTTAAATGAAGGATGACATGTATTTGCACAAAAATTCTCAGGCACAGTCTATTATTATAAACTGAAGTAAAACCCAGGTGCTTGCTTTGAGATTGTTTTTTAATATAAAATAAAATTAAGACACATTTGCCTTTTTCTTGATATCTGTAGAATTAGAGAATGAACTTTTTAATGGGAAAGTCAAAGCTTTTGTTTTTTCTCTGGGATTCTGTTTTTGTTTTTAACTATGTGACCTGGCAAAGTGAAACTCTGGATTAGGTTTCAGCTTCCAGCAGTGTGATGCAAGGCTGTGAATTAGGAAGAAACAGACCTGTTTTTTGAGTATTGCTGACCAACGTCTTTATTTCGGCAGTGCAGTTCAGAAAGAAATGCCATCACACAAAAGGCATAATGGAGAGAAGCTAGAAGGGGGCTAGTTATTTTTGAAAAGGGGAGGCATATTACTTGATCTTTTCAGTGTTTCATGAGCAGATGTTTTGCCCCTTTGTTCTGACTTAAAGTGAAAGGCCATTTTCTGAAGAATTCTTGATGGGAGTGTTGCTCCTGGGGCTCCCATCCGCACACCTGTTACAGACCGGAGGAGGGCCTTCTCTCTTCTCAAGCTGCTTCATGTGCTCAAAACACACGTGCAGTAGTCAAATGTGTGAGTTTTCTGTGCTTTTTAAAGATCTTTTAAATTGACTTTTCTAAGTAAATTTCTCAAAAACAAAAAGTGAGAGTGTCCTCTCCCTATTCTCTCCCCCTTGCTCAGTCCTTCTGAAGTCAGAAGACTGTATATGTAGATGTTCAGAAAGGATTCCAGCTGGTATCTAAGTGAATGTCAGTGTCCCGAATGTGAACCAAAAGAATTCCTGATGTTTCAGTTTCTAAAATATTCCCATTTTAAATGATAATATTTGAGTTTCTGCTTCATAAAGTGACTCTGGGGTGCTTATTTTAGACAATTCTTTAAGCTTTTTATTTATTCTCTAAGAAAGTAATCTTTCTGTTGCCAGTTGCCGAGAAACATCAGAATCTAGGAAAATGTAGGGCCAGAGAGTAGTACAAAGTGTTAAATTATCAGAGTTTATGTATATTATATAAACAGCTATAAATTAAGCAAGATTTGGGCATGTTGTGTATAATTAGTATACTTGTAAAATAACTGATGCTAAAATGATCACTTTAGAGGCAGGGCAAGAGTGTATTCACAGCCAAATAAGCCCGTCTGATTAAAGAAAAGCAGACTTTGGTTTTTGAAAATTAAACTGATGTTGCTGTTCCACCAGAAACACGAGGATTAAAAACTGATGCTTGCTTGTCTCTAGAAATGAATCCCGTTTTGAAATTGGGTTTTGTTATTTTTGAAATTTCCATCTAAAATCATTTTTGAATACTGCCTGAGACTCTCTATTATAATGAAATAGTGTGTAAAGGACAGTAAGAACTGGAGCCTTGTAGCAAGTTCTTTCTTAATTTATTTGTTATGCTTTAGCACTGTTCACATTTTAATTTTCCTGTATCCACTGTGTAGGTACTTTAATTCCAGTTTGGAAAATGCCAGTCTTTCTTTTTTCTTCTGAAGGTTCTCAGTGATTATACCTCAGGTATTTCTGAGTATCCTGTTGCCTACTAGGAGGGATACCTTCCCTGTGAACTCAGAATTAAAAATTCTCCAGAATTATCATGATCCCAAATCTTATGTAAATAGCTTTACCCATGGGTCTTGGAAAAAAAGTTAATGACCATTGTTAAAGTAGTTTTTTAAAAAAATTTTGTACTCTATGTCCTTGATTTGACCTGAATAAACAGACTTTGACAAAGGGAGGCATGTTATCGGCAGCTCACAAGAGCCTGTTCTCTAGAAAAGGTGTATTTTTATACAGTATTCAAAGCCTGTTATTTTTTTCTGGTACTTAATTAGTACTTGTTGTTCAAACATTGACTGTTGACATCTGGAACCAGGGCTCTTGGTGTTCAGTGGCCCACTCCCTGGATGCCGGATGCCTGCATCCTGTATAGGCATGAGCCTGGATCCCGAGCGCATCACAGCAGGGTCGGCGCTGAGTGGCTGCTTTGCCTTCACGGCTCTCCAGGAGTGAGTGGCGTGGGGCCCGCGGTGGCTGCCAGCGAGATACTGTAGTGTGATATCTGGGGCTTGACTTGGTCAAACAGCTCTTTGTGCACCTACCTTTGCTTTGTCGAATGTAAATCAGATAATAAACATGAGTATCTTCTTCAATTTTCCTTTGTCTTTCTGTGGTTTTGTCCCAGTTCTTTTCACAGATAATCCTGCATGAAGTCTTTCCTTTCTGTTATGTTGTTTTGGGTACAGAGAACAAGCTCTATTTGCCAAACCAATGATAGTCATGAGTAGTAAACAGATATTACTGTATTTTCTTAGATTTTTTTAAATAGAGTAACCATATTGTTTCCTCAGCAAAGCATCAGCAACAGAAAAATAAAACCTAAAGTTGTTGATATGCAGATCCTTAATTTGAAAAGAGTCAGGAAGTATGAAGCAATTCATTTCTGATGGTCCACAACTGACTACTGATACTTAACTATTTAGAAAGTGTTTCCAAGAAATTAAATTTGCAAACTGTTGGATTTTAATAGAAAAGATTCTTTGATGTTCTTTTTTCTCTGTCACATTTTAACTGCTATATTTTTTTAAAGCTCATATGAGCATTTTGTGAGAAATGAGTCTCCACTTCTTTGATAGATAATTTAGTGATGTTCCAAGCATCTTTGATTGTGTTTTCTTTCACAAATGATTATCAGTGGATGTGTTTGAAGTTCAAAAACCTGATGAACTAAGGGTAAAGATTTGAGGCTTTCAGCATTCTTTTGCCTTTTGTTTCTGTTTTTATTATATGTTTGAGTTATGCTAGTATTGGTTTTTCTTTTTTCTTTTTTTCATTAGTTTTTATGAAGTAAGGCTAAAATGCCAAAAAAAAAAATTTTTTTTTTAATGAAAAAATGTTGGGCAGGTTTGCCAAAGATGCCAAAATACAACTGTCAGGCATGAAGTGCTTTATTCTTCAGCATAAGGAAGTGTGAGTGAAGCACATCAAAGGTAGTGTGAGGAGTTAGAGAAAAAAGTTGAAATGTCAAATATGTTTAAAAGTTTAATTCTGTTAAATTTAATTTTTTTTACCTTCTCAGCAAAATTGTTTAAAAGCAAGAATTTCACATCATATTCAAGCAGTACAACGGGCCAGAAAATTACAAAGTATTTTGATTTCATTTAATTCACTACCACTTTTGCAGCTATCTCACCATCTCTCAAAGCAACCACAAAATTCATACAATAATGTGAACAATTCGCACCATGATTCATTTGCATTCCATTTAGACCTTCATACATAAATATATTTACAGATAATCGGGACCCATACTGCAAAATGCTCTTCAGCCACAATATGTAGTTCTTGCCAAGTACCACTCCAATATACGAGCACCTGTGGAATTACAAGTGAAAACATGAAGCAAAAATGAATGCTCAGCGTCACTGGGAAACAGCATCTCATTGTGGGTGAATCCAAGCATTCAAACTTTCTAAGAGTTTTTTAACAAGTTCCCTTTCCTCTCACCTCACTGCTCTTGCCCCAGTCCTTTCTGCATTCCAAAGCAGGATCTCTGACCTTAGCAGCAGAACAACCCAGAAATATTTATAACATGTGGTCACAGGCATCTTTTGTTCTGAAGATAAAGGGCAAGAGATGGCTAGAAGCGTTCCCCTGGGTCCTGACGATGTTTATGATGAGAGTGGATGTTTAGGGTTGCAGGTCCCGCTATCCTGAACCTGAGTTCAAGATCAAGTGCCCATGTGCCCTTTAACAAAGTTAGGTGTTTGTCCTGCCTGTGATACACAGAGCCCTCTGAAGTCCAGGGCTCAGGACAGCGGCCTGCCTGTCTAGGTGTGAGGGTGGCTCTGCAGGC
Organism: Cervus elaphus; assembly: GCF_910594005.1. Lineage (NCBI taxonomy): Eukaryota > Metazoa > Chordata > Mammalia > Artiodactyla > Cervidae > Cervus > Cervus elaphus. The sequence goes on from NC_057822.1 coordinate 44,178,040, forward strand.
TTGTGCCTGATTCCTGTGGCTCCCTGCCTAGGGGCCATTCAGAAACTATTGAATGAGTCTCTGGGATTTAGCTTGGCCCCCTTCATCTTGAAAGACAAGGAATGATCAAAGAGAAATGAAAATAATGACAAGTTCCTTAAGAGTAACACTGACTTTTCCACACTGGGAATATTCTCTTACAGCCACCAAACAGAGCTACATGAATGGGAAGGAAGCTTGTAAACGATCACCAGCTGATCACATTTGCCGCTTCATGAGGTCTGCAGTGTTACAGACGATGGTGCCCATTTCCCCAACCAGTGTGCAAACTAATTTTGATGATGTGTGAATTGTTAAGTCACTGTTTCTCTCATTCATTTATTCAGCTTATACTTGGTTATACTGTTGGTATTCTGGCCTCATTCACCTCCATTCCAAATACTGAGACAGATTGCTTTGGGGAAAGTTACTGGGAACTTTAGTAGCCTCAATCCCCTTATGGGGTCTTTCGGAAAGAGCCTTTTATGCAATGCCAAAGTTACCCTAAATTCACCCAAAAAAGAGAGCAGTTGACTCTTAGCTCCTAGAAGTTCTAGTTAACACTTAGTCCTAGAAGCTTTCATTTCTGTCCCTTCTGATGTTTTAGAACTGTTAAAGTTGTCCTCATGTCTAAAAAGAGGAAAGGAGGGAAAAAAACACAAAATTATCAGTGCCGAACCTCAAACAAATGGCTGGGGTTTTCCTCACCCACTTCATCTGTGCCTTTGCTTTTAGCCACTCTCCACACAAGACCCAAATCCTGTATTTAAAGGCAGAAGACAGCCTTTAAATATAAACTTTCACCCAATAAACAGACTCAAAGTAAATCTCCAATCTCCTAAATCCAATCCCCTTTTTCTCTTGGTAATTTTTCTCCCTCCCTTTTAGCTTTTGAAGTCATCCCCACCCAATCTTGGGACTTCCTTGGTGGCTCAGATGGTAAAGAATCTACATGCAATGCGGGAGTTCCAGGTTTGATCCCTGGGTTGGGATTATCCCCTGGAGAGGAAAATGGCAACCCACTCCAGTATTCTTGCCTGGAGAATCCCCATGGACTGAGGAGCCTGATGGTCTACAGTCCATAGGGTCACAAAGAATCAGACACAAATGAGTGTCTAACACACATACACATACCACCCAGTCTGCTCGTGGTACTTGGAGTCATGGCAGCTATCATGCAACCATGAGGCTCCCCTCTGTCAACACACTGAGGGTGGCAGGACAGAAAAATGGAAAGAACCCAGTTCTAAAATGATGCTTCCGAGTCTGCACCAACTCTGGTAGCATGACCAGCAGAATTGGTATGTCATGAAATTAATGAACATCTTTGCTTTAAGCCACAATCATTCACATGATAGTTGTACATACTTTAACTAGTACATGGCCCACACTTGAGAAACACTGTCATCACCATTGTTTCTCAGGAATCTGTTCTAGACCCTCCCCTCTTCATACACACACCCTTTCCCTGTGTGATCTCATCCACCACCTTGGCTTAAAATATGATCTTCTTTGAAGACTCCTAGTGTTTCTGGGCCAGACTCTTCTTTTGAACACCCCAAATATGTAACAAACTCTGTAACAGACCTCACCACTTGGATGTCTTCCTGGCACCTCAGACTCAACAAGTCCAAGAAATCAAGATCTTTTTCCCTGAACTTGTTTGCTCCCCAGACTTTCCCATCTTGATAAATGACCCCACCATCTATTCAACTGCTTGAGCTAGAGACCCAGGAATCATCACTGCCGCCTCCTTTCCCTTCAATCACCAAGTCCTATGGTGTCCTCTTTCTCTCCATCCCCACTGCTTCTCCCTCAGGTGAGGCCACTGCCACAGACTCCTCACTGCTTTTCCTCCCAGGGCCCCTCCAGTTGTTTCTCTACACTGCAGTCAAACTTATCTCCCTAATATGCAAAGCTAGTTAAATTCTTTCTCTAGTTAAAACTATTGCCTGACTCATTAAATTAGAAGGAATCTTTTCTATCCACTCCCAGTACATGGGGTAAGGCCCTCAATAAAAGCTTTGTTGTACTTTTATTGAATTTATTAATTGTCTGTTTCCCTACTAGTCTCTAAGCTCTTTGGATCAGGGGAACTGAAGGATCTCCCACACCTCACAACAGTGCCTGGCACACAATAGATAATAAGTACAAGATGGCAGAGTAGAAGGACATGCTCTCATCTTCTCCTACGAGAGCTCCAAAACTACAAGGTGCTGCTGAACAACCATCGACAGGAAAATGTTGGATCCCACCAAAAAAAAGATATCCCACATCCAAGGGCAAAGGAGAAGCCTCAGCAAGATGGTAGGAGGGGCGAAATTGCATTTAGAATCAAACCCCACGCCCTCCAGAGACACTCAGAGGGCTTAAACAAACCTTGTGTGCACCAGGAGACCCCATGGAGACTGAGCCAGACCTGCCTTTGAGTGTCTGAGTGTCTCCTGCAGAGGTATGGGTCAGCAGAGGCCGGCCACAACGGCAGGGGCTCTGGGTGCAACAGACCTGGGAATGGAATAAGTCCTCTTGGAGGATGTCACCGTTAATTCCACCATAGACCTGATAGAACTTACGCAGGACTGGAGAAATAGACTCTTAAAGGGCACAAACAAAACCTTGTGCACACCAGGACCCAGGAGAAAGGAACAGTGACCCCACAAGAGAGTGACCCAGACTTGTCCATGAGGGTCCAGGAGTCTCCGGCAGAGGTGTGGGTCAGCGGTGGCCTGCTGCAGGGTTGGGGGCAGTGAGTGCAGCAGTGACTGCATGGGCCCTTTAGAAGGAGGTCGCCATTAGGTTCATTACCTCCACCATGGTTTGGCCTCAGGTCAAACAACAGGGAGGGAACACAGCACCGTCCATCAACAGAAAATTGGATTAAAGATTTACAGAGCATGTCCTCACCCATCAGTTCAGTTCAGTTCAGTTCAGTCACTCAGTTCAGTTCAGTTCAGTCGCTCAGTAGCGTCCGACTCTTTGCAACCCCATGAATCGCAGCACGCCAGGCCTCCCTGTCCATCACCAACTCCTGGAGTTTCCTCAAACTCATGTTCATCGATTCGGTGATGCCATCTAGCCATCTCATCCTCTGTCATCCCCTTCTCTTCCTGCCCCCAATCCCTCCCAGCATCAGGGTCTTTTCCAATGAGTCAACTCTTCACATGAGGCGGCCAAAGTACTGGAGTTTCAGCTTTAGCATCAGTCCTTCCAATGAACACCCAGGACTGATCTCCTTTAGGATGGACTGGTTGGATCTCCTTGCAGTCCAAGGGACTCTCAAGAATCTTCTCCAACACCACAGTTCAAAAGCATCAATTTTTTGGCACTCAGCTTTCTTCACAGTCCAACTCTCACATCCATACATGACCACTGGAAAAACCATAGCCTTGACTAGATGGACCTCTGTTGGCAAAGTAATGTCTCTGCTTTTTAATATGCTATTAAATAAATAAATTTATTTAATTGGTCATAAATTTCCTTCCAAGGAGTAAGCGTCTTTTAATTTCATGGCTGCAATCACCATCTGCAGTGATTTTGGAGCCCAAAAAAATAAAATCTGACACTGCTTCCACTGTTTCCCCATCTATTTCCCATGAGGTGATGGGGCCAGATGCCATGATCTTAGTTTTCTGAATGTTGAGCTTTAAGCCAACTTTTTCACTCTCCTCTTTCACTTTCATCAAGAGGCTCTTTAATTCTTCTTCACTTTCTGCCATAAGGGTGGTGTCATCTGCATATCTGAAGTTACTGATGTTTCTCCCGGCAATCTTGATTCCAGCTTGTGCTTCTTCCAGCCCAGTGTTTCTCATGATGTACTCTGCACACAAATTAAATAAGCAGGGTGACAATATACAGCCTTGACGTACTCCTTTTCCTATTTGGAACCAGTCTGTTGTTCCATGTCCAGTTCTAACTGTTGCTTCCTGACCTGCATACAGGTTTCTCAGAGGCAGATCAGGTGGTCTGGTATTCCCATCTCTTACAGAATTTTTCAGTTTATTGTGATCCACACAGTCAAGGCTTTGGCATAGTCAGTAAAGCAGAAATAGATGTTTTTCTGGAACTCTCTTGCTGTTTTGATGATCCAGCAGGTGTTGGCAATTTGATCTCTGGTTCCTCTGCCTTTTCTGAAACCAGCTTGAACATCTGGAAGTTCACAGTTCACGTATTGTTGAAGCCTGGCTTGAAGAATTTTGCGTATTACTTTGCTAGCCTGTGAGATGAGTGCAGTTGTGCAGTAGTTTGAGCATTCTTTGGGACTGGAATGAAAACTGACCTTTTCCAGTCCTGTGGCCACTGCTGAGTTTTCCAAATTTGTTGGCATATTGAGTGCAGCACTTTCACAGCATCATCTTTTACGATTTGAAATAGCTCAGCTGGAATTCCATCACCTCCACTAACTTTTGTTCTGCCCATCAGAACAAGACCCAGTTTCCCCCTCAGTCAGTTCCTCCCATCAGGAAGCTTCCATAAGCCTCTTATCCTTATCCATCAGAGGCTGGACAGAATAAAAACCACAATCACAGAAAACTAATCAAACTGCTCACACGGACCACAGCCTTGTTAAACCCACCAAAACCATGATCCATGTCATGTAGGGGCACCCAAAACAGACAGGTCATGATGGAGAGTTCTGACAAGATGTGATCCACTGGAGGAGGAAATGGCAAGCTACTTCAGTATTCTTGCCTTGAGAACTCCATGAATAGTACAAAAAGGCAAAAAGATAGTGCACTGAAAGATGAACTCTCCTGGTGGATAGGTGCCCAATATGCTACTGGAGAAGAGTGGAGAAATAACTCAAGAAAGAACAAAGAGATGGAGCCAAAGCAAAAAGAGCGCCCAATTGTGGATCTACTGGTGATGGAAGTAAACTCTGATGTTGTAAAGAAAAATATTGCATTGGAACCTGGAATGTTAGGCCCATGAAACAAGGTAAATAGGAAGTGGTCAAAGGAGAGGGCAAGAGTGAACATCGACATTTTAGGAATCAGTGAACTAAAATGGACTGGAATGGGTGAATTGAACTCAGATGACCATTATATCTACTACTGTTGGCAAGAATCCCTTAGAAGAAATGGAGTAACCCTCATAGTCCACAAAAGTGTCTGAAATGCAGTATTTGAATGCAATCTCAAAAATGACAGAATGAACTGTGTTTGTTTCCAAGGCAAACCATTCAATATCACAGTAATCCCAGTCTATGTCCCAACCAGTAATGCTGAAGAAGCTGAAGTTGAACAGTTCTAGGAAGACATACAAGACCTTTTAAAACTAATACCCAAAAGAGATGTCCTTTTCATTATAGGGGCCTGGAATGCAAAAGTAGGAATTCAAGAGATACCTGGAGTAACAGGCAAATTAATCTTGGAGTACTAAAAAGCAGGGCAAAAGCTAATAGAGTTTTGCCAACATAACACACTGGTCAGAGCAAACACCCTCTTCTAACAACACAAGAGAAGACTCCACACATGCACAGCACCAGATGGTCAATACCGAAATCAGATTGATTATATTCTTTGCAGCCAAAGATGGAGAAGTTCTATAAAGTCAGCAAAAACAAGACCAGGAGCTGACTGTGGCTCAGATCATGAATTCCTTATTGCCAAATTCAGACTTAAATTGAAGAAAGTAGGGAAAACCACTAGACCATGCAGGTATGATCTAAATCAAATCCCTTACAATTTATACAGTAAAAGTGAGAAATAGATTTAAGGGATTAGATTTGACAGACAGAGTGTCTGAAGAACTATGGACGGAAGTTCATGACATTGTACAGGAGACAGGGATCAAGACCATCCCCAAGAAAAAGAAAAGCAAAAAAGCAAAATGATTGTCTGAGGAGGCCTTACAAATAGCTGAGAAAAGAAAAGAAGCTAAATGCAGAGGAGAGAAGGAAAGATATACCCATTTGAATGTAGAGTTCCAAAGAATAGCAAGGAGAGATAAGAAAGCCTTCCTCAGTGATCAATGCAAAGAAATAGAGGAAAACAATAGAATGGGAAAGACTAGAGATCTCTTCAAGAAAATGAGAGATACCAAGGGAACATTTCATGCAAAAATGGGCACAATAAAGGACAGAAATGGTATTGGCCTAACAGAAGCAGAAGATATTAAGAAGAGGTGGCAAGAATACACAGAAGAACTATACAAAAAAGATCTTCACAACCCAGATAATCACAATGGTGTGATCACTCACCTAGAGCCAGACATCCTGGAGTGCAAAGTCAAGTGAGCCTTAGGAAGCATCACTACAAACAAAGCTAGTGGAGGTGATGGAATTCCAGTTGAGCTATTTCAAATCCTAAAGACGATGCTGTGAATGTACTGCACTCAATATGCCAGCAAATTTGAAAAACTCATCTGTGGCCACAGGACTGGAAAAAGTCAGTTTTCATTCCAATCCCAAAGAAAGGCAATGCCAAGGTATGTTCAAACTACTGCACAATTACACTCATCTCACAGGCTAGCAAAGTAATGTTCAAAATTCTCCAAGCCAGGCTTCAACAGTATGTGAACCATGAACTTCCAGATGTTCAAGCTGGATTTAGAAAAGGCAGAGGAACCGGAGATCAAATTGCCAACACCTGCTGGATCATCAAAACAGCAAGAGAGTTCCAGAAAAGTATCTACTTCTGCTTTATTGACTACGCCAAAGCCTATGACTATGTGGATCACAACAAACTGTGAAATTCTTCAAGAGATGGGAATAGCAGATCACCTGACCTGCCTCTTGAGAAACTTGTATGCAGCTCAAGAAGCAACAGTTAGAACCAGACGTGGAACAGCAGACTGGTTCCAAATGTGGAAGCAGTACGTGAAGGCTGTATGTCGTCACCCTGCTTATTTAACTTATATGCAGAGTACATCATGAGACACGCCGGGCTGGGTGAAGCACAAGCTGGAATCAAGATTGCCAGGAGAAATATCAATAACCTCATATATGCAGATGACACCACCATTATGGCAGAAAGTGAAGAAGAACCAAAGAGCCTCTTGATGAAAGTGAAAGAGGAGAGTGAAAATGTTGGCTTAAAGCTCAACATTCAGAAAACTAAGATCATGGCATCTGGTCCCATCACTGCATGGCAAATAGATGGGGAAACAATGGAAACAGTGAAAGACTTTATTTTCTGGTGCTTCAAAATCCCTGTAGATGGTGAGTGCAGCTGTGAAATTAAAAAATGCTTGCTCCTTGAAAGAAAAGCTATGACCAACCTAGACAGCATTTTAAAAACCAGATACATTACTTTGCCAACAAAGTTCCTTCTAGTCAAAGCTATGGTTTTTCCAGTAGTCATGTATGGATGTGAGAGTTGGACTATAGAGAAAGCTGAGAGCCAAAGAGTTGATGCTTTTGAACTGTGGTGTTGGAGAAGACTCTTAAGCATCCCTTGGACTACAAGGAGATCCAACCAGTCAGTCCTAAAGGAAATCAGTCCTGAATATTCATTGGAAGGACTGATGCTGAAGCTGAAACTCCAATAATTTGGCCACCTGATGTGAAGAACTGACTCACTGGAAAAGGCCCTGATGCTGGGAAAGCTTGAAGGCAGGAGGAGAAGGGGACCACAGAGGATGAGATGGTTGGATGGCATCACCAACTCGATGGACATGAATTTGAGCAAGCTCCGGGAGTTGGTGATGGACAGGGAAGCCTGGTGTGCTGCAGTCCATGGGGTCGCAAAGAGTCGGACACAACTGAGTGACTGAACTGAACTGAACTGATGGAGTAGAATGAATGGATGAACTTATAGCAATGTTTTAAAAGCTTCGGCTTGTGGCTCTTCAGCGAATCATGAAATCAATAAGATGGATTTATAATCAGCTTTCATTTTAACTAGAAGCATTGTTAAAAATAGTTAAAAGAAGGAATAGATCAGGAGTTTGTTCTTAACATGTACACACTACTGCATTTAAAATAGATAATTAACAAGGACCTACTGTATAGCGCAGGGAACTCTGCTCAATATTCTGTAATAACATAAATAGGAAAAGAATTTAAAAAAGAATAGACATATGTATAACTGAACTACTTTGCTGCATACCTGAAACTAACACAACATTGTTAATCAACTCTGCTCCAACATAAAATAAATTTTTAAAATAATTTTTAAACATAAGTAAAAATTTTAAATTATTTAAAAAAGAAAGATAAAATAGTATGTAATAAGGGTATTATTTCATGCAATTTTTTTTTATAAAATGTGTAAAATACAGTGAGGTGCAGTAGATTAAAAATAAAAGCTACTGGTCTTTGATAAACAAGCTTCTTTTTTTCTGTAATAAGTAAAAGCAGTTTTCTTTGCGGCAAAAAATCTGAGCTCCTTGGTAACTGAAAAGGACTCCTGCCCTGGTGGACTGGTACTTTAACAGATTTCAAAGCCTGAAATTCAAGGAAGAAAGTGTCTACTTTAGAGTTTTAGGTTTCTGTGAGCCAATGACAGAGGAATTTAAAACCCATCTCAGATCCTGCCTGGAAAAGACTGCCACAGCCTACTAAGCCTAGGAGTGCTACTTAATTCTGTTTCCTCTGGTAGTATGTCTTAAACAGATCTTGTCTCTTGTCTCATGTCTTATTATGTCTTAAACATATCTTGGAGAATTTCTCAGTGGCTGCTTCTCTAGCCTTCTCTCTTAAGAGCTGAGGGCCTGAGCCAATGAGATGCTGCCATTCTGTTTCCATAGCAATAAAAGAAACAAACCTTTCCTCACCATCTGCTAGGGAAAATCTCACAACTCCAGCTCTCACAAGAGAGTCTGAATGAAGGGGTGACTTTCTCCTCTAGTTTGACTTACATTGCAATACTGAAAGACTCAAACTGGATCGTCTTCAGAAGGGAAATTCACGCTCATGCCAGGTCAGCCTTTGTGAAAGACTTCGATTGGATTCCCTGGAATACTGTGGATTTTCTGCTCTGGCATTTCAATCACTTGGAACCACCACTAAAGTCTCACATCCTGGAACCCTCCGGATTTGACCTAAAATTAATTCTGATTTTGCATTGATGAAAAAGAATTTGTCTATAACCTTACAGTGACTTTAAGACTCCTGACTTGAAGAGAAACTACATGGGGAAAACAAATCTTTGGGCAGTCCAAGGTAAGCTCTTTGGAAAGATGTTTCATAAAAATTGTTCTTTTCTGATTACTAATGCTAACCAGTGACCTTTCTGGAGGCTCAGCAGCTCACTGGTTACTACAGGGTCACCAATCGGCACATTTGGTCCACTAAGTCTCAGATAAAACCATCAGAAAGAGAGATAGGAAAGGAAAAGAATGACGAGCAAGATTCTAAAACACACACACACACATCTATAGTCTTAGAGCCATAAAATGCACATCTAGCCACTGTGTATGCATTAGATCTATCCATGCTGATATGGAAATATCTATTAGATATCCTGTTGTCGTTTAGTTGCCAAGTCATGTCCAACTGTTTTGTGACCCCTTGGATTTGTAGCTCGCCAAACTCGTCTGTCCATGGGATTGCCCAGGCAAGAATATTAGAGTGGGTTGCCATTTCCTTCTCCAGGGGATCTTCCTAACTCAGGGATCAGACTTGAGTTTCCTGCCTGGCAGGCAGATACTTTACCACTGAGCCACCAGGCAAGTCCAGATATACACACACCAAAAAAAGCAAGGCATGGTGTAGTGTATTAGGTGTGTCCTTGTTTACGTAAAAAAATTTTAAATATTATATAATATTTCTGGAAAGATACCCAAAAAGCTGTTAACTGTGATTCCATCTTGGGGGAGTATGAAGGCAGAGGGCTGACATTTAGCTTGTATGCACAGTTATTGAAATATAAAAATACTGCCATACTGGCTGTGTGTATACATTGTTCAAGCCCCTCAAATGTCATGCCTGCCTCCTTGGTTACCTCCACAATTCTCCTGGCACCCCCATACCTCCTCAGGATTCAACTAGTGGTTGATACCCAGTGTGGGGATGAGAGTGGGGTCCTCCATCACCGTGTTCCACCCCATAACCCTCAACTATTCTACTTGTTCCATAGCCTTGTCTTACTGTTGTTAATAATTTTGAGTATCATTCCCATGGGTATTTGGAGGCCTTTACTTTTTAAGAGCAAAAGAATATGCACCAAGGCATTGCTCATAATCAGAAAAAAAGGAAACAAGCAAATGTTTATCAATACAAAACTAGCTAAAAATATAAGTGGGTACATTCATAAAAGAGAAATTTACAAAGTCATGATAATATAGAAACAAATTTCAGGCTTTTTAAATTTATTTCTCTATTTGTTTATTTTTGGTTCTCTTGGGTCTTTGATGCTGCACGTGGGCTTTCTCTAGTTGCAGTGAGCGGGCACTACTCTCTTGTTGCGGAGCATGGGTTCCAGGATGTGAGGGCTCAGTAGTTCTGGCACGTGGGCTTAGTTGCCCTGCAGCACATGGAATCTTCCTGGACCAGGGATGAAACCTATGTCCCCTGCTTTGCAGGCAGATTCTTAACCATTGGACGACCACGGAAGTCCTCAGTCTTGTTTAAAAGGCTTGTTTTAAATAATTAAAGTTATAGATTTGCTTTAAATTTGCTTTAAAATAATCTAGTGTTAGAAAAGTGGGCTAACTCAGTTCAGTGCTCTGTGATGCCCTAGAGGGGTGGGGTGGCGGAGGGGCAGGGGGTCTCAGGAGGGAGGGTAGATATGTGTCCGTACAGTTGATTCACACTGTGGGACAGCAGAAGCCAGCACAACATTCCAAAGCAATTATTCTCCAATTTTTAAAAAGGTGAGCTAAGACGAATGAGACTAGCCATAAATTGCTAATGATTGTAGCTAGGTGACAATATGTGTGAGTTCACTGTACTCTTTTCTCTACTTCTGTACATTTTAAAAATTTCTCCACAGTAAACTTAAGTTTAAAAATAATTCTATGATTGTATATGGATATAGTTACTGACTATATGTTTAAAAAGGCGTATCTAGGATGTAAGTAGAATTTGTTTCCATTTATGGAAAATTATGCATCTGTTTCTTTAGACTAGAGAGAATTCTAGAGGGCACTCACCAAAATATTTTCAGTGGTCATCTCTAGATGCTAGTATTTTGGATTATTTTTACTTCATTAGGCTTTTCGGTGTTATTTTCTTTACAATGAACATAATTCAATTTAACACGTATTTTTAAAAAAGCCTATTCTCCCAAAAATTTAGAAATAAAAGCTTCTGTAAACAAAATACCTTTTTCATAATGTTCCTAAACTCATTTGTCAGTTTTTGAAACCCTAATGTATGTAAGGCAGTGTGCTGAGAACTTTCCTGACATGGTCTCATTTCATGTGCCGGAGAACCCAGTAAGGAGGCATGAATTTTCCCCTCATTTTGCAGATGAGGAAGCTGAGACTTGTAAAAATGAAAGTACATTTATTGGAGCCCCACAGATGATAAGCAGATTTTCTGTGCAAAATCAGACCCAATGATTCCAAAACCCAAGGGAAATTTTAATAAAGAATATTGTGAAGAGGGAAATAATGGAATATTACTAAGTCACAAAAAAGAATGAAATCTTGCCATTGCAATAATATGAATGGACCTAGAGACTATTATGCCAAGTGAAATAAGTCAGAGAAAGACAAACAGTATGGTTTCACTTATATGTGGAATCTAAAAAGCAAAGCACCCTTTTCATTTTTGCAAACATTCCAGTATATTCTAGTATATCTTTAGTATAAAATTTCTAATTTTAATATAACATTTTAAAATATTTTAGTTATTTACACTCTCTTAAAACTCAGTTTCCTTTCAACTTTTCCATATGACTTTTTAACCAGCCAATCAACTCTGATTTACACTATTCTGATAACACACCATATTGGCCTTTCTTTTTGAACATGAGTTATTTTCAACAAAAACTTAATAATGACTTCAAAAAAAAAAAAAAAAAACAAATGAACAAACAGGACAAAACAGAAACAGACTCATAGATACAGAGAACAAAGTGGTTGCCAGAAAAAGGAGGGGTTAAAAACTTGGGCAAAATAGGTGAAGAGGAACAAGAGGTACAAATTTCCAGTTATAAAATAACTATCATAGAGATATAATATATAGCATAGGGAATATTGTCAATAACATTGTAATAACTTTGCATGTGACAAATGGATACTAGACTTTTATTAGCTTATAATGTATATAAATGTCAAATCACTGTGTTGTATACTGGAAACTAATATATTGTACCCCTTAGAAGAAATGGAGTAGCCATCACAGTCAACAAAAGAGTCCAAAATGCAGTACTTGGATGCAATCTCAAAAATGAGAGAACGACTGGAGAAGGAAATGGCAAGCCACTCCAGTATTCTTGCCTGGGAAATCCCATAGACAGTGAAGCCTTGCAGGCTACAGTCTATGGGGTCACAAAAGAGTTGGACATGACTTAGCAACTGAACAACAACATAGCCTTTTTAGTAAGTTTATAATAATTTAAGGCAACAGCTTTCTTACTTTAGAATCTTAAATTGCTATTCACAAAGAAAGCCACCATTGACAACAGATGTTAAGACTTGTTCTTCTAGAAAATATTGGCTGAGCACTTTATGCTGTAAGGACACACTAGCTGACCCTTAAAATTAGCTCAGAGTGAGACTGAATTGTTCAGATTTCTCTTTTTTTGATGACTTACACAATATCAGACCTACCCTAAAGTCAAAATCTTGTCATCTTTGTAAAGATTATTTTAAGTGTACCATAAACCATAGTGTCAGGGTTCAAAGTAGAGTATCAAAGATAGCTTGAATGATGGTGGCATTGTTAAAAGAAGGTAACTCCTTCGAAGTTTACAGTGTTCATTCAGTATGTAAATTCCAGCGCATTTGTTTCAAAAACATATCCCATGGGACTTGCCTGGTGGTTCAGTGGTTAAGACTCCATGCTTCCACCACGAAGGCACAAATTCAGTCTCTGGTCAGGGAACTAAGATCCCACATGCTACATGGCCAAAAACTAAAAAATAAATAAAAGTCTTTTAAAAATTTAAAAAATACAAATGAATCCCATGGAATCACATTGGATAAGGCACTGGTCATTATTAGGCCCTTTACAAAAGTAAAGAGATTGTTGGTATATTGGACACTACCTTGGAGTCTGAAGACTGCAGAGGCTCAAGTTCACCCTCACTCTGCTGGCAGGATTAGAGTTCTGTCTGCCCCTACATCCAGGCAGGCTGGTGACTGAAGCCTGCCACCACCCAGTGACCACAGATGCCTGGACTTGCAGCAGAGCATCCCTGAGTCCTCAGGAGAGCACTTTCCCAGTGGTGATTCAGGAGAGAAAAGGACATCTTGCAAATAGCATTATCTTCTACGCCACCTCCACTTCCTTTGAAAGGCCACACCACATTGGAACAAACCTGCTTTTCTTGGGATGTCTGGCACCCTGAAGGTGGCCTGAGAACTAGGACTTTTTGTCCCGACTTTCTTTCAAATTGTTATGAACTGAGTTCACTTTTTAAACATGTGGCTTTAAAGCATAGAGTAAAATCATATTATTACATAAAGTATCATAAGTCATTTATAACTCTACCAGGATGTGCCAAGCCTGAACTTGAAAACTATAAAGATGTATGTTGTATTTGGAAGGTTTCAGCATCAAAAATGCCCTGTTCATACTAGTGACTATGAAGCACTAAGATAAAATTATCTGTGTATTCTCTGATTAAACCGATGTCATGACATCTTATTTTAAAAAAAAAATGAGAGAATGATCTCTGTTCATTTCCAAGGCAAACCATTCAATATCACATTAATCCACGTCTATGCCCCAACCAGTAACGCTGAAGAAGCTGAAGTTGAACAGTTCTATGAAGACCTACAAGACCTTCTAGAACTAACACCCAAAAGAGATGTCCTCAGATTATAAGGGACAGGAATGCAAAAGTAGGAAGTCAGGAAGTACTTGGAGTAACAGGCAAATTTGGCCTTGGAGTACAGAATGAAGCAGGGCAAAGGCTAATAGAGTTTTGCCAAGAGAACGCACTGGTCAGAGCAACAACACAAGAGAAGACTCTACACATGGACATCACCAGATGGTCAACACAAGAGAACAACGCAAGAGAAGACTCTACACATGGACATCACCAGATGGTCAACACCGAAATCAGATTGATTATATTCTTTGCAGCCAAAGATGGAGAAGCTCTATACAGTCAGCAAAAACAAGACCAGGAGCTGACTGTGGCTCAGATCATGAACTTATTGCCAAATTCAGACTTAAATTGAAGAAAGTAGGGGAAAGCTACTAGACCATGCAGGTATGACCTAAATCAAATCCCTTACAATTATACAGTGGAAGTGAGAAATAGATTCAAGGGATTAGACTTGACAGATAGATTGCCTGATAAACTATGGACAGAGGTTCATGACGTTGTACAGGAGACAGGGATCAAGACCATCCCCAAGAAAAAGAAATGCAAAAAAGCAAAATAGTTGTCTGAGGAGGCTTTACAAATATCTGAGAAAAGAACAGAAGCTACATGTAAAGGAGAAAAGGAAAGATATAAACATCTGAATACAGAGTTCCAAAGAATATCAAGGAGAGATAAGAAAGCCTTCCTCAGTGATCAATGCAAAGAAATAGAGGAAAACAATAGAATGGGAAAGACTAGAGATTGCTTCAAGAAAATGAGAGATACCAAGGGAACATTTCATGCAAAGATGGGCACAATAAAGGACAGAAATGGTATTGGCCTAACAGAAGCAGAAGATATTAAGAAGAGGTGGCAAGAATACACAGAAGAACTATACAAAAAAGATCTTCATGACCCAGATAATCACGATGGTGTCATCACTCACCTAGAGCCACACATCCTGGAATGTGAAGTCAAGTGGGCCTTAGGAAGCATAGCTGTGAACAAAGCTAGTGGAGGTGATGGAATTCCAGTTGAGCTATTTCAAATCCTGAAAGGTGATGCTGTGAAAATGCTGCACTCAATATGCCATCAAATTTGGAAAACTCAGCAGTGGCCACAGGACTAGAAAAGGTCAGTTTTCATTCCAATCCCAGAGAAAGGCAATGCCAAAGAATGTTCAAACTACTGCACAATTGCACTCATCTCACAGGTTAGCAAAGTAATGCTCAAAATTCTCCAAGCCAGGCTTCAACAGTATGTGAACCATGAACTTCCAGATGTTCAAGCTGGATTTAGAAAAGACAGAGGAACCGGAGATCAAATTGCCAACACCTGCTGGATCATTGAAAAAGCAAGAGAGTTCCAGAAAAACATCTATTTCTGCTTTATTGACTACGCCAAAGCCTTTGACTGTGTGGATCACAGCAAACTGTGGAAAATTCTGAAAGAGATAGGACTACCAGACCACCTGACCTGGCTCTTGAGAATTCTGTATGGAGTTCAGGAGGCAACAGTTAGAACTGGACATGGAACAACAGACTGGTTCCAAATAGGAAAAGGAGTACGTCAAAGCTATATATTGTCACCCTGCTTGTTTAACTTATATGCAGAGTACATCATGAGACACGCCGGGTTGGGTGAACCAAAAGCTGGAATCAAGATTGCCAGGAGAAATATCAATAACCTCATATACGCAGATGACACCACCCTTATGGCAGAAATTAAGGAAGAACTAAAGAGCCTCTTGATGAAAGTGAAAGAGGAGAGTGAAAAAGTTGGCTTAAAACTCAACATTCAGAAAACAAAGATCATGGCATCTGGTCCCATTACTTCATGGCAAATAGACAGTGGAAACAGTGACTTTATTTTTTTGGACTCCAAAATCACTGCAGATGGTGACTGCAGCCATGAAATTAAAAGACGCTTGCTCCTTGGAAGAAAAGTTATGACCAATCTAGACAGCATGTTAAAAAACAGAGACATATCTTTGCCAACAAAAGTCCGTCTAGTCAAAGCTATGGTTTTTCTAGTAGTCATGTATAGAAGTGAGAGTTGGATTATAAAGAAAGCTGAGTGCTAAAGAATCGATGCTTTTGAACTGTGGTGTTGGAGAAGACTTGGACTCCCTTGGACTTGGATGTGCTGCAGTTCATGGGGTCACAAAGAGTCAGACATGCCTGAGCAACTGAACTGAACTAAATATATTGTATGTCAAATATACTTTAATAAAAAATAAAAACTAGAAGAAAAAAAACTGGTTGAGGTAAATCCTTAATCACAGCTACAAAGCACCTTCTGGCATGTAAGGTAACATATTTCCTTAGAACATGGGACAGGGGAGTAAGGGGAAGGAACACTATTTGACCTCCCATGTGCTCCAACAGATGTCAAATACCCATCCCAAACATCAGATAATCCAGTTCCAACCCTGCATCGTGGGGGGCTTTCTCCTGGAAACTGGCTTCTGCTGGTTTGTACATCCTTTGTAGGCTCATAAGCTGTAGTTTCCTGTGGTGTACTAAGTGAGGAGTCACAGTGCCAAACCCATGTGGACATCACTTCTGCGATGCTGTCTCCTCTCTCCTCCTCTCTGTTCTTGTGGAATTAAATATCTCTTAATCCGTACTCCCATTTTAGTGGAGTTCTGGAAAAGAAAGAAGATAAACAAGTGTGGTCAAGCCTCCAGTTGTTTTTCATGCAAACCTTTGTTACAGAGTTGTTTGTTTTTATGAAGCCCAGAAGGAAGAGTTTTAGCTGTGCAGTTCAGGCCGGTGACCAGGAAAGAGAACCTGGAAGATTCCCTTGCACTGTAATCTGAGTCACAGAGCTGCTTTTCTGGGAAGGTCTATGCATGACCTACCTGTTACAGGCATTTCTCTGCCCTTCGGAGATAGCTCGTGTGACCTGATGGAAGAGCAAGTGCTCAGGAGTCAGATAGACTTGTGTTTGTTTCCAACTTTGTGACTTGCTACCTCTGTTAGCTTTCTGAGCCTCACTGTCCTCATCTGTAAAGCTGGCACAACAATAACTGATGACTTATTGTGGATCTGGCCCATAGTAAGCCCTCCGCGACTCCTTCCCAGGTGGCTAAGTGGTAAAGAACCCGCCTGCCAATGCAGGAGATGCGGGTTTGCTCCTGGGTCAGGAAGATCACCTGGAGAAGAAAATGACAACCCACTCCAGAATTCTTGTCTGGGAAATCCCGTGGACAGAGGAGCCTGGTAGGCTGCGGTTCATGGGGTTGCAAGAGTTGGACATGACTGAGCGACTAAATAACAACGACATCAAATGTTAAATGGCTTTCAAGTCAGATCTCCTGGGTGGCCAGAGGTGAGGTGTTGTGCTATATTCAAGACCCTGTACCACACTGACAGCTTCCAGAATCTGTCATCTGTGCTTTGGGCTTTCTCTGGGCTCTTCCCAATTCGTCTCTAAGCGTTGTTGCTCTGACTCTCAACAGTGTGACTGTGCTGCTGTTTTCCCGCTTCGGTGAGGCCTCCTGACCCAGCAGCCAAGACAGCCCCTGACCTGCCATGTACCCCAACCCCCTCGTCTACTGCACCTGCTGGGATCCCTGGAACCTGGGGCCACGAAAGCTAATCAAGACCCCTCAGCCACCAAGGAAGACCTCCTCGATGAAGCCCAAGTAAGGATTATCCAGGATGGAGTGTGGCCTGAGGGCTTGGGTTCCGTGGAGTGGGGCAGCCCTCTTTCTCTCACAAGATTTCCAAAACAGTCAGCTTGGCAGCAAAATCCTAAAGCGGCCAGAAAGCCCGGCTTTACTCACCTGTTGGCTGCAGAGCCCTCTGGACGGGCCAGCTGGGGCGGAGTGTGGTTTCAGTGAGGAATCTGCAGAGTAAGCCCAGGAGGGACAGGGCCATGGCAGGGGCCCCCCATGTGACTTGCTACATGGGGACAAAGAGCTTCTGGAACCAGAGGACCTCAGTCCAGGAGCCCCTGGTCAGCAAACAAGTGCCAGGGCCATCGGCCTGCGGTTCCCCAGACCATCCTGATTATAAAGATTCCCCTTGGCACACCGTGCCTTCCAATTTGGGGTCACTGTGGGGGGTCTCCCTTCCCTGAGAGTGCTAAAGCAGGTTTCTGAATTTCCAATTTTCTCTTTCTCACGATTTCCTTTTTCACTCTCAGGCTCTCTCCTCTTCCTCCAGCTGGAAGAAAACAAAATTACGCCCAACGGATAACAAAATCTGTTGTCACCCCAAAGTAAGTGTTTTCACGTCCATGGAACAGGGATGATTTGAGGTATGTGAATAAAATAATCTCCCTTCTAGGCCTTTACAACCTGCCCTGACTTGAGGTAACTGCTCCCAAGTGTTGTCAGAGAAATGCCAAAACGCACTGGGATTTCCTCCAAACCTTAGCTCCTACAGGTGGATTCTGTGGCCCTTTGCCCTCACTGCTTTCAAATTCACTTCCAAGGAGTTCTCAGCAGGGTGCCCCAGAGAGCCCCTCCCTGCCCTAAAAGCCTTGAATGCCCACGCACGTCCTTGACCCAAAGCCTCCCACAGACTTATGGCGTGCACTCATCCTTTTCTTGATGACTTTACTATGTCTAAGGATTTCTGTAGACTGCAGCTCTGTTTTTACTCATCAATTAAAATTTTCATTCACATTTATAAGCTTATTTGGTGTGATTTAGGTTTAGGCCTTTGCATGAAACTTTGTATTCTATTTACTTATTTATTTGGAAACCATTGAGCACCTACTATTTGCTAGACTTTGAGTCAGGTGCAGGGAGACAGCAATGAACACGGCAAAGTCTCTGCTCTCCTGGACTTGCATTCTAGTGGGGAGGGCTGGGGAGATGGCCGTGAACGTGTAAATCCATCCGAAGTCTGCAAGCACTTTGTGAAAAAACAGCGCAGGCATCGGGAGGAGGGGATGGTGAGGGTGGGGTTGTAATTTTACAGAGAGAGGTCAGGGCAATCCCTGAGTAAGAGGTCAGCAGGAACAACGCTGACCACTGGGGTCCAGCACTCCTGGCAAAGGGAACAGTGAATATGGAGGCCCTGGGTGGGAACTTGCTTGGCACATCTGATGTTTTCCTGGAAAGCAAAGTGGCCCATGTGCGGCCAGTGGAGGAAGGGAGGAGAGAGTGTGGGGACATGAGCTCAAAGAAGCTGCAGAGATGCTGAATGCAGTCCACAGAGTAACAATCACCCCCCTACTTCCCCGCAGAAGTGCATGTCCTAATCCCTGGAAACCGTCACTTTGTTCTGTTACTTGCTGAGGGGAAAGGAAGGTGACGGATGGAATTAGGTTGCTCAGCAGCTGATAGATCGTGCTGGATTATCCAGGATGTAATGTAAAGGTGGACTTAATGTAAAAGTAAAAGGCCTTGCCTGTGAAAGAGGAAGTCAGCATGTCAGAGAAGGAGACGCGACAACAGAAGCACAGGTTGGAGTGATGACCTTTGGGCTTTGAGGACAGAGGACAAGGCTACTAGGAGTAGGGGAAGCTTCTATGAGCTGGAAAAGGCAAGGAAATAGATTCCCCCCAGAGCCTCCAGGAGGAAGACAACCGGACCAACACCTCGATTTTAACCCAGGAAGACCCGTTTTAGACTTTGACTTTAGAACTAAACATAACAAGGTATTGTTCTAAGCCACTAAATTCATAGTAATTTAGTAATAACAGTAGGAAACTCACAGGGAAGTGTGCTGGCCACCGTAAGAACTTCGATTTTCACTCCAAACAGGATGGTGTGTTCACTGCTGGGGCCACCATAACAAAAGCCACAGACTAAGAGGCTTAAGCAGCAGAAATTTATTGTCCCATAGTTCTGGAAGCTGGGAGTCCAGGATCAAGATGCTGGCAGGGTTGACCTCTGGTGAGGACTCTCTCCTTGGCTTGCAGATGGCTGCCCGCCTGCCACCCCTCACCGGGTCTCTGCTTTGTGCGTGCACATCCAGGGTTCTCTCTGTGCGTGCTAAGCTCTCTTGCAAGAACACCAGGAAAACGGTATTAGTGCCCACCTTCATGACCTCATTTTAACTCAGTCACTTCTTTAAAGTTCGTAAATCCAAATACAGTCACATTCTGGGATGGCAGGTGTTAGGATTTCAATATGGTGAATTATGGGGGGGACACAATTTAGTCCATAACACGTAGGAAGCCATCTGAGGATTCTGAGAAGAACGACACAGTCCGATTTGCGCTGCTTGCCACCATAGCAGAATAGTCACTCTTATTCGACTCTTCCAACATCCCAGGTAAGCGCCCCTGTAAATACTCTTATGACATTTGAGTACCTGACCCTATGCTCATGTTTCCGTATCTGGAAAAAAATTATTAATTATAATCAGGGTTAACACCAGCTCTCAGAACAGTAACACTTTGCTTTCCCTGAATTTATTTAACCCTGGGCACGTTCAGGTTCCCAGAACACCAATTTCCAGTGCAGACAGGAAGAAAGGCAGTCGTGCAGACACAGCAAGGATGTCACTGAAAAGCATGTGCATCGAAGCTTAGGCACCGGCTCATAGGAGAGTGCTTGGATCTTCATATGAAGTTTCTAGGCCCTTGTTTTAGGAATGGTTCTACTATTAGGCTAGTGATGGATTGATTTCCTACTGTTTTACTACTTATCATTTCATTGCAATCTGTGTACCAACCTTCATTTTTTCCCCGACTGCTTTCTGAGCACGCCTTTCTCTTACAGAATGAAAGTCCATTTAGGAAAACAAGAGGACAGCAATAAATTACCTAATGTGAGTAAAACTGGGAAGAGGGCAGTGGGGCTAACATTTATTGAGACCCACTATGTGAAGACAGATCTTTTACACACACTCACCTCCTCGAATCCGTGCAATGATCCCCTGAGGAGCATCTATCAAGATCACATTTAATGTGTTGCTGGTGAGGGGTAGAACCGGGACTTGAACTCAGCTCAGCTGGATCCTAAAGAAAGCATTAATTACCACTTTCTGCTGCCTTATAGGGTATAAGGTGAGGCGAGTCTCCCACAGAAACCGGATGGCGGCAATCAGTCCGGGCCAGGGAACAGCTTAAGCCCAGATGCAGGAAACCCTCTGCTGCACTTGGGAACCCACAAAGACAAGAGGACAGACCACCAGGGCATCTGGGAGGAGCCGGGATGGGAGGATGAGATGAAAGGAACAGGGACAGGAGGGTGCTGGAGAAAGAGATGGGACCGTACCCAGAAGGACGTGACACCTGCCTCCAGTTTAGACCTAGTTCTCTTGCTGCCTGGGAGCCTTTAGGGGTCTGACACAGGTCAGGTTTACATTTTTAGAAAACGCCCTCCAGTGGGGTATTATTGGCCCTTTTTACACTCTCTGCTTATATCTATTTTCCTTGCCTCTCTTCCCCTGCTCCGCCTCTCTTGTATGAAGATCACACAGTCTCTTAATGGTCAGGAAAAAAGATAAACAAAAATGCAATAGCCCTCTAGGTGGAGAGGATGATGGACTTTAGGGGAGCCAGGCTAAAGGCAGCGAGGCCAACTGAGAAGAGAGCACCAGAGCCAAGGAGCAAGATGACAGCGGCCTTGGACCACATGAGGGGCAGGGGTGTGGTGAAGAGAGGATGAGGCTGAGGCAGAGTTAGGAGATAAGAGATGCCACAGGGCATCCTGCACAGCTCACGACAGCACATCTGGAACTAGCCCGGTGGTCCAGTGCTTGAGAATTCGCCTCGCAATGCAGGGGCGCGGGTTCGACCCCTGGTCAGAGAGCTAAGATCCCACATGCCTTGGGGCCAAAACACCAAAACGTTAAACAGAAGCAATATTGTAACACATTCAATAAAGACTTTTTTTAATTAAAAAAAAAAATAAAGACCACATCAAAAAATCTTTTTAAAAGAAGACCGTGCATCTTCTCCTGGTCCACGCTGGTTGGTAGCCCTGCCCAGATGGATGATTGGGTGGAACCGACCAAAATTTTGAGTTTTGTTTTGTTCACAATTGTGCTAGGTATTTTTTCATGTGTTATTTTGTTTATTTGTCAAAGAAGCCCTTTGATGAAGAGTTATTATCTTCATTTTCTGATAAGCAAACTGAAGCTCAGAGATGCTGAATAACTGGCTAGGCAGAGTCAGGATTTAAACTCAGGCCCATCTAATTCCAAAACCTAAGCAGCGTCCACAACGCCCAGTTGCCGCCTGGCATCTGGAAGGAGAATGCTGAAGAGGAGCAGGGCTCAAAGGCAGAGTGGGGAGCAGGGGTCAGCGTTTGGGTTTTGCACATGTTGGGTTTGAGAAGCCTATGGGGACACCCAGGGACCAGCTGAGTCTTGCAATTTGGTTTCAGGAGAGAGGAAACTGGGGGAGGCGACAGGGGAACACCCCACCTCGTGGGTCTAAGATGTGAGTAAGGCCCTAGAGGAATACTGGAGCAATCCCAACATTCCGAGTCTGTAATATGACCTCGCCTTCCACCTTGATGCCCAGGAAGTGATAGATGTGTCACCTGGCTACCGCCTCGTTCGGAACAGGGAGCAGATTTCTGTCACCTTGGGAGATGAGATGTTTGATAGGAAAAAACATTCAGAATTGGAGAACATGGACAAAGCCAAAATTTCCAGGTAATGTCCTTGAACTCCCTCCAGCTCCCCAGACTTCTCCCCTCCTGTCCCAAGGACAAACCCTCTCTTGACGCCCAGTCCACAGGGTCCCTTCGCTCAGCCCTGTGTTGGCGCCTCTCTGTACCCACCTCCCTGCTCAGAGCCCACTGGAGTCAGGGGGATGGATGGACGATTCAGGCAGCTGATCTGGAAAATGACTGGGTTGGTGTCACTCATCCTAAAGGAGAGTAGTTGTTCCTGAAGGTAATGAGTAGATGAGATACTCATACAATGGTCTGAATTCGAAGAATGAGAACTGAGAGTAAAGTCAGGACTTCCGGGAGGCCCGAGTCTGCATCTTTTTCCTTATGTCCAAAGATAACACTCACTAATGCCTCTGAGAGATGCGGTGTGTAAGACTCTGGCCTGATTCCATTCCAGTTGAGCCTATGCCACCCCCTCTGTCATTCAAGGCTCACCGACTCCCCATCCTCCAGGACCATATAAAGTCAGTCCCCACATCCTTTTCATTCTACCTCTTGAATCTCTAACTCATATCTCCTTTTCCCCCATCTCCTCCTACATCCTCTCTTCTTTTCTCGACGTATTGAATCAAGGACCTCATCTCTGCTGCACTGCCTGCCACCCCGTTTACTTCAGCTCAACCAGAGAGCTGAGTAATCTTACAGATTTCATGGAGGCCCAAGAGTCACAAGCATCCACAATCTATTCTGAAAGCCACACTCTAAAATCCCTTCTTTGTCCTGTTTCCAGCCCATTCCTTGTCTATGAAGACCATTCAGGTCTTCCCTGGTGGCTTAGTCAGTAAAGAGTCTGCCAGCAATGCAAGAGACCTGGGTTCAATCCCCGAATCAGGAAGATCCCCTGGAGGAGGAAATGGCAACCCACTCCAGTATTCTTGCCTGGAGAATTCTGTGGACAGAGGAGCCTGGTGGGCTACAATCCTTGGGATCACAGAGAGTTGGACAAAACTGA
Source organism: Cervus elaphus (assembly GCF_910594005.1). Lineage (NCBI taxonomy): Eukaryota > Metazoa > Chordata > Mammalia > Artiodactyla > Cervidae > Cervus > Cervus elaphus. The sequence goes on from NC_057822.1 coordinate 44,201,468, forward strand.
GTGACTAGCACTTTCACTTTTACTTTCTTCCAGAAACAGAACAAAGAAGGGATTTAAGAGCGTGGCTTTCAGAATAGATTATGGATTTTTTCTTAAATCCCTTCTTTGTTCTGTTTCCAGCCCGTTCTTTGTCTATGAGTCACTGTCAGCGTCAATTCTATTCCCCCCAACTCATTTCCTAATCCTCTGAACATCTCCCTCCTCCATTTCAACTATCTTTACTGAGTCAAGGTCAAAGCCTAATAGATTTCTGACATCCTCCTCTTTCTCTTCTAATCTAGTGAGTCACCAAACTACCCCTACTCGCTTTTGGCCAGTCTGCCCAAAAGGGCTGTCTGTGTCTGAGCTCAACAACCCTACTGCCAAATTTCCTTCTCCCAGCCCACCCTCTGCCCCTGCACCCCCACCCCATGATGATGGAGGAAGTGCAGAACACAGCCTGGCTCTCACCGGGCCAGAGCCGGCCATGCTCAGGGAGGGCCCTGGAAGCATGGAAGCTCTGTGGGTGATGGGCTACTTGTCCCGCAGGACTGATATCATTGCTGACCTCAAAGAACAGATCTCAGAGCTGACAGTGATCATAGAGCAAATGAACAGAGACCATCGTTCTGCCCAAAAATTGGTGAGTGGTCCTTGAGTGAGCTATGGGAAGGGGAAAGACTGATAGTTTCAGATGACCTGCTATGTTCCAGACAAGAGGCCAAGTCCCTGACTCATGGGAGCCAGGTTGCCCAAGCAACAGCTCTGCAGATAAGACTGTGGTCACCCCATCATATTTCCCTGACTCCATCCTCATCCATAATTGCCAAGAACTCAAGTCCTTCCTCTAATTGCTGTTCAGTCGTTCAGTCATGTCCGACTCTTTGCGAACCCATTTATCTGCAGCATGCCAGGTTTCCCTGTCCATCACTATCTTCTGGAACTTGCTTAAACTCATGTCCATTGAGTTGATGATGCCACCCAACCATCTCATCCTCTGTCGTCCCCTTCTCATCCTACTATCAATCTTTCCCAGCATCAGGGTCTTTTTCAATGAGTTGGCTCTTCGCATCAGGTGGCCAAATTATTGGAGCTTCAGCTTCAGCGTCAGTCCTTACAATATTCAGGGTTGATTTCCTTTTGAGACTGACTGGTTTGATCTTCAGGCCTAAGTCAATTTCCAGGAGCTCCCTGGGCATCTCTGGCATGCTCTAAATGCCACTATCTTTTCCACTAGGAAACAAGGAAAGTGAAGTCGCTCAGTCGTGTCCAACTCTTTGAGACCCCATGGACTGTAGCCTACCATGCTCCTGCACCCATGGGATTTTCCAGCCAAGAGTACTGGAGTGGGTTGCTCCACTAGGGGGCACCAGCAATTTCCACCAGAGCCCGCTATGCCCTGTGTGGTGAGCTTCATTTCAGACCTTGCTGAAACTCTTGCTAATGGCACCAGCTTGATCAGTACTTCAATTTTGCTCAAAAACTGCCCAGAAGCCTCCAGTCCCACTTCCTGTTGCTGTTGAAACTGCTGAAGCCCACTCTCCCGAATCTGCTGATTTCAGTTTGCACTCTTTGTGTCTCCTGGGGACTGTGGTGACACTCCCTTTGGATCTTGGTGCTGCCAAGTCGCTTCAGTCGTGTCCGACTCTGTGCGACCCCACAGACGGCAGCCCACCAGGCTCCCTGTCCCTGGGATTCTCCAGGCAAGAATACTGGAGTGGGTTGCCATTTCCTTCTCCAATGTGTGAAAGTGAAAAGCGAAAGTGAAGTTGCTCAATCGTGTCTGACTCTTAGCGACCCCATTGTTCACAGCCTACCAGGCTCCTCCATCCATGGGATTTTCCAGGCAAGAGTACTGGAGTGGGGTGCCATTGCCTTCTCCACCCTTTAGATCTTACCATCTGCTTTATCACGGATTCTTCTTCCCCACCCCAAGCAGAGGTGCCTGGTGTCCTGAGCTGGAGTGACAAACCAGAGCGACACTTACATCTCTTCCCCATCCGCTCATTACTCCCTCCACCCCCAACCTGCACCATGCTTGCTGTTACTGGAAGCCACGTGTGAAGGGTGACTTCCCAGCAGGCAGCCCCTCACCTTCTGACACACCCCAGATGTGTCTGAATCCTATAGTGACCCAGCCTAGGACTCAGGCTGAGAACTTCCCTTCTGGTGATTCATCCCTGTATTTCTCTGAAAACCCTGTTTTTGTGGTCACCTTCTACAGAGAGGAAACTGAGACTCAGGAAGTTAAATAATTTGCATGAGATCACTCAACTCATCCTTGGTGTGTTCTTGGGCAAAACACACGCTTTCAAAACACCGGCCCTACTGAAGACATATTTAGAGATTATTTCGATGGAGGGATTTCACATTGTGATTCTTGCATTCCTCCCGTCACACCCCACATTGTTGTGTGACTGCACAGCGGGGAGAAGTGCTGGCCCCCCAAAGCTTGTCCCAGCTGGCAGAGTCCACTCCTCCTGAGACACCAGCCAGAGGCCCCAGTGTGTTAGAACAGAGGGTCACCAGCGTCTGAGCACTCCCTGCCTCTGGAAACACAGTCATTCTGCCAAGGATTTATTAACATGATCTTTAAGTTCATCGAAGACAGGGCCTGAGTCTAAGGCCTGTTTGACTTTTCCTGGTCAAGACTTTTGCACAATAAATGATTGCTAGATTGAGTTACATATCCCCAAATCCAAAGGCCATGACCTTATAAAGCTTACATCCAGCCAAAGAGAAAACACCTGCCCAAAAATCAGTGAAAGGAATGGTTTCCACGCACCAACATCATGAACTGATTTCATACCAAACAACACAGAGGCAAGAATTGTTTCATTCCTTCAGTAACTATGTAGGAGAGGTGAGGGCAGTTGGGGGTACCCCATGAATGGGAAGGTTTTTCAGAAGTTGCAAGTTGAAGTGGGAGTGGGGTCCTCATTCCTGTCTTGTTAACACTGGCCTGGCCTCATTTCCAGCTCTCTAATGAAATGGATCTCCGCTGTGCCGAGATGCAGAAGAACTTTGAAAGCAAGACCAGGTATGCTTTCTGGCACAAGTTCCTGTGTACTGCAGGCCCTAAGGATTTCAGTTCACTGGGATTTCAGACAGTGGGGTGGCAAGGGGTGGGGGAGATGAGAGACATGTCTTTGGAGAGCAGGATGGTTTGATCTGAGGCCACTGAAACAGCACAGAGGTTATTCCTGACTCTGCACTTTATAATCCAGTTATTTCAATTATAATCTCCCTCTCAGTTGATTGCTAAGAAGAAACAATTTTCAGTTCTCTATGAGATTTCCATGGTAAACTACTATTGTTTTCAGCCCAGTCTCTCCCTGCCCCCCTCCTCTCCCTCCCCTCTCCTCTACCATCTTGGCTGTGAGCTCAAGGCTGGGCAAAATGGGAAGAAAGTACCGGAGGGCAGGAGCCAGAGCCGAGAGATAAACCAAGGGGAAGAAAAAGGAGATGTGCTGTCTGTGTGAATGAGAAGACCCACAAAGTCCCTTTCTTAGTCCTGCTGGAGAGAAGTCCTCATAGGTGTTGCAAACTTGCTTTTAATTTTTTTTAAATTATTTAGCTTATTTATTAATAGACTATTTTTCAGATTCACAGTAAAACATAAAGTATAGAGAATTTTGGGACTTCCCTGGTGGTCCAGTGGCTAAGACTCTGTGCTGCCAATGGAGAGGGCACAGGTTCGATCCCTGGTCAGGGAACTAGATCCCACATGCTGCTACTAAGACCCGGTACAGCCAAATAAATAGTTAAAAAAAAAAAAAAAGTATAGAGAATTTCCATATACCCCCTGGCCCCACACCTGCACAACTTTTGTCATCATTGACATCCTGCCCCACCACCATGGGGCATTCGTTACAATCAATGAGCCTACTCCCAAAGTCTTAGTTTATGTTAGAGTTCATTCCTTTTTTTCCTTTTGGCTGCGCTGGGTTTTCATTGCTGCATGCGGGCTTTCTCTAGTTGCAGTGAAAGAGCCTCTCTAGTTGTGGTACTCGACCTTGATTTCCCCAAAACATGGGAGCTCTTAGTTCCCTGACCAGGGATTGAACCTGTGTCCCCTGCTTTGGAGGCAGATTCCCAACCATCGGATCATCAGGGAAGTCACTCTTGATACTGCAGATTCTATGGGTTTTGATAAATGCTTAGTGTCATGTATCCACCATTACAGTATCATACAGAATAATTTCATTGCCCTAAAAATCCTCTGGGCTCTGCCTGTTCACTGCTATCTCCCCACTAACCTCCAGAAACCACTGATCTTTTGACCACTTCTGTAGATATGACTTTTCCAGAATTTCATATAGTTGGAATCATACAGCCTGTAGGCTTTTCAGACTGACTTCTTGTACTTACCAGTATGCATTTAAGATTCCTCCAGGTCTTTTCTTGGCATGACAGCTCCTACAGCCTTGTATTTTAATGCCCTTCTTGAATACTACCAGCATCTGCCTCCTGGAATGGAGCCTGGCAAGAACCTAGGCTCTAAAATTATCCTGGGTGTTAATCAGCTCACAGTTCCTTTGCTGTAAGCAAAGACCCTGTTGTTGGGGGTAGTCTATGGCCCCCCCCCCAATGACTCCATTCAAAATAGTGGATGGTGAAAACAGAGGTCTCCTCAACCGTTTCTGGATGGATGCCAGAAGAATGTGTCAGCAAGTGAGGGCCCCGCTGCCGGCCCACCAGCTGCCTGCGTGAGGAGGGGAGCTGAGATCAGGTGGACCCCCCCACAAGTGACTCTGGCCTTCTCCTGGGGCCCCACAGGGAGCTCAAGGAAGCTCACGCAGCACAGCTCAGTGAGTTGGAGAAAAACTACAAAGAAGCCTTGAAGGCAGAAAAGTTGGCTGCCCAGGACAAACTAGGTAAGGCTTTGGGAGATGACTCTGGTAAGGGGGCAGAGGCTATGATGCAGGTCAAGGGCAAAGGAATTCCTGTGGCCATGGGTGCACTCTGGCTAGACTTTCAAAGTTTCCTTCTAAAGCCCAGGAAGAGGGAGTGACTGAGAATGAAACTGAAAAAGGGAAACCATGTCAACAAACAACCTCTCTACCCTGAGAACTTAGAAGGCTCTGCAGCCAAGTTTTGGGGTTTGAACAAGTCCCTTCATCTCCTTGAGTCTCAGTTTCCCCACCTGGGAATCGAGGACAATAATACCTGCCTTTATCACAGTGGTAAGAATATGAAAGCACTTTAAAAAATATATTTAAAAGTTCTACAAGCGAGTGGCGGCTGCGCGTGGCGGGCGGCCGCAGCGGGAGGGTGCCAAAAAAAAAAAATAAAAAAATAAAAGTTCTACAAATGTAATACTATTCCAATTCAGCAAGTTTCCTCACTGATAAAATGATGGTGCTTCATCAAATGCTAACAGGCACACTATGATTTGTATGACCTTCTAACCTAGAAGGGTTGTGAGGGCCACTTATCCCATTGTTTATGCTGCCCTTGGGAAGGGCAAAGTGTGTATCATTCAGGATTCTGAGTTTATAGAGTAATCTCTACAGGGAGAAGGAGAAATTCTTCCCTTTTTATTATATATTTTTAAAAGATGATATTAGTATTAATACCTTGCCAGTTTTCTAATTTTCTAAAGAAAAGATTTTTGTTTTAAATAAAAGATCATTGTTTTCAAAACCAGGATACACTAGGAGTGTTATTTAAAAAAGACAGAAGGTTTTGCTTCTCTTTTGCCCTCAGTTGTAGGTTTGCCCCCAGGGATTAGTTCTCAGATTTGGGGGTGCCTCAGAATCACCTGACATCATATTATCAACAGATACTGAGTCTTGCCTCTGAGACCTTGACTCAGTGGGTTCAGGGTGGGGTCCAGGCATCTGATTTCTGATGAGCTTCCAGTATGACTGCTGAGGCAGCACCAGTTTCACCGCTGATGGGATGAGTTTAAGGTGTGGATGATGTGCAGGAGGGCTCTCACGTGAATTTGAGATCATGAATTTCAGAGGAATAATGATGACTCTACTCTTGTTTTCCTTTTGTTCTCAGAGGAGATGGGAAAAGAATATAAATATTTGAAGAATATGTTTCATATATATCAGGTGAGACTCAGAGCTCCTTGGTGGATTATGAGAGAAAAGCAAGGCTCATTCTTGGCTGATGATGTTGAGATGAATCTAGAGCGCTTGCCCGGAAAATAATTTCCTGAAATCCCCAGTCTCCTTGAACCTAAGTGGCCCTCACTGCACCCAGGGAGAAAAGTGAACCTGTGGGCTTTTATGGCTTCCTCGCAGGACAATTTGGCCTCTGGACCCTAAAAGAGTCCATTGATGAATATGTTTGTCATGACCAAAGTAATACCTGCTCGTTGTTGGTTTTTTTTTTAAAGAAATTCAAAAATCAACAACAGCAACAGCAAAAAGAACTATCGCCACTCTAAAGAAAACCATTCTTTAAGATCTGTACTTTGTAATATCTTTAATTTTAGCAGAACACTGGGTCAAAAGGAATAAATATTTGAAAGGTCTTTGATGCATTTGACCAAATTGCCATCCAAAAAGGCTGTATCACTCTGCACTAACTTCAGCAAGTGGAGCAGGGGGCACCCCAGAACATAGCCCTCCATTTCATCAGCTAATTTGACGGAAGCCCAGGAAACCAGAATTAGGACACAGTTTCATTCTAGGGGGATGAGAGAGTAGGAAATAGGAAGTGGACAGGGGAAGGGCTGGGACAGCAAGCCCCTACTATGGGTCCTGGGTGGCCAGGGACTTCCCAATTTTCAGCCTTGATAGTCTAGAGTCCCAGGAAACAGCTCAGTCCCAGGCAAACAAGGACAGTTGATTAAAGCAACTAACATCTTGACATTTCCCTTGTTTCCTACTGTGCTATTGATGAGTAATTCATGATTCAGAGGGAGCTGACATGAACACATGCGGTGTGCTCAACTGCCTGTCTTCAAAGGAAGCCCCATTCCAATAGGGCAAACGCCATGCAGAGTCTGCTTTGATCTTTAGGGTCTTGGGTCCCAGGGCTGGAATCGTCGCCCACCAGTTAACGTATGGAGGCCCACAGCCAGGGGCTGTGGTGAGGGAAGCTGCAGAGAGCTCAGTACTGAGCCTCAGGCTGGGGTGAGGCCTTTCAGGATGCTTTTCTTCATGGTACCTTTGTCCCCCCAACAGGACAGCATTTATGATGAAATGGAGGACAAGTGGTCAAAGAAGAAGGCAGAGTGGGAGAAGGATGAGAAGGTGGAGCGGGAGAGGATACTGTTGCAGCAAAGTGAGTTCAGAAACCTTGGACTTTTTAACGCCAGGAAACTGGCGTTACTGTTGACCTCTGCTCGAGGAAGGGGGCCTTGGGGTCATGAAAGATGATGTGCTGCAGGGCTGGACTTCAAGAGACTTCCAGAAAGTGCAACAAGGATGGAGTCTTTTAGGGCGTTTATCTACCTGAGGGACTAAACCGTACCATCCAGAACTCTCTGGTTGCAAGTTTGGCAATTACGAGCTGGACTGAGCTTGGGGACATCTGTAGGATTGCAGACTTGTCTGAAGTTCCAGAAAAAAAAGGCTCTTGAATTAGTTTCAAATACTCACTTTTTGGGAGAGGGGCTATACAATCCATTACATGGAGAGTCTCTATACTCCCATGTCCCCTCCAAAGGAAGCCATGTTTGATGTATTTTTCAATTGAGGTATTTTTTGAGATAAAGTGTACAGCATGTTGATTTGATATATTCATATATTGCTATGCATTCTTAACATTTCCAACACTTGGCACAGAGCCTGGATCACACTAAGTGCCCTATAGGAGACTCTCCTACCTGCACTGAGCTTTTTCATAAATGGAAAAAGGAGAGGGAAATCTCTGAAGATTCTGCTTCCTGACCTAGAGGACTAGTTGAGGCAGAAGTGGGGCCTCTATAAACTTATTCCACATCCTGCTGCTGCTGCTAAGTCGCTTCAGTCGTGTCCGACTCTGTGCGACCCCATAGATGGCAGCCCACCAGGCTCCCCCGTCCCTGGGATTCTCCAGGCAAGAACACTGGAGTGGGTTGCCATTTCCTTCTCCATTCCACATCCTAGCCCAACCCAATTCAGATCTGATTTAGCTGACTTTAACAAACTGCTCATTAAATGCAGATACTCCCTGGGAAAGGTCATCCTCAAGTCCCTTCCCTCCCTGGATTACCAGGAGATAGTATGAAGACCCTGGAGTCAAGGCTGGGGAATGGGGCATGGGGGCTGCTCCTGCTTGAGACTTCCCTGGAATCTTGGTGTAGCATAGCCCAGGTCTTTGGAGAAGGCAATGGCACCCCACTCCAGTACTCTTGCCTGGAGAATCCCATGGACGGAGGAGCCTGGTAGGCTGCAGTCCACGGGGTCGCAAAGAGTCAGACACAACTGAATGATTTCACTCTCGCTTTTCCCTTTCATGCATTGGAGAAGGAAATGGCAACCCACTCCAGTGTTCTTGCCTGGAGAATCCCAGGGCCGGGGGAGCCTGGTGGGCTGCTGTCCATGGGGTCGCACAGAGTCGGACACGACTGATGCGACTCAGCAGCAGCAGCAGCAGCCCAGGTCGTTGCCCAGACTCCCAGCTACTCATACTACAATGATGCCATGTTGTCAAAGTCTATGCTAAGATGCTACAACTGGTTTTGGAAGACCAGACTTTAGCCACTCACAGTGTACCTCAGTCCAGACTTATCTTGTGATCCCTGGATTTGCCTCCCTACCCAAACCCAGCACCACGATGCTGAAGAAGAGATTTGCGTGAGACCTTCACCTGTCCATCATCCTGTTTAGTATTACAGTTCTATTGGCAGCTCTCCCAGCCCCTCATAATGATTTAAGCCTAGCTCTGCCTCAGGGCTAAGTGCAGAATACATTTTATTGCTGGAAAAGTCATGTTAACCAAAAGCTGCATTTTAGGATTCAAGTATCCAAGAAAACATAGCGATTATTTCAGCAGAGGCAACGGACAAAATAATAAGTAACAGATCCAAAATAAACTACACAAAAAGAACCAGAGGTATTAAAAATAAGGGGCTTCCCAGGTGGTGCTAGTGGTAAAGACCCACCTGCTAATGGAAGAGACATGAGACACAGGTTTGATCCCTGGATGGGGAAGATCCCCTAGAGGAGGGCATGGCAACACACTCCAGTATTCTATTCTTGCCTGGAGAATCCCATGGACAGAGGAACTGGGCAGACTACAGTCCATAGAGTCACACAGAGTCAGACATAACTGAAGCAACTTAGCAAACTTGCATGCACTAGAAGTAAATCCCATATCGCTGATGTGATGGAGAACCATGGCCACATTCACCTCATTCTCAGGCATCTCCAGGTGAGCGTCAGAGGTTAAACACCAGGCTGAAAGGAACTTGCATTTGACCCAGTCTGGAATTTCTACTATCTTCAGATATTCTGGTTTTCTTTGTGGTCTATTTTTCCCACATTTACCCATATATGTGATTTCCTCATCTCCACAGAACATAGGATAACCAGAAAGTTTGAGTTAGAATCAGAAGAAGAAAGGAAGAAAATAAATGAGTCCTACACAGCTATCTTTGAGAACTTCAATCAGGAGAAGGAGGTAACTCAGTGCAAACATATCAGTGGTTGAATGTGCAGTCTGGGTGGGATGTCCAGTTCGCAGGGGTGCCTCTGTAATGAGGCAAATTCTTTGTTTCTGGGGGTATGGTCCTCCTTTTCCAGCTTCCCTGGAAAGTTCTGCAAGCAGACTGTCATTTTGTGGTTCTTTATCTAGACAGTCTTACCACAGGATTATTGGAATGAAAATTGTAATTTATAGGAAATAACAGAATGTTAAAACATATACAAAGCCCACAATTCCCTATTTGCCAAAATATCAGTCTGAATGATCTTCTCACCCTTGACTGTAACTGAAGAGAAATGGCAGTGTTGCAAACTAAACTGAGCAAGTCTGGACACATACAACTCATGTTTGATGAGTTTTGACAAACATGTTCATCCATGTAGTGAAGTCAAGTATTGCTCAGTCATGTTCAACTCTTCGCAACCCCATGAACTATATAGTCCACCAGACTCCTCTGACCATGGAATTCTCCAGGCAAGACTACTGGAGGGGGTAACTACTCCCTTCTCCAGGGGATCTTCCCAACCCAGGGATGGAATCCAGGTCTCCCGCATTGCAGGCAGCCTCTTTACCATCTGAGCCACCAGGAAAGCCCCTTGTAACCAACATCCAAATCAAGACCTAGAACATTTCATCAACCCAGAAAGCATGCCTGTGCCCCTTTGCAGCTAACCCCTATCTACCTCAAAACCTGCCCCAAGACAACCACTCTTTTTATTCATATAGCTATAGATTTAGTTTAGTCTAGTTCAATCACTCAGTCATGTCCAGCCCTTTGCAACCCCGTGAACTACAGTACGCATACTTCCCTGTCCATCACCAACTCCTGGAGCTTTCTCAAACTCAAGTGGTGTTGCCATCCAACCATCTCATCCTCTGTCATCCCCTTCTCCTCCCACCTTCAATCTTTCCCAGCATCAAGGTCTTTTCTAAGGAGTCAGTTTTTTTGCATCAGGCAGCCAAAGTATTGGAGTTTCAGCTTCAGCATCAGCCATTCCAATGAATATTTAGGACTGATTTCCTTTACGATTGACTGGTTTGGCTCCTTGCAGTACAACAGACTCTCAAGAGTCTTCTTCAACACCACAATTCAAAAGCATCAATTCTTCAGCACTCAGCTTTCTTTCTTTTTTTTTTTTTTTCATTTTTACTAAACTTTTTTTTCCATTTATTTTTATTAGTTGGAGGCTAATTACTTTACAATATTGTAGTGGTTTTTGCCATACATTGACATGAATCAGCCATGGATTTACATGTGTTCCCCATCCCGATCCCCCCTCCTGCCTCCCTCCCCATCCCATCCCTCTGGGTCTTCCTAGTGCACCAGCCCTGAGCACTTGTCTCATGCATCCAACCTGGGCTGGTGATCTGTTTCACCCTTGATAGTATACTTGTTTCAATGCTGTTCTCTCAGAACATCCCGCCCTCGCCTTCTCCCACAGAGTCTAAAAGTCTGTTCTGTACATCTGTGTCTCTTTCTGTTTTGCATATAGGGTTATTGTTACCATCTTTTTAAATTCCATATATATGCGTTAGTATACTGTATTGGTCTTTATCTTTCTGGCTTACTTCACTCTGTATAATGGGCTCCAGTTTCATCCATCTCATTAGAACTGATTCAAATGTGTTCTTTTACTTAGTTGAGTAATATTCCATGGTGTATATGTACCACAGCTTCTTTATCCATTCGTCTGCTGATGGGCATCTAGGTTGCTTCCATGCACTCAACTTTCTTTATGGTCCAACTCTCACATCCATACATGACCGCTCGAAAAACCACAGCTTTGAATAGACGGGCCTTTGTCAGCAAAGTATCGTCTCTGCTTTTTAATATGCTATCTAGGTTAGTCATAGCTTTTCTTCCAAGGAGCAAGTGAACAGGTGAAACAACGATAGATTAGTTTCACCTGTTTTTAAACTTCATTTAAATCGAATCATATACTATATGTGCTTTGTTGTGTAGCTTCTTTCCCCTCAATTATTTCTGTGAAATTTATCCATTCATTGTTCTTATCAGTAATTTCTTCCTTTTATTGCACAGTAGTATTTCTTTGTAGGAATATAACACAATGTGCTCACCATTTTTCTGTTTTTGGAGATTTTGGTTATTTCTATTTTTTTCTTTTTACAAACAAAGCTTGGATAAATAACTTGTGTAACTATTCTTGTAGACTTATGCTCTCCTTTCTCATGGGTATATACCTAGATGTGTTGTTACTGAACTCTAAGGCAGGGATAGGTTTAACTTTATAACAAAGTACTAAGATATTTTCCACAGAAGTTGTGCCATTTTTCTCTTGCATCTCAACTATATGAGAATCCCAGTTGCTCTATATCATCAACAATTAATATTACTAATCTTTTCCTTAAGAAGCTTTTTTTTTAATTTTGTTTTTTGGTTGCACCATGCATCTTTGTTCCCTGACCAAGGATTGAACCCAGGCCCTCAGGGCCTCAATGAGTGTGGAGTCCTAACCACTGGACTGCCAGGGAATTTCTGAGTATTGCCGATCTTTTCATTTTGGCTATTTCAATGGGTATGACCCTGGAGGAGGGCACAGAAACCCACTCCAGTATTCTTGCCTGGAGAATCCCATGGCCAGAGGAACCTGGCAGGCTACAGTTCATCGGATTATAAAGAGTTGGACATGACAGAAGCCTCTGAGCGTAGCACAGCTCAGCAATAAATATAAAGTGCTATTTCATTATTATTTTAGTTTCCCTGACGACTAATTATGTCAGGCAAATTTTCATATACTTATTGGACCATTTATATGTCTTCTTTTGTGAAGTTTGGTTCAAGTTTTTGCCAGTTAAAAAAAATTGTGTTATTTGCCTTTTTATAATTGGTATGTAGGAGTACTTTTTATACTATGAATACAGTTTTTTGTCAGATATACATGCTGTGAATTCTGTGGTTTGCCTTTTCATTTTGCTCACATTGTCTCTCCACATGCGAAAGTTTTACTTTCGATGAAAAGTTGGTTATCGACTTTTTCCTCATCTGGTAATAGCTTTTTGTGTCCCCCGTGAAACTGTTGCCTATCCCAAGAACATGAAGATATTCTAGTTTTTAAAAAGTTTCATAACTTTAGCATTTATGATTCTGTGATCTATTTTGAATAATTTTTTTTTGGTATGGAACAAGTTAAAGATCTTAGGTCATCTTTTCCATATTGATATTCATTGTTTCAGAATGATTTGTTGAAAAAAATGTCCCTTTCTCCATTAAGCTACCTTGATGTCTTTGTTGTATTTGAGGGGGTAGGGGGCAAACTCTCCATTCTGCTCCATTCAACTATCTGTCTATATTTAGGCCAAGAAAACAATGTCTTAATTTCTGTAGCTTAAAATCAGGGAGAAAAAAAATCTTCCAACTTTGGTCTTGCTTTTCAAGGTTATTTTGGTTCTTCTGCAGCCTTTGAATTTCTATATAAATTTTATAATTATCTTGTCAAGAAAGCCTAGTGGTATTTTAAGTGGGATTGCAATGAATGTGAAGCTCAGTCTGTGGAAAATTGGATATTTAACAGTATTAAATCTGTACCCTAACAAAAGAAAACTCTTTAATGAAAATATGATTGCTTTTAATATTTCTTGATACACTAAGGTTGAGTCTGAGTAAGATTTTCATCATTTAACTTCAACATGTCACGTCACTACTTTATAATGCGTGCTTTATTAAAGCAACATCTGAGCTTTGGTGAATATTGCATTCCTGAATCCTATTCTGGCTTTCTTAATTTTCTGAAAGAAGTGCCAGAACCCTAGTTGCTGACCTTTTCTAAATAAAATTCTTTTTAGGAGCTCTTAAAACAACATGAAAGGGATACCTTGCAATTAGAGGAGCTTAGAAAGACAAAAGAGGTAAGCTTTTTCATTTTTCCTGTGGAATTAGCCTCTTACAAATATATTGCTAAAATGATACACTCTCAATAAAATGGAATCTATGATAATTTCCCCCAAACCATTGAAAAACAAAAGAGCTAAAGCTGAGTTAGGGCTTCCCCAGGGCTCAGCGGTAAAGAATCTGCCTATAGTTCGGGAGCCACAGGAGAAACGGGTTCAATCCCTGAGTCAGGAAGATCCCCTGGAGGAGGAAATGGGAACCCACTCCAGTATTCTTGCCTGGAGAATCCCATGGACAGAGGAGCCTGGCCAGCTACAGTCCTTGGGGTCACGAAGAGTCAGACACGACTAAAGTGACTTAGCACACATACACACAAAGCTGAGTTTGCTGGATTCACTGTCAAAAAGGATTTTAGAACTATCTGAAAAAAGAAAGCCATTGCTGTATTTTTAGAGCGAGATCCGAACAAATATATGAACAATATACTGTGAGATCTTCAGTGTTAAATGCCTTCTACTTCTCACAAGGCTTTAACAACAAGTGAGCCTTAAACAGTAAAATGCCAGATTCTTCCATCAGACTCTGAAAAGTACAATACTGCCTCTTGGGAACTCTGACTTCAAGCCTTTCCTTAAAACTCTGAGTGTATTTACCTCACCCCCACAGCCTCTCTAGGACCTTTTTTTCTGGAACAAATTATAGCACTTCCATAAAGGAGATATCAGAAGGGAAATTGTTCAAACCCACAAACTGCCTTGTGGTTCTTCTTCCACGGTGAATTTAATTTGAATCCAGAATGGACCCATTTGGGAAAAGATTAGCCATTCTGAAAGCATGGGATGACATCGTAGAGCCCAGGCGGGACTTCGGCTTTGTTGGGCAAACAGTCATAATGTCCTTCAAGGTAAAGGAGTGGACTCTGGTATGAGGTAGACTCAGTGTGCTGTGAGAATGGCTTTAATGAGCTTGACTACTAATCCTATCACTGTGTCATTTCTGGGTCTATTTCAATTAATTTATTTTGCTCCTCATGTATGGTCATATTTTCTTGCTTAATTTTTTTATTGGATGCCAGCCATTGTGACCTTTACCTTACTAGGTGCTGAATATTTTTGTACTCCTTTAAATACCATTAACCTTTGTTCTGGGATTCAGTTAAGTTACTTGGAAATGGGCTTCCCTGGTGGCTCAGTGGTAAAGCATCTGCCTGCCAGTGCAGAAGGCAGGAGATCAATCCCTTACCCAGGAAGATCCCACATGCCAAGGGACAGCTAAGCCCATGCACTACAACTACTGCGCTTGTGCCCTAAGCTCAGGAACCAACAACTACTGAGCCCACACATCACAACTGCTGAAGCCCATGAGCCCCAGAACCCGTGCTCTGAAACAAGAGATGCCCTGGCAAGGAGAAGTCCACGCACAGCATCCAGAGAGTAGCCCCCTCTCACTGCAGCTCGAGAAAGCCTCCTTGCAGCAACAAAGACCCAGTACAGCCGAATAAATCATAAAAACTAAAACACACACACACACACACACACACACACACACACACAGAGCCATTTCTTTAAAAAAAGGAAGTTACTTGGAAACAGTTTGATTTTTCAAGCCTTGGTTTTAAGCTTTGTTAGGCAAAATTAAAGCAGTCTTGATCTAGGGCTAGTTTTTTTTTTTCCCACTGCTGAGTAATCTCTGTGTATTAAAAGGGTTTTTATATTCTGGCTGGAGCGTGGCAGGCTACAGTTATGGGGTCGCAAAGAGTTGGACAGAACTGAAGCGACTAACACACTTGCATGGTGGAAACATGAATTTGCCCAGTCCTGTTTTGGTCTGGGGGTTCTGTCTGCTGCGGGTTCTTTCCCCTTGCCTCGTCTCAATCGTTCCTTCTCACCATCATGTAGCTCCAGTGGCACTGGACTGCTTACTGTTTCTGAACAGGCCCGATTTCTCCCACCTCAGAGTCTTTGCACTCGATCTTTTCCCTTCTTGGAAAGCTCTTTACCAGATATCCACACAGCTCACTTCCTCACCTCCTCCCTGTCTTTATCCAAATGCCAGCTTCTCAGAGGCTGCTCTCCTTAAAGGCTCAACAACCTGCCTGACGCTTCCTTTTTTCTGTTTTGTTTTTCCACACTGACTTATAACCATTCAACCTGATAAACTCGGGGAAGGCAGGGATTTTTGTCTGCTGCTTTCCTTGCCACTAATCCTCAGTTCCTAGAATGGTGCCTGCCGTATCACAGACAACCAGTAAACTGAAAATTTTTAAATGAATAAATAAATTAATTGTATTCATTTTGAAATAAATACTTCAATGAAAGAATGCCAAATGACCTGGTACAGTGCTTTGCCCAATGCCCTTGCAATAAAAGTGATGGTGCATGCATTCTCAGTCATGTCTGACTCCTTTGGGACCCCATGGACAGTAGCCCTGTCTATGGGATTTCCAAGGCAAGAATACTGGAGTGGGTTGTCTTTTCCTTTTCCAGGGGCTCTTCCTGACCCAGGGGTAGAACCCACGTCTCCTGCATTGGCAGGCAGATTCTTTACAACTGAGCCACTCGGAAGCCCCCTGATGAATCCATATCAATACATTATTATTAACTAAAATCCAATTTACCTTAGATTCCTTCTTTGTATTGTACGGTAAGTCCCTACATATGAATAAGTTCCATTCTGAGAGTACATTCAAAAGTCCAACAAAGTTAGCTTAAGTACCCAACTAACACGATCGACTATATAGTACTGTACTCGAATAGGTTTGTAATACCTTTCATGCAAATAATATGTACATAAAAAACAAGCAAACACAAAAAATAAAGAAAACATTTTTAATCTTACAGTACAGTACCTCGAGAAGCACGTACTACAGTGCAGCAGCTGGTATACGGGGGCTGGCACGCCTGTTTGCATCCTATAGGTTTTGTCACATGCATCATGTCCCGCAGTCTCCACTGCAGCATCATACAGAATGGTGTCTCTGCCCTAAAAATCCTCCACCCTCCTATTCATTCCTTGCTTCCCTTCCTAACTCCTGGCAACCACTGGTCTTTTTACTGTCTCTATGGTTCTGCATTTTCTAGACAGTCATGTAGTTGGAATTCATACTAGATATTTAATAAATACTTGTTTAATGAATGGATAATGGTAGCTATTTTGACAACCCATGTGAGCTCTGGTGAGGGCTGGCTCTGGGGCAGTACCAGTGAGGCTGTTGAGAGGGGTATAGACTAGTGAGACATAGAGGAGTAGAATGAACAGGGCATAGTAACAGAGCAGGAGAAGGAGTGGCTAAAGTCGATGCCTTCACATTCTAATCCAAATGTCCTGAACAAGAGGATAAATGGGTAGACATCAGTGCAATGTCCTGAAACAATTTCTTCTCACCCAGGTCATAGAGGAAGAGTTGTATGCTCAAGCTCTTATCCTAGAATCACTTAACACAACCCTCTACCAAACCCAGATGGAACTCCAGAGAGAGGTGAATCTTGGCTGGAGTGGGGATGGGAGCTGGAGGGAGGAACCCTCTGCCATGTAGCTCTGCCGTGGGTGACTCTAATTTAGGAGAGATGGCTATTAAAATGTACCTGTCTTTCAGAAAGCTGCGGTAGCAACTCTGGAGAAAACACTCCAGATCAAGCTTACTGAAGCTGAGGACAAGTTTAAGTACACCATACACCACTTGACAGAAGAAAACATTCATCTAAGGTATGAACGATGCTGCTCAAAAAGACGTGGCTGAATTGTCTTCAGAAAGTGAACGTAGGAATTTCCTGGCCGCCCAGTGGTTACGACTCTATGCTTCCACTGCAGGGGGCCTGGGATCAATCCCTGATCAGGGAACTATGGTTCCATGTTGTGTGGTGATGGGTGAGGGATGGGTGGAAATGAACCTAGGTATTCCTTCATGAAGTCAAGGCAGGGGGATATTCGCTGGCCACAGAAGTTACCTTCTGAGGTCAGCACTTTTAAAATGATGTTGGGAGACCCCTCTCCCTTTCCTGTATTAGTTTTTAATGCAAAACAACATATGAGGTTTATCTGACACTCTCTGGGTTTATTCAGTTTTGCGACTGAGAATTATTTTTAAATCCATGGCCTTGAGCCTTGTGATTTTCTGTTAAGGGTTTTATGCCTTGAAGGCCTTCTTTACTTATGGGGTATTAATTAATGCTAGGAAGAGGTTCTGAGGGATCTATTTGAATATCTTGATGGCAAGTACACTGTGAATTTTGCCAATATCAGTTGGAGATTTTGCCCATAAGGAAGATAGTAGTTGATTCAGGAAGGACAGATGATCAATGTTTCCAGAATAAGCTTTAGGTCCATGAGAGATGGAGCAAATAAAAGATGTCACAGGGTCTTTTAACTCACCTAGTTGGCTGCTTTGATGATTGTAGTCAAATTCTAGAGTTATTTTATATGAGGAGAAAGAAATTCCAGCAAGAAACTTCTCTAAGAAGTCTCAGCTTAATAAATGGGTAGAGTTGGGGGAACTAAGGAGAAAGGGACGTTGTGTCTCAAAGGACCTAAAAAAAGGAAGTAAATGCAGAGACAGGACCCTCTTGGGGCTCATTAGAGATTCCCCACTCTCTGAAGTGTTTTAGAACTCTGAGGCAGGGGCCGCTTTATTGTAGAGGGGCTGAGCATTGAGAGTGTGGCTCTGATGTCTTTTAGGACTGAAAGAGATACATCCCCAACTTGGAGAAAAGTTTCTTCAAGCCAATTGGGAGGGAGGATTGGGAAGAGCCCCTGGAGTTCCTTGGAGCCCCATCACTGAGAATTGAAAGGATGTTGGAAAGGCTGGTTAAGAGGGCTGAAGCAACCTGAAGTGCTAGACTCTGTAAAATCTCTTTTCCAATGTCCTGGCTCTTTGCAATAACAGGAGAAACTAGGAGGATTCTGGTCTGGCTTAGGAAATTTAATTTTGTGAAATTGAAGATAAGAATTTTGGTGGTCTTCTTTATGGGTGACTCATCCATGAGTGTCAGAGAGCTGGTTTGCCAAATGAACTAAATCTGGAGTGGACGTAAATTTACCATTCTATCTGGTCCTTTTAGCAGGGAAAGATTTTAGTTCAACCCATTAATAAGTAGAGTTAAAAGCTTCCTGGGTAGAATCAAACTCTTTAGGAGGACCAGAATTTTCTTTAAAGACAATCTGAAGTCAATTATAATTTGTCATGAACAGGTTTGTTACATTTTTATGTGCAAGCCTGAATTTTCTTCTAATCAACAGGCTTTGGAAAAGCCCTAGGAATCATGTGATGAAGTCACCTAGTGGTTACTCAAGCCATATAAGTTAGTAGGTCTCCTGGTTGTAATTTTTGAGATCTGTTAGGATTTTCTTAATTAGCAGGTTTCATCCAATACTGAGACTGGCCTTTCCCAACAAGCATATATATGAACTTTATAAGTTAGAGAAACCAGGTCAGTAAGTTTGAATGACTATAGTAAACTCCTAAGCAAATCTGTGAGGCTCTTTGGTTACTCTGAATCTTTGACCATGGCTCACAGTTCAGCTTTAGTCCAAGGAGCATGAGAAATTAATGATCTGGATTCTCAGACTGCTTAATTTTAAAGGGACAGGTTCTGACAAGTTCAGAGGAAGAGGGAGTGGGGAGAATTTCAGAAAGAAGGGAAAGTTCAGTAAGGGAATTACTATAGCGGAGCAAAGGATATGAAGGAAGTGTAAGCAGCATAGAAGGGAAGGAGGGGATGGTGCCAGAGGCAGAGTCTGGTCACGAAGAGCCAAAGAAGAGACTCAGGATAGAAACAGAGATGGAGCCTGAGACAAAGAGGCCGAAGAAGACGATCCAGAAGCTTCAGCAACCATTTTATCTTTCTTTAACTATTTGTTTGCCTCAGTTAACCTTAAAAATCTTATTTTTGCAGAGAGGCAGTTTTAGACTTGTGATGACATTTACTAGGCTCAAAATAAGCATTCCACTCAGTTCTGGAAATTTTTGAATTATTGTTGTCTAATTTGGTTTTATGAAAATTAAGTTTGGAGATTTCAAAAGCTCCCCATAATGGCTATTGAGATCCTAACCTGCCTTTGATTTGGACTAGTCCATTCAGCTAGAAATGCACATGAGGAAGGACCACAGTTTTCTGTTTTGTTTTGAGGACCACAGTTTCTAAACATTAAACTGGTTGGAATCCCTGGGATTGGGATTTCAAAATACCTAGGTAACAGGGGTCCCCTTTCTCAGAGGTTTCTCTCTGGAATAAAAGAATAATTTTCAAATAACTGACAGCTCGAACAGTTCAATTCAAACAGCTTTCAGCTCAAACGGCCTACCGGCTAATACCAGCCAGTTCTAATGAAACAGCTTGATCCCAAAGTAGCCAGTCCAGAGGGTTTTCAGCCAGTTTCCAGGAAACAGCCCGTGTTCCAAAGGAAGGGGCCAACAGCTTCAGCTTCAGTGAAGTAGCTCCCGTTCCCAAAGGAAAGGGCTGACAGCTTCTCAGCCAGCTTTCGTTGAAACAGTCCAATCACAAAATCAGACCCAAGTGCCAAATGAGTACTCACAAATAGAACAAGGCCTTAACCAGAAACACAAAACCTTAAAACAGATTCCAAATAAAGTCAGAGAGCAAAGAGGGCACGGGTTCAGATCCAGACGAAAGATATACCTTCAAACTCCAGGGTCATTGAGAAAAACAGTGAACTCAGTGGGTTCAATTGTGAGCACTGCAACTGTTTGCTCACCAGTCCCAGAGCCATTGAGGATCATCTCTGGCCCCTGTATTGGCCACCAAATGTTGACATCAAACAAATAGATGGCCAGTTATTTCTCCAGCAATGATGGGGTTTTTTGGAATCACCAAAGAATTTCAATTTGGGGTCTACGAACATGGTCTACACATGGATATCACCAGATGGTCAATACCAAGATCAGACTGATTATATTCTTTGTAGCCAAAGATGGAGAAGCTCTGTATAGTCAGCAAAAACAAGACCAGGAGCTGACTGTGGCTCAGATCATGAATTCCTTATTGCCAAATTCAGACTTAAATGGAAGAAAATAGGGAAAACTACTAGACCATTCAGGTATGAACTAAATCAAATCCCTTATGATTATACAGTGGAAGTGAGAAATAGATTCTAGGGATTAGATCTGATAGACAGAGTGCCTGAAGAACTATGAACAGAGATTTGTGATATTATACAGGAAGTAGTAATCAAGACCATCCCCAAGAAAAAGAAATGCAAAAAGGCAAAATGTTTGTCTGAGGAGACCTTACAAATAGTTGAGAAAAGAAGAGAAGTGAAAGGCAAAGGAGAAAAGGAAAGATATAAACATCTGAATACAGAGTTCCAAAGAATAGCAAGGAGAGATAAGAAAGCCTTCCTCAGTGATCAATGCAAAGAAATAGAGGAAAACAATAGAATGGGAAAGACTAGAGATCTCTTCAAGAAAATGAGAGCTACCAAGGGAACATTTCATGCAACGATGGCCTCAATAAAGGACAGAAATGGTATGGACCTAACAGAAGCAGAAGATATTAAGAAGAGGTGGCAAGAATATACAGAAGAACTGTACAAAAAAGATCTTCATGACCCAGATAGCCACAATGGTGTGATCACTCACCTAGAGCCAGACATCCTTGAATGTGAAGTCAAGTGGGCCTTAGGAAGCATCACTACGAACAAAGCTAGTGGAGGTGATGGAATTCCAGTTGAGCTACTTCAAATCCTGAAAGATGATGCTGTGAAAGTGCTGCACTCAATATGCCATCAAATTTGGAAAACTCAGCAGTGGCCACAGAACGGGAAAAGGTCAGTTTTCATTCCAATCCCAAAGAAAGGAAATGCCAAGCAATGTTCAAACTGCCAAACAATTGCCCTCATCTCACATGCTAGCAAAGTAAGGCTCAAAATTCTCCAAGCTAGGCTTCAACAGTACATGAACTGTGAATTTCCAGATGTTCAAGACAGAGGAACCAGAGATCAAATTGCCAACATCCGTTGAATCATCGAAAAAGCAAGAGAGTTCCAGAAAAAACCTCTACTTCTGCTTTATTGACTATGCCAAAGCCTTTGACTGTGTGGATCACAATAAGCTGGAAAATTCTTCAAGAGTTGGGAATACCAGACCACCTGACCTGCCTCCTGAGAAAGCTGTATGCAGGTCAAGAAGCAACAGTTAGAACTGGACATGGAAAAACAGACTGGTTACAAATTGGGAAAGGAATATGTCAAGGCTGTATATTGTCCCCCTGCTTACTTAACTTACATGTAGAGTACATCATGTGAAATACTGGGCTGTATGAAACACAAGCTGGAATCAAGATTGTTGGGAGGAATATCAATAACCTCAGATACGCAGACGACACCACCCTTATGGCAGAAAGTGAAGAACTAAAGGGCCTCTTGATGAAAGTCAAAGAGGAGAGTGAAAAAGCTGGCTTAAAACTCAACATTCAGAAAACAAAGATCATGGCATCCGGTCCCATCACTTCATGGCAAATAGATGGGGAAACAATGGAAACAGTGAGAGACTATTTGGGGGGGGCTCCAAAATCACTGTGGTCGGCGACAGCAGCCATGAAATTACAAGATGCTTGTTCCTTGGAAGAAAAGCTATGACCAACCTAGACAGCATATTAAAAAGACATTTTAATTGCCAACAAAGACATTACTTTGCCAACAAAGGTCTGTCTAGTCAAAGCTATGGTTTTTCCAGTAGTCATGTATGGATGTGAGAGTTGGATTATAAACAAAGCTGAGTGCTGAAGAATTAATGGTTTTGAACTGTGGTGTTGGAGAAGACTCTTAAGCATCCCTTGGACTACAAGGAGATCCAACCAGTCAGTCCTAAAGGAAATCAGTCCTGAATATTCATTGGAAGGACTGATGCTGAAGCTGAAACTCCAATACTTTGGCCACCTGATGTGAAGAACTGACTCATTGGAAAAGGCCCTGATGCTGGGAAAGATTGAAGGCGGGAGGAGGAGGGGACGACAGAGGATGAGATGGTTGGATAGCATCACCAACTTGATGGACATGAATCTGAGTAAGTCCTGGGAGTTGGTGATGGACAGGGAAGCCTGGCATTCTGCAGTCCATGGGGTCACAAAGAGTCAGACATGAATGAGCAACTGAACTGAACTGAACTGAAATATGGCAAGCCATGTGCAAGGTCCCACATAGCAAGGGGAAAAGAATGCTTTTATAGAGGGGAAAAAGTAATAGGGGAGGGCTATAGTAAACAGAGTCCATGACTTTTCTCTGCCTGAGTTATTGCTAGAAAACAAGAGGAGTGTTTCTTCCTTTTGGGCTCTGCTACCATCTCAGGGCATGAGAGCTCCCCCTTCTGGCCTCCCTACTCTATTTAATGAAGAATAATAGTTGCTCCATCTTGTCTGACTCTTTGTGACCCCATGGACTGTACAGTCCATGGAATTCTTCAGGCTAGAATACTGGAGTGGGTAGCCTTTCCTTTCTCCAGGGGATCTTCCCAACCCAGGGATTGAACCCGGATCTCCCACATTTCAGGAGGATTCTTTACCAATTGAGCTATCAGGGAAGCCCCATTAAAGAGTCTTTTGTTGGTATCTTTTTTTCACATGGGACTTAGGTGTCAATAGTTTACCTTTAGATGCAGCTGCATTTGGTTCCTATGAAAATCAACCTCAGGTCAGAAATTATACTGTTGCCTGAAGATGCATCTTAGATCATTGAAGTAACTTTTGGTCAATACTTTAGCAAAGGGAAATTGTTCACTGTGTTAATTTTGTCGTAAATTCTTCATATGAGAATGTGGTAATCCAAATTTCATGTCTCCCTAAATTCAAAATCACTGCAAATATTGAAAGAGACCACTCCCAGCCAGTGAAGGAATAAAACCACATTTCTCTGCCTCCCAGATGTCTTATACCCCTTTCTACCCTTCACCTCTATAGTGATAAATCTTCTCTTTATAGGCAAAAGATAATTGCCAAAAATGAAGAAATTTATGATGAACTATCTGGGAGATCTACCTCTGTTATTTATGAGCATAATTCTGACACTTTAGAAGATGGTGGCAACGAAGCACAAGAATCATGAGAAGAAGAGTTGGTCTCTATGACCAAAGATGTTAGGAACCATCTTTGGTAGGCTTAAGAACTCCTGTGAGCTTTTCTTGAGAAATGCATATGGTGAGTTTAGCTTTTGGCCTTGCCTTGATTCTACTTGTGACTTTTCACAATTTGTTTTCTTCTGAGTGACTGAGAATGTGTGAATTCTCATCTCAATTACATAGACATTCATGCCTCTTCATTGAAAAGTGATTGTCTCTATACCTAGAGCTGAGGGTCTCTAGGCTTTGTACTATTTTCTCTTCCACCTTTACATATTTCATTACAAAAGACACTTATCTGAAGACACTCGCACTTCTTTCTATTAAATGTTGACAATATTTTGGGGTGTGCCTTTTGTCCCCCAGACATTTCTCTAGCAAGAATGATAATTTGCTGAATTGATCCCCCAAACCTTTTCTCTCTTATATGTGTCTCCACTCCCCTACTTCTCAATATGTTCCCTACCCTGTGATTTGGGAAGAATTTCTGATGATTCCTGCCATCATCTCTAAACTATTCCCAGAATTCAAATGTCCAGAAGGCAGGCAACATAAATAAGGGAAGTGGGCTTGACATAAGAAAACAATAACCATATAAGCACAGTGACAAATGGTAACTGGCAGCAATCTCAATGAGGGAATCGGGCAGGATGGTGTGGGGATTGGGGGTATGGGGTAAGGGTTGTGGAAATTTGGTGAACCCATTTCATTGTTGCCAAACAGAAGCATGGTGTAAATGTGGTCAGATACTCTGATCTTCAAAAGAAAGTATTCTGGGTTTTATGTGACAGCTTCCAATTTTTAAATATGGAGAAGTAGGGTTTTTTTAGACCAGAAATGTTTAAAAAATACAACTATGTGAACCAATATTGGAAGCCTCAAGGAAAACATATCTAGGATCCAAACATTTTCTACCTGTAAGACTCGAGTCCATTGGCAAAAAAAACAAAAACAATCTCCAAAGAATAGTATGATAAACTTACATTTTATTCTGCTAAAAATATTTATTACATTACTAATTATTAATTACTAAAGATTTAAACTGATTTGAACATATAAAGAAAGAGCAAACATGTAAAAGGCATACTGCATTGATAGCATAAAAGCAAATCATGTTCAGCACTACAGAAGCATGTATATAAAAGCTGAAAAGCATGTATATAAAAGGGAGTTTGGAAAGATTTTAAAAAAAACAAAATTATTTGGTATTTTAAAAATCTTTAATATACGAATTTTTAAATTTTTTATTTAAAAGAATCTTGCAAATTAGTATAAAAGATAGCTTGGGAAAAGACCTACTGGAAGTACAAAACAAGTTAATATTGTTTCTCTTAAAAGTAGGTTGGATGTTGCATTTATGAATACTTTTTTTTAAAAAAGAGAATAATCTCTAAGCTTTTGAAACTGAAGTCTAAAGAGTAGTGGTTTTCACTGCTGAAAAGTAAGGTCTGCTCATGGCTAAGGAGAGGAGGGTCACATGTTTCCAGGATAGCTTATCAAACTCACCAGCAGTAATCAGACTGGATGTGGGAACTTTATACCTTGAACCTCAATAGTCGAGGGGGATTTTTAGTAGGTCAGATCGCAAAAGTCTCCCTCCATGATCTTTGACATTTCTTTTAAACATACTGTGTTTTTTGTATCTATTTTAGTTCATTTTTAAACCTTTTCATCAAATTAAAAACACAATGGAAATCAAGCCCACAGCTATGACTGTCTAGTTACTGTCTACAAGCCAGAAATTTAGGCTTGAATTAGCATAAAAATTATATTGTCCTGACTCCCATGCTGTCCCAGCTATTTGAAAATAAAAAGAAGAAGAAATAGAATAAAGTAGCAGCAGCGTTTTCACTTTTTCAGTTGCATAACTATTGTCTAGTTATACAACTAGACAACAGCATCAATTAAGAGGAAAGAAGAGTTTTTTTCGCAGTGTGAAAGTAGGTTGTGGCATCTGTTTGCCCATATTTCTCTTGTCATCCTTATTGCTTACTTCGAAGTTCACCTTGGTTAGGATGGTGAGAATGTCTTCACCCCTGAAAAATGTAACAGAACATTGTGACCATCTATGGGAGGAAATCACGATCATCTACTGTAGTTAGTGATAATTGTTTCCCTCAAAACATCAGGCATTTGAATTCATAAGGTGTTAAACCAAAGCCTACCACAGCTTTCTAGGTAAAGAAGTTCTCAGAGCTTCATAACTTACGTTTGGTTTACTCGGGATCAGAAACCTCAGTGTCAACACTGGATTTGGTTTCTCTCCCTCCTGACCTTTGCACCTCACTCTACTCCAAGTACTATGTCACTTACCCACTAATCTCCTCAAGGCCCCTCAACATCTTCTGCCTCAAACTGGCATTGCCTCTGTGGATTCATTGATGGCTCCATCAAACTTGAAGCAAGTGGAAATAGAATGTCTCCTGCAGCAATTCCACCCCTTTCTCACCAGCATCTCTTATCACTTTGGTTGGGCAACCTGTTTATTCACCTCTGTAGCTAGCCCTCTGGAACCTTGCAGGTTCATTCACTATCTAAGTTACAAAATGAAAATGTAGCCTGGATGTTATGGTTCTCTCTCAGTCCTTTCTCTGCCATGGACAATTCTTGCTTTTCACACAGTTAAAACATAATGAGACACAAAACTAGAAGCAACTTGCAGAGGAGTTCTTGCTATTTATTTGCTGGTTGTATGTACATTAAGTGAACTAAGCCATACAAAACTATCACTTAACTAATGGAAACATAAGATAATAAATGAGGAAAAGATATTTTCCCACATTTTGTGAGCTTCAAAGCAGTCAAATTATTGGGAATACAAAAGGTTTCTACACTTTGGCTCTTAACTCCCACAAGAGGGTTTGAGGTTGGTGAGCTATTACAGAAGGCTTCCCTAGTGGCTCAGATGGTTTAAAAAAAAAAAAAATCCACCTGCAATGCAGGAGACCTGGGTTCGCTCCCAAGTTGGGAAGATACCCTGGAGAAGGATATGGCAACCCACTCCAGTATTCTTGCCTGGGAAACTGCATGGACAGAGGAGCCTGGTGGGCTACAGTCTATGGGGTCATAAAGAGTCAGACACAACTGAGCGACTAACACTTTCACTTTTGACAGAGTAAGAGAATGTTAAACATTGAAATTCCAAACTTGTTGAGTGGGTTCAGTCAGGTTTCTGCCTAAAAACAGAGCTGTACTATATGATTTTGCCATCTCTCCAGCTCTATGATATACTGATTGTCTTTTAAAGTGCTAAATAAAAGAAAATCCTCAGTAAGCATCTCAGATTTTTCCATCTGTGAACTAAAGATCTTAACACTTGCTGCCTCTTTCACTCTGCAACTGACCTGAGAATCAGCTATGTGATCCACAACTAGACATTTGGAGATGAACGTAGGATTGAATAAGCAAAAATCACCTAGGACATCTTTTTCTCAGGTTCTGGCAAAGCGATTGGATATACCAGGTCCCCTCCCTGATGCTTCGGTAGGAGACACAGTTGTTCACAGTGGCCATCCCCAGCAGAAAGTCAGCCTCATCTGGGATATATCTCCTCCGAGGTGCTGAATCCATTTCTAAACAGACTTCCATCTGTTCTGAGTCGGTCTCAACAGCTATACCTCTCTGGTAGTCATCCCCTTGACAAGCCTGAATAAAAAAGATTTTGGGTTTGCCAACAAGGGAAGGGCATTTTAAGCCAGTGAAGTAAGAGGTCAGCTCATAGATGGGGGCTTCTTGCCCATCGGTGCCATAGATGATGCCCCGGTTTCCATGGGAGAGGATGCAGCAGATGAAGCAGTCTCTGTTTCTGTGGTCCTTCTTCTGGTAGAATTCCAGAGCCTTATGGATTTCCTCTGCTGTTTGGTCTCTGTAGTGCACTATCTCAAAATGAAGTTCCCTAAAGGTCTTGTCCAAAGCCTCTGGAAAGTGAAACAAGAAAAATCATATTGGACCTCCCTAGTGGTCCAGTGGTTAAGAATCTGCCTGCCACTGCAGGGGGTATGGGTTAGATCCTGGTCCAGGGAGGTTCCACATTCCTTGGAGCAACTGAGCCCAGGGCATGGCAACTGAAGCCTGCATACTTTAGTGCCCTTGCTCTGCAAGAAGAGGAGCCGCCACAACGAGAAGCCTACACACCACAGAGAGAGTAGCCCCCACTCGCTGCAGCTAGAGAAAGTCCACACACAGAAATGAAGACCCAATGCAGCCAAAAATAAATAAATTCATTGAAAACAAAAGAAAGAAAAGTCAATAGTACACTGCAGTAATTCCTAGACCACAAGCTAGAACTAGAGAGAACATTGATCAGACAAGAATTTGAACCAGAATTTAAGAACAAGACCCATTATATTAGTGGCTGGATTCCATAGGCTTCTAATATTTACTGCCACTAGCTCCAAACATTTCCCAGTTCTGAGGCAAATGAGAAAGGGGAGACTGCCATTGTCTTTTCTCAACTAGTCTACAAGATTGGTAAGCTATTTTTAAGGTTTACTACTGAACCAGTCTAAAAACTAACTGTACTACTGACATGACCAGAAAGAAAGCAAAACAAATTTTTAATACAAAATCCATGCTTATTTTATCCTGTATCCTCTCAGAGCTATTTATCAAAATACAAGATATGAATGTTTAAAAAGTCAAGTAGAACTAAAAGACTTATTACAAAAAAGTTACCCCTTCTCTACTCTTTCCTACTACCCAGTTATATTCTGTCCAGCCACTTCTGTGAAGGCAACCACTTTCAACTTTTAACTATTTTTGGGGGGTGGGGTGGGGGTGGTGTTAGCCTCCATTTTGTAATGAATTTGGGTACATTTCTATTTATTTATTTATAAATTTTAGACTTTTGTATTGAGTTTCTATTGTGGATGATGAGTACTTGGTGTTCTTAAACATTGATAACATTTAGTTGAAGCAGTAGAAATCTATATATTACCAGTACTATGTAAATATAATATTCTTTAATATGCTTCCTTTCTTATTAAAATAAACCAAGATATATGATGATAAATGATGTAGCCAGTGAACTTAAGCTCTATGGCTGTTTAAAAACCTTAGAATAGACTTGCTTGAATAAACAAATGTTAACAGAAAACATTCACAGAGTCCTGATGACTAAAATCAACCTATCTTAATTTTCTAAGCACTACTCTACTTTAAAAAAATAAGTCATTACCTGATGTTATGACTCATAAACACCATTTTCAAAAATTCTTTCATCAAGTTGAAATTCTTAATATCACTATGGATTGGGCTGGATTATTTCTCTTATTGCTTTTAGTTGTCGTCATATCTACATTCACATGATGCAAATTACTTTTCATTCAACCTGTGAGATCTCAATCTTAGCCGGAAAAGACTGAGCCAAAGAATTTCTGGTTAGTTTAACATTTGAAAATGCTATTTATGTTAAGAACTCAATTTCTGCTGCGCTCAGAGCCCAACTTCCGTAAATGGTCCATACCAAAGCAATGTTTTCACCCAACACCTAAGACACTCTCCAGAAGCTCTATGCATTTAGTTGAATTATAAATGAAGTTTAGGGACTTCCCTGGTGGTCCAGTGGATGAGAGTCCACCTGCCAATGCAGGGGACCCAGGTTTGTTCCCTGGTCCGGGAACTAGGAACCCACATGCCACTGGGCAACTAACCTCATGAGCCACAACTACTGAGCCCGCGCTCTAGAGTCCTCAAGCCACAACAAGAGAAGCCACCACAACAAGAAGCCCACTAGCTACAAGTGGAGCAAGCCTGCATGCAGCAACGAAGACCTAGTGTAGCCAAAAATAAACAAAAACAAAGCTTATTGTTGCTGACAGCCTTCTCGTAAGATTTAATATTTTATCTGTATAAATATATTGCTTTGATTTTAAAAATTAATTTAAAAAAACCAAAAGCAGAAAACTAGCAAATATTTAAGAATGTTCTTCATATCCACAGGGAAATATGGCTATATCCACCTTTTTGAAACATGTGGCCCTGTTGATACAGTTTTTGTTCTCCCTTTTCAACAAAAACATAGGTATTAGAAATATTTCATTTGTTTTTTCTGTTCTACTGTACCTGCATCGAAGTGTGTTCCACTCCTATCCTTTAGTTTCTGAAGTTCGGGCACCTTCCTCCGTGCTATGCTAAAATCGTAATTGTTAATGATCAAACAGTATCCCCGAGGTTTGCTTGTCATTCGGTAAACTGT
This sequence comes from Cervus elaphus, assembly GCF_910594005.1. Lineage (NCBI taxonomy): Eukaryota > Metazoa > Chordata > Mammalia > Artiodactyla > Cervidae > Cervus > Cervus elaphus. Next base: position 44,231,150 of record NC_057822.1, read on the forward strand.
GTCGGATGTCTGGAAAACAAAAATCCAACCCAGGAGCTGACTCTCTGGGTCAGCTCTGGTTAGGCGTCACCCAAGCCCACCTGGGATGCAAATGCACTTTCCATGGCCCCACCCCAACTTGGCACTGCTCCGCTAAGGATCTAGTCTCCATTCATTCCCCGGACAAAGGGTCCCCAGGCTTCTTCCACACAGTTTTGCGTGTAAAGTCAGTGTCCCAATATTTGGGCCTCCTGAGCATTGGTACTTAGATTAATAGTGTTGTTGTCATATTGTACTAGTATTATTTATTCTCATCTCTGCCCAAGGCACAGAGCATCTGTGGCAGGGACTAGCATTTATTATTCATTTGAGAGAGCTCAGTCAGGAGTTGCTGGACTGAGGACTACTGCCGTGCTGTCTTTAGGCGGCCCTTTGTGGCCTTGTGATTCCCTTGGCTCTCTGATCATCTCATCCATGCTCTGGGCCAACAGCTGAGGACCTATCCGTCACACGATGCAGCATGGTCCCAGGATTTTTAAAGCTGATGGCTTAACTTGGCTCTGAGGACCACAGCGACTGGAGGAGACAGATGGGTTATGCTGTGGGTTACAATATCCAGGTTCTAGTATTTGACAGTGACTCTGTGACCTCCTGATTTCCCCAGGGCTGTTTTAGTGCTGAGATATTTAGCATTTATTGGGAAATCCATGCAGCTCCTCAAGGTAGAAGAGAGAGCCCCAGACTAGGGGGCCAAATTCCTGGCTCAATAACCTCAAAACTTGGGACAAGTTATTGAACCTCTCTTGCCCCTGGTGTCATTAGCTGATGGGTGGGGACGACGTCAGCAGAGTGCTTTACTGTTTACAAAGTGCCACATGACTTTGGCTAATCCTTGATGCTCATACCAAGAGAGGTCTGGTAATTTGCCCAGGAGCCCACTAATGAATGGTCTCTCCTAAGCTTAATTTCAAGTTTTTCTCACTAGGCTTTTGGCTTGTAGCAATTCCTCTGCTTCCCTGGGAAGAGTGAATGGGCTGATGAGTAAGAAGGTGGTAAAGTGTTGAAGGTTACAGAAACAGAAGTGATACCAGGAAAGGCAATTCTTGGGCCTGCTCAATGGGAGGAGAACATAGAGATGACTGGATCGTGAATATTTGCTGCTTACGCCCAGTCACAAAGGAGAAACAGTTTTGAAATGCAAAGCTAAACGAAGGCTTTGCTTTTTCCAGTCCTGCTCATCTCTCCCCCCAACCCCACAAAGCCCCCTCCCATTTAGACTGAGGCAGCTGCTACAGGGATCAAGTTAGAGGCTCCCTACTCCTCTGTCCTCCAACCCTTCCAACATCTTTGGTTTTAAAATAGACATGTAACACATGGGAAACCAAAGAGATCACCTTTACCAAATTCCAAAGTCACATTTTAAACTTGTGCTTTTGTGGAATTTTTCTATAGTTCTCAACACTTTTCATTAAGTTTCTGTCCCTTATTAGTTTATTCCGGTGGGGGCGGGGGGGGGGGGGAGCTCAGGAACACAATAACTAGAATCTGCAGCACAAAAGCGGAAAGGAATGGGAATTTCCTGGTACCTGCACCTCACTGTCCTGTTCTCCTGGAGAGTCTGACACGGCCAGCATCTCAGAGGAGCCCTCCTCTGGAAGCGGTTGTGATGTATCTGGAATGAAATGTGGCACGGAAGATATTGGTTAGGAAAGAGGTGACAACATAAGGTCCCTTTTAAAATGTAAATTCACTGACTGCCTTGAACATAATATACTTGCAGTCCACAGAATAAGGGAAAATCTTACTACTGACTCACTCTGCCTGTATTTCAAACTTGCCAGCCTGAGGCTACAGGGTCTCTGCCTTTTGACAACTCCTTTTATATCTTCCATGTGCAGAGAAGGTGACTAATGGTCACTGCTATTAGGAGAGCAGGTCCATTAAGATGCAGATGTGGTAAAGGTTGCAGAGAGGACACAGTGAGGCTTGTAGTTTAGTCACTGTCCGACTCTTTACGACCCCATGGACTGTAGCCCACCAGTCTTCAGTCTATGGGATTTTCCAGGTAAGAATACTGGAGTGGGTTGCCATTTCCTTCTCCACGGGATCTTCCCAACCCAGACACTGAACCCACATCTCTTGCATCTCCTGCATTGGCAGGCAGCTTATTTACCACTAGAGCCACTGGGAAGTAAATTAACTAAATAGACCTTGAAAACATATCTGCAAGTATTACCATTTGAAAATTCATCTGGATCTCTTTCAAGGCTCATTCTTCTCTCTGAATTTTAAAAGAAACATACACATATTTGATTAGAAACAGTTGTGACATAGAAGCATCTGTCAATTTAAGACCACATTTTGCTGCTTCACAGCTCTCAGGTTACCTATACCTTTTCTTAATTCTTCATAATCAATGATTTTCTTCAGCAGGCTCTTGTTGACCTGCTCACAGATTCTTTTCAGGGTGTCCAAGTTTTCTTCCCCTAGGATGGTCCTCTTCTCCATCTCCACGAAAATATCAAGCAAAGTCTAGAGGGGGGAGAAGTCAAGTTAGAAAACAGGATGGAGTTTTACTGACTTTTAGATTATTATTTTTTTTATTTCCACTTTCTCCAAACTAGACACCCACCTAGCTTCCCAAGCTGATCCTCCTAAGAGGACATCCTGGTCTTATAAAGCCAATCAATAAACTATCAGGGAGGGAATTCATGTTTTCTGGCCCAAAAAGACAGAAATCAGACAGAGAAGAAGTCACCTCAGATGTCACCCAGTCCCCAGGCCCAACCATCTATGAACACTTCTCTGTGAAGACAGTGAAGAAGCCCCGGTACATGGCTGAGATGCGGCAGCCCAGTCCCCATGGCAACAGCCTTGGGAACTGCCTCACACCCTACATTACCTCTGGCACCCAATCACCTCCAGGCTGAGGGTCCTCAACAACACACACACACAGACACACACACACACATACAGCATTACATCGCAGCACAGACACACATATGTAGAGACACACCATACCCCCCCCCACACAAATACACACACATATAGCATTACATCACAGCACAGACACACATACATATAGACACACCATACCACACACACACACACACACACACACACACACACACACACACACAAGTTCCAGGTCCCAGGTTTTTCAGAGACTGCAGAAGTGGGGAAATGGTCTCAGGCCCACCACTGGCTCTCCTGGCTCTGCAGGCCCCCACGACTGACCTGGGCTCCCACAACCAGCCTTCTCTCTTTGTTCCTCACTCTGTCTAGTCCCTGATAATTAATGTGAGCAGCACCTTATATTATACAAAGGATCATATCTACAGCACTCGTTCCAGACAGCATTCTTCTCCCTTGGGTAAAGAGTGAGGATTCAGGTTGCTTTTACTGACAAGAGCGCTCTTTAGTCTCAGAAATCACCGCCAGGGCTACACCTCAGGTGACACAGCAGGTCTTACCATGTCATCATCCAGCTTACATTTGGCAATCTCCTGGCTCAAAAAAAACTTAAACTCCTTCAATTCCACTTTGTTCACATCTTCTGAAATCTGGAAAAGCAGGATCCTATAGTGGGAAACAGAAACACTTTAACTTTCTTAAATTATTTCCCATCTGATATATGGAGTCACGTGGACTTGATCCTCTGGCCTCCCTTTAAAATAAAACCAGCTAATGACATGATTTATGAGTTGAGTCCTTGGAAAGAGGCTGGTGTAGGGACACTGAAGACTCATGGCTCATGCTCAACTATCCCACTCTTAACGGAATTTAAATCCCCCAGGGGCTTCCCTGGTGGTTTAGTGGTTAAGAATCCACCTGCTCATGCAAAGGACACAGGTTCAATCTCTGGTCCAGGAATGGACCAGGTGCGGTCCCACATGCTGCAGGGTAACTAAGTCCGTGTGCCACAATTACTGAGCCCATAATGCTCTAGGGCCCAAGAGTTGCAACTACTAAAGCCCGCAAGCCCCAGATCCACCGTACCATGATGAAGAGTAGCCTCCGCTCTCTGCAACGAGAGAAAGCCTGCATGCAGCAATGAAGACCCAGCAGCACAAAAATAACTAAATAAATAATTTTTTAAATTTAATTAAAATTTTTAAAAGTTCCCCAATTTTAACTTTCAGTTAACATCAGTTGAGTGAGTTGTGTTTTTCCCTTGTCCTTCACTATAAGATCAAGATCTTGCTGCACAGAAAAAAAAAGAAAAAAGACTTTGATTTTGGATATTATTCTTTTCAAAAACAGATCAGTTTAGTCAATGTTCTCCTAGCCACTCCCTTCAATAGGAAGGCCAAACACCTCCTCCTGGAACACAGGCTTTTGTGAACTGAGCCTAATCTGCCTCTTCATCTCTGGCCACGCCTTACCACCATCTCCCCATTCCTCTCCGAACATACCCAGTTGCCCTGCCCCTCACCCTTTGATGCTGGGCCCCTCACACCCCCATTATCTTGTCCATCTGTAGACTGGATTAAGGTGGTCCTAACCCGATGGCTGGTGTCTTTAGAAGAAGAGGGAACTTTAGACACAGACTGAAAGGAGAGAATACAAGGTGAAGAGAGGCAGAGATTGGAGTGAGGCGTCTGAAAGAAGGACACCAAGGAGTGCCTGCAACTCCCTGAAGCCAGGAGAGGAGCATTAAATAGATTTTCCCTTAGAGCCTCCAAAAGGGAACCCGTCATGTTAACACCTCAATTTCAGGCCCATAGGCTCCAGAACAATTAGAAAAATAATTTCTCCACTGTGTTAAGCCTTTGGCAGGACAGACAGCCCAAGCCACTGCCGTTCTTCTGACAGCATCTGGAGTCATGGGGATTAAGCAGTCATTGGGTGTTGCAGACTGGCTCATGAAGTGAAATTGTGGAAGCTGTTTAACCTTTAGGATGATTGGTTATTACAGTGGGGGTTTCCATTGTATGGCCATGGATAGATTAGAAATGATTATCTTAAGACTCCTCTGGTGGTACAGTGGGTAAGAACCCATCTGCCAATGCAGGGGACGTGAGTTCTATCCCTGGTTGGGGAAGATTCCACTTGCTGTGGAGCAACTACGCATGCGCACTGAAGCAACCAGGGCCGAGTCCCGCAACAACTGAAGCCCGCGCGCCTAGAGCCTGCGCTCCGCAACGAGAGAAGCGGCCGCAATGAGAAGTCAGCGCGCTGCAACAAAGAGTAACCCCTACTCGCCACAACTAGAGAAAGCCCAGGTGCAGAACTGAAGACCCAGCACAACCATAAGTAAGTAAATAAATGAATCATTTTTTAAAAAATTATTATCTTATGCCATTAAAAAAAAAAACAACCAATCATTGTGGGGGTCCAGCCTGGCCACAACAGAATGACTGGCAGCACACACCTCACTGAAGAACTTGGTAACGCAAGCCTTTAAGTGTGTAATAAAAGCCTAAAACCCTGTGGAGAATTTCATAGACATCCACCAGTAGATGGGACGGGTTCTCGAGTGGGAAGCTGCAGTGCTTCATTTAATAATAAGCAAGGTTAAGTGCACGGTATGAACATCAGCAAAGCAGACGTCAAGATAACAGGCATGCAACAGAGAGGAGAGTTAGAATGCTTAAAGCATGGCTATTTGAATTTCAGTGGCTTCCCAGGTGGTGCTAGTGGTAAATGACCCGCCTGCCAATGCAGGAAACATAAGAGACACAGGTTCCATCCTTGCGTTGGGCAGATCCCCTGGAGGAGGAAATGACAACCCACTCCAGTATTCTTGCCTGGAGAATCCCCATGGACAGAGGAGCCTGGAGGGCTACAGTCCATAGGGTCACAAAGAGTCGGACACAACTGAAGCAGTTAGCACATGTACCTACTGGTAATGTTTCACTCTGTAAAGAAAATTTTACTTTATTAGTTTTAGTATTTTTTTTCTCTGAATTCTACATGAAGTCTCTACATTTCTTAACCTGGCCATGGTGAAACTTCTTGCCAGAGCCTCCAAAGTCACTCCACACAGACAACCTACATGCAACATCAGCCCTGCCCATAAAGATGTGTCCATTCAAACCCACCGCTCCCAGGTCCACACCGTGGAGGTTCTCCCCACCTGTAGGCAGAGATCTGGGCCCTGCCGGGTATGTGAAGCTCCCTCTTCATCTCCTCCTCGCTGGTGTCCAAGTAGTAACGCAGCAGATCCAGTCTATTCACTCGGAAAAGCAGCTCCTTCAAGAAGGACAGATTGCTTTCCTCCAAGATTCTCCTTTCTTGGAGCCTCTGGAATAGCATCCAGGCATCGTTGATGGGTTCCTGCTTCCTATATGGGATGTGGTCCCGGCTTAGGAACTTGAGGGCAGCCAGGTCGTCACTGCCCAGCTCTTCCCCAATTTTATAGAGACATCGAGTGAGATCCATGCTTTTCAAGTGTTAGGAGAATGTAGTTGTTACCTAGGTTAAAATACAATGTTATTTTCAGATGAGGAAGAAAACTACCACTTACTGGTTTGTTCCTTCATCAGTTCCTTCATCACATTGGCAGGTGGATTTGTTACCACTGAAACACCAGGGAAGCCCTATTTCCATGTACTTACTTGTTTGAGTGGGCGTCCCTGGTGGATCAGATGGTAAAGAGTCCACCTGCCATGCAGGAGACCTGGGTTTGACCCCTGGGTCAGGAAGATCCCCTGGAGAAGGGAACAGCTACCCACTCCAGTATTCTGGCCTGGAGAATTCCATGGACAGAGGAGCCTCGCAGGCTACAGTCCATGGGGTCTCCTAGAGTCAGACACAACCGAGTGACTAACACACACATTTGAGCAGGTAAGAAAAGGAGAGGGCAGTGTTTCAGGAGAGCACAGACAGCCTTCACACAGTAGCCCCGAATCTGGAGTTCTCCGCCTTGAGCCCCTTGAGTCACCGTGGATTTCTCCTTCACCTTCCCTGCTCTGATAGGCCTATATTCTAGGCACCAGGAGCCCTTGGAGCAGGGCTGGTGTCAGACACAGCACAGGAACAAGACTGGGACATAACTCCTCGAGGCGGGCCACATGGTCACTGTCAAAGCGAGGAATCTCACCAGCAGCTGAGTGTCTAGGCAGTGGGGCTGTGGGGTCGGACAGAACTTAGACCAGAACCCAGGGTGGGCCTGGCCCAGGCCTGCACAGTTCAGAGCCTCTTAGGGTGAGATTGTCCTCTGTAAACTGAGATCAAAAGAACAACCTCTCCTGCAGTGTTGTGAGTGTGAGAGAAAGGGAAAGTAAGAGTCGCTGAGACACGGCTGTCTCTTTGTCACCCCATGGACTGGAGCCCTCCAGGCTCCTCTGTCCAGGGGATTTCCCAGGCAAGAATACTGGAGCGGGTAGCCATTCCCTTCTCCAGGGGATCTTCCCAAACAAGGGATCAAACCCAAGTCTCCTGTACTGCAGGCAGCTTCTTTACCTTCTGAGCCACCAGGGAAGCCCCTCTGTGAGCATGTAACACCCTTAATGTTTGCAGAGTAACGAGCAACAGCTCATGAATGAAGGCATGTTCACCTAAAAGGAAGGAAGCACCTCGGCTGTGGGGCGGACACCACTGGCCCCACAGCAGGTGGTTACAAGTGTGCGTGGAATCTGAACACGTCTCTTCCCCTGCGAATCTTCCTGCTTCCTCCCTGGAAACTTCAGTTGGAAGCAGCAGTTTTCAACCTCTTCATAGCTGAAGAACTTTTCCTCGAAGGCCTACTCAAATGCTCCCTGACCTCAGGGCTACTGTCTGCGAACCTTGAACTAGAAAACCTTTAACCTCAGCTCCAGCACTTGCTTGTTCCCGCAGACTCTGTGCCCCTGGGCATTTTGCTTGACATCAGATAATCTTAACCTGTTTGGATCTCTTTCCTCCCTGAAACAAGGCTCCTGAATTTTTAAGCATTCACTGACATCCTTGGATGAAACCACGAATCCTGACTATCATTTGAGGGGTGATAGAGTCAACCAGGACCTGTGTATTTTGTACATCAGATGTTAAAATAGAAACATTAAGGTCAATTTTAGTATTTTTTTAAAGTGGCCCACAAAAAAATAACTTCTTTTAAAGTAGCCCAAAAGATTTTGAGGCTTTTTAGCTTTTCTTTTTAAAAACACCTCCAACCTCCCAATGCTGATTATAGAACAGTGGGGTTTTTTGAGGGGGAAGGGTAAAAATTGAAAATACAATAAATTATAACATGGTCACAGTTGTCATTATCATACATCACATACACATAAAGATACATTTATAGAAAAAACAAAGATGGGTTTTTTTTTACCCATTTAATAATTAGAATGAACATTTACCCTTACGATAAACATTCTTCTTTGGCATATTTTTAATATTTCTTGAATTCCAGCATGTGAAAATAAAATTGATTTTAAGCAACTTTCTGTTTCTTTACTGTTAAAATAATATTGCATTGAGGGACTTTTCCCCTCAATATCCTGGGCATATCTCTGATTATTTCCTTTTTTAGAATTGGAATCATGGCAAAACTTTTTTTCACCCTTTTGGTCTAAAGCTGGCGTTACTGTTTAGACAAAAGTGTTTTCTTGATTAGCGAACTGTAGGGACAGTGTCTTGGGAAGATGCATTTTGTTTTGTATTGGATTCACAAAGACTGCAGAGCCTAGATCATTCACTGCAAAAGCAATCAATTATCATAAAAATATTTTGATATCTTAAATATTTGGCCAGCACCTAAAAAGCATATGTTCAAAGTTCAACAAACAAAACTACTGGACATTCCAGGGAACAGACTAGTGAGTTCATTCCTTAAATCACACTCTGTAGGAACACACATGTGCTCTCCAGGGTTTGTACATATCACAACAGCATGATATGTAAGCTTGAACAACTAGAAACATCCCCAAAGTCCTCCAATAAAAGAGTGGCTAAATCAACTACATATTGTCATACACAGAAAGCTGTGCGGCACTTGAGAAGATGTCCTCCACCTTCTGAAAGTAAAATGCATGGACATTCAAGATGTGTTATGTCAGTGAAGATAGTAAGTTGCAACATAACCAAGAATCACAGAGCTACTTTTCAGAAACACTCAAACAATACAATTAGATTTTCAAAGATTATAGACATACTTATAAAAGCAGAAAAAAAAAAAAAGATACAGAAATTCTGGAAAGTGACATACCAAATTCATAAAGTGCCTAGTTTTTGTCTTCACGGATCTTTGAAGAGAATACGTTGGTTGTCTGAGAGGAGAGGAACTAGAGGTCTGGGGGTGGCGGAGGCCCGGGGGGCAGACAGGAAGAGACTTGCTTTACATTCTACATCCTTTGCACGGTGTGAATCTTTACCATTTGCGTGTACTACTTATGCTAAATGTACATGAACTTAAAAGCTCTATATAAAGTCCTATTTTTATTCCAGTATATGAATCTGGAAAGGATCTGAACTGGGTCAGCTCTGCTTAGTACCATTAAGCCCAGTGTCCTTAGATCTTTTAACCAGTTCTAACCATTGCTAAAGTATCATTTTACAGAATAAAATCAACCAAAGAATCAAATGAAAGCAGAATCGCCTTTTTTTCCCCTCTGCAGTTATTTTCTGATATTATAACAATTATTTTCTGATATGATTTTCTAACTGTGATAACAATGCTTTCTGTATTCACTTTAGAAAATACAGGAAAGATAAAAAGAGAATAAAAATCACCTATAATTCTATCATCCAAAGTTAAAAGCCTTAATCAAAACATTCCAGACATAAATTGTACCAATGTTTTCAGTCCCCCAAGGCAATAGAAATAAAAACAAAGATTAACAAATGGGACCTAATCAAGCTTACAAACTTTCGTACAGCAAAGGAAGCCCAAACAAAATGAAAAGACAATCTACAGAATAGGAGAAAATATTTACCAATGATATAACTGACAAGGGCTTAATTTCCAAAATATACAAACAGTTCATACAGCTCAACAACAACAACAACAAAAACCCAACTCTAAAATGGGCAGAAGACCCAGAGAGACATTTCTCCAAAGGAGAAATATAAATGGCCAATAGGCACATGAAAAGATGCTCAACATCGTTAATTATTAGAGAAAATGCAAATCAAAACCACAATGAGGTACCCCTTTCACCAGCCAGAACAGCCATCACTAAAAACTCTATAAACAACAAATGCTGGAGAGGATGTAGAGAAAAGAGAACCTTCCTACACTGTTGGTGAGAATGTAAGTTGCTGCTGCTGCTAAGTTGTTTCAGTCGTGACCGACTCTGTGCGACCCCATAGACGGCAGCCCACCAGGCTCTGCCATCCATAGGATTCTCCAGGCAAGAACACTGGAGTGGGTTGCCATTTCCTTCTCCAATGCGTGAAAGTGAAAAGTGAAAGTGAAGTCGCTCAGTCGTGTCTGATTCTTTGCAGCCCCGTGGACTGCAGCCTACCAGGCTCTTCCATCCATGGGATTTTCCAGTCAAGAGTACTGGAGTGGGGTGCCATTGCCTTCTCCGAATTTAAGTTGGTACAGCCACTATGGAAAATAGTACGGAAGTTCCTCAGGAAACTAATAGAATTACCATATAATCTAGCAATCCCACTCCTGGGCATATATCCAGACAAAAACCTCTAATCCGAAAGGATACATTCACTCCTACCAGCACTAATCACAATAGCCAACACATGGAAGCAACCTAAGTGTCCATCAACAGATGAATGAACAAAGAAGACCTGGTATATATATACACAATGAAATATCACTCAGCCATAAAAAATAATAAAATAATGTAATTTGCAACAATCAGACATTGTCATACTAAGTGAAGTAAATCAGGAAGAGAATGATGAATACGATATGATATCACTTATCTATGGACTCTAAAATAGGACAACTGAAACCTATCTATGAAATAGACTTGTGGTTGCCGAGGGAGAGGGGGTGGGGCAGGGATGACGTGGGAGGGTGCGGTTAATAGATACAAGCTCCTATAAATGCAATGGATAAACAAGGTCCGGCTAACAGCACTGAGAACTATATTCAGTATCCTGTGATAAACCATAATGGAAAAGAATACTGAAAACAATAATGTACATGTACATGTGTGTGTGGCCGGGGGCGGGGGCACATGCACATGTGCGTGTGACTGACTCATTTGGCTGTGCAGCAGAAATTAACACAATATTGAAAATCAACTATTTCAATTTAAAAAAAAAAACTTAAAAAACAAAAGATAGGACTTCCCTGGCACTTCAGTAGATAAGAATCTGGCTGCCAATGCAGAGGACACAGGTTCCATCCCTGGTCCAGGAAGACTCCACATGCCTCAAAGCAACTGAACCTGGGCACCACCACTACTAGCCCGCATACCTAGAGCCCATGCCCTGCAATAGCAGTGAGAAGCCAGGGCGCGGCAACTAGAGAGCGGCCCCCACCCACCACAACTAGAGGAAGCCCAAGGCAGCAGTGAAGACCCAGCAGACCAAACGTAAACAAATAAATAAAAAAAAACAAAGATAACTACCTAATAATATTTTCCTGTCTTTCCTACCAAATATTTTATATCCTGTTTATATATTTTCCCTCCTATTTGAACACACTGTATTTCTGAGGTGTAAGTGTATTTTTCCATGGATAATATTATAAGTACAACTTGATGTCTTTTTTTTCTACAACATGGATTTGAAAATCTGTAAGTTATCTAATCATACAAATGGGCAATAATTTATCTAACCAGTCTCTGATGACATTTTTTGTTGTTGTTCAGTTGCTTAGTCGTGTCCGGCTCTTTGCGACCCCATGGACTGCAGCATGCCAGGCTTCCCTGTCCTTCACATCTCCTGGAACTTGCTCAAACTCATGTCCATTGAGTCAGTGATGACATTTAGGATGATCTTACAATGCAAATCTTCAATGCAACTCTGATTATTTTATTAGAATAATTTCTTAGAAATAGCATTATTGAGATGAAAGACATAAAGCTTTTTAAGGCTTTTGTTACATGTTCAATAGCATTTTCTGACACATAAAAAAATTCCAATCCAAAGCCAGAATGACATGAGTTTGAATATAACATGATTGGCTCCTGTCCTCTATAACCAGGTCATTTCATTTTCTTTGCAATAGCCTGGCAGTGCTTTCTAAGTGATTTTTACATCACATTAAAATGGGCACTTAGTAGGGAGAGTACTGGCAAGGCTTCTTTCCTGACCCAGGTTTTCCAATATTATACCCAGGTATAACATTGTCTTTGCTTAGGTCACCCATCTCTCTGCTTGTAGTACCTGGGAAGCACTGTTACCTGCTCTAGATTTTATACTGTTAACCACGGGCCACCTCTAGACTCTGGCTCTATAGGAAGAGGAACTAAAAGGCACTTCTTTTTTTCTGGGACCTGGATTTACTGCACGAGCTCATAAGCCAGAAACTTTATTAGAGTAATATTTTAAAAAGAATATTCATTGCTCTATTTTTCTCATCCTAAAGTAGTAAAAGTAACACTTGTTCCTTAGAGAACTTTTAGAAGAAAAAAACCACTTGGAAAAATTTAGAAGTAATTTTGGGGTCACATTTGTGAGTTTTTTTCCAATTTTATTCACATATATGCATATATAATGTATTAGATGCATATACATATGTAGAATATATCAATTTGAGTATATTGATTTATATTGCATGCAAGATGGAGGAGAGGGGTGGGAATGGAAAGGCCTTCAGAAGTTTCCTTTTGCTTTCAATTATACAATATCAAAGTAATAAGCCCACATACATGTATTTGTATTATATGATATGTAACTATATCTATTATTTTTATAATGTGTGCCCCAAAGTATTTTTATATAGCCAAACATTTGTATAATGATATATAAATGTTTATAACTTATAACCATATAAACATAAAAATATTTTTCTTGTCTCATTTACTGTAATCCTCTCTAGAAATTGCTATTATCATCTTCACTTTATTACCATGAAAAATCAGTTTAGAAATAAACTAGTAAGAGGTATCAGGCCCAGATTTCAGGATATCAAGAGACTCAGTGACAGACCCTGCAAAAATTTAGATTTTATTCTAATTGCAGTTGGAAGCCAGTGAAGAAATTTAATAAAGACACATAATCAAAATATTTTTAAAGATTTCAAATTAAAATTTTAAAAGACTGAGTGAAAGTCATGCAGTCATGTCCAACTCTTTATGACCCCATGGACTATACAGTCTTTGGAATTCTTAAAGAAACCCCCAAAAGAAACAACAAACAAAAATTCTTAACAAATCCACTAAAGCAGAGAGAAGGTCAGAACCTTACAACCAAGCTGATATGTGCTGGAGCCTGGATTTAAACCTCAGCACCTCATCCCAGAGTCCCAAATTAGCACTGCCTGTTCCACCACAATTAATTGCAAATAAATCTCATCTAATCACAAACAATCCTTCTAATGACCTGCTAGCAGTATCTTAGCTCTCTCACAGTCTTATGGAAAACTACCTCAAAGCTGGAGAAAATAAACCCAAAATTTGCATTCCTCTTCTGAGACAAAAATCTGTGTCTCATTCAAAGCTCAAGAGTACTGGAAAGTTAATCTCAGGCCTGAAAGCCCTAGGTAATAGGATGGCCATTCCCTCCAGTCCGAGAGGATCACTCCAAATTGGGGTTCCCATTCCGAATTGGGGTTCCCCCAGAACCCACCAGAGATCCACACAAGCACTGTTCACTGCAGGGCCCCAGCGAGTGCTATCACACAGCCAAGGAAAGATATCCACATTCCAACCAAATTTAGAACCTACCAAACTGAACAAATGTATAACTTCACCTGTAAATGCTTAATCTCACATTTCCAAACCAATGTTGGAATGAAATTCATAATTCCACCTATGAATGCTTAACTCCACAAGTACAGATTATCAATCTGTTGCCATTATATTATTCCCTGTTCTTTACCCTTTTAATCCCCACACCCCCACCCCACAAAGATAAATAAATAAATAATTGAGTACTTAGCCCGGTGTGTGTGTTTCTGTGTGTGTCTGTCTAGGTGTGTGTGTGTTTATGGTGGTGGTCTGTGGGTCGGCAGGCCGGTAGCTACAGCAGCAAAGTCAGTTGAGATTTGAATTTTGGTTTCTGTTCTTTGATAAGTCTGGCTGGCATAAGGGTGAGGCTTCTATAAAGATGAGTATACCTGAAGTATTCCCCCTCTAAAACCCAGGAATGCATCATCTACTGAAGCTGGAGGGGAACGGACATCTGGGATCTCTGAACCCTCACCATGGCCTTCAGAGGCACGGCTAACTCTCGAAGTTTCTCCATCTACACTCAAATACAAGGATTACCCTATGGGTCCTGAGCCTGCCAGATCCCATTCTCAGTAGCCTAGAGAGTTCTAGAATCAAAGGCCTTCCTCTCCAAAGTCCCATCAGATCTTACCAGAGGCGGATCCTGGAACCTTCACAGCAGCAGCCACTTCACGGGCCTCTTCTCCCAGTACATCTAAGACAGGAATTAGAGTCAAATGAAGAACCAACAGCGTAGCTCGCTTACTTCCTGTTTTCAAAACTCCTGAGTCACTCATAGGCTGAGTGAGGCAGGCCAGCCTCCGGGCGGCAACCCCATCTCCATCTCCAAGAAGGAGCCCGGGGAATAAATAGGAGGTAGGTGCTGGGTGGGGACCCTGGACATCTGAGACTTTCCTCTGGCCATGTGACTTTGGGCGGGTCATTTTCTCTACCACATTCCAAACGGAAAAAATTTGAACTTAATGATAGCTAAGAACCCTTTCTTTTCCTTTTCAGAAATATACAGATTTTTATGGGTTCATTAAGACTTCAGGGGTTTCCTACGGTAATACTCATTGAGCACTCCTGTGCGGTCTTGAGCTCTGGAAACTATGGGGCCCTCACTATGGTTCAGAGGGTCTACTGACCCCCACAGAAACTCTCATGGTTTCCCCCATCTACATTCACATACAAGATCACCTCCATGACCCCAAGACCACCAGATCTCACCCTCAGCAGTCTAGGTCTAGAAAACTCTAGAATCATAGTGTTTCCTCCCAAAAGGCCCAGCCAAACTCACCAAAGGAAAATAAAATCCCAGGGCCTTCACCATGGACTGGGACCTGGAGATAAAACAGAGAACAAAACTCACTTTAGCCCTGCCTTTTGACTCTCATCAGTTGTTTTCTGATGATTAAATTAGAGAAAGAAAACAAAAACAAAAACAAAAAACCTCTCTTCTTTGAAACTACCTGTTCTCTTTCCCCAAATGGAGTATTAGCTTTCAGAGGGCAATGTTCACAGCCAAGACGATTAAAGAGATAGCTGAAAATGCCCCTCCACTTGCAGAGAGCTAGGTAAGGGTGCTGTGTTCCTTTCGTGCCCTTAACTTCCCTTGACTCTGCCCTGAGAACTCCGAGTGAGAAGGCAGCCACAGAATGAAAACCTGTTAGTGGCTAAATCCTAGCCCAGGAAGTGCCCCCTTGCTCTTTTCTTGTGGCCTCCTGAATATCCACCCAATATCTGTCCTGCTGTTTTATGGGGGGTTCCTGTCCTAGGCTGTGACCTTCACAAAGGCAGGGACCACATCTTTCCTGTCCATGTTCCCAGGTTGTGCCACAGGAGTAGAAATACCTCGAATATACAAAGGTCTCCTGCAAATCAACAAGGTAAAGAAACCCTGAAGAAAGACAGCGGATCTGATTACAGAATTCCTTGACAGAGATACTCAGATGGCCAAAGTGTGCAAATGATACTCAAACTCATGACTAAGCTGGGAAATACAAAGTAGGTATGAGCTACCTACTTTGTACCTATGAGAATGGCAAAGGTATGCAAGCTGGATCCAGCTAAGTTCTTGGTGGGCCAGTTCTTCTATAGTCCTTATATAAGTTGTAGAGACTGTCAGTCATGGAATATTAAGCAGTGGTTACAAAGCGGGACCAGACAAAACACACAGAACTTAGAGTACAGAGTGCTTACTTGCAAAAAATAAAATAAAAAGTCAAAAACAGAACAAGTAAAATACAATATGGATAATACTAATATGTAACATGTAATAATAATTGCTAACACTTACTGGGTACAGAGCAACACCAGTCACTAAGTGGCTAAAGCTGTTATTATCAAGTAAATCCTCACAGCGACCTGTTGAGGGAGTGTTAATCCCACTAATGATGAGGAAACAGAGGTACAGAGAAATTACTTTCTTGCTCTGGTCACACAGTTTAAGACATAGTGTACACACACGAAGCAATGGTACATTTCACAAAGATACAGAACAATTAAGGATATGTATCATAAGATGTGGAGGGTTGTCTTTGGGAGCCGGGCTTCCCAGGTGGCTTAGTGGGAAAGAATCCAAATGTCAACGCAGGAGACGCAGGTTCAATCCCTGGATTGGGAAGATCCCCTGGAGGTGGGAGTGGCAACCCATTCCAATATGCTTGCCTGGAAAATCCCATGGACAGAGGAGCCCGGTGGGTACAGTTTCTAGGGTTGCAAAGAGTTGGACATGACTGATCGACTAGCAAACACGCATAGTTTGGGAGCCAGCGAGGAGGGTAGGAGACAGGTTGGGAGTGGGGAGATCCAAGAAAATGGGTAAAGCGAGGCAGGGTGGCGGGGGGGGGGCCCTTGGGTCCCCAAGACCAACGGCTTATAGGGAATCGGGACCTGATTGAGTGATCAGCTCAACCCTCTGCCCCAGGACAAGTGATAAAGAAAATAAACAGAAGAAGGTAAATAAAGTCTTGTGGAAATCTAAAGTAAACCAGCAGGAGACAGGCAGCGGAGGAACTGGAGAGTCCTCAGATTAAAGAGAAGCAAAGCCAGGGGCTGTGGTTCAGAAAGGAACCCACTCAAAACCTGGCACCCTGGCAGGACTCGGAGGTAACATCCCCCGGGAAGTCCTCGAGTGAGAAAGGCGGCATCCAGAAGCCAGCTGGGCACCAGGAACTCACCTACTCCGCACGGTCCTGGCAGCATCCCAGCCACCAAACTCCCAACGACAAGACCCCGCACTGCCTAGCTTCACACGTTGGGTTACTGAGGCCGGTTCTTATAACCCCGCTGGAGAAAAAGCCCTGGAAATGAGGCAAGCGGGAGGGGGAGACAGGAGGTGGGGTTGGAAACGCCTCCAGGAAGAAGTTTACTTTTACTTTCGATGCCTCCCCTAGGCTTGTCTGCCTGTCCCTTGAAGACTCACTTCCTGGTTCTCTCCTCTCTACGTTCAGAATTTGCTACCAAATTCTGCAGAGCTTTAAAAAAAATCTTGAGATAAAAGAAAGAGAACCTGTGAAACCATTGCCTTCCGGCAGAAGGGCAAACTCTGGTCTTCAGGAAGAGAGAAAGAAAATTCCTGAACAGAGAGAACTAGAAAATAAACTTGATTTCGAAAGCTGGAAAACCGAGGTGGCTCACTTGAACAGAAAATATTTCCTATTTAAAGGAACCGATGCCCAATTTCCCTACATTCAGAGGTGACCACAGACAATGTGTCAACATGCAAAGTAAAAACCAGGAAGCTGGACCTGTTTTATTAAAAAGCATTTTTACTCACTACATTTAGTGTTTATCAGCTCTCTAACTTTTAAAGACAGACTTGAGACTGCCTGTGGCCAGTAAAACGTCATTCTCCCTTGAAAGGGGTCTGCGGAGAAAAATGCTTCCTCTGTTCTGTGGCCTGAATCGTAGCACTGCACCCGTGGACAAGCTCCCCAGATCATCTGGCAAGAGCTCTTCCTGGGTCCAAACAGATTTCTAGCTGAGTTGTGGGGAAATTCAGCACCAAAAGGGGGTGGGGTCCTGCCCAGCCCTAAGCGGGGGTAAGTATCGTTGTCCAGTGCCGAGCCCCCGGAGGGGTAGGGGGTGTTGGGGGGAGGGGACAGTGATGTGAAGACCTCTCCTCTGGCAGTCTGAACCTCCCCAGCTTTTCTTCATCCTCCACCCTCTCCCCACCCTCTGCCTCTGTGTCCTGTTTGAATTTTTTAAAGAGTTTTCTGCCTTTTTGTCTTCACATCTTGTAGATTTTAAAACTACAACACCAACAATAATGCAATACCTGTACGTTGTACCTTTCCATCAATTATCTCTCATTCTCCCAACAATATAGAGGATCCCCCACGTCATGGAGGAGGAAACAGAGGCTCAAATGAATATACAAATTCGAACTCAGTCCAGCTGGATCCAAAACAAGGATTTTTTCCACCATACCACACTGTTCCCTTCCCCAAAGCTTAGGATTTGAAATGAACCGTGTGAATGGAAGAATGCTAAATTTAAATTAACATGATGACCTATCGCAGAGGTCAGAAGGTCACCTGAGGAAAAGGAGTCAGCCTACAGGCACCAGCTAACATTATAAAGGTTTTGCGTGTGCCTCTTGTATAACCACACGAACTGGTTCATTTCACCTTCTGAGTATTCGCAGAAGTGGATGCTATTTCTGCTCTCATTTGAGCAAGGAAGCTGAGGTTTGGAGAGGTGAAAGACTTAGACAAGTATCTTCGGCTAGTGAGTGGCAGGATGAGGTTTGTGTGTCTCTAAAACCCTGAGAGGTTAATCAGTGTCTAAACATTAGTACACACCCATGGTTCTCAACTTGATTGATCTGACGGTTAACTGAGTAGGTTTCTAAATTGCCAGTCTTCAGGCCCCAGCTCTGAAATTCCTATCTGAGCAGAATTACAGGAGGTAAAACAGATTGAGCACTTAAAGGAATGCCTGGACCTCCCGCAGTTTTCAGTAAATAATCAGTACCGCTGTTACATAAGCTCACATCTGTACAATGGATACAAATTACCAGACATATAGTGCAGTTGAGGAAACAAAGTTCAGTGTCAATCAACTGACAAACTTCAAGGCCAGCACATGACCCAAAGATTGTCGCACTTGGGCATTTACACCCATCCCCCAATCCCTTGGAAAAAGTGGATGAGCCACTGCAGGCATCTACGGAGCCATACTGAAGATGAGTTGGGGAGGTTCAGGGCTTCAGCCTGTCATTTGTAAGGCACTGATCCTATGCTCTCTTAGTCTTAAATCTGTTTTTAAAAGGAAAACCTATAAGGACCTCCCTTGCAGTCCCGTGGATGACTTCCTGCTTCGAATGTAGGAGGCACAGGTTTGATCCATGTCAGAGAACTGAGATCTCACATGCCTTGGAACATGGTCAGAAAAACTAAAATAAAATATTTTTTTAATAAATCAAAGAAGACAAATAATTAACAAGTAAATTGTAACCCTCAAGTTGGTTAAATTCCTTTTGTGATCTTCTAGGATCAGTATTAATTTACTTGATCTAACCAGGTTCTTAAAACTCAACATTCAGAAAACTAAGATCATAGTGGCTGTACTAGTTTGCATTCCCACCAGCAGTGTAAGAGGGTTCCCTTTTCTCCACACCCTCTCCAGCATTTATTGTTTGTAGACTTTTTGATAGCAGCCATTCTGACTGGCGTGTAATGGTACCTCATTGTGGTTTTGATTTGCATTTCTCTGATAACAAGTGATGTTGAGCATCTTTTCATGTGTTTGTTAGCCATCTGTATGTCTTCTTTGGAGAAATGTCTGTTTAGTTCTTTGGCCCATTTTTTGATTGGGTCATTTATTTTTCTGGAATTGAGCTGCAGGAGTTGCTTGTATATTTTTGAGATTAATCCTTTGTTTCTTCATTGCTATTATTTTCTCCCATTCTGAAGGCTGTCTTTTCACCTTGCTTATAGTTTCCTTTGTTATGCAAAAGCTTTTAAGTTTCATTAGGTCCCATTTATTTATTTTTGCTTTTATTTCCAATATTCTGGGAGGTGGGTCATAGAGGATCTTGCTGTGATTTATGCAGAGAGTGTTTTGCCTATGTTCTCCTCTAGGAGTTTTATAGTTTCTGGTCTTACACTTAGATCTTTAATCCATTTTGAGTTTATTTTTGTGTATGGTGTTAGAAAGTGTTCTAGTTTCATTCTTTTACAAGTGGTTGACCAGTTTTCCCAGCACCACTTGTTGAAGAGGTTGGAGATTCCTTAAAAAACTGGAAATAGAGCTGCCATATGACCCAGCAATCCCACTCCTGGGCATACACACCAAGGAAACCAGAACTGAAAGAGACACGTGTACCCCAATGTTCATCATAGCACTGTTTATAATAGCTAGGATATGGAAGCAACCTAGATGCCCATCAGCAGACGAATGGATGAGAAAGCTGTGGTACATATATACCATGCAATATTACTCAGCCATTAAAAAGAATACATTTGAATCAGTTCTAATGAGATGGATGAAACTGGAGCCCACTATACAGAGTGAAGTAAACCAGAAAGATAAACACCAATACAGTATACTAACGCATATATATATGGAATTTAGAAAGATGTAAGACAGAAAAAGAGACACAGATGTATAGAACAGACTTTTGGACTCTATGGAAGAAGGCGAGGGTGGGATGATCTGAGAGAACAGCATCGAAACATGTATATTATCGAGTGTGAAACAGATCGCCAGCCCAGGTTGGATGCATGAGACAAGTGCTCGGGGCTGGTGCACTGGGATGACCCAGAGGGATGGGATGGGGAGGGAGGTGGGAGGGGGGTTCAGGATGGGGAACATATGTAAATCCATGGCTGATTAATGTTAATGTATGGCAAAAACCACTACAATATTGTGAAGTAATTAGCCTCCAACTAATAAAAATAAATGAAAAAAAAAATAATAAATAAATTAAAAAAAAAAAAAAAGAAAACAAAGATCATGGCATCCGGTCCCATCACTTCATGGGAAATTGATGGGGAAACAGTGAGGGACTTTATTTTGGGGGGCTCCAAAATCACTGCAGATGGTGACTGAAGCCATGAAATTGAAAGACACTTACTCCTTGAAAGAAAAGGTATGACCAACCTAGACAGCATATTAAAAACCAGAGACATTACTTTGCCAACAAAGGTCCTTCTAGTCAAAGCTATGGTTTTTCCAGTGGTCATGTATGGATGTGAGAGCTGGACTGTAGAGAAACCTGAGTGATGAAGAATTGATGCTTTTGAACTGTGGTGTTGGAGAAGACTCTTAAGAATCCCTTGGACTGCAAGGAGATCCAACCAGTCCATCCTAAAGGAAATCAGTCCTGGGTGTTCATTGGAAGGACTGATGCTGAAGCCGAAACTCCAATACTTTGGCCACCTGATGTGAAGAACTGACTCAATGGAAAAGACCCCGATGCTAGGAAAGATTGAAGGCAGGAGAAGGGGACAACAGAGGATGAGATGGTTGGATGGCATCATCGACTTGATGGACATGAGTTTGAGTAAGCTCCAAGAGTTGGTGATGGACAGGGAAGCCTGGTGTGCTGCAGCCCATGGGGTCACAAAGAGTCGGACACGACTGAGGGACTGAGGGACTAAACTGAACTGAACCAGTTTTCTTGTCTCCACGTTGAGCTATGTGTCTGCGTGATTTTTACACCAAAATAAGCAGTGTACTTGGTTGCTATTCCTGGGGAAGCTGGAAAGCCTGGATGTGTTGTGGTTCGGCATGACATGGGGGAGCTGGTCCCTGACCAGTATGGGCAGAGGACAGCCTCGTTAAACGCCGAGAGGTTTCCACTTTCCTCAGTCACAGCTCCCATTGACCGCCTGCTCCAGAGACTCCTGGCTACTAACCAGCAAAAAACAGATTTGAATCTGAAAGTTTCTGTAAGAAAGCTGGGAATGACTAACCCTCCTGTCCATAACTGCAGTACACTGATCTGGGCTAACCTCAGGACATTAGTCAAGGAAAAATACTGACAGTGAAACAAAAATCCCCTGAACAAGCATGTTCTGTGGTCGGTTACTTCTCTATTGAGTTATGTACAACTGATCCACAGGCCAGGTAATCTGCTGTGTGGATTCGACAGGGCCCCTCCTGCCCCTTCCTCAACTTGGCCTTGGCTCTGGCTCTAGACTCTTGAAGAGAGTGGTGGGGGAAGAAAAGATTGCATTCCAATCCATCTGTTTCATCTCCTCCAGGCCGTGCAGGGAGAGAATCAGCCAATTCTCTAATAAAAGTTTTTAATGGCTGGGGTTTTATTAATAAGTTTTCGATTTTTGTTTTGGTACTGAGATGACTAGACAGTCATGAGCAGGTAGAAGAGTTTACATCAACTCACCCTGAAGTGTCTATTGAAATTTACTGGGTGATGGTACTTGCCCCCTCTACTTCCACGAAAGTAACCACTGCAAACCGGAACCCATCCCACTGATCTAGAAAGGCAGAAATTGAAGTAATTATTGGGCTGCAATGCCAATATTCATGTCGCCAACCTAGCTTTTTAAATATTTTCTTGAAGATATGAGCACAATCAAGGTGAAAGTCCTTCAAGTTCCTGCTTCACTCTATGCCCATACCCAGGAACCATTTCTTTGGAACCATTCTTTTGGTATCTCTTGTTATTGTCCAGTCGCTCAATCATGTCCGACTCTTTGTGACCCCATGGACTGCAGCACGCCAGGCTTCCCTGTCCTTCACCTTCTCCCAGAGTTTGCTCAGTCTCTTGTCCATTGAGTCGGTGATGCTATCCAACCATCTCATCCTTTGTTGTCCCCTTCTCCTCCTGCCTTCAATCTTTCCTGGCATCAGGGTTTTTTCCAATGAGTTGGCTCTTCCCATCAGATGGTCAAAGTACTGGAACTTCAGCTTTAGTCCTTCCAATGAATATTCAGGACTGATTTCCTTTAGGTTTGACTGGTTTGGTCTTTTTGCTGTCCAAGGGACTCTTAAGAGTCTTCTCCAGCACCACAGTTCGAAAGCATCGATTTTTCAGCATGCAGCCTTCTTTATGGTCCAACTCTCACACCTGTACATGGCTACTAGAAAAGCCATAGCTTTGACTATATGAACCTTTGTCAGCAATGTGATGTCTCTACTTTTTAACATACTGTCTAGGTCTGTCATCGCTTTTCTTCCAAGGAGCAAGGGTCTTTTAAATTCATAGCTGCAGGGTGTCTCATACCCTAAGAACAAATGTCAAGAGCCATTAAAATTTTTTTATTAAGATAAGAGAGACATAACATAAAATTTACCATTCCAACCATATTCAACTGTACAGTTTAGTGGCATTAAGTACTTTCAAATGGTTGTGCTACCATCCTTACTATCTGAGAGCCACTGTTTTTTAAATTAAAGTATAATTGGCTTACAGTGCTGTGTCAGTTTCTGGTGTATAGCAAAGTAACTCATATATATGTGTGTATATATATCTCTCTCCTTTCATGTTCTTTTCCATTATGCTTTGTCACAGGATATTGAATATATTTCCCTGTGCTATACAGTAGGGCCTTGTTGTTTATCTGTTTTATATATAGTAGTTTGTAGCATGAGGCAGTTTTAAAGTGTTTGCCCTACTTTATCTCATTTATCTCATTGGCAAACACATTTTTTTAGTCTAAGGCAAGCACAGCAGGTGTTATGAAGACATTTAGGACAGCAAAGTTAAGAAAGGTGAAGTGACTGAGCTAGGACTACCCAGCTACTGTATCTGAATGCAGCACTAGTAACTCCTTCTTTTAAAAAACATCAAAAGATGGGAGGATTACTGTTTCCTCCCATCAGATAATCTTTCCCTTTTAAAAGAAGTCACTCCTCACTTTCTGCAAGGGAAATTCTTTTTTTTTTTCCCCCTCAGTGCAAAAAAGATTTCAAGAATGTCCATGGTAGTAACAGTTACACACTTTCATTTTAAAAGTTTGGCAATGACTTTTTTCCTCAAAGCTATTTGCAAAAATAATTACAATATACCCATTCTCAGTAGGACAGCCAGTGTGCAGACACAGATAAGCCCAGGTGAGACAGCCACGCGGGCGAAGTGTGTATTTGGTGTCTTCCCTGGATAGGATATTGTCTCTTCCTCAAGAAGTGTCCTCAAAGGCTCACTTGGATTCCTACATTATCCAGTTCTCAACAGACCTTGAAACAAGATGATATATTAGGAGGGTTAACACAGTTTCTTCTTTACCTTTCTCCTGACATTCTATACAAAAGGAAAAGCAAACATGTATTTGCACTGACTTTAATTTTTGCACAAATGATTTGTATCTTTGTATACACATTTGTGTGTGTGTGTCCTATAATTTTTCGTCTAACTTTATCATACAGCTATTTCTGCATCAGTAACTTATGAACTGCCTCTGTCTATTGTTACTCAGGGCCTCTAAGCTAGAGTTTAACACTGCCTGGGGCACAGTGCATTTTACACAGTGTTTCTGCAAACACGCCGGGATTTCTCAGGAGAAGAATTTGAAGAGAAAAATGGCATGTTGAACCTGAGCTTGACCCCAAGAGCCAGATTATTTGATTCACCCAACAGGCAGGGACACTTAGCTAGTGAGAAAAAGGCCAGATTTTAGGAATGGGTCTCCTGCCACGGGGGTTAAGCATGTTATAAACTCTCCAAATCAGACTTTATTTTTTTTCTACTTCCTCTCTAAAAATATTCAAAAGGAGATTAAGTCAAAGAGCCCAGATAATATTCATTCCAACAAACACCTTGAAGTGAAGTGAAAGTCACTCACTTTCGTGTCCGACTCTTTGTGACCCCATGGACTATACAGTCCATGGAATTCTCCAGGCCATAATATTGGAGCGGGTAGCTATTCCCTTCTCCAGGGGATCTTCCCAACTGAGGGGTTGGACCCAGGTCTCCAGCATTGCAGGCAGATTCTTCACCTGCTGAGCCACCAGAGAAGTCCAAGAATACTGGAGTGGGTAGCCTATCCCTTCCCCAGGGGATCTTCCCAATCCAGCAATCAATCCGGGGTTTCCTGCATTGCAGATGTATTCTTTACCAACTGAGCCGCCAGGGAAGCCCTTAGAGGTGTTGATAAAATCTATATTCATTCACATTAAACATTAATAAACTGCCCAGTGATTATGTTTCACAGAACAAAAAGAGAGGGTTATGAGGAAACACCAAAGCTGGGTTATCTAATTAACTTTTTGGTGGTTTACATTATGATACAAACTTTCAGTTTCTGAGAGAATGAGTCACCCTTCGTCTGACACAGCATGTTGTTGGGGCTCTGGATATGCCAACTCAAAATATCCCACTTTGTCCTACGGATTGTTTTGAGTTGGGTGCAGATGAGGATTAGCAGATACAAAAAGAATCCTTTCGTGGTGTCCCCTACCTGACTTAAAGTAGAAACTTCTGAGAAATGAAGATTGCCATGAATCCCTCTCCTGGGGAAGTCTATGACCATGAAGAAGACAGAAAGTCTGCACCAACATGGACCTGCATGAACAAATTAGAGATGGGAAAGACTAGAGATCTCTTCAAGAAAATGAGAGATACCAAGGGAACATTTCATGCAAAGATGGGTTCAATAAAAGACAGAAACAGTATGGACCTAACAGAAGCAGAAGATATTCAGAAGAGGTGGCAAGAATACACAGAAGAACTATACAAAAAAATCTTAATGATGCAGATAACTACAATGGTGTGATCACTCACCTAGAGCCAGACATCCTGGACTCTGAGGTCAAGTGGGCCTTAGGAAGAAGCACCACGAATGAAGCTAGTGGAGGTGATGGAATTCCAGCTGAGCTATTTCAAATCATAAAAGATGATGCTGTGAAAGTGCTGCACTCAATATGCCAGCAAATCCGGAAAACTCAGCAGTGGCCACAGGACTGGAAAAAGTCAATTTTCACTCCAATCCCAAAGAAAGGCAATGCCAAACAATGTTCAAACTACCACACAATTGCACTCATCTCACAGGCTAGCAAAGTAATGCCCCAAATTCTCCAAACCAGGCTTTGACAGTATGTGAACCAAGAACTTCCAGATGTACAAGCTGGATTTAGAAAAGACAGAAGAACCAGAGATCAAACTGCCAACATTCGTTGAATGATGGAAAAAGCAGGAGAGTTCTGGAAAAACATCTAATTCGGCTTCATTGACTATGCTAAAGCCTTTGACTGTGTGGATCACAGCAAACTGTGGAAAATTCTTCAAGAGATGGGAATACAAGACCACCTGACCTGCCTCTTGAGAAATCTATGGGCAGGTCAAGAAGCAACAGCTGGAACTGGACATCGAATAACAGACTGGTTCCAAATAGGGAAAGGAGTATGTCAAGGTTGTATATTGTCACTTTGCTTATTTAACTTATATGCAGAGTACATCATGCAAAATACCAAACTGGATGAAGCACAAGCTGGAATCAAGATTCCTAGGAGAAATATCAGTAACCTGATATGCAGATGACACCACCCTTACGGCAGAAAGTGAAGAAAAACTAAAGAGCCTCTTGTTGAAAGTGAAAGAGGAGAGTGAAAACGCTGGCTTAAAACTCAACATTCAGAAAACTAAGATCATGGCATCTGGTCCCATCACTTCATGGCAAATAGATGGGGAAGCAATAGAAACAGTCAGACTTTATTTTTCTGGGCTCCACAATCACTGCAGATGGTGATTGCAGCCATGAAATTAAAAGATGCTTGCTCCTTGGAAGAAAAGCTATGACCAACCTAGACAGCATATTAAATAGCAGAGACATTACTTTACCAACAAAGGTCCATCTAGTCAAGGCTATTGTTTTTCCAGTAGTCATGTATGGATGTGAGAGCTGGATCATAAAGAAAGCTGAGGGCTGAAGAATTGATGCTTTTGAACTGTGGTATTGGAGAAGACTCTTGAGAGTCCCTTGGACTGCAAGGAGATCCAACCAGTCCATCCTAAAGGAAATCAGTCCTGAATATTCATTGGAAGGACCGATGCTGAAGCTGAAACTCCAATAATTTGGCCATCTGATGCGAAGAACTGACTCATTTGAAAAGACCCTGATACTGGGAAAGACTGAAGGCAGGAGGAGAAGGAGACAACAGAGGCTGAGATTGTTAGATGGCATCACCGACCGACAGACATGAGCTTGAGCAAGCTCCAGAAGTTGGTGATGAACACGGAAGCCTGGCGTCCTGCAGTCCATGGGGTCACAAAGAGTCAGACATGACTAAGTGATTGAACTGAACTGAAAGCTTATCACACCTGGAAACCTAAAGCCCTTTAGGGTTGTAACTTCTGTGCATATTTATTGTTCTTTGATAAGATACTATACAAACTCAAATTCTAACCACCCTTTCAGTGCCCCATCCTGAGAGTTCTCGCACCTGATGTGCTTTGCATGCATAATAAACTTTTTCTCTTGTACATCTGTCTTTTGTCAGTCTAATTTTCAGCGTCTCAGGCAAAGAGCTTAATGGGATAGAGAGGAAAAGGTTTTCTTCCTCTTCAGAGTCAAGGGTCATCCCAGCGACAGAGCAGAGGAGGGGCAAATTATTGCCAGGCCCATGGTCTCTTCTCATTTCTCACTCTCTTTTGTGCAAGGGTGATGAATGAAATTTTCCTGGTGGCTCAGAAATTCAGCTAAATCTCCACAGTTGAGGACAACTGTATCCCCATACACTAAAGAGGAAAGTCTAGCCACATTCTGGTGGGAGTAATAAAAGACAGTGTATTAATCATAGCTTTTATTTTGTACTTTTCGATGCTTTGACGTCTTGAGGCCTTGGTCATCCTGAGAGACTGCCCTCTCCAGGGGTTTCATTCCTAGAACGAGCAAACACAGTGCTTGCTAGCGAACCTTTCATATGCAGATCAACCCATCCAGAGTCCCTACTCCCAACTGCCTTCTTCATCAAGACTTGATGCATTGGCCCACTATACCCCTGCTCCAATCAGTCTAGAGACAGGTACCAGACAACTAGGGGCACCCCCTACATCCCAGAGCCCACTGAAATGTTGCAGACTAACTCAGCTTAAGCCTGATTACTGTGCCTGGTCGATTCCTTACCACAGAAACCATAATGATAGCTCTTGCCCACATTTCCCCTTCACATCATCTGCCTCCTAATCAAAGAAATGGTTTTTCCTTTGTGGTCCTGCTTCATGTGCCCCTCGTCCTGGATCTGTGAGTATAAACTTCCTCAAGATGGTCATTTCCATGTCTGTATGTATCACTAACCAGTGAATTTGCTCGGTCATGTCCAACTCTTTGTGATCCCGTGGACTGTAGCCTACCAGGCTCCTCCATCCATGGAATTCTCCAGGCACGAATACTGGAGTGGGTTGTCATTTCCTTCTCCAGGGGATCTTCCCTACCCAGGGATCGAACCCAGGTCTCCCGCATTTCAGGCAGACGCTTTTACCATCTGAGCCACCAGGAAAGCCCTATGTATCACTATACCTGCCTAAAGCAAATCCCAGGAACCCTGACAACAGAGAGCCACACCTGTTTTGTTTGTTTTTTTTTTTACGCTTTCAACACCATTCTGCATAGCCTACAAGAACAGAAGATGGAGTTCCTTGAGAGAATCAGGGCAGAAGGAGAATGAAATTTAAGTGAGACCAGGTCTGGTGGCAGAGGAAGCATAGGCCTGCTTATCTACATTGTCCTAGTGAGGAGGGAAAAGAGAAAGCACACCTATTGCAAAGTTTTGAAACTAAACACTTAACCTGTGGGATCTGATGCAATCTCCAGGTAGGTGGTATCAGAAGTGAATTAAATGGTAGGACACCTGGTCAGTGTTTGTGGAGAACTAAGTTAATTACTAATTGGTGCTGTGAGAATAAAATACACAACAGAGTTAGAGAACAGTCTGCAAACCACTATCACTTCTGACATCAACTACAAGTTCAAGAGGTTCCCCAAACACCCTGAGATTTGATAACTGAAGGCTGTTACACTCATAATTGGGAGCTTCCCAGGTGGCCCTAGTGGTAAAGAACTCACCTGCCAATACACGAGATGGAAGAGACACAGGTTCAATCCCTGGGTTGGGAAGAACCCCTGGAGGAGGGCATGGAAACTCACTCCAGTGTTCTTGCCTGAAGACTCCCATGGACAGAGGAGTTTGGTGGGCTTCAGTCTGTGTGTTGGCAAAAAGTCACCACTGAAGCAACTTAGCAGGCACACACACACACTCATAGTTATTATAGGAGAAAGATACAGATTAAAGATGTTACAGGGAAGAGATACATATTAAATAAGCCAAGGGAAGAGACAAGTTGGGCAGAGTTCAGGAAGGTTGCAGAGCTGAGCTTCCAGTTGTCCTCTCCCCATGGAGCCATGGAGGGCAATTTTCCATCCCAGCCAGGAGGTGATGATACACACTAAGTCCTGCTAGTGAGGAAGTCTCACGGGAGCCTTGGTGTCTGGTCTTTACTGGGATTCTGTGCCAGCTGTCTGCATGCTGACCCCAGCTTCTAGCCCCTGTGGAGGTTGAGCTGTTACCCTGTGTCCTAAATCCCCCAACATAAATCACATGTTAAAGCTTTCTGGGGAGGGACTTCCCTGGTGGTCCAATGGCTAACATTCTAAGCTTCCAATGCAAGGGGCCTGGGGTTCAATCCCTGGTCAGGGAACTAGATCCCATATGCTGCAACTGAGAGCTCGCATGCTCCAACTAAAGATCTCACAAACTGGGTTCACACACCACAATGAAGATGGATGATCCCATGTGCCTCAAATAAGACCAGGTACAGCCAAATAAGTAAATATATATATATATATATTTATACACTAGATATATATATATAAATATA
Organism: Cervus elaphus; assembly: GCF_910594005.1. Taxonomy (NCBI): domain Eukaryota; kingdom Metazoa; phylum Chordata; class Mammalia; order Artiodactyla; family Cervidae; genus Cervus; species Cervus elaphus. The sequence goes on from NC_057822.1 coordinate 44,260,625, forward strand.
TATTTTATAAATTTATATATATATAATATATAAATGTATATAAATATATATTTATATATATATACATACTAGATTATATGAGAAAACAATACAATTCTGAAGGGAGAAATCAAAGTTTTAAATAAATGGAGAAACATCCCATGTTCATGAATAAGAAGACTCAGTATTGTTAAGATGTCAGTTCTTCTTAAACTGATCTATAGATTCAACACAATCCTAATCAAAATCCTAGCAGGATTTTGTGTGGGGAGAGAAAGGATGGGGGAGAAGCATATGGGAACTCTGTACTTTCTGCTCAGTTTTCCTGTAAACCTAAAGCTAGTCTAAAAAATAGCCTATTATTTTTTAAAAAATTCTCACACATGTAAGACCACCTGATTAATAAAGGTGACACTGCAGTGAAGTGAGGAGAGAATGGTCTTTACATGAACAATGACAGGTCAGTTGGACAGCCATTTACAAATGAATCTATCTCCTACCTATAGCGAATTCAAATCTAGAGGATCATAAATCTAAATACGAAAAGCAAAGCAATCAAGCTATAATAAGAAACCCTAAGAGAATGTCTTCATGAGGTTGGACTCTTATCTAGGACACAAAAACTGCTAATCCTAAGTGGGGGACAGGTCAACTGGACTGTTAGAATTGGGGGTTTCTGTTCAAAAGAGAAGGACATGGCAACCCACTCCAGTATTCTCGCCTGGAAAACCCCAGGGATGGAGGAGCCTGGTGGGCTGCCGTCTATGGGGTTGCACAGAGTCGGACACGACTGAAGCGGCTTAGCAGCAGCAGTTCAAAACAGAAAGCCATTAAGAGAGTAAAAAGGCAATCCAGAGAACAGGAGAAGAAGTTGTGATCTGAAGCAATCTCTAAAATGTGCTAGTAAGTGTTGTCGATCAGCATGACTAGGATGATAAACAGATGCACCAGGGCCACCACGAGACATCACGATGGCACCTCCTCGGCATTTCAGCCTCCTCAGTATCACAGATCAACACCTCACAAGTGAAAGTCCTTCAAATCATTTTCTGAAGGAAAATTTTCGCCTTGTTTTGAAATGAGTACTAACTGAAAGACTTACTAAGACTGAGTACTAACTCAGCCCAAAAGCCTAAATCCGTGATGTGGCCACTCGCGATCATCCACTCAGGCTGGTTCAGTCAGCTGTGTCCCCACCAGACCCAGTTGGACATTCATGAAGTGCACAAGCCGGCTATGTACACACCAGGATTCCTTAAGCACACCTTCATTGTTGTTCAGTCGCTAAGTCGTGTCTGACTCTTTGCGAGCCTATGGACTGCCGCACCAGGCCTCTCTGTCCTTCACTATCTCCTGGGGTTTGCTCAAGTTCATGTCCATTGAATCAGTGATGCTATCCAACTATCTCATCCTCTGCCACCCCCTTCTCCTTCTGCCTTCAATCTTTTCCAGCCATCAGAGTCTTTTCCAATGAGCCCGCTGTTCACATCAGGTGGCCAAGTACTGGAGCTTCAGCTTCAGCTTTATGAATCACTGCCTTGTCATGGCAAAGGGGCTTGCATAACTTAATGAAGCTATGAGCCATGCCATGCAGGGCTACCCAAAATGGTCAGGTGATAGCGGAGAGTTCTGATAAAATGTGGTCTACTGGAGAAGGAAATGAAAAAAACACTCCAGTATTTTTGACTGGAGAACCCCATGAACAGTATTAAAAAAGACCTTCATAACAACTTGGCAATTCCTAACTACCCCTGCATTTGGTCAGCCCATGGAGTAAGGTTCCTCATGATTTTCCTACATCTCCCATTATGTTGTTCTGGAATATTTTTCTTTGTCTTGTTAATTATCTAAGCAGTGGGGAAAGAGAGAATTAGTCACCATGACTAAGGAAGTCTGGTTTTTTGGATCTCAAAAACTGAAGATGTTGTTCATTAACAGATTGTGACAAGGAAAATTCTAAGAAATCCAGCAACATCTGGTACAAAGCAGAGCTGAGGGGAAAGGACAGAGCCAGGAAAAAAGGATGTCCAACCTGAAAGCTACAAGATGGGCTCTGGGTTGATTTCAGAAGAAAGTTGTCATTTTATATATATTTGATTAGGGGAAAGTAGCACCTGGACGTGCCTGGGGCCACCAGCCTGGACAACTCCAGAGACAAATCAGTTCCTTCCTATTAATAAAATTCCAGATAAATCTTACCAGAAGGCCAATAAGATGCTTCTTTGGGGGATGTGTTCTTGCCAAGAGACACCCCCAAAATATAACGAAAGTCAAATAAGGAACACATTGCTAGTGTTCCTGTGAACACAACATCTGGAATTTCCACAGGCAGTGCAGACTCAGCAAATCAGCGTCAGAGTGTGGGGATGTCAGCAGCAAATGAGACACACCCTCCTCCATGTCTTGGCATGATTGCTCATGTTGCAGATAGGAAAGAGAACTTGCTGGGAAGTGAGGCCAGACTGGCTGATTAAACCCTCAGTCCAGTTTCTACATTCCAAAAGAAGGGAGTTAGGCTGGACAATCTCTCAGAATACTTTCAGTTCAAGCTCTTAATGAGTACATTTAATATGTTCTTGTCTTCGTACAAGTTCTCGACTAGTTTTCTTCTAGGATTCTAGTTAATTAGAACATTCATTAATTTAAATATATAGAGAGAGTATATATATGTGTGTGTGTATACACACACACATATATATATAGAGAGAGAGAGACAGAGAGAGACTCTAATTTGAGCCATATACTGTTCTGGCTTAAAGCGGTAAAAGAAACAGAAAAAGTTCTTGCCCTTGTGATGTGATTCAGTTTGAATTTTTTCTTATATTAAAACGAGGGGGAGCAATGGCAACAGGCACATGAAAAGATGTTCAACATCACTAATTGGGACTTCCTTGGTAGCCCAGTGGTTAAGAATCCACATGCCAGTGCAGGGGATATGGGTGTGATCCCTGGTCCAAGAAGATTGCACATGCCTCACAGCAACTACTGAGCCTGGATGCAGCAGCTATTGAAGTCTGCACGTCCTAGAGTCCTTGCTCTGCGACACGAGAAGCCACCACAAAGAGAAGCCTGTACCCTGCAACTAGAGGGTAATCCCGGCTTGCCACAGCTAGAGAAAGCCTGCATGCAGTGATGAAGACCCAGTGCAACCAAAAATAAACAAATGAAAAAAGATTTTTAATCCTTTAAAAAAAATCACTAATTATTAGAGAAATGCACGTGAAATATACAATGAAGTACCGTCTCACACCAGTAGGTGCAACCACCATCAAAACGTCTACAAACAACTAGTGCTGGAGAGGGTGTGGAGTAAGGTGAACTCCTGCAATGTTGGTGGGAAAGTAAGTTGGCAAAACCATTATGGAGAACAGTATGGAGGTTCCTCAGGAGACTAAAATGGAGTGACCATTTGATCCAGCAATCCCAATCCTGGGCATATATCTGGAGAAAACCATGGTTTGAAATAATGCATGCACCACAATGTTCATCGCGGCACTGGTTACAATAGCCAAGACATGGAAACAACCTAAATGTCCATCAACAGATGAATGGCTAAAGAAGATGGGGTACATATATACAATGAAATATTACTCAGCCATTAAAAAGAATGAAATAATGCCACTTGCCATAACACTGACAGACCTGGAGATTATTATACTAAGTTGAAGTAAATCAGGCATGGAAAGACAAATATATATTTTCGATAATAGGTGGAACCTGAAAAAACAGTGCAAATGAACTTATTTACAAAACAGGAACAGACTCACAGACTTAGAGAACAAATTTATGGTTACCAGGGGGAAAGAGTGAGAGGGAGGGACAGACTGGCAATTTGAGACTGACATGTACAGACAGGGAGGCCTGGCGTGCTGCGGTTCATGGGGTTGCAAAGAGTCGGACACGACTGAGCGACTGAACTGAACTGAACTGTACAGACTACTACATTTAAAATAGATAAGCCACAAAGAGGGCTTCCCTGGTGGCTCAGTGGTAAAGAATCCGCCTGCCAGTGTAGGAGACATGGCTTCAATCCCTGAGTCAGGAAGGTGCCTCTGGAGAAGGAAATGGCAACACACGTCGGTACTCTTGCCTGGGAAATCTCATGGACAGAGGAGTCTTGCAAGCTACAGTCCATGGGGTTCCAAAAGAATCGGACATGACTTAACGACTAAACAATAGCAACAACAGGCAAGAAGGACCTACTATATAACACAGGGAACTCTGCTGTAATAACCTAAATGAGGAAAGAATTTGAAGAAAAAATAGATATATGTTTGTGTGTGTGTGCTAAGGTGCTTCAGTCATATTCGACTCTTTGCAACCTTATGGACTGTAGCCCACCAGGCTCCTCTGTCCATGGGGCTTCTCCAGGCAAGAATACTGGAGTGGGTTGCCATTTCCTCCTCCAGAGAATCTTCCTGACACAGGGATGGAACCCACATCTCCTGCATTGGGAGGTGGGTTCTTTACAACTAGTGCCACCTGGGAAGTGACAGACTGTAGACCGCAACTAAATATCCTGAAAATAATTCTACAATCACATAAAGCCTCAGGGACTCTCAGGGGTGCCAAGAAGTAGGCAGACTGGGGAGGAATCTGGAGATTTGAGAAAGGACACCCTGTTTTGTCCCCTAGGCGTTCTTTCTATCTCCCATGCCAGGCTGAGAACTAGAAAGGCCTACAGCACAGAGCTGCCAAAAGGCATAGATTAAAAAGAACAACAACAAGAAAAGAAAAGTCTGCTCTCTGTCTCTAGCAGAAGGACTGGGAAGAGAGTGGCCAAGCAGAAAGCTAGCAAGGAAGCTGCCCTTGATTCTCAAGCAATGCAGTGACAGCAAGGAATCCCCCGCCTGAGACCTGGGGCCACTGATGGAACATCGGGGCCAGCCGGAGACCCATACTTCTCTTCAAACTTGAGGCAGGAGCAGGCTACCCTGGTGGTCCCTTGGGTCTACACTGAGGAAATATGAACAGTAGATGATGAGATTGTTAACCACATTCAGAATTCCGGGATTGTTTGTACCCTTCCTGCTGGTTATTGAATGCAAGTAAATTTCCGGAGGTCCAGGGGATTTTTTTGTGTTTTGTTTTAGAAATTGGGTCTTTTTCTTTTTTTTTTTTAAACTATGCTGTGTCTTCATTTCTCTAGTTTTGGAGAGCAGAGGCTACTGTCTAGCTGTGGTGTCCTGGCTTCTCACTGCAGTGGCTTCACTTTGTGGAGTGCAGGTTCTAGGGCACCAGGCTTCAGGAGTTGCAGCGATGAGCTCAGTATTTGTGCCTCGAGGACTTAGCTGCTCCACAGCATGTGTGATCTTCCCAGACCAAGAATGGAACGGGTGTCCCTTTCATTGCAAGGTGGAGTCTTAACCGCTGGACAACCAGAGAAGCCCTAGGTCTGGTTTTTAACTAACAAATACCCAGGCATGGGAAAAGCGGCTACCACCAAGTAGCACAACAGAAAGATCAACAGAATGTCATAAGGCAAAAATGGTCTCCTGGATGATCAAGCAAGGGCTTTCCCTCTAGAGATCTCTGAGTCCAGTTACTCAATGAATAGGTCTCAGAAGAAGAAATCAATGAGCTGTCCACCAAGGAACTCATGGCCATGGAAGGCTTGACCAGCATCCTGCTGGATCTACACAATCTATGACTAATGTTTCTGAAAGATGACTGGCCTATGACTAATGCATCTGCTATTCTCTTCATCTCTCCTGATGAACTACAGATGAATCAGAACCTTGGAGACTTTTACCCAGACCTCTCAACTTTCAAACATAAACAAGACTAGGGGTTGGGCTGAGATCTCTCTGTCCCCAGTGGGGACTAGAAGCCAGATGCTGAGGTTAGAGTTCAATGGTGGAGGAAGAATTGCACTTCTTGGGCCTTTTTAGATATTGATGCATCTGTGACTGTGGTCTTCCAACCCCAGGCACCAAGATGAGCAACAAATGTACAATATGCTCTGTTTGGGGGTTGAGGCCACCTCCCCAGGATCTTTGCCCGAACTTGACTGTGGATAGATCCCTCCAAGTCCCTGTAAACCTCTCTTGTTATGGCCCCCACCATAACAAGGGAGGTTTATGGTGTTGATGATTTGTCTAAGTGCAGCCCTAATCACCTTCACCCTCTACCTAGGAGCTGCTGTAGTCAGGGTCATCTTACTGGGGCACATGGAAGACCATGTACCTGTCTGATAACAGGTGCTTCATGCTATTGGATCCCCAAACAGTACTGGCAGCTTGGAGAAGAAAAAGAAATGACTGCCCTCACTGCTGAGCCCCAGGAAGTCAAAGTGCTGTGTGAGACTCCATTCAGCAGTCCTGTCTGCCTGTGCACACAACTTCCGGTACCTGGAAACTTCGGGTTGATTAGACAGGGCTCAACGCAGTGACACTTCCCTTGTGCCAGCTGAACTTGACACTGTGACTGTCACAGACACTATTGCCCAAGTCACAGGAACTGGGTATGTGATGGCTGACATTGCAAATGCTTTTTTCAGCATCCTTCTCACCTGATCATAAAGATGTTTCCCTCCATGTGAAATGGGTTACAATGCAGCTTCAGCATTCTTCCACAGGGCTACCTAAGTTCCCTGGGTTATCCACCATCAGGTGGATCCTTACTGAGGAAAAGCTCTGCTCCTGGAAGCTTTTAATGTCTCCTCCTGGTAAGCTCAGACCAAGGCCCACCCAGCAAGGACTGGACCTCGCTGTTGGCCCACATGCAGCTACACAACTAGGCTATTAATACAGACTCATCAAAGAGTCCTAGTACTCAACTGAAATCCCTGGATATAACCTTGGTAGGGGCATGGCTTCTCATTCCAGAGGAGACAATGGCCAAACTTTTGGTCCTCTCTGCCTCCAACAAATAGAAAGAAGGCCCAGTGACTGGTGGGCCTCCTCAGCTACTCGCTTGTTCACATTCATCATGTGGGATCTTGATGGCATGTATCCATCATTTTAAAAGAAAGACTACTACATTTGAGTGAGACTTCCAATCAACAGAATACTCTGGAAACCCTCCAAAGGGTCACTTTGGCAATCCTTCCATATCTGCCATCTGAGTCACAGGTTTCAGCAATCTCCCTGTTTGTAAATTGGAGCCTCTGGCAGAAGTTTAGAGCCCCACGTCATAGGTCCCTGATGGGTTTTTTTGACATATAAACTCTTGATGTCAGCTGGAAAATACCCACCGTTTGAGGAATACCTGGTGGCCTATTATTGGGCATTGGTATGTACTAAGTACATGATTCATGGATGTGAAGGGAAAACTTAGTCATGTTGTGGGTTGAGCAGAGGCCTCAGACTCCTGGGTAAGAGTGGCTCAGGATCATCCATGGGAAAATCGAGATACAGAAGTGGGCAGACCCTGCCCACCTGGGCTCTCACAACTCCATGAAAAGGTCTCAGGAATACCCCTGTGCCTACCAGGCATCTTGCTGAAGAAGATACCACCTGCACCAGCCCAGGACGGGTATAGATATGAAGACTCCTTGGACCACCCAGTGGCGTGGTTCACGATGGTTCCTCCTCCTTAACTTCTACTTGGCTGGCATCTGATACACCTGCCACCCAAATGCTCACCAAACTTTGGAGAATAATGGATGAACACAGTGAGAACTTCAAAGAGATAAGATGATAAGAAATAAGAGATAAGAGATAAGAAAGTACCAGACAGAAATTAAAACTGAACTGAAAAATACACTAGAGGGATTCAACAAGAAACTGGATGAGGTAGGAGAAAGAATCAGTGAGCTAACAGAACTCAGAGCAGCAAAACAGAAAAAGGAATCTTATAAAGTGAGGATACTTTAGGGAACTCCCTAGCAGTCCAGTGGTTAGTACTCCATGCTTTCTCTGCTGAGGGCACGGGTTCAATCCCTGTTTGGGGAACTGAATCCCACAAGCTGTACAGTGTGACCAAAAAACAAATGAATGAAACAGAGCAAAAAAAAAAAATGTTTAAAGACTTTTGGGACAACGTTAAGCAGAATAACATTCTCATTTTAGGGGTCCCAGAAAGAGAAGACAGAAAGAAAAGGCCAGAATCAAACTAAAGATTCTGTATAGCAAAGGAAACCATCATCAAAATGAAAAGACAACCTACTGAGTAGGAGATGCCTGCAGACTGTATGACCAATAGGAAGGTAATATCAAAACTACATAAAGAACTCATACAGGGACGTCCCTCATGACCCAGTGGTTAAGACTCCTTGCTTTCGTGGCAGGAGGCATGGGTTTGATCCCTGGTCAGGGAGCTAAGATCCCACAAGCCATGTAGTGTGGCCAAAACAAAATTCATACAAGTCAACAACAACAACAAAACAACCCTATTAAAGAATGGACAGAGGCTCTAGATAGACATTTTTCCAAAGAAGACATACAGATGGCAAACAGACACATGAAAAGATGTTCACCACCACTAATTATCAGGGAAAGGCAAATCAAAATCGCAATGAGATAGTTCTCACAATTATCAGAATGGCTAAGACCCTAAAGACAAGAAATAGCAAATGCTGAAGAGGATGTGAAGAAAAGGGAATCTCTACACACTATTAGTGGGACAGTAAATTGGTGTAGCCACTATGGAAAAGAGTATGGAGATGCCTCAAAAAGTTAAGACTAGAACTACTATATGACCCAGCTATTCCACTTCTTGACATTTATCCAAAGAACACAAAAGCATTAGTTGACATATATACTCTGCTATGTATAAAATAAATGACTAATGAGAACCTACTTATAGCACAGGAAACTCGACTCAGTGCTCTGTGGTGACAGAAATGGGAAGGAAGTTCAGAAAAAGGGGGATACATGTGTATGCAGAGTTTATTTACTTTTCTGTACAGCAAAAGCTATCACAACATTGTAAAGTAACCGTCCTCCAGTGAAATTTACACCCGTATGTTCATTGTAACTTTATTGATAATACTCAAGGTACAGAATCAGCCTATCATCAATGGATGAATGGATAAAGAGAATGAAACACTACTCAGCCGTGTTAAAAAAAAAAATGAAATCCTGCCTTTTGTAACAACATGCATAGACCTTGAAGGTATTATGTTAAGTGAAATAAGTCATGCAGAGAAAGACAAATACCATGTGATTTCACTCATTTGTGGAATCTAAAAAAAAAAAAAGAACAAATAAAACAAAAACAAACTCATAGATAAGGTGAATAGATTAGTGGTTACCAGAAGGGAGGGGAGTCAAGGGGTGGGGGAAAAAAGGGGTCAACTGTAGGGGAATGGATGGTAATTAGATTTGTGGTGGTGGTCACTTTGTAATATATGTGCTATGCCATGAGTTCAGTCTCTCAGCAAACTAAAATGGACTGGAATGGTGAATTTAACTCAGATGACCATTATATCTGCTACTGTGGGCAAGAATCCCTTAGAAGAAATGGAGTAGCCATCTAGTCAAGAAAGAGTCTGAAATGCAGTACTTGGATGCAGTCTCAAAAATGACAGAATGATCTCTGTTCATTTCCAAGGCAAACCATTCAATATCACAGTAGTCCAAGTCTATGCACCAACCAGTAGTCGAATGGTTCTATGAAGACCTACAAGACCTTCTAGAACTAACACCCAAAAAAAGATGTCTTTTTCTTTATAGGGGACTGGAACGCAAAAGTAGGAAGTCAAGAAATACCTGGAGTAACAGGCAAATTTGGCCTTGGAGTACAGAATGAAGCAGGGCAAAGGCTAATAGAGTTTTGCCAAGAGAACACACAGGTCATAGCAAACACCCTCTTTCAACAACACAAAAGACAACTCTACACATGGACATCACCAGATGGTCAACACTGAAGTCAGATTGATTATTTCTTTGCAGCCAAAGATGGAGAAGCCCTATACAGTCAGCAAAAACAAGACTGGGAGCTGACTGTGGCTCAGATCATGAACTCCTTATTGCCAAACACAGACTTAAATTGAAGAAAGTAGGGAAAACCACTAGACCATTCAGGTATGACCTAAATCAAATCCCTTATGACTATACAGTGGAAGTGAGAAATAGATTCAAGGGATTAGATCTGATAGACAGAGTGCCTGAAGAACTATGTGGAAGGTTGTTGCTGAACCATGAAAAGACACCGGAATTCTTGGCCTCCGGAGGAGAAGAATTCAATCCAGGGCCAGAGACAAGGCTGATCACTCAGAGCTTTTGTGTAATAAAGCTTTATTAAAGTATAAAGGAGATAGAGAAAGCTTCTGACATAGACACCAGAAGGGGACAGAAACAGTGCCCCCCTGCTAGTCTTCAGCTGGATTTTTTTTTTTTCAGCTGGATGTTATATAGTCACTCAGTTCAGTTCATTCAGTCGCTCAGTCGTGTCTGAATCTTTGTGACCCCATGAATCGCAGCACGCCAGGCCTCCCTGTTCATCACCAACTCCCGGAGTTTACTGAAACTCATGTCCGAGTCGGTGATGCCATCCAGCCATGTCATCCTCTGTCGTCCCCTTCTCCTCCTGCCCCCACTCCCTTCCAGCGTCAGGGTATTTTCCAATGAGTCAATATAGTCACTAGCAGTCTGTTAATGAAAGGAAGGAATGTCTTAAAACTCAGAATGGCACCAGGCCCCTCATCCATAAGATGTATTTTGGGATAATCTGCACCAGATGAGTCATCCCGGGCCATAAAATGATTGACTTGAATCTTGTAGAAGGGCAGATTACCATACAAGTAGTTTCCTTTACATAGATTAGGGGAACAATGTCTGAGTATAACATAATGGTTTGTCAAGTAGGTTCTGAGCCACTAGGCATAACTGACTTGAAGACAGAGTCTGGGGTAAATGCATAGTATATTAACATAGCTTAAGACAAACATTTCCATAAGAAAAAAGCATTGGTTAACTCAAGGTTTGAGAATAGTTAACTTCAGGTGAAAGCAGGTGTCATTATGGCAACACAGTATTTTAAGAGAAACTTCCTTTTAAATTTGCATAGAGAAGGGGAAAAAAATCACTAGTTTGTTTCCTCCTGCCGCTTAAAAGAGATAAAAATGTCTGACACTTGCAGCCTATTTCCTCCATTTGGAGACCCCTGACTTTCCTGCCTGTTACCCCCTCATTTCCCCCTTTACTTTTAGGAGAATTATGTTGCCTAGGGAAAAGGGGCATTGTTCTCATTCCATAACTGCTTCCGAGCTGACAAAGGGCGTTGTCCCTCAATTGGTGAGGCAACATATTCTCCTAACCCTCACACTGAGGATTTTTGATCCAGGGGCCCCAAGTAGTAGTTGGAAGAGGCTCCAGCAGTAGCAGGAGTTTGAACAACCATTTGTAACTTAAAAGCTTTCATGAGACTAGAAACAAATCCAGTTACATAGTTACAGATGCGGGGAGCAAACAGCAAAAACAAAACAATCAGAATTATTGTAATTAACATAGTTTTCCACCATGGGGAACTAGTTAACATCTCCCAAAGTGAGGCTGTTGAGGCTTCAGGAGTATCCATGGCCCCAATCATCTTGTTCATGTGTTTAGTAAAATGAGTAACATTAGTGCTCATATCAGGTATATATGCACAGCATTGAGTATGAATGATGGCACAAGTTCCTCCTTGTGCAGCGGTCAGAATATCTAAAGCCAATCTGTTTTGTAAACCCACCTTTCTATTTTGTGCTTGTTCAACATTAAAAGCTGAAATAGCTTTTTGAGAATCTTGTAATACCTGTTGAATAAAATTAGTCAAAGCATCCACTCGTAGCATAACATCTGTAGTTCCCAAAGAGGGGACAAATACTGCAGCCAAATAATCATGCCAGTGAAATACAGACCTCGTCCACCGAGTTTTAAGATGGGGTAAATTAGCAGGCTTTTCTGGAAGCTCTGAAAATATAAAGCCGTGAGTAAAGGCTAGACCTAGGGTGCATCTCCCTATTCAACCAGGGGGAAGAGCCCATAGGAAAGAGCCACATATCCAGTAAGTCCCGTTTGGAGCAAGCCAGTGTGATTGAGATATTCAGTCCCAATCAGTGCCTGGCCAGACAAAGGGAGATCCTGAACTGGGGTTGGAAAACATGGGAATGATTACGTTGCATATTTCCTGAGGCAAAAATCCCAATTGTTTTCAATCTTTGTAATTAAGTTGTTGGCTAACTTTTGGGGATGGCTCTATTTGTTCCCAGCACATAAGGGCAATAGATATTAGACATCCTTTTTCAGGAGTTAGCCATATAACCTCATCCTATATTTGATAAACGTCAGGTAAAAAACCATTAGATCTAGACCCATTTGCCTTATGTATAGCAAAATAGTCATTGAATCGAGACAATGTATATAATCAAAATTAAAAGTCACATTATGTCCATAGTTAAAGTACAAAGTGTTGCACCCGTCCATTTTAGGGTTGTTAGATGTCATCAGATGAAGAAGAGGCATCACATGTGATTGTTGTTGGAGGTATTTGCAGACTTGGAGAAAGTGTTTTTTTGAAGTAGAGATGTCCACTACGGGAAGCCTTCCCCTGGTGAAGAGCGGAGCGCTCCACAGACCCAGAAGATTGATTGTGAAACGCTGCGTAGGCGTGAGCCCAGGACAAGAAGGCATTGTCTTGAGGACCAAACGGCAGACTCAGGACTTTTGGAGTCAGCAGAAGTAGGCTCACATAGATTATCAGGCCCATCTGAAAAGTAGAAAGTCAGAGCATAGAAAGTAAAGACATAAAATGAAGTCACTTAGTTCTGGTCAGGGTGCCACGTCTTAACTCCAGTGTGATGTACCCACAAATCAATTCCTGGCGCTTTGATAGCTGTGGGAGAAGAAAGAATAACCTGGTAAGGGCCTTCCCAGAGGGGATCAAGGGATGGGCCCCCAGACCCCAATGTTTTTATGGGGACCTTGGTTCCTGGCTCAAATAGAGGCTTGCTTGACTCAGAGCCTGGATCAGGAGTCATCTCCCAGAGTTCTGTTAATGCCTGTTGAAAAACTGAGAGCTGAGTTACATAACTAGTTAATTCCAAGACTTCAGGGTCTATAACAATGTCTGTGCATAAGAAAGGCCATCCATAAATACATTTAAAGGAAGACAGTCCCTCCTTTTGGGGGGCAGTTCGAGCCCTCATTAAAGCTGTGGATAGGACTTTAATACAATTGTTCTGCATCTCTTGAGTTAATTTGCACAGATGTCTTTTGATATGTCATTTGCTTTTTCAACCTTTCCTGAGGATTGGAGTCTCCAGGAACAGTGTAAGTGATACTCTATTCCTAGAGCTTTAGACACCCCCTGAGTTACAGCAGCTTTTTAAAGGCAGATCCATTGTCACTCTGAAGGCTCCGTGGCAGCCCAAACCTGGGGATAATTTCATGGATTAAAACTTTTATGACCTCCTAAGCCTGTTCACTATGACAGGGAAAAGCCTCAATCTGTTAGGGGAAGCACACTGATTGAAACCGCCCACCCTGGCCAGGCACCATAGTAACCATCTGCATGAGTTGTTTTACGACAGGAGGTCCTGGTAAGGAACAGGGAACTAATAAGCCTCCACCAACCAGAAGAGTTCAGAAAAGGTCAAAAGGAGACACCACATGTCCAACCTCCTCCCAGAATCCTTCTCTCCGGCATCCATCTTGGCTGAACAATGCGTGCACCACCAGGAAGGACTTTGAGTCAGAATGATTGGCTAAGGACAACCCGGAAACTAATCCCATCACCGTAAAACCCTAGACTGCAAGCCATGTGACAGAGCTGTTCTCCTGGGTTCCCTTAGCCTCCTGCTCTCTGCCCGGGTGCCCTTTCCCAATAAAATCTCTTGCTTTGTCAGCACATGTGTCTCCTCGGACAATTCATTTCCTAGTGTTAGATAAGAGCCCAGTTTTGGGCCCTGGAAGGGGTCCCCCTTCCTGCAACAAATCCATTCAGTAAAAGTATCCATCCAAACTTGTAAGCAAGAATATCCATTAGCTTTTGGCATATGAGTAAAATCAATTTCCCAGTCCTCTCCAGGATACTTTCCACTTCGATGTAATCCAGATTTTGCTAGCTTTTCAGTCTTTGGGTTATTTTTCTGACAAACCTCACACCTTTTGATAATGTTCTTTAAAGTTTTCATTACATTTTTTACCTTCAAACAAACAAGAAGCCATCTGGTAAGTACTCTCTACACCCAAATGAAAACTCTGGTGTAAACTCTTAAGAATTTTCCGCTGAGCATTTTCAGGAATTATTAATCGTCCACCCTCAGACTGTAACCATCCCTTATCAGTAATCTTTGCTTCTCTTTTCTCACATCTTATTAATTCTTCCTCAGTATATTGTGGTTTTTCCTGTTCCACAGGACCTGTCCAGATCAAAGGCGTCTGCAGTGAAGGGGGTTCGTAAAGTGCGGCTCTTCTGGCTTGACAGTCAGCCAACTAATTACCTTCAGCTACTTTACTCCCATCCCAGCTGTGCCCTTTGCAATGCATAACAGCTACTTCTTTAGGACAATATATAGCAGTTAAAAGTCTCTCGATCTCTCTGAAATGCTTAATAGGTTCTCCCATTGCTGTTTTAAACTGTCTTTCTTTCCATATTGCAGCATGAGCAGGTAAAGTCAAATAAGCATACTTAGAATCACTGTAGATATTTATCCGCTGCCCTTTGCTTAACTCTAGAGCTCGGGTCAGAGCCACAAGCTCCGCTAACTGAGCACTGGTTCCCTGGGGGGGAGATTTTGCTTCTAAAACCTGTTCAGCAGTCACCACAGCATAACCTGCTTTCCGCTTTCCATCCCGAACAAAACAACTGCCATCTGTAAATATTTCCATGTCAGGACTGTCTAATGGGGTATCCATTAGATCTTCCCGAGCTGCATAGTTTAAAGTTAGAAATTCGGAACAATCGTGATCAGGTGTTTCATTTTCCTTCTCAGGAAGGAAAGTGGCAGGATTTAAATTTCCACAAACTTTGAGCTTAGTTACTGGTCCTTCTAACAACAGTGACTGATATTTAAGAAGCCTACTATCTGTCATCCAAATATTAACCTTAGAATTCAAGATTCCACTCACATCATGAGAAGTCAGTACAGTAAGGTTTCGTCCGTTTATTATTTTTAAAGCTTCAGGTGCTAATAAAGCTGCTGCCCCAATTACTCTTAGGCAGTGGGGCCACACACGTGAAATTACATTTAATTCTCAGCTTAGATAAGCAATAGGTTGCTGGGGAGGCCCTCGGGGTTGTGTCAAAACTCCCATACCTTTTCTTTCAGTGACAAACAAATTAAATTCTGACCCTGTGGGCAAGCTCAAAGCGGGAGCTTGCAGGAGAGCAGTCTGAAGAACCTTAAAAGCCTCTTGAGTATCTGGAGACCAAACCAGTTTGTCAGTTTAGGCCTGCTGAATTTCAGCTATAAGTTTATATAAAGGCCGGGCAAGTTTCCCATAACCTGGAATCCAAATAGACAGTAGCCTGTGATTCCCAAAAATCCTCTCGATTGTCTTAAAGTCATAGGTAGGGGATGATTTAGTATAGGTTTAGTTCTCTCAGGGCCTATGGCCCTAGTCCCTTCTGATATGATTAGGCCCAGATATCTAACAGATTGTTGACAAAGCTGAGCTTTTTCTCTTGATGTCTTGTAACCGCAGCCTGCCAGAAAGTTTAAGAAGTCTTCTGAGGCTCGTGAACAAGCTTCCTCCATCTCAGCACAGAGCAGAATATCATCTATGTATTATAACACCACTGCTTCAGAGCTATTAAAGTTTTGTAGATCCCGTGACAAACTTTGTCCAAATAAGTGAGGACTGTTACTGAATCCCTGGGGCAAAACTCTCCAGGTTAACTGAGAAGCTGGCTGTGTAGGGTCTTCAAAGGCAAATAGAAATTGACTTTCCTCCACCAAAGGCACTGAATAGAAGGCATCTTTTAAATCAATTACTGAAAAATATTTGGCTCGTTCAGGAATTTCAGACAATAGAGTATAAGGATTAGGCACCACGGGGTGTAAAGGAACCACAGCCTCATTTATTATTCATAAATCTTTAACTAGTCTCCATTTACCATTTGATTCCTTTATACCCAAAATAGGAGTGTTGCATGGACTGTTACAGGGAACTAATAGTCCCTGCTCCTTCAAATTTTCGATGATGGGTTTTAACCCTTCCCTAACCTCAGGTTTCAGTGGATACTGCTTCTTATGTGGAAATAAGTGTGGGTCTTTGAGCTTGACAACCACAGGAATAGCATTTTGTGTTCGACCCACAGATTTTCCATCAGCCCATACTCTAGGATTTACATTTTGTTCCATTAAAGGGAGAGAAAGGGAGGGCTCCATATTCATGAAAACAGAGGCATGGACCTTGCTCAGTATATCCCTCCCCAAAAGGGGTGAGGGAGACTATGGCACGATCAGAAACTCGTGTGAAAATAGCACAGAATCCCAGTTACAACTTAAAGAATAACTGAAATAATACCTTTTGGCTCATCCAGACAGTCCCATTATGGAAGCAGATAGGGAAGAAAGTGGGCCAGAGACTTCAGTAAGCACAGAGTAAGTTGCCCAAGTATCTAAAAGGAAATTGATGGATTGGCCCCCCACGGTTATTAATACCCAGGGTTCCTCAGGTGTAATTAGGACGGGAGCTTGTGTGGGGACCCCCGGGCATCTTCATTTCTGGTTGTCTTGAGAGTCCGACCCCTGAAACCTACACCTCGGGGGGCAGTCTCTCTTCCAGTGTGGTCCTTTGCAGACCAGACATGGAGCCGGGGGCGGCTTGGATTCTTAGGGCAATCCCACTTGAGGTGCCCATCCTTTCCACAGTAGTAGCAAGCCCATCCCTTTTCGCCTGGGTCCCTCTGGGCATTTTTCTCAGGCTGTTTAAGAGCGATTCTTATAGCCATTGCAAAGGCTTCTGCCTGTTCCTTTGTCTTTTTCTGCCTTTCTTTCTTTTCCTCATATTCCCCACCATAATAGACTGTCTGAGCCAGTTGTAACAGATTATCTGAAGGCTGATTTGGTCCATACGCCTGTTTTAATAGCTTATGGCAGATATCTGAAGCCGAGTGAGTGAGAAATCTATCCTTTAAGATCACTTTTCCCTCTTCACTTTTGGGATCAATCTCAACGAATGTGCGAAGGGCTTCTCTCAGTCTATCTAGGAATTTACCAGGAGCTTCCTTCTCCTCCTGTTCTAAGTTTGCCAATTTGCCATAGTTTAAAGGATTAGAACATGTCTGCCTGAGTCCTTCAAGAATACATCTGACAAAATGACTCTGATCCCATCTTCCTTTAGCTGTGCTGTAGTCCTAATCTGGTTCTGTAATTAGGACAGCCTGACTCCCAGTGGGGAGGGCGGTTATCTCGTCCTCCCTCTTCCCTACTGACTCATTACCAAGCCATTCATCTCCATAAGCAACTGCTTTCCCCAAAACTCAACTTTTTGAGTTGGGAGTCAGCGTTTGTCCCAAGATATATATCACATCCTTCCAAGTAAGGTCATAAAGCAGAGTAACACCTTTAAAAGCTCTAATATATTTTTCTGGGTCCTGTAAATAGTCTCCCAGATCCTCCTTGATTCTTTGTATTTCTTGATAAGAAAAAGGCTTATTAACTCTCATAGACTGATTATTTCTCCCCGGTGGGTGCTTCATGAAGAGGCAACAGCTTGTGTGGCTGTTCCTCAGCCTCTCTGGCTACTCTGCATATGTGATCCCAGGGGTAGATTGGACAAGCCTGCTTTTCTTGATCTCTTTGACTCCTGTCCTCCATCTCATCTCTTACTTTGATGGTCTGAGTCTCTATTGAAACCAGAATGTCTGAGGTTGTACTGAGACAGGAGTTGTTCGGACCTCTACGTGGGCAGTTTGAATCTCAGTTTGGGTTTCCACTGAGACCAAGGCAATCCTTCTTGGGGAGGGGGGGGGGTGGTTCTCTGGCTTTCAGTTTGCTCAGTTTGGAGCCCAGGGTACAGGGGCAAAGTAAGAGGACAGGAGGGAGCTGAAGGTGTCACACCCAAATCTATACCCTTAGGACACAAATCTGGCATATTTCGCAGAGAGAAAAAGGGCAACAAATGTGCTACTTCCACCCATTTCCCTTGTTTTCTACAGAACAGGTCTAATTGTGAAACAGTATTATACTTAAGAGACCCTCCAACTGGCCACCATTCGCTGTCCTCCAGTTGGTACTGCGGCCATGCAGCATCACATAGGAAGACCAGGTGTGTCTTCTTTAAGCCCTGGGGATCAACTCTATCCCAGTTTTTCAGGATACAGTTCAAAGGAGTGAGGCTGGAATTGTTAGCTCCCATCTGTAACAGAGAAAAAAAAGCGACCAGCGGCATCTTTCTACCAGAGGCGTCCCTCCCTACTCTAGATGGGGGTGTAGACAGACTTCACACCAAAAGCTTTTCTTTCCTGGTCGGACTTAGTCTGCCCCTTACTGACGCAGGCGTCATACTCGCCCCTCCCAGTTCTACCACCGAGACGGGGTGGGGATGCATCACGGGTAGACCTGATGGCATCCCTGACTGACGTCCAGCTCCTCACCATTAAAACCTTGCTTGTCTCTGATGCCACCTGGGGTGCAATCAGAGTAACCTTCCATAATGCCTCCCAAACTAAGACCGCTGGGGGAAACATTCATCACCTGAGTGCCTGTGCACGACCCTGAGTGTATTCCTGACCACAATAAGACTGATATGAACATAAAACTGAGATGTTCCTTCCAAGCGTCACCACACCAGTATAAGAGCCTCCTCTGGTCCACTAAGAGCCAGCGTTACCAAAGGAAAAAACCCATTGTAGTTCCGGTCTGAGTAACCTTTATCCTCAGAGATGCTCTGGGAGCTAGAGCTCCATCAGGCTTCCGAACTTTCGATTCCTAGCAAAGCTAGGTGCTTCCTGACTACCAATCCAAGTTTGGGAGCTAGGTAACAGTACACATTATCAGCATAGATCACAAGTCCCTCAAAAGTCTATGATCTGACAGATTAGGTTAGTACTTCTAATTCCCAAGGAATTATGAAATGGTCAAAGAGACCGAAAAGTTTGACCGAGAAAGGAGAGTTCGGTCCACACACTTTGCCCATTTATGGTCGGTCCCCGAAGGAGATGTTGGGTGCCTCCTGGCATTGCAGGTCAGTATAAACCCCCGACAGGTTTCTGCCACAAGCCGTATAAGATCACTGTGGAACCGCAGAGCAGGGCTTCTCACTTGCTTCAAGCAGGGTGTTTCATTTATTCACACAAGCACACTGTAGAGTTAGTAAAGTACAGCAGAAAACGTGTTCGCTAGGAGAACAAAGAACTAGACCTCCAAGCATCCTTACCTTGTCCTGAAGGATCCCGGACAAGCCCGCAAGATGAAAGGCTGTTGCTGAACCACGAAAAGACGCCGGGATTCTTAGCTTCCGGAGGAGGAGAATTCAATCCGGGGCTAGAGACAAGGCTTGATCACTCAGAGCTTTTGGGTAATAAGTTTTATTAAAGTTTGAAGGAGATAGAGAAAGCTTCTGACATAGGCATCAAGGGGGCAGAAAGAGTACCCCCCTGCTAGTCCTCAGCTGGATGTTATACAGTCACTAGCAGTCTGTTAATGAAAGAAAGAAATGTCTTAAAACTCAGAATGGCACCAGGCCCCTCATCCATAAGATGTATTTTTGGGGTAATCTTGGCACAGACGAGTCATCCCGGGCCATAAAACGATTGACTTGAATCTTGTAGAAGGGCAGATTACCATACAAATAGTTTCCTTTACATAGATTAGGGGAACAATGTCTGAGTATAACATAATGGTTTGTCAAGTAGGTTCTGAGTCATTAGGCGGAACCGACTTGAGGACAGAGTCTGGGGTAAATGCACGGTATATTAACATAGCTTAAGACAAACATTTCCATAAGAAAAATGCATTGGTTAACTCAAGGTTTGAGAATAGTTAACTTCAGGTGAAAGCAGGTGTCATTATGGCAACACAGTATTTTAAGAGAAACCTGCTTTTAAATTTGTATAGAGAAGGGAAAAAAATATCACTAGTTTGTTTCCTCCTGCCACTTAAAAGAGACAAAAATATCTGACACTTGCAGCCTATTTCCTCCATTTGGAGACCCCTGGCTTTCCTGCCTGTTACCCTTTCATATGGACAGAGGTTCGTGACATTGTACAGGAGACAGGGATCAAGACCATCCCCAAGAAAAAGAAAGGCAAAAAAGCAAAATAGTTGTCTGAGGAGGCCTTACAAATAGCTGAGAAAAGAAGAGAAGTGAAAAGCAAAGGAGATAAGGAGAGATATACACATTTGATCAGAGTTCCAAAGAATGGCAAGGAGAGATAAGAAAGTCTTCCTCAGTGATCAGTGCAAAGAAATAGAGGGAAACAATAGAATGGGAAAGACTAAAGATCTCTTTAAGAAAATTAGAGAAAATTAAGAAAATGGTATGGACCTAACAGAGGCAGAAGATATTAAGAAGAGATGGCAAGAATACACAGAAGAACTATACAAAAAAGTTCATGACCCAGATAACCACAATGGTGTGATCACTCACCTAGAGCCAGACATCCTGGAATTCAAAGTCAAGTGGGCCTTAGGAAGCATCACTATGAACAAAGCTAGTGGAAGTGATGGAATTCCAGTTGAGCTATTTCAAATCCTAAAAGATGATGCTGTGAAAGTGCTGCACTCAATATGCCAGCAAATCTGGAAAACTCAGCAGTGACCACAGGACTGGAAAAGGTCAGTTTTCATTCCAATCCCAAAGAAAGGCAATGCCAGAGAATGCTCAAACTACCACACAATTGCACTCATCTCACAGGCTAGCAAAGTTAGGCTCAAAATTCTCCAAGCCAGGCTTCAGCCATACATGAACCATGAACTTCTAGATGTTCAAGTTCAATTTAGAAAAGGCAGAGGAATCAGAGATCAAATTGCCAACATCCTTTGGGTCATAGAAAAAGCAGGAGAATTCCAGAATAACATCTATTTCTGCTTTATTGACTATGCCAAAGCCTTTGATTGTGTGGATCACAATAAACTGTGGAAAATTCTTCAAGAGATGGGAATACCAGACCACCTGACCTGCCTCCTGAGAAATCTGTATGCAGGTCAAGAAGAAACAGAACTGGACATGGAGCAACAGACTGGTTCCAAATAGGAAAAGGAGTACGTCAAGGCTGTATATTGTCACCCCACTTATTTTACTTCTATTCAGAGTACATCATGCAAAATACCAAACTGGATGAAGCACAAGCTGGAATCAAGATTGCCGGGAGAAATATCAGTAACCTAATATGCAGATGACACCACCCTTTTGGCAGAAAGCGAAGAAAAACTAAAGAGCCTCTTGTTGAAAGTGAAAGAGGAGGTGAAAAAGTTGGCTTCAAGTTCAACATTCAGAAAATTAAGATCATGGCATCCGGTCCCCATCACTTCATGGCAAATAGATGAGGAAACAGTGGAAACAGTGACAGACTTTATTTTGGGGGGCTCCAAAATCACTGCAGATGGTGACTGCAGCCATGAAATTGAAAGACACTTACTCCTTGGAAGAAAACTTATGACCAATCTAGACAGCATATTCAATAGCAGAGACATTACTTTGCCAACAAAGGTCCATCGAGTCAAGGCTTTGGTTTTTCCAGTAGTCATGTATGGATGTGAGAGCTGGACCATAAAGAAAGCTGAGCGCCCATGAATTGATGTTTTTGAACTGTGGTGTTGGAGAAGACTCTTGAGAGTCCCTTGGACTGCAAGGAGATCCAACCAGTCCATCCTAAAGGAGATCAGTCCTGGGTGTTCATTGGAAGGACTGATGTTAAAGGTGAAACTCCAATACTTTGGCCACCTGATGCGAAGAGCTGACTCACTGGAAAAGACCCTGATGCTTGGAGGGATTGGTGGAAGAAGGAGAAGGGGACAACAGAGGATGAGATGGCTGGATGGCATCACCGACTCAGTGGACATAAAGTTGAGTAAGCTGCAGTCCATGAGGTCGCAAAGAGTCGGACACAACTGAGCGACTGAACTGAACTGAACTGACCATCTCAGGGCATAAGAGCACCCCACTTCTGGCTTCCCTACTCTATTTAATGAAGAATAATAAAGTCACTCAGTCGTGTCTGACTCTTTGTGACCCCATGGGCTGTACAGTCCATGGAATTCTCCAGGCCAGAATACTGAAGTGTGCTGCCATGCCCTCCTCCAGAAGGTCTTCCCAACCCAGGGATCAAACCCAGGTCTCCCACATTGCAGGCGGATTCTTTACCAGCAATATCTTTTGATACTGATTTCTAACACGATACACAGTGAGAAGAGAACATACTCTCTACAATTTCAATAGCTTTAGAACACGAAATGTTTGCACCTTGTTTTATGTCCTTGGCTATGTTCCAGTGTTTTCCAGTTTACAGTCTGTGGGAACTTGTATAGAAATTGTGTCCTACTGTTGTGTGAAAATTGTATAAATCTTAATTATGTTGAAAAAAAGTTTACGTTTTAAAAAAATGACATTTCTTGTCTCCTGATTTTCTGTTTTTCTTCCTAGACCTTGCTAGATGTTTCCATAAAGATAGAGAAAAGGATCCTACAAGAGAAAAGAGACAGACCTATTGAAAAGACTCCAAATGGTGAAGAATCTGATGAAGAAAGTCAAAGACTATGAAGATTTAAGTGAAGTGTAGCAATAACTGATTTTTTTTTTAGCTCAATTTATTCTTTCATTGAAAAGTCATGTCACATCATTCTTCGGTGTTTGTTTTGTATTGATTTTGTATTTTTTTCCAATTTTTGCTTCATTTATTATAATATTATCTAAGTATTTATATATAAACATAAAGCTACATACAGATGCATTAGGTTTATAGCTCTTGCACATGGATAAAAGCAAAACTTTACAGATCAGACACAAGGAAAACACAAAACTACACATAAATTATAAAAGCTATGCATATTATATAAATAATTATATAAGTAAGTACAATAAACAGAGATGGACTAAAAATTCTAATTTTAAGAAAAGACTTATAGGACTGGATTTTGTTTAAACAAATAAAAACAAACAAAAAACAAGACTGACAATACACTGCTTATAACAGACAGAGGTCAAATGTAAAGACACTGAAACACTAAAAATATCAGGATGTAAAACTGGTATCATTATATAACATCAAAGTAAACATAAAGCAAAAGTGATCAGAACTAAAATAAGAAGTAGAAAGTCCACAGTCAAAGTATGAGATATTTGTGTACCTGTCTCAGTAACTGACAGGGCAGAGAGAAAAACAGTACAGCTATAGGAGATTCAAATAACACAATTAATGATCTTGACCTACAGGATAAAATTGATTAGCTAAGAGACAGACTATAAGTATGCTGGATATAAATGTGGGGTTAAATACCAGGAGAAACAGCTTTAAATGTCCCAAGCGGTGCTGTAGAGAGAAGAACCAAGAAATGGGGGGCTTTGGGATCTCCCACTGGTAAACAAATGTCTCCTTGGCTACCAGCCACTTCCTTGCATCCAAATAGAAAGGTCAGGCTTCCTGTCAACTGTTGGTAGTCTGTCTGTTCCCACACATCACAGTTTCCCAGACTGAAAAAGAACATGTGCAGTGAAACTCAGATACAAAAGAAGTCCTTGATATTACACTAAAATCACTGATCTCTAACCAAGCCTCATTCCAGAACTTTCCCAAAAGAGTCTGGGCTTCCATAGCTAAAGCATCAGCTAGGCCGTTGAGGTGCTGTCTCTCAGAGTAGCCTGGCTTCCTCATGAATGGCACCATGTTGCCCACTTCAGCCATTCATGTATGACTTCAACAATTTCTTTCCTATTCCCCATTTACTTATTCTTTTATTTATCTAATTTTTAACTTATTCTCTTTCTTTACTTAAATAAAATTTGACCCAAATGAACATTAAAAGGAAATTTTATGTCACTACTGTAAATGTAGAAGCTTTGCATTTGCTACAGAAAAGGAACTGTAAAAATAAATAAAATTAAAATGTGACACTGTTTACTAACCTCTAGTTAGATACCATTGCCTAGTTTTTTTCCTTGATGAAAAAGAGAAATTAAGGACTTCCCTGGAGATCCAGGGGTTAAGACACTACGCTTCCAGAAAAGGGAGCACAGTGTCGATATCTGGTCAGGGAAGTTCCGCATGCAGTGTATGCCACAAAAAGGAGAAGAAAAAAAAAAAAGCAAATTTTGAGACAAAATAGATAGATTGGCAGTGACAGTGGGTTTTTGTTTTGAGTTTTTGTGTTTTTTTAAATTTTTGACTGCACTAGGTCTTCATTGCAGAGCTCTGTGCACAGGCTTAGTTGCCCTGAAGCAGGAGGAACCTTAGTTTGCCCAGCAGGGATTGAACCCTTGTCCCCTCCATTGGAAGGCAGATTCTTAACCACTGGACCACCTGGGAAGTCCTAATAATGGATTTTTTTCCTCTAATGATGTAAGAGAACTGTAAAGAGAATAACTTTCCACTTTGGGGTCCCCTGGTGTTTAATGCATGACTATGCTCCATCCAGTATCACCAGTGCTTCCTCCTCTGAGGTTGGGGCCCACATGTAGGTGACTAGTTCCTACAAGAAGTTGGCTAAACACTGCCCTTCTCCATGCATACCCAGCCTGCTGGTAACTAGAGTGGACTAATAACCGAAGACAAGGTGGTGGTGTTCAGTTGCTCTGTCGTGTTTCATTCTTTGCGACCCCACGGACTGCAACATGCCAGGCATCCCTGTTCTTCGCTATTTTCCACAGTTTGCTCAAACTCATGTCCAATGAGTCGGTGATGCCATCCAACCATTTCGTCCTCTGTCGTCCCCTTCTCCTTCTGCCTTCAATCTTTCTCAGCATCAGGGTCTTTTCCAACATGTCGGCTGTTTGCATCAGGTGGCAAAAATATTGGAGCTTCAGCTTGAGCATCAGTCCTTCCAATGAATATTCAAGGTTGATTTCCTTTAGGATTGACTGCTTTGATCTCCTTGCTGACCAAGGGATTCTCAAGAGTCTTCTCCAACACCACAGTTCAAAGGCATCAGTTCTTCAGCACTCAGTCTTTTATTGTCCAGCTCTCACATCTGTACATGACTACTGGAAAAATCAGTTTTGATTATACAGACCTTTGTCGGCAAAGAGAGCGTGAGTGGGTCCCAGTTAGCACCAACTCTAGACAGGGCATCTGTGTCAGGAACGAGCCCTGCAGTGGCGGCCGCCACTTCTCTTCCCCTGAAACTTTGTCTGGAAATTTCAGGCTCGCATCCACGTTCCCGAAGTTCAAGTGGCCAGCTGTGCACAGTCTGCGTAGGTCCAACCCCACACAGTCTGAACGTGGACATAGCTCAGGGGCAGTGCCTAGAAGGAAGGACAAATGACGGTTCATTGAAAGCCAACGTCACCTCCAACTAATAAAAAAAATTAAAAAAAAAAAAAAAAAAAGAAAGCCAACGTCAGCACCTCTGGCCTGACCTCCCTCTGATGACACCATAGCCTGCAGCCCTCACTCCCCGGGGAAGGATCCATATCTGCTGGGTCAGCCACCAGGGTCAGCCTCCCAGAGGCAGGCAGCCTAGCCTTTCACTAGGTAGAAAGCGGCTGGGCGAGCTTTGAACTTTGGAATCAGACGGATCAGCAGTCAACTTGGCCTGTCGCTGAGGACCTGGACACCTTTCTTTGCTTCCCGGGCTGGGTCTTTTCATGTGGGAAATAGAGATAAAAATGACATCTGATAAGGTTGCCCTGCAGAGTGGTGCTCATGGATATTAACTCACAAGTGCTCCATAAATGCACGTTCCCTCAGGCAACCTACTCTCTGCGGCTGTGGGGCTGGGGAGGGGAGGCAGGAATCCAGGCACAGATCACACCGCACACAGTGTGAGCCAGCTGCCGGGTTCATGGTGACTCAAACTCTTCCCCTCTGGCCCTCGGGACACCGCCGCTCCCTCCCTCACACACTGCCTGCCCTTCTCCTAGACTGCTCGCTTCTTACTGCCTGGCACGGGGAGTTGTTATTTACTAATTATTTTAGTTACTGCTTGGACAAATACAACCCTGACCCCTCACCAAGATACAAAAACAAAATAAAAAAGCAGTGATTTTATCACTGTATTTAGTTACTTAAAGCACCAATGAAAAAGTGAAAACCTCTCCTGTGGCCTTTTCGATGCCACCTTGAGAGGTCACCACTGATAACATCTTGATTCTTTTAGTCTTTTTTTTTTCTTTGCTTGTAAAGTCATCGTGATTCTTGTTATGCTACTTGCTAGCTGTGTGACCTTGGGCAATGACTGAACAACTTGATGCTTCAGTTTCCTGATTCATAGAATAGAGATATTAACAACCTTTGTTGGCTCAGACAGTAAAGAATCCACCTGCAATGCAGGAGACCTGGGTTCGATCCCTGGGTTGGGAAGATCCCCTGGAGGAGGGCATGACATCCCACTCCACTATTCTTTCCTGGAGAATACCCATGGATGGAGGAGCCTGGCAGACTACAGTTCATGGGGTCACAAAGAGCTGGACACGACTGAACAACTAAGCATATACAAATACTTGCAAAATGTTTAGAACAGCTCCTGGCACTCAGAGTAAACACATAAAACTTGTGAATAATAATTATTATTAGCATCTATGTGCATATGTCACATATAGCATTTTGTTTACGGAAGCAGGATCAGTATATCATGCCAGAAGCAAACAGTCTTTTTGCCTCTCAGTTCAAATCCGTTCTTATTAGCCTGGCTTGATGATTCTGTAGCTACATCATGTAAAATACCTTTGCCAGCCGGCACATTCTTAGATTTTGTAGGTAGAGGGCGCTGGAGGGGCAGGGCAAGCGAAAGCAGAGAGGGAGAAACTTCTCTTCCTGGTGGGGCAGCTCCTCTTCCCCCGTCAGGCACGGCTGCTGGAGGCTTGCAGAGGACCTGCGGGACCTGAGACCTGGGTGGGCACCCCGTGGGCAGCCCCCTGCTCGCCAGCCCCGCTTTCCAACTGTAGACAAGCTCTGGCTCATGACACACACACCCCCCTCCACCCCTCTATCCACTCCAGGGAAATTCTCTATCATCCGTGGACACAGCACATCTTCTTCAACCAGTTCTGATTCCCAACCTTGGGGTCATGGGGAGGAGTCTTCCCAATTTCTTCCCTCCTTGGGTACTCACCCTCAGCCCTGGAGACATTTTACCTTGAGCAGCTAACCTTTTCAACTAGTTAATCATTCTTCCTATGACATTTTCCCTTTCAAATTAAATTACAGATGTGGTTTCCATTTCTGACTGGACTGTAATATATAATGTATATATTATATGTATATTTGTATGATATGTGTATAATATATACATGTATATGCATGCGAGCTCAGTCATGTCCGACTCTTTGCAACCCCATGGACTGTAGCCCGCCAGGCTCCTCTGTCTGTGGGAATCTCCAGGCAAGAAAACTGCAGTAGGTTGCCATTTCCTCCTCCAGGGGATCTTCCTGACTCACTTTAATGCGGGATTAAACCCACATCTCCTGCATTGGCAGACAGGCGAGTTCTTTACCACTGTGCCGCCGAGGAAGCCCATATATATTTGTATATGTGTTAACATATATTAATATTTAGTTGGGGCTTCCCAGGAAAAGGAAATGGCAACCCACTCCAGTATTCTTGCTGGGAAATCCCATGGACAGAGGGGCTTGGCAGGGCTACAGTCCATGGGGTTACAAAGAGTCGGACACAACTGAGTGACCAAACAACAATATTCAGTTGGGGGCTATAATCATACATATTACAGCTTGCTTTCTTTTTACTTACCAAGTTATAATGGGCATCATTCCAGGTCTGTACGTAGAATCGCAATTCATTCTTTTAATTCATACCTGGCACGTCATTGCATACTTGTAAAATTTACTTAGCCATTCCTCTCTGTAAGGAATAATTTCCAACTTGAGTTTATGGGTAGTTTCCTATTTGGGCTACTATACACAGTGCAGTAATGAACATGTTTTTTTGGTGAACATGACTGTTTCTGAGGAAAATTCTTGGAAGAGTAATGAATCACTCTGTCCTAGAATTATGTAACTTTTGAAAGATGTGGTGAAGTTATTCTTCCTAACAGGTTAAAATTCCTCCTCAGTGTGTTCCTAAAGTATGTTTACCTTTGCAAATTTTGTTAGAGATTTTCATCCTTAGTTACTTATGTACTAAAAAAAAAAAGAAATAGGACTTTTAAAAGTATGTTTATGATGAAAGAAAAGAGATAAACACATACACATGTGTAACAAAAGTAGGAACAATAAGAGAGAATAGAAGAGAGATGAGTTGAGAATTCTAAACTCTATGGCTTCAAAATAGAAAAGCGCTACTTGCTGCAAGGGAGTCGCAGCAAGTCCATGGGATTTCCCTGGCAAGGGGCCAGGATGACATCTTGCTTTAGGACATGCTAGCTCTCAAGTGCCTTGGTCTTTGGGCAGGACTATTAAATACTGCCCTGCCTGTACCCTGGGAGGCCAGGCATCAGAGTGCTGCAGCAAAAAACAGAAATGAATGAACGGCCTTTGGTATACACCAGCCAAACAGGCCTATAAGAGGTAAACAATCTTGGTTATTCTTTAGCTGTTGCTACTAACAAACACTTGTAGCTAGACTTGTCCTTCACAAAGCTAAACAAAGCTAATCAAAACTAATTACTCTCTTCATATGAGTTGTACTCTGGACCTGGCATTCTTCCCCCATACTCTTTTGTACCATTCTACGTTTCAGAAAGAAGGTCATGGGCGGATAACTTCAGGGACACCAGATCCCATTGCTGAGTTGCCTGAGGCCAGCTGTGGCCGTTTTGAGAATTTGAAAAAGAAAGAAAGAAAAAATACAAGACCTTCATGGGGCTATGAAATCTCTCCCTTTTCCGGAGAGAGGTGGGGCATAGCTCTTGAGGCGTTAAGTCTCCTGTGTTTCCCTTTTGCCTGGTGAAAATAATGAGGCTCCTCTTCTGTTTCCTCCCAACTGTCTCTGCATTTCTGTTTGGCGTCGCTGGGCAGGCAGCCAAGATTCTGGCAACAAGGTGCAGGGGGACCTGGAAGGGGCGGTTGTTGAGATCTGAGAGCCTGTCCAGTGCCCCCATACGTGTTCTCGTCTAGCCGCTGAATTATTGCCATCAGAAACTTCCTATTGAACACAAAGAGCAAGCAGTGGGGGTGGCTTTGTCACCCGCAGGGATGTTAGACCTAAGGAGCCAGTGCTAGAGCCTGAGAAGATTGAATCCACCTCACTCTTCTACAGACGGCTGTGCTTCCAGTTACTGGCAGGATGAATCACGTTTCCTATAAATATCAGAACAGTCCGTTTTCATATTCTATCTTTAACCCGGGTGAAGTCATTTCTCACAGGCTTGAAACTGTGGATTAAATCGTCTTGTCCTAGACCATTTCAGGGTGATAATGCAAGTGGAAAGGCCAGACTTCCATTTCCAAGAACAGAGTTGTTGTTATTGTTGTTTAGTCGCTAAGTCATACCGACTCTTTGCAACTGTAGCCCACCAGGCTCTTCTGTCCATGGGATTTCCCAGACAAGAATACTGGAGTGGGTTGCCATGTCCATCTCCAGGGGATCTTTCTGACTCAGGTATCAGATCTGAGTCTCCTGCATTGTCAGGCACTGGCTAGCGGATTCTTTACCACTGAGCTACCAGGGAAGCTCCCAAGAAACAAGATAGGATGTAAATTATCCAATGCAGGCTTCTGTCCTTCAGGAAATATTTTCAAAAGAGCAGTGTGTTACACTCAGGAAGGTCAGGATCATAGACTTGGAGCTCAACTGAATAGAGTTGAAATCTGGTCCTTCCTACTTTCTAGCAGTGTGACCTTGTTTATTGCTTAGCATCTCTGAGCCTTGATTTTCTGATCTATAAAATGGGAACAGTAACACCTCTCTATCACTGCTACAGAGTCCTCATTTTTAGCCTCAGCAAGTGGCTAGACCCAAGGCCTGGAGTTGCTAATTTGGCAGCAGCAAGAAGCCCCTAGCCAAAACAAACTCACTGTCTCCTGGCAGGGTGGCCGGATCTGGAGTGCTAGGAAGGCATGAGTGAGGTTGGGGTGGGGAATGTTGAGGATTCTTTCAAATGATGGAACAAGCAGCAATGCAGGGTGATCAGAAGTAGTACTGAGCTTCTGATTGTGCATTTGGGGGCTGGAGAAATATCAGCAGCCATGGGTGGGAGTGGGGAGTCACAGACGTAGAAAATTAGGTCTGCATTTGAACCCTTTGGCTTATGCTAATTTATCAGAACAGGCTTGGGGCACTCAGAGGCATCCCAAGGGAGTTTCACATCTGCAGACATCCTGTTCCAGGCTATATATCAGAGTGGTTACTTTGCCACAGGATGGCTCGGGACAATAAAAAGTGAGCCAACAAAATTATCTCTGCCTTGGCAATGTTAATTATATCACCACCCCAGAAGCAACTACCACCGAAACTGTAGCAGGTACTGGTTCCATGTATTTCTGTATCCCTTTTCAGATATATCTATATATAGAGAGAGAGATGGAAAGATATATGGCACATACCATGTCCCAGTTTGTGGTTCATTCTTTAGTTTTTCAACATTGTTTTGATGTGTTTAAAATAGTCTGGAGAAGAGAGTGTTTCTGCTTAGATAAATTCACAAATGATAGATCTAGAGTGGGTTAGTAAAGAAAAGGTAAGGCTTTTTAAGAAATAGCTCTGACCTTTCAGTTTGAGAGCATAGAAAATTCTTCCACAAAATTCTGGGCTTAAGGGAACACTGAGCTAACTCTGTGACATTTTTCATTTTCCTTTGCATATATTAGGGCTTTGGGGCATCTGGAAGGAGCTGAGGGTAGTCAGAAAGGGGGCGGACTGGGGACCAGGGGCAGACACGCTAAACACCACGAAAATAATAAATCCTAACCTGGCCTTTCAAGTCATTGCAAAGAAGCAGCAGGAGAAGAGAATAATTTATATTCATACATATGATTTACGGCCCCAGATTTTACTGTGGCCCAGTGCAAACACTGGACAGATCTGAGGATGGGAAGACAGATATGATGTGGGGTCAAGAGGGATGCAGGGGGTGCCGGCAGTGCTCTTCACAGGTCTCCTCTCACCCTTTTTAATCCCCTGGGCTCCCCACCTTGCCCCCTACCTTCCCCTACCCCCGTGAGCTTGCCAGCTGAGAGGGGATGCTTCTAAAAGTTCACACCTTTATCCGAGGGGCTATGTTAGGGACTGCCCTCTACTTGGAAGTTTTAAGTTCCCCCACCTGGGGAAGCTCTTAGCCAAGGGTGGGGGGCTGAGAGAAGATGAAAGCCTGGCTCCCTGGCCCCTGGTAGACTGGGACTCTACGGATGATTTCCAGTCAACAGTTCTCCATCCAGACCAGGCTGAGATAACAGAGGCATGGCCTGTTTTACCCGCCTCCTCCTCTTCCCTATCCTGCTCCCCGCTTCCCGCTGGTGTCTCAGAGAGCACTTCCTGAGCAAACCTCTGGCACAAGAATCCTCCACTCAGAGTTTACTTCTGAGCCTCCTACAGAAGATAGGCTTTGGTGGTGGCAGGGGTGGGGGGTGGGGGTCAGTTTTGGGTTTGTTTTGAAGGAAGGAGAAATTACAGCATGTTTTGTATCCTGAGGGGGATGATCTGGGAAGAGCTGGGGGTAATGGAGATAGGAGGGAAGGCTGTGGAGGCAACAGCTTTGAGTAAGCAGGAAGGCGCAGTCCCTATGCAAGTCATTAACTCTTGGGAGTAACAAGGGCAGCTCACCCTTTCTTGACTGGAGAGAAATCAGCAAAGGAGGCTTAATGTGCAGGAGGGCAGGGAGACTTGGTGGTAGAAGGTAGAAGTCTCTTCTGACCACTTTCCTTAAATTAATGAGACCATCACATGAGCGTGAGGGACGTGAGGATGATAGAGGTCTGAGCAGACCAAAGAAGGTGTAAAATAATCTGAGAAAGCAAAAGCCTGTCAGAACTAGGGACGTGTCACAGGATTTCCAGGAGACACTGAACATCTATTTGAGGTTTGTAGTCATTGGCTTTAAGTGAGACCAGGTCTGCAATGTTGTCTTTTTACACCAGCCACAGCCAAGAATTTTAGGACAAACATGGAGTGAACAGACTTATGGGATCAACCAGAGTTTGGATTCTAGAGTTTAGTTTCTGAAGGCAAGGGTGTTGAGGGTTGGTGCAAGAGAGTGAGTTTAATGATGACACACGGAAAAAGAGGGAGAGAAGAAGAGAGGGGCAATGCTGACATTGGAAAGATGGCAGGCAGGGCCAGTGGATTGACTGAAGGTCCTGGTAGCATTGAAGACAGCTGGAGGGAGGGTCCCAGAGGAAGTGAGACCGAACGACTGAATGTGGTTGTCAGAGAGCGGCACACTTGAAATCAAGACTTGGGTGGAAATGCAGATATTGGTAATGACAAAATGTTGTGGATTCGTGATTGAGAGGGCATGGAGGTGAGGCTCACTTAAAGGAAATAGGGAAGATCAAGGACAAATGCAGTGTGAGATAAAGGGAAAGTGCATGCCAAAATGAAATTATAAGTGAATGAACTCTCCCTTTTTGTGTGTTCTTGTATTTCCCAAATATTCCACAATGAACATATGTCACTATGTAAGCGGGAAAAAGTTATTAAGTAAAATCAAAGATACTACTTGGAAGTAAACAGGGAAAATTTTTCTTTATTTATTGGTAAGGCAATTACTACTATTTACAAGTGGCTGGTTCACAAAGTTCACAGAGTTATTCCCAATCAAGAATTGTACCAATATTTCCAGGCATCTTAAACAAATATTTTAAATGAGACCAAATGAGAGATGTGAGTTTCACAGTGTTGAGTATATACTTTATTTTAAGAAATGCCTATTGTAAAATGCACCTATATTTGTATTTGTTGTATTTGCATTTGCAGTAAGAAACCCTGAAATCATCTATGGGATAAAGAGGAGGGAGAATGGAACATTCAGTGGGCAGAAATGGGAGCAACACTCTTCTTGAACACTTTTTCATGTTTTTTTATCTTTGAACAATGTAAAGATAGCACCTGTTCAAAAATACATTTAAACAGTAAATTTTAATACAATCTAAAATTGTTAATAGAAAAACTTCCTTTTAAAA
Organism: Cervus elaphus; assembly: GCF_910594005.1. Lineage (NCBI taxonomy): Eukaryota > Metazoa > Chordata > Mammalia > Artiodactyla > Cervidae > Cervus > Cervus elaphus. Next base: position 44,293,648 of record NC_057822.1, read on the forward strand.
TTTTGTATATGCAAAAGTTGTGTTAAATACAATGTTTATATTGCCAAATGGGTCTTTTTTTAAACAGGAAATTCCCTTAGTGTTTTTTAAAAAGGGTTCTACTTTCAGAAATTTAGTTTCTGCTTAAAGATATAAATGTGTCACTTTTACCACATCTTTAAGAGAAAACGTCAGACTTTGGACAAGACTCAGATCCTGCCAGAAAAAAAGTTAAAAGAAAAACAACTTATTACATACAACATCTCACTAGAGGTATCGAGTTGAGAGGATGCACTGGAGCAGGTTTCATACAGATTAACCACTGGCCCTGACAATAAACCTGAGAATTCCGAACCATGGACCCTAATCTATAGTCAGGGACCAACCCTGAGGGCCCTGGCCGAGAGAGATGCTGTGTGCAGATTTCAGCCTAATTCAGGCCACATCTGGAGGCAGTCTTCCCATTTATGTGTTTTCAGGTGAAAGAAGCAACCAATTTTCTTCTTTGCTTTAGTTGGTTTGAGGTGGGTGTTCTGCATCTGAAATGTCCTGACCCCAACATGGAATTTAATACAAGATTGTAAGTTTTCTGCTCCCAGAGCACCTGAATGTGTCTGTCTTCACACTGGGCTGTCATCTCCCAAGAGCCAATCCCGTTCACGGCCCAAGAGAAGCAGCTCCTGCACAAACACCTTCCTCACACTAAAGCAAGAAATGAGTGTAGCATGGACCAAATTTTAGGGGAGGACAGAGAGAGGGGCAGTGAACCACCTTCTCATCACCAACCAACATCCAAAACAAGACTGTGCAAAGGGGACACAGAATTATAACAATAGGTGGGCATATACAAGGGAAACTGAAGCTCAGTCAAAGCCATGGACAGTGGTTCTGAGCTAAAACGAATCTTAAAATATACCCGGTCCCACCTTTTATTTCACAGATGCCCAAATTGAGGCCAATCTCTTTTTTTCTCAGGGTGCACAATTAAATTCAAGACTACAATCCAAGGCTTCAATAAAGAAAGTTTTTACTATTTAGGCTTATCAGAAAGAAAAAAAAGACAGAATCTGTGTTAGAAAACAGGGCACGTTTTATTACTATAATGAACTGCCACTGATTTCTATGATGCTTGGGAGGTTGGAAGTGATGGCCAAAGGGTCTTTCAAGTCTAAGAACCAATCAAAACTCTCTTCCATGGTCACTGTTTTTCCTGTGGTGCAAGGAACACTGCTTTTTTACATAGTGGGAAAGCAGCCTGAAGCATCCATTTTTTAATTTTGTTTCTGGAAAAGAAAAAAAATAAAATAAAATTCTTCTCTGATAGTAATTTTTGAGAATATGAAAATTTTTATGACGTTCTAACAAACATATTCCAGCAATGTGTATTGAATGCTCACTCTGTGCCAGACATGCATTTTTAAGGAATTACATCATTTAATCCTCAAAAAAAAATCACGAAGCAGGTACAATTATTGTCTTCACTTTACAGATGGGAAAAGTGAGACATAGAGGAGCTGAGGAAAGGGCCTCTGAACCATTAATAAGTGGAATTCTGGCAATCTGACTCCATGCATTCCACTTTTAATTCCTATGCCATTCTGCCTCCTATTTTATGTCATTTCATTCAAAACCATTTCTGTTATTCTCATTCCTATTTAAGAATCAGAAGAAAACATTTGTCTAAAACCACTTTTTCCCACTAGAATATAAGTGCCAAGAGGGTAGGAGCTTTGCTCTATACCTTGCTGTAGCTCCAACTTCTAAAACTGTGCCTAGTACAAAGTATGCATTCAATAAACATGTGTTGAATGAGCAAATAGATTTCAAGAGAATATTATCAGAGTCATGAGTAAACATCATACATGGCCAATTGATTTAAGAATTCCCATGGTCTGGTGCAAACAAGCAAGCAAGCATAAGCTAATTACCTCTCTTTTGTATTTATCTAACTTTTCCATAAGCTTTGGCACAATATGTTGGCAGAGATTCTCCAGTAATGTCACATTGTCTTCACCTATTTTAGCTTTTTTCTCCAGATATGTCAAGAAACTTCTAGAGGTCTGCAAGAGAATCAATGAAGTCACTTTTACTTGCCCACTGATTATCCATTGCATTAATAAATAAGGCAGAGTATATATCCAGGAGGACCTAAATAGTATGGGGAAAGAGACAGTATAAAAATTGTAAATCTCTATACAATCTATATCAGTGTGTGTATGTGTGTTAGTCACTCAGGCATGTCCAACTCTTCGGGACCCCGTGGACTGTAACCCGCCAGGCTCCTGCCCACGGCACTTCCCAGTCAAGAATACTGGAGTGGGGTGCCATTTCCTCCCTAGGGGATCTCCTGACCCAGGGACACCACATAGCAAATAGACACAGCTCACTAACTACTCAGAAACAATTTGATGAGTAGATGCTATTATTATCCCCATTTTAAAGATGATATAACTGAGGCACAGAGAAGTTCAGTAACTTGTCCAAGGTCACAGAGCCAGTAAGTGGCAGAGCACTAATTATGCAATGTTTTGTGGCTCTAATAATGAGTAAGACTCATTCCCCATTCCCGAGGATCCCACAACCCATCTTTGGGATAAAGACTGAAGAGAGAAACAGTGGAAAGTCACAAGAGGCTAAAATCCCTGAGGGCCCTGAAAAGGTGGTGGGCTGGGATTGGGGGGGGGGGGGGGGGGGCGGGGCGGGAAGGACTCAAAGAGTATAGCTAGCCAAAACAGAGAATTAAACTGCAGATTAGTTAACCTAAGATCTGACACCAGGAAACATGTTTAATGGATTATGAAACATGGTCCTTGTTATACCTACCACATGTAAAACAGCTTCCCACGCCTCAGTGATTTTTCTTTAAAAAAAGAAGTTATTGGGATGTCCCTGGCAGTCCCAGGGAAGAGTGGTTAAGACTTTTTGCTCCCAAGGCAGGGAGCAAGGATTTGATCTCTGGTCAGGGGAACTAAGATCCCACATGCTACACAGCACAGCCAAAAAGTTTAAAAAAATAGAGAGAAGAAAATATTTGTCAATAATACCAGTTAGTCTGGGAAGAATGTGATATGGGAGGGCTACACTCAGCCTTTTCGCATGGGTGATGTGCTCTTTTCTGAGTTGGACAGGGGATGCATGGCTGCTCACTTGGTTCTACATTTTATAACTTCCATACATTTTACACATCTTTTTTTGGTGTTATCAAATATTATATAACTTAAAACCTAAAGAAAATAACAGTTGAATAACAAAATTAATGTTATAGGGTAAAATTTGAAAATTGGCCCCTTCCCAAGTTAAATAACTGGCTTGTCACAAGCTGTTAGAAACTCAAAAAACAAAAAGTTCTGTGGCCTGGAAGAGATATGGGCAGCTACTTTCCAGCCCTTGATTGTGATCAACCTAACAAGAATATCAGCAGACAGCATTATGTTAATATTTTTAAAATTACTATTGGTTCCAAGCTCCTGTACAGCCCTGTAGAAAGGACACCCTCAAACATTCGTCTCATTTGATTTTCACGAAACTCTTCATGGAAGACACTGCAGAATCCACTGAAGAGGATAGTCTCCCTCGAAAACCTCAACAAATGGAGGTGATGAACAACTGAATTCCACTCTGCCATTAGCTACCAGCGCCTCATTCCTTCGTGGTGCCCTGCACAGTTCTGTATCATAAGACCCAGTGAATGCCCATAGCAGTCAATCATTTACTGCATGGTTACCATGTGCAAAGGGCTTCGCTGATGGCATAGTGCTAAAGCATCTGCCTGAAATGTAGGAGACGACATTCGATCCCTGGTTTGGGAAGATCCCCTGGAGGAGGGGATGACAACACACTCTAGTTTTCTTCCCTAGAGAATCCCATGGACAGAGGAGCCTGGCGGGCTAGAGTTCAAAGACTGACAAAGAGTTGGCCATAACTGAAGGGACTCAGCATGCACACATGTACTATGTGCGAAATACAGGCCCCAGCTGACAGTTGATGTACCTTATTTCATCTACTCCTCTTCACTGTCCTGGAAGGAAGTAGTATAATTGTCTATAACAGGCTGTATTAGAAAATGGAGGGAGACTCAGAAATGTTCAGTCACTTGCCCCACATTCAGGAGTTAGTCTGGACCTAGACTCCAGGCACATCACAATCCATGTTTCTAACCCTTGTTTGATACTGACTCCCTTTCCAACATCTTTCCAAGCACTGCTTAAGGTGGTGTTCACAAAGATCCCATCGGGTATGGCTCACTCACCATCTGGATGTTTGGAACTGACCCCCTCAGAAGGAAGATCATGCTCTTTAGGTCCTCTGAGGTGATGCCTTCTGACAGTTCGTAGAGCAGGTTTCTAAGACATAGAGCAAAGAGACAAATTAAAGCCTCACACTTGCAGGACAGGCAGAAAATGGAGAGCTTTTATCAAACGTTATCCTCGTTTGAATAATCACAGCCCTGTGAGTAGACAACTGTTAATCTCATTTTATAGATTTAAAAACAAAAACTTGTAGTATTTCAATTTGACCTATTCCACTATGAGCCTTGTGAATAACGGTGAGATTTGTTGATCCCAGGTCTTCTGATTCCAGGTCCAGTGCTGTTTCAAATCCCACTAAGACGGTATAAAACACCACTGTGGCACGCCCACCCTTCTCCAGACCCCATTCCAGAAAGCAGGCTTACTTTATAGGCCCTCGTCAGGGAGCACCCAATGCCAGTGAATATGAAGTTCACTTACAGAAAGGAAACTATCCCAGCTTCTGGAAAGCCATACACTCAACAATTGGAAAAACTGAAATTAGGAACTTCCCTGGCAGCCCAGTGTTGGGCATAGGTATAATCCCTGATGGAGGAACTAAGAGCCTACATGCTGGGTCATGTTGCCAAAAAAAAAAAGAGAAATTGAATACTTCATTCATACATTAACAGCTCTGCATGCCCAAGACCATTCCTCAGCTTTTTAACCAACAGAATGGAGTTAATAATTTCCAGAATTCTCTCACTGACCCAAGGGTCACTCAGGTTCTAGGAGTCAGTTCAATTGTTCAGACCTGAAGCATTGTAATCGTCCAAGCTATAAAATAATATCACAGAGGCTCCTCCTTGCGAGGTTGCTTGATGTAGACACTGTCAGTGGACAGTTTATAATAGTGTTGCCTCAGGTCTGTTGCCTTTGTTTTACCTCTTTGGGCAAAATGCCTATATTTTACCTGTCTGGGTTTCGCCCCGAATTGGGGAAATTGGACAAGGCATAAATGACGACCTCCCTACCCTAGAGACACATCTCCTTTTTCATTTTGTCAATTTGGCTCCAAGTGTGCTTCCCTGGTAACTCAGCGGGTAAAGAATCTGCCTGCAATGCGGGAGACCTGGGTTCAGTCCCTGAGTTGGGAAGATCCCTGGAAGAGGGCATGGCCACCTGCTCTTGTATTCTTGCATGGGGAATCCCCATGGACAAAGGAGCCTGGCGGGCCATGGTCCACGGGGACAAAAAGAGGCGGACATGACTGAGCAACTAAACACATGCATGACTCTCTTTACAAACGGCAGACACACCAGTGACTCCCAGGAGGGAGGAGGCTGAGAGCACGGAGGCTGACAACGAGGAAGGCTGGAGGTGGGGCCTGCTGCCTGGAGCTGGGCCTCCTTCCTCAGTGAGAAGCAAAACAAAAGGAGGCCCCTCTCAGGCCCTGGCTGGGTTTCAAAGCTTTGTTGATCTCCCAGCCTCCCTTCTCATTAGCACCTGAAGCTGAGAAATCTCCTGGCTTAGAATCACCATACCATCCAAGGAGGTAGATAAGTGGTAAAAAAAAAAGCTTAAAATTGAATTCATTTTTCATCTTAAGATTAAAGGTCTTAACCCCGGCCTCTCCCAGCCCGATGGCCCTGCCAGGTTGATCTTGATCACCTGAAGTGGGAGACCCTGCGGCGGGCGTGCAGCCAGCTCTGCACCTGCTCCTTGGTGTAGCCAATGTGCTGCAGCAGGACCTCCTGCTGAATGGTGTAGAGGAGCTCCGCTAGGAAGAAGGGGTCTTCCGCACTCAGCAGCTCCCGCTGCAGCAGGTACTCGAAAATATCCAAGGCTCTGCTGCACTTTTCCAGTTTTCTGGGGGTGATGTAGTCTTGGCAGAGAAACTTCAAGCCCTCCACGTCTCCATCCCCCAGGGCCAAGTTAATAATCAGAAGCTTCTTTCGAAAGTTCACTTGCCGGTTGTCATCTAAAGAGGAATTGAAACGTTGGCTTGGTGATGCCATGACCTTTCTGAAAGAGAGAAGGTGGTGGGGGGGTCGCAGGTTAGAGAATGAGGACAACACAGCAGCCCAACTTCCCAGGCCCTCGCTCAGTTTAAACCTTCTCTGTTCCAGGCCTTAGACTTCTCCAGAAGTGCTGAAAGATGAAATTCACTGGGAGGTCACTTCAAAAACCTATAGCCCAGAAAACTTGATTCAAACAGTTAACCCTTTAGGAGGTCTGGAGAGAGCTTTCATTGGAACTCAGTTGACCCTGAGTTCTCCCAAATCAAAATGTCCCCACTGGGAGAGTTAGGTCTATTTGGTGGGAATTATTAGGACTTCAAGCCCAGGAGACAGCATCTCAGGTGACCCCGAGAGAACTGTTTGAGGGGGTAGGTGGGGGTTGGGGGGGGTGTTGAGTGGGGAAGGAGCCAGGTTATATATTACTATATATATATATATACATATAGGCTATATATATTATATATTATATAATAGAAGTTTGCAGCAAGGGACAGGTAATCTGAATATTAAAAGATTATTATTAATTAAGGAAAACCAGTTATTTCTCATTAAGGGATTTAGTGCCCTTCTATGTATAGGAAGATGCAAGCGTCTGGGTTCACTGAATTCGTTCCTTTCATATGCATCTCAGCTATCTGGGGCCAAATCCTGCTTCTTAACTGTTCACATCCTTAATTCTTCATTCACCATAAGGGGTGACAAACTTTCTCCCACACATCCCCCGACACACACCCACATATCCAGCTCCTCAGCGCTTACTGGGGAAGTGGCTGATGGCTGCCAGATAGAGGTATTGTTCTATTTGGGCTCAGAAATTTACATTTGGAAGGTTGAAATCCCTGATGGCTATGATATTGTTTCCTGGTATGGCAGGAAATATTAATATTTCCTTTCACAATCCCTTTCCATAGTGGGAAATTAGACCATATTAGGAGACATTTCACGACCATCTTTTTTGTCCCACTGTGCTGGGAGGCTCATCCCAGATCAGGTGAAAATTCTTATTGATATGTCACTCCAGGTGTTAATTTCTGGATTAGGCCCATTGATAGATAATAAAAGATTCTCTGGATCCTCTATCTTCTAACCTATTAGGATCCAGGAGATATTTCCCTCCTTGCTTCTTCCCATACCAAGAATCACACTATTACAATTATTCTATGTTATAAATGTGACCTGTTTCTTTAAGATGTTTAGCTATCATTAATTTGGTCTAGGGCCTGGTTACACAGTGTATAATGCAAGAAGACCTTTATAAAGTAGACAGATTACAAGTAATACAGCTAATAAAGTTATTTAAGTTACAAGTAGGGATTTAAACCATGAGCTTCCAGAACCAAACCATCTTCCCAAAAGATTATCAAGATTAGGAAGTGGATCATCTAACGCAGTAATCTGATTTTCCATGTGACTCATTAAATGTGTTACCTTAGAAGATTCACCTGGTGTGCAAACACAGCATTCAGTTTGAATGATGGCACAAGTGCTCCCTTGAGATGCTGTTAAGTTTATCAAGGGCCACACAATTTTGTAAGTCAGCTTTACTCATCATAGAGACCTCAAAATTTAGAAAGCTAATAACCTGGTTGCTAGCATTTAAGGCCTTTTGAGTGAATTCTGTTAAGGCTTTAGTGTGAGAAATAACTTTTTCCAATCCTACTGAGAGCACAAAAATAGCTGCTAAGTGATCATACCAGTGAAACACAGATCTCTTGGTCCATCAGGCTCATACTGATAGTAAATTTGCTAGAGTAACATCTAAATTTGTACGTAAGTGGACTTGAGCCCAAGGGAATCCTAAAGTACACCTTTCTAACCGTCCTGTTGGAAGCCAGGGCCAGAGATTGGTCCCACAAAGCCATTAAGCCCCGTTAGCTACCTCCCAGTATATTTCTGGTCATCTGACCCAATCTGTTCCGTACCAATCACTATCTTTAAGGGAAATGATATATGATATACTGGCAATTTTCATAAGGCATCCAGCCTAATTTTTTACTGTTATAATGCTGATTATCTTTAGTATGATTTAATTGTTCCCAGATTGGGGGGTCTTTAGGCTTAGATGACCAGAGCCTGGTATTAGCCAGATAAATCCAACCCATAACTGAGGAAGTGTCCTTCCTAACAGTCTAGAGTTTACATTTTTTGACCAAAATGTAGCTTCTTGTTCCTGTTGAGCTTGAGTAACCTTAAGGGATATTGTTTTTGCTTTGGCTCCATCCCTTCATTCTCTCTGGAGTTATTTCTCCACTGATCTCCAGTAGCATATTGGGCACCTACTGACCTGGGGAGTTCCTCTTTCAGTATCCTATCATTTTGCCTTTTCATACTGTTTATGGGGTTCACAAAGGCAAGAATCACAATAAACTGTGGAAAATTCTGAAAGAGATGGGAATACCAGGCCACCTGACCTGCCTCTTGAGAAACCTGTATGCAGGTCAGGAAGCAACAGTCAGAACTGGACATGGAACAACAGACTAATTCCAAATAGGACAAGGAGTACATCAAGGCTGTATATTGTCACCCTGCTTATTTAACTTATATGCAGAGTACATCATGAGAAACCCTGGACTGGAGGAAGCACAAGCTGGAATCAAGATTGCTGGGAGAAATATCAATAACTTCAGATATGCAGATGACACCACCCTTATGGCAGAAAGTGAAGAGGAACTAAAGAGCCTCTTGATGAAAGTGAAAGAGGAGAGTGAAAAAGTTGGCTTAAAGCTCTACATTCAGAAAACTAAGATCATGGCATCCAGTCCCATCACTTCATGGGAAATAGATGGGGAAACAGTGGAAACAGTGTCAGACTTTATTTTTTTAGGCTCCAAAATCACTGCAGATGGTGATTGCAGCCATGACATTAAAAGAAGCTTACTCTTTGGAAGGAAAGTTATGACCAACCTAGATAGCATATTATAAAGGAGAGACATTAGTTTGCCAACAAAGGTCCATCTAGTCAAGGCTATGGTTTTTCCAGTGGTCATGTATGGATGTGAGAGTTGGACTGTGAAGAAAGCTGAGTGCCGAAGAATTGATGCTTTTGAACTGTGGTGTTGGAGAAGATTCTTGAGAGTTCCTTGGACTGCAAGGAGATCCAACCAGTCCACCCTAAAGGAGATCAGTTCTGGGTGTTCATTGGAAGGACTGATGTTGAAGCTGAAACTCCAATACTTTGGCCACCTCATGTGAAGAGTTGACTCATTTGAAAAAACCTTGATGCTGGGAGGGATTGGGGGCAGGAGGAGAAGGGGACGACAGAAGATGAGGTGGCTGGATGGCATCACCAACTCGATGGACTTGAGTTTGGGTAAGCACCAGGAGTTGGTGACGGACAGGGAGGCCTGGTGTGTTGTGATTCATGGGGTCACAAAGAGTCAGACACGACTGAGTGACTGAACTGAACTGAACTGAACCTTAAGGGAAAATTCATATTTATGGCCAGGGTCAGAATATGCATGTTAGTTTCGCCAAGTGAGTGGGTCCCACTGAGTGATATCAGTAGTAGCCCAGACCAAACTATAATTCTTTTTTTCTAAAATAAACTTTCTAAGAGCCATCTAGTCAGAACCTTTAGGGGAGAAACCCACCAAGATAAACCAGAGGTACTGGATGCAGGTAATTGACTGCAAACCCAACAATTTAATTGATTTCTAAAATATGCATAAGAGAGGGCCCATGATACAAAAAGATTTGATTCATGTGCAAGTCCAAGAAATCAAGAAGAAAACGTAATGAACAATCATACTGGTCAGGTCTAGTATTTTGGGACAGTTGTCTGCTTCTGATATTGTCTTCTGATCATTCTGGCATTGGTACTTTATTATTATCAGAGCACTGCTTTAAGATGAGTTTGAGGTCAACAATTCTCTCTACAGTCCAGCCTGGTGCAGAAGCCCTTTTTAGGGGAGAAAGATGAATCCAAGAGTCAATTTACTTCAGTTTTGCTGCACATGAGCTTGTTAAAAGAAACTGATAAGGGCCCTTCCACCTAGGTTGGAGGGAGTCCTTTAAATGCCATCTTTTCCAATATACATAATCCCCTGGTTGTAAGTCACAGGACATCTGATCTTCATTTGAAGATAGATTACTGTGATAAACTTTGGAAACAAGTTTAGAATGATTTGCCAATAATTTGATTAAACACTTGCAATAATGTAATATATCTCCCTTTAGTAATGTAGGATCATATGATCCTCATCCAGTCTCATTTGTCTCCCTGTAATGATCTCAAAGGGAGAGAAATGGTGTTTGCCAAAATGAGTGGATCTGAGGTTGAGGAGGATCAATGGAAGAGCCTTAGGTGAGCATAAGGAATAGGCAGCCGTAATTTTAGCCAGCTGAGTTTTAATTGTTCCATTTGTCGTTTCTATTAACCCAGAAGACTGGGGGTAATAGGTACAATGGAAGTATTGCATAATTGGCCACATTTTACAAGCTTCCTTAACAATTTGTCCAGTAAAATGAGTTCCTCTGTCACTAAGTAGTTCTGAGGGGATTCCGCAGATGGGAACAACTCTTTCTAAAAGCATCTTTTCTCCTGATTGTGCCGTGGCCCTTCTGCTTGGGAATGTCTCAACTCGGTGTGAAAACACACAGATCATAAGAAGAACTGGTTGGTAACCTTGCAGGGGAAGCATCTGTATAAAACCTATTCTGCCACATTTCCAAAGGGCCTGGAGGTAATGGAAAACTCCCCTGAGAATTTATGCAATGGCTTTCCTGGATTATATTTTGGACATGTACTGCATCCTGAATAGATCTTCCCAAACTGTAGTAGAGGTAGGTTTCCAAAAATGTTGTTTGCCCCATAACACCATCTTATCTGTGTTCCAATGAGTTACCTCATGAATATATTGTAAAACAGGATACTGAGCTCCAAACAGAAGGACAGGCTTCCTGTTTGGACCTATCCACAGCTCTCTTTTAGAGTTGAATCCTCCTCCTTTCTGTATCTAGGTGTATTTTTCCTTGTCTGGTGCTGTTCTCTGAAATCTTAATAACATGTTAGAGAGGTTACTGGGAGACTGAAAGGGAAAGGCAGTAGTTAGTTGGTTGTGAATAATTTGAGAGGCTGCTGCTTTGCCGGTGTGATTAGTCTAAAGTTTCTTTTTGCCTCGGCAGTGTCGGTCCTTGAATGGCCTGATACCTTAATAATATCCAGCACACTTGGTAGCGGAATTGCATCTCAAACTCCACTACTGGTTTCCCACTTTTGATGGGCTGTCCTGAGGATGTTAGAAACCCTCTTTGTTTCCGAAGTATACCAAAATCATACGCCACTCCAAAAGCATACGCCACTCCAAAAGCATAGTGGCTGTCCTTTGTAGATATTGACAGATTTTCCTTTTGCCAACTGACAGGCTCTGGTTAGTGCTATTAACTCAGCCTGTCGAGCAGAAGAGACATTAGGCAAATGACATTTTCAAGGATAGACATTGGGGAAGCAGCAGCATAGCCAGCCTGGTATTTTCCATGAGGTCCTTGTAAATATAAACTGTCAGTGAATAATATAAAATCAGGGTTATCCACTGGACTCTCTTGAAAGTCAGTCCTTATAAATATAAACTGTCAGTGAATAATATAAAATCAGGGTTATCCACTGGACTCTCTTGAAAGTCAGTCTTAGGGGATAAAAGATTGTCAGTTAAGGCAATACAATCATGCTTTGTTTGCATCATCCAATTTTTCTGGGAGCAACGTAGCTGCATTGTTTGATACACCCGTGGAGAGTTATATTTGATGAGAGCAGGACAATCTCATGAGAGGTTAATCAACTTGCTGAATAATGCTGTGTGTGATGAGAGTTTAGTCAGGCTTCCACAGTGTGTGGAACAAAGACAGTGAGAGGGTGATTCATAACTGTCTCCTCTGTGGTTTGACACATCAGAGCTGCTGCAGAGATAGCTCAGAGGGAAGGAGAAAGGCCCTTGGCTGCTGCATTTAGCTGTGGGCTGTGTATCCTATTGGTCGATAGTGGCTGCTGTGCTGTCGGGTTAATACTCCTAGTGCAGTTCCCTTGTTTTCATGGACAAAGAGGAAAAAGGGTAAATCATAATTTGGATGCCCTAAGGCTGGGGCCTTTGCCAGGAAGTCCTTAAGGGTCTCCATGGCCTTAGAGTGTCCTGTTCCAATAAACAGGTTCAGTTTGATCTTGTTTAAGTAAACCATATAATGGATGAGCTATTAAATTTGGAATCCAAGTCCTGCAGTAGCCTGCAAGACCTAAAAATCCTCCTTAGTTGTCTTTTTGTTCTCAGAGCAGGGAAAGCCAAAATGCTCTTTACTCTGTCTAGATCAGTTAAAAGCCCATCTTTAGATAGCACATGCCCTGGGTACTTTACATTAGCTTTATAAAACTATAATTTCTCTATAGACACTTTATGTCCTTTTGAAGCTAACTGCTAGAGCAAGTACAGGCTGTCTTACTGACTATTAAGGAACTTAAACACAACAGAGAGCCACCTACGTACTGTATTAAGACCGATTTATGAGGAAAAACTAGATCTTCTAAATCTGCTTTTAATATCTGAGAAAAGTAAGTGGGGCTGTAAGTGTAGCCCTGTGACATCACAGTCCACGTACGTTGCTGTTCATTCCAAGTGAAGGCAAAAAGATACTGATCATCAGGATGCACAGGGCTAAAGAATGCACCGCAGAGATCTGTCACTGAAAAGAAGTCACTATTTTTAGGGATACAGGATAGTAAGCTGTGGGGGTTAGGTACCAACCACAGAGTGTCAAGGAATAATAATAGCATTGATAGATCTTAGATCTTGTACAAATCCCCAACCCTTGCCGTTAGGTTTAACTGGCAGAATGGGAGTATTACAAGGACAAGTGCACGGCACGATAAGCCCTTTATTAATGTAAGCTGATATCAAGGGTTTCATTCTCTCTATAACTTTCTGCCTCAATGGATATTAGCGAATATTGGGCAGGGGTTTATTTTGGTCCAGGGTAGTTTTAACAGGTGATGTAGAATGTATTCTCCCTATTTTAGTGGAATTACATGCCCATAATTCTTTTTTTTTTTTCATTTATTTTTATTAGTTGGAGGCTAATTACTTTATAATATTGTAGTGGTTTTTGTCATACATTGACATGAATCAGCCATGGATTTACATGTATTCCCCATCCCGATCCCCCCTCCCACCTCCCTCCCCACCCCATCCCTCTGGGTCTTCCCAGTGCACCAGCCCTGAGCACTTGTCTCATGCATCCAACCTGGGCTGGTGATCTGTTTCACCATAGATAATATACATGTTTCAATGCCGTTCTCTCAGAACATCCCACCCTCACCTTCTCCCACAAAGCCCAAAAGTCTGTTCTGTACATCTGTGTCTCTTTTTCTGTTTTGCATATAGGGTTATCGTTACCATCTTTCTAAATTGCATATATATGCGTTAGTATACTGTATTGGTCTTTATCTTTCTGGCTTACTTTACTCTGTATAATGGGCTCCAGTTTCATCCATCTCATTAGAACTGATTCAAATGAATTCTTTTTAATGGCTGAGTAATATTCCATTGTGTATACGTACCACAGCTTCCTTATCCATTCGTCTGCTGATGGGTATCTAGGTTGCTTCCATGTCCTGGCTATTATAAACAGTGCTGTGATGAACATTGGGGTGCACGTGTCTCTTTCAGATCTGGTTTCCTTGGTGTGTATGCCCAGAAGTGGGATTGCTGGGTCATATGGCAGTTCTATTTCCAGTTTTTTAAGAAATCTCCACACTGTTCTCCATAGCGACTGTACTAGTTTGCATTCCCACCAACAGTGTAAGAGGGTTCCCTTTTCTCCACACCCTCTCCAGCATTTATTGCTTGTAGACTTGGATAGCAGCCATCCTGACTGCATGCCCATAATTCTTGAGGTACCAAGCCTAGCAATTTTTCTTTTTCTGCAACACCTTTGTCATGGACCATGAACATTAAGTGATGAGAGAAATCTGATGATCTTTTAGGTCTAAAAACATTTCTCCCTTAGCAGTAAACAAAATCTGGGCTTCATAAGTTTCTAATAAACTATCAGATGAATAGGGGAAATTTCTACTGGGAAAAAAAGAGTGTTTATTATTTAAGTTCTCCTAAGTAAAATTCTAAAGGAAGTGATTTAAAAGCCTTGCTGGAAGCATTGGAAACCCCGACCACTTGCACTGAAGTATTACTTCAAGGAAGGGAGCCTTTGATTTGGGTACAGCTTCCCTGGTGACTCAGACAGTAAAGAATCCATCTGCAACGCGGGAGACCTGGGTTTGACCCCTGGGTTGGGAAGATTAACCTGGAAGAAGGCATGGCAACTCACTCCGGTATTCTTGCCTGGAAAATCCCTATGGACAGAGGATCCTGGCTGGTTACAGTCCTTGGCGTTGCAAAGAGTTGGACACCACTGATCAACTAGGCACACACAAAACTGAAGAGATGGCTCCAGAATCTACTGGGGCTTTAGTCGATTTTCCTTGAATATTCATTTCCACTTCCCCAAAGGTATTAGAAGGGAGGAGGGGAAAGACTCCCCTTGTCCTCCTCTCAGAGTAGCCCAATTTAGTCTGTCCTCAAATTTTCTTTTAAATTTTCTGCAGTCCCTTTTTAGGTGACCAGACCAGTTGCAGTAAAAGCTTTCTTTGTCAGTTGTGGATCAAACAGAGATTTGTTAACCACCAACTGTCCTGGTTTACTTAATTGGCACAATTGAAGTTTCGTAATTTTTATAAAGGTGTCTTTTTCTTTTTAATGGTTTTGAAAAGCTTGTCTGCCAGCATGGCAAGGGTGTTTGTCTATAATGCAGACCAATCTAAATTATGTCTCAATTCAAGTAGCCACATCCTCAGCGAAACCTTCTAGAAAGGCAGAGTGGAATAAAGGATCATTTTGGCGGTTAGAGAATGACTCAGGTGTTATGCTTGAATATTGCTTAAAAGTTTTCTCAAACCTCTCTTAGTAATCTGGAATTAATTCATCTGGTCTTTGTTTACATTGTTGAATCTTTGATCAATACATTGCTTGTGGAAAAGCTTTGGAATATGTTTGAGTTTTTAATGAACTAATTCCTTTTGCAGTTATCTCAATCCTATGAGGTATATAAATCAAAATCTGCTAAACAGTCTTTCCACCCTGTTCTCTCTATCCATTCCTTTGCTTTACTTTCAGAAACCAATAGATATATTCACTGATACAGCTCTAAATACACCAGCTTATAGATTCGAATGGTTAGCTCAAGTTCCTTAGCAAGTCCTGCTGGATCTTGACTAGGTTTAGAAAATTCCTTAGCTAGAGCTCTAAGTTTTGTTTGGGTCCAGGATGTACAAGTAAACACTGAGAATGGCTTGCCCTTTCCAGTAATAGGTTTCTCTCTGCAGGGAGCTAGGATTACTTCTGATGTTCTGCCTTCCTTTACTGGGGAAGGGGAAATGATAGGAGGTGGAGTTAACAGGGGAGAGGGAGAGACAAAGCTTCTGGGTTAGGCAGTTCAGATAAAGGAGGAGCAGAGATTTCACTTTTCTCACAAAACTCAGTATAATCAAAGCTATAACTTTCCAGTAGTCATGGACAGATGTGAGAGTTGGACCGTAAAGAAGGCAGAGCACAAAAGAATTGGTGCTTTTGAATTGTGGAGCTGGAGAAGACTCTTTAGAGTCGCTTGGACAGCAAGATCAAACCAGTCAGTCCTAAAGGAAATCAACCCTGAATATTCATGGGAAGGACTGATGCTGAAGCTGAAGCTCCAATACTTTGGCCACTTGATGAGAAGGGCCAACTCACTGAAAAAGACCCTAATGCTGGGAAAGATTGAGGACAGGAGGAGAAGGGGACGACAGTGGATGAGATGGTTGGATGGCATCACCCACTCAAAGGACATGAGTTTGAGCAAACTCTGGGAGATAGTGAAGGACAGGGGAGACTGGCATGGTGAAGTTCATGGGGTCTCAAAGAGTCAGACAAGATTTAGTGACTGAACAACAGTAGCCACAGGAGGAGCAGAGCCAGAGACAGGATGAACCCTAGAAACTTTTAAAAATTCTGATATATTTTCAAACAACCTTTCTTTGGTTTCCTCCAAAGAAGTTACTGTATCATTTCCTCTTTTAGAAGCTTCTAAATACCAATCAAAATAAGTATTCCATTCAGTCTGTTTGATCTTATAGCCGGCTTTTTCTGACTGCGTATGCAAAAAATCAGTTTTGGAATGTGAAAAGAACCCTAATTTGGCCATTTTAAGTTGATGTCTCCTTTAGTATAATTTCCCCAGCCAATTAGATTATACTTGCAAGTATAATCTCCATGTGTATTGTACAGGAACCTGGCTGGGGTATTAGTTGGAGGCTGGTGATTGTTCATTCTTTTTTGTTTTGAAAACCTCGTTTCCCATTCTGAAATCGGTTTGTTGACATAAAATTGCTGTTGACGATTGTGTGGTGGGCCCAGTGTGCTGCTTAGGGGCTTGCTCCTCTGGTTTGGCCCCAGAGTTTTTCTGTCCCGTCTTTCATGCCTCGGGTGTCCCAGTGCAGTATAAGACTTCCATGGGTGCTCAGATCTCGGGTTATTCAGTCCCTGGTTGACAGATTGTTAATTATGTGAGTGCATTTCCCTATAGGGCCAACTTGCCTCCACCACTCCTGCAAGTTTCTCAGTTGCCTGAGAAAGGCCAGCCAGGAGGAGAGAGTCCTTTCTTTGGAGCTCAAAAGCTCTCAAACTTTGGTTTTATTTTGACAAACTCTAGTAAGGTAGCCATTTCAAGGAAAAATGACAGTCCAGTCTTCCTCCCAATATCCCAGTCTTACCTTATTCAGGGTTTAACTGAGCTGTCTCCCCAGTTTCTAAACTGAGATTATCCACCACTCAGCATCCAAGCTGAGCCTTCCCAGTGCCTCAACACTGAGGGCTCCCTGGTCCAGCAAAATCGTCCCGGACCTCCGACCGAGGGTGTTCCTGCTCAGTAGTAAACCTTAGTGACCCAGGCACCTCTTCTTGAAACCAAGTTTCAAGGTAACATCTTCCCGCAACGAATACAAGTTAGGATCAGAGACCAAAGATGGGAGAGCCTAGAACCAGGAGAGACTCAGAATTGCCTGGACTCCTGAGGAGGCTGGAGGGTACAAGGGGCTCCTGATGGTCCCAAGGTTCCAGGCCCTCATAGAGTTCAGGCAAAGGAGAGGAATCTGCTCTGGTCCCTTCATCAGTCAGCCAAAAAAAACTGTCAACTGAAAAAAAAAAAACCACACATGATCTAAAAGTTGAGAGTTAGAGTTATTTGGTGGTAATTACTAGGATTTCAAGCCTGGGAGACAGCATCTCAGGTGACCATGTGCAAACTTCCGAGGAAGCAGGGGAGGGTGATGGGAGAGACGGAGAGCAAGGCTGATCAGAGGTTTGCATCAAGGGACAGGTAATCTGAATATTAAAAGTTTACTGTGTATTAAGGATAACCAGTTATCTCGTATTAATGGGTTGGGCCCTCTTCTATGTATGGGAAATGCATGTATGAGGAAATGACAAATTATGCAAGTCAGTATTTCCACCTGGCTAGTTCAAATGTATTTTCTACAGTAAATGTCATTCTAATCAGAGGAATAGTGAATTGACAAAACTTTCCATTCTTTATTTATTCATTCTTTAAGAATTGAGGTATATATTCACTATGCAACAGTATTTCGAAATAAGAAACGGCTTTCTAAAAGAAGAACATAGGAAAAAAATCAATAACAAAGAGTAGTATAATTAGAGATAAGATAAATTTTATTCTTGGCTCTTGTTTGAGTTTCTCAAATTTTATGCAGTGAGTATATATTACTTTTGTTGTTAAAAACAAAAACAAACAAAAAAAGAGGCATTTTTAACGTGATCATCCATAGGGTCTTCCCCTGTCGTAACTCTCTGATACTAGAAGCAATATGGCTGGATTTCTGGGGATGTATTCTACACGGTAAACTTGTTCTGCAGTTTCCTGAAGATTCTGAACTCTGGCTCTGGCGAGTCTGCCAGACTTTGTCTCCGTTTATGAACTAGCAAATCTCGACCAGGAAAGGGCTGTGTTGGAGCCTTCCAGGGGGTTTCTAAACTCCCCCACCCCCCGCCCCGACCCGGTACAGTTAGTAAATAAATACAGGCAGAAATACTGCCTTTGCTGACAATATGAAAGTTTTTGCAAGTTTCTAGGACATCAAGCACGGGAAAAGGCCGACGCAGCCCGGGGTGGGGGCGGGGCGGGGAGTGGGGTGGCGCATTGACAGTGTAACTTCTGATCAAATTTCATTCAACCTCTGGAGATTAAAAATTCGTGGAACAATTTTCTGAAAACAGAATTTAAGAAGAAATTAGAATCCTCTTCACGCTCCAAATTCCAGGAAGCTCCCCTTTTTATGGAAAGAGAATTCAACTAGTTTCTGACCCAGCAAGTGAAAACTGGATCACTTGATTTTGGTAACTTTCACGAATTGCTGATGTCATCTCAAATTCACTTGCCTTGCTTCCTCCCCTTTCCTGGGGTTAGGATAATTCTGACAAAAAGCGTCTCCTAATGGCAGATGTATAACCTTCTCATTGTAGAGCTGGAGATTTTCCCAGGGAAAGCCAAGAGCCCCCAGATGAATTTCTGGAAGACACTTAATGCTCTAGCCTTTCCCTGGGGTCACTCCCCATAACAATGAGTCAAAAAAGGAAGTATTGGTTTTTCCTAACCATTCCTTCCCCAAATGCACTAACCTTTCAAATAAAACTCAAATAGCTCATGAAATAGTAGTCAGCCATCTTAGGACATGTGCAAATAAACAACAAAAAAATTTAAGGCAAAAAAAAAAAAAACAACGGAGAGGTCAGGGGCTGGACTATAAGCGTTTTGGGAAGTATTTGCAAGGAACTCAATTAACAGTAGGCCAAGTTGGTGATGTCTCTGTCCTTCCAGCACTTTCAGTTCAGCAGGAAAAGACTTCAAAGGCGTTATATCACATAGTGAAAACAGTACCCAACACTTGTATCCCAACTGCTATGTGCCAGACAACTATTTACTCATTTAATTATCCCAACAACTCTCTAAAATAAATACTATTACTGTGACCCCTCTTTTAAGACATGAAAATTAAGACACAATTAAGCAATTTGCCCAAGATCACAAAAAGAGCTGGTGAGAGACCCAAGATTTAAACCAGTGAGTTTGGCTTTAAGACACCACGCAATAGTTCAGCTAAATCAAATGCACAGAGTTCCAGATAGAAAAGTTTAAAAAGATACTTTATCTCTGAAATAAATTATTAGAGTGCCATTTCCAAAACCTAGGCATGATCTGAACTTCTACGTCTAAGACAGACAAGACTGGACTCCACTCCACAAGAGTGGAGGTGATTGCATAACTGTACTAATTACAGTTACTAATTACTAATTGTGACTGTACTAATGCCACTGTACTGTACACCTGAAAATGGTTAAAATGATAAAGTGATGTTACATATATTTTACTACAATGTTTTTAAAAAGATAACCAAAAGACAGACAAGCTCCAAGTGTTGGTCTTTTATTCATTTCTTCAATTGTACATATTGCACCATCTGGGGAGGCAACTTGATGAAACTATCGCTGCTCACCTGGTTCATGAGATGCATTACTTTCCCAACTTTTGTTCAATAATATTAAATATCTAGCAAGCTCTTCCTATGTGTAAAGCATGAATTCTCTAAGGTCAGTGTTATTATCCACATTCAATAGATGAGGAAGTCAAAGTTCAGAGAGAAAAAGTACTTTGCCATCATCCCAATCCTAAGAAGGACTGGAAATTCAGAACTGACAGTTAGGCCTCTCTAACTCCACATCCTATGCTCTGGATCCCAAGGCTACTGCTGCCACTAACTCCATATGAGGTCATGTAACTTCTGTAACAACTGGGCAGGGTAAGGCCACAAAAGGAGCTCATCTAAGTGCTATTGGAGCCCTACAGAACAAGGCAAGAATCCAGATGGGGATGCCTTGTTGGAGGAGGTATTTAAGCTAAGCTTGAAAGGCAGAAGTACAATAGAGACACCTGAAGGAAAATTTAAACTTTATCCTAGTACTCTAAGTCCTCAAGGGAGATATTTGAACCAAGCTATGGAGGGGTGATTGTGTGAAACCCTCATACTCTGCTGGTGGGAAGGTAAAGTTGTATAGCCACTTTGAGAAATAGTTTGGCAGTCCTGAAGTTGCAGGTAGTACAAGATAATGGGAATAACACCCACGTAGTTCCAGTATTTCCCAAACAACCCACAGAAATTGCTAGTCTAGTTATACAGAAAGTTGGGCCTGAATGCAATTACACTTCAACTTAAATCTTTAGACATATCAGGGTATATTATAAAATATTTATTTTATATTAAATATTTATGTCAATACAGAGTATCAAAAATGTAAAAAATTGAGAATACATGTGCAATATGCAGAATAAATGTACAATAGCAAAAATCTGAGAGCAAACCAAATGTGTGACTATAGGAAAGAAATTTAAAAATTACTTTGTATGATGAATACTGTTCTTCCATTGACCAGTTAAGCCATTTAGTTATTCTCACAAGTCTGTCATTTATGTGTACTGTAAGATCATGTGAAATAACAGAATAAAAACTAAGAACTAACACTAAAAATTTGACTTAAAAAAAAGAAAAATAGTTTGGCAGTCCTCAAAAAGGTAAACGTAAGAGTTACTAGCAATTCAACTCTGACCTTATCGCCCAACAATTCCACTTTTATGTCTATACCCAAGAGAATTACAAACATATATCAACACAAAAACTTACACATGAATACTCACAGCAGCATTGCTCATAACAGCCAAAAATTGGACACTATCTAGATGCTCATCAATTGATGAATAGATACACAAAATGTGGTATATCCATACATTGAAATACTATTCAGGCATAAAAGTAAATGAAGTCCTTTTATATATTCTACAAAAAAATGAACCTTGAAAACATGCTAAGTGAAAGAAGTCAGATGGCCACATATTGAATGATCTGTTTATATGAAATATTCAGAATAAGAAAATGTGTAGAAAAAGAAAGCGGTAATCCAGGGACTAGGAGGCAGGGAGGAGTAAGGAGTGGTAGCTAACAGGTACGGGTTCTTTTTAGGTAGATGAAAGTGTTCTGAAATTAGGTCCTGGTGATGAGTGCATAGCCGTGAATATACTAAAACCCACAGAATTGTATGCTTTAAAAAGATGAAGTTTATAAAATGTGAATTACAGCTCAATAGAAAAAAAAAAAAGGAATATCTAAGATATGTCAAAATCCCAAGTCACAGACAGCCTTGTTATGGTTGATTTTATGTGTCAACTAGATTGCACTTGATGCCCAGAGATCAAGTGACCCTTATTTTGGAGTGTGTCTATAAGGATGTTTTTCAGAAGAGATTGACATTTGAATCAATAGACTAAGTAAAAAAAAAAATTGTGCCCTCACCAAAGTAGGTGGGCATCATCCAAGCCATTGAGGGTCCAAACAGAACAAAAAAGGAGAAGAAAGAGTGAATTCTCTCTCTCTCTTCTCCTCTTGGACATTGGAGTTCTCTGGACCTTTAGACTCCAAGATTTAAAACCAGCAGCACCCTACTCTCCCATCCTGTCCCTCATCCCAACCTCCAGCCATAGTCTTATTGTGTATGCACTAGAGAATCTCGAAGGCTTTTAAGGAGGAAAAATGACAAAGACATGTCAAGAAAGATTTTTGCAATTGCTGTGATGTTTTGCCAAAAGTTTTACTTTCGTTTTAGGTTGGAAGAATTCATTATAAAAAGAAACCTCTAGTTACAAACAAATAAATAATTTCAATTTTTAGTAGAAACTTAACTAAATTTCAATACACAGTCACTAGAAGAAAAGAAATAGAAACAATAGAGAGAAGTAACAGCATGTACATTACCAAATTACGCAGAAACTTACATCTAGACGTGAACAGCGCTGGCTGGAAAAGTCCGAAGCAACAGCAATCTGGAGTCTGAACTGAGAAGGGTCTCAGACAGAGCGTCCAACCCACGGGTGAGAGTTTGCATAGTGGCTTTGGGAGTTCTTATTTATATTCCTGGTCCGAAAATTGATATGATAATCTGTCGGCGCACAAAAGTGCAACTCTGGTTTTCCTTTAACTTTTACAGTGCTATTTGATTCACCTTGTGAGTCAGAAGATTCCTTAGACCCTGGTGGTGGTGGTGGTGTTGGGGGATGATGTTGCCTAGATCTCCAGGGCTGAAGAAATTCTTAGACCTGCTCCCTTTATTATCTAAAGTGCCACTTGACTTGCTGGTAACAATTGTTATGTTTGCATGCGGGCGGTAGGTTCCAGGCAATTTAGAAGTTCGTCAGAGGCCTGCTCCTCTACTTCCGAAGCCTGGATAAGACTATCTCCATTTTAATTTCCCTAGCATGTGATCATAGGATTGAGAAACTGGGGGCAATATCAGTGAGAAAGCTATTTTCCTAGTTCAGTGGAGTAGTGAAGTCAGAGGAAGTGTAATGATAAGGATAGATGGAAAAGACATCATAGATGCAAAGCTAACCTGATTTAGTTCCTAGCCAGATATAGAAACACAGGAGAGGGTACACTAGAATGAAAATGATGTTGGGGTGATGCTGTTACCTAAAACTGGAGGTGCAGGTAGAAGAGAAGTTTTGGAATGGAGGTTTTTTTACGTTTGGAATACACTGAGTTTGAGGTCCATGCCTGCCTACTCAGTCGCTTCGGTCGTGTGTGATTCTTTGTGACCCCATGGACTGTAGCCCACCAGGCTCCTCTGTCCATGGGATTCTCCAAGCAAGAATACTGGAGTGGGTTGCCATGCCCTCCTCCAGGGGATCTTCCTGACCCAGGGATTGAACTCACGTCTACCTGCATCTCCTGCATTACAGGTGGATACTTTACCCACTGAGCCACCTGGGAAGCCTGAGTTTGAGGTGCCAGAGGGAAAATCAAGCAGAAAAATCTACCAGGAAGTTAAAGGGTGAGATTTGAACTTGAAGAGTGGGCTTAAATATCCATCTTGTTATTGGCAAAGGAGTAGTCATTGAAGCTACAACATTGTTAAAAGAAAAATAGAGAGAAAACAAGAGAGTGGTCTTTGGGGATATACACATTTAAGTACTCCATAGAGTCTAAGGACCACTGGTTTCGTAAGTATGGTTAGTGTGACTCATGGATCTTGTACGTTTGTTTAAATGAGTAATGTGAAATCCTGATTGCAGGGGAGTATGGAATAAATGGGAAAGGTGAAATGGAGAATATAGATTAACCTAAACTTCATAGATGGAGAAGGAAATGGCAATCCACTCCGGTATTCTTACCTGGAAAATCCCATGGACAGAGGAGCCTGGCAGACTACAGTCCATAGGGTTGCAAGAGTCAGACACGACTTAGCAACTAAACCACCACCACCAAACTTCATAGAAGGCAGTGGCTTGAAAGAAAGGGAGTTTATTTGAAGGGGAAAGCAAAGTTTGTTTTCAGACTGAAGGATCAAAGAAGAAAGTAAGAAATTGAAGATATATAATAAGACTTATAATAATGCTCAGTCTTGAAAGAGGACTTACCTATGCCAGCAGAGGGAGTAAGAATCCTAGGTCTGGGGCAGGAAATCCTTACCAACTCAGGAGGAAAAGATATTTCTTGTATCCTCATACAAACAGTGAAAAACTGGAAATGACTCAAATATCATACTGAGACATATAGGTATAGGCTTGACTACATAAATAAAAAGTGAACAGTGTTAAAATATTATGTCATTTATGTTTAAAGTGAATACATTGTGTTTATACATATTAAAAGAGATGTTTTTAACAATAAGCAATTATTCTATATTTTGACATTACAATAATATGTGCTCTGTATAAAATGAGACAAAAAATACAGATGTGTTTATTCAAAATTCCCAACTTACCCATCAGGGACATCGAGCTTAATATAGGCCAAAGCATTCTTTAGAAAGAAAATCAGAGTTGGAGGAATCAGGATCAGATTCAGACAACACTACAAAGTTATAGTCAACAAAATATGGTATGGTACTTGCACAAAAATAAAAACAGAAATCAATGGAACAGGATAGAAAGCATAGAAGTAAACCCGTGCACATAAGGTCAATTAGTCTGACAAAGGGGCATGACTACACAAAGGTGGAAAGACAGTCTCTTCAACAAATGGTGCTGGGAAAACTGGACAGCTATATGTAAAAAAAAGAAAGAAAGAAAGAAATTAGATCATTCTTTAACACTAATGTACATAAGTAAGCTCAAAATGGATTAAAGACCTAAATGTAAGCCAGATACTATTTTCCTCCTAGAGGAAAATACAGATAGAACAGTCTCTGACATAAATTGCAGCAGTATCTTTTTAGATCTGCCTCCCAGAATGATGGAAATAAAACAAACAAAAGCAAATGGGACCTAGTCAAAATCAAGCTTTTTAAAAACCTTTTTTATTTATTTTTGCCTGTGTAGGGTCTTCATTGCTGTGTGTGGGCTTTCTCTAGTTGTGGCAAGTAAGGGCTACTCCCCAGCTGGCGTGTGTGGGCTTCTCCTTATGGGGCTTCCCTTGTTGCAGAGTAGGGACTCTAGGGCACACAGGCTCAGCAGTTGCATTGCAAGTCCTCTAGAGTGCTGGTTTAGTTGCCCATTGGCACATGGAATTTTCCTGGATCAGGAACGGAACCCATGTCCCCTGCATTGGCAGGTGAATTCTTAACCACTGAACTACCAGGGAAATCCAAACTCAAGAAAGTTTTGAACAACAAAAGGAAATCATAAACAAAATGAAAAGACAGTCTACAGACTGGGAGAAAATATTTTCGAGTGATATGACTTACAAGGGCTTAGTCTCCAAAATTTACAAACGGCTCATGAGGCTCAATGTCCAAACAAACAATCCAATCAAAAAAATGAGCAGAAGACCTAAATAGCAGTTCTCCAAAGAAGACATACAGATGGCCAAGAGAAGCATATGAAAAGATGTGCAACATCACTAATTATTAGAGACATGCAAATCAAAGCTACCGTGAGATGTCACTTCATACACGTCAAAATGGCTATCATCAAAAGATCCACAAAAAATAAATGCTGGAGAGGGTGTGGAGAGAAGGGGAACCCTCCTGCACTGTTGGTGGGAATGTAAATTGGTACAGTCATTATGGAGAACAGTATACAAGATCTTTTAAAAACTAAAAATTGAGCTACAATGTGACCCTGAAATCCCACTCCTCGGGTATATCCAGAGAAAAGCATGGTTCAAAAGTATGCATGCATCCCAAAGTTCATTGCAGCACTGTTTACAATAGCCAGGACATGGAAGCAACCTAAATGTCCATCAACAGAGGCATGGATAAGCAAGATGTGGTGTATACCTATGCAATGAAATATTACTCAGCCATTGAAAAAAGTGAAAAAATGCCATCTGTGGCAACATGGATGGACCTAGAGACTGTCACACTGAGTGAAGTCAAACAGAAAAGGAAATACAATATGACAGCCTCATATGGGAAATCTGAAAAAAAATTATACAAATGAAGTGATTTACAAAATAGAAACAGAGACTTAGAGAATGAACTTATGGTAATGAGAGGCAGGAAAGGGATAGTAAGGGAGTTTGGGGTGGACATGTCAGTTCAGTTCAGTCGTTCAAGTCGTGTCCAACTCTTTGCAACCCCATGGACTGCAGCACACCAGGCCTCCCTGTCCATCACCACCTCCCAGGGTTTACTCAGACTCATGTCCATCGAGCCAGTGATGCCCTCTAACTATCTCATCCTCTGTCATCCCCTACTCCTCGTGCCCTCAATCTTTCCCAGCATCAGGGTCTTTTCAAATGAGTCAGCTCTTCGCATAAGGTGGCCAAAGTATTGGAGTTTCAGCTTCAACATCAGTCCTTCCAATGAACACCCAGAACTGATCTCCTTTAGGATGGACTGGTTGGATCTCCTTGCAGTCCAAGGAACTCTCAAGAGTCTTCTCCAACACCAGAGTTCAAAAGCATCAATTCTTTGGTGCTCAGCTTTCTTTATATTCCAACTCTCACATCCATACATGACCACTGGAAAAACCATAGCCTTGACTAGATGGACTTTTGTTGACAAAGTAATATCTCTGCTTTTTCATATGCTGTCTAGGTTGGTCCTAACTTTCCTTCCAAGGAGTAAGTGTCTTTTAATTTCATGGCTGCAGTCACTATCTGCAGTGACTTTGGAGCCCCAAAAAATAAGGCCCGCCACTGTTTCCACTGTTTCCCCATCTAATTGCCATGAAATGATGGGACTGGATGCCATGATCTTAGTTTTCTGAATGTAGAGCTTTAAGCCAACTTTTTCACTCTCCTCTTTCACTTTCATCAAGAGGCTCTTTAGTTCTTCTTCACTTTCTGCCATAAGGGTGGTGTCATCTGCATATCTGAGGTTATTGATATTTCTCCCAGCAATCTTGATTCCAGCTTGTGCTTCCTCCAGCCCAGCATTTCTCATGATGTACTCTGCATACAAGTTAAATAAGCAGGGTGACAATATACAGCCTTGACGTACTCCTCTTCCTATTTGGAACCAATCTGTTGTTCCATGTCCAGTTCTAACTGTTGCTTCCTGACCTGCATACAGGTTTCTTAAGAGGCAGGCCAGGTGGTCTGGTATTCCCATCTCTTTAAGAACTTTCCACAGTTTATTGTGATCCACACAGTCGAAGGCTTTGGCATCGTCAGTAAACAGTATGAAACAGCTTTGCACACTGCTATATTTAAAATGTATAACCCACGAGGACCTACTGTATAGCAGGGAGGGCTCTACTCAACGTTATGTGGAAGCCTGTGTGAGAGGGACGTTTCGGGGAGAATGGCTACGTGTATACTTATGGCTGGGAAGCTCTGCCATGCCATGAAACTACTACAACATTTTTAATTGACTATACTCCATAAAAGTTTTTTTTAAAAAAGACTACAGTAGACATATTAGAGAAACAATAGGCAAATAGATCAGTGGAACAGAATAAAGAGCCCAGAAACAGACCCATAGAAATACAATCAACCAATCTTCAACAAAGAAACAAAGGTAATTCAGTGGAGAAATGTGTTATTGTACTGGTACAACTGGACATGCGAAAAATTAATATAGATACAGATCTTACACTTTTCACAAAAATTAACTCAAACTGGATCATAAGCTTATATGTAAAAGGCAGAGCTCTACAACATCTAGAATAAAACTAACAGAGAACCTAGGTGACCTTAGATTTGGTGATTTCTCACATACAACGCCAAAAGCACAATCCATGAAAAAAATGTGTGGTACGCTGGACTTCAATAACACTTCTCTCTGTGAAAGACACTACTAAGAAAATGAATAGACAAACCACAGATTGGAAAAAAATATTTGTAGAACATACACCTGGTAAAAGACTTATATCCAAAATATATAAAGAACTCTTAAAACACAACAGCAAGAAACTACCATTTAAAAATGGGCAAAGGAGTGGAGCCAAGGTGGCTGAGGCAGAAGACACGGATCTCCGCGTCTCCTCCTACCTGCGATACTCCCCAGATGCTGGCAGGGAACATTCAACCACCAAGGGAACAGGAGGATGCCCCCTCCCTGCCCAGCAATGCCCAGGTACAGTCCGGGGGGAGCCAGGCAGGGAGGAGAAGCCCAGGCCAGAGGTGGCCAAGGGGACCTTAGGAAAGGGGAGGGGAGGAGAGTGGTTTAGCCCCTGGAGAGGCACGCTTGTCTGCAGGTCAGCAGGGGAGGGGAGGGATCCCCGGTCTGAGAATCTTCTGGGAGAAGCGCCGGGCATTCCCCACACACTCAGCCCCAGGCAGCCTCCGGGCCCCCCTACATCCGCAGGGGCCCCCCTCCACCTTCCAAAAGCCTCCACCGTCTGGGGCCCCCTCTGCCCTCTGGCGCCCACTCCGAGGGCCCCTCTTTGCCTGGGTACGTTCTCTGGGGATGGCCGGGAAAAGCCCGCTGAGGAGAGTGCTTCAGGGTTTGGCAGGGGAGCTCCTGGTGTGACCCCAGCCCCACCCAAACCCCACCTCTGACCAAGCCCCGCAGCTTAGCCTTTCCCTACCTAAGCCCTGCTCCCCACAACCAAGATATTTTTCTGCCTTTTAAATTATTTATTTATTTTTAGTTGGAGGATACTTGCTTTCTAATGTTGTGTTGGTTTCTACCATACACCAACATGAATCCGCCCTAAGTATACACATGTTCTGGAGGAGGGCACAGCAACCCACTCCAGTATTCTTGCCTGGAGAATCCCATGGACACAGGAGTCTGGCAGGCTACAGTCCATGGGGTCGCCAAGAGCCGGACAGTACTGAGCATGCACACCCAGCGGAGGTTACCCTCCAGTGGTTATTTCATATATATTCTTATTTGTCTACTATTTCTGTTGGTTTTTGAAACATTTTTTATTCTTTATTATTGTTCTACTCTCTCTTTTTTTGTTTTTGTCTCTTTTTTTGTTCTACTCTTTATTTTCTTCTCTCTTTACTATCAGACTCCGATTTCACCCTCCAATGATTATTTCATACATATATTCTTAATTTTTTTAAAATATATCTGCTGGTTTTCCAAATCAATTTTATTTTTAACTCTTTGCTACTGTTCTATTTCCTTTTATTTTTTGTTATTATTTTGTTCTCTTTGCCATTGAAGTTTGGCTTTACCTTCCAGTACCTGTTTCATATAGATTCATATTTTCTCTAATATACCTGTTAGTTTTCTTTTTTTTTTTTTTTTTAGGCGGAGAGCGCCGGTCCTCCGGAGCCGGCCGGGTGGCGCTGGCCCTCCCCGCCCTGTTAGTTTTCTAAAATTATTATTTCTGTATTCTTTGTTATTATTCTGCTCCTTTCCTTTTTTTTTTTTTTTTGCCTTGGCCTGTGGTTTTTCCAGTAGTCGTGTATGGATGTAAAGGTTGAATCATGAAGAAAGCTGAGCACCAAAGAATTGATGCTTTTGAACTGTGGTGTTGGAGAAGACTCTTGAGACTCCTTTGGACTATGAGGAGATCAAACCAGTCAGTCCTCAAGGAAATCAGTCTTGAATATTCATTGGAAGGACTGATGCTGAAACTGAAGTTCCAATACTCTGGCCACCTGATGCAAAGAACTAACTCATTGGAAAAGACCCTGACACTGGGAAAGATTGAAGGCAGGAGGAGAAGGGGATGACAGAGGATGAGATGGTTGGATAAGATCACTGGCTTGATGGACATGAGTTTGAGTAAACTCCAGGAGTTGGTGATGGACAGGGAGGCCTGGCATGCTGCAGTCCACGAGGTTGCAAAGAGGTGGACACGACTGAGCAACTGAACTAAGTTAAACTGAACTGCAGTTTGTGGGATTGTGGTTCACAGTCCAGTAATCAGTCCTGAGCTCCTGTGGTAGGAACACCAAGTTCAAACTGCTGAACTAACAAAGAACATCAGGCCCCAGGGAATGTTAACTGGAGTGAGTTATCCAAGAGGTCCACATCTCAACACCAAGACCTAGCTCTACCCAACTTCCTACAAACTCCACTGCTGGAAACCTCAAGACAACAATTAGTAAGACAGGAACACAGTCCCACTCATTTAAAAAAAAAATGAGATGACAAAAAATAAGTTACAGATGAAGGAGCAAGGTAAATACCTACAAGGCCAAATAAATGAAGAGGAAATAGGCAACCCATCTGAAAAAGAATTTAGAGTAATGATAATAAAGAAGTTCCAAAATCTTGAAAGTAGAATGGATTTTATTCTATTTAATGTATTAATGGGCTTCCCTGGTAGCTCAGATGGTAAAGAATCTGCCTGCAATGCAGGAGGCCTGGGTTCGATCCCTGAGTCAGGAAGATCCCCTGTAGAAGGAAATGGCAACTCACTCCAGTATTCTTGCCTGGAGAATTCCATGGACAGAGGAACTTGGCAGGCTACACTCCATGGGGCTGCAAAGAGTCAGATATGACTAAACTACTAACACATAATGTATTAAATGTGTTCTATTTAATGTATTTATTCTATTTAAATGTATTAAATGTATTTAACAAGAACCAAGAAGAAATAAAGAATAAACAAACAGTGATAACACAATTGCTGAAATTAAAAATACTCTAGAAGGAATCAGTAAATAACTGAGGCAGAAGAATGAATAAGTGAGCTGGAAGAAAGCATGGTGGAAATAACTGTCAAGGGGCAGAATAAAGAAAAAAGAATGAAGAGAATTGAGGATAGTCTCAGAGACTTCTGGGACAAGATTTAAAACACACCAACATTCAAATTATAGGGGTCCCAGAAGAAGAGAAACGGAAACGGTCTGAGAAAATGTTTGAAGAGAGTCTAGTGAAAACTTTCCCTTACATGGGAAAGGAAATAGTCACCCAAGGACAGGAAACACAGAGTCCCTTACAGGATAAGCCCTAGGAGAAACACACTAAGACACATATTAATCAGACTAACAAAACTAAATACAAAGAAAAAATGTTAAAAGCATCAAGGGGAAAGTAAAAAAGTAAAAAATAACATAAAAGGAATTCCCATAAGGCTATCAGCTGATTTTTCAGCAGAAACTCTACAGTCCAGAAGGGAGTGGTGGGATATATTTAAAGTGAAGAAAGGGGGAAAACCTACAACCAAGATTACTCTATCCTGCAAGGATCTTATTTAGAATTGATAGAGAAATCAAAAGCTTTACAGACAAGCAAAGGCTAAGGGAATTCAGCACCACAATATCAGCTTCACAACAAATGCTAAAGGAACTTCTTTAGGCACAAAACATAAGAGAAGGAAAAAAACCCACAAAAACAAACCTAAAACAATTAAGAAAATGGCCATAGAAACATACATATCAATATCTATGTTAAATATAAATGGATTAAATGCCCCAACATTTGTTTTGTCTGTGCCCCAACACAGACTGGATGAATAGATAACAAAATAAGACTGTGTATGTGCTGCCTACAGGAGACCCACTTCAGACCTAGGGACACATAGAGACTGAAAATAAGGGGATGGAAAAAGCTATTCCATGTAAATGGAAATCAAAAGAAAGCTGGAGTAGCAATACTTATATCAGGCAAAATAGACTTTAAAATAGCTGTTGCAAAAGATAAGGAAGGACTCTCCATAAGGATCAAAGGATCAATCCAAAAAGATGTAACAATTATAAATATGTATGCACCCAACATAGAAACATCTCAATACTAAAGGCAAACGCACAACTATAGAAGGGGAAAGTGATAGTAACACAATAATTGTAGAATTTAAGACCACATTTATTCTAATGGACAGATCATCCAGACAGAAAATTAATAAGGAAACACAAACCTTAAATGACACATTAAATAACACATATGGACCTAATTGATATCCACAGGAAATTCTGTCCAAAGGCAGCAGAATACACTTTTCCTCAAATACACATGGGACATTCTCCAGGGTAGATCACATCTTGGGTCACAAATCAAGCCTTGGTACATTTAAAAAAATTGAAATCATATCAAGCATCTTTTCTGACCACAATGCTATGAAATTAGATATTGATTACAGGAAACCAAACCGCAAAAATTACAAAAATATGAATGTTAAGCCATATGCTTCTTTCTTTTTCTTTTTTTTTAAAGCCATATGCTTCTAAATAACCAAAGTCACTGAAGAAATCAAAGAGGAAGTTAAAAAAAAAAAAAAGCCTTGAAACAAATGACAATGGAAACACTATGACCCAAAGCCTATGGAATGCAGCAAAAGCAGTTTTGAGAGGGACAGTTATAGCAATACAATCCTACTTCAAGAAATGAGAAAAACATCAAATAAACAACTTAACCTTATACCTAAAGAAAGAACAACAGCAAAAAACCTCCCATCTAGTTAGTAGAAGAAAGGAAATCATAAAAGATCAGAGCAGAAATAAATAAAAAAAGAAAAGAAGCAAACAATAGCAAAGATCAAAAACTAAAAGCTGGTTCTTTGAGAAGATTAATTGACAAACCATTAGCCAGACTCATCAAGAAAGAAAGGGAGAAGGCTCAAATCAATCAAAACAAAGGATCATGAGAGACTACTATGAGCAAATCAGTTCAGTTCAGTTCAGTCACTCAGTCGTGTCTGACTCTTTGCAACCCCATGGACTGCAGCACGCCCTGTCCATCACCAACTCCCAGAGTTTACTCAGACTCATGTCTATTGAGTCAGTGATGCCATCCAATTATCTCATCCTCTGTCGTCCCCTTCTCCTCCCACCTTCAACCTTTCCCAGCATCAGGGTCTTTTCCAGTAAGTCAGCTCTTTGCCTCAGGTGGCCAAAGTATTGCGGTTTCAGCTTCAACATCAGTCCTTCCAATGAACACTCAGGACTGATTTCCTTTAGGATGGACTGGTTGGATCTCCTTGCAGTATATGCCAGTAAAATAGACACCTTGGAAGAAATGAACAAATTCTTAGGAAAGTAAAACCTTCCAAGACTGAGCCAAGAAGAAATAGAAATTATGAACAGACCAATCACAAGCACTGAAATTGAAACTTTGATTTAAAAAATCTTCCAACAAACAAGAGCCCAGGGACAGATGGCTTCACAGGTGAATTCTATCATATGTTTAGAGAATAACTGACACCTATCCTTCTCAAACTCTTCCAAAAACATTGTATAGAGAGGAACACTCCCAAACTCATTCTACAAGGCCACCATCACCCTGATACAAAAGCCAGACAAAGACATCACACACAAAAAAGAAATTTACAGGCCAGTGTCACTGATGAACATAGATGCAAAAAATCCTCAACAAAATACTAGCAAACAGACTCCAGCAACACATTAAGAGAATCATACACCATGATCAAGTGGGGTTTATCCCAGGAATGCAAGAATTCTTCAATATATGCAAACCAAACCATATTAACAAACTGAAAGATAAAAACCATATGATAATCTCAATAGATGCAGAAAAATCTTTTGACAAATTTCAACACCCATTTATGATTAAAAACTCTCAAGAAAATGGGTATAGAAGGAACTGACCTCAACATAAAAAAGGCCATGTAAGCCAAACCCATAGCAAACATTATCCTCAATGGTAAAAAACTTAAAAGTATTTCCTCTAAGATCAGGAAGAAGACTAGGGTGCCCACTCTTGCCACTAGTTCTAGCCATGGCAATCAGAGAAGAAGAAAAAAATGTAGATTAGAAAAGAAGTAAAACTCTCAGTGTTTGCAGACGAATTTAGTGAATTCCCCGGATACAAAATTAATGCACAGAAGCTCCTCACATTCCTATACACTAACAATGAAAACTCAGAAAGAAAAATTAAGGAAATAATCCCATTCATCACTGCAACAGAAAGAATAAAATATCTAGGAATAAACTTACCTGATGAAATAAAAGAACTGTATGCAGTAAACCATAAGACACTGATGAAAGAAATAAAAAACGACACAAACAGATGGAGTGATGTATCATGTCCTTGGATTGGAAGAATCAATATTGTGAAAATGACTATACTACCCAAAGCAATCTACAGATTTAGTGTAATCTCTATCAAATTACCAGTGGCATATTTCACAGAACTAAAATAAAAAATTTTACAGTTTGTATGGAAACACAAAAGACCCCCAATAGCTAGAGCAATCTTGAGAAACAATGGAGCTGGAGGAATCAACCTTCCTGACTTCAGACTATACTACAACGCTACAGTAACCAAGACAGTATGGTACTAGCACAGAAACAGAAATATTGATCAATGGAACAAGACAGAAAGCCCAGAGATAAACCCATGCACCTATGGGCACTTCATCTTTGACAAAGGAGGCAAAAATACATAATGGAGAAAAGACAGCCTCTTCAATAAGTGGTGCTGGGAAAACCAGGCTTTATTTTTCTGGGTTCCAAAATCACTGCAGATGGTGATTGCAGCCATGAAATTAAAAGATGCTTACTCCTTGGAAAGAAAGTTATGACCAACCTAGAGAGCATATTAAAAAGGAGAGACATTACTTTGTCAACAAAGGTCCGTATAGTCAAGGCTATGGTTTTTCCAGTAGTCATGTATGGATGTGAGAGTTAGACTATAAAGAAAGCTGAGCACCAAAGAATTGATGCTTTTGAACTGTGGTGTTGGAGAAGACTCTTGGGAGTCCCTTGGACTGCAAGGAGATCCAACCAGTCCATCCTAAAGGAGATCAGTCCTGGGTGTTCATTTGAGGGACTGATGTTGAAGCTGAAACTTCAATACTTTGGCCACCTGATGCGAAGAGCTGACTCATTTGAAAAGCCCCTGATGCTGCGAAAGATTGAGGGCAGGAGGAGAAGGGGACAACAGAGGATGAGATGGTTAGAGGGCATCACTGACTCAATGGACATGGGTTTGGGTGAACTCCAGGAGTTGGAGATGGACAGGGAGGCCTGGAGTGCTACAGTTCATGGGTTGCAAGGAGTCAGACACGACTGAGCGACTGAAATGAACTGAACTGAACTGATGCATAAACTTCCTAGCACCATATACAAAA
The DNA here is from genome assembly GCF_910594005.1 of Cervus elaphus. Lineage (NCBI taxonomy): Eukaryota > Metazoa > Chordata > Mammalia > Artiodactyla > Cervidae > Cervus > Cervus elaphus. Next base: position 44,328,335 of record NC_057822.1, read on the forward strand.
ACAAACTCAAAATGGATTAAAGACCTAAATGTAAGGCCAGAAACTATAAAATGCTTAGAAGAGAACATAGGCAGAATGCTTTTTAACATAAATTGCAGCAGGATCCTCTTTGGCTCCCCTCCTAGCATACTAGAAATAGAAACAAAAACAAAGGAGTGGGAGCTGATTAAACTTAAGAGCTTTTTCGCAGTGAAGGAAGCAATAAACAATGAGAAGACAGCACTCAGAATGGGAGAAAATAATTGCAAGTGAAGCAACTGACAAAGGATTAATCTCCAAAATATAGAAAGAATTCAATATTAGAAATACAAACAACCTAATTAAAAAATAGGCAGAAGACCTAAACAGACATTTCTCCAAAGAAGACTTACTGATGGCCAACAAATGAAAAGAGGCTCAAATGGCTCCTTATTAAAGAAATGCAAATCAAAACTACAATGAGGTATCACCTCACACATCAGAATGGCCATCACCAAAAATCTACAAACAATAAATGCTGGAGAGGACATGGAGAAAAGGGACAATTCTTGCACTTTTGGTGGGAATGTAAATTGATACAGCCACTATGGAGAATGGTGTGGAGATTCCTTTAAAAACCAGGAATAAAACTACCATATGACCCAGCAATCTCACTTCTTGGCATATACTCTGAGAAAACCATAATTCTAAAAGACACATGTACCCCAGTGTTTATTGCAGCACTATTTGCAATAGCCTGGACATGGAAGCAACCTAGACATCCATCAACAGATAAATAGATAAAGCTGTGTAGTACATATATACAATGGAATATTACTCAGCCATTAAAAGGAACAAGTATGAGTCAGTTGAACTGAGGTGAATGAACTTAGAGGCTGTTATACAGAGTGAAATAAGTCAGAAACAGAAAAACAAATATCATATGTTAACACATATATATGAAACCTAGAAAGATGGTACTGATGAACCTATTTGCAGGGCAGCAATGGAGACAGACATAGAGAACAGACTTGTGGACCTGAGAGGGGAAGGAAAGGGTGGGATGAGTTGAGTGAATATATATATATACACACACATATATAGGCTTCCCTGGTGGTTCAGACAGTAAAGAATCCATATTATATGCATATATGTTATATACATAAATATATTACCATGTGTGAAATAGCTAGCAAGTGGGAAGTTGCTATATAACACAGGGAGTTCAGCCTGGTGTTCTATGACCACCTGGAGGGGTGGGATGGGAGGGTGTGACGGAGACTCAAGAAGGAGTATACTTATGTATACTTATGTATACATATATACTTCATTGTTTAGATACACCAGAGATAGTTGGTTCACTTACAGAAGGGTATCTTGGTTGCTTAATATACATAAGTATATATGTATACTTATGACTGATTCAAATTGTCATATGGCAGAAACCAACACAACACTGCAAAGCAATTATATTCCAATTAAAAATAAAAATAATGGGCAAAAGATTTTAATATATATCTCAACAAAGAAGATATACGGGGAATTTCCTGTTAATCTAGTAGTTAGGACCCCACACTTTCACTGGGCCAAGGGCCCAGGTTCAATTCCTGGTTGGAAGAAGACATACAGATGTCAAATAAGGATAAAAAAGTACTCATCATCTTGTCATTAAATAATTGCAAATTAAAAGAACAATATGAATATAACATGTAAATCAACTATACTTCAATTAAAAAAAATATATATAGACATAATATCACTACAGATCTACCTAAAATAGCTGAAATGCAAGCCACTAACACCACCAAATGCTGGCAAGGATGTGGAGCAAAAGAACTCTGCCAAATAGTACAGCCACTTAGGAATACAGTCTTTCCATTTTTTCAGAAGTTAAACAAAGGGTAACTAGACAATATAGCAATTTCTCTCCTACATATTCACTCAAGTAAGTTGAGCACCTACATTCACACAAAAGTCAGCACACGAATGATTCTAACAGCTTTATTCATGATGCCAAAACTTAGAAGCAACCAAGATACCCTTCTGTAAGTGAACCAACTATCTCTGGTGTATCTAAACAATGAAGTATTATCCAGAAATAAAAAGAACTGACCTGACCTGCCTCTTGAGAAACCTGTATGCAGGTCAGGAAGCAACAGTTAGAACTGGACATGGAACAACAGATTGGTTCCAAATAGGAAAAGGAGTATGTCATGGCTGTATATTGTCACCCTGCTTATTTAACTTATATGCAGAGTACATCATGAGAAATGCTGGACTGAAAGAAGCACAAGCTGGAATCAAGATTGCCGGGAGAAATATCAATAACCTCAGATATGCAGATGACACCAGCCTTATGGCAGAAAGTGAAGAGGAATTAAAGACCCTCTTGATGAAAGTGAAAGAGGAGAGTGAAAAAGTTGGCTTAAAGCTCAACATTCAGAAAACTAAGATCATGGCATCTGGTCCCATCACCTCATGGGAAATAGATGGGGAGACAGTGGAAACAGTGGCGGGCCTTATTTTTTTGGGCTCCAAAATCACTGCAGATGGTGACTGCAGCCATGAAATTAAAAGACACTTACTCCTTGGAAGGAAAGTTAGGACCAACCTAGACAGCATATTAAAAAGCAGAGACATTACTTTGCCAACAAAGGTCCGTCTGGTCAAGGCTATGGTTTTTCCAGTGGTCATGTATGGATGTGAGGGTTGGACTGTGAAGAAAGCTGAGTGCCGAAAAATTGATGCTTTTGAACTCTGGTGTTGGAGAAGACTCTTGAGAGTCCCTTGGACTGCAAGGAGATCCAACCAGTCCATCCTGAAGGAGATAAGTCCTGGGTGTTCATTGGTAGGACTGATGCTGAAGCTGAAACTCCAGTACTTTGGCCACCTCATGCAAAGAGTTGACTCATTGGAAAAGACCCTGATGCTGGGAGGGATTGGAGGCAAGAGGAGAAGGGGACGACAGAGGATGAGATGGCTGGATGGCATCACTGACTTGATGGGCGTGAGTTTGAGTAACCTCAGGGAGTTTGTGATGGACAGGGAGGCCTGGCATGCTGCGATTCATGGGGTCACAAAGAGTCAGACATGATTGAGTGACTGAACTGAACTGATCATGTTATAAAAAGACATGGACGAATTTTAAACACATTTTATTGGGTGAAAGAAGTCAGTCTGAAAAGGCCATTATACTGTATAGCATTCTAGAAATGGCAAAATTATAAAGAAAGTAAAAAGATCAGTGGTAGTCAAGGGCTTAGGGGGAGAGAAGGATGAGTAAGTGGAGCACAAAGTACTTTAGGGCAGTGAAACTGTTCTGTAAGATGCATTAATGGTACATACCTGATACTATGTATTTGTCAATATCAGGAGCTGTACAACACTGAATGAACCCTATAGTAAATGCTGGTAGACTTTAGTTTAATACAAATGTATCAGTATTGTTCCTCAATTGTAACAGCTGTACCACAATAATGCAAGGTGTAAATAGAGGAGAACTGGGGGGAGTGGGAGAGTATATGGAAACTTTGTACTTTCTGTACAAATTTTCTGTAATCCTAAAATTATTCTAAAAAATAAGGTGTCTTAGAAAAAAAGTTGGGGAGAAAGGTTCATGGAACAACAAATAAATTATCTTAATCTTCTCTTTTTCCCCTTTTTAAAAAAATTTGAGGTGAAATTCGCATACAATGTACTATTTTAAAGTGTACAATTCAGTGATGTTTAGTACATTTACCGTGTTAATGCAACCATTACCTCTATCTAGTTCCAAAACATTTTAAGAACCTCAAGGGTCAAGGAGACCTTGACCCTGCTTAAGGGTCCACAAGGAAGAGGTCTAACTGAATCATTAAGATGGACCAGCTTTTGGACCTGGTGTACAGTGGGTAAGAGTTTGAAAAATACATACACAGAACTGGGTATAAAGAAGAAATAGTAAAGCTGCACATATGTTTAGGATTACCAAAGATAATGACTCCAAAGGACCCACTGTTTGTAAATCCACAATTTCTTGTTTCCCAGCCAGACCCTTTCTTGTCTACAGCAGCCCCAGAGGTGGAAATGCAGGACTCAATCAAGGCCATTAAATGAAATGTCTGATTTTTCAAGAATTTATTCTCTCCTCTATTCCAAGAAACATTTACTCTAAACATCTTGTGCCATACCAAAGCTACCAGACACATGCATTCAAATTTTTCCACTTTGGCTCTATCCAACACTTGATAAGCAAACATTCAAGAAATACAAATTCTCTTCAATAAATCCCTCTGCAATATCAGCTGGTATACACCAAGGACCACGGATTAATCAAACTCCCCACTAGATACATGGAGGGTCACTGAAAAAGTAGATTACAGGTGAACAAATACTTGTATATACATGCTCCTAGCAGTAAATTCACAGCAGCTGGAAGCCACTGGAATGTACATCAGCAGATGAATGGATTAAGCAAACGTGGCACATCCATAAAATAGTTATTTATCCATAAGAAAAAATTAAGTACTGATCAAAGCTACAACACAGATGGACCTTGAAAACATTATGCTAAGTAAAAGAAGTCACACACAAAAGGTCACATATTGTATGATAGCATTTATGTGAAATACCCAGAAGAGGTAAATCCATAGAGAAAAATAGCAGATTAGCAGTTGCCAGAGACTGGGGTAAGCGGGGGTTGGGGGAATGGACATGAGTTTGGGTAAACTCTGGGAGTTGGTGATGGACAGGTAGGCCTGGCGTGCTATGGTTCACGGGATCGCAGAGTCGGACACAACTAAGCGACTGAACTGAACTCTTTACTACTAGCACAAGCTGGACAACTAGGCTGTATTCTGTGAGGCTTTGTGCTCAGTATCAAATTAAGACTTCTATTACTAGGGATAAAGAGCATGGTATTTGGGACAGTAAGCAGGGTCTGCTACACAAACCGACAAGGCTGACCTCAATCCTGCAAACTTGCTCCTAGAATCTTAGCGAAGAGATCCCCATTTCAAACACTGCAGAGAGAAGAAGGTGTCAAGTGACACCAACCATGGCTTATTCATTGAACAGGATGGAAGGGGTTGGGGGCTGGAATGGAACTGAGGTTATGAGTCAGTCCTCCTAGCCAGTGGCCTGGAACAGCAGCCCCGAGAATATGGACCCTGCTCCTGAAAAGGACTAAAGACCAGACAGAAGTGAAGACGGAAGTAGAGAAGAGTTGTTCCTTTACAACAACTGAAGAACCAATGAGTCAAAAGTTGAAAGAATTACCTAGTCTTTACTAGTATTCTCAAATATATACAGATAAGGATTTGGAAAACAGAAAAAATATCAGTTATAGTCCTGTCATCAGTATACCACTTTTGAAATATTTATTTCTGGGCTTTTGTTTTCCTGAGACATTTGTTTGTTTTTGCTTTAAATATACTTACTATAAAAATAAAGGCTCTGTTGGGATTTCCCTGCTGATCCAGTGGCTAGGACTCCACACTCCTAATGCAAGGGGCCCAGATTCAATCCCTGGTCAGGGAGCTAGATCCCACATGTCACAACTAAAAATTCCTGCATGCTGCAACTAAAATCCTACATGCCACAGTGAAGATTGAAGAGTCCATGTGCTGCAACTAAGATCTGGCACAGCCAAATACATAAATACATTTTTTGAATGCTCTGATTATGGCTTGAGTTTTTATCCTCAGCCAGGGTGACCACGGATAATCTACTTAACATCACTGTGCTCACCCTTCTCATCTATGAAGTGGGAATAAATAATAAAGGGGACAAAAATACCTACCTTGTAGAGCTGTTCTGAGGATTAAATGAGATAATTCATGTGATGAGCTAAGAACAACTTCTGTAAACCTTTATTGTTTGTATATATAATTTTAACAGTTATATAGAATTCCAACCACTGGACTTCTCAGCATAATCACGCTCCTATTGCTGAACACTGGATGAATTTTCAGTTGGGGGGTTACTATAAAGTTTGAAGTATTTTAATACATTTATCTCTTTTATACTTAGGCCTATTACTTAAGCAATATCTTCAGAGTCTTCTCTGAAGATTTTAGAACATTTCATTTAAGCTGGGTTGTGGGTACATGAGTATCCATTGTATTGATACCTAATATAGTTCTCTTTTAGAATGCCTAAAAAACTTCATTTAAAAACTATACTCCATGAAATAAGGCATTTAATAATCAAATGCTTATATACAAAAGTGTCAAAGTAGTTCAGACTCCACTATTAAAGTGAGGAAAAATAACTTACATGAGAACTGACTAAAAGACAGAGATGGGGATCTTTTCAGCTCTTCACAGGCCAGCCACATGCCAGGCACCTCCTGGCTTGTCACCATCGCTCACATTCTCTACACTGCAGCTAAAAGTTACACTCACGGTTTTTAAAACATGCCTTGCATTTCCCCTGCTCCTTCATTTGATCTGTTTCTTCTGCAATGTATTCTCTTCTCCATCTCAACCTGCCAAAATCCTTACCAGTTTTCAAGCTTTGATTCAACGTTTTCAAAATAACTCCTCCACAGTGTGCTATTAATAATAAAAGCTATGTGCGCATGGCATCACCAGTGCAGTCACTGGGTATGATCATAAAAGCTCTCTCATTTCATCCCGGGAACAATTCTGTGAAGTAGGCAAGGGATGGCAAGTCCTTATTCCTCCCATCTTGGAGGCCTGCTCCTGGAATCAAAGTCCCTCTGCTCCGCCCTATAATCCTTGCCAGTGAGCAAAACACACAAGCAAACCCTTAACACTCTTCTCCCTGAAATCTGTGGGCTGACAAATGGTGTTAACAAAAGTAAACAGACAACATAATATAATTTAATAAATAATTGCTTTTTTATTGCTGCTTTGTTTTTTGCTTTGTATTTTTTTTTTCCTCCAAGTGCCACGTGGGATCAGTTTCCCAAGAAAGGATCAGACTCAAGTCCCCTGCAGTGGAAGTGCAGAGTCTTAACCTCTGAACCGCCAGGGAGGTCCCACTTTAAGGATAATTTTAAGCAATAATACTCTTCCAGGCCATGCTCTCCAATCCAAGGAGGAAAGGTATGTGTGTGTACCAAGTCATTTCAGTCACGTCCAGCTCTTTGAGATCCCATGCAGCGCGCCAGGCTCCTCTGTCCATGTGATTCTTTGCACCTTGAGTGAGCTTTGGCAGTTTGTCTCTCAAGGACATAGTCAATTTCATAAAAGTTTATCAGCATAAAGCTGCCAATAAACATTATTGCTGTTTTAATGTCCCTATGGGATCTGCAGTGGCATCTCTTCTTACTGCTGCTGCTGCTGCTAAGTCACGTCGGTTGTGTCCGACTCTGTGCGACCCCATAGACGGCAGCCCAACAGGCTCCTCTGTCCCTGGGATTCTCCAGGCAAGAGTACTGGAGTGGGTTGCCATTGCCTTCGTCTCTTCTTACTAACACTCCTCATTTGTGTCTGTCTTTTCCCTTATCATTCTAGCTACTGCATGCGTGCTCCGTGGCTCAGTCGTGTCTGATTCTTTCCAGGCCTGCCGAACTAGAGATCGATCTTACTAGCTGTATGCCACAAATTTTGCTATTTGCATTTTCATTTTATTCAATTAAAGATATTTTCCAATTTCCCTAGACTTTTTTGAACAGGGGGTATTTATAAGTGTGCCGTCTGATTTCCAAATATTTGTAGATTTTTCAGATGCTATTTTTAGGCTAATTTCTCCATAGTCTGAGAATATATTTTGCATGGTTTCAATCCTCTTAAATATATTATTTTATGGCCCAGAATATAGTCTGTTGTGGTGAATGTTTCATGAACATTTGCAAAAAATGCTCTACTGTTTTTGGGTGGTGGTGGTTTAGTTGTTAAGTTGTGTCCAACTCTTGGGACCCCATGGACTGTAGCCTGCTGGGCTCCTCTGTCCATGGGATTCTCTATGCATGAATACTGGAGTGGGCTGCCATGAGTCCTCAAAGGGGATCTTCCTGACCCAGGGATTGAACCTGCTCTCCTGTGACTCACTCTTGCATTGCAGGTGAATTCTCTACCACTGAGCCACCGGGGAAGCCCAAGGAAAGGTATACTATACCTAATTAGATGTAGAAAGCTATGTGAATCCTAGACAGACAGGCAACCTCAGATCTGAAAGCCACAATTTTAAACTGAATGTCTGTGTCCACCCTCCAATATGACAGTATTAGATAGCCTTCGGGAGGGGATTAGGTCATGGTGGTGCAGTCCTTATGAACAAGATCAGTGCCCTTATAAGAAGAGACATAAGACAGCCTGTTCTCTCTGTGCTTTCTGACATATGGAGACACAACAGGAAGCAGGTTCTTACACGCTGTGACTTTGACTTTTTATTTGTGAGAGAGGACGAGCTTCTTTCTCAAAGTGTGCTGCAGCCAGACGTAGTACCGCTCCTTAGCAGACACTTTGATGTTCCAATCATACACCAGGCTGTTGAGTTCAGTGTGGAGCTCCAGGAGCGAGTGCTTCCTACAGGGAACGGAAAAGGCAAAAATTAGTCCCATGCGATTATCAGTGAGGAGACAGATTATCATCAGAATGAAATCAACTCACAGATATGAAAGTGCTGTAAAACTGTGCCTTTCTAAATAGTCTACAAGCTGCTTAGCACATGATCTGAACAGGTTTGCTGCAGTCTGGTGCGATGACCACAGTCCACTCCCCCAAGGGGCAACTCTGTGCAAATGCATAATGAATGTAAAAGGCCAGGCCAACGGTGTGGCTGGCCCATGGCGTTTCCACCTTGGAAGAATGAGTCACCCCTGCTCTAGCCCTCCCCTTACTGTTGAGCCATCTCCGAGGAGGCTAGGTGTCCCAGACCCTGAGACTTATTCCTGGGGTCCCCAAGTGACAAAAGATGCCTTTCACAAGTGACTTGGAGATACTCTAAATCGTAATTAGTGGGCAACTGAAAAGGGACTACTAATCTTACATTTGAGGCACAGTGAGGCTTGCTTCCACCTAAAGGAACACCAGATCACTAATGGTTCCCTTAGAAAAGTATTCTTGCCAATAAACATCAAAAATGTCCAAGTAACAAAGACTTGCAAACCTGTACACTCTGGTACCATTTTTTACTCATCAAATTGTCAAGACACGGGGAAATAAAAGAGCACACACCATTAGTGAGAACTCAGGCATGTAGACAGTCTCATAAAAGTAGGCCTATGGGGACTCCCTGGCGGTCCAGTGGTTAGGACTCAATGCTCTCGCTACCAGGGTTCTGGGTTCAATCCCTGATTGAGAAACTAAAGTCCCTCAAGCCACATGGCATGGCCAAAATATTTTTGAAAAGCTGGTCTAACTGTCCTAGAAGACAATCTGGTAAGATGTATCAAAGGTTTTTCACATGCTTATTGGAATTCCCTGGTGGTCCAACGGTTAAGAGGCTGCCTGCCAAGGCCGGGGACAAGCGTTTGATCCCTGTTCTCGGAAGATTTCACACGCCACAGGGTAACTAGGTCTGTGTGCCACAATCACTGAGCCCATACTCTAGAGCCTGTGCTCGGCAACAAGAGAAGTCACTGCAATGAGAAGTCCGCAGACTGCAAGGAAGAGCAGCCACCACTCTCTGCAGCTAAAGAAAAGCCGGAGAGCAGCCAGGAAGACCCAGTGAGGCTGCAAATAAATAAACATATTTTTTAATGCTGGTCATTTGACACAGCAATTCCACTTCTGGGAATTTTCCCTTCAATAAAACAATTATGAATAAGCACAAATACTGACCTGAAAAAACGTAAAGACATTGCCCAATGCAAAACGTTGCCCAACAACTAAAGACTGGCCAAGGAAATTATGCTATAACCATATTAGGGACTACTCGGCAGATAGTAAAATGCTATAGAAATGTGATTCCTGGCATGTAAAAATAAGCTGTTACACAAGCTAAAAGCATGTTATAAAGTAACAGTAGATTATGATTTCACTTTGGCTTAAAAAACATGTTTATGTATAATTGTATGGGATTCAAAATAGATCTGGAAGGCAATACATTGAGATTTGGTTAAACAGGTTGGTTCTGGTAAGTTGGATTAAAACTGCTTGCTATGTTCTGCTTTCAGCATCTATATCTCATGGTTTTGTTGTCGTCGTCGTTTTTTCAGTAAGGAGCATGCATTGCTTTTGTAATAAGAAAAAACAAACATTTCTTAATTTTGAAGAAAAATATCCAAACCACAAGCTCTACTAAATCCCTTCTAAGGCACAAAGCATTCACAAACTGTGCAGAATCTATCTCAGACTGTTAAGGCAACCCCATCAAGGAATGAAAAAATCCCCCTGAAGAGAAGGGCATCAAACAGTGGCACTTCCATCTTGGTGCATGTGCGTAAGCTAAGTCGCTTTAGTCGTGTCCATCTCTTTGTGACCCTAAAGACTGTAGCCCGCCAGGCCCCTCTGTCCATGGGATTCTCCAGGCAAGAATACTGGAGTGGATTGCCATGCCCTCCTCCAGGGGATCTTCCCAACCCAGGGGTCGAACCCGCATCTCTTATGTCTCCTGTGTTGGCAGGTGGGATTTTTACCACTAGCATCACTTGGGAGGACCCTTCCGTCTTGGCCGCAGAAAATAAACAACTGGGGCCAGGATCCACCTCAGCTTGTGTGGCTCACCTTTCTTGCCACAGTTTCTGGGAGAGGCACTGCAGGTACAGTGAGGGTGAGCTGGAGGGCCCCTCCAGCAGGGACACATCTGCTTTGCACAGGCTCCAGAAGAAGTCAGCTTCTCGGTGAATCAAATCTCGGTAGGCCCCAGGCTTCCCGGCCTTGGATTCTGCACTTTTCACTGACGGCCCGTCCACCTCCAGGAAGCTGCTGTCCTCCAGCTGGCCCTCTGATTTCACATAGCTCTGAATAAAAAAGAGCTTTGGCTTCCCTGAGAGAGAGGGGCACATGTCTGCCATGAACATCCTTCTGATATGATCTAAAGGGACCCCAGAGTGAGTCTGATCCACGCCAAACACGCTCTGGGAGCCCCCTCGGCTCACCAGGATACACACGAAGCTGTCAGAGTCACGGTGCTGGGGCATCTGGGCAACTTGGCACAGAATGTCGGTGATATCTTGCATAGTGAGATATAAGAAACGCTTGACTTCATAGCCCAGGGAAGTGAAGGTGTCTCGAAGACTGTCTGGAAAAAACAAACAGGAAAAACAACACAGGAGTAAGGAATGCTCAAGGGACACTGGGTCACAATCCTCAACATGGTCTCATCTCCATTACTTGTCTGTTTCTACTTTTTGTGTCATGGTTTGAGGCTTTAACCTGGTGGCTCAGACGGTAAACAATCTGTCTGCAGTGAAGGTTCTATCCCTGGGTCGGGAAGATCTCCTGGAGAAGCAAATGGCTAGCCACTCCAGTATTCTTGCCTGGAGAATTTCAGGGGCCAAGGAGCCTGGAGGGCTACAGTCCATGGAGTTGCAAAGAGTTGGACATGACCGAGCAACCAACATTTTCTTTTCTGAGGCTTTAAAGGTCCTGAGCAGAGAAGGCAGTGGCACCCCACTCCAGTACTCTTGCCTGGAAAATCCCATGGACGGAGGAGCCTGGTAGGCTGCAGTCCATGGGGTCGCTAAGAGTCGGACACGACTGAGTGACTTCACTTTCACTTTTCACTTTCATGCACTGGAGAAGGAAATGGCAACCCACTCCAGTGTTCTTGCCTGGAGAATCCCAGGGACGGGGGAGCCTGGTGGGCAGCCGTCTATGGGGTCGCGCAGAGTCAGCCACAACTGAAGCGACTTAGCAGAAGCAGCAGCAAAGGTCCTGAGAATGGGGCAGGAGGATAGAATCAGCCTGAAACATGACTTATGAGACTCATGTCCCCGGTTCACAGTCATGGTCTGTCCTGTTACATCTCTTTCCCTGACTGAGGCCACCACCACATCTGGCCTCAGGCATGGACTGAGCCCACCTCTCATCTAAATGAGAGTGAAAAACACTTTTTCTTTTCAACCAAAACTTTTGTTCAAGGGGCTCCTTCTCAAAATAACCCACAAGTTCATAGGAATGGGTGCATTTGCAGAGTGCAGATCTAAATCTAGATCCAACGGCCACAGAAAGGTTGACCCAGGTCGTGAGTTCCCTCACCTCTACCCACTACACTTTTTTCTCCTTTTTTTAAAAAATTTATTTAATTGGAGGATAATTACTTTACAATATTGTGTTGGTTTCTGCCACACATCAAAATGAATCATCCATAGGTATACACATGTCTCCTCCCTCTGAAACTTCCCTCCCACCTTATATTCTGGGCCTCCCTGATGGCTTAGACGGTAAAGTATCTGCCTGCAACACGGAAGACTTGAGTTCAATCCCTGGGTTGGGAGGATCCCCTGGAGAAGGGAATGGCAACCCACTCCAGTATTCTTGCCTGGAGAATTCCATGGAGAGAGGAGCCTGGCGGGCTACAGTCCATGGGGTCACAAACAGTCGGACACAACTGAGTGACTTCACTTTCACTTCACTTTTCAATTCACCAGGTAAGTCAGCAAAAGGCAGCAATGATAACCATCACCTAAGAATGTAGTTAAGCTATTCACTGTTGTCCTTCTGCCTGACCAGGAGGCGAGGGCAAAAAAAAACAATGAATTATATGTATATAGTGTGTATATATATATATATGTAAAATGCCATAATGAAGAGATATAAAGAAGGTGTCAATCTCTCTAAAATCCTATGACAAGCAACCTCACTTGTCTACACAGGGTCTCAGAGTGGCAGACAAGGTGCAGCAGCATCTCCCGCTAGGCAAGGATTCCGAGGGTGAGGGCGCAGGCAAGGATTCCGAGGGTGAGGGTGCAGGCAAGGATTCCGAGGGTGCAGGCAAGGATTCTGAGGGTGCAGGCAAGGATTCCGAGGGCCTAGGCAAGGATTCCGAGGGCGCAGGCAAGGATTCCGAGGGCGCAGGCAAGGATTCCAAGGGTGCAGGCAAGGATTCTGAGGGTGTAGGCAAGGATTCCGAGGGTGTAGGCAAGGTTTCCGAGGGTGTAGGCAAGGCTTCAGGGTGCAGTTTGGGCTCAGGTGGGGCTGTACCATGAGAGAACCTGGGCGGGAACCCCAGAGCCATCCCCTCTGCTTTATTCCAAACTCTCCCTTTCAGGGGTCACTCTCCAATCATGGAGCATATTCTCCCCTAGGGGGCAGAAGCAAACAGAGAAACACCGGACTCAAAGCTCTTTTGTTTCCTTGTCTCAGACTGACTTGAAAGCGAAAGTGAAGTTGCTCAGTCGTGTCCTACTCTCTGCGACCCCATGGACTGTAGCCTACCAGGCTCCTCCGTCCATGGGATTTTCCAGGCAAAAGTACTGGAGTGGGTTGCCATTTCCTTCTCCAGGGGATCTTCCCAACCCAGGGATTGAAACCGGGTCTCCCGCATTGTAGGCAGACGCTTTACTGTCTGAGCCACCATGGAAGTCCAGACTGGCTTAGTCCCCTCAAAAGCCTCTTTTTGCTGACAGACTGACTCCCTTATCAAAGCCCTTGAAAGAAAGCCACTTCCTCCCTTTCCATCCTCGTATGCAAGGGTCTGAACAGAACCCATGCTGTCCTGCGCCTTACTTAATTTCTTGTTTTGATCTGGGCTGCCTGCAGGCTCTGGCTGGGCTGTCGCAAGGCAGTCAACAAGCCATTGCATGAATCTGGGTAAAAGAGGAAGTCTTGGAACCACAAGGTCTGAGTTTCAGTCCTGACTCCTCCACTCACATATGGGTCTAAACCTTGTCTGGTCCTGAAAGAAGGCTAATTTACACTAACAGAAGAGCTAAGAAGGAGATGGGAATCTGAGGTCTAGAAGAACAGAAGGAAAAACAATAAAGCTGGAAGTGGATCCAAAAGCCATACAGGTCCTCAAGGCCAAGTATAAGGCCAATCAGACCACCAGACCTGGATGGGCCTCAGACCAAGACAGAAGATCTCTTAAAATATTCCTGAGACACCCACTGAAATGTTGTGAAGTAATTAGCCTCCAACTAAAAAAAAAAAAAAAGATCATCACAAAATAGAAAAAAAAAAAATATTCCTGAGACAACAGCCACTCAATGGACACGGTCTGAAGGGATCCCAGCTGGCATTTCCCATTAATAACACACCTTTTCTCTATCAGATGATGAGGACTGAGGCCAGCTGTTGTCTTTTCTTGACCCAGCAAGAACATGGATATAAGCCAGTCTATACAGGATCAAGATCATGATAGTGTGGCTTTGAAGAAACGACGTCTGTAACTTACTCATCTATAAAATGGATCAGTGACTATACCATGTCCTCTAGAAGGTAGCTGTAAGGATTCACTGACATTTCTGCCAAGATGCTTTGCAAACTGTAAGTGGTTATTCAAACATAAGATATTAGTTTGGGGACTTCCCTTGTGGTCCTGCGGTTAAGAATTCACTTGCCAATGCAGGGGACATGGGTTCAATCCCTGTTCTAGGAAGATCCCACACGCCATGGGGCAGCTAAGCCCACGTGCTGCAACTACCAAACCCTACGTGCCTAGAGTCTGCACTCCGCAACAAGAGAAGCCACTGCACTGGGAAGCCAGCATACCACAACAGGGCAGCCCCTGCTCACCGCAGGCAGAGAAAGCCCATGTGCAGCAACAAAGACCAGCACAGTCAAAAATAAATATAAGTAAACAAAAATTTTTTCAGAGATATTAGTTTTAAAGAATATAAAGGCAGCCACTTCATCACAAACTATAGAGCCTGCCTGTGATGCCTCTCTTGCATGGAATCTACTTCCTTAGAAACCAGTGTGCTAAGTCACTTCAGTCACGTCCAACTCTGTGCAACTCCATGGACAGAGGAACCTGGCAGGCTACAGTCCATAGGGTTGCACAAGCAAGAATACTGGAGTGGGTCGCTATTTCCTTCTCCAGGAGATCTTCCCAACTCAGGGATCAAACCCATGTTTCTTCTGTCTCCTGCATTGGCAGGCAGGTTCTTTACCACTAGTGCCACCTAGGAAGCCCCTTAGAGTGAAAGCTAACTAAAATGGACTCAGAGTAGCCAGATTCAGATTCTGCACCCCCATGTATCAACAGTAACTTCCCTGTCCTTCTTTGCAAATAGGGGAAGAAAAATGTGGGTGTTGAGTTTGGAAAATAAAACTTCAACTGACTGCAGAAGTCCCACTTCTTCTTCTATGCATCTTAGAAACCACACCTGACCCAACCCTAGCTCTGTAAAATTCAGCTGTTCCTTTATTAACCTCCTGAGAGGGGTTTCTTCTGGTCTGACAGTTAGTACAGGGCTGTTAGGGAAAAGCAAGAAGCAGCAGTGCCCACCAGCTTGCAGACTACTGAGATGAAATCCAAAAAATTAAATACAGTAGAATGTCACGACTCCATTCAGTTAGAATGTGTTTTGACTGAAATGAGCTCACATTTATCTTAATACTGTCTACAAAATGGGATTCATTAAATAAATGTATAGAATAAAAAAGAAAGGGTGGCTGCTTCACCAGACTATTTACAATCACTTATTGAGTAACTTTAATAAGCCCAGCTCAAGTTATTATAAAGCACATGAATGCAACACAAGTGTGCAGAATATTCTTAGTGGAAGGGGGAGTTTTGAGGTCAAACATGAAGGACAACTGCAAGATTGACAAGACTTAACCAGGTTCCTTTACTCAGAAGTAAAGACTGCTCAGAAGCTTTAAGGCCAACATGCATCACAAAGCTCCTAAAGGGGAACAAATTATTCTCTTCTCTTAAAACATGCTTGACCTCAAAACTCATGCTTTACAAAGTTCCCCTTCCTGTGTTAGAGAAACACTGTGGTGACAGGATACAGATGAAATAAACCATGTAGTTCCTATTCTTCAAGAAGCCCATATTCTTGTTGGAGAAGCAAAGTGTATCAGTCATTTCAGTTGCTCAGTTGTGTCCAACTCTTTGCTGCTCCATGGACTCCAGCACGTCAGGCTTCCCTGTCCAACACCAAGTCCTGGAGCTTGCTCAAACTCATATCCATCGAGTCAGTGATGCCATCCAACCATCTCATCGTCTATCATCCCCTTCTCCTCCTGCTTTCAATCTTTCCCAGCATCAAGGGTTGCATCAGGTAGCCAAAGTATTGGAGTTTCAGCTTTAGCATCAGCCCTTCCAATGAATATTCAGCACGATTTCCTTTAGGATGGACTGGTTGGATCTCCTTGCAGTCCAAGGGACTCTCAAGAGTCTTCTCCAACACCACAGTTCAAAAAGCATCAATTCTTCAGTGCTCAGCTTTCTTTATAGTCCAACTGTCACATCCATACAAGGCTACTGGAAAAACCATAGCCTTGACTAGACGGACCTTTGTTGACAAAGTAATGTCTCTGCTTTTTAATATGCTATCTAGGTTGGTCACTGCATTTCTTCCAAGGAACAAGTGTCTTTTAATTTCAAGGCTGCAGTCACCATCTGTAGTGATTTTGGAGCCCAAGAAAATAAAGTCTGTCGCTATTTCCATTGTTCCCCCATCTATTTGCCATGAAGTGATGGGATCGGATACCATAATCTTAGTTTTCTGAATGTTGAGTTTTAAGGCAGCTTTTTCACTCTCCTCCATCACTTTCATCAAGAGGCTCTTTAGTTCCTCTTCACTTTCTGCCATAAGGGTGGTGTCATCTGTGTATCTGAGGTTATTGATATTTTTCCTGGCAATCTTGATTCCAGTTTGTGCTTCATCCAGCCCAGCATTTCTCATGGTGTACTGTGCATATAAGTTAAGTAAGCAGGGGGACAATATACAGTCTTGATGTACTCCTTTCCCAATTTAGAACCAGTCTGTTGTTCCACGTCCAGTTCTAACTGTTGCTTCTTGACCTGCATACAGGTTTCTCAAGAGGCAGGTCAGGTTGTCTGGTATTCCCATCTCTTTAAGAATTTTCCACAGTTTGTTGTGATCCACCCAGTCAAAAGCTTTGGCGTAGTCAATAAAGCAGAAATAGATGTTTTTCTGGAATTCTCTTGCTTTTTCTATGACTGTCAAAGGATATCAGCAATTTGATCTCTGGTTCCTCTGCCTTTCATAAATCCAGCTTGAACATCTGGAAGTTCTTGGTTCACATACTGTTGAAGCCTGGTTTGGAGAATTTTGAGCATTACTTTACTAGCATGTGAGATGAGGGCAATTGTGCAGTAGTTTGAACATTCTTTGGCATTGCCTTTCTCTGGGATTGGAATGAAAACCGAATTTTTCCAGTCCTGTGGCCACTGCTGAGTTTTCCAAATTTGCTGACATATTGAGTGCAGCACTTTCACAGCATCATCTTTTAGGATTTGAAACAGCTCAACTGGAATTCCATCACCTCCACTAGCTTTGTTCATAGTGATGCTTCTTAAGGCCCACTTGACTTTGCATTCCAGGGTATCTGGCTCTAGGTGAGTGATCACACCATCATGGTTATCTGGGTCATGAAGATCTTTTTTGTATAGTTCTTCTGTGTATTCTTGCCACCTCTTCTTAATATCATCTGCTTCTGTTAGGTCCATACCATTTCTGTCCTTTATTGAGGCCATCGTTGTATGACATGTTCCCTTGGTATCTCTCATTTTCTTGAAGAGATCTCTAGTCTTTCCCATTCTATTGTTTTCCTCTATTTCTTTGCATTGATCACTGAGGAAGGCTTTCTTATCTCTCCTGATTATTCTTTGGAACTCTGCATTCAAATGCGTATATCTTTCCTTTTCTTCTTTGCCTTTGGTGTCTCTTCTTTTCTCAGATATTTGTAAGGTCTCCTCAGACAACCATTTTGCCTTTTTCCATTTCTTCTTCTTGGGGATGGTCTTGATCCCTGTCTCCTGTACAATGTCAGGAACCTCTGCCCAGAGTTCTTTGGGCACTCTGTCCATCAGATCTAACCCCTTGAATCTATTTGTCACTTTCACTGTATAGTCATAAGGGATTTGATTTAGGTCATACCTGAATGGTCTAGTGCTTTTCCCTACTTTCTTCAATTTAAGTCTGAATTGGCAATAAGGAGTTCATGACCTGAGCCACAATCAGCTCCAAGTCTTGTTTTTGCTGACCGTATAGAGCTTCTCCATCTTTGGCTGCAAAGAATATAACCAATCTGATTTCGGTATTGACCATCTGGTGATGTCCATGTGTAGGGTCTTCTCTTGTGTTGTTGGAAGAGGGTGTTTGCTATGACCAGTGGGTTCTCTTGGCAACACTCTGTTAGCCTTTGTCCTGCTTCATCTGGGCCAGGTGTGGGCACCAAGGTGGCACAGAGCGGCTGGTGTGGAGGTGCTGGGTTCAGCAGGAGCAGGCCAGGGGCAAACCCCTGATGCTCCACGGTGGTACAGCGGTTAGGATTCACCGCGGCCCAGGGTCGATTCCCGGTCAAGGAAGCCTTTCTTCTTCCTCTCCCCCTGCCACCTACTGATCTCCCTGGCACAACCCTACTATCCTTTTAGCTCACGCTTGCTCTGCCGGCCTTAGCGCTGTGACACCAGCCCCCTGGGACCCTGCAGCTCTAGCCCTAGCACAGTCAGGCCACCTCAACTGTCCCCCAGGACAAACCTTTTGGCCATAGTAGCAACCTTGCCCACTCCTAGCTTCCACCACCAGCTTCTTCCTTCTCAGATGCCCCCACCACTGCCTGGACTCTCCAGCAGCACCGCGCCCACCAGGACGCACCTGGGGCCTCCCGATGCCTGCCTTCCTCCCTCCTGAGGGGCTGTGGCTGGTGCTCCTGGCGGCTGCAGTGATGCTCCTGGGCTTGCGCTGGGGCTCCTGCCATTGTTGGTGGTAAGGCGGTGGGGTTGGACAGGGTGGGGTTACGGGTGGGCTGGGGTGGTCGCCGTGGGTGTGAGCAGCAGAAGGTGCGGGAGGGGTATCTACATCTGTGAGTGGGGCCAGTGGCCATGAACACACCTCCCTTCCCACGTGCCTCATGCCAGCCACCGCTGTGGGAGGCTTAGCCGCTGTGCCAGGTCCTGGGCTGGCTGTGACTCTCGTGCACCAGTAGTGGCTCCAAGAGGGTCCTGGTCTTAAGTGGGCTCTGGGAGGCAGGCCAAGGCACCCGGGAGGCATCGGTGTGAAGATGAGTGTGGACCCATGCTGGCAGTTACACGACCGCGCGGTGAAGTGACAGGGCACGCGGAAACCAGTGGGGCCGGCCGGGAAAACCTTGCCAACCAGGTGGGAGGCTGCAGCTGTGCTCCAGGCAGAGACGCCTCCAGGGCGGACCACCCGACCAACACGGTATTCCACCTGCCTGACCACAGCTCTCGGTCCTACAACAGCGAGGCCAGATTTACCCAGAAGACCTCCCTCCCTCACTCCTAACCAAAGGTGGGCATGCGGGCACGCACACACACACAGCTCCCTGTTCCACACACCCCTCAGCTAGTTATGACATCCAATCATTTACCATTCCCTCCAAACTATCTATCTATCCAGGATACACTCCATCCCCTCTCCCCAACCTGTCATCGACTTCCCCTAAGAATTCTCCACGGGGGTAATCGCACACCACAGTCTCCTTCTAGCCCAATCTTGGGCTCCTCTATCACCAAAGGGTTTCATGTCTGTTTACAGACTGTTTTCTTCGGAGGTGAAGTGGACGGCCGATAAAGTGCACCAACATGGGGCAACGGCGGAATCCCCTGCGGAAAAGCAGCCGCTGTGGGCCGACGGGTGCTTGCCATTGCCGCAGGTCTCCTCGACAGCTCTGCCGGGGCCTTGGGCATCAGTGTGGCTCGGTGACAGTGTGGGGCAAAGGCGCTCGTGGCCGTGGTTGGTGCCCACTCCACGTGTCTCAGGGCATGGAGCAGAACGATCACATAGGAGAGGGGACGGTGGTGAGCCGTGTGCTGGGAGGCAGGACTAGGGGTACTTGGATGTGTATCAGTTCAATTCAGTTCAGTTCAGTCACTCAGTCATGTCCGACTCTTTGCAACCCCATGAATTGCAGCAAGCCAGGCCTCCCTGTCCATCACCAACTCCCGGAGTTTACTCAAACTCATGTCCATCAAGTCGGTGACGCCATCTAACCATCTCATCCTCTATCGTCCCCTTCTCTTCCTGCCCCCAATCCCTCCCAGCATCAGGGTCTTTTCCAATGAGATGTGTATAAATGCATATAAAACAATAACTGACATGTCACATAGAGCAGTAGGAGTTTATGTAAAATAGGAGATCAGAGTAGGGAAAGTCAGTGAGGTCTGAGACACCTGAAGAGGAAATTATGGGAAAGGTGTAATTCAGCTGCGGTTCCCCCCAAAAAAACACCAGGGCAAAGGAAAGGCCTCCAAGTGGAAGGAAAATGGTGAATAAAGACAGAAGCGGCGGGGGAGCGGCGGGCGCGGCGGGGCGGAGCGGAAAAAAACAACAACAACAACAACAAAAAAAAGACAGAAGCATGAGAAGGGAAGTGGGGAGTGGCGGGGCGGGGCTTGTATAAACCTGACTTTCCATTTGTTCAGATACACTAATCAGGGGGTTTTACTGGACAATCCATTTACTGGACACACAAAATTATAAGCTACTTTACAAACGTCATTTTTTTTTAGCTACACATGATGACTAGTAATTCCTTCCAGACTAGCTTTTCTTAGGAGAAAACAATATTAATAATAAACATGTCAAGTGCATGTCAAGAGAAGCTTCTGTGGTCCCTCAGGCAGCCTTAAAGTCCTCTGCTTTTCCACATACCCACCACGCCTTTTCCACAATTCCAAAACTCCAGAATCTGAAAAACTTAAGTTCTTTTCCCTAGTTTGTTTTGTAGCAAAATCTTTCCTGAACTGATGAAAAGCTATTTATAGTCTTTATTACACTTAGTGCAAATATCTATTTCTTTTGCTGTAGAAATAATCACAGATTATGGGGCACTACCCTAGACCCCACTGGAATGTTCTATAAATTACAGTATATGTACCACATCATTGTTCTGAACTCTTAAACTTTTAAATTTTGAAATACAAGGGTCTCCAATAAGGGCTTGTGGACCTAAAATTCTTCTTTATATCCTAGATTTATGCTGTCTGTGAAAAAAGGGTTTGCTATGTAGCACTGATTTAAAGGGTTTCCCAGGTAACTCAGTGGTAAGGAACCCGCCTACCAATTCAAGAGACGCAGGTTCGATCTCTGGGTCTGGAAGATCCCTTGGAGAAGGGAATGGCAACCCACTCCAGTATTCTTGCCTGGAGAATTCCACGGACAAAGAAGCCTGGTGGGCTGCAGAACCCCAGAACTGGGGTTCGCAAAGAATCGGACATGGCTGAGGGCACACACACACACACACACGCACTGATTTAAAGGGAAATTTCATTAGTGATGCTAGGTTTCCAGCTGAATGGTTGCTTAAGTCTCAGAGGATAAGAATGCTCAGAAAGGGCTTCCCTGGTGGCTCAGTGGTAAAGAACATGCCTGCCAATGCAGGAGACACAGGATCGATCCCTGATCTGGGAGGACCCTACATGTCGCAGAGCAACTAAGCCCATGTACTACAAGTACTGAGCCTGTGCTCTAGACCTAAGAGCTGCAACTGCTGAAGCCCACATGCCCGAGAGCCCACGCTCCTCACGAAGAGAAGCCAGCGCCACGAGAGGGCCATGCACTGCAACTCGAGAAAAACCTGCACAGGAACCAAGGCCCAGCACAGCCAAACTAAACAAGAATGCCCAGGAAAAAAAGCATCCACCACAGACTTCCTGGCTCCACACACCCTCCCCCTGCCCAATTCCCAGGGAAGCTATCTTTAAGAGTCTGCTAATGCCGTGGAAGTTGAGAGAGGGAGGATTCATCTTCCTTGGCACTCAAGCTGGCAGGCAACAGTGGCTGCTCTATGGGAGTGAAGCCTCCATCACCATCTCAGGTCAGACTTCCACGTGTTTTCAAAGCTCAGGAGCAGAGGCCACCATGGCTGCTCTGATTCCCCTTGCTGAGATTTGTTTATATCTATCAGCATAGGAAAATGCTGCTGATTTGGGTTGTCAACCCATTCCATTAAGCAAAATTGAGGAAAAGGGCTGCGTAACCCCAAGGAGCAGCCAAGCTCCAGTCAACACCCTTGCAAAAGAAGCTGTCTGATCAACTTTCGGCCTTCAGAACCACTGCTGCTCTGTTAGAAGAGAAAGTTTACTTGCGCAAACTTCTCAGAGATGTGTGCAGCATCAGTTAGAGAAATCAACACCTTAGCCTAGTTAAAAGAGCACACAAAAATCTTCAAGCTTTTCAGAAACAGTGAGGGAGAAAAGACGAATAAACACATCCTCTTAAAATCTGCAAACACCATCTTTCATTCAGTCTAAAAACCTCAGCCCCAAGGTCAAGGTCCAGAGTCCACGTGTCTGTGATCTGGGGCTTTTATTTCTCCCCTCCTTAACAAGATGCTCTGTCAGGGCACCCTGAAGCAGGGCCTCATGTAAGCCTAGCTTTGCGAAGTCTCTGACACAAGCGACTCAACAGTGAGGACGCCAGGCACAAAGCCACTGAACTGAGACAATTAGCCCCAAATCCTTAAGCCTCTACGTCTGCTCCAAGTAGAGGTTACTGACTTCTCTAAAGATCTTCTCAAGAATGAGCCACTAATGAAAAAAAAAAAAAAAAACTTAAAAAAAAATTTTTTTTAAAGAATGAGCCACTATACCTGCTTCACATAGGGCCATGCGTGGTGTTTTGCACATAGTAGGTGCTCAATAAACATTTATGGAATAAAGGAAGAATAAATCTATAAAGCTTTGGGGAAATCACATACTCTTTGGATAGAAGTCTCATTTTTTTTGAGGACAGGAACAGATAAGTGTAAGGGAGTCTGCTAAATTCTACAGGAACAAAGGAATGGTTTTAGAAACATACCAAGACCAATAGAGTTTGTTCCTTCGTTCATTCACCCAACAAATATTTACTGAACTCTCATGTGCCATCCAGTTCCAGGTTCTGAAGACACAGAGCAGAGGCTCATGTGGCTAAAAACAGAGGCTTTGTAGTCAAGCTTTCAAATCCCAGTTCTATTCCTTAATGAGAAAAGATAGAAAGGGAGTTTACTGTGCTCTGGTTGCTCATCTTGAAATGGGGATAAGAGTGATACTGTGCAGGGGCCCTGCGGGGCCCTGCATTTCTTTGATTATAGAAAACAGCCTTCACCCAGCTTCCATGACCCTCCCTGAGTTCCAATGGGCAGATTCCAGCAGCTGTTAATCAGGAATGGAAGGAATGGAGGGAACGCGAGACCAGGGAGAAACAAAGTCAAGGACAGTGTTGGTGCAAAGTCCTGCGTACCCATCAACAGACAATATCTTTGAGCTATTTTGCAGATACTGATACAGGCCTCTGGATCCCAGTTCTCTGGTCCCTCACTGGTTTGGGGTCAGGGTCCATGTGCTAAGCTCAGCCATGGCGAGTTCTAGCCCAGCGATCTACAACTAAAATTAAACAAACAAAATGGACAAATAACATTAACCAATGTCCACAAAATGGATATTTTAGTGCCTGATAAATGTGTGTGTGTGTGTGTGTGTGTGTGAGGCACTGCCCTAAGTTCTTAACAAGTACGACTCACTCACTCTTCCCAATCTCCCTGTGAGGTGTGTCCTGTTATGAACTCAGTTTACAGAAGCAAAATGGAGCTACCGAGAGGCTAGAAAAAGTGCCCCAGGGAACCAACTAAGACATGGCAAAACCATGACTCACACCTACGTGGTGGAATCCCAGGGCTCAACTCTGATCGTAACTCTGTAACACAGAAAAATACAAATACACGCTCCGTCCCGGCCCACAAGAGGGTCATAACTCAACAAGGGACGTAGACACTGGAGTTTAGCCACGGAAATCACAAGTCATGGCTTTATCTTTGTGATTCTCCTCACGCAACAGCTCTACATCCTACACCAAGTTCAGTTGGGAACCTCTCGCTGATGCGTGAAACCAAACTGGTGACAACTAAAACAGGAGGACGATCACACAATCTCTTTCTGAGAAGGTATTTCCTCATTTTTAAGTGAACACTAAGGGCTAAAACAGAATGAACAAATCTTGTACATCAAATACACCTCCGTTTAAGAAAAATAAAAATAAATAAATATGGGACACATCTATAGCTCAGGAGATAGCATTTCTCACATCTAACCAAATACAGGACAGGAGAGAGTGAGATCATATCTGAAATCCCAGGAAATTCAGTGTAAGAGTTGCTAACTGGACCTTTCTTGGATTCTCTTCCCATAAAACTCACCATGGTAACATTTAAATATACATATTTATTTTTACTTGTTTGGCCACACCATGTCTTAGTTGTGGCATACAGGATCTTTGATCTTTGGGGGGCATGCAGGATCTTTAGTTAAGGCAGGTGGATCCAGTTTCCTGATCGGGGATTGAACCCAGGCCCCAGGCACTGGGAGCAGAGTCATAGCCAGTGGACCACCAGGCAAGTTCCACCATGGTGACATTTTACGTGAGCCTAAAAAACACAGTTCTGACCCATTCTAAGAGAATGTTGCGAAGCTGGAAAACTGTGGAAATAAAATGATCAATCCTTTCAGGAAAGAGATAAATAATGAAACCAAATTTTATTGCACATATATAAGCTCTTCTCCTTATTTTTTGATGCATCACCAGTGATTGATTCAGTTCGAGTCAGACATCCAACGACTGAGCAAAAGAATCCATTCAGATCCAAACAAGGATAAGCAGGTAGTATAGACTCAGGCCAATAACCAAAGGCCAGGGTGGCAGACACATTGCCTCTAAATGAGCACAAATTTATCCTATTTTTAATATTCCCCAGAAAAGCTTTTCATCTAGGTGAAATGATGGGGCATCTGATAATACTGAAGCCCAGAAAAACCTTCAATTTTTAACCCCTCTTTGGACTTCAGGACTCCTTCCTGCCGCAGCATCTAGTATGGAAAGACAAGACAGAACCTCCCCAACTTTCACAAAATTTGCCTTTGTGCCCGAGACAGCACTGTGGGTTCCTCCAGCTCCCTTTCATTTTCCTCTTGACACACGGCTAGCCTCAGTTCCTTGTCTATTGTGGTTGGAAGGGGCCATGAGTTCTAACCAAAGGATTGTGGGTAGAAATGATACGTATCACTTTCAAGCCTGTCCCTGAAGTCCTTCTGAGCTCCTCCACTCACTTCCTTCACCCACCAGCCATACACAGAGGATCCAAAGAAACCTCCAAGCCCTCAGACGATGACCCCACTGACGTTCACCTGCAGTGACGCTCCCCAGCCCCATCCCTACCAGACGTGAGTAAGAAACTACCCTTCCTGTGTGAAACCACATTTCTGGCAGTGGTTTGTTAAACAGCAGCTAGTGTCGACACCTCTGATGAATACTGCTTGTGTGTGCCTCGATATCACCATGGGCATCAATTCACCTGGAGCATCCACACCTACCTGTGTCATTGCCGATGCAGTCAATTATCAGGCAGATTCCCAGGGGCTTGCTCTGCATCTTATATCTCTCTTCCACTACGTGCTGGAAAGGAAAGCAGGGATTGTCAAAGAAGCTAAACATTGTTCTCTTACCTCAACGTCCCACCCATACTATCTTTTCTTTTGGATTTCCTTAACTTTCCTTTCGGCAGATGAGTTACTCAACAGGCACAGGCTGAAGTCACCATGACTGACATTTCCCGTCAACATCAACCAGTTATTTTAGTTTCTAATTAGTTTTAATGAAGCCCGCAGTCCCTTTACACATTAGCTTTGTGACATAAAGATAACGTAAAACACAGAGAAAAGATGGGTCATAAGTTTCCACAGCAACCTGAGTTTGTACAAGTGATATTTTTCCAAACCCACACAAAAGCAGGCCTTCTATTGCCTTCTGTTATAGAGAAGACGTACCAGCATAGAAAAAGTCATAACAAGTCAAGGTTCAGGGTCACTGCTTACTTATTTACTCAGCAATCACTCAGCTGAGAAGAGAAATGCCACTTTGGAATTTCCCTGTATTCCAAAGTTCACTAATGGCAATCCACTTCAACATCTTTTTCTTTGCTACATCCAAGGTTCCCCTTTAGAACAGAAGAGTTCTCGGAATAGCATCCTCAGCATCCTTCTGTCACAAAGAATTCTTAATAGACAGATATTTGTAAAGCCACCAGTGTTCTCCACAGATACTGTGCTTACACTACCAAGTCAGATCATTTATTCTGTACCTGAGGCAAAAATGCTCCTGATTCCTGAATGGATCTCTTCACTGGTTCTCCTGGGGGTGAGAGAGAAATCATTAACAAAACTGAAGGAGAACTAGGACTGTTCCTAGTCCCTGCTGGCTTTTATGCCACACCTGTTCTCTTTCCCGATTTTCTTCCCCCCACTATCTCTTTCTTCCCCAGCTATACTCAGCCCCAAGCGTCTAACCTCACACTGAAACACTTAACTAACTGATAACAAAACACAAGTCACCATGCTAAACAGGAGTTGTGTAGAAAACCCACCTAAATAGAAGTGAAAGAAGGTTCTCCCTTGCCCTTTTCCAGGTAAGAACCCAGTGACGGGGGAGTTTTTAACCTGAGAGGGAGAATTTGATAAACTTACTTCCCAACATATCAATAGTTTTACTGCATATGCTGAAATTGCACACAATGCCTCAAGGGAACAGCCTTAGGACTCAGAGAAGGAAAAGCTTTTATGAGTTTGCCACTTAATGGAAGAGATGGCCATGTTTTCTTAATCCAGTGTCAATGGAAGATTGTAAAATAAAATGTCAATGGCAAGATATCGGACAGTGGGCTTAGCAAATGTAGATGAGCCTAAAGCAAAGTAGATAAAAAATGACTTTACTAGTCCCAGGGAAGTGGAGAAACCAACCATTTTGAAGCCATGAAGGGCTGGCTGAAACCCTAGCACCATCACTGATAAGCTCTGTGATCTGGGGCAAGTTTCTTCCTGAAGTCTCAGGGTTTGGTGGGGTTTTGTTTTGTCTTGTTTTGTTTTTTAATCTCTGAGATGAGCACCTAATTTATAAGACTGCTGCAGAAATGAGGAATAATATCTAAAGACAAGCAAAGAAAATGCCAGTGTTGGTCAAGCTTGGGGAAATGAGCACTTTCAAATGGTAATGCTGTATAAGCCGAAACAGAATTTTTAAGGGACAATTAGCAATACCCTTTAAACCAATGTTCTGCTTCTAGAAGTTTATCCTAAGGAAATAACAGAACAAGTGTGCAAAAATGTCATGGAGAGGTACTGAAGGACTGTAATGGCCCTAAGCTAGAAAGAGCCTGAAAGTCTACTAACAAGAAACTGGTTAAATAAATAATGGTACATATAATAGAATACTATGCAATGTTAAAGCAGATAACAGAGATTTTATGTACTTGACATGAAAACATATGTAGGATATATTAAGAGAAAAACAGATTACTGAATAATATGTTTAATATTGAGCCAATGTACTTAAAATCATGTATTTGTGTGTGTATATTACATATATTTATTAGAGGTACACAGATCAAACATTAATAGTGGTTATGTCTGAAACTCAGAATTAAGAGGAAATTTTCACTTTTTTATATTTTAACAATCATGGTTTGACAGAATTAAAGGAAAACACACAAAATAATCTATGTAACATGTCCATCTCAGTTCAGGGTACTGCAGTTCAGTTCAGTTCAGTTCAGTCGCTCAGTCATGTCCAACTCTTTGTGACCCCATGAATCGCAGCAAGCCAGGCCTCCTTGTCCATCACCAACTCCCGGAGTTTACTCAGACTCATGCCCATCGAGTCGGTGATGCCATCCAGCCATCTCATCCTCTGTTGTCCCCTTCTCCTCTGGCCCCCAATCCCTTCCAGCATCAGGGTCTTTTCCAATGAAGTAACTCTTCGCATGAGGTGGCCAAAGTACTGGCGTTTCAGGGTACTTAGCACTTACTAAAAGTGTTAATAAATTATAGTTATTGCAATCATCATCCAGTTGAAATCTATTTGAAAGTCCGAAATAATATGAACACTTGGTTTGATTATTTTAAACTTCTATTAGATTGAGGGCAAGTTATCAGGATGCTTTTCTCTTTTACCAGCAAATGAACCATATCCAGGCAAGAGCAGGCAACCAGCTCTCCTAAGGATCTGCAGGGCTATTGAGAGCTCCTCTACCTCACCTGTATCATTACCATTAAGGATAAATCGGCCATCACAGAGCCCAGTGGAAAGAGCTCTGATTATTTTAAATTCCTATCCAAATCTACCAGGTCTCCCAATTTAAACAGCTAACTCTCACCACCCTCACCGGTGTTTTAAGAAACATGCTGTCAGAAATTAACTCACTCTTCAACAGCTCTGGCTGGAGGGCCGAATTTTATGCATGGAATGATGGACATTCCACCTGCTCCATCTGGCTGATGTGGGCAGAATGTTTGGAGGTGCACACAGACAGTATATTGGCTGAGTCAGGGGATGTTGGCAAGGGGCCTGCCACATAAAGGAGGCTTCCATCCAGCCACCACCCTGCTTGGTACACTCAGGATCGCCACTGCACAAAGGACAAATTCCAAGCTCCTCAGGTAAGACTGAGCCCTCCTGACCTGTCTAAGCAGCCCCGCCTCTTAAGTACAATCACATCCACTACAGTAAGACTCAGCCCTCTCTTCAAGGAGGACTCAAGACAAGCAAAAAGTACCCTTCCTGAAAATGATAGCATCAAGAGCTGATGTTTTAAGAGTGATGACAGAGATCTTACATCCCTTAAATCTTTTGGTTGAAATGACTCAGTCCAGTCGCTCAGTCACGTCCCGACTCTGCAACCCCATGGACTGAAGCACTCCAGGCTTCCCTGTCCATCACCAACTCCCAGAGCTTGCTCAAACTCGTCCATCAAGTCGGTAATCCCATCCAACCAACTTATCCTCTGTCGTCCCCTTCTCCTCCTGCCTTCAATCTTTCCCAGCATCAGGGTCTTTTCAAATGAGTCAGTTCTTTGCATCAGGTGGCCAAAGTACTGGAGTCTCAGCTTCAGCATCAGTCCTTCCAGTGAATATTCAGGACTGATTTCCTTTAGGATGGACTGGTTGGATCTCCTTACAGTCCAAGGAACTCTGAAGAGTTTTCTCCAACACCACAGTTCAAAAGTATCAATTTTTCAGCCCTCAGCTTTCTTTATACTCCAACTCTCACATCCATACATGACTACTGGAAAAACCATAGCTTTGACTAGATGGACCTTTGTCGGCAAAGTAACGTCTCTGCTTTTTAATATGCTGTCCTGGTTGGTCAGAGTTTTTCTTCCAAGGAGCAAGCATCTTTTAACTTCATGGCTGTAGTCACCAACAGCAATGATTTTGGAGCCCAAGAAAATAGTCTATCATTGTTTCCATTGTTTCCCATCTATTTGCCACTAAGTGATGGGACCAGATGACTAGGTTTTTTTTTAAATTCTTTTATTTGTAGAGGTGGCGAATGTCATCTTACAGTATCTACATTTATTAAATGGGCTATAAAACAAGATCCTAGTAACCTTTTTTCTTCTTGCTCCTAGATATTTGGTTTAACATGGCTTATGACCACGGCTCGATTAATGTTTAACATGGCCTGGTTATAGTTCTGTTTGAGGTATAAATGTCACATCTTTTAAAATATATAGCCAAAATGATGAAGTCAGAGGTATTTACATTCAAATAAGCTAATTTGATGGATAACTAGAAATGCCAATGAATATACTTTAAGAGTTTAACTGTTCATTTTGAGAGCTTAATTAAAATATGTAGATAAAGGAATGGCCAGCTCTAAACATGCAACATTTTGTACTTGAATTATCAAGCATTTATAAAGGCGAATATAAAGAAAAGCTGGTCTTACTTTGAATGTCAGGTCGTCCCATCATAAGCCTTTGTTCTTTACTCCTGCCATTCTGGATCTTCAAACATAAAAAACAAGGTCACACTCCCCGTTCATTTTTCAGAGGCATATTATATTACACCTCTTTAAATATCTTGATAGGATTCTTACTTAGGAATAAATAAATGTATCACATCCACTGTTAAATTATCTAAAGAAAACTAGCAAGAGACATTAATTCCATAAAACTATAGTCTATGACCAAAGCAGCAATTCAAAGTAATACAATAAATGTGTCAATATATTCAACTAGCATGTTAGAATGTTTCAAAAACAGCTCAATAAAGTCAGACGTCATGGTACAAGACAGTTGCCACAATAACTCCAAGTTAGAACAAGCTGTTGGAACTTGCAACAATCAACATTCTGTGTTAAAGATCAGGTCATTCACCCTGATCTTTAACACAGAGGCAAGGCAGAGGTATGATTAAGAGTGGGTGTGGAATTCTGCCACTTATTAGCTTTGAGCAAATTCTTTAACTATATGTCTGTTTATCTTCAAAACGAGGACAATAATAGTACCTACCTTATAAATATTTTTTTGAGGATTACATGTATACAAGGCACTCAGCACAGTGCCTGTTAAGCATATGGAAGTGCTTAATAAATGTCCAGTTTTTATTTTTCTATGATGCCTAGCTATGCGTAAGCCACATGTGGGCGTGGCTCTTGAACATTAGCCACCCTCTCCGAGGGCCAGAATGGGATGAATCAGAGAATGAAAGATTGAACAGACCCTTTCTCCTCCAAGATGACAGGTCCTGTATAAGGCACACATAGCACATACTGTCAAGCATCTGATACGCTCAGCTTTCAAATGACAGCTCTCCTCTGAAGCTACCCTAGCCAAAAGAGAAAGTACACTATTCATTAAGCTGTGTCTAGAGCTAAGTCTGCGCAGCTAAATCAAAGAAAACACATAAACTGCTTTTATCAGTAATAACCAACGACTTAGCCAGAGGATAATGATATTAGAATCTGGAACCCCACATGGGTGTGCATTCACTCTTACATACTATTAAAGAGATACAACATCAAATCAAAGCTAGATTTACTCTAGATAAATATTAAAAAAATTATAGTACAGAGTTACAACTTTTTTTTTTTGGCTGCACCGTGTGGCTTGCAGGATCTTAGTTCCCCAACATGGGATCAAACCTGTGGCCCTCTGCAGTGGAAGCACAGAGCCCTAACCACTAGATTGCCAGGAAAGTCCCACAAT
Source organism: Cervus elaphus (assembly GCF_910594005.1). Lineage (NCBI taxonomy): Eukaryota > Metazoa > Chordata > Mammalia > Artiodactyla > Cervidae > Cervus > Cervus elaphus. The sequence goes on from NC_057822.1 coordinate 44,359,306, forward strand.
TTGTTAATTCATATGTTGGTATCATGTGTCCTACAATGACACTGCAATTTTTTTAATAATAAAGAATGTATTTGAAAACCATTCAGCCAGCTTGAACTAACTGCAATGTATCCAACATTTCACTCAATAGTTGAGAACATTCTTCTTTTTTTTACAAAGTGCATATAGCATTCACCAAAACAGACTGTATAACGTACCATAAAAAGCAAACAAAAAACTCAGTGCGTTCTGAAGGACAGAAATCATACAGAGCAATTATTTGACCAAAACAGAATTAAATTATAAGTCAATAATAACAAGGAAATGTTTATATCTCTGGAAATTAACTTTAACATTTCCAAAGATATTCTGTCACATAAAGGGAAGTATTTGAACTCAGGGGCTAAATTTGGACGAAATTTTACAAAGAGATGGGGCATTTAGAATAAAGAGATAGGACATTTAGGGTGGGGTAAGCAGATAAGACTTCTCTAAGGGCATCCAGGAATCTTTGGAATTTGGGATGGCAAATGCTACTGTAATTTTAAAAGCACCTTTGCAAACTTGTATGAGTTAACATCCAGGCTCCTGAGTCTTGTGAGGAATTCACTGAATTCATACGCCATAGTGCCTGCTAACTAAATGAATGCATGACCAAGGCCACAGATTAATATAGCAAATTTAAGGCAAAATTTACAGAGCATGTGGGTTCCTAAAAAGCCACATAGACAGTGAATACAATTACTTGCATTAACAAAATAGAAAGGCAATAATGAAAATACGGCAGGCTTTTAACTAAGAATGACAGTATAATTTCTGTTAGATACACCATAGCAAAGAAAGTTCAGAAAATCTGGATCTGAATCCTAGATCAGTTTTCTCTCATGATTTGGTATCACAGAGGTTCAGAAGGACAAAGAAAAGCATATTTAATTCTGGAAAAAATACACCACGGTGTGGAAGGAGTATGGATGGGCCTAGGTCTGGCGGTAGGTAGAGTGGGCACTCAATGTTCCTTAGGCCTGAGTGAAAGTTGCTCAGTCCTGTCTGACTCTTTGCAACCCCATGGACTATACAGTCCATGCAACTCTCCAGGCCAGAATACTGGAGTGGGTAGCCTATCCCTTCTCCAGGGGATCTTCTCAACCCAGGGATTGAACCCAGGTCCCCCACATTGCAGGCGGATTCTTTACCAGCTCAGCCTCAACGGAGGCCTTCTGGTCCTTAGGTCCTTAGGCCCTTAGGTCCTTAGGCCTAAATGTCCTAATTTATTTAATGAGAGGGTTGGGCAGTTAATGCCTACCACCATCCATCTGAGTTCAGAAATTCTATTGCTTAATGCTCTCTTACAACTTATCTTCTCCACAAAACTATTTTTATTACAGGTACAGTCAATATTTTCATCACATACTTTTAGGAAAGTGCTTATGATTTAATCACAAATGATAAACTGTGGTCCTAACTATATATTCCCTATATCCTTATATGTGGATGAGGATGAGATTACAGTAAGATTAAATTCTCAATATAAAAAATTAACCAAACGATTATTCTGATGATGACCTTGCACTGCTGACTAACACGACCACCAGAAGTGACTATCTGTTATTTATGATTACAAATCAATCACTCAGTGACAAAAACACTTTTACACTTTTGTTGAAATCACTAAAATAAGCTCAATGAAAAGCAAATGCACAAAGAGGTAAATACAAGGATATTTATTTTGAAGTACTGTTTTATAACAAATGATTAGAAAAAAATATAAATCCACATATATAAAACATATTGTGATACATCTAGAAAGTGAAACTATGTCCAATCACTAAAAACAATGATTAAATAGAGGCAGTCCCATATGATTCATACGAAAAAAATTTCTAAGAATTCTCAGGTCAGGACAGTGGGCACAGTGTGCTACCATTTGTAGAGAAGAAAAAAAATAAAAATTAATATGATATGTGCATAGATTATCTCCAAATGGTCAGAGAAGAAAATGGGTAACAACAGCTGCCTCTGGGGAAAGGGACTGGGTAAGAGGAAACATACTTTAAAAATCATTTTAGCACATTTTGAACTTTTTGTCCATGGGCATGTCCTACCTATTTTTATCTAAAAAGTTAAATTCTCTAGACTTCCTTGGTGGTCCAGCAGTTAAGAATCTGTCTTGCAGTGCAGGGGACACAAGTTTGATCCCAGGTCAGGGACCTAGATCTCACATGCCACAACAAAGAGTTCACATGCTACAACTAAGACCTGGTGCAGCCAAATAAATAATAAATAAATACTAAAAAATAAAAAGGCAAAATTTCAAAGGGACACACAAACAATGGAAAAAATGTCTGTATGTGTGGATACATAAGCACACAGGGAAAAAAGACTAGTGGGGAACAACTATTAACCTGGGGGTGATTTACATTCTTTCCTTTATATATAGTTCTCTGTATTTTCCAAGTTATCTCAATAAACACATTAGCTTTGAAATTATAAGAATTTATACATATTTTATAAACAAATGCATATTTCTGTCACAATTTTTTTCAGATGTTAAATTTGAAATACATGCTAGGAGAATATGTACATTTTTATTAAAGTTATGAAATTGTTTCATGCCAGGATTCCACACATTTGCCTCAGACTCACCCCTAGTGTATATGAAGGATCTTTAATACTCAAGTTTGGCAGAGATGCCTGGAGAGCATTTACATAATTTTTGTCCGGTCCTTGAGCTACAAGCAGAAGAGAGGCACTGAGTTAAGATTGACAAATTGTCATCAAATGAATCTTCAACAAAGGCTCAGTTCAGAGTCAGTCATGATCTTTCAAAATACCCAAAACTTTCCAGCCACCTACTGAACTCAAAATGTCAGATCAGATGACTCTTCTCACAATGTCATTAAGAACAGACTAAAAGTGCTACTCCTATTCTTGATCTTGACTCATTCATGGGCATGGGGGAGGGCTGTATGCAGATCACTGGGTATCAGTCACACCCTCAGGCTCTATGGTGGCAGTAGACTGCTAGCAGAGCCCATACTGAGTGTGAGTCTAAAAGACATGGGAACTGAGGGACGGGATGGGGAGGGAGGTGAGAAGGAGGGTCAGGATGGGGAACACATGTACACCCATGGCTGATTCATGTGAATGTACGGCAAAAACCACCACAATACTGTAAAGTAATTAGACTCCAATTTAAAAATAAAATAAAAAATAAATAAAAGACATGGGAAGGGGTGCCATGAGAGAGAAGGCCAGTGTGAGCTGGTCCCCTTTATGGAAGGGGTTCAGCAGACAAGATGCCCCTTTCCATGAGGAGGTTATATGCAAGGCAGTTACAGGACCCCAGGGACAGGATGTCTCCAGAGCTTGGATGGTGGTCAGGCAAGGCAGCAGGGCGTGGCATAGACTCAGCAGCCCTGAGTGCACACAATGCCACTGGCCAGTGCAGGAAGCTGGGTGCAGACTCCTTCCTGAAGCCCAGAATGTTAACAGCTGCTTGGCGGCATTTTATAGAGGGCCAAGACTCTGTCGTCAGGGGTGCTGGGTGATGAAGTTAGCAGATATGGGGTATAGAGGATATAAAGGATTCCGATGGCTAGCCTCAGGCTGGTGAGGGCCATGGACATTCGGGTTCTGTACAATGAATCTCTACCAACCTAACCCACTACACATAGGCACTTCCTTAGGCCACAGAGAGGGCCAAAATGCTGCTCACCTGACTGCCTGTATTTCTGGATTTTTGTCTTCAGGTCTATCCTGTTGATGTTCCTCAGGCATTCTTCTAACAAATCCAGTTGATCTGGAGCAACCAGATTTAGCTTCTCCAATTCAACCATAAGATCCAAGAAACTCTAAGAGAACCATCAACAAGAAACAAATGTCAGTAAGGCTGACCATCAGGCCTCATATGCAAACATCAGGCTGCATAATTTATGACAACAAGAAAATATGACCAGAGGAGCCCTCTGAGCGACCTTCAAGGATCCTAAACCAGACTGCTTTGTTTTATTGTCTCTTCAAGGCCATGAGCAAATTACACTCCTAGAATTTACCCAGAAAAGAGGTAAGTCTTTGGGGGGTGCCAACTGCACCTAGGTTGGGAATAGATGCATGAATCATTTTTTGTATGAAGGATTAAGAAAGCAGGCCGAAAATAAAATCCTCCTGCATTAATTCTCTTCCCAAAAGCCAGGCTGGTGTCATACTGAAAAACTCTAAGGGATTTACTGAAAAAGGGAAGTGAGAAGGTAGCTGGGGAAATGGTTTTACTAGAAAAATTCTAAATGATATAATCTTGAAGTTCCTAAAATGTTTTAATCAGTGCTGGAAATTCCAGTTCATTCGATACAGTGGACAGACATGAGGTGGTAAAATTATAAGGTGAGGGTATTTTGCTACTTGTTCAGCCTGGAACATAGGGATTGCAAAGAGAACTACATTTCAGAAATAGGCATCACTTTTGGTTTTATTTTCTTTCTGTTTAACATTTGGTTACCAATGTGCTATCTTTATTTTTCAATTAATAATCATAATTAAATCTACATAAATGATTGAGAAATAAGTAGATTAGGGGATGCCAAAAAATGAGTTCTATTTTTTTAATTTTACTTTCCATTTTGCATTTGATAATGGGGGCATACAGTTGCCCTATAGATCTCAGAAATGAAACAACAATCATTAAGAAACATGAGGAGATTCTTAAGCAATGATTTACCAAAGTGCTCAGAAGCAGGTCCTTGATACTAGAGACCCGAGCTTTTCCTGGCCTGTCCACAGGTCAGAAGTACATATCAGGCCAGCTGGGATTTAAATACTTTTTCAGTGACCACAGCATCCCTGAGATTTCACCCCTAGCTCATTTTCAACTGCAAATCTCTACCTCTGCCACTCTCTGGATTCATCCGTCTCAAGGACCTTCCCCTGCCCATCTCCCCTGCAGCCTGATGACGCCACGCTGACCCTGAACTGGCTGAGGACAGAGAGACAGCAGAGAGCAAGGTGGCAGTGGGCCAGCCCTTCCCATCTGCCTCCACTCGGCGTGAGCAGATGGGACTTCCTAACCCTCCCGGATGACCTGTCAAACCAGGGAGAGCAGCTGAAGGATAAGCCAGGCACAGATAAAGGATAAAATACAAGGATGAAACACACACCCAGGGCCACACCAGCCAATATCACTCTATTGCCTCTCAATTCATGAACCAATTTTCTTCCCATCAGTGTTACTATGAAAAAACCCTCATACTCTTCTCCCTTCCCACCTTCACCCTCAATCTGGGCCTCCTTGCTTAAGTGCCTGATTCCCTCTCTTCATACCATAGAGAACAACTCCCAACTTCTGATAAGACTCTTGGGAACATGAATCAAGAAAAAGAAAGAAAACTCACCTTATCCTTGGCCATCTTGCTTCGGCCCATATAATCTCTCATGAGGAACATTAACGAGGACACGTCAGATTTATCCAAGTCCTCACCAATCTCCATTATCAGCACCCTGAAAACCAGACAAGGTTCTTTAGTAAATTCAGACACAAGTCCTAGTGAGAATACCAAGAGCACAGGTCTCCTCTAGGCCAAAAATCAGTTAAGAGACAAATTCTTGCCCCTATTTTGAATGTGTCCCCCAGAAAACAGAAAGCATAGACCACCCCAGGAGATCTTAAGGAAATTCAAAAAGGAAACTTATCCCTTCTGAGTTTTCAGTAGAACGTGGTACCTCTTTTTCCATCTGCTATGAAAAGAACAATGAAGAAAAACTTCCCCAAAGAATACCCCAGCTCTCCCAGAAATTATAGTGAAATAAATGAAGAACCTAAATGACTAAGATGAAAGATGTAAATAGAATTCAAAATGATCTCATCCTCCCAGTTTAACAAATTCCCGGGTGATGCTGAAGCTGCTAATACAGGGACAATACTTTGAATCACAAGACTGTGAAGCAAAGTAACGCCTGAGCTGTCCTGGCTCACTCCAGAACTCAAAGGGTAAAGCATCTACACCCTGGGGACTGGGACTGTGCAGAAAGCCCCTCCTCACTTAGTCATCTCTGTTACAGCTGGAGTACCAGCATGCTTTATCGGGACTCCCAAAGACATCTCATGATTGTCATTGGTACCTTGTCATTGTCATCACTGCTTAGAAGCCCATTTTCCCAATTAGACTCTCAGATTCTTGAGGATGGAAGATTCTTCTTTTTGCTCTAGTGCTTACCAAACACTTCGCATATGTCAACCCACAATAAAGCCCACTCAATAGCTGAATAAATGAAACTAGCACTCCCTGGCCTCTCTACTCAGAGGTCCCCAAACTGTCTCCATTCACTACAGCAAGGAAACAGAAGATGGAGAGAGCCGCCTGACTTTTTCACAAAAACCCAGTCAGTGCCTCCTGAAAAGTTTTAAGATTTCTGACATCATATAATGGTTGGAGAAAGGGAAGATGATTAAGAAAAACAGCAACAACGATAATTAACCCTTATATTGGTAGAGTGCTACCTGGTTTTAAACAGTGCCTTACATAATTTAAAATATAATAATTTTTAAAAGTACTTCACAAACTAAATTATCACAATCAATCCTTACAGACACACTTGTGAAATCAGATATTATTCTTAGCTTCACAAGCAGGAAAATGAAGGCCCAACCGATGGCAGCGGCTGGCTCAGCCTACATGGCTGGTAATTGGTTCTGAGGCTTCAAACAGACTTTAATCTCAAGTCTCATCCACGTTCCAAGGGCCACACTGCTTGCAACCCTCTTTAATACAGTTTTTAATCATGTATATCATCTCCAAATATACCTTAATGATATAACTAAAGACCAGTGGTCCAGAGAAAAAAGAATCACTAATTTAAGGTTACAAATTGTCTTTCTTTCCCCAGAAATGCAGCCTTTCCTGTGGTTTCTGTGCACCTCTGAGCCTCCAAGAGAATGCTCTGTGACCAGGAGGAAGGAACAATTCGAAGGCTGTCTGAACTAAAGGGAACTCCAGTGGCCATTCCCCTCTGAACTTAAGGGAGGCTAGATGTGGTTAATTGAAGAAACCGTCAATCTGGGCTCCCCAGAGCCTTCGGGAGCAGGGACCTCACAGACACTCACAGAAAGCTAGCTCCCCCACTAACTTCCTTGGGAGGGGAAAGACCAGAAGGGATTCAGGAAGGATCACAAAGCTCTACAAAGGTCAGGAAGATTACTGTCAGGCTTGTTATTTTCCTTTCTCAGAAGAGGAAATTGCCCAGCTCTGACATCACAGGCTAGCAAAGAACACAGCGGACCTCATAATTAGAAGCCTGCAAGAGCCCTAGCTCTTAGTCATTTGTCTGTACCATTCTACCCATCAGGCAAACACGTACCATCTGTCCTTTCCAGTTTCATTCTGACCTTCTACCCAGTCACTTTAAGCAAACATGTACTAAGGATTCAAACATTTCAGAAGAATGAACATCAATAGGGAAATAAGGTCGGTGGGTAGATAAAGGGATGAACCTGCTTTTCTTAATGTCCTCATTTCTATGGTTCTGAAGTCTAGACCTCCCTCCCTCCCTCCCTCCCACTGGGGCGGCCTCGGGAGGGGCTGATGCATTACCTATAGTCTGAAATCAGACGTGGGTGCCTGTGCAGGAGGGCCTCCACTGTCGGGGCATCCATATTCAAGACCTTCTTGAGCAAGTCAAACCGCCTCACCCTGTAGAGCAGCTCAGCCAAGCTCACAGAAGACAGCTTTCCTGTCTCTCTCAAAATATCCAGAAGATCCCTGACATTCAGTGGAACCACATCTGCAGCAACATCTCGGCACAAAAAAAGCAGTGCATCCTTCTCATCTTCATCAAGTGCTTCTTCCACCTGATGGATGACCTCAGCAGACATCCTGTACAGTGTCATTCCAAGGAACGGCAGGAAGAAAAGTCTAGTCCAGTCAACAGAAGGCCATGAAGCTACTGATTTCATTTCTGGTGGTTTTCTTCATTTCTTTCAGAATCCTTTCCAATGGAGGGGTTCTGTGGTTAAAAGGGAACTTTTTTTTTTTTTAATCCTCCTAGCAAAATAATGTATGCCTCAAAGTCCAGGTATAGGCTCTTCTTTTCTTGCTGGTCTCTCTAATTTAGCAGATAAAACTCACGTTGTTAAGTCTACAGAAGTGATCCTCTCCGGAGACAAAGCAACTCATCGCAAAATCAAGACAAAGAAGACAACCTACATTTTAAAGGAAAGGAAACCAGAGACAAATTATTTCCAAAAAAAATCCCACATGCTTTACCAGAATTTATCAGAGTGTGAAGTGTGGTAAGGGGAAAATCACTACTAAGGAATTAATGATGAAGTGGCAGGTGAATGGTGAGGGGCAGAGGAAAAGCCCAGTGACTAGGCTGCTCTCTGGACCACAGAAACTGAGGTCACGGGGGTTAACCACCTTTTGGTGAGCTCCTGGTAAGCTTGAACAAACACAAATCTTAGCAAAGGGGATTCTGCAATGTGTCAAAAATGATGGGAGAAAACCGGTTTCTGTCTCTACCTCACCCTTTTTTTCCCAGGTGTTCTCCTACTTGGAAATCCCTCATTCACACCTGCTGCCAGCCACCCAAAGTCCCAGGCACTTTACACAGTGTCATCATGAATGCTCACAGGACCCATCACCATGGCTGAACATAAGCCTTGCCAAGTTTTGATCACCTCTTTGGACCCCGAGCCCCTTAGGAGGATCAGAAGCCCACACTCACAACACAATTGCTGCGGGACAGCAATTGTCACTAGCATTGCTGACTGCATCAGTGGGAAAAAGGAAGCTGAGCAGATCTGCGGAAAGATCCAGGAATTGGGTGGGAATGGTGGGGTGTTCATGCCATGGGTATATTCTTCTTCCATTGGAACTCAACCTATTTTCTTTCAAAATTTAAGTTCTAAATGGGGATCACTGTTTAAAGTTTATTAGCTATACTTTATTTTAAATAAGCTTACGTTCTGGTACAATACCCTGTTGGTTTCTAGCAGAGAACATTCCAGATTAAAAGCTAATCTTAGCAAAAAAAAAAAAAAAAACCTGGAAAATAACCTAACTATAAGTTGATAACTACTGCTGCATATTTGTGTACACATGTATTAAACTAGCAGGATTTACTAAAAGGAACACTGATTCTATATTATTTACTGATATGCAATCTTGGGTTATAAAAGATGAGGCATCTTACAACAAACACATAAGTAGAAAAAAAATTTATATGAGAACAATAAATATATATGAGGAAAATAATTAGATTAGAAAGTCAAAATGAGGTGGAGGGATAAAGAATACAATGCAAATATGCAGGCCAGGAAGGCCTAAACAGATTTTAGCAGACCCTGAATGTGTCCTGAGCTTCCTGGCAGTCAAAGCAAAAAGGGATATATAGGATGTTAAATAGCCCTGCTGTCAAAAATAAGAAAAACTGAAAGATTCTTAGAGGAAGCACAATTTCCCTAGAGTTCCAGAGTTCCCACCAATGGAAATATTAATGAGTACTTTAGTGTCTGAAATTAACAAAATTATGTTTATTTAAAATTTTATTTTTTAAAAATTTTAAATATCTTATTTTAAAATAAGCCATCCATGCATACCTTTCACACTAACCTTCCTCTCAATAGTCTAAAAGGGTTAGTTTTTAATAAAATAGACACTTTAGTTAATGTACGCTTGTTAATAAGTATTAATGTGTCTGTGCCAATCCCATGCTCATTCATCCAAGCCTCACTTAAACACAGCCATTCTGAATAACTGGAGAAATGAAATTTAAAATGATTGTTTACTCAAAGTAGAAAAACTGGTACTCAGAGTACTTCATTATTTTTCTAATCTGAAAGCTCAATACTAATTTTATGTGTTTTGCAGAGGCTAAATCTGTACTCTACTCACAGGCTAACAGGAGGACTTTAAACCTAACTACTGGTTTCCAAAAAAGGAAGGCACGTTCTTTTTCTATTCATTAAAAGTCGTAGTTCTGCAGTTGCTATTATTATAAATTAATCTATAAAATATTTATACAGCACTAGAAAGTATAAAATAAGTAAACACAAGAAGAAATGAGGGGCTTCCCTTGTGGCTCAACGGTAAAGAATCCAGGACACAGGCTTGATCCCTGATAGGAAGATTCCACATCCTGTGGAGCAGCTAAGCCACAACTATGGGGCCTGCGCCCTGGAGCTGAGCTCCACCACAAGAGGAGTCACTGCGATGAGAAGCATCTAGAGAGTAGCTCCCTCACACTGCAACTGGAGAAAAGTCAGCACAGCCAAGAGTAAATAAAATTATTTAAAAAAAAAAAAAAGATACGAGATGTTATGTACATTCACTAGATATACTGAAAAAGAACCAAACAGAGCTATTAGAAATGAAATGTTCAATTCCCTCTTTTTAAAAACAGTAATTTTTATAATTCATAACCATCAATGATATAATAATGCCATCAAGAGTTAACAAAATTAGATAACTGCTTCTTAAAATATTATCAGCTCAGTTCGTTTCCTCTAGCCGTTACACCCAAGGCTGCCTTCTGCCTGTCACACACACTCAGCAAGAGAGCTGGCGTGCTGTCTTCCCTCGGTACTAATGGAAGTATAGCTTGGCAGCAAAATCCAGATTACTCAGTGGCAGCATCTGGCATAGTCAAAGAAAATATCAAAAGGAAAACTACAGATCCTGTGCTGACCCAGGCCAACCAGATGCAGCAAAATACCAGTGCTTATTGTTGGGGCAGTGTTGGGGTTGTGTTGGGGACAGTGAACTGAGGCTAGCAGTGATTGGCACTTCAAAGAAGGGAGCATGAAAGGGGGAAGTAGGGCTACAGTCCAAATACTCACTGCTTTGTTAGTTTCTTTTCATCCCAAACCAAGAAATTAACATAAAAACCACTTTCAGACTAAGGAAGTTCAATAAGGTCTTGAGAGGCAAAGCCCAAGCCACCCCCATAAGGTCACCTTCCCAACCCAGAGGATATGAGACATACATTCTGCTGAAGGTGAGTTCATGATTAAAAATCACCTGCATAAACACAAAAAGCACTATGACAGCAGACAAAGTGAAACTCACATACTAGGAATCTGTATCTGAAAGAGTTTAAAAATAAGTATCTTCTGCTCAACATCACTCATTATCAGAGAAATGCAAATCAAAACCACAATGAGGTACCATGACATGCCAGTCAGAATGGCTGCTATCCAAAAGTCTACAAGCAATAAATGCTGGAGAGGGTGTGGAGAAAAGGGAACCCTCTTACACTGCTGGTGGGAATGCAAATGAGTACAGCCGCTATGGAGAACAGTGTGGAGATTCCTTAAAAATCTGGAAATAGAACCGCCATATGACCCAGCAATCCCACTTCTGGGCATACACACCAAGGAAACCAGAACTGAAAGAGACACGTGTACCCCAATGTTCATCGCAGAGCTCCTTAAAATAGCCAGGACATGGAAGCAACCTAGATGTCCATTGGCAGATGAATGGATAAGAAAGCTGTGGTACATATACACAATGGAATATTACTCAACTAAGAAAAAGAACACATTTGAATCAGTTCTAATGAGGTGGATGAAACTGGAGCTTATTATACAGAGTGAAGTAAGTCAGAAAGAAAAACATTAATACAGTATATTAACGCATATATATGGGAATACCAGAACGCCTGACCTGCCTCTCGAGAAACCTGTATGCAGGTCAGGAAGCAACAGTTAGAACTGGACATGGAACAACAGACTGGTTCCAAATAGGAAAAGGAGTACGTCAAGGCTGTATATTGTCACCCTGCTTATTTAACTTATATGCAGAGTACATCATGAGAAACGCTGGGCTGGATGAAGCACAAGCTGGAATCAAGATTGCTGGGAGAAATATCAATAACCTCAGATATGCAGATGACACCAGCCTTATGGCAGAAAGTGAAGAGGAACTAAAAAGCCTCTTGATGAAAGTGAAAGAGGAGAGTGAAAAAGTTGGCTTGAAGCTCAACATTCAGAAAACTAGGATCATGGCATCTGGTCCCATCACTTCATGGGAAATAGATGGGGAAACAGTGGAAACAGTGTCAGACTTAATTTTTGGGGGCTCCAAAGTCACTGCAGATGCTGACTGCAGCCATGAAATTAAAAGATGCTTACTCCTTGGAAGGAAAGTTATGACCAACCTAGATAGCATATTAAAAAGCAGAGACATTACTTTGCCAACAAAGGTCCGTCTGGTCAAGGCTATGGTTTTTCCAGTGGTCATGTATGGATGTGAGGGTTGGACTGTGAAGAAAGCTGAGCGCCGAAAAATTGATGCTTTTGAACTATGGTGTTGGAGAAGACTCTTGAGAGTCCCTTGGACTGCACAGAGATCCAACCAGTCCACCCTAAAGGAGATCAATCCTGGGTGTTCATTGGAAGGACTGATGCTGAAGCTGAAACTCCAGTACTTTGGCCACCTCATGTGAAGAGTTGCTTCATTGGAAAAGACCCTGATGCTGGGAGGGGTTGGGGGCAGGAGGAGAAGGGGACGACCGAGGATGAGATGGTTGGATGGCATCACCGACTCAATGGACATGGGTTTGAGTAAACTCTGGGAGTTGATGATGGACAGGGAGGCCTGGCTGCTGCGATTCATGGGGTTGCAAAGAGTCAGACAGGATTGAGCCACTAAACTGAACTGAACTGACTGATGGAATTTAGAAAGATGGTAACAATGACCCTATATGTGAGACATTAAGAGACACATATATAAAGAACAGACTTTTGGACTCTGTGGGAGAAGGCGAAGGTGGGATGATTTGAGAGAAGAGCATTGAAACATGTATATTACCATATGTGAAATAGATGACCAGTCCAAGTTCAATGCATGAAACAAGGCACTCAAAGCCAGTGCACTGGGACAACCCTGAGGGATGTGATGGGGAGAGAGGCGGGAGGGGGGTTCAGGATGGGGGCCACATGTACACCCATGGCTGATTCATGTCAATGTATGGCAAAAACCACCACAATACTGTAAAGTAATTAGCCTCCAATTAAAATAATTAACTTAAAAAATAAAAACAGAAAAAAAAAATAAGTATCTTCAAAGGTTCACGAAGATAAGGGAAATTTTTGAAATTTGACAGGCCAACTCAATGGTTCTTAATCAGGGGCAGTTTTGCTCTTCAGGGACATTTCACAATTTTTGGTCAATTTGAGACATTTTTGGTTATCATAACCAGGTGGGGCTATTGGCATCTACAAGACAGAGGCTAGGGATGCTGCTAAATATTACACAATGCATATTCCCCTCAGCAAAGAATTATTCAGCCCTAAGTGAAACAGTGCCAAAACTGAGAAACTGTGCACTAGATAATCTGAAAAAAATGACTATAATACACACCGAAATCCTAAAGAAAACATAAAAAATATTTGCTCAAATATACAGTTGAGCATGTACACTTGTAGGAAGGCAAAAGGAAAAAACAGCTAAAAACCACAGTGATAAGCTAAAAAGATGAGCCATATACAATAGTATAAAAACAGAGAACATGTAGGAGTGAGTCTAACAAAGATACACAAAACATTAACAAAAAAAAATTAAAAAACATTATTGGAAAGACATTAATAAAGACCTAGATAAATGGACAGTTTTACCTTGCTTGTGAGCATGGAGATTGAATATAATAGATATGTGAGTTCTCTAAAATCAATGATCTACGGATCTAAAGCAAGGGACTTATGAGGCAGCAATTTATAAATAGTTTAACAGTAATTATTAATATGAGAAAAAGAAAAGTCAGCAGCAAATATTATGCTTAGTGGTGACATGTTAGCAACATTCCCTTAAAAATGAGGCTCAAGACAAGCATGATCACCCCTTCTATTCAACACTGTACTAGAGGACGGAGCTTAGCACTGAAATAAGAAAAAACTTTAATTAGAGCATAAGCATAGGAACCAAAGAACCAACTATCAATCTTCACAGGCAATAAGAGTTTCTACATAGGAAACCCAAGTATACCAACAGACAAAATGCTAGAATTCATAAGAGGTTAAGGCTTGGAGATAAATGGTTAATAAAGGAAAGTCAATTATATCTCTATCCATTAGCAAAAAATAGGAAGAAAATGTAAATTTTTAAAAAAAGATATCATCTACAAAAGCAGCAAAAGTTATATGGTATACAGAAAAAATCTCTCAAAAGATACACAAGACATTAAAGAAGAAATTATAAAACTTTAAGGAAGACTTCAGTTAAGACAAAGATAACTAAAGAAATGTATCATAATCATGGACAGAAGATTCAATATCATCAGGATATCAATTTCCAAATGAATTTGTATAAATTTAAGTCCAATCAAACACCGAAAAAATTTTGCCATGGACCATGGCAAGCTGATTTTTAAGCTTATATGGAGAAGAAGGGCCAAGAATACCCTTGTATTCTTGTACAAGCTTTAAGAACAACCAGTTGAATGAAGCTGCCTTACCAGATATTAAGATTTACTACAAATGTATAGTAATATGACACAGGAATAGGTAACAGAACAACCAATACACAGATGAGAACTCAGAAATAAATCCACACAGTGACGACTAAGGTGGTCCTGTAAATCAGGAGGGAAAGGACATTCATGTCCAGAAATGGTGCTGAGACAACTAGTTCTCCATACACACAAAGAGGATAAACTGGGATCCTTTGCTCAGACCATTTACAAGCCCATTCCACAAGTACTAAAGTCCTGGACATAAAATGTCTAGAAAAGATTCTTCAAGAACATTATTATAACCTACAAATACAAAAGTGATTTTGTAAGACGTAGCCAGAATATGGAAAGCATTTCTGCAAATCAGTAAGCATATGATAAGCAACCCAAGGGGAAAATAGGCAATAGGCAATTCCCAGAAGAAGAAACCCCAAACAGCCACAAACCATATGAAAAGATATTGAAGGCAAAATAATATTCAGAGAAATGCAAATTTAAACTACAGTGAGATATTATTTCACATTGGTCAAATCTGTTACTACATGTCAGAGAAAATATAGTGAAATTAGAAACTTTACACATTGCTAGAGGAATTGTAAATTGACTTGGTCATTTTAAAGAACAAGTTGGCAATACTTGGTAAAGATGAAAGCATACATTACTCTATGACATGAAAATTTTATTCCTAAATGAATACGCTTTTAAAATTCTTAGATATACCAAGACATGTACATAATGTTCCAACCATCAGTAAATCTTACTGCAAAATAATGGTAACCACCTAAAAGTCTATTAAAAGAGACTGAATAAAATGTCCCAGTCCTTTGTAAAATACAATATAGCCATGAAAAATGAAAAACTATGAATGAATCTCACAAACAGACAAAAAATAAAACAAATATTTTTGCTAAAGCAAAAAGTTGTTAAAGCATGCATATCATATCGTGTGATCACTCACCTAGAGTCAGAAATCCTGGAATGTGAAGTCAAGTGGGCCTTAGGAAGTATCACTACAAACAAAGCTAGTGGAAGTGATGGAATTCCGGTTGAGCTATTTCAAATCTTGAAAGATGATGCTGTCAAAGTGCTGCACTCAATATGTCAGCAAATTTGGAAAACTCAGCAGTGACCACAGGACTGGAAAAGGTCAGTTTTCATTCCAATCCCAAAGAAAGGCAATGCCAAAGAATGCTCAAACTACCACACAACTGCACTCATCTCACACGCTAGTAAAGTAATGCTCAAAATTCTCCAAGCCAGGCTTCAGCAATACATGAACCATGAACTTCCAGATGTTTAAATTGGTTTTAGAAAAGGCAGAGGAACCAGAGATCAAATTGCCAACATTCGCTGGATCATTGAAAAAGCAAGAGAGCTTCAGAAAAACATCTATTTCTGCTTTATTGACTATGCCAAAGCCTTCGACTGTGTGGATCACAATAAACTGTTGAAAATTCTGAAAGAGATGGAAATACCAGACCACCTGACCCGCCTCTTGAGAAACCTGTATGCAGGTCAGGAAGCAACAGTTAGAACTGGACAGGGAACAACAGACTGGTTCCAAATAGGAAAAGGAGTACGTCAAGGCTGTATATTGTCACCCTGCTTATTTAACTTATATGCAGAATACATCATGAGAAACGCTGGGCTGGATGAAGCACAAGCTGGAATCAGGATTTCTGGGAGAAATATCAATAACCTCAGATATGCAGATGACACCAGCCTCATGGCAGAAAGTGAAGAAGAACTAAAGACCCTCTTGATGAAAGTGAAAGAGGAGAGTGAAAAAGTTGGCTTAAAGCTCAACATTCAGAAAACTAAGACCATGGCATCCGGTCCCATCACTTCATGGGAAATAGATGGGGAAACAGTAGAAACAGTGGCTGACTTTATTTTAAGGGGCTCCAAAATCACTGCAGATGGTGATTGCAGCCATGAAATTAAAAGATGCTTACTCCTTGGAAGGAAAGTTATGACCAACCTAGATAGCATATTAAAAAGCAGAGACATTACTTTGTCAACAAAGGTCCATCTAGTCAAGGCTATTGTTTTTCCAGTAGTCATGTATGGATGTGAGAGTTGGACTATAAAGAAAGCTGAGTGCCGAAGAATTGATGCTTTTGAACTGTGGTTTTGGAGAAGACTCTTGAGAGTCCCTTGGACTGCACGGAGATCCAACCAGTCCATCCTAAAGGAGATCAGTCCTGGGTGTTCATTGGAAGGACTGATGAAGCTGAAACCCCAAAATTTTGGCCACCTGATGCAAACAGCTGACTCATTTGAAAAGCCCTTGATGCTGGGAAAGATTGAGGGCAAGAGGAGAAGGGGACAACAGAGGATGAGATGGTTAGATGGCATCACCAAGTCAATGGACATGAGTTTGGGTAAACTCCGGGAGTTGGTGATGGACAGGGAGGCCTGGCGTGCTATGGTTCACGGGATCGCAGAGTCGGACACGGCTGAGCGACTGCACTGAACTGAACTGAAGATCTCAAATGTCAGTAATAATTTGGGGCTTCCCAGGTGGTGCAGTGGTAAATCTACCTGTTAACGCAGGAGCCACAAGATGCGCAGGTTCAATCCCTGGGTTGGGAAGATCCCCTGGAGAAGGAAATGGGAACCCACACCAGTATTCTTGCCTGGGAAACCCTATGAACAGAGGAGTCTGGTAGGCTACAGTCCATGGGGTCGCAAAAGAGCTGGACAGGACTGAGTGGCTGAGCATGCACACATGCTGAGCACTCTCAGCTTACATTAAGACCCTAAATGTTAGTAACAATACCACATATTGTTTAGGGATATGTGTATTAAAAATATTAAAACATATAGTAATAATAAATAATTAACACAGAAAAGTGGTTTCTGTTGTGGGAGTAACAGACCATCACTAGATAAAAATACAGAGGGGAAGTGACTAAATTTGTAATATTTTACTACAAAAGCTCAGCAATAGATGTACAGACAGTAAAATACATACACCTCTGACCACATTCTCTGACCACAGTGCAATAAAATTAGAAGACAATAATTAGCCAAAAGGAAACCTTGTGCGTTCTTGAGCTAAAAACAGGAGTTTCTCTCTCTCTACTACATTTAACACTTACCAGTTCAGTTAACAAGCACTGCATAAAAACAACCAGAGCATGCCATATAGAAACTATCTCATAGCATTGAAAATGCCTTCAGAGCTTTTTTGGTGTATACATAGACAATCCTCAGAACAAGAAAGCCTAGAAGCATCCCAAAGTTACCATCAAAAAGAACAAGTCTGATTTTATTTAACATGATTCAAGAGATAGGGTAGAAGGGGGGCTTCCCTGGCATCTCAGTGGTAAGGAATCTGCCTGCCAATGCAGGAGCCTCGGGTTTGATCCCTGATCTGGGAATATCTCACATTCCACGAAGCACTAAGCCCCTGTGCCACAACTATTGAGCCTGCGCTCCAGAGCCCGGGAGCTGCAGCTTCGGAGTCCACATGTCCCAACTACTGAAGCCCAAGTGCCGGAGAGCCCATGCTCTGCGATAGGAAAAGCCACCTCAATGAGAGGCCCATGCACAGCAATCGGAGAATAGTCCCTGCTCTCCGAAACAAGAGAAAAGTCAGCAATGAAGACCCAGCACAGCCAAAAATAAATAAATAAAATTTTTTAAAAGATAGGGTGGAAGGGATGGGGAAGGGAGTGGCAGGTAGAATGAGTTCTTGGTGAAAGGAGGGTGCTCATTACTTACCAGCCCCGTCCTGCCTGAGCTTCCTAGTTCAGCACCACACACCACCTCTGAAGTCAATGGCTTCACCTCACTCAGAGACAAGGAGCTGTCCAAGCCCAGTTCTTTCTCTTTCCTCCTTTCAAACACCCAGCCCTCCCGACTGATCGAGACTTCTGTTAGTGTTCTTTCACACCGACTGTCTTAAGTCAATTCACCTTTCCCAGCAGGGCAAAACTGGCAGCTCTGTGTGTGTTTCTAGAATTTTTATGGAATTCCCCTTTCTGTCACCCCCTCTCTGGCAAATTTTAATTTAATGACTGTCTCTCCTTCGTTTCCTCACCCACACAAAATTTCCACAATGGTACAAACTGTTCCCCACCTTCAGAGTCAGAGCAGTTCCAGTTTCACTTCTCAACTAGTTGCGAGTGATCACTGAATACACCAAATAAAGCAGATGTAAGTCATGAGGGTTCCTTTCCACTGGTTAACGGAAAGGGAAAGGCTGTCAGCTTCTAGAAGAAGAAACCAATCCAGGTGTTTTGAGTAGAAAAACATTGATATAGGTGGATACAGGTGCTTACAAAAGGGCTGTAAGGGCTTGAGGAATGGTCTCCTAACAGCTTCTGAGAAAGACTCCCAGGGCTCCCAGAAAGACCTCGTCTTGGCCAAGGCAGTGAGGACGCAAGAGGCTGTCAACAGTAGCATAGAGCTGAAGAACACCTCGGGGCTCCCCTGGCGGCCTAGTGGTTAAGAATCTTCCTGCCAATGCAGAGAATACGGGTTCGATCCCTGGTCCGGGAAGATCCCACAGGCCGAGGAGCAGCTAATCCCACGTGCTGTAACGACTAAAGCCTATGTGCCCTAGAGCCCTGCTCTGTAACAAGAAAAGCCGCTGCAATGAGGAGCCTGCACACCACGACAGAGAGTAGCCCCCGCTCACCACAACTGGAGAAAGCCCGCATCCAGCAAGGAAGACCCAGCACAGCCAAAAATAAAATAAGGAAATTTAAAAAAAAAGAAACAGCTCAGTCAGTGATCCCAAGATCAGAGGATCAATCAGCCCCCCATCTGCCTCCTCTGTCCCCACAGCTGGTGACTGGACTTAACAATGTGCTGCTCGAACCGCCAGGCTTGCCAGCAGGGAAACCAACAAAAGCAGCCATCTACTTGGTCCCTCCTCCACTTGTTTACATTTCCTGCCCACATGTACCTTAATTCACATCCTGGTTGTAGAGGAGTCTAGGAAATGCAGTTTGTGGTTTTCCACTCTCTAGACCTAAGTGAGACGGGGTCCTGAGCGCCAACTGACGCCAACTGACAGAAGGATATCCATGAGAACATTGTTGCCCTCTTCGTGGTTAAAGTTTCTGCACAGACCCCAGTGCCTGACTCCTAGGAAGCACTCAATTAGTATTTGAATGAGTGAACAGTTTCAGAATCCGCTTCAAGGCAACGGCCTCACTTTCCTAGCTCCCCAGATAGGACCTAGAAGCAAGGGCTACAAACCCTTTTCTGGCTAGCACCTCAATTCTCTTGCCCTTTTGCCTCCTCCCTGCCAGCTCTGCCATCCCTTGGCATGCCAGAACTTTCCAGTTTGAGCACTAAAATTTCCATTGTCCACGAAACCCCTCATCGGCGAACCGGGATGGTCATGCCAGCATCCCATCCTCAGATGGCGAGCGTCCACCACTCACAGATTTATTAGAGTAGAAGCCGTGCTGAGTGGAGGGGAAAATCATCCCACACTCTTGTGGTTTTCAACATCAGCTGGCCCCTTACTGCTGCTTGGCATGCTATTTCAGGACTGCGGTCAGTTCCTTTCAAAAGCCCCTTCACCCCTTCCACCCTCACAGCTTTCTTCTGTCCAAACACCACACACTGGAGCCACTTCTCATTGACTGACCCTGCAGTTGATCAAGTGAGCTCTTGCAACCTTCCACCTTCCCCTGCTGTCCCACACCTTCCTGGGCCATCCACTCCCCATTTGCCCTCTTGTCTCCACCCTTTCATCAACCTCTCTCTACTTTCAGGGACTCCTCCTCCTTCAGCTTGTAAACATGTTCAGTCTCTTCGACCTTAAAAAATAAAGAAAACAAAAAACCCCTTCAGCCTGAGATCCCCTAGACGTAACCAGTCTTTCACTCTTTTTCCTTTCATGTGAAGCTGGGATCTCAGAAAGGGAGAGCCTGCAAGGCGTGCCCCAGGTCCTACAGTGTCTCAATTCACTCAAGATGCCTCCACTGGCATCCCCTCCACCCCACATCCTTCACACAGTGACACTCGGTGCCATACTGAACTTGAAACAAAGGAAACATCAATAATGTGGATACTGTCTTTGTTGAGAATTCTGATCATTTCTTCATCATGGATTTTTGGCATTCATGTCAATTTTTTCAAAATCTCGCGTTAAAATATTATTTATCTTGATTTTTCACACCCCCTAAATGATGGGCCTGAAATGAGTGCCTCACTTGCCTCACCCTAGTGTCCTCATCTGACGGTGCTCTTCCAGAGGCCGCGGTGGCCTCCTAGTGGCCAAATCCATGGTCACAGGGAAGTCTATTTTTACCCAAGCATTCTGATACCCTTCCTTGCAACTCTTCTCCCTTGGCTGACTTCACACCACTACATTTCACACTGTCTCCCTCTAACCTTCTCCAACCCCTCAGCACTCTTTCTGTACCTGCTTCTTAAAGGAGGAGGTGCCCCAGCATCCATCTCTCACGCTGGCCTGTCTGTTCCTCCTGCCTGTGGCCTCCCCATCTCCAAAGAGATCAGAAGGAACTTTCTGAAGTTCGTGCTTGGACCAAAGCACTTTCCTAAATTCAGACCTTTCAATGACTCCTCATGTCCCATCGCAGGTTCCAATCTCCTTTGTATTCAAGACCCTTCCTGGTCTGGCACCTGCCTTTACCTCTCATTAACACACACCTCCCACATTCAGCTTCAAACCAACCTCAACAAGGAGTTCTTACCCACGCCTTTGCACCTTTGCCTGGATTACCTGGCAAAACCATGCTCAGCTTGCAGGGCCAGCTGAAGCATCTCCTACGTGTAAAGCTTTTCTGGGAAGAACTCACCCAGACTTGGTCAGTAGCTCCTTTGTTCCATCACCATAGTATGTATACCAAGCTTTGTGGCACCCAGCATAGCCCCAGTAGGTGACAGTGAAGTGTCTCTTTATCAGGCTTTTCACTGTTTCTCACAGAATGCCAGCCTTGCCCACAAACCATCTGGTATCAAAAGCACGCAACGTTCCCAGTAGCGTAACTGCCAGTGTGACTGGTTCCCGGCATACTTAAACCTATTTCAGGACAGATACACTTAATATTCCCTTCTTTGTATCGCTTTGCTCATGGCATGGCCTGAAAGCAAGGTCATGTTCACTGAGCCACAGCAGGCAAGCATATGTAACTTCCCAGCAATACAACACAACTGAGCAGCAATGTGGAGAAGCCTGCCTTGCCAGGTGCAGAAAGCATCACGCAAATCTGGAACTTTCTGGGAATGTGTCTGGGAGGTGTCTGGGAATCCCCAGAGACATGAAGATGAAGTGCCTGAGAGAGTCATCCAGAAGCTTCTAAAGAGATATGGAAGAAAAGGCTACATGATCCTGACCATGTTATAGGAGTTCAGAGCATCCACGCTGAACAGCACAGGCCCCACCCTCCTTCTCCTCCATCCGTGTACAGAACCTGTGGATGGGGGCTCCGTGTGTGGCAATTTGAGCAGCCAATATAACAAAAGAAGCTTTTCTCCATCCATAGGCATGTTAACCCTAAGATAGTGCACAAAATGCCATTTTGTGCCCAATATTTAAAATGACATGTTTAGTAACAGATCATCACGTGGGTCCTGATTTCTGGAATGCTACAGAAACAGTCTAGAAGACCATGTACTGAAGCAGAAGCATAAATGCATTCCAATTTGGAATTATTTATTGTGCACTTTTAATTTTTCATATGTTTCATTTTTTAACTTTAATATTTAATGCATACTTTTAACCACTGATACATTATGTATATGAAAATACATAATGTATCAGTGGCTGTGCTGTGCTTAGTCACTCAGTCGTGTCAACCCTTTGCAACCCCTGCGGACTGTAGCCCGCCAGGCCCCTCTGTCCATGGGGATTCTTCCGGCAAGAATACTGGAGTGGGCTGCCATGCCCTTCTCCAGGGGATCTTACCGACCCAGGTCTCCCACACTGCAGGCAGATTCTTTACCAACTGAGTCACCAGGGAAGCCCATCAGTGGCTAAGATGATGCATTAAAAAATTATTATATTTGGCTTCCCAATCATACATTTCAATTATAGCAAACTGCCCACAAACTATAGTTGATCTCAATTATAAAATGACATAAAATTAGAAGGTATATCTTATAAAGTTCTTTGATGAAGCTCAGTCCCATGACTCTCATGGAAACTCCTACAAGTTTCAACATAACTTCACGTCACTTCTCTGATTCACAATAGCCGGATCCGGGCTGCAGAAAATGGGGGTATGGAAGAATCCCAGAAGGAGAAAGAATCTAGACGAAAAGGAGATGATGAATCATCTAACTGTACTAAAACATGAGCAGAGTCACTAGGGAAAACCACTCAGTGCAGTGGCCCACTCCTCCTGAACCAAAGCAAATTTTCAGTAGGGCAGACTTCCCCTAGAGAGCAAGCACCCAAAATTATCTCCCCTCCCTTACTTACTTTCTTCTTGAGTACTGTCATATGCGGCGTGCTCCTATTCATCTACACTCAGTTGTAGTGGAGTCCTGGCCAGGACGGCCAAGTTTACCCTCCTCGGCCTTGAGCAGACTGGTCAGCATTACAGGGCCGCAGCAGGCCTGCACTTTCGTCATGCCTACTCAGCCTTACATAACCTACAAGGAAGCACGATGGAGATGGTGGTAGAATAAGAAACATGCTTAGAACCTGGTTGTCAGATCCGGGAGACAGAGCTTGTGAAACGAAGATTTTGCAATTCTATGAGGTAACAATGCTGTTGTTTAAGAACTGGATGAGGCCCCATAGGGGCTTCACTGTTGGCTCAGTGGTAAAGAATCTGCCAACCAATGCAGGAGATGCGGGTTCAATTGTTTGGTTTGAGAAGCTTCCCTGGAGTAGGAAATGGCAACCTGCTCCAGTATCCTTGCCCGGAAAAGTCCATGGATAGTGGAGCCTGGTGGCTATAGCCCATGGTGTCACAAAGAGTCAGACCGACTGAGTGACGGAGGACACACACTGTATGGAATACAGTAGTCCATTCACTGGATGCCAGCCCCTGAAGGCCAGCTATTTACTGTACTACTACACTTTCAAAGTACTCTACTGTAAGATTTAAAATGTTTTCCTGGAACATCACTGAAGGTCCACTGTTTACGACTCTGCGCTTTCAATGCAAGAGGCTTGGGTTCTGAAGCAGGAGGGAGATGGGTAAAGTGATAGGAGATTCATTCCCTGTGAACAGAAACTCTAAGACAAGAAGAGCAGGACAATTAAGAAAGGAAGGCTGAGGGCAGCCATAGGACGCTTACATAGCAGGTAAACCCCTACATTTAGCTGGACTGTTCCCCACTCCTTCCCTAATACTTTAATCTCTGTCCAAACTCTATAACTTTGCAAGAATGTTTACCTCCATCTGGAATGTCCTCTTTACTCTCCACCTCTACAAATTAATATCTAAACTTTTCTCCGGCTTCCCAGGTGGCATAGTAGTAAAGAATCCACCTGCCAATGAAGGAGATTCAAGAGACGTGGGTTCCATCCTTGGGTCAGGAATATCCTCTGGAGAAGGAAATGACAACCCACTCCAGTATTACTGCTTGGGAAATTCCATGGGCAGAGTAGCCTGGCGGGCTACAGTCCAAAGGGTTGCAAAGAGCTGGACATGACTGAGCACGCAGGCAAACTTTTCTCAAAGCCTAACTCAGATTTCTAATTCAGGTTTCTCTATTCCTTGAGGCTTCCTGAATGATTCCAGCCCACATAAATCTCCTGAATAGACTAGTATAATGTTTACTGTATAAACGATATCACTTAGTCCTTAAAAAAAGAGACATCGAGGAGGCTGGGCCCTGTGCAGGCCACACATTTCTCATTCTCAAAGTCAGGAGACCTCTTAGACTATACATGTGCAGAAAGGCTCCTTAGAGGTCAAAAGGGAAGAAGACCAAGAGATACTCCACCCAAACACTTCTGCGGTAGAATCTATTTTAGCTTAGAATGCATGCACACGCATGGGAGGAGGATCTTGAGATATACCAAATACAGACTCTGAACCAGGCAAATCAAAATAATTGGCCAAAGGGAAACCAGAAGAAATGCCTCCTAAACGTGAGCCACAAGGGCAAGATTCAGGGACTCTCACTCTGAGTCTGCCCGTGCATCTATTCACACATATGGTACTCTTTCTCCTCCTAATAAATATTTAACTTGTTTCATTACTTTCTGTCTTTGTGGGAATTCTTTTCCTCAAAACCAAAGGAGCAGGGTCTTGTCACTGAGCACTGGTCAGGCGGCTTGGATGTGGTGCTGTCATTGCTGTGACCTGGCCTCAGTCTCTGGCCGGGGAACAGAAGCACCCCTACAAGTCACCGCAGGCTGAGGCCACCTGAGATCATCCCAATCCCTGGTCAAGGAATGAGATCCCAAATGCCATCCAGTGCGGTCAACATTAAAAAGAAAAACAAAAAGTAACAGAATTCTTGACCCATCATAAAAAATACAAATTAAAAAAAAAAAAAGAAGAAGAAACTGGGGGATGGATGATTTTAAAAAACCAAAGAAGAAAAAAGATTAATGACTCTATCATTTACCCCAGAGGAACAACAAAACAGAAAGCTTTGGTTTTGTGTTTGTTAGATATTATTTGTTTGAAAAGTATTGTACACCTAATACAGTACAGTACTGTATAGCAATGGAGAAGGAAATGGCAACCCACTCCAGTATTCTTGCCTGGAGAATTCCCAAGGACAGAGGAGCCTGGCGGGCTACAGTCCAAGGGTTCGCAAGAGTCAGACACGACTTAGCGACTAAACCACCACCACCACTGTACAGCCAACTGTGTTAGTTGGGTACCTAGGCTAACTTCATTGGACTTAGGAACAAACTGGACTTACCAACATTCTCTCTGAATGGAACTTACTACACTCGGGACAGAACAGAAACTGGAGGACAGCATCTGACGCTTGTGGTGGCTTCCACGGCAAGCATTAAGCTCCTGCAGGCTTCCTGCCTGGCAGCCTGACAGAGACCACAGCCCAAACCAAACTTCCTGCTCCAGAACTCTTTGCCTCCACACCTTAAAAACTCTACAGGTGCACATCACATGCTGTCTCTCCAGACAGTAGACTCTCCCGTGTGTGGGCAAAGAACCCACCTGGCGTTGGGCGGGGGGTTGGGGGGGACCTGGGGATTACTTGTCCCAAGCCAAGACAACAGTGGGCATGGCCGTTGCTGGTAATGGGACTTGAGGTCGCCCCAGGGACCAAACCTATACTTCCTTTTCAGTTGTGAACAAGTCCACTGCCATAGCTCAGAAAAACTACCCACAACTATCGCCCCACAACACCCCAGTTGTACAAGATTCCCAGGGGACAGAGGCAAGGGGCCCCTGCAGGCCTGCAGGTGGATTCACCTTCCAGAGCAGGTTCCAGATGATAAATAGCAGTGTTAAATGAAGTGCAAATGTCACTTTCAAATATAAAACATGAAGTCCCTAGGAAAAGCCATTTTAATCAGGATGTCCAATCCAGAAGCTATAAATAGAACAAGTGTTCACACTAAAAATGCAACTTCTGTAGGGCAAACATTCAAAAATTCCCTTACAAACTCGAGTATTTTTTCTTTTTTAAGTGTTGGAGTTAGGCCAAGTTTCTTTTTTTTGGCTCTCCCAAAGAAACTTCTTTTTTTTTTTTTTTTCCAAAGAAACTTTTTAAAGACTATTCAGGGGAACCACTGAAGGGAAATTACCCAGAACTCCGTTTATCATATCTGAAATCTCTTACCTGAAGCAGGTCAACCCTCAGAGCCCTTAGTTTTAAACCATGTTTTGTTGGTGTCCAACAAGCTCCCTATTGGCTCTGGTCTCAATGTGTAAACAAATTTCAAATGTCAACAAATGAAACTGTTGGAGAACTTTGGCGTCCTTGAACTTACTTCCTGTAACCTTCAACTGAAAACTTGTTCTGAATTTCAGTGGCCTTTGTTCTATTGCCTTCCACTGTTAATATTTAAAAAAATATATGCCCTGACCAGGCATTCCCCAGTTCCTTTTAAGGGAAAAAGCAGGGGAGGTAGAAACAAGTTTATTTCAAGGCTCTGCAAAAAGTCTTATCAGTCAGCCATTGCGAACTTCCCTAAGGCAAGCTGTTCTTCCAGTTTGCCAAAACACACATCACACACTGCTTTAGGAAACAGCAGCCCTAACCTACTTCACCAGGCTATTTCAAAAGAGTAAAAATTTCCGTCCTACCAGTCGTTTCCGCGGAGACACATACTACGCCACAGAAAGTCCCAGTTCTCAGCAACTTTTTCAAAGGAAGGCTGCCAAACTTTTCATCAGGTCACGCCCGGAAAGGAGCAACCCTCGGGATGTCCTTAAGCAAAGTTTACAAGACCCTGGGGATCTGCCACCAAAGTTGCGGTTCTGCGGCTTCATTGCTGGGCGAGTCTCTGGGTCTGGGCGATCCCGCGCCCAGACGGTACCTGGGATGCTGGGAGACTCAGAGAATTGGGCTCCAGAGAACTGGGGGCGCGGGGCAAAGCGAAGACAACAGATCTATGCGGGGGAGAGGGCGGGAGGAACTGAGAGGGGCATTGCCGTTTGTACCCTGCGATGTGTAAAACAGCTAGCGGGAAGCTGCTGCTTGGCACCGGAGCTCGGCCCCACGCTCTGCGAAGCCCTAGAGGGCTGGGATGGGGGCCTGGAGGGTGGGGCGAAGCTCGAGAAGGAGCGGATGCCCTATTGATTCTCGGCTGTTGTTCCGCAGAAACCAACACAGCATTGTAAAGCAATTGTCCTCCAATTAAAAACTTAAAAATTCATGAACATTATATATACATATATGTATCTCTACAGGACTGAGTCACCCGCTAGAAGTCCCACCCCGCCCCTGCCCCCGGCCCCACGCCCCCGCCCAGGCGCAGGGCCAGGAAGCGCCGGTCCGAGGGAGCTCGGGAGGCAGCGTGGGAGGGTCGGGGGTGGGGTGGGGGGCGCACCTACCGTCCGGCCTGCGGCTAGGCGCTCCTCTGGCGGCAGCCCAGACTTAACTCCGACGCCTGAAACTCCGCAGGCAAGATGGAGAAAAAGAAACCAAAAGTCTGAAAGCAGACGTGGCTTTCCTATCCAGCCCGCAAGCGCTCTGGCCTTCCTCTCTCTGGACGCGTCTCTCATCCTATAAAAACGTTTCACTTTATAAAAGTCCGATGGTCCGACATGCACTGTGTTAGACCCAGAGACCCCACTCACCCGCCCTTCCAGTAGAGCCGGTGCCAGGCCGCAGCCGGCTGTTGGCTATTTCCTGTTTTTACTTGCCTTCGTGTTTGCTATGAACTCTGGGCGGTTGCTTACCAAGCAGTTCTAGTTGTCTCTAGCAACAAGCACTAGTAGTTTTGTTACTGATGTACTGGAAAAGAATAAATAGCAAATGTAAAAGCGCTATATGCTTTATTCCTCACAACTACTTTCTTCTGATTTTTTTTTTTTAAGTTTCTGAACTTTTTCTTGAAATATATTTAAACGTACAGGAAAGTTGCAAAAATAACTGGAAATGGAAATATTCCATTTCCCAGAGCCCTGCTTGAATTTCTATAATACCAGATAAACCTCTATAAACCTCAGAAGAGGTTTAGCGAAATTTAAGGGGTGGGGGTTGGAGGTGGGAGGGGATAAACCTCACTAAAGTGATCCAGTCAGCCACTAAATAAATAAGCATGCACGCAACAATAAAAGAGGCTGGTGAGGCTGGTGAGTGAGGAGGAAACAAGTACCCAGAGTTGCTATATTATCTAAAATGTCCCGTTTTCTGTACACCTTTCTATATTTAAAACGTATAACCAGCAAGGACTTAATGTATAGCACCTGGATCAAAGTTATGTGGCAGTCTGGATGGGAGGGGAGTTTGGGGGGAATGGATACATGTATATGTACGCCTGTGTCCCTTTGCTGTTCAACTGAAACTATCACAAAGCTGTTAATTGGCTATATCCCCATAGAAAATAAGCTGTTTAAATTTTTAAAATATAAAATAAAATATCCAGTTTCTAACAAAAAATTATGAGGCATGCAAGGAAACAGGAAAGTATGACCCAAACATTGGGAAAATAGGCAATAGAAACTGCCTTTGAGAGCAACAGGATGTTGGATTTATCAGAAAAATAATTCAAAGTAACTATTATAAGCATGTTTACAAAACTAAAGAAAAGCATGATTAAAGTATGACAATAATGTCATACCAAATAGAAATATCAATAGAGATATATTCAGCCCCTGGATCAGGGATATGACTGTAATTATAGAAATGAACCAAACAGAAATTTCTGAATTTGAAAAGTACAATAACTAAAATAACTTTATTAGAGGCTTAACAGGAAACTCAAACAGGCAGAAGAAAGAATAAGCTACCTTGAAGATAGATAGAGATTATGTTCCCAAGAACAGAGGAAAATAAAAAACGCCTCAGAGAAATGTGGACATCATTAAGCACACGTGCATAGTAGGAGTACTAGAAGGAGAGGGGAGTGAAGAAGGAACAGAAAAAAAATTCAAAGCAATAATGGCTAAAAACTTGCTAAATTTATTGAAAAACTATCTCACATATCTAGGAAAGTCAATAAGTTCCAAATGGGATGAATGCAAGAGATCTACAAACACAACATAGCAAAAATGCTGAAAGTCAAAGGAAGAAATCTTGAAATCAGCAAGAGAAAAATGACTCATGACTTACAAGTTAATGCCAGTAAGATCAATAACTGACTTTTAAGGAAAAACAAGAGAAACCAGAAGGCAATATCATAACCTATTCAAAGTGCTCCAAGAAACAATCTTATGAAAGTGAGTTGGTGAAATAAGGAGAAATGGTTTCCCAAACAAACAAAAACTGAGAGAATTTTTGCTAGTAGATGTGTCTTACAAGAAATACTAAAGGATGAAAGCAAGTAACAAGTTGAAAGCAATAATCCCAGACAGTAATTCAAATGTATACCAAAAGAAAAACAAAACATCAGAAAAGGCAATTGTATAATTAGAAGAGACAGTATATATGAATTTTTATTAAAAAAATATAATGGATGATTGTGCCTATAACATAAAATTAATATGTATAATGTATTTGCTAATAACAGCACAAAAGAGGTGGGTGGGAGAAAAGCTACATTGGGATAAAGAAATGATTACAGACTGTAAAGTAGTATAATAACAATGTATTGTTGGTTGTATAACATTAATTGATGTTTTATATACATATATATATAAAATAAAATACTAAAAAGTGGTAGTGGCACAAGAAGAAGGGAGTAGAGCTATATAAGTAACCTTACATAAGTAACTATGTAAGTAAGCTATATAAAGTAACGTTTCTATATAAAACTGGAATTAACTGGTGTAAATCCAAAGCTGCTTCTGATAAATTAAGCTATATATGGTAAACCTCAGAGCAACCTCTGAAACAATTAAAAAAATATATAGTGAAAAATCATTAAAGAAATAAAGATGCTTTATTAGAATATATTTCCTTAATGCAAAAGAAAGCAACAAAAGAGGAACAGAGGGACAAGAAAGACATATGACAAATAGAAAACCAAAAGAAAAATGAGCCATGCGAATCCAGCTGTAACAATAATGACATTAAATTAGAATAGATTAAATGATCCAAACAAAAGGAAAGTTTGCTAGACTGGATTTAAAAAAATAAAAAATCTATGGAGACTTCCATAGGTCCAGTGGTTCTTACAAGAATAAATAAGAAATAGAAGAATCAACAATGACAGTTGAAAACTTTGACATTCTACTTTCAATAATGGACAGAACAACTAGACAGATAGTAAAAAAGAAAAGTAGAGGGCTTGAGCAATGCTATAAACCAACGAGACCTAACTGACAGCCATAGAACACTCCACCCAACAACAGAATGTACATTATCACTATATAGGAATATACATTCAAGTGCACATGGAATATTATCCAGGCTATACCATCTGCTAGGCTCTAAAACACACCTCAATAAATGTAAAGGAACAGAAATAATATAAAGTATGTTTTCTGACCACAGTGAAATGAAATTAGGAGCCAATAACAGGGAAAATGGGTAAAACTTACAAGTCTGTGGAAAATAAATAACAAATCTGTGGAAAATAAATAACACACTCCTAAGTAACCAGTGGGTCAAAAAGGAACTCAAAAGGAAAATCTGAAAATACTTTGAGGTGAATGAAAATCAAGTGTAACATTTCAAAACTTGTGAAGTAGAGCTAAAGCAGTGCTTAGAGAGACATTTATAACTTTAAATGTCCATATTAAGCAAAAAGAAAGCTCTCAAATCAATAACCTAAACTTCGACTTTAAGATATGGGTAAAAGAAGAGCAAACAAAACCTAAAGCAGCCAGAAGCAAGAAAATAATACAGATTAAAATGGAATAGAAAAACAATAGAGAAAATCAATTAAACCAGCAAAAAGCTGATTTTTGATAATTTAATTAATTTATTTTTTAACTGTGCTGGGTCTTCATTGCTGTGCTCAGGCTTTCTCCAGTTGCAGCGAGTGGGGGCTACTCTCTAGCTGTGCTGTGCGGACTTCTCACTGCAGTGGTTTCCCTGGTTGCCGAGCACACGCTCCAGGGCCTGGGCCTCAGTAGTTGCTGCTCTTGGGCTTAGTTGCCCTGAAGCACGTGGAGTCTTCCCAGACCAGGGCTCAAACCCATTTCCACTGCATTGGCAGGTGGATTCTTAACCAGTGGACCACCAGGGAAGTCCCCCAAAATAATTTTTTGAAAACGTCAAAAAAATTGCAAATCTTTGGCTCCATTGACCAAGAGGAAAAGAAATTTCAAATTACTCAGAAATGAAAGAGGGTACATTACTACTGATCCAACAGAAACCAAAAGGATTATAAAGGAACACCATGAATAACTGTCCTCCAACAAATTAGATAACCTAGATGGACAAATTCCTAGAAAGACACAAAGTATCAAAACTGACTCAAGAAGAAATAGACGATCACTCAGATTGTCACTTTGTAGATCTATGCAACTAGAGAGTAGTCCTCATTCTCCACAGCTAGAGAAAGCCCTTGTGCAGTGATGAAGACCAAGTGCTGCCAAAAATAAAAAAATAATTATTAATTTTTAAAAGGTGAAGAAATTAAAAAATCTACCCACAAAGAAAAGCTCAGGTTCAGTTTCATTTGAAAATTCTACCAAACTCTTAAGGAAGAATAATCTTTACAAACTCGTCCAAAAAACAGAAGAGGAATGTATTAGTTTGCTGGGGTTGTGTTAGACAAATTAAAATGGGAATAGTCTTGTTCGGGCTTCAGAACTAGAGCAGGCCTCTGACCGACTTCTGACCCTTCCTGGACTACATACCTGCCTGCAAGCATACCAACTGTTACCACCAAGCCAAGTGGCACTTTAGATAAGAAAAGGAGTGGA
The DNA here is from genome assembly GCF_910594005.1 of Cervus elaphus. Taxonomy (NCBI): domain Eukaryota; kingdom Metazoa; phylum Chordata; class Mammalia; order Artiodactyla; family Cervidae; genus Cervus; species Cervus elaphus. The sequence continues at coordinate 44,391,075 of NC_057822.1, forward strand.
TCCTGGAATTTCTTGAGCCCTGTGGACCTGTCTAGCCTCTGGGGTCTGGAAAATCTTGTGGTTCACAAGGTGAAACAAACAGCATTGTAAAAGTTACAGAAAAGCCAGAACTGCGTTTTTTTTTCATGCAAACTGACTATGATATCAATTTGCAGCCTGGGGTTATACATGGGAGCCCCCCCATAATTTGAAGTCTCACCTATGGAGTGGATGCACCTCAAAACAAGTTTCCATAACAAAACCCCACAGACTAGGAAACTCAAAACAACAGAAAATTACTGTTGTCGAGGTTAGAAGTTTGAAGCCAAGACATCAGTAAGGTTGGTTTGGTTACTTCTGAGGCCTCTGTCCTGGACTTTAGATAGCAGTCTTCTCACTGTGTTCCAACAAGCTCTTTCCTCTGTATGCCGGTGTCTTTCTGCATGTTTTCTTATAAGGACACCAGTCATATTGGATTAGGGCCATCCTAAAAGCCTCATTTTCACTTTACCTCTTTAAAGACCTTATCTGTGACTACAGTAACATTTCGAGGTACTAGGAATTAGGGCTATGGATACCAGGGAATCCACAACTTTATAAAGGGCATCTAAACTTAGGAATAAGTTTAAAAAAAAGAATTATAAAATAGTGTGGTACTGGCAGAAGGATAGACATATAGATCAATGAAACAAAATCAAGAGCCCAAAAATAAACCCATATATGTATGGTCAACTGATTTTGGGCAAGAGTGCTGAGATTATCCAATGGGAGAAATAGTCTTTTCCACAAATAGTGCTGGGACAAATATATTTCCATGTGCCAAAGAATAAAGTTGGACCACTATTTCACACCATATATAAAAATCAATGTGAAATTAATCAAAGATTTAAGCATTAGAGTTAAAACTATACATTTTTAGGAAAAACATAGGGGTAAAACTTAATGATCTTGGATTTGGCAAAGGATTCTTAGATATGACCCCAAACACTCAGCAACAAAGGAAAAAATAGATAAATGTGACTTCCTCAAAATTAAAACCTTTCGTATTTCAAATGATATAATCAGGAAAATGAAAAGACGACCTACAGAATGTGAGTTAGGGCTTTAACATATGTACTGGAGTCGGGACAAGGGTGTAGGACACAACTTAACCAATAAAAAGAAAGGAATACTCTCCAACTCAATATATGAGACCATTATTGCTACAATACCCAAACCAGACAAAGACATCACAGGCAAAGGAAACTGCAGGCAATATCTTATGTATATGTATGCAAAAGTCCTCAACAAAATACTAGCAAACTGAATCCAGTAACTTTTAAAAACAAGTGTGGTTTCCACCACAACCAAGTGGGATTTATCCCAGGAGTGCAAGGTAGGTTTAACATACACATAAAATTAGCAGGATTTTTCAAGGTTCGTCCATATTATGTCATGTATCAGTAACTCTATTCTTTTTTATGGCTGGGTAATATTTCTTTGTATGAATATAACACATTTTGTTTAGACATTCATTAGTAGATGGACATTTGGGTTGTTTTTGACTAGAATACGGCTATAAACACAAATTTGTGTAAAGTATTTTTATGGACATACGTTCGTTTCTTTTGAGTTTATACCTAGGAGTAGAATTGCTGGTTTATACAGTAGCTCTATTTTAATCATTTTTGGAAGTTCCAGGCTATTTTCTACACTCCATTTCTCATCCCCACTAACAGTATATGAAGTTTCCAATTTCTCCACATCCATACCAACACTTGTTATTATCTGACTTTTTGATTCTAGTGAGTATTAAATGGTATCTCATTGTGGTTTTGGTTTGCATTTCCTTGATGACTAGTGATGCTGAACATTTTTTCATGAGCTTATTGGTCATTTGTATATTTTTCTTGGAGAAATGTCTATTCAGATCTTTTACCCATTTAAAAATTATTTGTCTCTTTATTATTGAGTTGTCAGAATTTTTTATATTTTCTGGATACAAGTCCCTTACTGAAAACGGTAAAGAATTTGCCTGCAATGCGGGAGACCCTGACTTGATCCCTGAGTCAGGAAGATTCCCCGGAGAAGGGAATGGCAACCCACTCCAGTATTCTTGCCTGGAAAATTCCATGGACAGAGGAGCCTGATGGGCTAGTCTATGGGGTCGAAAAAAGCCGGACATGACTGAATGACTAACACTTTCACTTTCACTTGCAAGTATTTTCTCCCATCCTCTACTGCCCTCAAATGTTAGTGTTCTCAATTCTTGGACCTTCAGACTTGGACTGGGACTTACACCACCAGCTTTCCTGGGTTTTTAGCTTGCAAATCATAGGATGTAGTGTCCATAACCAATGAGGTGATCCCTCAAAATAAATCACTTTAAATCTCTTTATACACCACTGGTCCTATTTTTCTGGAGGACTATGACTAGTGTAAGAAGTATGTAGCGTCTTTTCGTTATTCTTAGGTATTCTGAAATTTCACAGTACATGCTGTACATCCACTATTTGACTTCACTGTGCTTCACACTCAGAGTCTTCAATCTGGAAATACATTCTTAAGTTCTAGGAGACTTTAAGTATTTAACTGGTGATCTGTCCTATCCATTTTTCTCTACTTCTTTTATTTTCCTTCCTTCCTTTCATTCTTTCCTTCTTTTTTACATTGCCCCTCCTGAACTTGCTCTGTACTTTTTGTCCTATTTTCTCCTTTTTTCTTTGTCTTTCATCTCTATTTTGGGGGATACTTTTTCTATTTTCCAACCATTCTATTAAGGTTTTCTTTTCTTTTTCTTTAATCCCAGAATTAAGAATAATAATGTAGTTAAGGCTCCTTGAATGTTTGAAGATTGTGAAATGCAAAAGAATTCAGAAATGTGCACTAAACATAAATACATATATTAATAAAGAATGGTAAAAACATCCATGTAACTGCCACCCAAGGGCACAAAATAGGACCATTTCAGAGGCCCCTGTGTGCCCATCTTTTATCATAACCCACGTTCTCCCCTAAGAGGTAACCACTATCTCAAATTTGGAGATAAGAATTTTCTTGACTTTATAAGTTTTACCATTTACATATGCATCTCTAAACAATATAGCTTAGTTTTTACTATTTTTGTACTCTATATGGATGAAAACAAACCATATTCATTTGTGCCTTTCTTTTTATGCTCAATATTCTGTTCATTGAGATTTATTGTGTTGTATGTCAGTACAGTTAATTGATTTTCATCACTGTATACTATAAAATTCTTAGAAGAAAACAGAATAGAAAAATCTTTGAAACTTTGGGGTAGGCAGAGATTTCTTAGAGCACAAAAAAGCACAAATCATTGCAGAAAACATTTACAAATCAAAAATTTTAAATCTGTCCTTCAAAATATCCTCATTAAAAAAAATAAATAAAAATAGGACTTCCCTGGCAGCCTGGTGGTTAAGACTGCACTTCCACTGAGGAGCATGGATTTGGATCCCTGATCGGGAACCAGATCCGAAACACCAAAACTAAAAGTTTGCATGCTACAACTAAACATCCTGGGCGCCACAACTAAGGCCTGGAGCAGCCAAATAAATATATGAACGTTTTGTTTTGTTTTATCTAAAGAAATGAAAGGGCAAACCATAGATTAGGGCTTCAATATATATCTTCAAAGGACATAAAGCCTGAATATACGAAGAATTCTTACTCTGAATAATAAAACAAATGACTCATTTTTTTAAATGGGCAAAAACTTTGCCCAGACACCTCACAAAATAGGATACACAATGGCCAATAAGTGCATGAGAAACTATTCAATATCATTAGTTATCAGGGAAATGAAAATTAAAAGCCTACAAGAATGGCTAAAATCAAAACAGTTGACAATACGAAGAATCAGTGAGAATGTGAAATAACTATAACATACATTACTGGCAGAAATGTATAATAAAACTTGGAAAACATTTGGCTATTTGTTATAAAGTACACTTAGCATATAATAAAACAAAAGCCCTCCTAAGCACTTACTCAAGAGAAATAATATATATACAAAGACTTGCATATGCATTTTTATAGCAGCTCCTCTAATAATAATCCAAAACTAGGAATAACTTACTCATCAAAAGGCAAATGGATAAACCATGTGAGTGTATCCATAAAAGGGAACAGTTCAGTTCAGTCAATCAGTCGTGTCCGACTCCTTGAGACCCCATGAATCGCACCACGCCAGGCCTCCCTGTCCATCACCAACTCCCGGAGTTCACCCAAACCCATGTCCATTGAGTCGGTGATGCCATCCAACCATCTAATCCTCTGCCATCCCCTTCTCCTCCTGTCCCCAATCCCTCCCAGCATCAGGGTCTTTTCCAATGAGTCAACTCTTCGAATGAGGTGGCCAAAGTACTGGAGTTTCAGCTTCAGCATCAGTCCTTCCAATGAACACCCAGGACTGATCTCCTTTAGGAGGGACTAGTTGGATCTCCTTGCAGTCCATAAAATGGAACAGTAGTCAGCAGTAAAAAAGGAAGAAATAGAAGGGGCTCAAGAAGGTGGAGGAATAGGTGGACATGGAGTACATCTCTCTCCACGGATGTATCAAGAATACATCTATAGATGCAACAGTTCTCACAGAACACGGCCTGAATACTAGCAGGAGTCCCTGACGACTGGAAAGGATTATATGGATATTCGCATATCTGGGTAGGACAAAAGAAAGAAAGAAGGAAGAGGAGAGTAAGCGCTGGGGGAGCTGAAGCAGGGGAGAGATCCCACATCCAGAGGAATCAGTTGGGACAGAAAGGGAAGCATCTGAAGCTGTCGGCGGGTGAAGAAGCTGATCCACGACAGTCTGGCAAGAGTGAAAACCACACAGACAATCCGAGTCGCGGCCCTACATAACCTGTCCCGGGATGCACGTCCACCGACGCGTACGGGCGAGGACTGCTCTTGATTGCTGGGAGATGACCTGAAGGAAAGGAGGAAATCTGCACCAGGGAATGCCTTTTAAGGGAAACAGGGCGGCTCCGGAAGCAGGGCGCTACTGCTGAGTCACATGCAGGGGGTGGAGCCATCTATGTAGCCTCTTTCTCCCCAGTATGAGCACTGGCCCCTGAGCAATAGAGAAGGACCCCAGCAAGGGCATCCCTTCAAACACCAGCTGCCAGAAGCTGGAAAAGATTCCTAATAGAGTCGTATCTCTTCTGCCCATGGCCACTGGCTTCCCTGGGCACCTGGTGATCTGGGAGTCCCCACGATCCAAGCAGCCACGCCATCTCCGCTGCTGATCATCACTCGGGCCGACCCAAGTCCTCCAGGGCAGCCTCGGCAGTAGACTCCGATGGATGGCCAGCAGGTAGATGTGGGGATAAAACCACAATTGAGCTCCAGGGGCAGAGTGCCTAAGGAAGAAGATCAAGAACCTTTTCATCAGCCGCGGAAGCGGCAGATTAAATCCATACGATCAATCTACCATACACAGGTAGACTCTGTGTCTGTAGAATATATGAAGACAAAGAACGTTCGCCGAAAAGAAAACCCTCTAGCTCTGGCAGCTGCAGACATTGGAGACATTGGTCCACAGGCCAGCTTTCCCCAGCCCTGGAGGGCCTCCTAGGGAAGTGGGGATGGGCTGTGGGTCAGTGAGGAGAAGGATGAGACCTGAGAAAATATTTATTATTATTCTTATGTTTTGATTCCTTCTGTTGTGGGTTCTGATTTTTTTCCTTTTTTGTTGTTTTTGTTTTTTCTCTCTTCTTTTTTCTCTGTTGTGGTTGTTATTTTTATTACTATTATTATTTCTATTTAGGTTTTTGAGATTCTTTTAAATCTTACTTTTTCTTTTATATATTCTATTTCTATTTAGCTTTCTCCTGTTCTTTGCTTTTTCTGCTTGTTTTATTTGTTTTCTGGGGGTTCTTTTTGTTGTTGTTTTTCTTTAATATATGTGGATCTTTTTTACATACTTCTGTTTGACTTTGCGTTTCTATTTTTTCTTTTTTTCCCCCCACCATTTTTGTTTGCTTTGTTTTCTTTGCTTTATTGTTCAGTTTGCACTCTGCTTTGGTTTTATTTTCTGTTTTAGTTAGTTTTGTTTTTAACTGATTGATCTAATTTTTGTTTCTTTTGTTCATCAGGTTCAAAGAACTGACCTGACTTTGTTGGAGTCTCTTGGATTTTGTTTTCCTTGGTCTGTTTTGATTTCGTGTGTGTATATGTGGGTGTGTGTGTGTGTATGTGTGTTCCTTTGTTTTTGTTTCTATCTGCCTGATTTTTCTTTTACCCTTTGTCTGGGTTTTGTATTTTGCTTTTTTTTTTTTTTTTGGTCTGTTTGTTTTAATCCCTTTTATTGCCATGATACCTTGTGGGGTCTTGGTTCCCTGACCGGAAGTTGGACCTGAGTCCCTGGGATGGGAGCGCTGAGTCCAGGATGTTAGATCACCAGGGAACTTCTGACCCCGGGAAGTATTACTCAATGAGAACTCCCACGAAAGCCTCCACCCAAATCCAAGACCTATACCACTCAACCGCCTGCAGCACTGCAGCACTGGACACCTCAGCTAAACAACAAGCCAGACAGGAACACAAACCCAAGCACCAGCAGACAGGGCCACCCACAGACACCCCGAAACACACCACCTCGCACGGCCCGCCCATCAGATGGAGAAGCTCACCTCCCACCGGGATGCAGGCACAAGGCCTTCACAAGCCACCAGACCAACCTCACCCATCAGGGCAAGAAACCAGAAACGATCCTTTCTTTCTTCGCTGCTGGCAACCAACTCTGTCCAGATATATCTCCCACCTCTCTGATCTTTCCTTCTCAATCTCTTTACAGACTTCCTTTCTTTTGCTTGTCCCTTAAATAATGGTTCTGCCTTTGACTCTCTTCTTTTTGTCAACTAGAATTTAATGATCTTTTGTTTTAATGGTCATATATCCCTCTACTGGTAGTCTCTTTAGATTGAGGAGACAGAGTCTGGGGAGCCACAGTGGCTAGAGTTCACAGGGCGAAGTCCCAGAGCTGAGAGTGTCCCTCAAGTTTTCAGCTGAATACTAATTAGTGCATTTGAGGAAGGAAATCATCCAAGTCTGGGGAAGAACTACCTGACAGGAGCAAAGGAAACAATTCTCAAAGCTCATACGGGGACAAAAATAGTTCAAATTCATATCAGACAAAATGGAAAATCTTTTAATTTGTGTTTCATTAAGTAGTAGAGAAAAATTAGTCCTACACTAACAGTTCCATACAACAAAGCTGAAGAGAAAGCCTCAGAAAGATTTATCTCTTTGGGACTTCCCTGATATTCCAGTGCTTAAGAATCTGCTTTGCCATTTAGGGAATGTGGGTTCAATCCCTGGTCGGGGAAATAAGCCTATGCACTATGCAATGTCTGCAACTAGAAAGTCTGCACACCACAACAAAGACCCTGCATGCTGCAACTAAGACCTGAGTCAGCATAATAAGTAAAGAAATATTTTTAAAGATTTAACTATTTATAAATAATTTAACTGCATTTCCAGACCAAAACTCAAAAATACAGGAATATCCAGCACCTAGAAATGTAAAGTTCACAATGTCTAGCACTTAACTAAAAAATTACAAGAAAATGCAAGGAAATGGGAAAATATAAACCAAAATGAAGACAACAATCCATCAACAAAATCAGGCTCAGGAAAACCACAGATTATAGAAGTAGAGGGCAGGGATATTAAAACAGATACTATTCTATATGTTCAAGAAGATAGAGGAAATATTGAGCATGTTCAGTCAAGATATGAAAGATTTAAAAGACCCATATTAAAATCCTAGATGCAAACTACAATGTCTGAGGCGAAAAATATACTGCATGAGGTTAGCAGCAGATGAAATATGCAAAAAGAAAACATTAGTGAATCTGAAGGCAAAACAACAGAACTATCCAAAATGAAACACATGAAGGAAAAAAAAACTATCAGGGAAAGTTAATAAAACTTTAAGCAACCTAATATATATGCAACTGGAGTCTCTGAAAAAGTATTTGAGGGGCAGAAAAAAAACCTGGAATAAATAGTGAATGAAAACTTCAAGTTAGATAAAAACTATAAACCCATAGATCAAAGAAACTCAATGAAACACAAATACAAGAAACATGAATAAAATGGTACCAAATAACATGAAAAGTTGCTTTAAACCAGTGATATGAAATGACTGACTGATCAACCTAACCCACAACTTTCCTTTTGGACCAGAACTGACTGAACAATAGACATGGTATTCCTGAAACTTCGACAAAATATTAAGTTTAGTGTCTGTTCCATTCCAGACTCTTTAAATGAATCAGATCAGCCCTAAAACATGAGATCCAGCCTCAGGCAATACCAGCTGTCCCCAGCTCTCATTCAGATGGTCTGTCATTTACTGTCCAGAATTGTCCTACTTATTTTCTTTGCCTTCCTGGATTGACAATCCCCTTGAATTTTAATCTACGTACACGTTCTTTGTAATTGCACAATCCATTTGGAAAGAATTTCCTATTTCTGGCTCTCAGCACTCTGTTCAGACCTGACTTGGAAATGTCCCCTATCCCAGCCCTCAGGAGCTAAACCAGACAGGCCACGACCATTTTTACCAGTTTTCCTATGAATAGTTTCTAGGAAATGTTTAAGAGAATAGGTCTTAAAAAGTTCTTATAGCAAAGAAAAAAAAAAGTGTAACTGTGAGATGATGGATGTTAACTAAATTTATTGTAATATATACATACACCAAATCGTAAGTTAATGCTGTTAAAGTGATGCACTCAATATGCCAGCAAATTTGGAAAACTCAGCTGAGGCCACAGGACTAGAAAAGGTCAGTTTTCATTCCAATCTCAAAGAGGAGCAATGCCAAAGAGTGTTCAAACTACTGCACAATTGCACTCATTTCACATGCTAGCAGAGTATTGTTCAAAATTCTCCAACTGAAGAAGGAATTCATAGGGCCTGGACTCCATCTCAGGCCTGTCTGTGCTGATCGTGCGCGGCCACCTCTCCAGTGGACTCTGAACTCTGTGCTTAGCGCCTGTGGGAATGACAATGGAAGGATAAGACCCCCCTCTGGGCAGGGGAATCTTGAAGAACAGACACTAATCACCCCTGCCTCCGGACACTATCTATCAGAATGTAAGCACAGGCTTATCAGTTATTAACTATTTGGAATGTAACTGCGGGCTTATTGATTATTGACTGTTTGAACACATAACACGTGAATGATGGGGTTATTGTAGTTGTATTTACCCTTCCTTTGTTTATGTAAGTCTCAAGGGAATTGGGGTAGTGGGTTTGGACACATGGGGTATAAAAGATTTTCACAAATGCTGGTCGGGGCCCTTGGCTAAGAGGAGACTCTGCCTTGGGCCCGCCGGTGTAATAAACTGCACTCCACTATCTGCATTGTCCTTCTGAGTGAGTCTGTTTCCTGGAAAGCGTGGCTATAACACAACCTTGGCTCCAAAAGTATGTGAACCCAAAACTCCCAGATGCTCAAACTGGAATTAGAAAAGGCAGAGGAACCAGAGATCAAATTGCCACTGAGAGGGTAACAGGCAGGAAGGCCAGGGGTCTCCAAACAGAGGAAATAGGTTGCAAGTGCCAGACATTTTCATCTCTCTTAAGCGGCAGGAGGAAAAAAACCAGCGATATTTTCTTCTTCTCTATACAAATTTAAAAGGAGGTTTCTCTTAAAATGTTGTGTTGCCATGACACCTGGTTTCACCTGAAGCTAACTATTCTCAAACCTTGAGTTAACCAATACATTTTTTTATGGAAATGTTTGTCTTAAGATATGTTAATTTACCCCAGACTCTGTAAGTTCCGCCAAATGGCCCAACCTACTTACTCAGGTATTGTTCCCTAATCTATGTAAACGAAACTATTTGTTTGGTAATCTGCCCTTCTACAAGATTCAAGTCAATCGTTTTATGGCCAGGGATGAATTATCTGGTGCCATTCTAAATTCTAAGACATTCCTTTCTTTTCATTAACAGACTGTGAGTGACTATATAACTTACAACTAAAGACTAGGAGGGGAGCACTCTTTCTGCCCCCTTCTGATGCCTATGTCAGAAGCTTTCTCTATCTCTTTTATACTTTAATAAAACTTTATTACACAAAAGCTCTGAGCGATCCAGCCTCGTCTCTGGCCCCAGATTGAATTCGTCTCCTCCGGAGGCCAAGAATCCTGACGTCTTATTGTTCAGCAACAACCTTTCACCACCATGAATCATAGATCATGGATCATATGGATCCATACGTTGGATATGACCCATATGTTGGATCATAGAAAAAGCAAGGGAATTCCAGAAAAACATCTACTTCTGCTTCATTGACTATGCTAAAACCTTTGACTATGTGGATCACAACAAACTGTGGAAAATTCTTAGAGATAGGAATACCATACCACCTGACTTGCCTCCTGAGAAACCTGTATGCAGGTCAAGAAGCAACAGTTAGAACCAGACATGGAACAACAGACTGGTTCAAAATTGGGAAAGGAATACGTCAAGGCTGTAAATTGTCACCCTGCTTATTTAACTTATATGCAGAGTACATCATGAGAAACGCTGGGCTGGGTGAAGCACAAGCTGGAATCAAGATTGCCAGGAGAAATATCAATAACCTCAGATATGCAGATAACACCAGCATTATGGCAGAAAGTGAAGAGGAACTAAAAAGCCTCTTAATGAAGGTAAAAGAAGAGACTGAAAAGACTGGCTTAAAACTCAACATTCAAAGAACTAAGATCATGGCATCTGGTCCCATCACTCCATGGCAAATAGATGGGGAATCTATGGAAACAGAGACAAACTTTATTTTCTAGGGCTCCAAAATCACTGTGGATGGTGACTGCAGCCATGAAGTTAAAAGACGCTTGCTCCTTGGAAGAAAAGCTATGACAAGCCTAGACAGCATATTAAAAAGCAGAGACATTACTTTGCCAACCAGGGTCCGTATAGTCAAAGCTATGATTTTCCAGTAGTCATGTATGGGTGTGAGAGTTGGACCATAAAGAAGGGTGAGTTTCAAAGAATTGATGTTTTTGAACTGTGGTGTTGAAGAAGACTCTGAGAGTCCCTTGGACTGCAAGGAAATCAAACCAATCAATCCTAAAGGAAATCAACCCTGACTATTCACTGGAAGGACTGATGCTGAAACTGAAGCTCCAGTACTTTGTCCACTGATGCAAAGAGCTGACTCATTTGAAAAGACCCTGATGCTGGGAAAGATTGAAGGCAAGAGGAGAAGGGGATGACAGAAGATGAGAAGGCTGGATGGCATCACTGACTCAATGGACATGGGTTTGAGTAAACTCAGTGAGTTGGTGATGGACAGGGAGGCCTGGCGTGCTGCAGTCCATGGGGTCACAAAGAGTCAGACATGACTGAGTGACTGAACAATGACAACAACCAAATCACTATAATGTATGCCTAAAACAAACACAGAGTTATAGATCCATCATATCTCAATAAAAAGATTTCCAGAAATAATTTAAGCCTTCTAACCATGTGACCAGATGCTAAACAAGTAATGTTGGGATCCACCTGGGTGTTGTGAAAATTTCATCAGGTTGAAAATTGAGAATTCCAGTAGCATTTGTTATATAAATTTGGAGACTAAATGGAAATATGTCCTCACATCAAATATGCCTTAAGAGAAATGCCTGTATTCTTGCTGCTGAAATCATAATTGAGCAATAAATGCTATTGGCACAAATACTAACTCCACAATAGGGCACTTTTTTATAAATAAAGTTGAAGAAAGTATTTGGGCAGCTTTTACATTACTGAAAAAATTAGCTTTTTGGAATTGATGGCTTTTATAGCTGTTACTTAAAAATTCTCCTTCTGACAGTGAATTTCTAATCATGTTGCTCTTTGTTAAAAACACCTGGTCACACTTCTGCTGTATAAACAATGCTTACCTGTAGTCACATGTGGCTTATGTGTTCAATCCTAAAATAAATCAGAATGGGTGGTACAGCTTCACTGGTCCCAAAGGAGGCTAAAACCAAAGAAGTTTTGAAACACAACTTCATTTTTATTTTGGTGAACCTTTGGATCCATCTGGACCCAGAATGGGATGACAAAGGAATAGTGAGAAGATAAAGATGAAAATACCTGGTCTTAGTCTCAAAGAATTAACAATCTAGAGGCAAGATAACAGTCAAGCAAAGTAGAATGAGGCTGCTCATGCTCAGTCATGTCTGACTCTGTGACTCTTTGGACTGTAGCCTACAAGGCTCCTCTGTCTATGGGATTTTACAGGCAAGAATGCTGGAGTGGGTTGCCATTTCCTCCTCCAGAGGATCTTCCTGACCCAGGGTTCGAACCTGCGCCTCCTGTGACTCCTGCCTTGCAGGCAGATTCTTTACTGCTGAGCCAAAAAGTCAGCTTTCATTCCAGTCCCAAAGAAGGACAATGCCAAAGAATGTTCAAACTACCATGCAGTTGTGGTCATTTCACATGCTAGTAAGGTTATGCTCAAAATCCTTCAAGCTAGGCTTCAGCAGTATGTGAATCAAGAACTTTCAGATGTACAAGCTGGGTTTAGAACAGGCAGAGGAACCAGAGATCAAGTTGCCAACATCTGTTGGATCATAGAAAAAGCAAGGGAATTCCAGAAGAGAAACATCTACTTCTGCCTCACTGACTATGCTAAAAAGCCCTTGACTGTGTGGATCACAATAAACTGTAGAAAATTCTTAAAGAGTTGGGAATACCAGACCACCTTACCTGTCTCCTGAGAAATCTTTATGCAGATCAAGAGGCAATAGTTAGACCAGACATGGAATAGCAGACTAGCTCAAAATTGGGAAAGGCGTGTGATAAAGCTGTATATTGTCACCTTCTTTATTTAACTTATATGCAGAGTACACCATGCGAAATGCCAGGCTGGATGAATTGCAAGCTAGAATCACGTTTGCCAGGAGAAATATCAACAACTTCAGATATGCAGATGATACCATTCTAATGGCAAAAATTGAAGAGTAACTAAAGAGTCTTTTGATGAAGATGAAAAAGGAGAGTGAAAAAGTTTGCTTAAAACTGAATATATATATAAAAAAAATAAGATCATGTCATTCAGTCCCATCACTTCATAGCAAATAGATGGGGGGAAGTGGAAGCAGTGACAGATTTTATTTTCTTGAGCCCCAAAATCACTGTGGATGGTGACTGCAACCATGAAATTAAAAGATGCTTGCTCCTTGGAAGAAAAGCTATGACAAACCTAGACAACATATTAGAAAGCCATTGCTTTACTGACAAAGGTCTGTCTAGGCAAAGCTATGGTTTTTCCAGTAGTCATGTACAGATATGAGAGTTGGACCATAAGGAAGGCTGAGTGCTGAAGAATTGATGCTTTCAAATTGTGGTGCTGGAGAAGACTCTTGAGAGCCCCCTGGACTGCAAGGAGATCAAACCAGTCAATCCTAAATGAATGCTGAATATTCATTGGAAGAGCAGATGCTGAAGTTGAAGCTCCAATAATTTGGCCACCTGATGCAATGAGCCAACTCACTGGAAAATCTCCTGATGCTGGGAAAGATTGAGGGCAAAAGGAGAAGGGGACAGGAGAGGATGAGATGATTAGATAGCATACCCACTCAACGGACATGAATTTGAGCACACTCCAGAAGATAGGGGAGTTTGGTGTGTTGCAATCATGTGGTCCAAAGAGTTGGACATGACTTAGTGACTGAACAACAACAACAAAAATGGAATGAGGTAAATTGTAAATTGAGTATAAGCATTGTGCTGAGGGCTTGAAGAAATGGGGCTTATTATATTTGTGGCAGGAGTTAGGTTTCAGTAAGTAAGACGGAGTCAAAAGCAGTGTGGGACATCAGAGAAAACAGCCTGGGGCTTCAAGGAGTTGCTAGATGTTGAGCCTTGAAACTCTTGTGGCAGTGCAGCCAAATGGATGTGGTTCTTGGCTGAGCAAACAGATCATGTCTCCTGAGCAAACATCATGCCTCAATGTCTCCTGTGACCTATGGAGACCACAGGACCTGAGCACAGACAAGAATGCTTCCTGTTAATCTGTAAGACCAGGTCAGTCCCACTCTACCATTCACAGCTCTCTCACACAGCCCAGGCTGCCACACAGACCCACTATAGAGCTGCAAAAGTAAGCCACTAGGTGATTTTAGCTTTTGTAACTCTTTGGAATCATACATTTTATTATGCTATTCATTAACCTTAGCAAGAATAATTGATTGACTTTGAAGGATAGTAGAAAGGGGGAAGAAATGATGTAATATATGAAGTAAGTATGGTAAATGCTTTTATGAAGATAAAAAAGAGAAGAGATCAATATATAAATTGGGTGAAGTTCTCTAGTTTGATCAAGATGAAGATTTCTGACATATTATGAAACTCTCAAAATCTGATGGCTATGTTTTTATTTCCTCATGTACTCTTTTTTTTTTTTTTTGCCTGTGCCAAGTCTTACTTGCAGCATGCAGGATCTGTACTTGTGACATGCGAACACTTAGTTGCAGAATATGGGATCTAGTTCCCTGACCAGGGGTGAAACCTGGGTGCCCTACATTGGGAACATGGAGTCAGCCACTGGACCACGAAGGAAGTCCCCTCACTTACTTTTATTTCTTCCCCCTTTAAACGATATATTTTAGGTGGTTAGGCAAAAAGAGAAATTTATAGTCCTCATAAAAACTGATTTTAAAAAAAATTTAAGTAAAACTACTTTAAATATGCTCAGTTCAATTCAGCAAATATTGAGGGTTTCCTTTTCACAAAGTACTGTGAAAGAACAAGTGTAGTTGTGTATAAATAGTTTAAATGAGGATTTATACTCATTATAAGAATTGTGATAAAGTCTGTTAAAAAACAGAATTAATGAATGGACTTTTAAAAAAAAAGAAGACATACAGATGGCCAACAGGTACATGAAAAGATTGACAGATGAATGAATAAAGTGTGGTATGTATATATAAAATGGAACATTATTCAGTTACAAAAAAGAAAAATCTTGTCATTTGTGACAACAGAAATGGACCTTGAGAGAGAGAGTTTTATGCTAAGTGAAACAAGTCAGAGAAACAAAAATATCATATGTGCAATCCCAATTATATGTGCAATTCAAAAAGACCAAAAAAAAAAAAAAAAAGGCAACCAACCTCATAGATAACAGAGAACAGATCTGTGGGTGCCAAGGTATAGGGTGGGGGATGGGTTGACATGGGTGATGGAAGTCAAAAGGACAAACTTCCAGTTATAAAACAGATAAGTCATGGGGATGTAATGTACAGCATGGTGACTATAGCTGCTAATACTGTATTGTATATTTGAAAGTTTACCAGGGAGTAAGTCTTAAACATTCTTTCTCATCATAAGAAAAAAATTTCTGTGTCTGTGTATGATGATGGGTATGAACTAAAGATTGTGGATCATTTCACATTAAATACAAATATCAAATCATTGTGTTACACACCTGAAACTAATGTAATGTGTTAATTATGCTTCAATTAAAAAAAACTCAAATTAAGTCCAAATCAAACATTTGCTGAACTTTTATCATGTGTAAGGCACCGTGTAGGAGATAAAAGAATAAATCAGTCAAGTTTTTCAAGGATTTATAACCTGCTAGAGAATAAAGCAAGTATAAAAATACCTGAGTTACAAGATAAGGCAAGATATATTTTTACTAGGAGAGTACAAAGTTCTGTGCAATTTTCAGGAGTGAAAGATCGCTGTCAGGAATCAATCTCACCGACTCAAACTGCAGAATCAGTTCCAAATGTAAGGAAACAATTACAAGCCATGAATGAAGGAATTAATACCTTGAGTTTAATCCTTGTGTGGCTGAAAATATGAATTGTGATGTTTTCTTGTTGGAACTTATTTAGCATCTACAGATACAGTTTTAGTTTTAAATTATGTTTCACTATAAAGCCTGGTCTAAATATAAAATCTAATTTTAAGCTTTTATATCTGTATTAAACCCTCATGCTCTTGGATTGTGTTACTATCACATGGGATTCCTGGGTCCAGGTGATACCACTGCCTGTGAACCTGATTCTTCCTCAGTAAGATGATTCCATCTGTGCTGATATAGGGATTCTTTATTTTTAGGACAGTTATTGCTATGGTTACTGTGAACCATAGTACTGAAGAGTTGGCCTTCAGTACTATGTCTCTGAACAGCTAGTATTTCCCACAGAAATTTTGTAGCAAGAGAATAAATGAAATAAAATATATCATACATTTAACACCAGAAAAGCTATAATCACAAAACATGCACTTAATTGTCATCATCTAAATATATAATGCAAAGATTTTTTTAAAATCTCTTCGCTCTTCTACAATAACATAAAAAAGTCTGACCAACGTATTTAAAATAAGTACATTTACAAAAATATTTGATTAATTATCAAATCAGCAGGAAAATGCAAGTTAAATGCTGTTATTTCCAAATTCGGTTTGGGAACTGAGTAATTAAAGTAGGTGAAAGATTTGCAGAGGGTATTAAATGTTTTATTTATAATGAGATTAAATAATAAATTACAGATACTATAATTGGTAAGAATCCAAATGCAAAATATTTCTTTCAAGCCATAATTTGCTTTGCAGAGCACTGTTTGAAACATGATTAAGAATTACTCTTTCAGTTTTAAAACAAAAATTGAAAATATAAGACTCTTCTAAATGACACAAAATCTTCAGATTTACATCTTAAGTGTACTTAATGTTCTTATTTCACAATGGGATTTCCAGAAACCTAAGTCTTTAGCAACAACCAAAATCCCTTTTAGTCAGTTTTGGGGCCACATTTCAAAGGAGTTACTTTTTAAAAATTCTGTATGTTATATTCACCAGAAAAATATACAGACCTTGAGACAAGATTTTGTTTGTTTTTTTTAATAGCTAAAGCCATGTTTTAAATTGTTTATACCTATCAAAGGTAACTCAATCTAGTAAGTGACATTTAATAATTTAATGAGTTAGCATTTTGAATAATTATATTTGTAATATATGATAAAGGTAATACTATATAAAAATAAAATATATTACATATTTTATATATAACATAACATGTTAAAATAAAACTCTTTACAGTAGATCCTTTCTAATAGAACTATTGGCAGGTAATTCAATTTCCATTGTGTGATCTAGTTTCTAAATTCCTAAAGCTTATTTTCTGACCAAAAAAAAAATAAAAATAGAAACAAAACAAACAAACAAACCATTTCCTTGTTGCTAACTGATATTGAGGTAAGTCAGGATTCACATGGAGGATTGTAATCTCAATAGTACAGCTGTTTAATTTAAATATCTTGAAATTCTAGAAATTCTGAGGACCCATGAGGATTATATCAAAATTTGAAACTCATGTTACCAAGTGAGTGAGAGGTCATCATGAAATAACATTTAATTTTTGTTGCTAAACTACCAAGCTTTTATATAACAAACTATATATTAAAAAAAAAAAAAACTTAATCTGATGAGTCCTCTGAATGCTATTTTCTAGTGATAGTTGAATACTCTGAGGAGAAAGTACAGTAAATTCCCCCATCTTTGTCTTAACATTTTATATGTAGTATGTAAATATCATCTGCATTAAGAATGTAGAAATTAAGGGTAATACAAAAATTAAACATTTTTAAGTGTTTAATTCAGTGATTTTTATTATATTCACAGATATTTGTACCATCACCACAGTCAATTTTAGTAATTTTTGTAAAACATAATTTTAATTGTTTTCCTAATCATGATTGACTACATGCCATCATTAGTTAATATATCAATTTATATACTCTTAGGGCAAGGTTCATTGCACTAACAGTGGGTCCAATCCAAATTTTGGTCTTTCCTTTTTTGTTGTTGTTGTTTTTGGTTGACTTTCTTTTTCACGGTTAAATCGTTATATTTACCTGGTAATAATGCTAACAGAGTTCACAACTTATTTTCTTCTTGTTTGCTTATTCTTGCATATCGTTATTAGCAATTTCTTTGTAAAACATCTTTTTAAGGCATTTATCCTTCACAAAGTTTAGTTTGGTAAAGCTAGTAGATAATAAATTCCATGAACCAAGTACACATCAAGTATTGTATATACTTCTGCATTAAGGTGAATTCTTTAGCATCTGAACCATCAGGGAAACCTATAAAAAGTATCATCTGTAACAATTCACTTTAAAAATTCCCTTTGTCGTAGAGTGTTTTGCCTATGTTCTCTTCTAGGAGTTTTATAGTTTCTGGTCCTATATTTAGATCTTTAATCCATTTTGAGTTTATTTTTGTGTATGGTGTTAGAAAGTGTTCTAGTTTCATTCTTTTACAAGTGGTTGACCAGTTTTTCCAGCACCACTTGTTAAAGAGGTTCTTTTTTCCATTGTATATTCTTGCCTCCTTTGTCGAAGATAAGGTGTCTGTAGGTACGTGGATTTATCTCTGGGCTTTCTATTTTGTTCCGTTGATCTATATGTCTGTTTTTGTGCCAGTACCATACTGTCTTGATGACTGTGGCTTTGTAGTAGAGCCTGAAGTCAGGCAGGTTGATTCCTCCAGTTCCATTCTTCTTTCCCAAGATAGCTTTGGCTATTCGAGGTTTTTTGTATTTCCATACAAATTGTGAAATTATTTGTTCTAGTTCTGTGAAGAATACCATTGGAAGCTTGATAGGGATTGCACTGAATCTATAGATTGCTTTGGGTAGTATAATCATTTTCACAATATTGATTCTTCCAATCCATGAACACGGTATATTTCTCCATCTATTTGTGTCCTCTTTGATTTCTTTCATCAGTGTTTTATAGTTTTCTATGTATAGGTCTTTTGTTTCTTTAGGTATACATACTTCTAAGTATTTTTTTTTAAGTATTTTATTCTTTTTGTTGCAATGGTGAATTGTATTGTTTCCTTAATTTCTCTTTCTGTTTTCTCATTGTTAGTGTATAGGAATGCAAGGGATTTCTGTGTGTTAATTTTATATCCTGCAACTTTACTATATTCATTGATTAACTCTAGTAATTTTCTGACAGATGTACAGAACAGACTTCTAGACTCTGCGGGAGAAGGCGAGGGCGGGATGTTCAGAGAGAACAGCACTGAAACAAGTATACTATCAAGGATGAAACAGATCACCAGCTCAGGTTGGATGCATGAGACGGGTGCTCAAGGCTGGTGCACTGGGAAGACCCAGAGGGATGGGATGGAGAGGGAGGTGGGAGGGGGGATCGGGATGGGGAACACATGTAAATCCATGGCTGATTCATGTCAATGTATGGCAAAAACCATTACAATATTGTAAAGTAATTAGCCTCCAATGAATAAAAATAAATGGAAAAAAAAATCTCCAAATTAAACAGAAAAAAAAAAAGTCCCTTTGTCCTCCACTTCAGAGGGCTGAAGTCCCACTTTCCCCTCAGGATATCTTAGCTACCAACATTTCTGTTGGATCATTTGGTATCCACCAAAAATGGGGAAACCCCACTGTCTATCTGTACATTAAACATTAGCAAAATTAATTCATTTTTATTAAATATGAAAATAAATATGTTTAAATTTCTCCTCTTCTCACATCAATGCATAGTCTTGCACATTCCCTGAATTATCTGTATCCCATTTCAGGGACCATCATGTTAGAAACTGAGTCTATTCTCTAATATGTAAATTTTTAAAAAGAAAAATGACAAATATGACCAGTAATAGGAAAGATAAAGGAACTATTTCTACTGGAATAGTTTTATTTAGTCTCTAGTCAAGCAAGCCTTGCCAATGTCCTATCATTCAGAAGTTAAACAAATTTATATTAAGAGGTAGGCTGACGTGTTGAAAACTCAACATACCTCAGATATTTTACAGATTTGGTTCAAGATCGCTGCAATAAAGCAAATAGTACAATTAAACATATATATATATAAAGCACCTTCTTTTTCCAAACATCATTAAGGTCTATATTTGATTGAAGTAGCAAGTTGATAATTGTAAATACATCCTATTACGCAAGTACTGCTCATTTCTGCTGTTCCGTCTTGTCCATATTCTGCAATCCCTTTTTCCTTTTTTTTATTTTCTCCTATTTCTTCCATCATAGTAACTGTCCACTTGGATAAACTCTTATTCTTTTCATGTTTTTGTCTTTGTATAGATTTTCTATGCCAACTTGTCCCCCAGCATCTTCACGTTACTTTTAAAAAAATGTCTGAATCTGTTTCATTAGGTGTATCAAAGCATAGTTCCATTCAAACTACAAGTATATGGTAAAATGATTATATTCATTATTTCCTTTTTCAATAAAATATTACACTCCATACTTTGGATTTTTAAAAATCCCTACTGTTTACTTCAAGCATAATTAGAAAGTAGCTCTGAGAAGAGATCCAAAAGTATACTTTAATGGCATTTTATAGTGCTTATCAGATACATGATAGGTAACATATTTTAGTGGTAACTATGGATTATAGAGTCCGACCTGGATTCAAAATCTAACCCTAGAACTTACTAGCTATGTCATCTTGTGTTTTGTTACTTTACTATGGACTTGGCCAACATACAAAAACAGATAATAATATTTTAATAATCATCTACAGTAGTCATGTATGGATGTGAGAGTTGGATCATAAAGAATGCTGAGCACGGAAGAATTGATGCTTTCAAACTGTGGTGCTGGAGAAGATTCTTGAGAGTCCTTTGGACAGCAAGATCAAACCAGTGAATCCTAAAGGAAATCAACTCTGAATATTCACTGGAAGGACTGATGCTAAAGCTGAAGCTCCAATACTTTGGCCACCTGATATGAAGAGCTGATTCATTGGAAAAGACCCTGATTCTGGGAAAGATTGAGGGCAAGAGGAGAAGAGGGCGACAGAGGATGAGATGGTTGGATGGCATCACTGACTCAATGGACATGAGTTTGAGCAAACTCAGGGAGATACTGAAGGACAGAGAAGCCTGGAGTGCTGCAGTTCATGGGGTTACAAAGAGTCAGACACTACTGAGGGACTGAACAATAACAACAGTGCTTACTTGTGAGGCTAGTAAACATAAAATCGGCATTGTTCTCAAACATACTTTCATTTTAAGAACAAGAATCACATTTAATTGGCTCTAGTTCAAGTAATGGCAACAGCTAAGATGACAGTGGCTTGTAAGCTTTGCAACTCCTTAGAAATTCAGGCAATAATTTTAAAGTTAAAGTATAAAGAAAACTTTACTTCTTGCTTCCAGCAAAAATTTGGTGGACAAGGAAAATCAATTCTAAGAATGGAGAACAAAACTGTTATTCTCTATTATAAATGTATCAAGCACTGAATTTTCCATTTTTTTCTCTACCTAACAGAGCAAATGAATTTATAATTAACAAGAAATTCAGTTTCTTTAATACAGATATGGATATTCAAGTTATCTGCTTCTTAAGTGAGCCTTGGCACTTTGTCTTTTAAGGACATAGTCAAATTCATAAAAATTTATCAGCATAAAGTTGCCAATAAATATTATTGTTGTTCTAATGTCCCTATGGGATCTGTAGTGGTGTCTCTTCTTTCTTTACTAACATTCCTGATCTGTGTCTTTCTTTTCCCTTATCATGCTAACTAGTGCATGCATGCTCAGTGCCTCAGTTATGTCTGATTCTTTCCAACCCTGCCAAGCTAGAGATCAATCTTTTCAGCTGTATGCCATGAACTTTGCTATTTGTGTTTTCATTTCATTCAATTAAAGATATTTTCCAATTTCCCTAGACTTTTTTGAGCAGGGGATATTTATAAGTGTGCCGTCCAATTTCCATATATTTGTAGATTTTCCAGACGCTATTTTTATGCTAATTTCTTCATAGCCTGAGAATATATTTTGTTTGGTTTCAGTCCTCTTAAATATATTATCTTATGGCCCAGAATATAGTCTATTGTGGTAAATGTTTCATGAGTATTTGAAAAGAATGCTCTACTGGTTTTGGGTGGTGCTGTTTAGTTGCTAAGTGCTGTCCAACTCTTGGGACCCCATGGACTATAGCCTGCTGGGCTCTGTCCATGGGATTCTCTATGCAACAATACTGAAGTGGGTTGCCACTGGGTGGTGTGGTCTGTAAATATTGTATCAAGATATTTAAGGGATTTCCCTGGTGGTCCAGTGGCTAAGACTCTAAGCTCCTAAATACAGGGGGCCCAGGTTTGATCCCTGGTCAGGGAACTAGATTCTGCAAGCTGTAACTAAAGATTACAAACACATACACAAACACACACACACACACAAGTTAGTCATTCAAGTTGTGTCAAACTCTTTGTGACCCGATGTACTATAGACTGCCAGGCTCCTCTGTCCATGGAACTTTCCAAGTAAAGATTCCACATGCTGCAACTAAAAGAGCTTGCATGAACACTATACTATGTGCTGCAATCAAGAGCTGTTGCAGCCAAACAAATATATTTTAAAAACAGATGTTAGTGTTGTTCAAGTTTTTTAGAACCTTACTAACTTTCTATCTACTTAAGAAGTTCAATTACTAAGAATGCACTGTTGAAATTTCTAACTACAGACTTGTCTATTTCTCTGTCAGTTCTGTTTTTGCTTTATACACTTTGGAGTCCTGTTCAGTTCAGTTCAGTTGCTCAGCCATGTCCGACTCTTTGCGACCCCATGAACTGCAGCACGCCAGGCCTTCTTATCAATCACCAACTCCCGGAGTCCACCCAAACCCATGTCCATTGAGTCAGTGATGTCATCCAACCATCTCATCTTCTATCATCCCCTTCTCCTCCTGCCCTCAATATTTCCCAGCATCAGGGTCTTTTCCAATGAGTCAGCACTTCGCATCAGGTGGCCAAAGTATTGGAGTTTCAGCTTCAACATCAGTCCTACCAATTAACACCCAGGCCTGATCTCCTTTAGGATGGACTGGTTGGATCTCCTTGCAGTCCAAGGGACTCTCAAGAGTCTTCTCCAACACCAGAGTTCGAAAGCATCAATTCTTTGGCACTCAGCTTTCTTTATAGTCCAACTCTCACATCCATACATGACCAATGGAAAAACCATAGCTTTGACTAGATGGAACATTGTTGACAAATTAATGTCTCTGCTTTTTAATATGCTGTCTAGGTTGGTCATAACTTTCCTTCAAAGCAGTAAGTGTCTTTTAATTTCATGGCTGCAATCACCATCTGCAGTGATTTTGGAACCCAGAAAAATAAAGTCAGCCACTGTTTCCCTATCTATTTGCCATGAAGTGATGGGATCGGATGCCATGATCTTAGCTTTCTGAATGTTGAGCTTTAAGCCAACTTTTTCACTCTCCTCTTTCACTTTCATCAAGAGGATCTTTAGTTCCTCTTCACTTTCTGCCATAAGGGTGGTGTCATCTGCATATCTGAGGTTATTGATATTTCTCCCAGCAATCTTGATTCCAGCTTGTGCTTCCTACAGCCCAGCGTTTCTCATGATGTACTCTGCATAGAAGTTAAATAAGCAGGGTGACGATATACAGCCTTGACGTACTCCTTTTCCTATTTGGAACCAGTCTGTTGTTCCATGTCCAGTTCTAACTGTTGCTTCCTGACCTGCATACAGGTTTCTCAAGAGGCAGGTCAGATGGTATGGTATTTCCATCTCTTTCAGAATTTTCCACAGTTTGTTGTGATCCACACAGTCAAAGGCTTTGGCATAGTCAATAAAGCAGAAATAGATGTTTTTCTGGAACTCTTTCTTTTTCCATGATCCAGCAGATGTTGGCAATGTGATCTCTGGTTCCTCTGCCTTTTCTAAAACCAATTTAAACATCTGGAAGTTCATGGTTCATGTATTTGCTGAAGCCTGGCTTGGAGAATTTTAAGCATTACTTTACTAGTGAGTGAGATAAGTGCAATTGTGCGGTAGTTTGAGCATTCTTTGGGATTGCCTTTCTTTGGGATTGGAATGAAAACTGACCTTTTCCAGTCCTGTGGCCACTGCTGAGTTTTCCAAATTTGATGGCATATTGAGTGCAGCAATTTCACAGCATCATCTTTCAGGATTTGAAATAGCTCAACTGGAATTCCATCACCTCCACTAACTTTGTTCATAGTGATGCTTCCTAAGGCCCACTTGACTTCACATGCCAGGATGTCTGGCTCTAGGTGAGTGATCATACCATCGTGATTATCTGGGTCATGAAGATCTTTTTTGTACAGTTCTTCTGTGTATTCTTGCCACCTCTTCTTAATATCTTCTGCTTCTGTTAGGTCCCTACTATTTCTGTCCTTTATTGAGCCCATCTTTGCATGAAATGTTCCCTTGGTATCTCTCATTTTCTTGAAGAGATCTCTAGTCTTTCCCATTCTGTTGTTTTCCTCTATTTCTTTGCATTGATCGCTGAGGAAGGCTTTCTTATCTCTCCTTGCTATTCCTTGGAACACTGCATTCAAATGGGTGAATCTTTCCTTTTCTCCTTTGCTTTTCACCTCCTTTCTTTTCACAGCTATTTGGAAGGCCTCCTCAGACAGCCATTTTGCTTTTTTGCATTTCTTTTTCTTGGGGATGGTCTTGATTCCTGTCTCCTGTACAATATCAGGCCCTCTGTCCATAGTTCATCAGGCACTCTATCAGATCTAATCACTTAAATCTATTTCTCACTTCCACTGTATATTCATAAGGGATTTTATTTAGCTCACACCTGAATGGTCTAGTGGTTTTCTCCACTTTCTTCAATTTGAGTCTGAATTTGGCAATAAGGAGTTCATGATCTGAGCCACAGTCAGCTCCTGGTCTTGTTTTTACTGACTGTATAGAGCTTCTCCATCTTTGGCTGCAAAGAATATAATCGATCCGATTTCAGTGTTGACCATCTGGTGATGTCTATATGTAGAGTCTTCTCTTATGTTGTTGGAAGAGGGTGTTTGCTATGACCAGTGCGTTCTCCTGGCATAACTCTATTAGCCTTTGCCCTGCTTCATTCCATACTCCAAGGCCAAATTTGCCTGTTACTCCAGGTGTTTCTTGACTTCCTACTTTTGCATTCCAGTCCCCTATAATGAAAAGGATATCTTTTTTGGGTAGTAGTTCTAAAAGGTCTTGTAGGTCTTCATAGATCTGTTCAACTTCAGCTTCTTCAGCATTACTTGTCCGGGCATAGACTTGGATTACTGTGATATTGAATGGTTTGCCTTGGAAATGTACAGAGATCATTCTGTCGTTGATGAGATTGCATCCAAGTACTGCATTTCGGACTCCTTTGTTGACTATGATGGCTACTCCATTTCTTCTAAGGGATTCCTGCCCACAGCAGTAGATATAATGGTCATCTGAGTTAAATTCATCTATTCCAGTCCATCTTAGTTCGCTGATTCCTAGAAAGTTGATGCTCACTCTTGTCATCTCCTGTTTGACCACTTCCAATTTTCCTTGATGAAGTTCTGTACCTATTTAAATTTTTATGTCATCTTAAAGAACTGACTTCTAGTATCATAAAACACCCCTCTTAATAATATCTGTTTTCTGATATTAGATAGCCACTTCAATGGTCTTTCCACTACAACTGAATTCATTAGTGTTTGTACAGAGTATCTTTTTCCATTCTTTTACTTTTACCCTATGCCTTTAAAGAGGTTTCCACATACACAGCTTATAGTTGGGTCTTGCTTCTTTCCCAAGATGCCAATCTATCTTGTAATTGGAATATTTTTGTTTATTTTCAGACCATTTATATTTGGTGTAATTACTAATATGATTAAGCTTAAATCTAACATTCTGCTATTTCTATTTGTCCCATTGCTTTGTTCCCTGTTAAATGCACTCCTTATCCTCTTTTGCAGTCTTTTTTATGACTCCATTTTAGCACATTCCACTTACCATTAACACCTTATTAGGAGTTCATCTGTTTCATTTATTTAGTGATTTCCCAAGTTTGTATTTATAAATAAGAAATTTACAAAGAAAAAAAATCACCCAGAGTTTTATATTAGTTTTATTTTTCAAGCAGAATTATTACCCATCTTCAGCAAGCTGAGTTTTAAGTCTCAACTTTAATTAGAGATTTAATTAAAATTTAGAAATTCAATGATATGGGGAGAATGTCTATTGTTAGAAAATACAGGAAAAAATGTCAAACTTCTCACTATGTGGGAACAATTAGGAGTAAACAAAGAGTAGAAAGTATCGTAAGAAAAACTAACATGACAGATGCACATGTTGTATTATCATAAACAAGGCAGTCAAGTATTTTATAGTATGAGCTATGTCCCTCTAAACTCCCTACAGATGATGGTAAAAGCAGCAAAGTCAACTCTTAAAAATCTGGGGACTTCTTTCTGCCTGTGGATGCCACCGAGAAAGCATTGTTGAAGTCTCCGCTCCCCCACTCCACCACTGCCGTCATGTCTAAGTCAGAGTCTTCCAGAGAGCCCGAACAGCTGCAGAAGCTCTTCATCAGAGGATTGAGCTTTGAGACAACCGATGAGAGTCTGAGGAGCCATTTTGAGCATTGGGGAAGGCTCACAGACTTGTGGTAACGAGGGATCCAAACACCAAGCGCTCCAGAGGCGTCGGGTTTGTCACATACACCACGGTGGAGGAGGTGGATGCGGCCATGAATGCAAGGCCACACAAAGTGGACGGAAGAGCTGTGGAACCACAGAGGGACGTCTCAAGAGAAGATTCTCAAAGACCTCATGCCCACCTAACTGTGAAAAAGATTTTTGTTGGTGGCATTAAAGACACTGAAGAACATCACCTGAGAAATAATTTTGAACAGTATGGGAAAATTGAAGTGACTGATATCATGACTGACCGAGACAGTGACGAAAAGAGAGGTTTTGCTTTTATAACATTTGATGACCATGACTCCGTAGACAAGATTGTCATTCAGAAATACCACACTGTGAACGGTCACACTGTGAAGTGAGAAAAACCCTGTCTAAGCAAGAGCTGGCTAGTGCTGCATCCAGCCAGAGAGGTTGAAGTGGTTCTGGAAACTTTGCTGGTGGTCGTGGAGGTGATTTCCCGGGGAATAACAACTTTGGTTCTGGAGGAAACGTCAGTGGTCGAGGTGGCTTTTGTGACTGCCATAGTGGTGGCGGATATGGTGGCAGTGGGGATGGTTATAATGGATTTGGTAATGATGGTGGTTATGGAGGAGGCAGCCCTGATACTCTGGAGGAAGCACAGAGGCTATGGAAGTGGTGGACAGGGTTACGGAAGCCAGGTCAGTGGCTGTGGTGTGAGTGGAAGCTATGACAGCTGTAACAATTGTGGAGGTAGAGGTGGCTTTGCTGGTGGTAGTGGAAGCAATTTTGGAGGTGGTGGAAGCTACAATGATTTTGGCAATTACAACGATCAATCTTCAAATTTTGGACCCATGAAAGGAGGAAGCTTGGGAGCAGAAGTTCTGGCCCCTAAGGCGGTGGAGGCCAATACTTTGCCAAACCATGAAACCAAGGTGGCTATGGTGGTCCCAGCAGTGGCAGTAGCTATGGCGGTGGCAAGTTTTAATTACTGACAGAAAACAAATGTGACGTAATTAGCCTCCAACTAATAAAAAAAAAAATAATAATAATAATAATAAAATAAATAAATAAATAAAAGAAAACAAAGCTTATCGAGAAAGGAGAGCCAGAGAAGTAACAGGGAAGCTACAGGTTACAAAAGATTTGTGAATTCAACCAAGCACCGTGGTGGCAGGGCCTAGCTGTTACAAAGAAGACACATGTTAGACAATACTCATGTGTATGGGCAAAAAACTTGCACTGTACTTGTGACTAATTGTGTAACAGGTTATTTTAGTTTCTGTTCTGTGGAAAGTGTAAAGCATTCCAACAAAGGATTTTAATGTAGATTTTTCTTTTTTTGCACCCATGCTGTTGATTGCTAAATGTAATAGTCTGATTATGACGCTGAATAAATGTCTTTCCTTAAAAAAAAAAAATCTGGGGACTTCCTTGGTGGTCAAGTGGTTAAGACTCCATGCTTCCATGGCAAGGGACATGGGTTCAATCCCTGGTTGGGAAACTAAGATCCCACATTAAAAAAAAAAAAAAAGAGTACACCTATGTTCGTAGCAGTATTATTCATAATAGCTAATATGTGGCAGCAACTCAAGTGTCCATCAGCAACCCAAGTGTTAATCAATGGATGAATGGATAGACAAAATGTGGTATATACATAAAACAGAATTTTTATTCAGCCTTAAAAAGGAAATTCTGACATATGTAACACAGATGAACTTTGAGGACATTATGCAAAATAAAATAAGCCAGTCATAAAAGACAAATTCCGCATGATTCTACATAGTCAAAAACCACAGAGAAAGAAAGTAGAATGATGGTTGCCAGAGGCTGAGGGGAGGATGGGTGTTATTAATTAATCACCATTAGATTTTCCATTTTAAAAAATGAAAAGAGTTATAGAGATGGATGGTGATAATGGTAGTACAATATTATGAATGTATTTAATGTCATTGACTGTTCACTTAAAAACAAGATGGCAAATTTTATCACAATTTTTAAAAATTAAAAAAAAGAAACCTATTAGAACACATCCATTTGTTCAAATATATGCTGGCTGTCAGCTATTTGCAGAATGTCCTGCTGCCAGTATTCAACCTCTCATGTATTCCAAGCCAAATCTGATATGGCTCGAGACACTTTTTTTAAGAATGAAAAAGCAGACTGGTACATGTTTTCTTATTTTATTAAATCTATTAAATCTTACTAGTATTCCTTAAGGAATAAACACACAGGTGAGTAGGCTACAGTGAAGAAATCTTTTCATAAGAAAGTTAAGACATTAAAAGATATTTCCAGGTATTATCTTCAGTGATGTTTCTTATCTTTTTTCTGGGACTCCAGGTAATATTCAGCCCCTACAGCTACCACAAATGCAGCAAATCCCCACTTGAATCCTTTTAATAATGCTCCAACAAAGGAAACATTATTTGCAAAGCCACCCATGTATCTCCAAGCTTCATTGCTAGAGGGGAAAAAAAAGGGGGGAAATTATAATCACATATGACTTATTAAGTAAAATGAATTTGATTTTCACCTTTCTAACAGACTTAAATGCTACCTTACATAAGATAATTTAAGTAGATCACAATAGGAATTGTCTGTGGTATAAGATAAGTAGCTCTATATGCTCACATTTCATATATGAAATACAAGAAAAAGCACTTGATGGTTTCATATTTCACAGTCATAATACTCAGAATGTTACAGAATTCTCAAATGCGAGACTCACCTTGGCCTATCCATCACAGGTCAGTTGTGTAGCTTTGCCCATGCTAGTCATTATAGCGTCATGGAAAGAGGAAGTTAAGAGACTTAGGTATTAATCTTAGCCCTGCCACTTTACGAGATACACACCTTTTAGGCTCAATAAATTACTTAATCTGTCAGGGCCTGTTTCTCTACTCAGTAATTATTACTATCAACCTTATAGTGTTATTATAAAGATTAAACAGAGTAAGATATGATGTATTTCGGCACTAGATACTACTGTTACTATTCAATGGAATCACTGCTATTCCCTGTCATATAAGTCTGACTTTAGAAGATTAATTTCTTGCTCTGGCAACAGTTCTTTTGAGTATCCAGAACACAGAAAGAAACAAATCAGAGAGTTATAGTGAGAAAAAGGGTTCTATCACAGGTAAGTATAAATCATCCTACTTAATGATGAAAGACTGCATGCATGCTTTCCCCAGTTAGGAACAAAACTAGGACGTCCACAATACACCACTTTTATTCAATATTATATTAGCAATGTTAGCCAGTGCAATAACTCAAGAAAAAAAATTGAAAGAAAAGTGCGGTCTTTGTAGATGAAATCATCTTCTATGAAGTAAATTCTAAGAAATCTCTGAGAAACATCTGCTAGAACTAAAAATTCAATTTAGCAAGTTAACAAGATAAAGTCAATATATAAAAAGCAATTATATTTTTATATACCAGCAATGAACACTTGGAAACAGAAGTTTAAAAATACTATTTATAACAGCAAAAAATATGGAATAATTCAGGATAAACTTAACAAAATATGTACAAGACTGCATAAAAACTGCTAAGAAAATTAAAGGGGATCTAAATTGTCCATGGACTAGAAGATTCAATATTGTTAAGACATAAATCATCCTCAATCGAGCTAAAGATGCAAGGTGATCCCAATTAAAATCCAAGCAGGCTTTCTGCAGAAACTGAAAACCTCATTCTAAAATTTAAATATAAATACAATGAACCTAGAATAGCTAACACAATATTTTTTTAAAAATCAGACATCTCGTTTTATACTATCTGATCTGAAGATAGTGTTGTATTGACAAAACATAGACATATTGATCAAGGTAACAAAAAGAATCCAGAAATAGTCCACACAGGTATTGTCAATAGATTTTTGACAATGGTGTCAAGGTCAACTAATGGGGAAAGACAGTCTTTTAATATACAGTGCTAGCACTGGATGTTTATGTGTAAAAACTTTAACCTTCATCCTTACCTCATATGACATTAAAAATTAACTCAAAATGGATCATGTACCTAAATGGAAGAAAGAATACTATAAAAGCTTCCAGAAAAAAGATTAGGAAAATCTTAGGATGCAAAAAGCACAAACTATAAAAGAAAAAAATGCTAAATTGGGGCTTCATCAATATTTAAAACTGTCTTAAAGACATCATTAAGAAAATGAAAAGATAAGTCATACTCTGGGAAAAAATCTGCAAAACTTGTATCTGATAAAGGACTTGGGGACTTCCCTGGTGGCCCAGTGGTTAAGACTCTGTGCTTTAACACAGAAGGCCTCGGTCTGATCCCTGGTTGGGGAACTAAGATTCCCACATTCTTCAGTGGGACCAAAAATAAACAAATAAAACCATTTAAAACAACATATATATACTCTTATAAGTCAATAAAAGAAAAACATTCTGATAAATAAAATGGGCAAAAGATCTGAATAGACATTGCACCAAAGGAAATATACAAATGGAAAATAAGCATATGAAAAGATTCTCATGATCTTCATTCTTCACGGAAATGCAAATTAAAACCAAAGAGATGTTACTATCACATTCACTAGAATGGCTAAAATTAAAAGGCTGATAATACCAAGTATTTTTTTTTTTTTTGCCACACCACAGGGCACGGTGGATCTTAGTTCCCCAGCCAGGGACTGAACCCACACCCCCTACGATGGAGGCACGGAGGCAGAAGAATGGAGTCTTAGCCACTGGACTGCCAGGAAAGACCCAACACCAAGTATTAATGAGGACACTGAACAATTGAAATTCTCATACGTTGATGGTTGAGAATGCAAAATGGTACAACCATGTTGTAAAACAGTTTGGCAGTTTTTCATTTAAAAAATAAAACAAAACCAAAAAAAAAAACCCACTTTTCAAAAGATTCAGAAATCCCACTGTTAGGTATTTATCCAAGAGAAATAAAAGCATATGCTCACACAGAGTTGTACTTGAATGTTTAAAGCAACTTTACTCATAATAGCCCTAAACTGGAAACCCAGACAGAACTGGTGAACAGTAAACAAAATGACGCACATGCATACAGTGAAGTCGTACTCAGCAATAAAAAAGGAAGAACCTATGCTGTAAGTTCACAACATACCTAAGTCTCAAAGGCATTATGCTAAGTAAAAGTGGCCAGAACAAAAGGTTATAGATTGTGTAATTCCAGTTTCATGAAATTCTAGAAAAAGCAGATCCAGGGTTGCCAGGATCCAGGGGAGGACAGCACTGAATACAGAGGATCACAAGGGGGCTTTTGGGTATGCTAGAAGTGTTCTGTGTCATACTGTGATGGTGGTCACGTAACTGTACATATCTGTCAACACTCACAGAATGATACATTTAAAATAGGGTGAATTTTACTGTAAGTGATATTTTAATAAAGCTGATCTTAAATGTAAAAAGTCATTTTCACTCTTTTTTTTTTTTTTGAAAGAATATATTGAAAAGGAACATAGATACTGTTTCTCTAGGATAAATTCTATCAAAATTATTTGATTGTTCTTACCGGCCCCATGGATCCCTTAGTCCTCGTGCAGCCAGTTTCTCCTGGACAGTTTCCAATGGTGTCCCTTCTATCTTCCATTGTTTATAATCTGGAAGTTCCATTTTACTAGGACCATGTTCATGTCCATGTCCATGGGCCATGTCTACAGAAAAAATTAATTTAAGGGAGAAATACATACATTACAGATATTGAAGTACCAAGTTTACTATTTTTTTTAAGGCAAAACATTTAAAGTGAGTTTTAAAAAGAGAGCATTTGAAAACTCTTTAAGAAATTTTATTAAAGTGTCTTACTACATAACTAGCACATGTTCATGGTTTGGAAATATACATACACAAGATATAAAAAGAGCCCATCACTAATAGAGTACATTTACTATTTGGTTTTTCTTACTTATAATAATAGCAAACATTTATCATGCTCTATGTGCCAACTGCACTATGTTAAAGCAATTTAAGTGTCGACTCTGTTACAGTCTTCCTAAAACAACTCTTTGAACTTAGATTACTATTATTATCTTCATTTTATAGATGAAGCCAAAGAGGCTCCAAGAAGCTAAGTACCTTTCTGAAGGTAACAAAAATAGTCAATGGTATGACTGGGTTTTGAAACTTAAAGCTTCATTTCAGAGCCCTCACTCCTAACTTTTAAGCAATACTGTCTACTTTTTTTTTAGTCTTTCACAGTGCATGAATATGTATAATAAAATATTGTACATACTGTTTCATTACTTGCTTTCTTCAGACAATTCTTTAAAACTGCAGTATTACTGTGGTTAATATATATGGATCACATGAACTTTTTCTGTGAAGAGTCACACAGTAAATATTTTAGGCTTTGTTGGTCATGAGGTAAAATCAAGGATAGTATGTGGATATTTATATAACAGGAGAGAAAACAAATTTCCATAAATATCTTACTGATATAATTCAAAATATAACAGCTGAGTATAATTTTTGTAATACTAGTCTTCCGATGGAAAAAAAAATGCAATTCCCGTTCAGTGGGTAACATTTTGCTTAACTGGGGCTCAAAGTTTAGTGTTCCTTAGTATCAAACTGATTGTAAACGTTCATCTGTAAAAATTCTTCTTAGCTCACTGGCCACATAAAAACAGGCAATAGGCTGAGTTTGGCCAGCAGGCTGTAGTTTGCTGACTCCTGTAGTAGATCAACAGAGACTTTTAAAAACAATTTTTATTGAAATATAGTTGACCTATATGTGTTGAGTTTCCCCAGTGGCTCAGTGGTAAAGAATCCACCTGCAATGTAGATGTGGGTTCGATCCCTGGGTTGGGAGATCCCCTGGAGAAGGAAATGGCAACCCACTCCAGTCTTTTTGCCTGGGAAATCCCAAGGACTGAGGAGTCTGGCAGGTTATAGTTCATGGGGTCGCAAAGAGTCAGACATGACTCAGTGACTACACACACACACACACACACACACACACACAATGTTGTGTTAGTTTCACGTGTGCGGCAAAGTGATTCAGACATAAACATCCATAAATATAAGTATTCTTTTTTATATTCTCTTCCATTAACAGAGTCCTGAGGACCCCCTCTTAATTGATAAGTTTGCTTAAATAAAATTGCCCCCAATGGGTATATAAAATTTCAGTTTTCCAGTTATTTTTAAAAATAATACAGAAATAAACTTGAGCTCAGTCCCCAGCTATATTGTTATGAATTTCAAATAACGAAGGTATAAATTAATAATGCTATACTGTAATTTGTGTAAGATTAGCAGTAGCAATTCTATAATCACTGCTTTCCAGAAATAAAACCAAACCAAATAATTATTACCATTTTGTCTGCATTTATAACTATAAACAAATCCAATAAGGCAGGATTCCTACACTGCATTTCAGAAGACAGAGGTAATTATTAGATAGTGTATACTAGAGACATATTATATGAAGCACTCATTTCATTAAATAATAGTTCCCAGAATATGGGGGACAAAATTGTACAAAGTAATTTCGACAAATCAGCCAACACTTAATATTTTTATTTATAGACATTAAATTGGTTTAAAACATTTATTTATTTAAAACATTATGTTGATGATTTCACATTTAAGGAGAATAAAAACCAATACCCAACAAACACAAGTTAAAACTACAACATTCACAGCTTTGAATAAAACATTTAATCCACTATTTCATTACTGTTTGGTGGATTCAATAATATAAACAAATTATAGTTTCAGATTTCAGTCTGACTTTTGAGATTCAATACATTATCACAAAAGAAATACTTTTAGAAGCATTTAATTATAATGATAAAATGTTAGCATCTTCAGATTATGTTTTCAAAAAAATTTTTAAATTTATTTTTAATTGAAGGATAGGATAATTACAATATTGTGATGGTTTCCGCCACATATCGACATGAATCAGCCATAGGGATATTTATCTCCCCTCCCTTTTACATATACATATGAGCCTCCCTCCCACCTCCCACCCCATCCCACCACTCTAGGTTGTCAAAGAGCCCTGGTCTGAGTTCCCTGAGTAAAAAAAAAAGAAATTTTTAATAATGTTTCATTCCAAAAATCTTTGGATTACAAGGCAAACTCTTTTTTTGGAAATACCAATTCTAGAACATTAAACCTGCTAAAGTATCAATGTACTTTAGAAGAAAATACAAAACCAAAGGTCAATTTTTTATTAAAAAACTTGATTTTTAAAATGAAAATTGAAATATTACTATGGTATGAAGGCTATCTCAAAGCTACAATACTACTATGCTCAAAATATTAATTTGGAAGATAAATCTTTGGAAAAAAGTAAGTATACATGAACACTCATTTCTCCTAATTTCCTCTAATAAATTCAATGTATTTTCTCTTCTGTCTAATTAAAATACTTCAGAAAGAGTCCCTTCATAGGGAATTACTAAATATTTCAACAAATTTTCAAAAAGAACAAAAAGTTGAACAATATTTTTAGGGAAGTTTCATTTACTCTTAAAAATTATTTCTACTTCAGAATAGCCATAAATCAAACAATGATATCCTAATCTTGGAATTCTACTGAAATGCAGACTTTGGTGCTGTACAGATCTGGTATTAAACCCTGAGTGCACCATTAACAGCTGTAAAATCCTGGTCAAATCATTTTAATCTTGCTGAACTTCAGTTTCTTCATACAACACGAAGTTAGAACCAACCCTTCAAGACTGTAAAAACACACTGTGATGATGTGACTTCCACTTTCACACCCAGGTGCTGAGAATGCAGCCACTGTAAAAACTCTGGTGTGACCCAGGAAAGTTAAACATGTGTGCATGTTTATCTCGCACGTGTGCACGCTCAGTTGTGTCGACCCTGTGCGACCCCATGGACTGAAGCCTGCCAGGCTTCTCTGTCCATGGAATTCTCCAGGCAAGAATACCGGGGGTTGCCATTTCCTCCCCCAGGGGATCTTCCCCACCTAGAGATAGAATCTGCATGTCCTGCATTGGCAGGTAGATTTTTGTTTCATTTTGTTTTTTTAACAACTGAGCCCCATGGGAAGTCCCTTGAATATTTTATGGACTAGCAATTCCAGTCACAGGCACTGTGTTTTTATATATATAAACAGCATATGCTGTAAGGGTAAAATAAAATACATCAATTTTGAAGACAGCATGAAGAAAATGCATTTCATTAGTAGCTTTTAATACTAAGTACATCTCACAATGATAATATTTTGAATATATATACTGGGCTACATAAAATATACTCTTAAAAATAATTTTATGTTTCTTAACCAACACAACATTGTAAAGCAGCTACCCTCCAATTAAAAGCAAATATATTTTAAAAATTAATTTTGTTTCTTTATACCTTTTTTAATATGGCTGTTAGAAAATTTTAAGTACATGGTTTGTAATTATATCTGCATTAGACAGCACTGCTCTAGAGAAGCTCTTGCATTTGGATAACAATTTAATATTATAAGAATCTTTCTAATCATATTATTTATGCTTGCCCCAAACTGTAAACAACTCAAATTCACAACCATGAAAGAGTATGAATGAATTTCACAAACAATGAGCAAGGGGTAAGTCAGAAAACATATATATAACTTTTAATGCCATTTACATATATGAAAAAAAACCTAACAATTCATTTTTTAGGAATGCATTGTGGAAAAAATTTAAGTGAAACAAGTACATGATTATCACAAGTTAGGAGAGTGGTTCCCTCCTGGTAGAGATGGCATCACAGAAACTCATTCACAGAACTTCTAAGGCAGTGTTTTTCAAAGTATTGTAATTACTGTACCCCGAAAGAGCTTTTTTAGACCTTTTTGCCCCTGTTAATTATGTTCTCACCTTACCCTTCCACATGAAATTTTAATACCCCAGTTTATGTACTACGGCTTTTTGGAGGGCCACAAACCATTGTATTGTTAATATCTAAGGTTTTTTTTTTTTTTTTTTTTTCCTTCTCACCCCCATCCAACAAGAACCAATTTTTACTGACTTAAAGACAATCATCTCTGCTGAGAATGCATATTTTAAACTTTTGGCAATGCTTTATTTCCTAATCTGAAGGTTGGCAATAGACAGGAAAACAATGGAAACAGACTTTATTTTCTTGGGCTACAAAATCACTGCAGATGGTGACTGCAGCCATGAAATTAAAAGATGCTTGCTCCTTAGAAGAAAAGCTATGACAAATATAGACAGCATATTAAAAAGCAGAGACATTACTTTGCCAACAAAGGTCCGTCTAGTCAAAGCTATGGTTTTTCCAGTAGTCTTGTATGGATATGAGAGTTGGACCATAAAGAAAGCTGAGCGCCAAAGAACTGATGCTTCTGAACTGTGGTGTTGGAGAAGACTCTTGAGAGTCCCTTGGACTGCAAGGAGATCCAACCAGTCCATCCTAAAGGAAATCAGTCCTGAACATTCATTGGAAGGACTGATGCTGAAGCTGAAACTCCAATACTTTGGCCCCCTGATGGAAAGAACTGACTCCTTGGAAAAGACCCTGATGCTGGGAAAGATTGAAGGCAGGAGGAAAAGGGGATGACAGAGGATGAGATGGTTGGATGGCATCACCGATTCGATGGACATGAGTTTGAGCAAGCTCCGGGAGTTGGTGACAGACAGGGAAGCCTGGTGTGCTGCAGTCCATGGGGTCACAAAGAGTTGGACACAACTGAGCGACTGAACTGAACAGGATCAGTTGTTTGCTTGATTATAATTTGTTTAAATGTACTTATGTTTTATATAGCCTTCTTATATGTATTAGGCCCCTGTGTCCATGGGATTTTCCAGGCAAGAACACTGGAGTGGGTTGCCATTTCCTTCTCCATCTGCTATGTATATGTCACAATAAATATTAAAATTAGATAAAGTGACTTAAACTGTCTCAAGGATTCAGTAAGAGGTGATTAATTTTCATTTCAGAGCTGCTCAAATAAGAACAGCAAGGAAATTAGTTCAACAAGGAAAGAACATGTAATCACTAATTTTTTTCCCCCACCTCATTCTATCTATGTCTGAAGTGAACCTAAAGTTTGGTGAAGATCAACCTCTACTAAAGGGAGCCGGCTCTAGTACAGGAAGAGTGCAGGCATACTTTCCCTAAGAAGGAAATAAATGGGTAATGCCACTTACAATACACATAATTTCACAGTTTACCAAAGACTTTGAAATGTATGTTTCCATTTCTCCTGTTTTAAAAAATTGTGATTACTATAGGGAAATTAGAAAATTAAACACAAACGAACTGGTTTCACCTTTAGTGTCCCTTCCAGTCCCTGCACCTCTGATAGCCAATTTAAAAAAAGAAATCACACTAAACATTAATGTGATGACTTTGTATCTCCTTTTCACTTTAACTGTGTCATAAACATTCATGCCAGAAAAATCTTATTTAAAAGTTACTACAGGGACTTCGCCGGTGGTCCAGTGGTTTAGAATCTGCCTTGCAATGCAGAGCAACTAAGCCTGGTGTGCCACAAGTGCTGACTGCCACACACTTATCCCAAACACTGCAATGAAAGGCCACGCATGACACAACAAAGATCCCATGTGCTGCAACTAAGGCCCGACTGCAACCAGATAAATAAATATTAAATCTTCAAAAAAAAAAAAAACCAAAACAAATAAAAGTATACTATACATCTCAGGTGGCTCAGCGGTAAACACTCCGCCTGCAATGCAGGAGATGCGTGTTGGAGCCCTGAGTCAAGAAGACCCCTTGGAGGAGGAAATGGCAACCCACTCCAGTAATCTTGCCAGGAAAAATCCCACGGATAGAGAAGCCTGGTGGGCTACAGTTCATGTGGTCGCAAAAAAGCCAGAGACAACTGAGCAACTCCCAGGTGGCTCAGCGGTAAAGAATCCGCCTGGGTCGGGAAGATCCCCTGGAGAAGGAAATGGCTACTCACTCCAGTATTCTTGTCTGGGAAATCCCATGGACAGAGAAGCCTGGTGGGCAACTGTCCATGGAGTCGCAAGAGAGCCGGACACGAGTTAGCGACTAAAGAACAACAACACACACAGGCTCGTGAGGCAGGCATTGTAAATTTACAAACTTTCCATTCGAGGATGGTTGCGCCATCATTCGACTCAAAGGTAAACCAAAACAACACGGTGTGGGGGATGTTGAGGGTGGCAGAGGAGGGAAAAAAGGGTCTGGACTTAACTAGAGTGATTCTCACTGCATCCTTCTACAGCCACCCCTCACTACTCCAGGACTTCATCGTTTTTCTCCTGCTAGTTCTTCGATTCTTTCCCTCTTGAGCATTCTCATCATCCTCCATTTAGTCTCTCCCTTTTGACAATCCTCAGAATAGAGTCTCATCCTTATTCCCGAGCGAGAGCTCTCCCAACAGCACCCCAATTTACCTGACAGCAATCTGACCTCTCAGGACACTCAAGATTCACCCCTCCAGCCAGAGGTAAACGGAAACGGAAGTTGTCACCTAGAGTTACTTACGGCAGGAAACCAGAGGAGAAATTAAACATTCTTGCCCTCGGTCACAGATTCCTGGGCCAGTGGAAGTGACATGAAGCAGGCTTGAAGTGGACATTTTCCCCGCATATCTGTGCATCTGTAGTTTGACCGAGGTAAGGGAAACTGTGGAGGACAGAGGGTGGGGAAGACGCGACGTCGTCCTTGCTAGGAGGCCGGAATCTTTAGACACTGCACAGTGGGAGGGCCTCAGGCATTCTGCTACCAATCAGCGGCACCGTTGTTGGAGCGTGGAATCACCCAATGAGAGGGTGGGTTGTTGCGCTGCAGTTGGCAGGCTGCTGCGGGAGGCGGTGGCGGTAAGAAGCCGGAGGCAGCGGGGTGACAGGTAGGCGGCGGCGCTGTCTTTGGGGGACGCGGAGTGCCAGATAGGAAGGATTTTCTTCTTCTCCGGCCGCAGGAGCTATAGACGGGCTCTGCCGACGGTGGTCTGGGAAGGCGTTAGCTCGAGTTTTGGTGGTTCCGGAACCACTAGGAGACAGGTAGCCGCTTGGAAGGGTCGCGAGGAGAAGCAGCCGAGACGGGTGGAGGCTGAGCCCTGCGGGGCGACGTGGGAGCCTCGGGCGTGGGGGCTGCGGTGGCGCTGGCGGAGACCGGAGAGAGGCGGGAGCAAGACGGTGTTGTGAAGGCTGGAGCAATTCCTTGTATGGAGCTCAGAGAGAGAGGAGGACGCGGCATTGCAGACACCTGAGAGAAATCCTAGGGCTTGCTTCTTCCTAGGGCCGTTTCTCAGAGTGGGAACGGGGGTAGCGGAGAAGAAAGATATATATTGGCGGGGAGATTCTTGAGACTCTTCATAGCTATACATTATGTAACCCTTGGCTATTATTTACCCAAGCAACTAGGTTGTCCCTCCTGGGAAGAGGAAAGAGGAGGTCTGCAACCTATTAATGTGTCTGAGTAGTTTTTTTTTTTTTTTCCGTTGGTTTGACTGTTTTCTATCCCGGCAGGCTCTGTGGGCGAAGAACCATGAAGGATAGAGTAGTCACGAAGAGCTTATCCCAAATATGGACTTGGGTTGAGAGATGTGTTAGTTTGAGATGAGCGTGGCCAGGTTCACGTTTTGTAGTTCGTGAATTTATTTGTTTTAAGGGTCATGACTGACTACAATTTTTTTTTTTTTCAAATCTTAAAGGAAGTGGAGACGCTGAAAAAATCTATAGCAGAAGGTAAGTGCAACTTAGAAAATGACTAGAAAATTAGTTGGTAAATTTTTTTTCTTTTACTTCCTAAATATTGTGGACGTTAGAGACTGAAAATGGGATGGTGGTCTAATTTTTTTTGGGGGGGTGGGGGGGAAGGGGAAGTTATCTTTTAAGTAATTTGCTCTGTAAGTCTGGGAAACTAGGTATGAATTATTTATTTCTTAGGTTTAAAAAGTATGTCCTTTGACTCTCTCCGATAGAGGTAAACTGTATTTACAGATATAATTCTAAGTTTCTGTCACTCATTTGAACTTTGAAATGTAGAATTAAAATGGAATTCCATTCACTGTGTGTTATGGAATGACATACTACATTAAAAACTTGATTTTTTATAGCTCACTGGAAAGCAGTTTTAAAAGAGGCATTGTACATTTCTAAAATGTAAGCTGATTGAAATGTTGCCTTTAGCTTAGACTATAAAGACTAATAGTATTTATTAGCAAGTATGTAATTTTCCTGAGCTTATTTTAATACTGCATGTCAGAAGAACTTTCCAAAATTCTTTTTTTCCTATTATTGATGATTTATATTATATATCCCTGAAACTAAATTAGAAAGTTTTTTTCTCTAAATGTCACTTGGTAAAGAGTGTTGGATCATTAAGAGTTTGTTCTGAAATCTTTAGAGTACTGAGATATTTATCAGTGTTTCAGATAAAATTTTGATACTTGGTATTTCACTCTTTTTTATCTTTTGGCAAGAATAATTCTCAGTCACAAAGAACAGGTCTGCTTCTATTTTAGGTGCAGTTCTGTAGTGTGAGTACTTATGAACAAATCTCTGCTTTCATGCAGGTTATGTGTATCTTGTGTGTATATGTATGTGTTTCTCCTTATTATGTAACCAGTCTACTAGAGATGTCTTAGAGAATGGCTGATTCTAAATGGCCAGTAGGTGTCATTGTTGAATGCAATAATGTTGAACACTGAGTAGGAAATAAGCAAGTGATTTAAGGAACACTAATCTAAATTAGAATATAATAATAATTGGCTGATTATTTATATGTGATTAGAAATTCTCTTTTCTAGTACATTTCAGTATTGAAGCTGTTTATAAGGGATTTGAAACAAAGGCCGTGAAGAAGTATAATTGTTTGCTCGAAAATGGACCTTGAAAGCCTGTTTTTCTAATCCAGCTCTTAAACTGTCTTGACAAGCAATATAGATTAGGATTGTTTGATTTTTTATTCATACAGTTTTGGCATTCTGTAGTAGTTTATTAGGTTTTAGAACGGTTAAGGTTTTTAGCTTGACTAGGTTTTATAATAGAAAAATAATGCTACATAATGAAAAACTAAAATAATAAAATATGGGCAGAAAGTCTCCAAACAAGTTATCAGCTGCACAAAATAATACTTTGTTATTGTTCTTTTAATGCAGGAACAGAGGAATTTTTGTCTTTCTTTATCTATGGCTTAGTTTTTTTGATGTTCAAAATAGCTTCTTACATTTTATCTGACTAGTAGACTGTGTGTTTTCCTCAGGATGATGAGCTGAACGTTCATGTAAAATGTAATACAATGGGTTCTGGAGGGAGCTGGCACAGAAAACTCAGGCTGCTTAGGGCTGCTGTTAGTACAGCCCCTTACCTGCTATGCTTTCTGCTGTGCTCTGGCCACTTTGTAGTTCTGCTGCTTTTGTTTGCTGTTGATACATGCTTAAAAATAGGATTGGAAAATATTTTAAAATTTTTAAAAAGCAGAGTTGGACCTAATTTCAGGAATTCTCCATGAAAGTGAGGAGTTACATATATGTCAGAATAATCTAAAGAGTTAAAAAAAGGTCCACATGCATATCTATTATATCATCTCCACTTTGCTGAAGAATCTTAGTGGTAGGGAGAATATGAAGGAGGTAGATCTATTTTGAAGGAAAAGTAAATCCCCTAGATGATACGGTTTACGAGAATCATTGATCTCATTTTAGGCTCTCCCAATGTGGTGTGAACCAGAACAGTACTTTTAGCTTGAGACAAAGGGCTTCTAAATCTAAAATCTTCTAAAATATCAATATGTTATAGCTCAATAAATTTTTTCCATTTATTGTCATAACTCGGATGGGTTTTCTAGCCAGCAGCTAAAGTTGCCAGAAATAAAAATTGTGCTCAATGTTTTGGTTGGAATTAGTTTTTACTTGGCACTTAGCTCCTTTACATAAACCACGCTAATTTCTTTCATTATTCAAACCTGTTCTCTTAATGTCTCTGAAAGCTATCTAGTTCTAAAACTAGAATTGGGAAATAAGAATTTGAAGTTTCTTCTTTTTGGTTGTGCTGGGTTTTTGTTGCTGCACAGGCTTTCTAGTTGTGGAGATCAGGAGCTACTCTCTAATTTCAGTGCGAGGGCTTCTTATTACGGTGGCTTCTCTTGTTTTGGAGTGTGGGCTCTAGGGCTTCAGTAGTTGTGGCTCTCAGGCTGTAGCGCATAGGCTCAGTAGCTGTGGCACATGGACTTAGTTGCTCTGCGGCATGTGGGATCCTCCCAGATCAGGGATCGAACCCTTGTCTCCTGCATTGGCAGGTGGATTCTTTACTGCCGAGCCACCAGGGAAGCCTGGAATTTTTCTTGATGAAAGGATTTTTCTTGCAATATTGGTATGGTATGATGAAGATACAGACTTATCTTTTGGTAAAAAAAAATAATAATACATATTAAAACTTGAAATTGTGAATGTGTTCACTTTGACACAGGATATGTTTAGAAATTCATGGTTCATCCTTATAAAACCTAGATGTTCTATGTAGGTGTTTGTCTTCCATGGAGAAAGGTATGAGAAAAAATAGATGTGTAGACTTTATTTTTGGAGAAAGGAATAAAAAACTCAATTATGTAATATATTAAAAGGTGTGACTTTGTTTATAAAATTATAATTCTTTCTCAGTTTGAGATACAACTGCAAAAAATGTAGTCATAAAATAATGGTACATGGCACTTAAACTGTTAAATGGCAAAGCATGGATTCCATAATAGTTAATTTATTCTGTTGCAAAATACTGAACTTCCAAAATGGTTACAATCAAACTTACCTATCACTTTTATCTTTATGAATCCTTGGCTTTTTTTTATTGCGGTATAATTGACATTATTCATTGACTTTTGATATTGCTTGATTCTTATTTAGCTCCTAAGATTTGTCAGTTTACCTCTTTAAATTCCTTTCTACGTATCTTTTTTTGAAAAATGGGTGGAGGGAGTTGGATGCTGAGAGAGGAGTGAAATTTATGCTTTTTACATATTCTTTTGTACTGAGGCTTAATTTTATTTTTTAATTGACTTTTTAGAGTAGTTTTAGGTTCATAGCAAAATTGAGTAGAAAATACAGAGATTTCCTATACACCCTTTCACACATGCATGGCTTCCAATACACCCCAAAGAGTGGTGCATTTGTCACAGTTGATGAGCCCACATTGATATCACCCAAAGTCCATGGTTTACACTAGGGTTCAGTTTGGGTATTGTGCACTGTATGGGTTTGGACAAGTGTATACTGACATATTAAGACTTTTTAATCAGCTTGTATTCCTTTTATATTTCTTTTTAAATGAGAAAGAGTGGGGGAGGGGAAAGTATATTACTCTTTATACCTCATACTCTATAATAGCATTGTAAAACTGATAAAGTGGACATGAAATGCTGTAAGATCTAAAGTTAATATAAATTTGCAGTCTGTCATAGTACCTATTGTTTTATTGTTAGTGGGGAGAAAAACTAAAGGGAACAATTATTTCTATTCTT
The DNA here is from genome assembly GCF_910594005.1 of Cervus elaphus. NCBI lineage: Eukaryota > Metazoa > Chordata > Mammalia > Artiodactyla > Cervidae > Cervus > Cervus elaphus. The sequence continues at coordinate 44,434,899 of NC_057822.1, forward strand.
CAGGGTTCTGTTGTCAGATCTCTTGTCATTTTGTACCCTGTCTGTCTCTTGTTACTCAGCATCTAAATGTGATGATTCTCAAATCTCTGTCTCTAACCAGAGTTTTTCTTGATACCTAGTTCTGTTTTGTAATCTAATTGCCTGCAAGATGGGAATGATCTGCAAATCACCTGTGTATGCGTACTCAGTCGTGTCCGACTGTTTGAGACCCCATGGACTGTAGCCCGCCAGGCTCCTCTGTCCACAGGATTCTCCAAGCAAGAATACTGGAGTGGGTTGCTATTTCCTCCTCCAGGGAATCTTCCCGACCCAGGGATCAAACCTATATCTCCTACACTGGCAGGTGGATTCTTTACCACTGTGGCACCTGAGAAACCCTGCATATCCCGTAAATACAGCATATCTAAACTTCAATTCATATTTTATCATCTATCTAATGTGCTGAAGCTGGAACCTAGTGTTAGTCTTGACACTTTATTCATATACCCCTCATCTAAGCAATGCTAGGTTCTGTTGACTCTACCTCCTTACTGTTTCTTTGATTCCGTTTATTTCTGTCAGTTTCTACAACCACTGGAAACAGTGTGAAAAGTTAGGACCTAGAGGCAGATTATCTAGATTAGAATCCCGGCTTCACCATTTATAGCTTCAGTTTCTTTGAAAAAACAGAGTTGTACAACCCAGAAACTGCACTATTGAACATTTATTCCAGGGAGATTGAAACTTAAACTCATATAAAAACCTGTACCTGAATGTTGATAGCAATTTTATTCCTAATTTCCAAAAATTGGAAACAACCCAGATGTTTTTCAGCAGGTGAATGGTTAAACAAGTGGTGGCACATTCATAGGATACAGCAGTAAAAAGAATGAGCCATTGGTGCGCGCAGCAACTGGGATGAGTCTGAAGTGAAAGAGGCCGCTCTCGAAAGGGTGCATTCTGTGTGATCCCCTTTATGTAGTGTTCCTGAGATTCCAAAATTACAGAGATGAAGAGCAGAGTGGTGTTTGCAGGGGTTAGAGATCAGGGAAACGGGAGTGAGTGACTATAAAGGATCCTCTTGGTGACAGAATAGTTCTGTGTCTTGATTGTGGTGGTAGTTACACATGTCTACATCTTTTATAAAGTTGTATAGAACTGCACACACACACGCACAGGCAAATGAATGCTTGTAAAACTGGTAATATCTGAGTAACCTGAGTGATGGTATCTGCGGACTATACCAATGTTGGTTTCCTGGTCTTGGTATTTTACTATAGTTATGCAAGTTGTTACCATTGGGAAGAGGATACGTGGGACCTTCTGGCACATAGTTTGGGAATGTGAGTCTGTAATTGTTTTAAAAATAAAAAGTTCTTTAAAAGGGTTGTATTAAGGATTAAATGAGCAAATACATAACAAATTTCTAACTACAGTACTTGGTGCATCATAAATGTGTTATACCACTACTATATATAAAATAACAGAGACTTACTGTTTAGCAAAGGAAACTATGTTCAGTATCTTGTAATAATGTATAATGGAAAAGAGTCTGAAAAAGAATACATATTCTGTATATACACATCTGCATATATGTAACTGAATCACTTTGCTGTATACCTGAAACTAACATAACATTATAGATCAACTATACTTAAATAAAGATAAAAGTTTTTAAAAGAAAGTCACCAAGTGACATTCTATAAAATAAATACATAATGCATGTAATAGTAGCAATAGCAGTAGCAGTAATTATAGTCTAGGCACCTAATTTCCTACTAGACCCTTTCTAATTTCTCACTAGGACCCTTCCAAAGTATTCTTATTGGTCACCTGCCTTTGTAGGTCTTTCCTCCCTCTAGTCCATGCTACATTGTAACCAGGGTTCTCTTTTAAAAAGTGCCTATTACATATTACTCACTTCATACAAAATCCTTTAATGGCTCTCTACTGTGTTTTCATACGTTAATTTCTTTTTTGTTTTTAATTGTAGTAGAATGAAGTGTTGGGGTCAGCATGGCTTACAAGATACTATAATAGGTGAACTAAAGATAAAAACAGAAAAATCTGAAGCAGTTGTTCTCACCTTCAAGAAGCTATTGTTTTAAGTATTATCTTAAAGTTTGTTGCTGCTGCCTAAACCAGTACCCCAAGATTTAATAACTCAGGACTAAAAGATGTTTTTATGTTTCCTGATTCTGTAGGAAGACTAGCCTACCAGAGGATGAGAAGCCACACTGAGAAGAACTGAAGCCCTTTAATGAACAGCCAGCACCATGTGCAAACGTGCGTGTGCGAACATCTTGGACCTTCTGACTCAGTCAGCCCTCCAGGTGGATTCAGCTGCGTGAGAGAGCCAGGTGAAACCAGCAAGGGACTGTGCAGCCAGCCTGCAGATGTTCACACTCGCATGTTTGCCCGTGGTGCTGGCTGTTCATTAAAGGGCTTCAGTGCTTCTCGGTGTGGCTTCTCATCCTCTGGTAGGCTCGTTTGGCATCCTTACAGGGCATTCTTAAGGTAGCCTTCTAAAAAGGTGAAGGTGGAATCTGTAAGGCTGCAAGGCCTCTTTGAGGATTAGGCTTTGGAACTTATATAACATCCCTTCCACCAAATTCTATTGGTCAAAGCAATTCACTAAGCTAGCCCAAATTCAAGGGAGTGGAGAAATAGAAAAGGACCTTTCTCTCCATCAATTTAGGCTGCTATAATAAAGTACCATAGACTGGGTGGTTTAAACAACAAACGTTTATTTCTTTAGTTCTTGAACTTAGGGAGTCCAAGATCAAGGTGCCAGCAAATTTAATGTCACCTGGTGACCCATTTCCTATGTCTGAGATGGCTGCATTCTCATTGTGTTTTAACATGTGAGAGAGCTCACTGGGGATCTTTCCTATAAGGGCACTAATCCCATTCATGAGATGCTACCCCATGAGCTAATCACCCCCCACCAAAGGCCCCACCTCCTAATCACATTGGGGGTTAGTATTTCAGTATATGAATTTTGGGGAGACACAAAAATTCAGTCCATAATAGTCCACAGAGAAATCAGGTTACTTTCTATTTTCTTAATGTATGGATGAAAAACAACCCCCAAAATTATACAGTCACTATAAAAATGTGAAATTTTTTGTTGATTTAACAAAAATAAAAACACAGTTACCAAAGACGTAAAATGGCAAGCCAAGAACAGGTTCAAAATCTTTATGAAGTAGAATATTGATCATAATATGAGAGAATCAGCCTTATCAAACTGTTGTGCTACAGTAGTATTTCTTGGAAATTTGAAGGAGTTAATATGTAGAAAATTCACTGGTTTTTATTTGAACAGGTTTTAAATAGCTGATTTAACATTTTCTATTAAAATGTTTATTTTTCTTAACCTCTTATTTTCATATAATTTGGTTTTGGCCAGTCACAATAAGTCACATTACTTTTCTAGAATATAACTCCTAAATGTTGGCAAGAAATTATAGTACTGTATTATGCAATCTTTTCAGTGTACTAAACTGTTATAAACACCCCTCCATCTGAGCTATAATGGTGGTATGCTTTCAGAGTAGATTCTTTAGTCAGTTTTGCTTCCTATGCTACCCCCCAACTTCCCACCCCCCCCCCCCCGTTTCAGTGGAGATGAACACTTTATTAGCATTGAAGCATAACTGAGATGGCTTGTTGATATCTTAGACCATAGATTTGTTGCTGGAGTCTCTTTCTTACCTTACCAGTTAGGAATTGTTTGGGCTGCTAGAAAGATAAGAAATAACCATTGCTTAAATAAGATAGTAGTTAATTTCTTTGTCTTGTAAAAACAAATTCAAAAATAACAATATAAGACTTATACAGCAGCGCCATAGGCTTGTCAAGGACCAGTCACATTCTGTTTTTCCTTTGCCATCTTTAGCATGTGGCTTCTATTTTCATGATCACAGAATGGTTGCTGTATATCCAGTTGTCATATCCATGATCTAGACAGAAGAAAGGAGGAAGAAGAGATAAAAGGGGCATACCTTTCATCTTTTAAGAAACCTTTCTAGGGATTTCCCTGGTAGGCCAGTAGTTAGGACTCAGTGCTTTCCCTGCCATGGACCTGAGTTAAATCCCTGATTGGAGAACTAAGATCCTGCAAATCATGTCGCGTGGCCAAGGCAGGGAAAAGGAAGGAGAGAAACCTTTCTATAACTCTGATCTTGATGACCAAAACTTAGTCACTTGGCCATACTTAGCTGTAAATAAGATTCAGAAATGGCTTTAGCTGACAGTGTAGACTAGATTATTGCAGATGGAGTGTGGATCTATATCAGATGGGAACTAGTAATCTTTGCCATACTTGCCTCCCTATCTCCTCTCCTGAAGGGCTTCCCAGGTGGCTCTGATGGTAAAGTATCTACTTGCAATGCAGGAGACCTGGGTTTGAACCCTGAGTCGGGAAGATCCCTTGGAGAAGGGAATGGAAGCCCATTCCAGTTTTCTTACTGGAGAATCCCATGGACAAAGGAGCCTGGCGGGCTACAGTCCATGGGATCACAAAGAGTCAGACATGACTGAGCGACTAACACTTTGACTTTTCACTTTCACTCCTCTCCTGAGTCTGCTGCTAACTGACCGCTTGTTGCTGTTCAGCCCTTCATTCAGTCGTCATGAACGAAGTGCTGACTGTGTGCTGAGCCCTGTCGGGAACTGCGAATACAGGTACATCTAAGACATACTCCCGGTCTGGAGAAGTTACAAATCTTCTAGCTTTCCTGCCCCGACCCCAACCCCAAGCAATCACAGATCTCTCCTTAGGGTGTTACTGATACCCTGTTCTAGTCTTTGACTTGCCTTTTCACTCTCTTAGTCTGCCTTTTAATGACAGGTGTGATGCAGTCGAATTTATTGTTGCTGTGGTAGTGGTTAGTGCCTTTTTGTTTGCTTAAAAAATATTTGCCTGCTGTGTGGATGGAATTGAAATTTGAGGGAGAATGGATACACATATATGTATGGTTGGGTCCCTTTGCTGTTCACCTTCAACTATCACAACATTGTAAAAAAAGAAAAAAATGCCTGTTTCAAAGACACAAAGATATTTTGCTATGGTTTTTTTTTTTTTGTTTGTTTGTTTACTTTCATTTTTAGATTTACATTCTATTTGGAATTTATTTTTGTGAGTTGTGTAAGGTTAGAGATCATGATACAATATTTTCTATAGGGATATCCAGTTGACCCTGCATCTTTTATTTAAAAGAGTCTTTTCCCAAATGCACTACAATTTGCCTTTGTGATAAATCAGACAATCCTACTTGTATGTGACTTTCTAGGCTTTACTTTTTCATTGGTAAGTTTTAGTTACTGTACTTGTACAGTTAATTACTGTGGCTTTATAATAGGTTTTAACATTTTGGAGTATAGTCCTCCAGTTTTTGTTGTTTTTAAAGGTTGCCTTGGTTATTCTTGGCTCCTTGTATTTCCATAGGGATTTCAGAATCAGCTTGTCAGTCTGTCTTTTACAGGAGAGCAGTGGGATTTTGATTAAGATTGCTTCAAAACTAGAAATCAGTTAGGGGAGAATTGACATTTTTACTCTGAGCTGCCAGGCTGTGAATGTGATATGGCCTTCAGTTTATCTCTCAAAAATGTTTTCTTGTTTTCAGTATAGTGGTCTTGCATATCTTCTGTTAGATTTTTTTCTCTCTCTTTTTTAGTGCTATTGGAAGTTGCATTTTTATTTGTTTAGTTTCTTTTTTTTCTTTTTAAGTTTTTTGGCCATGTTGTACGGTGTATGGGATCTTTGTTTCCCAACCAGGGTTCAAACCTGTGTCCCCTGCATTTAGAGCATGGAGTCTTAACCACTGGACCAACAAAGAAGTCCCTGATTTTGGCTTTAATATCTTCTTTGACCCATAGATGTTTAGAAGTATAATTTAAAATTTCCAGGTAGCTGAGGTTTCTTTAGGTTTTTATTTATCCAGTTCAGGTCAGTCGCTCAGTCGTGTCCGACTCTTTGCAACCCCATGGACTGCAGCACGCCAGGCTTCCCTGTCCGTCAGCAACTCCCAGAGCTTACTCAAAACTCATGTCCATTGAGCTGGTGATGCCATCCAACCATCTCATCCTCTGTTGTCCCCTTCTCCTCCCGCCTTCAATCTTGCCCAGCATCAGGATCTTTTCAAATGAGTCAGGTGCATCAAGTGGCCAAAGTGTTTGAGGTTCAGCTTCAGCATCAGTCCTTCCAATAAATATTTAGGACTGATTTCCTTTAGAATGGACTGGATTGATCTTGCAGTCCAAGGGACTCTCAAGAGCCTTCTCCAACACCACAGTTCAAAAGCATCAATTCTTCAGTGTTCAGCTTTCTTATGGTCCAACTCTCACATCCATACTTGACTACTGGAAAAACCATAATTTTACTAGATGGACCTTTGTTGGCAAAGTAATGTCTCTGCTTTTTAATATGCTGTCTAGGTTGGTCATAGCTTTTCTTCCAAGGAGCAAGCATCTTTTAATTTCATGACTGCAGACACCGTCTGCAGTGATTTTGGAGCCCAAAAAAATAAAGTCTCTCACTGTTTCCATTGTTTCCCCATCTATTTTCTATGAAGTGATGGAACTGGATGCCATGATCTTTGTTTTCTGAATGTTGAGTTTTAAGCCAACCTTTTTGCTCTCTTTGACTTTCATCAAGAGGTTCTTTAGTTCTTCTTTGATTTCTGCCATAAGGGTGGTGTCATCTGCATCATCATCGTCATTTAGTTGCTAAGTCGTGCCCAATTCTTGCGACCCCGTGGACTATGGCCTGCCAGGATCCTCTGTCCATGGAAGTCTCCAGGCAAGAATATTGGAGTGGGTTGCCATTTCCTTCTCCAGGGGATATTCCCGACTCAGGAATTGAACCCAGGTCTCCTGCATTGCAGGCAGATTCTTTACCAACTAAGCTACAGTATTTCTCGCAGCAGTCTTGATTCCAGCTTGTGCTTCATCCAGCCCAGCATTTCGCATGATGTACTCCGCATATAAGTTAAATAAGCAGGGTGACAGTATACAGCCTTGACGTACTCCTTTCCCAATTTGGAACCAGTCTGTTGTTCCATATCCCGTCCTAACTGTTGCTTCTTGACCTGCAGACAGATTTCTCAAGAGGCAGGTTAGGTGGTTTGGTATTCCCATCTCTTTCAGAATTTTCCACAGTTTATTGTGATCCACACAGTCAAAGGCTTTGGCATGGTCAATAAAGCGGAAATAGATGTTTTTCTGGAACTCTCTTGCTTTTTCGATGATCCAGCGGATGTTGGCAATTTGATCTCTGGTTCAAATTGATCTCTGCCTTTTCTAAATCCAGCTTGAACATCTGGAAGTTCATGATTTGTGTACTGTTGAAGCCTGGCTTGGAGAATTTTGAGCATCTTTACTAGCGTGTGAGATGAGTGCAATTGTGTGGTCGTTTGAACATTCTTTGGCATTGCCTTTCTCTGGGATTGGAATGAAAACTGACTTTTTCCAGTCCTGTGGCCACTGCTGAGTTTTCCAGATTTGCTGGCATATTGAGTGCAGCATCATCTTTTAGGATTTGAAACAGCTCAACTGGAATTCCATCACCTCCACTAGCTTTGTTTGTAGTGAAGCTTCCTAAGGCCCACTTGACTTTCATTCCAGGATGTCTGGTTCTAGGTGAGTGATCACACCACCGTGGTTAACTGGGTCATGAAGATCTTTTTTATATAGTTCTTCTGTGTATCCTTACCACCTCTTCTTAATATCTTCTGCTTCTGTTAGGTCCATACCATTTCTGTCCTTTATTGAGCCCATTTTTGCATGAAATGTTTCCTTGGTATCTCCAGCGGATCTTCCCAACCCAGGGATCAAACCCAGGTCTCCCGCATTGCAGGCAGATTCTTTACCAGCTGAGCCACAAGGGAAGCCCTTTTATTTATTATTGTTATTTTATTTGTTATTAGTTATTGTTAATTATGGGCTTCCCTCGTGGCTCAGTTGGTAAAGAATTCGCTTGCAATGAGGAGACCTGGGTTCAGTCCCTGGGTTGGGAAGATCCCCTGGAGAGAGGAATGGCTACCCATTCCAGTATTCTAGCCTGAAGAATTCTGGGACAGAGGAGCCTGACAGCCTACAGTCTGTGGGGTCACAAAGAGTCAGACATGATTGAGTGATTATTGTTATTATTTATTTATTTTTGTAGTTAAAGAACATACTCTGAATGACTCAGTTTTCTTATTGTTTGCCCTGTTGGGTTTTCTTGTTTGGTTTTGTTTTCCTCAACTGAGAGCCTAGTATCTGTATCCTTAACTTTGAAAGTCTGTCAGAGACCTATCTCTACAGAGCTTCCCAGCATAGCTCTCAAGTCTGCCTGCCTGCACTGCTTCAAAATCTGGCAATTGTCTCGGTGGTTCCAAATTCCCAAAGTTCAAAAAGACAGTCTCCTTAACATCAAATGTCTCTTCCCAAAGTGTTACCAATTTCTTGTATATCTTTCCAGAGACATTCTGTCAGTCCTTTTCAAGTTTTTTCCCCATGGCAAAACTTCTCATGAAATAAAAAATTTCATGGGATAGCCCAGTGTGTAAGAGATGAAAAGTCAGCTGCCAATCTTGGAGTAGGAGGTTTCCCGATGCACCTTCAGTTTGAAAAACTTTGGAGAATTTAGTATATGTGCTGCCGAAGCGAGTACAACTTTGGAGAATTTAAAGTGATAACGTCATTTAACTCCAAGAGAATTTTATTGCAGTATTCCTTGTATTAAAAAAGTATTTTGTGATGAACTATTTCAAAATGTTAATTTACTCTTGATGTTTTGGATTCTGAAGTTGTGATGAATTTTGAATCAAAGAAGTAGAGTATAATGTGGTCAGCAACTGCATGACAGTAGTTATGACTTTATGAGAAAAGTATACATTTTTTAAAGTATACTTTAAGCAGTTTGAAAATAATTTTTAATGTTTTTGAACTTCAAGTAGTAGCATTTTCTGTGTTCTTTCTCAAAATGATAAACTTTTCAGTCTGTGAAATTCATGCAAAATTGTAATGTGGCTATTTATATTCATTATTTAAGTTCTATTTTATGCTGCACATTAAAATTTTATTGATTGTTACGTCTGTGTGTGTGTGTGAGATCACTGTAATGTTTCAAAAATTGGATTTATAGGCTTTTTGACTAGGAAGTAACTTATTTTTGTAGATTATTCAGGTTAACCTCCAGAAATTTTAAATAGCTTACTCGAAGTCTTTATAGATATTTAATGGTAAATTTGAAATAAAACTCAGACTTTTCTCCAAATCTGATGTTTTAAAAATAAGTTTGATAGTGGTATTTGAGTATCTCCTGGTCATAATAGAAAACTTAAAAATAATCCTAATTATTTTTTAAATTAGGTAAATTGTATTATAAATGTATTTTCAAAATTATTCTTTCTCCTTTACTTTACATTCTTGATAATATTCTCTCTCGGTATTTCACAGTTTTTCATTTTCACTTTTTGTAGAGTTGGAAAATATTTAAGTCTCAACAAATGAATTCCACACTTGAACTCTGCTGCATTCCTGTGCCACCTCCTCCATTAGAACACTGATCTTACAACAGAGGTAAAATTATAGAATTTAACTTTTTAAAGGATAAAGAATGAAGTTCCCATAGTTAGACAGGTTGGAATTTTTGGTAATTTTTGGTGGGTAGCTTCTATTTACTAAGCAGTTTTTACCTAGGAGACTTGAAATAATCACATCTTAATTATTGCCTTTTAATTTTACTTTTGAAAGTGTTTCCTTTTTAATTGTTGTCTTTAAAACTTTTTGTTTCCTAAACTTTGTAGCTCTTAAATTATTGAGTTTACTCAGCATAATTGTGTTGTCTAACTACATCTAGATCAGTGCTGTTTATAGAATTTCTTTGATAATGTCTGTGTTCTACGTCTGTGCTTCTAATATGGGAGACACTAGCTACATGCAGCTACTAAGTGCTTGAAATGTGGCTAGTGCAAGTAAAGAATTGGTGGGTTTTTTTTTAATAGTACAGTTTTTTTTTCTAAATTTTTTGGCCATGCCATGTGGCTTATAGGATCTTAGTTCTGTGACCAAGGATCAAACTGAGACCCTCTTCTGTGAAAGCTCTGAGTCCTAACCACTGGACAGCCAGGAAATTCCCAGGAATTGATTTTTAAATTTTATTTTAAAACTGGACAGTGCAGCTCTAATGTTTTACTTAGAGTTTGGTATTTACAATAATAGCGTGTGTTAAGTGCTTTGTTTCATACTTATACCTTGAAATATGTAGATAGATAATGACCTTGTTTGAAAGTTTGCAGTAACAAAACCATTTTTTACTGTCATATGTCACCCTGATAATTGTATAGCTTTTTTTATCCAATAATTTTGGTCCATTAGAAATCCTTGAGAGCCTTTAGAAGTCCTTGAGAGCAGTTATCATCGTTTAGCTCACTGCTGTCTGTGAACTTATTTAACCTTTAAAAAAAATTATTTGACATAGGTAATCTCCATTTTATAAATGAGGGATTTGAGACCACAGATTAGTTAAGTAACTTTCTCAAGTTAATATAAGTTGTAGGTCATGGAGCTGGAATTCAAACTCAGGCAGTCTAGAGCAAAAGCCTGTACTCCTTATAACTAGTAGGCCCTATTGCCTGTTACATCCTGTTAGTTGTTCAGTTGTGCCCAACTCTTTGTGACCCTGTAAACTGTAGTCCACCAGGGGCCTCTGTCCATGGAGTTCTCCAGGCAAGAATACTGGAGTGGGTAGTCATTCCCTTCTCCCAGTCTTCCTGACTCAGGGATATGAACCCCGGTCTCCTGCATTGCAGGTGGATTCTTTATCATCTGAGCTACCAGGGAAGCCTAGTTCTCTCTAAATTGTCCGTTTCTAAAGAAGAATATATATCCTGATGATCAGATAAGATACAATATATATCTGTGTAGGTAGTGGAGAACTTAACTGTACTTGTACAAGTATTGTGAATTTGCTTTCTGACAAGTAGTTATTGATCTCTTTAAGATCATATTTTAGCACTTTATTTTTTTTATTATGTTTTATTCAGATCTTACTAATAAAGGTTGCCATTTCCATGGTCACTGAAAAGATAGTCATTTTCTGTGATAGCCTTTTTAATTTGTTTCATACTCTGGAAGTGAGGCAGTATGGGCCTGAGTCAATCTGCATGCTAGAACATCAGCTTGATTTTTGCTTTTAAATATAGCTTTTATATACCAAGTGATGGGATGAGTGTAATATGCAGCAGAAGAAATGATTTTCAGAATTCTGTATTGTCTATTTAAATAAAAAGAGGACTTGCAGTATGTTAATAACTATGTTCATAGCCACCTCTAAATGCTAAAAGATGCTGATTCTAGTTAAATACATATATTTAAATTTTTTCTTTGTAGCCTACTGGTTACAAAAGAAGGCACTAAAATATATTTATAGGATTTTAGATTTAGAAAGTAACTTATCATTGTAGCGACCTGAAGCCCAAAGGGTTTAAGTTATTTGTCCAAGATCATATAAGCTTTGCGGTTCATTGATTCAGCAAATAGACATTAAGTACCTGTGATATGTCTGGATACCATAAAATACTTGTTAGCTTTGAGTTCATAGTGAGCACTCAGTTGCGAGCAAAACAGAAAAGGACCTTTCTATTCTCATGGAATTTGTAATCTGTTAGGAAAGATAGACAATAAGTAATAAGGTTTAGTAAGCAAGGTATAAAATCCATGTCCATAGGAAGAAAATGAACTGTTTTTGTTGGAAAAGGGGAAAAGGACTTCTGTCTAGATAAAGTGGTCAAGAAAGGCCTGCTGAGACTGACAGGATTGGAATAATTATTGTAGGACAGCACTACAGGCTGGAACAGAATCCCTGGTGTGAAGGTGTGCATGAAGTGATAGAGACCCTGAGAAGTGAATATGGTCAGAACATAGACAGCTCTGGGGGGAGAAGTATGAGCTGTGAGAAAGGAACAATTACATCTTTCAACCATAGATTTTAGTAGGTATTAAATTCAAATTCCAGCTCTGCCACTTAAATTGTGTTGCCGTGTGTGGATCACTCAAACTTTACACTTTAATTTTCTTATCTGTTAGATGGGGATAACAGGTGTTTTATAGTACATAGTATCCTGAAGATTAATTATGTACTGCTCAGTGTTTACCTTGTTTGTACAGTGTTTACCTTCAGTTCAGTTCAGTCGCTCAGTCGTGTCCGACTCTTTGCGACCCCGTGAATTGCAGCACGCCAGGCCTCCCTGTCCATCACCAACTCCTGGAGTTTACTCAGACTCATGTCCATTGAGTCGGTGATGCCATCCAGCCATCTCATCCTCTGCCGTCCCCTTCTCCTCCTGCCCCCAGATGTTTCCCAGCATCAGAGTCTCTTCCAGTGAGTCAACTCTTCACGTGAGGTGGCCAAAGTATTGTAGCTTCAGCTTCAGCATCAGTCCTTCCAGTGAACAGCCAGGACTGATCTCCTTTACCTTAGGACCTCTATTACCTGTCTTTTTGAAATGAAAGGAATGAAACACAGGGTTTAAGTATAGCTAGTAAGGAGACAGAAGCGGCAGCTCACCCCAGTGTTCCTGCCTGGAGAACCCCAGGGACGGGGAGCCCGGCGGGCTGCCATCTGTGGGGTCGCACAGGGTCGGACATGACTGAAGCGACTCAGCAGCAGCAGCAGCAGCAGTAAGGGGGTACGATGATTTAAACGTAGAATGATGTCCACACTTCAGTTCAAAGATAAATAGGTCATAGGTATGTAATGCACACATAGGGAACGTAGTCAATAATATCGTAACAAATTTGTGTGGTGAAGGTTGGTAACTCGTCTTATTGCAGTGATCTTTTCATAATGTATAAAAATACCAAATTTTTATACATATCAAAAATATCAAATATAATATTGTATGTTAATTATAACTCAATTAAAAAAAATAAACATAGCTAGAGTTAGTGACCTGAAGCTTAATCTGGCTCCAGAGTCTGTGCTCAGTATGTGTCCTGGGAATCCTTTAAGTGGATCTGTGGAGTTAAACCTGATTTTCATACTAATACTAAGATAGTATTTGACTTCTTCTTCACTGTCATTCTTTGGTGAATATACCTTGAAGATTTCCAGCAACAGATTGGATGCAGAGGCAAGTATAAGATTTGCAGAAATTGTAAAACAGCACTATTCTTGTCACTATAGTTGTTTTTGTTTTGGAAAAAGAAAGTTTCTTTTTAAAATGTTATTTGTTAACATGAAATGGGCTTATATTAGAAACTTGAATTTAATGGGTTTATATAATAAATTTGAATTTAATGAGTTAATAAACTTGTAAAATGTAGGGGTGAAACAGTGTCTACTGAGACAAAAATTGAGGCTAAACCACTACATTCTGTTTCCTGTCATTAAATCAGATAAAGTCCAAAAGCAGCTGATACAGTGTTTATACTTAAAAGGCTCACTGATAACTCTCTTTTTTCTCACTTTCAAGACACGTTTTTTCACATTTTTGAAATCAAGATGTATATTGCCCAAATATGCTTTTCAGCAGCCAGGCAAGTAAATTTTGAAATAGCAGTAATCATTCATATTTGGTGTTTTGGGAATTTAGCTTTGTGTATTCATTTAGTCAGTTATCATTTCAGTTGATTTTAGTAAAACCACATAGGGTTGAATTGTTAACTGAATTTTTGCCCCTAATTGTTACTTAAAATGTCTACCAAAAAAAAAAAAAAGTCTACAAAATATCACAGTATAATACAGTTTTGCAGTAATAATTTTCTCAGCAGAAGATTGCCTGACACATGGCAGTTAATTCAAAGACGGCAAAATTGCCAGATCTCTGTCTCTAATTTCAGACCTGAGCAAGGTTAGTATGAATGACTCATGTATCTGGGAGAATATCTGCCTGTCAGAAGTTTCTGGATGATTTTGAAAGAGGCTCTTAGTTTCCATCTGTATTTAATTTGGAAAAAATAAAATTATTAAGCTTAATTAAACAGAAAATGCAGAAGATATTTCAGGTTTTGTTGTGACCAAAAATAAGTGTCATTGCGAAGGTGCTAAATAAATTGAGTTCATGAGCACAAATAATTAAATCAGATGTTTGAGTACCTGCTGTGTGCCTGGCACTTGGGACACAGTGCCTATCCTTGTGAAGTACAAATTCTAGTGGGAAGGCCAACAATAAGTAAATAATTAGAACATTGTACATGAGCTATGCCTCATTTAAAAAAAAAAGATTATTTACAGATTTTGCTAAAATGATATGAAGGAAAGGACAGAGTGTTAAGGGTTGGAGGGAAGAGCATGTGGAGGCAGCCAATATAAATAGAGTAGACACAGGGGACTTCTGTGAAGAGGTTAACATTGAACAGCCATATACAGAGAACTAGGAGAGTGTGGCAAGTGTAAAGAGACTAAAGGTGGCCAGAAATGTAAGGGATAATTTTTAAAAGTCTTATGGGATTATATGGATAAGCTTGTGCTCTTATCCTTTAATTAAGCATTTTGTTTCATTTTAATAAAGGATTATTTCTTAATTTGTTAATAAACTGCTGTCTTAAAATTAGTATCATAAAATCAGGGAAGTATGGTGTTTTGGTTATAATTATTATTATCACCACTATATTCTCCTGTCTAAAGTTAATTAACTTGCAGTCACATAAAAAAACAGTATTGATAGAAACTAAAGTGATTTGACATGGCAAATTTGTTTTTATGGGAGATACCATATAGAAATTTAAAATGAGAAATTAAAAAAAAAATAAAATGAGAAATTTAACTTGGATGTAATACTTTTTTTTTTTTAACTGAAGGTAGTCATCAGGATTACTTGGGGGAACTTTTTCAAAATGTATATTCTGGGCTCTGTATCAAGGATTCCAGTGAAGTAAATATCAGATTAAAAAGTTTTGTGCTTCTTTCAAAAAATAATGTTTGATTTTCTTTTTAATTTTAAAAGCTGTTGATGTTCTTTGTAAAGAATTTGAAAATTTTTTGATTAATTGTACTTGCTTTTTGTTGTCCTTTTCTATAAAGAAGTCAGTTGTAGTCAAAGTATAGATATTTCCTAAAACATAGAAATAAATCTTAATTTAAGTCATCTTCAGTATTTTAAATATTTATCTAAAAACTTGTTCATTTTGATTTTTTTTTAAAGTATTTATTTTTGTGTGTGTAACAATAGCTAGTTTGAAATGATGAAAAAGAATCACAGTTGCAACAAGAAACTATAAACTGTTGACCCTTGAACAACACTGGTTTGAACTGAGCAAAGCCACTTATACTCAGATTTTTTCAGTAAATACATGCAGTGCTGCACAGTACATGGTTGGTTGAATCTGCTGATAGGGAGGGCCGGCTGTGGGAATTGAGTATCCTTGGCTTTTGGTATCCACAGTGGATCTGGAACCAACCAACCGAGAAGATTTTACGTAGGAATCAACTTAATTTGAATGTGTTGATCTGTGTGAAGAAAACACGGAATTTATACAGGCATAAAAGAGAAGATTTTTAATAAAGAGCAATGCTGTGCTTCTGTATTGGATGACTCAATGATGTGAGGATGTCATTTGAAATTAATTTGTAAATTTAATTCCTATGAGGATGGAGTATAGAAAAGAAAGTTAGAAGTCTAATATTTAACTAGAAGAATAAAGCAGGCAATAATAATGAAATACATTTTTAGGAAAAAATTAATATGGGACTTGGGTACTATTATAAAGTGTTAAGTCATTCAGTCGTGTCCAACTGTTTATGACCCCATAGATTGTATATTTACAAAGTGCATTATAAAGCCACAGTAATGAAAATATTACAGTCCTGGTACAAAATTGGGAATAATAGCTCATAAATAGTTCCAAATATATGTGGGACTTTTTGTTGTTGTTCAGTCACTGAGTCATGTCCGACTCTTTGTGACCCCAGAGACTGCAGCACGCCAGGCCTCCCTGTCCATCACCAACTCCCAGGGCTTGCTCAAACTCATGTCCATTGAGTCAATGATGCCATTCAACCATCTCATCCTCTGTTGCCCCCTTCTCCTCCTGCCCTCAATCTTTCCCAGCATCAGGGTCTTTTCCAATGAGTCAGCTCTTCACATCAGGTGGCCAAAGTATTGGAGTTTCTGCTTCAACAACAGTCCTACCAATGAATACCCAGGACTGATCTCCTTTAGGATGGACTGGTTGGAGCTCCTTGCAGTCCAAGGGACTCTCAAGAGTCTTCTCCAACAACACAGTTCAAAAGCATCAATTTTTTGGCGCTCAGCTTTCTTTATGGTCCAACTTTCACATCCATACACGACCACTGGAAAAACCTTAGCCTTGACTAGACGGACCTTTGTTGGCAAAGTAATGTCTCTGCTTTTTAATATGCTGTCTAGGTTGGTCATAACTTTCCTTCCAAGGAGTAAGCATCTTTTAATTTCATGGCTGCAGTCACCATCTGCAGTGATTTTGGAGCCCAGAAAAATAAAGTCACTGAATAATGTATGTATTTTTCCTCCCAGCTTTTCACATTTACATAATTTTTAATGGAATTATAACTTATATACTATTATACAACTTGCTTTTTCTACCTGGACATTTTTCCAGCCTTATTTTGTATAGTGTGTATGTATGTATATGTTTATCATCATTTTGCTATACATACATGACCCTTGATTTCTAACTTTTTTACCTTTGTAAAAATCTGTCACATTGTTTATTCTATTATGTATAACTTATTCCAGTTGTATATTTGGTAAAAGCAGGGCTTCCCTTGTAGCTCAGTTGGTAAAGAATCTACCTGCAATGCAGGAGACCTGGGTTCGATTCCTGGGTCGGGAAGATCCCCTGGAGAAGGGCATGGCAACCCACTCCAGTATTCTTGCCTGGAAAATCCCATGAACGCAGGAAACTGGAAGGTTACAGTCTGTGGGGTCGCAAGAGCCGGACACAACTGAGCGACTAAGCATACACACTAGGCATGGACTGTACGTTTGTCTTGGGTAATGTGCAATTTGATTTTACTTAGTAAACTAGATTTTGTTACTTTGGAATATAGTTGTTGGGGAAAATATAAAAGCATTAGGAAATTAGATTTCAAACATATCATTAAAGATAGAACTTATTTCTTTATAAACAATTTTGTTTTAATTGAACACTAGTCTGAAACTGGGGCTTGCCCGGTGGCTCAGCAATAAAGAATCCGCCTGCGATTCAGGAGCCACAGGAGACACAGGTTCGATTCCTGGGTCGGGTAGGTCCCCGGAGTGGGGCATGGCAACCCACTCTAGTAAGCCTCCTTAACTAAAATATGCACTAGATGAGTTTCTCCTTCAATGAAAGGCACACATGATTTACTGTCCTCAAATTCAGTGCTTTTTTTTTTTTTTTTCCCTTTTTTTTCTTCCAGAAAAGAGGAATAGAAGGTAGAAGAAGATGCTGGGAACTGAACGTGGTGTTGTGGAAGAATGGTTATCAGAATTCAAGGTAAATTGCATTGAGAATGAGAATGTGTCATATGATTCTGTATGTCGTAATTCAGTGTATATGTGTTCATGGAGAAACTGACACAAAAGTTATAAAATGGGAATGGCAAAATATGAAATAACTTGTTTCTATCATTGCACCTCTTTAAAAAGACACTAATGTGAATAATTGCAAAAGACCCTGATGCTGGGAAAGATTGAGGGCAAGAGGAGAAGGGAGCAACAGAGATGGTTCGATGACTTTAACGACTCAGTGGACATGAGTTTGAACAAGTCTGGGAGATAGTGAAGGACAGGGAAGCCTGCTCTGCTGCAGTACATGGGGTCACAAAGAGTCGGACATGACTTAGTGACTCAGCAACAACAAATAATGTGAATTATGGCCAGAAGATACTACGTAAAAATGAATCTAGTTGTTAGGATTGATCAGGTAATATATAAATTTTAAGATATATTCAATAAAAGAAGGGAAGCCTCCAAGCTTTAATAAGGCATGGAAATCAAATTTGTGCCTTATGTTTTTATTTCCTGTGATTAAAAATCACTCATTAATTTGACTAAAAACTGTATAATTTATTAACAGTATAGAAATAAGTGTTTTGTGAAAATAAAATACAGGAATTGAAATATATCCCACGCTGTTTTTTTTTTTTTACTAAAGTGACTCATTTCAGCAAAGCTTGTGTAATATTGATTTCTAATCATTTCTCATGGTTGACTAGTTGGAAGAATTGTATAACATCCTAATTTATTTGTTTTATTAGCTCATGGTTATTTCATGTATTAATTATTTCTTACTTTTCTTAATTGACTCTGTTATAAATTTTTTTGAGAGGGACTCATATAAATTTAAGTTTTTGACTTCTCAAATATTAAGTTCACTTTAAGTTTCCTTTGATGTTTCTTTTAGGCATTACCTGACACCCAGATCACCAATTATGCAGCAACTTTACACCGGAAAAAAACACTGGTACCAGCCCTCTATAAAGTTATTCAAGACTCAAATAATGAGGTAGGACAGTTTATAAGAAAAATGATTTCATTGTACTACATAAGAAATACGTGTACTAAAACACATATATGTAAGTTTTGTAGTTTTCCTTTTTTTTGTTTAATCCTTCCAATGGGACTGGAAAACTTTCTTTCTGCTTTTTTTCATTCTGATAGTTGCTTTGGCTTTCCCCATGACCTCCCTCTCCATATTTTTTAATGTTTTGATTAAATTTGTTCCAGTTGAGGACGGCATATTTTAATTCTTGGTTTGAGTGACCTCCATCTTAGGAGAGTATTTATTTAATTTGAAACTTTCCTTGTTTCATGTTTTGGAATGTTTCCTTCCTGGAATCTAAATTTTAGCCATACACTGTTTGAGATTTATTTAAGTATTGTTTGCAGTCCTTCTATTGACAGTATAGAACTCTGTGTAATCACTGTAATCAGAGAATTCAGTCAAACTGGTAACGTGAAATGTTGCTGCTAGTAAATTTAGCTTGAAAATGACCAGAGAAAGCCTAAATAGTCACGATCAATAAACTTAGAGTAAGAGTTTGCTATTGTTTAGCCTTGTGCTAGAAGGGGAAAAATAGTGCAGCTATTGACTCTATATGTTAACTTATGCAAAATACACACATTATCTTTCCATTAACACAATAGTATGACATACAGTTTTATCACCACTGGATTCATGTATGCTTTAAAATTAAATGAAAGGAACACACAGGAAAGTAGCTTCTTATCTTCCCAGATACAGCCTCCAAGAGTGCCTCTGCTGTGTACTGGAGTGAGTTTGAAGAAGTTCAGGTAATCATCTCCTAACCAGCAGCTTAACTTAAAGTGCATCTTCATTTTTGTCCTATCACTAAAAGCTTGCTTATTGACCTCTTTCTTTCCTATCTCCTAAACTTGGATTGGCTCTCAGTTGGGCTTGCATCTGTTGCTATTTGTAGCAGCAACCGCAGGACTCATTTGCTTCTTTTTCTCTTGCTATGTATTTTTGAATGTTTTGTAACTTTAGGTATGGTAATGGACACATATGTTTATCCTTCTTGGTCAGGAGTTTTCAGAATTCTGTGTGAATATTGAATGTATGTATTCCCTTGTTTTGTCTTAACATTAAGCTTTGCTTATTAAAATATATTTGTTTTATGCTTTCTTTTTAAATTGTAAGTTCTTCATGGGCAGCGGTTATATATTTTTATATCTGTTTATATATGTATAGAAATATGTATGTTAATTCCCTAGAATGTAGTATTTTATCACTAGTAAATATTGATTAGAAGAATAGTGAAATACATGAAGGGAATTCCCTGGCCGAGTTCTAACCACTGGACTGCCAGGAAATGCCTGTAGAAGTTTAATATTCCATATCATGACCAATCTATACTGTATAACTCGTTTAATCTCTAGACCAACATGTTTCTTTTTCTCCTTTCCCTCCTTCCCGATCCCTTAGTCACTGCAGCAGTTCTGCTTCTTCCACTTCCAGAAAACCATTGACCCTACTGCTTCTCTATGCTTTAATTGCTCACTTCCCTCTTCTCTTAGCCACGTTCCTCGGTCCCTCATTACAGTCGTTCCCTCGCACACCTTCTCAGTCCCTTCATTCACATTCTTCAGGCAGAACCTCAGCACTGGATGAAACCCGCCTATCCATCTGCTTCATGCCTGTACCTGAGCAGCTCATCGTACCTGGAGAAAACAGTTTTGTTGACTTTCTCCGCTTAAATGCAGGACTGAAAATTAAAAATGAGCATATAATAGTTCATTGTACACTTTCCCACTGTTCATTTTATTCCTTCTTTTTCCTCACACTTACCATTCTTCCTCATTTTCAGTTTGCTTTCTGTGTCATTATAAAAGAAGGAAATAGTTGGAAACTATTTTCCTACTCAAATCTGCCACTCTGCCAGCACCTCTAGTCAAACTCTCGTGCTATTTCTGCTGTTCAGTGGATGAAGTGTCTCAGATTGTATCAAAAACTATCTCTTGCACTTAGGCCTGGATCTCATCTTCTCTAACCACCTCAAAGATTGCTCCTGCAATTGCCGGCTATTTTTCTTCTATTGATTTTTTTTTCCTTTCTTGATGAAAGGAATATGATAAACAACAATATTCTGTTTTTTAAAAACCTTCTTTGATTTGCCTCCTGTTTTATCTACAGCATTTTCCTGTCCCCCTTCCCAGTGAACTTTATAGTATTGCTGTTCAGCCTCTGCCTACTTGTGCTCATTTCCTGTCCTCATATTCTTTCATTACCCACTCATATTTGGATTCAGTCTCCATTATTCCACCCAGACTGCTCTCAATGCATTCATCATATGGCATGCCTCTTAGTAATTATCATGTCAAAACTATTTGCTAAGTTTGAGAAAAGTGTAAGTTATTCTTAACATCTTTTGCTGTAGGTGATAGCACCATTTAAGTATAAGTGTTAGTTGCTCAGTTATGTCTGACTCTTTGCAACCCCATGGACTGTAGCCTACCAGGCTCCTCTGTTCATGGAATTCTCCAGAAAAGAATACTGGAGTGGGTTGTCATCCCCTTCTCCAGGGGATCTTCCTAACCCATGGATTGAACCTGCATCTCCTATATTGGCAAGAGGATTCTTTACCATCTGAGCCACCAGGGAAGCCATATCTACCTATATTTCTGTCTGTTTACTTATTTATATGCTGTGCCACATGGCATGTGGGATCTTAGTTCCCCAACCACGGATTAAACCCAGGCCCTTGGCAGTGAAAGGACAGAGTCCTAACCATGGGGACTGCCAGGGAAGTACCTTGCTCTTTTTCAAACTCTGTGGGGAGGTCATTTCTATACTGAGAAACTGAGAACATGATGGCATGATACATATGCTTGGAATTAAAGATTTTAACAGTATATTGGCAAGTTTTTAATAGTCTTATTTTGCAGTGGTATCTGATGAAAATTTACTGGATTGCCGTCACTCCTCTGCCCTCCTTTTAAACAAAAAAAGTATTAATTTTGGTTAATCTATATTTCTTTGCAGTGCTTATTAAAATACGGTCTCTACATGCTAACGTACTTGCTACTGAGGACAGGAAATAAGGTCTTTATAACATAGACAAATCATAATAGTACCACAGCCAATGAAATTTAGAGAAGGCAATTTTAGCATCTTACTGAAGAGGAACGTAGATTTAAAACATAGACATATATTTTCAATTCTTAAATTTATGAAGGGAACAATGTTTAATTCCCCTAAAGAGCTGAATGTTGTTGTCAGTACTTTAAAAAGCTACCAGCAGTTGGCCATTTTCAAGAGTTCATTACTTCATTATTGGCACTACATAGACTATACTGCTTGAAATTAAGCAATCCTCACCTCTTCCTCCACCTCCTTTCTGGTATAAGAAAGTCGTATAGTGAAAACATCATCTGTGTCAAAAGATCTGAATTCTGGTGTCTTTCTCCACCACTAATTTCTGTGACCTTGGGCAAATTGTCTTACTGGTCTAGACTTCAGTGTAAGGGGAGAGTTGGCATGATTTTTAAGATTTTAAATTCTATGATAGTGATTTCATATAAAGCATTTGGTGGTTAGTAGACTAGAAAGTATGTAAATTTTTTTAGCTTTAGAGTTCTTAAGAGTTAAGCTTAAGTCATCTAAATAATATTAACTGTACAAGCAGTGTAGGATTTGTTGACTTTAATTTACTATTGTGAAAGTAATGACTCTGTTCTGAAGTGTTACATTATTAGAAACATATATCTACATTCAAGCAGTTTTACAGGTGTGTATATATATTATCAATTAGAATAGAAGTGTATAAATTACTGAATTATTCCTTTTTTAAAAATTTATTTTATTTTATTTATTTGGCTGCACGGGGTCTTAATTGAGGTATGCAGGATCTTTGATCTTTGCTGCTCCATGTGGGATCTAGTTCCCTGACCAGGGATCAAACCTGGGCCCCCACCACTAGGGGCATGGTGCTTTAGCCTCAGGACCATCAGAGAAGTCCCTGAATTATTCCTTTTTTTAAAGCTACTGTTACATTATTATATGTAAAATAGATAACTAATATGGACTTAATATGTAACACAGGGAACCCTACTCAATAATTCTGTAATTACCAATATGAGAAAAGAATCTAAAAAAGAGTGGATATTTTGTTAAAATGTCTAATTTGAAGAATCTCTCTCATGACAACCATTAACAGTGAATACTCCTCCTTTAGTATGTTAAATGATAACTTTGACCTAGTCCAGTAATTTTTTCCCCCTGTTATACCTAAGCTCATGCTTTAGTCAGTCACTCAGTCATGTCAGTCATGTCTGACTCTTTGTGACCCCATGGACTATAGCCCACCTGTCTCCTCTGTCTTACGAAACTCCAGAATACTGGAGTGGGTAGCCATTCCCTTCTCCAGGGGATCTTCCCAACCCAGGGGTTGAACCCAGGTCTCCTACACTGCAGGCAGATTCTTTACCTTCTGAGCCACTAAGGAAGCCGAAGCTCATCCCTTAGGTCTGTCAAACTTTAACAAATTTATTCAAATACAATTCTGTGAGCACTACCAAGGGCCAAGATGGTATGTTTCATCCTTCTTAAAAAAAACACGAACCTACTTCCTGAATCTCACAGTTTGAATGATGTCAGGCCCTCTCTAAATTTTAGATGGTTAATAAATACAAGAAAAGGATTCAGCAAAATAAAAAGAGTGGGTATATGTGTATGTGTAACTGATTCACTGTGCTATATACCTGAAACTAACACAACCTTGTAAATCAATATACACCAATAAAAATTTTTTTAAAAACAAAAAGCTGGTGTTAAATTTTAATTTATATTATTTTATAGTTTCCTTTCAGTGTTTTATCTACATTTTAAGATCATAGGCAGTTTTGTGTAGTCTAGCAGTTTTGTGAAGTTATTCTAGCAACACCATTCTAAATTAGCAGTATAAGTTTAGGAGGAAGGAAGCGGTTTATTAAAACCGCTCATTTTCTTCTTAAGATTATGAAGTTCCTTATGTTATATTTTGTGATATTATATGAAAAATTATCAAGTTAAACATTGGAAGGGCTATTTCTGTATACTTCCTCCTTTTCAAAGTCTTTCCAGTAAATACAATTAGCAAGATTTAAGTCAGTCTTAAAATATAAAAGTAATCTATTTTATTTATATGTCTTTAAATGAAAAGGTCAGTTTTCATTCCAATCCCAAAGAAAGGCAATGCCAAAGAATGCTTAAATTACCACACAGTTGCACTCATCTCACACGCCAGTAAAGTAATGCTCAAAATTCTCCAAGCCAGGCTTCAGTAATATGTGAACTGTAAACTTCCAGATGTTCAAGCTGGTTTTAGAAAAGGCAGAGGAACCAGAGATCAAATTGCCAACATCTGCTGGATCATCGAAAAAGCAAGAGAGTTCCAGAAAAACATCTATATTTCTGCTTTATTGATTATGCCAAAGCCTTTGACTGTGTGGATCACAATAAACTGGAAAATTCTGAAAGAGATGGGCATTCCAGACCACCTGACCTGCCTCTTGAGAAACCTGTATGCAGGTCAGGAAGCAACAGTTAGAACTGGACATGGAACAACAGACTGGTTCCAAACAGGAAAAGGAGTACGTCAAGGCTGTATATTGTCACCCTGCTTATTTAACTTCTGTGCAGAGTACATCATGAGAAACGCTGGGCTGGAAGAAGCACAAGCTGGAATCAAGATTGCCGGGAGAAATATCAATAACCTCAGCTATGCAGATGATATCACCCTTATGGCCGACAGTGAAGAAGAACTAAAGACCCTCTTGATGAAAGTGGAAGAGGAGAGTAAAAAAGTTGGCTTAAAGCTCAACATTCAGAAAACTAAGATCATGGCATCCGGTCCCATCACTTCATGGCAAATAGATGGGGAAACAGTACAAACAATGGCTGACTTAATTTTTGGGGGCTCCAAAGTCACTGCAGATGGTGATTGCAGCCACGAAATTAAAAGATGCTTACTCCTTGGAAGGAAAGTTATGACCAACCTAGACAGCATATTAAAAAGCAGAGACGTTACTTTGCCAATAAAGGTCCATCTAGTCAAGGCTGTGGTTTTTCCAGTAGTCATGTATGGATATGAGAGTTGGACTATAAAGAAAGCTGAGCGCAGAAGAATTGATGCTTTTGAACTGTGGTTTGGAGAAGACTCTGAAAGTCCCTTGGACTGCAAGGAGATCCAACCAGTAAATCCTAAAAGAAATCAGTCCTGAATATTCTTTGAAAGGACTGATGCTGAAGCTGAAGTTCCAATACTTTGGCCACCTGATGCGAAGAGCTGACTCATTTAAAGAGACCCTGATGATGGGAAAGATTGAAGACAGGAGGAGAAGGGGACGACAGAGGATGAGATGGTTGGATGGCAATCACCAACTGATGAACATGAATTTGAGCAAGCTCTGGGAGTTGGTGATGGACAGGGAAGCCTGGTATGCTGCAGTCCAAGGGATCGCTAAGAGTCGGACATGACTGAGTGACTGAACTGAAAAAGTTGAAATTTAAAGTTTATTTCCAACAATAACATTTGACATTCTTTTCTTCCAATAGAAATTTTTAAAAATGGAAGATTGTAAGGTTGGTAGGAACAGAAAAAGAAGCTCACTAACTATAAACTAGTATATTAGTTAAAGGACTGATTATCTAAGAAGTTAAATAGTATAGTGTGTTGAAAGAGATGTTGATATTAACATGGACATGAACGACTTCTTATAGAATTGGTCAGTTCAGTGTGTAGTTTCTGTATAAATAGAGATTGAGGTTTTGGTTGCACTGATTTCGAATAAGCAAAAATTAATATTGAGAATTTATTTTTAAAATACAAGTATATGTGCCTTAAAAAAAACACAGTTACAGCCGAAAGAATGGAAATAGCTAATGCACTTTATTTTCTTTTTAGCTCCTGGAGCCTGTCTGCCACCAGCTGTTTGAGCTCTATCGTAGCTCTGAAGTTCGACTTAAGAGGTTCACACTGCAGTTCTTGCCAGAATTGATGTGGGTTTATTTACGGCTTACAGTTAGCCGAGACAGACAGAGTAATGGTTGCATTGAAGCACTTCTGTTAGGAATTTACAATTTGGTAAGTGGCAAATAATAGTTTGGAAAATGTCAATTTTTTCTTTTAAGTCCTCTGAAATAATACTTACAGAATAGTTAGAGGAAAAGAAATTTAAATGTCTATTGATTAACTTATTTGAATTAAATTGAGTACACAGGTGTTCAATGTGTGCTTGTAATGCGTTTTATAAAGTAGGTAAAGCTGTTGTAATTGATGAAATTATTAATTTATGGCTTATTTTTCTGATTTCTAAATTGACTAATATTTGTAAACGCCTTGCATTAAAAATTTTTAAGTTTATTTTTAATAATCATTTGATAAAACATCATGTATCTGATACTGTATTGTTCATGAAATTGTTTTCTTTTAAGAAATTCTTAAGTACCTTAAACATTCTGGGTTTTTTTTTCTCATGGTGTCCTATTTAGAACATTGGTGTTGAAATTCCAACCCCTTGAATTCTTGTATTCTGTGTATACCCTGTAAACAAACACTCCGCATAATAAAACTATGTAGATGAGAGGTACCTCAACCAAAGTACCTCACAAAACATTTGAGTCTACAAAAAATATTCTTCTGCACCATTTCTCTTAAGCATTATCTCTTTAAAAATATTAAGGAACATTTCCATCACTGAAATCTGAAGGAAGAAACCTCACCTTTGAAGTCACTTGTATTTTGTTTAAAAATAGGCCCTGCCACTTACTAGCTGTTTTAAATTTAAGCAAGTTACATAATATCTTGATGTCAGTTGCCTCATCTGTGAAACAGAAATTAAACATTGATAGTAGTATTAAAAGCAGTTAGAAGAACTCAGTGTGTTGCCTGAGGTGTTTATTGAATATTTACCACTATTATTATAAGTAGTAGTAGTAGTAATAGAAGTGGTATCATAATTAAAGGTGAGTTTTAATGAAAAGCTGGTGTAGGTATAAAGTTATTTTGCTACCTTGCCTGATTTTTTTTCTTTGAAAATAGGAAATTTTGTTTCATCTATCATCATGTCTCTAGTGCTTAGCAAATGTTTATTGATGTAAGTTTTCATTTGTATTGTTTGGTATAATAAACTTCAGTGGTGGAACAAATGAAGCAAAAAATTTTGGGATGCCTGATAAGTTCTTGACAGTACTTGTTGGTGCTATGGTTTAATTATCTTTTGGTATCTTAAAAATGGTGTACTATTTTAAAAACACTCAATTATGTATCATAAATATAACCTCAGGTTTCTATCTTCTTTTAATTCCCTTAATATCTTTGTTTCTCATCTCTGTGGTTCTCAATTTTTCTTACCACCCTGGATTTCTTTGGTGTATTCATTTCTCTTTTTTCTTCTATTCTCACCCCAACACTTCTCCCTTGCTTCAGTAGCCTAACACCTTCTTCACAGATATACCTGGATAAAAATCAAAAGTATTTGACTTAATTTGAAATTTAGGGAAAGAATTAAAATTTTATCCCATAACTTAAATCAGGCCCATTCATCTTAGTATAGACTTTCTCTGAGACACAGTGGCTCGGATGTGGTAACTAGTTTGACTACAGAGTGGTTAAATGATTTCTCTAGGGATTTTTAAACCAATTTCCTGCCAAAATTAGAGGTATGGCCATTGTTTACAGGCAGCTGATACTCTCCTATGACACGTTAAACTCAGAAACTGGTTCTCAAGGAAAGTTCTTTTGGGTTTGTGTTTTGGTGATGATAGTTGTTTTTTATTGTTGTTTCTTCCTTTTATGCTGTACAACCACTCATCTCTCTGACCACCTTCCTTCTTAGGTCTACTAAGGGTAGTCTCTCTCTGGATTTTATGCCAGTCATGTATACTAATATGGTTTTAAAAGAAACAGATGATAATAAGACATAGACAAAAGGATTGGTGGAGGAGGGGCATTTCGCCCCTCTAATTGCTGGCGTGTGTAGGCAGGTTTTTACTGATACCTGTAGAAGACTGGAGGTGCCAAAGACTGTAGATATAAATGCCATGACCTTTTCAGTGAAAGATAAATGCTTTTTAAAAATCACAGGGATGTTCCTGTAGTTCACTAAAAACTATTAAGTATGAACTTATGATTAATCACTTGGACTAGTACCATATAATTATGTTAATATGTAGCTTATTTCAGGTCATTAATTTATTACTGAATAATTGTAAGATTTTCTTTTAATAAATGTAGATCTCTTGGCTAAGACCTTTAATTTTAATCTTTTATATGGGAATTCTATTTTTAGTTTTCTGAAGAACCTCCATACTATTTTCCATAGTGGCTTTACTAACTTATATTCCCACCAACAGTGTAGGAGGGTTCCATTGTCTCCATACCCTCTCCAGCATTTGTTATTTGTAGAGTTTTTAATGATGGCCATCCTGACTGGTATGAGGTAGTAC
Organism: Cervus elaphus; assembly: GCF_910594005.1. Classification (NCBI taxonomy): domain Eukaryota; kingdom Metazoa; phylum Chordata; class Mammalia; order Artiodactyla; family Cervidae; genus Cervus; species Cervus elaphus. Next base: position 44,462,781 of record NC_057822.1, read on the forward strand.
CTCGTTGTAGTTTTGATTTGCGTTTCTCTAAAATTAATGATGTTGAGGCTTCCCTGATAGCTCAGTTGGGAAAGAATCCACCTGCAATGCAGGAGACCCTGGTTTGATTCCTGGGTTGTGAAGATCCCCTGGAGAAGGGATAGGCTACCCACTCCAGTATTCTTGGGCTTCCCTTGTGGCTCAGCTGGTAAAGAATCTGCCTGCAATGCAGGAGACCTGGGTTCGATCCCTGGGTTGGGAAGATCCCCTGGAGAAGAGAAAGGCTACCCACTTCAGTATTTTGGCCTGAAGAATTCCATGGACTGTATAGTCCATGGAGTCACAAAAAGTCAGGTACGACTGAGCGACTTGCACTTTCAGCATCTTTTCATGTGCCTACTGGCCATCTGTATGTCTTCTCTGGAGACATGTCTATTAAGGTCTTCCCTTTTTTCAGTGCGGTTGTTTGTTTTTTTGTTCTTGAGTTGTATGAGCTTTTGTATATTTTATCTGTAACATTTGCAAATATTTTCTCCTATTCTAAAAATGTGGAACACTTCACAGTTTTGCATGTCATCCTAGGGCCAGGGCTCTGCCAATCGTCTCTGTTATCATTCCATTAATCTTTTAAATTCAGCTAGTTTCTACTAAAAGATGTGATTACTTGTAATCTCCCTGGCTGTCCTGCAAATTTATCGTGAGGATTTATATGTGTCCTATTTCATGTCTTTATTTTCATGGTATTTTTGATTAATTGTATTATTATATCTCTCAGTGTCTCCCAAAGCATGTCAACTACCAAAGTGTTCAAATTTGCTAATTGGTTAAAGATACACAAGGGTAATAATATTTTTATTACCATTTCTAAAAGTCTTCCTCAATTGCCAATTATATATTTGTTAAATTAAGAAAGCAATTATTATTTTTTTTAATAGACTTGTGTGACTATTTCATTATCTCTAGATTTTTTTTTTTTTTTTTTACCGTAGGAAATTGCTGATAAAGATGGAAACAATAAAGTTCTGTCTTTTACCATCCCTTCCTTATCCAAACCATCAATATACCATGAGGTAAGTAAGATTGGAGAGGTAAAATTTTTTAAAATTATCAATATATTTAGCAAAAGTCAGTTTCTACTAGAGATAAATTATTCCTAACACATCTTTACAGATTTATTTCTTTAAATGTAGATGTTTGTTATTAGTGATATAAAGCTGAGCTGTTGTCAGGAGAGATAGAAATTAATTATTGGAAAATTTTCCTCTAGTTCTGGTTTATTTCTTTTTTATTCTTCTACCAGTATCATCGCTGGTCTTTTCTATTATATGAATTTTTATAAATATTCCTTTAAATTTTTAAAATCACCCATATTAATTAGAAATGATCTATGTTAGATTGATTTTTTATTATTTTTTAGGAAAATAACTACTTAGAAGAATATTAACACAGTAATTATTTCATTTCCATTTAAAGTAGTTTGATTGATGCATTCTAGATATTCAGTAACCTTACACTTCTGATTTTTCCAGTATTTATTTGGTTGAAGATTGTGAGAACACTAATAATTATGTAGGTGGATGGCTCCTATTGACCTGAACTCCTGCCTGCTCTCTTTAAGGATATATGTTATGAATCAAGCTTCTTGTCTGTCAGGCCTTTAGTGCATAAAGTTGTGAGGAAAGCATTTAAATTAACTAATTTACTAGTAGTCTAAAAATTAGATTCAAAGCAAACAGTATCCAGTTGCTTCATAGCTCAATGCAGCTATTTATTTTTAATTAATTCCCCTGGGACTTTGTTTTTCGTTGGAAATAGAATGCCTCTTACTTAACCAAGGCTGATTTTAGCATAGAACATTTCTGAATATTAGATTTTAACTGTGTTCTGTGTATCAAGTTATAAAATAAAATGGAGAGTAGTGAGACATTTACAAATTGATGGTTCTAACTTTAGAAACATGAAATCAATTATGTCACTATTAAAGAGACTTTTGATCATAATATTTATTCTTGTTTGTAGTATGCAATTATAACTCTCTACACCTTGCTTTCTTAATGTAAGATTAATGAGAGTACCAGCCTCTCTGAAGTTAGACATACCTCCGGGCTTGAATGTATAGTCCCCAAGAGTGCTCTGAGTTCTGGAAGCAAATTAAAGTTATTGCATTTGTAGTCTTTATTCTTTTAAGCAACTTTTCTTTTTCTGTGTCCTAAATATAGATTCATTCCATAATATTTCAAAAACCAAAACAGTGTATTTTTAGTTTTATATATCGTATATATGTTTTAAAAGGAGCTATAGAACATACATAATTGAAAAATTGAAGAGGTTTTGAAAGAGAAGAAGAAATGGTCTGAATTGCCTTTTGTTGAAGCAGAATTAAATATCCTTATGTTACAGATTTTTACTTTATTTTAAAGACACAATCTCATACTTTACCTTGTTTTTATAGCCCTCCACAATTGGATCCATGGCCTTGACAGAAGGGGCATTGTGTCAGCATGATCTCATCAGGGTTGTTTACAGTGATCTTCATCCTCAGAGGGAAACATTCACTGCACAAAACCGGTAATAATCAAAACTGTAGATGTTAAAATTGTTAATTTACACTTAATAGCTAGCTGTAATTACTTTGGTTCACGTTTGGTATGAGAAGAGACATAATTGTTTTCCAGAATCGTGTACCATGGTGGCTCAGATGGTAAAGCGTCTGACTACTATGCGGGAGACCCGGGTTCAGTTCCTGGGTTGGGAAGATCTCTTGGAGAAGGAAATGGCAGCCCGTTTCAGTATTCTTGCCTGGAATATCCCATGGACGAAAGAGCGTGGTAGACTACGGTCCATGGGGTCGCAAAGAGTCGGAAACGACTAAGCGACTTCACTTTCACGTTGACTTGTAGTCCCACCAGCAATGTGTGATAGTTCCAGTTTCTCAACGTCTTTACCTACTCTTTTTTTCCCAATCTTTTTGTTTATATCTATCTTAGTGGGTATGGAAAATGGTATATCATTGTGCTGTTGTTTCTGCTATATGTTTTACTTTTTTGTACAGTCAGCTATATCAGAAATACACACTTTTTTTTCAAAGTTAAACGTGCATTAGTTCTAGAGATTATTAAGAAAAACTGCAGTCTCTGGCTCCCCATGCCTTCCACTTTTCCTTTCCTATATGTAACAGCTTTTAACCAGTGGTTCTCAACCAGGGCACTTCTGCCCCTTCGGTGAACGTTTGTCATCCTCTGGAGACTTGTTTGATTGTCACAGCTGAGTGGGAGGGAAGACTGCTATAAGCATCTCAAGTGTAGAAGTCAGGAGTGCTGTTCAGCGTCCTACCACGCCTGGGCCGGCCCCCCACAACAATCTAGGCCAAAATGTCGATAGTGCTGAGGTTGAAAAATCTTGCTGTTAATATTTACCATCTTCGTAGTAATTTACTGCCTTAAAATGTTTCACTTTGGGGCATTATCTAATAATTTATCTCTATGAAAGATAAAAATTTAGGTTGTTACCTCTCGTCCTTTCTTCTCAGTATAGTTATCTTGTAATTCTGGAGAATCCGTTATTTAAATTTCTCATTATTATGAATGATTTTTTTTTTTTTTTGGCCATGCTGTACAGCATGCAGGATCTTAGTTCCCCAACCAGGGATTGAACCCATGCCCCCTGCATTGGGGCTGTGGAGTCTTTAACCACTGGGCCACCAGGGAAACCCCTTGAATGAACATTGCTCACCAGAACTATTCAGAGCTGAGCTTTGTAAGTGGTTACTTTTCCTCTCCTGCTATCTTTTTGTTTTCCTTGAAGTTCATCTTTGACCTTTTGTTTTCTTTGTTTACTATGTGCTTTGTAATTTAACCCTGTAAATTTTCTATCAGTTTTTTACGTAGCCTTCCAAAACTTTGTTTATACCACTTATTTTCTCAATTTTATTTTCCTGAAAAAGGAGCTCGCAGAGCCTCGACTTACTGCGATCTGGCCTGTGTTTCCCGCTTTACCCGGAGTTTACTTGTTATCTTGGTATTTCCCCTCACTGTTACCCTGGGAACTCCCTTTGTCTTCTTCCTGTGTGGATGGAGCCACTGTTTCTTGCACCCTGTATCCTCATTCTTTGTTCCTAGTATTCTGAAATTCCATGTGGTATTTCTTGGTGTGAGTTTATTTCCTGTTTGTGCTGAGCAGTACATGGGCCTTTTCAATTTGGACACTCATGTCCTTCAGACTGGGAACTTTGCTTAATTATTTTTTGTTAATTAGTTTAGCCTCTCCATCTTACCTAGTCTTTTATTATTTGTCCTTTATTTATTTGGTCTTTTCTTATCTTGCTTGTGGAGCTTTTATTATTTGGAGCTCCTGTTGTGGTACTCTTTCCTCTTCCATTTGCCGTATCTTTTTCCTTTGGCTTCACTTTTTATGGTATTTCCTCAACTTCATCCACCAGTTCTGTTCCTGAGTATTTAATTTCTGTCATCATATTTTGTATATCTGGAAGAGAATTTGACCACCCTAAGAGGAAAGACTTAAAGATATGGACAAAATACATCATATTTTGTATATTCTGAATGGTCTTTTAAAATAGTTCCTATTTGGATTTTTTTTTGTTGTTTTTTTATTTTTGAAACAGCATCTCATTTTTTAGAATATTAATGATAATTTGCTTTATTTAAAGTTATTTTTTTCTCTTTTATGTTTATCGTGTGCTCCAAATTGTGTTCCCCTGCCCCTGTTTCTTTATTTTGACCTTATTTTTCTATTAATGAAGTTCATCAGATGTCTGATAATCCATTTTTCCCTACTTATGTTTAAGAGCAGGGAATTTAAAAAAATGAGACGCCAAAACCATGTTGGTAGGGGCTGATTGAGTATGAACTTCACAACTTCTCACTGGGCCATTCATCTGGGGAACTTCCCAAGTCCGTATCTTTAAGTCTTTCCTTTTAGGGTGCTCAAATTCTCTAAAGAAAACTCTTCTAGTTTCTTAACCAGAGGCCTGCTAGCATTCTGATGGTCAAGTGGGGAAGGAAAACTTGAGGTCTCAGTATCCAGTAAGACCTATTCTACTTAAGTTTTCTATTTTCAGTATCTTCCCATCCTCCCCACTCCAGCCCAAACCATAATTGTGCTTGGTGGTTCCCTGGTAGAAATTTCTCTTTTATCCTTTCAGAAAATAAGTCTTCAGTTTCAGAAAATAAATCTTCAATGAACCTAGCAGCATAGAGAAGGAGAAAGGATCTGAAGATGTGAACTGCTTCTGTGTCATACTTTGAACTCAATTTTTAACTTTTCATTTTGAAATAATTTCTGACTTAAAATATTTCAGAAGTAGCACAAAGACTTTCAATATACTCTTCACTGCCTATGGAAAGCTTTTTAGAAGTACTGTGTTCCTGGGTCCTGCCCTCAGAGATTCTAATTGGGTCAGTCTGTGTTGAGACACAGGAATATATTATTCCAAAATGTCCTGAAATAACTATAGTGTGCATTCAGGCTTAGGAGCCACTTTCTTAGTGATTGTACAGATTAAGAAAGCATTCATTTATTCATTCAGTAAAAATTATTTGAGCAATAATAATATTTTAAACACTGTGTCTGACACTAGAGTTAGAGATGAGTAAATTAGGGTCTCTGTCCCAAAGTTGCTTATTACTGAATGGATAAAACAGAGGTAGAGACAGAGAACTGATTTAGTGGGATAAATACTGTATTAGAGCTATACAAATGAACAGTTTTTGTTTGTTTTAGTTGGGAGAATTAAGAATGTCTTTATGTCTGAAATTAAAATTTGAGCCAGGATTTGAAACCTTGGTAGGGGTTTTCCAAGTGAAAAGTGTTGTAGTAAGAAAGGGTAGCATCAGTAAAACAAGGAATTATGAAAGATTATGGCATTATTCATGGAATGATATAGGAAAACTGTTATCCTATGGTGTATGTGGTAGACAGTGGAGGGAAATAAGGTTGGAGAGGTAGGTTGAGGGTGGATTTTTAAAGGACCTTGTATGCCTTGATGAGTTTGGGCTTTACGATGCAGTCAATAGTAACAGTGAATTAATGCAGATAGAGGAGTCATCTATTCAAGCATGATGGGGATTTTTGAGGAAGAAAATAAAGATGGCAGCAAGTGCTATGACCTTTAATAAGGCAAGTGGAAATAGGGGAATTATTGAGGAGGATATTACAATCATCTGATTGAGAAATAATTAAAGTCAGTATTAAGGCGTTGTTATAACCATCCAATGAAGAAATCATTTACTACAGTCTGTAAGTAGAAATAATTATTTGTGATCTTTTTCTCCTTGTTTTTGTTTTTTCTAGGTTTGAAGTCCTGAGTTTTCTCATGTTATGTTATAATTCTGCTATTGTGTATATGCCTGCTTCATCTTACCAGTCTCTTTGCCGAATGGGCTCCAGGTAAGCAGAATACTTATATTATTTCATACATTTTTATTGAGCACATTCTCGCTGGTAGGCGCTGTTCTAACCCCTGGTGATACAGCAGTAAATAAAACTCAGGGAACTTACATTCCTGTAGGAATTCCTTATCATTCCTCATACAGCATGACTTCTTGAAAATACTTCAGTATTAAAGAAGTATTTTGTGGCTCAACATCAAGCTAAGCCAAGATGATTTAGGTCCAAGGTGGTTTATTGTTACACTGGATCACTGCCTGGATGCCAGTTTTTATAAATTACTTTGAGTGTTTTGAATAAATAGTCTTCTGTATAGAGAAAGTAAAGAAATGTGAACTTTTTCCTTTTTGTATCTCACAAATAACTGTCTCTTCTTTGGATAAGATTAGCAGTAGCATGAATTATGTGTATATCTCATTTATATTTGTATATTCTAATCTTTACCAAACCAGAATTTCTAATAATTTGAACAGACCTGAACTAAAATTTTTATTTCCACCATTGAAAAAAATTAATATAAATGGGTTTGGAGACAGAGGAGGGGAATTTTAATTACAGAAGGAACACTCAATTTATCCTGCCCGGTTGATTTGTATTTGAGGAAATGCAAATAAAAAGGGTGAGCCTTCTCTACCCCCTGAAAGTTAAATGCTGTATTAGTTTTTCTATCGCCTCATAACAAATTGCCATGAATTTAGTTGCTTAAAATAGCATACATTTATTATTTCAGTTTTCTGTGGGTCAGGAATCTAAGTGTCACTTAGCTGGGCCTTCTGCTTAGGGTATTACAAGCTGCAGTTAAGATGTCCGCTGGAGTTGCCATCTTATCTGAGGTTCATTTGAGGAATTATATGCTTATCTTGGCAGAATTCAGTTCCTATAGTTGTAGGACTAAGGGCTTCAATTTTGTATGGACTGTCTGCTGAAGGCCAGTGTCAGTTCCTTGCCGTGTGAGCCTCCCAACTTAGGCAGCCTACAGCATGGCAGCTCACTTCTTCAAAGCAGAGAAATAAGAGATGTTGCACTACAGTCTTATGTAATATAATCACATAATCATGTACATATATGCATGAAAATCATATCACCTTTGCCATGTTACAAGCAAATCGGAGGTTCCACCCATGCTCAAGAGGAGGGGATGACATAAGGGTGTCAATACCAGGAAGGTATCATGAGGATCAGCCCTGCATGCCCCACCCCCAACCACTACTACAAATGCTTTGCACAGGTTCATACTGGTGTATTACTGAGAAGAAACTGTGGTCCTATTTATAACAAAACTCACTTTTGCTAATTGGAGGTAGGCCCATCTAAATTAGTTGCTAATTTGATTTATAGATTTGTAGATTATTTTAAAGTGTATTATTTCCACTTGTGTATAATAACAAGATTAATGACTAACAGAATTCTTGTCTCTTATCTACATGTTGTTTGTTTTTTTAAAACTTTTTATTTTGTATTGGGGTATAGCTGATTAACAATGTAATAGTTTCAGGTGAACAGGGGAAGGAGCTCAGCCATACATACACATGTATCTATTCTAACCTACATGTTCTTATCAAGAGAGTATGTTGTTTAAGCACTTACTGCATAGCTACAGGTAAATTTATTTATAGATGACTATTTTTGGCTCAATTAAGCAAATTTGCTATATCTCTAATAGGTAACATTTAGTATGGCATCTTACAGAGTTCCTTAATAACAAATGATAGAGTTTAGTAGTCCTCAAATTTTTACTCACATATCCCCTAATGAATTTTGAAAAACTTTATAGCCTTTATACATTAAGTTAACATTTAAATTAAACATTAAAGTTAACATTTAACTTTTTTATTCTTTTTTAAATAGTTGTAAATTATATGATTTCCAGTATGTAGGTATTAACATAATAAATAATTGTTAATTGCTATTTTAAATGTATATCATGTAAATACACAGTGATCTAATTGATACCATCATCCATATATGGAATAAATGAAAAATAGTCTTTCTTTAGTAGTCTTTCTCCTTAAAATTGAGTATCTATTGCACTTTATCCACATAAATTTTGTCCTAATATAGTGCCGTTATATGTAAAGATGTTTTATTGATCAACTAATTATAAACCTCTGCCACAAAGAAAATATGTAAATTAAAATATAAAAATATTGCCAGAGACCAAAATGCACTAAACACTAAAAAATTTCTTCTGAACTCACCATTGCAGTTATTCTAATAAATTAATTTATTAAAATAGTAGAGGTATGTAACATCTCTGCTAATTATTAAACATAACTTTTCTGGAAGCATCTTTTAATGAGATGGAAAATAGAGGATTGTTTATGACACTTTAAATTTGTTTTGAGAATTCTGTATCATCCACTAATCCATCCTGATAAAATTTGGGACGTGTGAAAGTTATGCATTTCTTTTGTGAAGAGGGAGAAGGAGGATTATGAAAGAGATACCTATTTGAGAAAAGGTGTTGCTTTGAGGGCTTGTTTGGTGGCTCAGACAGTAAAGAATCCGCCTATAATTCAGGAGACCCAGGTTTGATCCCTGGGTTGGGAAGATCCCCTGGTGAAGAGAATGGCTACCCACTCAAGTATTCTTGCCTGGAGAATTCCATGGACAGAGGAACCTGGTGGGGTCTGTGGGGTCACCAAGAGTCGGACACGACTGAGCAACTTTCACTTTTTCATTTCATTGCTTTTATTGCTATAGTCCACTAGAATGTGTGTTTTGTGAGAGTATAGATTTTTTTTTATCTTTTTACCTATTTACAACTGTATGCATAGGCCCATTGTAGTGACTGACACATAACAAGTACTTAAAAAATATTTCAGTAAGTGTTGAATATGTGAACTTATAAAAACAAAAATATTTTATTTAATGAATCAGCAAATCACACTTAAGTAATGTATTTTCCTAGGGTTTGTGTGAGTGGGTTTCCACGGCAACACGAAAAACAGTGGAAGGAACTCTGTGGTCGAATAGTGTTGGATCCCGAATTTATGGTGCAACTTCTCACAGGAGTTTATTATGCCATGTAAGTAGGTGTACTGTGAAATTGTGTGGATTCTTTCTAGTCTTTGAAAACTTAATATTCCCCTTTTTTCCTTATTAGTTTCACAACATTGAATTTTTTGTTCCATGATGGATCCATTATCTTATTTTTCTAATATGAATTTCTTTCAGTAGTTTTAAATGAATTATACTTTTTATATCTGCTCTCTCAACAGCTTTCTAATATTCAATACTGTATTGTTAACTATAGTTAGCATGGTGTACATCATATACCTAGGATTTTATCTTATAACTAGAAGTTTGTACCTTTTGACCAACTCTTTTGTACCCTTTTTGCCTGCCTCTGACAACCACCAATCTTTCTGTATCTATGAGTTCAGTTACTCTTTTTTTTTGTTTTATTTTTAGATTCCACATGTACATGAGATTATACAGCATTTGTCTTTGTCTGACTTATTTCACTTAGCATGATACCCTCAGGATCCATCCATGTTGTCACAAATGGCAAGATTTCCTTTTTTTTGACCATGTGACATGCTGGAGTTCCCCAACCAGGGATCACATCCATGCCCCCTGCATTGGAAGTGTGGAGTCTTAAGTCCTAGGATTTCCTCCTCCTTTTAAATGAATAATATTCTATTGTGTGTATGTAATTGTCTATATAATATGTGTGTGTATAATAAGTATGTATATACTTATGGGTACACACACCTTATTTTCTTTATCCATCATCGTGTGTGTGTATAATAAATATATTTATACACATATATACATGTATAGCCCATGTTTTCTTTACCCATTCATCTGTGTGTTTATCTAACACATATTTGTTGTTCCATTGCTCAGTCATGTCTGACTCTTTGCAACTCCACGAACTGCAGCACGTCAGGCTTCTCTGTTGATAGCTATCTCCCTGAGTTTGTTCAAACTCATGTCCACTGAGTCAGTGATGCCATCCAACCATCTCATCCTCTGTCACCCCCTTCTACTCTTGCCCTCAATTTTTCCCAGCCTTAGGGTCTTTGCCAGTGAGTCAACTTTTCACATCAGGTGGCCAGAGTATTGGAGCTTCAGCTTCAGCACCAGTCCTTCCAATAAATATTCAAGGTTGATTTCCTTTAGGATTGACTGGTTCTATCTTCTTGCTGTCCAAGGGACTCTGAAGAGTTGTCTCTGGCACCACAGTTCAAAAGTATCAATTCTTCAGTGTTCATTTTTCTTTATGGTCCAACTCTCACATCCATACATGACTATTGGAAAAACCATAGCTTTGACTATATGGACCTTTGTTAGCAAAGTGATGTCTCTGCTTTTTAATACACTGTCGAGATTTGTCATAGCTATTTTTCTAAGGAGCAAAGCGTCTTCTAATTTTGTGGCTGCAGTCACCATCCACAGTGATTTTGGAGCCTAAGAAAATGAAATCTGACACTGTTTCCACATTTTCTCTATCTGTTTGCCATGAAGTGATAGGACCGGATACCATGATCTTAGTTTTTGAATGTTGAGTTGTAAGCCAGCGTTTTCACTCTCCTCTTTCACCTTCATCAAAAGGCACTTAGTTCCTCGTCACTTTCTGCCATTAAAGTGATACCATCTGCATATCTGAGGTTGTTGATATTTCTTCCGGCAATCTTTATACATACTTACATGTACATATATGCCATATTCTTTTTATCCTTTTATCTGTTAATTTACAATTAGATTGTGTCCATGTCTTGGCTGTTGTACATAATGCTTCCGTGAAGGTGGAGGTGCGAGATATCTTTTTGAGTAATTAAGTTTCCTTCCAATGCATAATAGAAGTAGAATTGCTGGATCATATGGTAGTTCTATTTTTAATTTTTTTAGGAATCTCCATATTGTTTTCCATAGTTGTTCCACCAATTTACATTTCTACCAGTAATGCACAGGGTTCCCTTTTCTTCACGTCTTTGTCAGCATTTGTTATTTCTTGTATTTTTGATACTAACCATTCTTGACAGATGTGAGATGATACTAATTTGCATTTCCCTAGTGACTAGTGACATAGAGCGCTTTTTTTGTGTACCTGTTGGTCATTTGTATGTCTTCTTTGGGAAAAAGTCTATTCAGTTCTCTGCCTATTTTTAATTGGACTACTTGGTTTTTTGTATTGACCTGTATGAGTTGTTTGTATATTTTTTATATTAACTCCTTGTCATATATATGATTTGCAGATATTTTCTCCCTTTCCAAAAGTGCCTTTTCATTTTGTTGATGGTTTTCTTTGCTGTGCAGAAGCTTTTAGTTTAGTGTGGTCCCACTTGTTTATTTTTGCCTTTGTTGCCTCTGCTTTTGATGTCAAATCCAAAAAATAATTGATGGGACTAATGTCCAGCATTCATCTTATAAGCAATAAGGGGCTTTTGTCTTCTTTTAGGAGTTTCTTGTTTTCAGATCTTACATTGAAGTCTTTAATCCATTTTTAGTTGATGTGTGATAAGAGACAGTTTTCTACTTTCCCTCTTTTTGCATGTGGCTGTTGTTCAGTTATCCCAGCACCATTTATTGAAAATAATATCCTTTTACCTTTTTTATATTCTCATATTTAAATTAATTGATCATATATATATATATATGTATGTTTATTTCTCAGCTCTCCATTCTGTTCCTTTGATCTATATGTGTTTTTATGCCAGTACTATACTGTTTCGATTACTAAAGCATTTTGATACAGTTTGCAGTTAGTAAATATCATGTCTCCAGATTTGTTGTTCTTTCTCAAGATTGCTTTGGCTATTCATTGTCTTTCGTGATTCCATATAAATTCTAAGATTGTTCTATTTCCATGAGGAATGTCACTGAACTTTGATAGGCATTATATTGAATTTGTAGATTTCTTTGGGTAGTGTGGACATTTTACCAATTTTAATTCTTTCAGTCCTTGAGCATGGCATATCCTTCTGTTTATTTGTGTGTTCTTCAGTTTCTTTCATTGAAGTATTGTATGAAAACTTTTAAGTGTACTGGGTTCAGGTCTTTCACCTCCTTAGTTAAATTTATTCCCAGGTATTTTTTTTCCCCCAGGTATTTTTTATGCAGTTGTTAATGGGATCGTATTCTTAATTTCTCTTTCTGATAGTTTGTTACTAGTAGCTTCCCTGATAGGTGGTAAAGAATCCGCCTGCAATGCAGGAGACCCTGGTTCAATTCCTGGGTTGGGAAGATCCGCTGGAGAAGGGATAGGCTACCCACTCCAGTATTCTGGCCTGGAGAATTCCATGGACTGTATAGTCCATGGGGTTGCAAAGAGTCGGATGTGATTGAGCGACTTGACTTTATAGGATGGTTTTCTTAATTTCCCTTTCTGATAGTTTGTTAAGTGCATAGAAATGCAGTAGATTTTTGTATATTGTTTTTATACCTACAACTTTACTAAATTTGTTTATCCTAACAGTTTTTTTGGTGTATTCTTTATAGTTTTCTACGGTTGACTGTTAAACAATGAATGGGTTTGGGTGCCAGTTGCAGAGTTGAAAATCGGAGTATAACTTTATAGTCAGCCTTCCATATCCAAGGCTTCAATCAAGCACAGATTGTGTAATACAGTAGTTGGTTCTTATTGATAAGAATTCACATATAAGTGATCTCATGCAGTTCAAATCCATGTTGTTCACTGGTAAACTGTCTATATATCATGTCTTCTGCGAACAGAGACAATTTTACTTCTCTTATTTTTTATTTGCTTGAACTTCAGTGCTGTGTTGGATAAAAGTGGCAAGAGTGGGCATCCTTGTCTTGGTCTTGATCTTAGAGAGATCTTCTTCTTGATCATTTGTCACTGTTGAGTAGTTGTTGACTATGAGCTTGTCATATGCAGCCTTTATTGTAGTACATCTACTCTGTACCCACTTTTCTGAGAGTTTTTTTTTTTTAAATCATGAATGGATTTTTGTCAAGTGCTTCTTCTACATCTGCTATTATGATGAAGGATTTATCCTTCATTTTGTTAATATGGTGTATCACAGTTGATTAAATTGCAGATGTTGAACCATCCTTGCATCCCAAGATAAATCCCACTTGATCATGGTTTGTGATCAGTTGTTGAATATAGTTTGCTAATATTTTGCTGTGGATTTTTGCATTTATGCTGTGTTTGTCAGAGGTATATTGGCTTGTAATTTTCTTTTCTTATCGTGTCCTTGTTTGGTTTTTGTATTAGGGGAATGCTGGCCTTGTGATATGACTGTGGAAGTGTTCACTCTTGGAAAAATTTAAGGATTGATATTATTTCTTTAAATGTTTGGTAGAATTCACTCATGAAGCCATCTGGTCCTTATTGGGACCATCTTTTACTTATTGGGAGGTTTTTGATTACTGATTCAGTTTCCTCTGGGTACAGTGGTGGGTGTGTTCAGATTTTTATTTCTTAATGACTTAGTCTTGGTAGGTTGTATGTTTCTAGGAATTCATCCATTTTCTAGATTGTCCAGTTTGTTGACATGTAATTATTCATAGCCCTTTCAGTACTTTTAAAATATAGCTAGTCATTAAACTGAAGTCTAAATACTGTCACATAGTTCATAACCCAGATTTTCATGAATTCAAATAGATAACCCAAAATATCAACACATGATAAAATCCAATTATTTTGAAGAGATATCTGTGAAGTATTTTAAATGTTAATATTTGAATTTTTCTTTTTGTTCTTGTAGCCAAAAGTGGGATAGTTTAGAAATGCATGATGCAAAAATTAATGTGAAAATCTTGTTACAGAACCAAAATAATAGGACTTGGATCAATAAAAAAGATTGTTATTGAAAATGAGAGATATTTGCTAGAGACTGTAATTTGCTTCTCCATAGGTATAATGGACAGTGGGACCTTGGCCAGGAAGTCCTTGATGACATCATCTATAGAGCTCAACTAGAACTCTTTTCTCAACCACTATTGGTAAGTTATTATATTTACTTTTTGTTAAACTTTCCTGCACCTAAAAAGGGTACTACTGGTATAAAATTCAGTATGCAATGTATGAGGCAGTACTAATCATTGAGGGGGAAAACAGGTTTATTCCATACCAACAGTTGGAAAGGAAACAAAATTGTTTTAGACCCTCTTCTTTTACAACATAGCAAAATAAAGTTCAAATAAATTAAAGAATTAAGTGTCTTGAAATCCTTTAAGAAAAGAAAGAAGAGAGGCTATAAATATTTGCTCAAATTCTGGAGAAGGAAAGGCTATATTTAAGTGATGGAACACATCACCAAAAAAGGTTGATTTTTTTTTTTTTTTTTTTTTACTATATAAACATCTAAATTCTAAACCATCAGATTTTTGTTTTGTTTTGGAGGGGAGAGGGGGTTGTTGTTTTATTTTTTGGCCATGCAGTACAGCATGTGGGATCTTAGTTCCTTGACCAGGTATCAAATCTGTACCCTCTGCTGTGGAAGCACAAAGTCTTAACCACTAGACCTATAGGGAAGTCCGTAAACCATCAGTTTTTTAAAACCGAAATTAATATGAACTAATTATCAACGGGCATGACAAAAAAGCAAGTTAATATTTAGTTTTATATAAAAATATCATACTCTTCCACAAAATAACTATATCTCCAAAAGGTAAATGATCAATCAAAAAATAAATTTGAACGTCCAGTAGTAGGATGAGGAAGGCATTTTCTGTTACCAGTAACAGTATGACATAACTCTGCACATCCTTTTGGTAATGTATGTGTTTTCTTTGAGCTACTATCCCATCTTTACCAACATTTCCCAAGAAACTATTTAAAACTTTTTAAAATGAATTGTGAACACTAGATCAAGGTTTGTTTTAAATGCAAAGGAATCTGAACTCTAAACATTATTTTACAACAGAGACTCATTAAGTTATGTTATTTACTTGATGACATTATATATTTGAAAATTAATATTAAGGGAACATGCTAGCTGTGTTAATGGTAAAGTAGTATACAGCTATTTTTTTTAATGCTAGACAGGACAAAGGAAAAATAACAAATATTAATAGTCATCTAGGTGATTCAGCTGTGGATAGTTTTTCTTTGCAATTTTCTGTATTTTCTAAACTTTTTCTAGTATTTTTAGAGTTGTATTTTTTTAGTTATGTAATTTTACTTGCAACAATTTAAGAGTATAATTTTTGAGTCATTTTTTCATATCTTTTTTATAGTTTAAGCTAAAAATAAATTTATTGAAGTAACATTTATATTAATTCTTTCATATTTGAATTTTCTTTTTTCCTCATGTCAGCATCCCTAATTTTACCCTAAAGGTTACTGTAAAAAATAAAAGAGATTGCGTAGGGAATTCCTTGACAGTATTAGTTAGGGCTCTGCTCTCTCCTTGCCAACGGCATGAGTTCCATCCCTGGTTGGGGAACCAGGATCCCCCACAAGCTGCACAGTGTGACCCAAAACAGAAAACAAGTGGACAAGAAGATAAAAAAGTTACATCTTGATAATAACACCTTGCATTTGCAAGACTCTTTAAATTTATAATTTTATCCCTGTCTTATAAATTAAGTAGAAGTGGCATTTCCAAGGCAGTATAGGTAAAGAGATTCGTAATCTATAGTTCTAGAATAATCCTTTATTGTTATGGGTCTCCAAGGGACCCAGTAAATGACGTTCCTTTTCTCTATTCAAAAATAGAGCCAGATGATAAATAGATAAAATAGTTGGTAGATAGAAAAACAAGTACCATCTTTATTGCTGATTAAGGTTAGATTGAAAGACTTCACTCCCTACCCTTTAGTCTAGATGTTGGAACAGCCCACTGGAGAGAAGGTTTGAGTTGGCAGAGCAGACAGGGGTATCCAGCTTGCTGCATTTCAGTTGTCCTGTCCAAGTGGAGAGTGAGGGAGAAAGATGGTCCTCTAGCTCAAGATCTTTGCTAGGTCAGCACTACTCCGTTAGGAATCATGGAGCAGCCAGTGGCTGTTGCTTTCCAGCCAGATTACCTCACTCTCCTCCACAGACGGCAGAACTTGGTGGAACAAAGTGCCAGACTTGTTTAGGGAAGATGTCTCCTCGTGAAAACAAAGCTAATTTTTTTATTATAAATTAAATTTTGCATGTTATTTTATCATCTGAAGAATCAGAAAGAAACTTACTCCAAATTTTCTTGTATCAGGGTTCAAATGTTAAAAGCTCTTTGGAATGTATTTTCTCCTTGAAAGCCAGCAACTTCAGAGAGTCCATGAGGGTGTGTGACTCATATTTTTAAATGAATTTTCATCTTAGAAGTCTACCTAAAAGAATACAGACTAGTGGAAATATAAACATTTCTGACACATTATACTTTTCTATTTTGTAGAACAACTTTTAAATACATATTCAAGATAGTATGGAAACATGAAATGTACAGTAAGCATAAGTTGTATATTGGATGTAAGTACATATAGACTTATCATTTTAGGTTGCCAATGCCATGAAAAACTCATTACCATTTGATGCTCCTGATTCTTCACAAGAAGGCCAGAAAGTACTTAAAGTCGAAGTCACTCCAACAGTGCCGAGGATTTCTCGGACTGCAATTACAACAGCTTCAATCCGTCGCCATAGATGGAGGAGAGAAGGTGAATATAAAATCCCTATAGCCCACTCATGGATTAAAGTAAATTTATCACTGTTTTTACAGAGTATATTTACACATGATGTTATAGTACTCTATGTAGTTAAAGTAAAATTGTTTAGTTGTTAAAAATAGCACTAGAAATGTGGTTTGTATACCTGAATTCATTTTAATATAAATATGTATATATATTTTATAAAGTAGAAAGATGTTATTTAAACTGTTCTCTGAATGTTAAAACAGAAAATAAGATGAAGTTAATTTTTTTTCTAACTAGTAATAACAATAGAAAAGAAATTTCTTTAAGCCTGTTTCCAAAAAAAGGTACCTGTATGAGCAGTGTGGGAGAAAATTATGTAACTGGCCATACTACTGGTATAATACAAGCCATGCATAAAATAACTGAGGTTTATCTATCTTTTCCTTGTCCTGTAAGTGCTGAGTCCAGCAGTATTTCATAGCACATGCTACTTGAACAGTCAAGCTGTCTTGCCTAAGAGAGGTTAATTGCCATTTTAATGATCTCTATTTTTCTCTCCTATTCATTTGCAAACCTCACATTGTTCATCTGCTGCCTTATGTGTGTGCATGCTGTGCACACACATGTAACTATATAAATAATGTTTGTGTTTATGTCATATCCATATATACATTCTCTTATCTGCCTGGGTCAAAATGCTCAGAAAAGAATAGAGCAGCAAAAAAGCACTAAAATTTTATATGTTGAATCCCAGATGGCTTTGACTTCTCAAACGAGGCTGACCCGAGTATTCCTGGCTCCCCGATCCAACACGGCTCCACTGACCTAGGGATCAAACGTGTGCAAGAGGGGGAGGTGCTGGTGCACAGGACTCCTGAGCACGGCTCGCCGGAGCCCAACTCAGCAGCAGCCACAACAGAGGGTAGGACAGAGATGAGGAGGCAGAAGTCAGTGAGGCAGTTGCTGGAGGAGGATCCTGGCTCTCTGTCCCCAAGCAGAGCATCTTTCCATTCTAGTGTGTGTTTCCACTATCCCAGAGTGTATTAGACTCTCCTTGCAAAGCGCACCCCCCCCCCCCCATTTGCTAGCGCCAGGTCAGGTACAATCTTTAGTTACCATTTGTGCTGGCCTGGAGTCTGCATCCCGGTGTAATTAAAGAGCAGCTTGGCATGGCTACTAACAAGGGAGAGGCCTGTCTCCAAAAGGTCTGCAAATGCTTGGGATTTCTTCATTACTGAGCATGTTTACTCTAACATCAGGAAAGGAAAAATGCACCCCATGGACCTGAGCCTTATTATTCAGTATGTATCAATTTCATTTATTTGATAATGTATTATTTGGAAAATAGGTGAGGAGAGTTCTAATGCTTTAATACATTATTTTTGAGAAATGGGACTGAAATGGAGCTGGCCGATTTGTCTCTAGGCCCAGGGTGGCCAATTAACAAAAACTTCGTTATCTCTTTGACAGAATAAACCAGTATTGATTGGCTTCTTATAATCTTCAAATCAAGTTGCCTGGGTCTGAACTACTGACATCTTTCCTCTATAAATGTGCTCTCCTGGTGCACACTACATTTTTATCATTTATTGTAAATAATGATTATCTTATATAGCTCCCAAACAGAAGTGAAATGTATTATTTAGAAGCCATAAATCCTAGTAGATCCTTGTTTATACAGTATGGGTATCTCAAATGAGAATTTTTTTTTACCCCTCCACCACCACCACAGCCATGATCGTTATCTATAAAAGAACACTTCTCTCTGATAGGAAAGCATTTATTTACTGTTTAACATGTGATGCCATAGAAATTGGTTTTATGAAAGAGGAAACTGTGGCCTAATAGTTTTTTCATTATTTAATGTATTGCAGCTGTGGAACTTGTACACTAATTTATGAAATATAGCAAGTAGTTTTAAAATAGGTTACATATTTTTATTTATTCTACTTTAGGAAAATCTCTTGCTCTTTGGTGCGTTAAAAATTTGAGCATGCTCAGTAAGAATCTAAATCTACCTTCTGTTCCCTTGCCCATTTGCCCAGAGTGACCTGACTTCATTTAACAGTGTTGCATGTGCATGATCTAGGGACCCAAAGAAGTTGGTACTATGAAGAGAACCGTGTGAAAGACACAGCCTTTCGTTTTCATTTTTTCTGTATCTCTTTATGTTATCCCTGGGAGTCAGTTGTATCTTGTATAAGGCATAAAAATAAGTATATGAATAGATGTCAAATTCAGAGTTGGCCTAAATTGATCAACATCTGTTTCTCCAGTTTCTTGATGACTAAATGAGCCACTTGAAGTGTATCTACTGCTATTGTTAGAATATTAGAGTATCCATGCTAAATATAGTACAATATTCACTAACATTGATGAAATTTTAAGAAGTATGGGATTGGGTAGAATCATTTCTTCCTATTAATCATAAGTCATACACTTTGAAAAAGGAAAAAATAGTAATTCCTTTAAAGTGTCCTATTAAATGTTAAAACATCCTGATTTAATATCTCCTCTATTACTGGTAAAATTTCGGTTTGTGAAGGTGGGGTATAGCCATTTGGAAAAGGAATGAGTCCCATTGGTGTGTTTGAAATTTCTCAAGTTATTTTGCCTTTTAATCTAATTTAATTGTAGCTTTAAATCAGTATTAGTAAAAGCTAATTTATAAGGAAAAGCAAACATGAATAGGAAAGTTCATTAAAAATCCGTTTGGTTGTCTCATCTTTGGATCATGAATAGTATTATCACCCAAGGAGAAAATTAGAAAGGAAAATGTTATTAGACACAATAGCCTTTTTATTCCTTGGGGTTTTTTAGACAGAAATACGGAAATTATTAAAACTAATGAAAAGTTTTGGTAATTCTGAAGTCTGCTGGAGCTTTTGGATTAGCATCAATAATTGACCTTCTAAAAGAAAAAGAAGGGAATTTCACTGGCACTGCAGTGGTTAGGACTCTGCTCTCTCAGCTGCTGAGGACCCAGGTTCAATCCCTGGTCAGAGAACTAAAATCCCACAAGTTATGTGGTGCAACCAAAAGAAAAAAGAAAACATGTTTTCTAATGGTTTTAAACAGTTTTACAGTTAAAGTTGTATTTATTACGTGTTGGAATTGAAGGGAGAATTCATCACCTACCTTTATCCAGATTGTTAAGTAACATTTATAACTTTTAAAGCTGTATTTAAAATTATTACTAAACTGAGGACTATGTTGTGATTAAAGTATATTCAGTGTTCCACTATACTGAAATAGCATTTCTTAGTATATAAAATATCAGTAGGTTCTCTTGCATGGTGGTTTCTACATTGTCATATCTCTTTTATGGCCATATTGCTTGGGCATCAGATCTGCATGTGGCAAAATTCAGAAGCTAGCACTAAGTCTCTCAGTCTCTTTTCCTAATCATATATATAGCCAATGACATATTTCTGTTCACTTCTAGTTTTATATTACTGATATTAATTCTGAACCAGTGGCTATCTTTTCCTGGGCATTGTGGAGTTCTTCATAGTAATTATAAATAAATTGCTTAGATGTCACATAAATGTAATTTAAAGGTTTTGTTTTGATGCACAGTATATACTGTTCTCGAGGAAGGGGTTGAGAGAATTGGTGGCAGCTGCATTTTCATACGGCTCTGCATGATGAGTCAAGATGACTAAACTGCTGGATATAACAAGAAACGCCTTTTGCCCTAAGGATAGGCTATTTCATTCTTCTTTTGAAGGAAAGAACTAATCCATATGAGAAAATATTTATATTTTTCCAAGTACTATGTTAAATAAAGATTGTGTTTAACTATTTTGTGTATATTTTACTTAGGTAACTTGTATTTCAAAGTGATATTTTTTTGGATTTCTGTCCTAACAGTTTACCTTAGCTAAAATATTGATATCTGTATGTAGATTCAGACTGAACTTTCTTACAATCTGGTAAACATATTTTAAAGGTAGCAAACTTCTGTCAGTTTTTGAAAGAAGCAAATGTTCTATTTTCTAGGAGAGTGTTGATCATACTTTCAGTAAAGAAATCGGGCTTTCTGGAAACCCCAAACTGAATACGTGCTTCTTTTCTTACAAAATCCCAAGATAAGAATTCTTTTGTTAACTGCAGTTTCTGCATGAAACTTAATGGAATACTATAAGTATTTTGTGATCCCCAAATAATATATCTCAATATTTAAAATCTAAAATATTATATAACTATATAACATAAAATTTTTGTATATTATTTATTATTATATTATAAAATCGTAAAAAATTCTTCCTCAGTATCCTTGTTGGTTCTTACCTTTGTTCTCTGATAATCAAGTATTTTCATATTAACTGATCAAGAAAATATGGAAACCAGTGAGTAGGCATGTTCATAAGACAGAATATGACTGAAGTTACTAGAGGCAATGTAGAGTTTTTAGTTTAGAGTTAGGAAATGCACGAGCTCCATGTTAAAGATTTTAAAGCCATTTAGAAGCAATTAGCTGTTAAATATAAAGTTTCACAGTAGTTAAAAGGGGTTTGGGGATGAGTTTTTGACATTATTCTGGGTGACTGAAATTAGAAGGGTCTCATTTCCAAATTCTATTTTATGATAGATTAAGAAAGATAGGAAAAGTTTTGTTTTTTTAGATAGATATACTCACCTCAGATTGACAAGGTGTATCATAAAGATTTACGATCACTAAGTATTGTATTTTACCAAAAGTTGTGTGTCTGTTGATATTAATAGTATGCTAGGCTTGTTTGTGAATAGTTTTACATAAGCTAGCCTAATTAAAGCTAAATGAACAGAATGAATAACGTTAGAATTCTGTATAGATTGAGGCTCCTTCCCCTAAATTACTTAGGGAAAGTGTTGGTAGCAAGGGTCATTGCTGACCTATAGCAAACATTACCTAGGAGAAAAGGTCAGTTGAGTTGTTATTCACGGCTGCTGCTTATTTAATTTAGCTATTGCTGAGTCTGTCTGATTTGTTTTTTAGGTGCTGAGGGTATAAATGGAGGAGAGGAGTCGGTAAACCTGAATGATGCAGATGAAGGATTTTCATCAGGGGCTTCCCTCAGCAGCCAGCCAATTGGGACCAAACCATCCTCCTCTTCTCAGAGGGGAAGCTTAAGGAAAGTAGCAACTGGGCGTTCAGCCAAGGATAAAGAAACAACTTCTGCCATCAAATCCAATGAGAGCCCTCGAGATTCAGTAGTTCGCAGGCAGTATGTACAGCAACCAACTGATCTTAGTGTAGATTCAATTGAGCTGACACCGATGAAGAAACACCTGAGCCTGCCTGCTGGCCAGGTGGTGCCAAAAACTAATAGCATTAATCTAATCCGGACAGCCAGTGCTTCCTCAAGTAAATCATTTGACTATGTAAATGGCAGTCAAGCAAGTACCAGCATTGGGGTTGGCACTGAGGGTGTTACTAATTTAGCAGCTAACAATGCTAATCGCTACTCAACTATCAGTCTACAGGAAGACCGGCTAGGTCAAGCTGGAGAAGGGAAAGAGCTGCTCAGCCCGGGAGCTCCCTTATCCAAGCAGTCTCGATCCCCAAGCTTCAATATGCAGCTGATATCCCAGGTGTAGTCTTGATATCCTCTCTCATCTTTCTGCTTATCTTCTAGACCGAACATTTCGTTGTGCTTCAAGGAGACACTTCATCCCACATTGTGAAAACATTGGTCATCATAAACAGATCTGATTTAGTTTAGGTATCTTCATACTGTATTTTGTATGGAAACAGCAATAAGGTTTTCTTTTCTCTCTTTCCTATATCTTCTCTTCACCTGTTCCTTGTAAACGTGTTTGTGAAGCAGTAGAAAATGTTTGCGTTTTCCACACCTTCCTTTCTCCTTGGGTGATGTGCAATCCATCGTAGGCTGATCAGTCCCATTTCAACACTGTGAGACTGAGGTTATGTTAGAGGAAATGGTGTATATGATCCCTATGAATGATACTTTGGCTTTTGTTTAAAAAAAAGAAAAACAAAAAACGGGTTTGTTCTCATTATCTGTAGAACTATGAAGATAACTGGATCATATTTTTTCTCTCTTAACCAGGAGTGCCTCAGAGATTCTGCTATGACTTTGGACTTCTCTGAGTCTGTGCAATCATTTTCTTGAGAAGCATGGGGAAAGGTGGTAGACTGCAGCACCTTTTCATTAAAATGAGGGTGGCTCTTTTTTTCCCCCTTCTCCTTTATCTCGAGGATACAATGTTCAATTACTGAGGCATTTGAATCAAGTTGTGGCCACCTCTGTTGGAGGACAGGGCTCTAAGTTGATTGTGTAATAGATAATGCACTTTCTCAATGGCTCTATAGTCATTATTAACATGTCTTCCCTCCTCCCCACAGGACATAAGGTCATTTCTGTCCTTTGAGTTTGAACAGCTAATAAATCAGAGAATCCAAGGGGCTTGTTCTATTTCCCAGGAATGATTGCCACTTCGGTGCTGGGGTTTTATGGGGGGGAGGGGGCAGTTTCTGTTTAGCTTGTGTGGGATTGTTTGTGTGAGGGGAAGTTTTGATTGTTTTTTTTTTTTCTTTTCCTTTGTGAGCTGATGATGACTGAAGTAGAACAAGTACGTCTTCAGGTAAAGAGAGGGATTTCTCAACCCACTTTCTATGATGTCAGACTATTGGAGAAACCCTTTTAGCTGCTTTCTAGATGTACCTAAATTCAGTCAGATATTTTGGATTAAGAAACCTGAAGTCCTGATAGGTCATATACTCCAAGGAAATACATCAGGGACAGATAATTGGCTGAAAACACTGACGCTTCAATGTGACACATTTTTATAGAACATTTCTACCAGGGGGTACTGACTTGATTTCTCCTATAAGGACCACACTGCCTTTGTGTTTAATGTAATGCAATTTGTGTACCTTCTAATCATATATCTGCAAAAGTTCTCATTTTTATAAATCTTTGAAATCATGCCAGTAAGCTAGATGTTGAATGTATTAAGTAGCATTTGGTAATTGCTAAGAGGCTACGAAAATGCATCATTGGTTTTTTTAGAAATTTTTTTTTTTTAAGTTATGATTTGGTTGGATAAGATTTCATTATGACCTCATCTGGGTCCCAGGCTCTAATGCTTGATTGAAATAGAAGAAAATATATTGGTTTTTGAAAATCAGTGTATTATGACTTGAACTGCTATACATTCTTCCACACGATATTCAGAGCGATGAATGCTTTGTACATTTAGACATTCTTATTTTATTATTGTAAAAGAAAAACATACTGAATTTACAGAAAGCAAGTATTCTCCTAATTAACAAAGTTTGAAATATTACCTCTACTGATTAAAATTCTAATAGATTTTGATAAATAAAATAACCAGAAAAATGCTTCTCGTTTTTTTCCACACCTAAAAATCCAGCCCCTTCCTTTTTATTGTAAGAGGTTTTTATTTTTGCGGGTTTTGTAAGGTACTTTCTGTTAGAATCTTTATGAAAACAGTGAGATGCTTGTTTGAATTTGGTGGTGTGTAATATTTTTCAGCTCATATGAAAATGGAAAACTAGAACCTGAACTGTTATCTATAACATTGCCAAAGTCTGAAGAAAAGCTAAACGTTGATAGAGATTTATTGATTTGTGTATATATATGTATGTGTGTATGTGTGTATATATATGG
Organism: Cervus elaphus; assembly: GCF_910594005.1. NCBI lineage: Eukaryota > Metazoa > Chordata > Mammalia > Artiodactyla > Cervidae > Cervus > Cervus elaphus. The sequence goes on from NC_057822.1 coordinate 44,487,344, forward strand.
TGTGTATATGTATATATCACAAAGACATATTTTGGATATCTTTTCTTCTAATTTAACTAAGGGATGTCAGATAAATGAATTAAAAGCAGCCAAATAAATGAGGTGTAAAGATCTATAACAATAAGGAAAGCAAAGTTTCGGGTATGAAAAGAGAAAAGCATTATACTTAACAGGGGGTGAGATCTTGGCCATGGCTCGAGATCAGTCACTTTATGGTAACACTGCCAGGTTGATTTAAGAGACTGAAGGGTTGTTTTTAATTTAGCAAGTTGTACATTTATTGGCACCTAAATCTAGCATGCTTTTAGTCATAGCACAGAAAACCCCAGATAATACCAAATTACAGCAAAAACTGTGAAAGACATAATAAACTCTCCCTCTGATTTCTTAGAAATCTTATGTTACACTTGAAAAGTTGGTTTTGAAAAACTTTCAACTTAGAGGATTTCATTTATCTCTATGTATAGTCATATATATTTTGTACATACACATACCCATTAATGTTTCATGACCCTCTAACATTTGTGTTCCATTCTTTTAAGTAGTATAATTTAGCCCCAAAGAAGAAACATTTCATTTAGTTCAAGTTTTGCATTCGGTGTCTTAGAACAGATTTCCTGTTCAAGATGTAGTTAAAATGGGATGAGTCAGTCATAAACCATAGTCACATTTTCTAAGAGATTTTTAAATATTCATTTGCATTATTGCATTTAATGTAAAATAATTTTCAGATATACAACTGTTAGAAATATATGCCAGCAATATTCACGCTTTATCCTTTAACAACTTTTTGTTTTTATACTTCCTAACTTCCATTTTAAAAAGTTCTTTGATTTATGGACAAGCTAGTTAGGGAGAAAATACTTGTTTTCTATAATAAAATAATTTGATTGATGTTATCTATGCCAGGTTCAATTAAGAAATACAAACAAATTATCTGTAGGTTTTGGGAATTCTTCTCTATGATGTTAATTTGAAATCATGTTACTAGAACACATATATGTTTTAGAACAAATCACGTGTAAAGTGAAAGCTAGCTTAGAAGTAAGATTTTTAAATACAAAAATATTTTGAGAAGCTGTGTGGGAGGGTGATGATTGTAATTTGAAATCCTGATCATTACCACTAGTCTTACCTTCCCAATGAGTCTCCTGTGCCTGTTTATTATAAAGTCAAATTTTTTTGTGCTAAAGAGACCATAGAGGTAATCTAGGAGTCTCCCAGCACCCACTCCTTCATATCCATCCTCAGGAAACTGAGGCTCAAAAAGGTGGTAATGTGGTCAAAGTCACATAACTTAGAAGCAGAGCCAGAGTCAAACTCCTGTCTCCCATCAAATGCATATTAACACCCCACTGCCTCCTTTCACTCATCATATGGTGATCGTAGTATGGGACACTCTCCACTTCTGCAGTTTCTTTACAGTTTGGGTCTAATAGTGGTGAATACAGCACATTAAGAAAAGTATTAAATCCAGAAAAAAATGTAGGGTAATAAACATAGATGGGGAAGGATAGATAATTTTTCTTACTCTAATTTATGCCTTACTGTTTTCTGCCACTTAACAGTTGTATGCTGCCATTTTATAGTTGATTATGTTTCTGGGAATTTATTTAAATGCAAAAATAAACCCAGTGAAAATGACTTTAATCAGTGTTTCTAGGTATCTTAAGTAATTTTTGAATCGGCCAGCTTTCACAGTCACCTAGGTGGCAGGTTAACTGTACTGCACAATGTAGTATTGCAAAGATAAATTTTACTCCATAATTTCTAATGTAAAGAGATTGAACCTTGTGCTCAGAGCAGATAGATAACAAGCAGTTATTTCCTTCTGTGATTGAAAAAGATTTATAGTGTGAAGCTTATGGTTCTGTAACAGAATGGTGACCCATGTCATTTAAAGTGTACATATGGTACAAAATGTCTTTAAATGCGGTAGTCCCAGCTATATAAGCTCAATATTTCCAACCTACATTCTCAAATTCCACTTGGTAGCTTTACTGAAGAATTGAGAATAACTCCTTTTAAGTTGTTTTGTTTGCACTATTTTTGTGAATATTTTAATGAAGTGGGGTGTTTTTCCTACTCGGACGAGTTAGTATGGGTCCATTTTTGAGTACTTTTAATTGTTGACAATCAGCACGTCTCATTTAATTCTCTGCATGTTCATCTGTAAATAAAAATAATAGTACGTGTCTTTAGTGGGTAGTACACTATTTATACAGACACTAGCAAGGAAGATCTCCATTTCTGATCTTGGAATTACAAAGTAAGTTTTATGGTTTTGTTTTTTTAAAATCAGTATTTCAGTTACATACTTGTTTTTTAGTTTAAAAATGACAGTGGTCAGAAAATCTACAAGAATTTTAGAGCAATTTTTTCTATACTATGGCTATGTAAACAGTCTGAACCTGAGAACTTTTTATCTTTCAAGTTGAATGATTATTGTCATGTTTCAAACCACTAAGTCGGTTGAGACACTTATTTGTAAAAATACTTTAATTTTTAAAAAAGTGCTTTTTAGAAACAAGCTGTTTGAAAATCAGCTAGAAGTAATTGATAGCTTAAAGTCTAAGTGTTAGGATATTTGCCAGATTATAAAATGGAATGCAATATAAAATTGTTAACAGTGCTAAAAAAAAATCATGAGTCACCAGATTGATACAACTTTCCATTGCTAAGGTGGTCGTGTTGACAATGTAAGACATAAATTTTAGTATTACCTACACTGTATACCTAATGGGTATATCATATTGGCACTAACATATATAGGAAATACTATTTGTAGAGTCAACCAATGTGCACTTAAACTATTGGATTTTTGGTGGTGCCAGAAATTTGTGTGGTGATCCCAACCCATTAGAATTAGAGGAGTCATAATCATCCAACCTTCCCCTGCCCATGTAGGTACATTGCTTCTGAACCTGACCACATAACCACAAAATTTAACTTCAGTCTCTTCAGTATGTTTATAATCTTAGCCATTAATCACATGAGAAATAGAAGAGCAAATAGTTTAGGATAGAAGTTAGCAGATAGCTGGCAATGATGTGAAATAACTGGCAGCATAGTACAGATACGTAAGTTCTATGTTTTGTTTCTGGATTTTGTGAAAATGTTTACAAATTAAGTCATACTCAGATATCTGCTGTTAAGCTATTCTGTTTAATACAGATTTTTACACCCAAAATTAGAATTAGGCATAGCTTAAAGTATAAATGAGTCTCTTTTTTTTTTTTCAGAATTGTGTATCTGAAGGTAGGTTTAGTAAAGAAAGTCTTCTATTTTCAAAGAAAATGAACTTAATTGGACAGTCCATCCCCAACTACAGAATTCATATCAATCTGGTTTGCTGTATTTGAGTGTCAAAAGTGTAGTGTTAATGATACCAGAGGAAATTCTTCACATCTTCATAAACTACAAAAGTTACCAAAGAAAATGAATCAACCAAATATAAAATTTGAAGTACCCATTAAGGAATGTGGCCCCTTTAACATGGAGGATTGATTTCTAGCCCTGGGGGAAATAGTCTTTCCTGTGGAACAGATATACAGAACCTACAAGATTCCATTGGAGGTTTTCTTACCATGTCTGTAAAATGTCAACATTTATACTTCCAGCAAAAGTACCAGTTAAGGGATAAATCCAAATATTATTTCTTATGGCAAATTTCATGTCTCCTTAATTCAAATTAAGGATTTTGTTCATCAGTATTAAATAAAAGGAGGGAGAGAAGAATTCCTATAATCAGTATACTATATAATATTGTGACTTTCTAAAAAAATTGAGGGTAAATTATAGAAATGTGTATTTTTAAGTGAGCAATGTCAATTATTTCTAGTAAGTGTGACATTGGCTAAAACTATGTTTACTTAATTTATGTACTCGATTACTCTGGGTATTTTTTTTCTTCGCAGAAAAACATGATTTTTAACTTTAAGAAAAGTTAAAACACTCATTTTTAAAACAACTCAGCACTAAAGAATTAAACTATTAAATAATGATTTGGGGGGATATGAATTTGTATATTACCTGATGTCCCAAACAGTCTCTATGTATTATTTTTTTTATATCAGATAGAAGTTAAAAAGTAATGAATGTCTTGATCTGTTATCTTAGAAAAGATTGGCTTTCTAACAATTACGAACGTCGGTTTTTGTGGGTTTTAGTTTTATCATCCAAACTGAATTGAGACGTATGCTAAATGTACTTTGTGTTGTTTTAAAATATTTGTAAGAAGTTCGTTAACTGCTTTTCAGTGGTGGCTTTTTGATTCTTATTCTAAAACTTACACTGGCTTTACATTCATTTTAACTGGTTAAGTGAAACGGTTTTCATGGTGCAAAGATAATTTTCCCACTTTGTCATCATAATTTGACACTCCTGACCTACAATTTCTGAAGAGTTTTTTACTACTGTAACATCATGTATCTGGTCTCTGTCACAGTGGACAAGTATACAGGAAATATTCAACTTTCACGTTTGCTTCATAAAAGGATACAGGTTGAATAGGTCAGCTCTTCTGTTTTTGTTTCTTAATCATCATCAACCTGTAGCTTGGTGTAAACTTGCCAAGTATTCAGAGAATAGTGCTGGTTAAAATTTAAATATGATAGGAAGAAAATATGATCTCTATTGACTGATGTCCTTTCAAACTAGGACTAGTGAAAACATTTTTTTCAGAGCTGAAGAAAAAAAAATGCACATTTAAGATCATATTTATTGGTGCATGTAAGCCATTATCTTAACTGTCTTACTGAACTGGTTAATGCTGTTGATTGTTGAAATGTGAAATATAGTCACTGTTGACCTTGTAAATATCTGCCAGAGATGAAAAAATATTTTAAGTTATAAATAAAGATGTATAAAATTCATTATCAGTCTGCAATGCAGAAACATATCTAAGATGTTAAATATTGTGTTTCTTGAGAGATGTGTAATTTTTCCCTAGATGTATCTAGTTACATTAAGGATGTAAATTTTCTTTTGTACAGTATAAAATACAGCTTTATTTGGCTTTTGACTGGATTTTCCTGAGTTAATTTATATCATACCTAAGTTTCATAGCTTAAAATGGTCCTTTGTTGCATTTTTTCAAAGCATGCAATTTTATTCATGTATGTCTGAACTTTTTAATTTATATGATACCCTATTAAGGAAATTTATAAAACTAAGGTAATATATAAAATTACATATAACACCCAAAATAAGAAATAACATGTAGGCAGGAGTGAAATTAATACATAAAATGTGTGCCATACATTTATGTTAATGTTAAGGTACAAACTTATCTGTGAACTTTAAAGCAGCCAAAGAGAGAGAGAGAGATTAACAATGTGATTTTCAGATATCCTTAAGATAAATCAGTTTCTCAGGTGAAGCACAACTGTTTCTAGTACTGAGACATTAGAACTAATTTTCTTTCCTGGGTCTTACAAGAGGAGCCATCATTATTACAGTGCCATTTACATTCTTCAGTAATGTATGAAAGTGCTTTTCTCATACTCTTACCAGCAGTTCATTCTCTAGCATTAAACTTCTTGATCAATCCTACATTTTCTTTCTAGAGATACTTTAACCTCCTCTTAGAACATGGATTTAACAAAGGCCTGAGCCCCAGGCCGCCTTTTCTTTTCCTTTTACATGCACTTTCTAGAAAAATCTCTTTTGTACCTTTTTCCCTCATGCCTGGTATTCCTTACTTATGAGCCAAAGCTTTCTCTTCCCTTTTATATCTTGTTATGCCTTAATGCAAAATTGCTGGTATAGATTAGCAGTTCCAGAAGAGTGGTTTAAGGCAACTCACCAGACCTTTTTATTTCCCTCAACTCTAGTTCTGCATTAGTTAGGAAGAATGAGTTTTACCAGTTGACAGTTTCAGTATTCCTTTCATTAAAAATGTATTACTTGGTGGTCCATTGGTTAAGATTCTGCACTTCTACTGCAGGAGGTGCAGATTCAGTCCCTGGTTGGGAAAATAAGATCCTCCATGCCACTCAGCAGGGCCTGAAAAAAAAAACAAAAAGTACTAGTTAAGTTTGAAAACCTTAGAAAATACAGAGAAAGTACAAAGGAGAAAGTCACTTTAAGGTGCTGTAATAAAATAGTGGGTATTAATAAGATAGTGGGGGCAGTATCCTTCCACACAAATACAACTCTGGTCCAGGTCACAATATCTTACGGTCCAAGGATGAGTTAAAAACGACACTCGTTCAGTGGTAGGATGTGCCAAGCACCATTATAAACACTTTAAAGAAAATACCGCTATTCAGTTCTCAGTTAATACAAGTGTCTGATAGGTACTGTTTGTGGTGGTGGTGATGGTGTAGTTGCTTAGTCGTGTCCAACTCTGCAACCCCATGGACTGTAGTCCACTAGGCTTCTTTGTCCATGGAATTTCCCAGGCAAGAATACTGGAGTGTATTGCCATTTCCTTCTCGAGGGTATCTTCCCAACACAGAGATCGAACCCATGTCTCCTGCACTAGCAGGTGGATTCTTAACCACTGAGCCACCTGAGAGGCCCCAATAGGTACTATTACTCTTCCTTTATAAGAAAAGGAAACTTCATCTGAAGTATCAACAACCTCAGATATGCCGATGATACCACTTTAAGGCAGAAAGTGAAGAGGAACTAAAGAGCCTCTTGATGAAGGTGAAAGAGGAAAGTGAAAAAGCTGGTTTAAAACGGCTGATTCATGTCAATGCATGGCAAAACCACCACAATATTGTAAAGTAATTAGCCTCCAAGTAAATTAATTTTTTTTTAATTCAAAAAACAAAGATCATGGCAACTGGTCCCATCACTTCATGGCAAGTTGATCGGGAAAAAGTGGGAACAGTGTCAGATTTCATTTTCTTGGGCTCCAAAATCACTGTGGATGGTGACTGCAGCCACGAAATTAAAAGACTTGCTTCTTGGAAGAAAAGCTATGACAAACCAAGACAGCATATTGAAAAGCAAAAGCCAAAAAAAAAAAAAAAAAGAAAGTCACTTTGCTGACAAAGCTCTCTATAGTCAAAACTATGGTTTTTCAAGTAATCATGTATGGATGTGAAAGTTGGACATAAAGAAGAATTGACACTTTCAAACTGTGGTACTGGAGAAGACTTGAGAGTCCCTTGGACAGCAAGGAGATCAAACCAGTTAATCCTAAAGGAAATCCACCCTGAATATTCATTGGAAAGACTGATGCTGAAGCTGAAGATCCAATACTTCGGCCACCTGCTGTGAAGAGCTGATTCACTGGAAAAGACCCTAGTGCTGGGAAAGATTGAGGGCAAGAGGAGAAGGGGACGACAGAGGATGAGATGGTTGGATGGCATTACTGGCTCAGTGGGCTTGAGTTTGAGCAAACTCAGGGAGATGGTGAAGGACAGGGAAGCCTGGCTTGCTTCAGTCCATGGGATCGCAAAGACTCAGACACAACTTAGCAACTGAACAACAAGGTCACAAAGCTAGTAAGTGATAGAGCAGACACACTCAAGACATTCAGGCTCACAGACTTGTGCACTTAAGCATCTAGACACTGCTTTGTATAATGTTGATTGTTCTCAGCTATTCTCACTTGCCTGAGGCCAAGGCCCCTGTGGAAGTTGGGAAGGAAGGGGAGTTTGGATCTCTGTAGAGCTAGATTACTAAAAGGCAAATTAAACCCTTGCAAGAATCAAGTCCTAATACCCTAGATATCCGTAGTTATAAATTAACTTTTATCCTACATACGTTGGGATGGCCAAAAAGTCTTTTTGGGTTTTTCCATGTTACAGAAAATCCTGAACAAACTCCTTGGTCAACCCAATATAATGTTTCTAATCGACTACTGTCCTTAATTATATCCCATTCTTATTTGTCCAGAGTGCATGCGTGACTGGAGAGATGAGAAAATAGTCTTTCTATGGTTCATATGAGGAACCTCAGTTGAGAAAAGCTGGTTTAGACCATTAATAAAGAAGAGGAGACTCCCAAAATACAAAACTTAAAAAATTTTAGTTCCTCCCAACCACCCTGGGAAAAGCAGCTTAGGAAGTTGGACTTGCAATTATTTGTAATTTAATGTTATTTTTAACTGCATGGGAGAGGGTAGAAATAAAGTCTTTCGTGTTTAGGGCCTGTAAAGATCTAAATGTGGCCCTGGGTCATAATTTTAAATAGGTTGGATGTAATCTGTGGTAATATCCCTAGTTTTGTTCCAAATGTTACATCAGAAAGGGATGGTACTGACTTCTAAAACATGAAGGGCCAATTAGTTTTGGCACTTTATCTTAGGGAACAATGTTTAATACACATTAGGAATGAAAACATTTTTTTATGGCTAGGTTATGTTAATCAGTCTGGAGAAGGAAATGGTAACCCACTGCAGTATTCTCACCTGGAAAATCCCATGGATGGAGGAACCTGGTAGGCTACATTCCATGGGGTCGCAAAGAGTCAGACACGACTGAACAGCTTCACTTTCACTATGTTAATCAATACAGACTTAACGTTCTGAGATACCTATAGCTTAAAAAGTTACATTCAAAGAGATTAATCACAGGATTTTAAGAAATCTATAGACATTATCAAGTGCTATAAATAATGATTTTACACTGTGAAATTCTGAATTGAAGGTTATATTCTATAACTAGTTTCTCAGAACATGAATTACTATGTACACATTTTGAAGAGCTTACTCTGCCAAATCTTTCACTGCTAATTTGTGTGTGGTTTATGAAGACCTCATTATCCCAGGTTCAAGAGAATACTAGAGATAAAATAGCTTCTGGTTACTATATTCTCTTTTATTCCTGGATTCTGATATTTTTAAAAATCTCTGGGTAGAAATTATTTGCTGAGGCATCTGCTATTGACATTCTAGACCTATTCTATTGACATTCTAGACCTATTGTACCCTTATCAGATAAGTGTGTGTTTAATGCATAGTATCTAGGTCATTTTATATCATATTTTGATCTTCTAAAATATGGTTTGGATAAAAACCTTTGTTTCAATATGAAAACAAAACTTGAAGAAGTAATTTCACATTTAAAAATTCACTATCTTACTGAGGAAATTTATAGACATTCTGATTTGCTGTGCTGACAAATGAGATCATTGGTGAAGAAAAATGTGCAGCTGACATCTTGATGCTGCAATCTGCTGTCTAAACATTAATTAAAACTTTATTTTTTCTCTAGAATCTAAATTTGATGGCCGACATTCCTTTTTATATTCCTTCTTTTACAGATATAAAATCTTTGAGGTATTCTTAATTACAGTTTGGAATAAATCTGATTCCTAAACAGTCTTTTTGCTCCTGGTCTATTTGTTTTGTCTCAGAGTTGAGGCTTTATTCAAAAGTTGGTGAAGCCAGAATTGACTGGAACTCTGCCTGCAGGGTCAGGGATTATCAGCTGATGGGTTTCAAGGTGGATCAGTAGATGAACTGACTTTTTCAATTGGGGCCGCCTCTTCTGATTAGTCTTCTGAAAAAGAAGTGTTTAAATAAATGACAGTTGCCAGTGTTCTGGGAGCCAAACAAGGAGATTCCTACTGTCCCACATAATCTGTTCAGTTACACTGGCCAAATTCAGTATGACTTCTCATTTCTACTCTGTTGAGTCCAGATCCTCTGGTTCACCTTGTAAACTCCTGCTGTTATGCCAAGTATGAGAAGAGATCTAGGATCTAATTGGTCCTTGTTTCAGACTTGGACCAGTCCTCCAGTGCTCAGTTCCAGCCTGCTCTTCTGACTTCAGAGGTTCCTATAGACTAATTCCTGAGCCTAACTGGAGTTCTTTGAGAGGAACAGACACTGTCATCATCCTTTCCTGGCCTGCATTTCAGCTTACTCTGCTTTGCCTGATCACTATACATCTTCTAAAATTTTATTAAATTATCTCACTTCTTTTCCTGATTATTTGTATGTTTATATTTAAAACTTTCTTTTGACTCTGTTATTTTAGTGGCAGTTCAAGACAGTATTCAATTCACCATGTTAATCAAATTCTGACAAGTGAAAGTGTTAGTTGCTCAGTCCTATCCAACTTTTTGCGACCCAATGGATTATAGCCCACCAAGCTGCTCTGTCCATGGAATTCTCCAGGGAAGATTACTGGAGTGGATTACCATTTCCTTCTCCAGGGGATCTTCTCAACCCAGGGGTTGAACTTGGGCCTCCTGCATTGCAGGCAGATTCTTTAGTCAAATTCTAAAGACTTTTAAATTCAGAGACTTTTAAAACCTGGCCATAAATTTCAAACTATAACCTAATTAGCTGCTGGCATCTCTACCCACTTAAGATGTATTTAAAATTGGCTTGGTCTTCTCCTCCTCTTGGAAAAGTCTAATGTTCTCCCCAAACTATGTGTGGAATACATGGGGAAATTGCCATTTTATGATCACCTCTATCTTCAACTTCCTGCCACTCCTGAATTCTAGATGTCCATTCTGAATGGTATGACCCTTTGTTTTTATCTATCCCAGTACCAATCTAGAAGGGAAACTCAGCTCCTTCTGTCTCTTTCCCACATATGCATGCAAGCGTGCTCAGTCATGTCCGACTCTGTGATGCATAGACTGTAGCCCACCAGGCTCTTCTGTCCATGAGATTTTCCCAAGCAAGAATACTGGAGTGGGATGCTATTTCCTTCTCCAGATCTTCCTGACCCAGGGATTGAATCCGAGTCTCTTGCATCTCCTGCATTTGCAGGCTGATTCTTTACCAACCACACCACCTGAGAAGTCCCATTTCGCACATATATACCTTAAAAACAATTAAAGCCCACCACTCACACCAAGTCTGAAGAAGACTAGTGAAGATTTGAGAGGGAGATGGAAGAAAGTTTCCATCATAGAAACATAACTTATTAGTTGAGTATTATTATCAGATCTTCCATTTTTAAGAACTCTTCAAGCACGTCAGTGTTAACTGTTGACTATGTTCCTTCTCCCCACTCAACCCCCAAATTCTGTTTTTGATTCCAATGTAGAGAAAATTAATTTCTCTTTTTTCTTAAATTTTGCTAACCAAAATGGAATACTAAGGTAGGTATCCAGGCTATGACTATTTCTCTTTCCCAATCAGATTTCCTGAACAGCGTCCAAAATGATGTAACTGTCTCTTCCTTCCCTCCACTCCATTCTTTACCACCTTTATCCACAATGATCTTTCAATACAAATTTGGCTAGTGCCCTAAGGGCCAAACTAGCCCTTCATAAAAAACAGATTCAACTTTGGGGCTTGCCTCTTGGCCCTTTATACACCCACTATATTGATTTGGGCCTTCCACCTGGAAAACTTTACCCCTCCTTTTGTCTGGCTTAAATCTATTCAATTCTTAGATTTCAGTTTAAATATCTCTTCCTCCAAAGAAAATTTTTTCTGAATCCTTCTGTCCTTTCATTAGATAATTCTGCCAGTGGTTCGATACACACTGGGCTTTCCAAAATCGTAGCATTTCCCCCCCATATATTCAGTATCTTCTATAAGGGCTACTGTGAGCACAGAGAGCAGGCTCCGCTAGCTCAATAGTGTAACGTTATTATCTGGTATGCAGGTTTTGTTCTGAATGAATGAATGAATCCAAATGAAATCGTAGTTAGGGGGTAATACTGTTATTCCAGCAGGTTCACTTCTTTTTCTTCTTCGTTACCTTTAGTTCTCTCTGCATCCATTCCTTCCATTTTCCTCCTCTCTTCATCCTATCAGCAGTCTGATTCCAATCTCCACATTCAGTGCCCCAGCCCTAATTCTCTCCATACTAGAGAGCACTGCTCCCCTCCTCCCTACCCCAAATCCCTAAGATGCACGGGGTCCTACCTTTCACGCCAAATGAGGTTACGTTTAAAAATAAATAAACCCGAATTCATTCCATTATCTTTTCCCTCAAGGTATCCAGAGAAACCAATGACACTTTGAAGACTGCGTTTGCACAGAGCACACCCAGTTTCCTCGAATCTAAGCAACGCTTCCTACTCCCTTCCCCGGAAACGGAAAGAGCAGAAGCAGAGCTTGGGGATTCCTTTTCCTCAGTTTTCTTGTGGGCGGGGCCACCAGGCCGGCGTTGACTGGTGAGCAGAACCGTCGCTCTCAGCCGACTCCATGTGCTATTGGCTACACGGGGCTCCGCCTCCTGAGCAGGGCGGGAGATTTGGTGTGCCTCAGGGAAGCTTCCCATCCCCCTCTGGCTGCCGTTGGTCGGCCCTGCGACCCTGCGGGTCTGCTCCTGCACTGCCTACAAGAATTTGGCATTCTTGCTAGGGCCGAAGCCTTCTTCCCAGAGGCGACCTTTCAGCCGCATAGCGTCCGGCTGGCACGAGGCGGCCGCAGCCGCTCCGGGTGGAGACCTGGCGGTTGCGTGGTGGGCGGCGGGCAGCCTGCCTTCCTCTCCTGCTTTGCTCGGGGCTTCTGAGGTGAGTCCAGGTGCACCCAGTCCCCAGCCTTCGCCCGAGCACCCTGGGCGGGGTGGCTGCGCCTCCCTCTCTGCGCTCCCCAGGCTGCCTCCAGCCTCGCTGGCCTGAGAACCCTCGGCTGCTCGAGGCCCAGAGCGAAGTCAGTAAAGGTGAGAGGCTCCCTCTTCAAAGACCGTTCCTCTGTCCAGCAGTGATGGGTCTAATGTTCAGAGGATGTCTGTTACCAGAATATGTGTTTCCTGGCATGAGGAGCCTTCTGCTTGCAGAGAGAACTGTAAAAATCCGTAAAGAAAGCAGTAAGGTGTCCTGGGACAGGAGCAGGTACAGTGGGGGCTGAAGAAGAAGGAATCTTGTCCCAGAAGTGCCACTGGAGCGGGAACGCTTTGATGTCATCCCACCCTGCAAGCACCAAATGAATCCGAACTGAGCACAGTCACCCTGGGCCAGGGGTTGTAAAGCGGTTGCCAAACCAGGCTCCTTTGGTAGAGCTTTTAAGTTAAAAGGATGCTGAGGCATTACTTTTCGCTTTACATCTGAAATCCACTACGCCTTCCTCTAGCTAAATTGCAATCTGAAGAAAAATAGCATGGCCCCACACCTTTGTGTGGTGGCACTGCACGTTAAATGGACATCATTCAACTCTTATTGAGCACTGTTTCTCTTTAATGTGCTGACGAAAATTAATCAGTAGTCGATCTAAGACAGAAGTGGAAAATTTTATTAGAGCCAAACAGGGTTATAATTCCGAGAACTGTTCTGTTAGAGGTCAAAGTACAGTTATGTGGGGTTTTTGTTGTTGTTGTTGTTATATGTTTTTGAGACTGTGGGCTGTACATTCAATTAAATGACATATTATTGACAATTTACACTATCCAAATCTACACGTATGAAGCATATAAGTGGGTCGTGGGTCATCGTGGCCCCTTACAAGACTAAGAAGGAAGGTTATCTTCTAAAGAAGTCTGGTTAATGCAGATGCACAACACACACGAAAGTGGACGGAGGAGGGCCAAGTAGGTAGAGAAAAATTTTATATTTAAATTATGTTTAAATCGTCTTGCCATAAAATATGAACTTTCATCAGATGTTATTTGGGATATGGAGTTGTACAAGAGATCTGCACGGTTAAGTTGAAATTTTAAGTAAAAATGCCTGTAATGAGGAACTTGGTTAGCATTTTCATAGGTCAACCACATGCTCCCATTTAATCATCAACTTTGTCCTAAGTTAGACAGTTGTGTGGAGTTAAGATCAGAACCTAGGTGTATCTGATATTAAAATTGGTGAATTACACTAAATTGAAGCACTCTTTTTTAAAGGATTATGTTTTTTAAAAAGTTTAGCAAATGCTTTATCTGCTCTCAACGGAGAGTGTAAGCTGTTAATGCTCATTTGTGTTAACTCTTTGAGAAACATCCACTTAAAGTAAAGCATCAGGACAGGGTCTTGAAGAGTAAATGGTCACCAGATATTTTCATGTTATTTGGTTGTACTGGGGTTGTTTGTTTTTGTTTTCAGAAATTGTGGAGAAGGAAGGAAAGGTTTATTTCAAGGTTTCTGTAGAAATTTCAATCTTGTGATTCTGTCCTATATAATAAGATGCCTTAAAATCTAGAAAAGGGAATTATGTATAAATGCATTTGGCTACAGATAAGACTGAGTTAGATTGCCTCTGCCCAGACAGTTCTTACATAAAATACCATAGGGAAACTGCCTGGGATAGTGTTCAGTTATCTACAATATTTGCTTTTAAGTTTTTATTGAAAATCTTTTTTTCCCCCCTGAAGGAACTACTGAACTTTTGCTAATAAGGTTTATGTAACTGACCTTTAATCCTTTTGATAGCGAGGAAGCTCAGAGCTAAAAATTCTTTGTATGATTTTATTTTCTGGCTTTCTTTTTCTTTTATTTTCCCTGATCCAGATTCCCTGTTAGTATTTATAGTTTATCATTTGTTTTATTGCATTGTTTATTGTCATTGCTTCAAATCCTCTGTACAACATCGCCGACTCATTGGGAAAGACTGAGAGCAAGAGGAGGAGGGGTGACAGAGTAAGAGGGGGTTGAGTGGCATCACTGACTCAATGGATATGAGTTAGAGCAAACTAAGGGAGCTAGTGAAGGACAGGCAAGCCTGGCTTGCTGCAGTTCATGGGGTCTCAAAGAGTTGAACATGTCTTAGCTACTAAACAACAAAATGCCGCTTGCTCTTAAAAGCATGCTTGATAGAACTGATGTTTAACCTAGTGAATTGGAAACCTAGAGAGACTGTAGAAGTCCTTGGATATTTGAACCACTGTGTGGAAAAATGACTACACATGCTGTGAATAGTTTCCAGAGGTCGAGACAAGCATTTAGGATAACAGGTTTGTATTTAATGGCAGGAGAAGTGTGTCATTTGATAAAATGATCTGGGTCTTTGGAATTAGTCAAACTTGGATTTCAGCCCTAATACACTTTCTAATTGTGTGAATTTTAGTGAGTAATGGAATATTTAACCTCAGTTATCTCATCTGTAAATTGGAGTTATATATATTTTAACTACCTCAGGGAGTCTGAGGATTTACTGATCTGGTGTACATAAAAGTGCCTCATACAGTGCCTGACAAACAGCCCCTCAGAAAGCTATTTTGTACAGATAAAAAGAAAATATTTCTTAATTTTATATAAATGTCACATAGATGCATTTAACTTTTTCTCTAATACATCCAATTCCCCATATTAAGCAGTATCATGACTAGAAAGTTGGCAAAGAACAAAAGAAATGTTCTACTGGCAATGGTCATATAAATTATGGGTGAAATATTATTTCTGCCAAACTCTGTATTGTTGTTGTTCAGTTGCCAGTCATATCCAACTCTTTGTGACCCCATGGACTGCAGCTCGCCAGGCCTACCTGTCCCTCACCATCTCTTGAAGTTTGTCCAAGTTCATGTCCATTGCATCTGTGAGGCCATCCAGCCAACTCATCCTCTGATGCCCTTTTCTCCTTCTGCGCTCAATCTTTTCCAGCATCAGGGACTTTTCCAGTGAGTCATCTGTTCGCATCAGGTGACCAAAATACTGGAGCTTCAGCATCAGTCCTTCCGCTGAGTATTTAAGATTGACTGGTTTGATCTCCTTGCCGTCCGAGGAACTCTCAGAAGTCTCCAGCACCACAGTTCAAAGGCATCAATTTTTTGGCACTCTGCCTTCTTTACAGTCCAGCTCTCACAACCATAGGTGACTACTGGGAAGACCATAGCCTTGACTGTGAGGACCTTTGTCAGCAGAGTAATGTCTCTGCTTTTCAACATAATGTCTAGGTTTGTCATAGCTTTCCTTCCAAGAAGCAATTGTCTTCTGATTTCATGGCTGCAGTCACCATCTGCAGTAATTTTAGTGCCCAGGAAGAGGAAATCTGTCACTACTTCCATCTTTTCCCCTTCTATTTGCCATGAAGTAATGGGATTGGATGCCATGATCTTAGTTTTTTCAATATTTAGTTTTAAGCCAGCTCTTTCACTCGCCTCCTTCACTCTCATCAAGAGGCTCTTTAGTTCCTCTTTGTTTGCTGCCGTTAGAGTAGTATCATCCACATATCTGAAGTTCTTGATGTTTCTCCTGCCTATCTTAATTCCAGCTTGTTATTCATCCAGCCCAGCATGTGCTCAGCATGTAGGTTAAATAAACAGGGTGACAGCAGACAGCCCTGTCATATTCCTTTCTCAATCCTGAACCAATCAGTTGTTCCATACTGTTCTAACTGTTGCTTCTTGACCCGCTACAGGTTTCTCAGGAGACAAGATGGTCTGGTATTCCCATGTTTTCAAGAGCTTTCCACAGTTTGTTGTGATTCACAGTCAAAGGCTTTAGCATGGTCAATGAAACAGAGGTAGATGTTTTTCTGGAATTCTCTTGCTTTCTCTATGATCCAACGGATGTTGGCAGTTTGATCTCTGGCTCCTCTGCCTTTTCTAAACCCAGCTTGGACATCTGGAAGTTCTTGGTTCACGTAATGCTGAAGCCTAACATGCAAGATTTTAAGCATGACCTCACTAGCATGGGGGCTTCCCAGGTGGTGGCTAGTGGTAAGGTATCCACCTGCTAATGCAGCAGATGCAAGAGACCATGGTTTGATCCCTCGGTTGAGAAGATCCTCTAGAGAAGGAAATGGCAACCCACTCCAGTATTCTTGCCTGGAAAAATCCCATGCACAGAGGAGCCTGGTAGGCTACAGTCCATGGGGTTGCAGAGTCATATATGACTGAACACTTGTTGTTTTGTTTTTACTAGCTTGGAAGATGAGTGCAATTGTCCGATGATTTGAACATTCTTTAGTACTACCCTTCTTGGGAATTGGGATGAGGATTGACCTTTTCCAGACCTGTGGCCACTGCTGGATCTTACAGATTTGCTGACATATTGAGTACAACACTTTGATAGCATCATTCTTTAGGGTTTTGAATAGCTCTACTGGAATTCTATCACATCCATTAGCTTTATTGACAGCAGTGATTCTTAAGGCCACTTGACTTCACACTCCAGAATGTCTGGCTCTGGGTGGCTGATCACATCATCATAGTTATCTAGGTCATTAAGATGCTTTTTTGTACAGTTCTGTGTATTCTTTCCGTCTCTTCTTGATCTTTTCCGTGTTTACTAGGTCTCTACCGTTACTATGGTCATACAAATTATAGGTGAAATATTATTGTTGCCAAAATCTTAGCTCTGTGTACACCAATGTCAAATAAGAATATGAAGACAGAATTTTGAATGAAAGAGTATAGCTTTATTTCTTTGCCAGGCAAAGAGGGAGCACCTCAACAACTGTACCCCTTTCTCTGGGGAATAGGGAGAGGGCTCATGGTCAGGGGTATGTGATAAGGATTAAGGCAGTCTTGCATTCTTCTTTTTTCTGCAAAGTTTCAAATGGCCTCAACACTGGATCTCCTAGTCTCCAGGGTTATCAGCTTATGACCTTGTTTCTGAAATGAAGAATGCTACAAGGAAGTGTTACAAGGGTGTTGGCAGGGGGAGGGGGGAGGCCAGGTGCAAGATATAATTCCCATAGAGAGTAACTAAGAAATTAACTTTGTGAAGGACAAGCCTTGTTATGGGCACTATAGATTAGAAACAGCTGAAGTAAAACCAGGATTGCTAACTCTCACGGACCTATTCTTGGGGTTTTTATAGCCGTTTACTTCGTTTCCCTTGTTTGTTAGCATTAAAAAATCCCATTTTCCATTTCTGTTGAAACAAATTCCCCACTGCTGGTTTATTTGCTCCATTCCAATGGAGAAAGAGAATCGGGTATCGTTCTTGTTTGGCTTAGGAGAAAACTTCAGTTTTACTCCACTTGACAAATACCAGCTGTCCATCCTGGGGGCCCATCTGTCTCCTACCTTATTATCTTTGTACACAAAGTATGATCCAAATAGAATTGTTATGAGGATGAAATGAGAATACATGTAGAACATTCTAAATTTTGTCTAGCACATAGTACTCAAAATTTTGGCCTCCCTCCACCACCTGCCCCTGCAGTTTAGATCTTCTCAGCCTCCGAGGCTTCCTGGCCAAAATGGTAATGGTCATTTTGCCCTTTCCTGTGCCGTCATAGTAGCTTTGGCTTTGTAAGATCTGCCTTTACTCATCCTGTTTGTTAAAACTCATGAACTTCTTTGGTTGCTCTCATTTTCCTGTTTGCTGGCCTGACTGAAGTCTTTTTCCCAAAACAGGTGACTCTTCTTGAATTTTCCAGCTGAAGAATATGTAGTACCTTTAAAGGTAAATGAAAACTGAGACAAAATCATTTAAGTGTGCTAGTTACAAAAGAAAACTTGGCAATATTTAGGAAGTCATCTGCATGCAAAGAACTGACTCATGGAGGACACAGCAGTGTGATCCTCTTGTCAGGGAAAAGCGTATAAATAGGATTTGTCAGAGACGGGAGAAAAAAGTCTTTTTTTGAGTAAACTGCTGATTATCTGACACTTAGGTGGAGTTATTAATTTGTTTCAGGCAGTAAGTAACATTTAAGTTCTGAAACTAAGGAAGTCAACGAAGTTAAGAGTTGATCAAAGTTTTGCCTGCCAAACTCTGAAATTTATTCAGTGAAGAGCTGACTATAAAGTATTGGAAGGATTCATGTTTACTACTTAGTTACCGAGATACCTAGAAAGCCATATTCATAATTATAAAGTTGTTTGGGGAACATGCAATTTAATAGTAAAGGGAGGTCCTTGAGGATTATTTGATCCAGGTTTGGACCCAGTGATGTACACAGGCTTCCCCCAAGAGACTGTATCTTTCTCGTGAACAGATATTAAAATCCACCAAACTCTCATTCCCTGTATGAGAATTTGAGGGCTGCTCCTTTTCTAAGCTCATGTATTAATCTCCCCCTTCTCATTAATGTTGTTATCCTATAAATTGGTTAGAGCTTTTTTACCCACAGAATTGTTTTCCTGGCATCATATTTCAGTTGCCTTGATTGGGCTTGGCTTTTTCCTAATCTCAGGCACTTTGTCATCTCTCCCATTTTTCAGATAAAGAATTGAGCTACTTATTATCAAAAACATAATTTTGATACAATAATGAATAATGTGTCCTTCATACTTAAAGACTTTTAAAATTATTATGCAAATATATGGATTCATTATGTGAATGTTTGACTGTTGATATGAATTTTTCATCACTTTTGAGTACTTTATTGCTTTTGTTTAGGTTAGCAATGATGAGCACGCTGGAATTAAAGGAAGACAAGATGCTGAAAGTTCAATTTGTGGGAGATGATGATGTTCTTAGTCACATTCTTGATAGAGAAGGAGGTATTAAATGATTATACAATCGAGGGGATGTTTATTTAATGGTTATGTGTTATTTCACTTTTAAAAGTCTAATCATCTATTTTGAAAATATAGCACAAAGTATTTGATCTAGTAAGACTGCAAATAAATACTACCTTAATTTTTAGTTTATTCCATTAAAAATGTATTAAAAATAGGAGGACTCCGCTGATAGTCCAGTGGTTGAGAGTCTACCATGCAATATAGGGGGCCCAGGTTGAGTCCCTGGTTGGGGAACTAAGATCCCAAAAAAACAAATTTAAACAATTAAAACAAACATTTAAAAAAAATAAAATAAGCAAATTAAAAATAATAAAACCTCACCTCATATAAAATGTTCAGCAGTGGTGGTAAGAGAGAAGATAACCATCCACTGTAATTAAAATGTATAGTTATTTTGAGCCCCCAAAATATATAATTTCTAGGTTTTTTTTTTAACTTATACAAACTTTCACAAACTGTGATTTCTCTTGAATCAAAGAGAAAACACAATTTTTTTTCAGCTTTTAAATAATGACAATGTAATAGTATAGTTTATTTATTTAAATGTAGTGTTTACATTTAAAAGAATTTATACTACCTGTCATGTTCTAATTCTTTGGATGTTTATATAGGACCTAAAATAAAAAAGGATCGAGTCCAGCTTTTGGTCAACACAAAAAAAGTAATTAAGAAGCCAGAAAATGAGTTGGAGGAAGATGACCAGGAAATTTTAAAAGATAAGAACTATGTTGACGTTTTAGGACAAGATGTTCAAGGTATTTGCAGGGTAGGGGTGGTGGAGTTGGGAATGTACCCTCAAATTTCTGCAGGTAGCTAAAATTGCTTTGCAGGTTACATAAAAGTAGTCCTGTTGGTTAGGTAGCGTTTTGCTACAATTTTTTCCCAATTTTTTAAATTATAAAATACACATGTTAATAACAACATTTACCATCTTTACCAATTTAAGTATACAATTTAGTTATATTAAATACATTCATAATATTGTGCTACCATCACCATTGTCCATCTCCAAAACTCTTTTTGTCTGGCTTGCTATATTATTTCTCGTCATAAAAGCATTCCTTTAGATTCTTTCTCTGCAGTTAGAAAGATTGAAGCACTGAGTTTCTACTATAGACTTTTTAATAAACAAGTAGTCTTGTTCTTACTTTAAGAAAGAGTCTACTGACCTAGCACTCTAAAGATATTTTTTAAAAGATATTTGTACTTTTAACTAATTTGAAATAATTTCATAAAGCAAGTCACTTTATTATTACCTTGATCATCTTTACAGAAATAGAAGGATTATTCCAAGAAGTAATGTGTTCCAACTAGGCATACTAATGTTATGTTTTTCTATACCTAAGCCAGATTCCTGCCAGATTATGCTTAAAAATGTTAGGCTTGAATTATAATTTACTTTAAAATGTTTACTTAAAATTTAAGTAAATTATAATTTACTTAAAAATGTTAGGCTTGAATTATAATTTACTTAACTTAGGACTCAAAGAGCACAGATTTATATTACAGTGCAAGGAGCATGGACCTGCTTAAGTTGACTTAAAAGAAAATTAAGATCAAGGAACAAAATCAGTACTGCTGGGCACTGGGGCGTTGGATCTAGGAGCAAAGTCTCTGCTCTCTCGGGTCTCCTGGTCTCCCTCATGTCGCCTCTGCGTCAGTTCTGTTCTGTCTCTGCCACCCGCCTCCCTGATGTGCGTGCCTTTTACCGTCTCATACTTGACTTATAAGTGCTCATTGTGACTACTCCTGACCTTTTTGTCACTTCTTGAGTGATACCGCTTTTGGATTTTTTCCCAGTGTTAAATGACATGATGCAAAAAATGACCACTACCCCTCAGTAGGCTTAGCAGGCAGGGTCGATTGTCGTGAAAGTATCCCTAACTAGACAGTTGACACTTTTAGCGGTTGTTATTTTTAAAGGGAAAATTAAAGAATGAAATTAAGTCAGGGTCTTTGTTGAGTGAAAGAGAACTTCTGTCATATGACTATTTTTGAATGTATCTGTGAATAGCATGTTTTCTGTGTTTTAAAATTTAAACAGTATCATGGTCCATTGTGTATTTTAAACATTTTATTTATAAATACATATTGTTGAACCTTTATGCAAGACAGTGAGGGGTACATATCCTAAGTTTTTAGGTAAAATTTTACCATTTTTTTCTGTTAATTAACCTCACCCATTTTTCTTGCATTATTTTTTTATGTTGCATTTTTTTCTTTCAGAATCCTTGAAAAATGGCTCTGCTGCAGATGGTGGGAATAAAGTTTATCCTTTTCAGAATAGAAAACACCCTGAAAAGATGGCTAAATTAGGTATGTTGCTTTTCTGATTTCTGTAATCATTATTCATCTTTTCTAAGAAGGTGTGTTTAACCACATTTCCCACAGTTATCACCCCATTGCTTTCACTAAAAGAATGATGAGGGATGTCATTTTATATTACATATTCAAGCATACTTAAAGTCATTAGTATTTTTTCATACTCAGATGTCTTCTGTTCTCAGCTAGGTTCTAAGCTTATAGAAACCTTGTCTTAGATTCCTTTCCACAACATCTAGCACAGGTTCTTAACATTTACTTCTTTTGTTAAGTGAGTGACTTAAGTTGCACGCAAATATTCTGAATTTATTGAAAATAAGAGTTTTACACTATATGTAGAAGAAAAATGTTGTTTGTACTAGAGAAAATTATTTATATAAAATTTTTAGGAATGAGCTGTTTTAATATTTTTCTTACCCAGTTTACCAGTTATACTAATTACATGTGAATTACTGAGTTTCAGAGAACTGAACTATAGTTAGATCCTGTGGCATGAGGGATCATCAGTTTTGACCATTTTGAGGAAAGGAAATAACATGTGAAAGCATTTTAAAATTAAGGTGGCCCATAAGTATATGAAAGCTTGAGAATACCAAAAAGTTAAGAGCAAAGGGATAATAATTAACTGCCTGGCAAAATGTAGTTGTTTGTATTAATATGAAAGGACTTATAATCTATAATTATAGAACATCTATCTATATATATATATATATGTCTTAGGTGGCTTATTTTTATATAATCATTGTAAGCAATGATCATTTAAATGTTCAAGGTTAAAAAAATCACACGTGTTGAGTGTTAAAACTGATGAGGGACATATAAAAAGTAATTATATTGGTAAGACCTGTGTTTTGAACATAATAAATTTTAAACATTTGTAAAATTCAGTTTTCTGAAAGATACTGTATGCATCAATAATTTTGAACCTAACATGGCACATACAATAATTTGCACTGATTGATGTTTTTCTTAGAGTTTATTATCTACATCAAGAAATTAAAAAAAAAAATTTTTATACAAATGAACTTATTATTTCCCTGGTGGTCCAGTGGTTAGGACTCTGCACTCCCCGCACAGGGGGCACAGATTCCGATCCCTAGTTGGGAACTAAGATCCCACATGCTGTACCATTAGGCCAAAAAAAGATGAGAATAGGTACTAACCTATAGTAGAGGAAATACTGAGTATGCTCAGGCGCATCCTTGCCAGCAAGCCAGGTGCAGTGAAGGGAAACTTACTATGACCATAAGTATGTAAAATTATTTCTGCAGTGTTTGTGATGTAAGTTAAATACACAGTTAAGGTTCTAGGAGACCCTAGATGGTCAAAAATAAAAGGACCAAATGAACTTATTTACAAAACAGAAATAGAGTCACAGAAATAGATAACCAATTTATGTTTACCAAAAGGAAAAGTTGGGGGAAGGATAAATTAGGAGTCTGGAATTAACAGATACACACTAATATTTAGAAAACAGATAAACAGCAAGGACTTATAGTACAGGAAACTATATTCAGTATTTTGTAATAACCTGTATGTGAAAAGAATCTGAAAAAAATAAAACCAAAATCACTTTGCTATGTACCTGAAACTGACACGCCATTTTAAATCAACTGTCCTTCAATAAAAAAGAAATTAAAATTTTTTTGATCTGTAAAAATGACTGAATTCTATGTTGGATCTCTGCGAAACCAGAGGAAAATCCTGAAATAATTATTAGAGGAAAGATCAGATAGACCCCAAAGCCAAAATGAAACCCTAAGGACAGTGGGGCATTGAAGAAAGAGGAGAACTAATAGTGAAGAGAAGAATGGAACCTCAGTGGGATCATCAAGCAGAAGTTCCATACACATCTTCTATCTGTATGCCCTGTGAGGAACTTAAGTATTGTTATGATGGGCACTTCTCTCACCACATCTGAAAGAAATATGCAGTTATGAAAAGGTAGCTTTTTGGATAATGTGACTGATCATACTATGCAAAAATCTCTATTTAGTTATGATGCTCTTTGACTCGTTAAGTATTGTTGCTAACTGGGTTTACATCTAAACATATCGATAAAATAGAATGCCTTCATATTTTTAAATAAGTGATCAGTCAGAAAATCGATATTACTCTTGAGTATAAAAGATAATTAAATATAATTGCACTAACCAGGATATAGTTGGGCTAGAAATTGAGTAGGAGTTAGTTTAGAAGGCTTTGTGAACTACAGAGAACACTTGCAAAATTGAAATTAATTTGGTCAGATAGGATCAGATAAAATCTGATGAGAAGTTATTTTTAGACAGAGAGGAATTTTTTTTAATTGGTTGACTTTTGGCTGCACTGGGTCTTCATTGCTATGCTCGGGCTTTCTCTGGTTGCAGTGCACGGGCCTCTCATTGCGGCGTCTTCTAGAGCGTGCAGACTTCAGTAGTTGCAGCATGTGGGTTCAGTAGTTGGGGCCCAAGGGCTCTAGTGTGAGGGCTCAGTGGTTGAGGTACATGGGCTTAGTTGCTGTGGGACATGTGGAACCTTCTCAGACCAGGGATTGAACATACGTCCCCTGCATTGGCAGGTGGATTCTTATCCACTGCGCCACCAGGGAAGTCCCAAAGAGAAATTTTACTTTAAAATTTTGAATATGTTGCAGACCACTCGTTGTGTAAATATACAGTACAAATGAATAAGGAAAATGAAAATTAAATAAAATATATCCCCCATTTTTTTATTATGGAAATTACCATCCATACATGGGTGACTCTCTTGTTCTTTTCCTCTTTAATTCTTCCTTTTTTTTCCTTTCTCCTTTTTTAATTTAAAGTTATTTAAAAGCAGAGAAAGTCTATGTTTTAAAACCGAAATGATCTCAGCTAAGTTACTTTGTACTTTTGTGGCTTTTTGTTGTGGTTATTTTCCTATATTGTGGATCAGCAACCTTTAATGCAAACTTGACCTACTTTTCTGGTGTAAAGAGAAGGCAAGGCCTGAGCCTTAGATAGATTGCTTGGGAGGATGAGGACAGTGAAGAAAAGATGGAATAACTACCAACAGTAGCCAGGGAGCAGGATAATACCATGGAACCCAGATGGAGGAATAATTTCAAAGAAACATTTTGTGAACTGTAATGAATGATACAGAGGACCGAGGAGGTTAAGAAAAAAGTAGCCAGTGCATTCGTGGGGACTGCATAAATATCTTGGGTCAGTTCCAAGATTGGAGGATAGAGCTGTGTGAATTAGGTTAAAAAGAGTTTGAGTCAGTAAAATGGTTTTAACTTAACAAATCCAACTATATTTTGTCTTTAAAAAAAAAAAGATAATTTAAATAGTGTATACTTTTTTCCTCAGTGAACAATGTTCCAGTGTGTGTTATTGGGGAAATGTAAATCTGTTCCTTCAATTCCCATGTGCCTATTACAGTGAGAGAATGTGAGCATCTTTAACATTTGTGTTTTTTATTTTAAATGGCCCCTGCTGTTCAGAAGCCAGGTATTTCATCTGATGCTCAGTTGAAGAAATGCCCTGTTTAATGCTATATCATATTTTATATATTATTAATATGTGTTATAGAGTTTTAGACATAAATAATAGAGTAAACCATGCTTTTGGGAGATTTAAGAGCTTTAAAATTAGTATAATTTTTAATTTATACAGTTTTAACTTTGGACTCCACTCTCTGGCCATTCTTTCCTATGCCCTTGCAAAGATGTTCCTCAAGTATATATGGTAGAGAAATGGAAGAACTGTAAGCTTATCAGTGGAGAGGCGAAGGAGAGCATATGATGAGTAGAGAAACCAGCAAGGTCAAAGTTAGCTCTTTTTTTTTTTTCTTTTTTTTTTTTTTTTTTTTTTTAAATAACTCCTTATTTTTTTTTTTATTTTTTTTTATTTTTTTTTTTTTTAAATAACTCCTATTTTTTTTTTTTCTTTTTTTTTTTTTTTTTTAAATAACTCCCAAAGTTAGCTCTTTATTTGTTTTTTTTTTTTTTGGCAAGACCTTGAGGGCAGACTTGAAGATGCTTGGAAAGCAGTGAGTAAAGGTGGAAGCAGTACTGCTCTTACCATGACTCGGTTTATTTATCTTTCTGATAATAGTAGCAGCAAGTTTGTTTTCTTTTTTTTTAAATTTATGTAAGTGAAATAAAGATACTTTCCCTCTTAATCTGTTATACATTAAAAAATTGTTTTATGTATTTCTTTTGTCTATTTACAGCTTCCGAACTAGCGAAAACACCAGGAAAAAGTGTTTCGCTCAATACGAAGAATGATTCTGAAACTACAATAGACATTCCTCAGTGTAGCAAGGGTAAGATTTTAGCTCAGTTGTTTAAGGAGAGTTTTCAGAGTTGCTTCAAATTATATTGTTTAAGGAGAGTTTTCAGAGTTGCTTCAAATTATATATACTACTTTTTTTTTGGTCTAAGTGCATGTTTATGTATTTTCTGTTCTGTTCTGAAAATGCATTTGGCAGATGCAGTTAATACCCCAACCTATGTGCTATAGTGTATTTAGCAAAAATACAAAAAGTAAAGGGCACAAAGATCTGTGCAGGTTGAACTTGTACAAATTGACAGAGCCAATAAATACTGTTGTCATTTGCCTAAGTTAGCCAAATGTTTGTGGAAGATTTGCTTTGGCAAATACTATTTGAAATAAGGTTTTGGGGATTCGCAAGTCTTATAGTTTGTGGAGAATTGTGGATCACTTGTTTTTGAATAACCCATTCCAACTAGATTAAATAGTGTATTATTAAAGTAATGAGCCGGGTATTCCCTCATGGTCCAGTGGTTAGGGCTCCACACTTTCACTGCTGGGGCCTGGGTTTGATCCCTGGTTGGGGAATTAAGATCTCACAAGACACATGACATGGCTAAAATAAATAAATTTAAAAAAAAAGAAACAATGAAAAGATGTAGTTTTTCTTGTTACATGAATGCTACAGAAATGTCACTAATGGGAGCAATCATAAAATTAATAAAAACAGTTCAGCCTCTAGTGGAGACGTAATTAATTGAGAATTCAGTAATATAGTGGCTTCTGGATAGAACTGGCAACTTTGTTTTTAATGAAATTAGGTTTTTATGGAACATGAAGTGTTTGTAGTGAGTATTGACTTTTTGTTTCATTCTTCAGGGCATTCTGCTTCAGACCAATCTCAGTTGAAGGTAAGCAGTTGACTAAAAATAAGCAAAAACCATAGCATTACAAAGTAAGACATGATGAAAAATAACCATTTCACCTCTTAATTTAGATAGTACTTTATCATTTACAAATATCATTTACAAGTATGCTAATTAAATACCTAACTTATAGATGAAGAATGTGAGGTTCAGAGAAGTGAAGTGCCTTGTCTAAACTCAACCAACTAGGAACGGGACAAGCTGGAAAGTGGAGCCAGGTTTTCTGGCCCCAACTGTCCTGCCTGTTCTGTGTCAGAACTATCCCTGGGTATTTTCATCAAGTAGAGTTGGCTTGGAAATTTTACAGTTTGGTTTGGTGTTGCTTTTATATGTAATGTGTTTTTTTTTGGGGGGGGGGTAATCCTAAAATCCACTAAATCCATTAATCTATCCCCCTATCATTGATGTTTGAAACCCAAGTTGGCTTTGGTAAATTCATTCCGGGGTAGCAGACAGTAATGAACCGTTCATCCTTTCCTTTGTGTTTTGTGTTTTCATTCTTTCATAATACTTTGTCACGTGGCCCTGCCTAGATGTGGGCAAGCTCAGGTAGGCATGGATGAATCCAGGATAATGAATATGTGAGTGGTGAGTGTTCCAGGCCTAGGTGGCTATAGATTTAGACATGTCTGGACTTGTGTACAGGCTCAGTTCTGGGAACCCCTCATAAAATTTTGAGTATAGACATTCAGGGCCATGGTTGTAGCCTGTGCAGGAATGTCCTATTTTAGGCAAGTGTAGGTGTGAGACTAGGCATGTCAGAGCCTCCCGCGCCTTTGATAATGCTTTTTTCCTCCATATTACATCTTGTATCACTATAAAAGAATAAAGCTCATTTTCATAATCCAGTCAATGATTTAGATAAATTAGCACATTCTTTTTCAAGTTGTGGATCACAACTTAGTGGATCTTGTTGATTCCCTAAGACATGGCCAGAAAACCTGTTAATCAGTGGTATTATACCCACCATAATAAGAGACCATCACCCTGAGAGAGTCTTAGTGTTTTATCTTAGAAGGGGTCAGTCAGGAGAGAATATGTACAGGGCTTTGGGATCTGGCCTCCAGGGTTTTAAGGCACATTTGTCAAGATGGGAAACTGATCTGTATTAGACAAAAATTCATGGCATAGTATTTTAGGATTAGTGGACACAGTGAGGAGAGGGTTTTAAACTGAGTTTTGTCCAGGGTAGCAGACAGTAATTGACATTTACTTATCAAAATTTGAGTTTTGATAAGTAAACAAGCATTTGATAAGTAAACAAGTAAGCAAGCTATTTGCCCTGGTGAGTAATCTGCTATCCTAATGGGAGAATAGATTGCCCAGATGAGCAAACTGTCGGGATAAATTAGTTGCAGAAATTTCTGTAGAAAACAGTGAAGTTATTTGCTAGTTTCTAGCCTTACCTTTTTGAGCAAGAATTTTCTGAAATGATTATTTTGACACAGATGTTCTCAGACCTGATAATTAAGCTATGTGGACATAGGTTGTCTCAGTTCTTAATCCAGAAATCAGTTTGGTAGGACATGATCTATAATTTTAAAAAAATGAAATAGGATAAAACAGGAAATTTCTATTTTATAAGTATTACTATAACTTAACTCAGTTATAAGCAGGGTATTTTATCTTTTTATCAATACTGTTATCATGTATACAACCGTAGGCATTTTATTGTACAGCAATTGAATAGTGTTAAAGTATTAGATTTTATAAAGAAAAGAAAAACATGTTATATCACTATAAATGTTTAAAAAGTTAAAAATACAGGAGTAAAAAGTAGAAATCTCTGTTTCTGTCCTCACAAACTATTTTTTATTTCTGGCTGCGCTGGTCTTTGTTGTGGCACACAGGTTCTCTAGCTGCAGCGCATGGACTTCTCTAGTTGGGGCATGCAGGCTTAGTTGCCCTGCAGCATGTGGGATCTTAGTTCCCCCACAGAGGGCGCAGCCCATGTCTCCTGCATTTTGGAAGGCAGATTTCTTTACTGCTGGACTACCAGGGAAGACTCCTCACAGACTACTTTAACACCAGTCAATTTTTTGTACATTAAAAGGCCCATTGCTGTAAGTATAGGAATCCCATTTAAGCAAATCCCATTTGCTTATTCATCATCACTGAACAGTGTTACCTTTTTTAAAAAAATATTCTGCTAATCTGATAGGTGAAGAATGGTTGAATAGGTTTGAATAGGGTCAAACACTGATAAATTTATGCTTTTTCTTTACATAATAATAGAAGTCCATACTTTACAGATGTCTGGAATACAACTTATAGAATCACTCTAAGAATCCTTTGGAATTTGTTTGTATCATTTTTGTTGTTATAGTCTTTTTTTTTTCCCCCAACAAAGTCCTTTGTCATTGTCTTCTAGTTCCAGGAAGTAGCTCCTCTAGTTCTAATATCTATTGAAAACAAAATATTTTTCTTTCCAGCCTTTCTTGCACCCAGATCCATTGTTAATTTCCATGTCATCATTATTATTTGACTATTTAAACTATGTTGCTTTTTTATTTTTGAACAGAACAATGATAAAAGTGAATTTCTGTCAACAGCACCTCGTGGGCTAAGGAAGAGATTAATAGGTGTGTATTTCTTTTAATACTGAGTTTTTTATTAAAAAGCATCTAAACAAGAGGCAATAATGGTTAAATATACAGGTTCTAGCCTTAGAATGCTTACTTTTTCTTTGGCCTGTCACTTACAGGGACTTCTCTGTGCCTCAATTTTTTTCATTTGTGAAATAGGGACAACAGTGGTACCAGCCTCAGAGTTATTTTGAGATTAATTGAAATAAAGAATGTCAGATGTGCTTAGTAGTGCTTGACCATGATATATGCTTAACAGATGTTAGCTATTACTGTCTTTTATTATTATAACTACTTATTGCTGTTTCTTTTTGTGACGGAAAGGATATGTTCATGTCATCAATTGAACTGTAAATTGCTTAAGGGCAAGGACTATATCTTATATTTTAACTCTTAACACTTAGCACCATGTCTTTAACATTACAGTCAGTGGATATTAAGGTTAGTTAAAATTCTTCTTCAATATAATAACATGCTTTCTGGTTTATTTGCCTAAGACAGTTTTAGAAATGGTTCTATTGATTTATTTAAAAGTTTTATATTGAAATAATTCAAAATATTCAGTTATACTGAATACTATACAAAGCCAAGTAAACAAACATGAGTCCCACCTTTGGGGAAATTAAAAGTGTTTTGGGGTTTTTTTGGTTTTTTGGCTTGTTTTTTTTTTTTGCAGCACTGTATGGTTTGCAGGATCTTAGTTCCCTGACCAGGGATTGAACCCAGGCCACAGCAGTGAAAATGTGGAACCCAAACTACTGGAACTATAGGGAACTCCCTGTTTTGGGGTTTTTAAATGTTTAACTTTGGGGCAAATTTCTTGTTGACGTTGGTTTCCTAAAGATATCAGCGCCTTTCTTGGGGTTGACTCCTTGACAGTATTAGCTGACATTGTTAAGTCCATGCCCCGTAGCTGTTCTTTTCAAGGTATAAAGTTGATGCTACATTTTTAATCAACATAAAATTTATAATACTAAATTAGGGGATATCTGAAGTAGTAAAAGATGATATGTGCAATTGTTGTTATTATTTTATGTCAAATACATCCCACATCTTAATTTCCTCCTTACTCCACAGAAGAATCTTTTTTAGAGAGAAGGTGAACGTCCTTTTCTTTCTCAATAACCATCAAATAAATACACCAACACGTATGATGTATTCGTGTAGATAGGATAAAGACATTGTCTGGTGCCTCCTACCACTTCTTACCCATGCATCTACCATGGGCAGCAATCACCAAAATCTGAATCTTCTAAGCTACATATGCCCACAAAATCAAGTCTTTTTTTTTTTTTCTTCTTCAGTATCTATATTTCTTACATGCTGACTGTATATTCTGAAGTATATCTACTCTTCAAAATAAATAGTGATTTGCTTAAAATTATTTATTTTGGAAGTTAACCTTTTATGATAGTTTTTTTTTATGATAGTTTTATACTTATTTCATTGAGTGTAAAAACTAGTTTTATCCTTACTTTATGATTATAAAACTAGCCTTACTACTTCTAGAGAATGGTTGGGGTCATTATGGTTTGTTTAAAAATATAACTTTTATATCAACTCTGGGATGGATTGTGCCTAGGTATTAGAAGTACTTAAAGTGACTGTCATGTATTGAGTGCTCTGTCAGCCAGGATGGCATTTTCAAGGGGCAGCAATGGAAAATTCTGTAACAATTGCTTAAGCCATGGACAATGAGGTATCTCACATCATAAGAAGTCTAGAGATACACAGTTCATGGTTGATGTAGTGACTCAACAGTGTCATGAAGGATCTTCCTGTTCTTCCTGTCTTTTTGCTTTATCGCTGGCATTTTTCATCTTTAGTTTTGATATTTTATATGCAAAATGGCTTCCATAGCTTTAAGCTATGGGTGTAAGTCTTTGGGACCCCATGGACTGCAGCCCACCAGACTCCTCTGCCCATGGAGTTTTCCAGGCAAAAGTACTGGAGTGGGTTGCCATTTCCTCCTCCAGAGGAGGCTGACCTAGGCATCAAACCCGTGTCTCCTTCATTGGCATCCCGCCGAGCTGCCAAGGGGCTTTCCTTCCACAACTGAGGAGACTCTTTCCCAAAAGCTCCCAGCAAATTTTCCTTCAAGTTTCATCAGTTAAATGTTTACATAGCCAACTCTGGTAGCAAAGGAGGCTGAGAGAGCATGTACTGGGCAAAGGAAAAGACAGTTAAATTTACTGTGATTATTTATTCCTTAGCACATTACCACATTTTATAATCAATTCTATTAGTAAGGAAGAAGGAAAGAACATAGTAGGTATGATCGACAATTTCTGCCTCAGTTCCTATGTGTTAGGCATTGTTAGTTGCTTTATATGCATTTCAGTGTAAACTTCACAATGTTTTATTAAAAACAGTGTTTTATTAAATTAGGCATTGATAGCCTCATTTGATAAATGAGGAAACTGGTGCTCAGAAAAATTACAAAACTAGCTCTGGTGAGATTATCATCATGTAATGACAAAACCAGAAGTCACAATCTCTTACATCAATGCCCACACTCTTCCTAATACCCTACAGTGTCTCTCTTGTCAAGCTGTCCAATTTTCCCAATTACTTCTTCCCCCACAGTTCCACAGTCTCATTCTGACAGTGAAAGTGAATATTCAGCTTCCAACTCAGAGGATGATGAAGGAGTCACACAGGAACATGAAGAGGACACTAATGAAGACGTATTGAACCAAAAGATTCAAGCTCAGAATAGAGTAGTCTCAGCTCCTGTTTGCAGAGAAACCCCTTCTAAGAAGATGAAGAGAGAGAAAACAGTAAGTGAAGAGAGAACTTTAACCTGAAAGAAAAATTAGTAATATCTCAAAGATGAGCTACCTAAAAGATCCAAATGGGAGGGTCAGCACAATTTTTTTTCTTCACTTTTCTACATTTTCTCAGCCTTTCACATAAATTCCCACATATATATTTCTGAACTTTGTATCCTGGCCTCTCTCTCCATATCCATATATCAATACCGTAGCATATGCTAAAGGTGGCAATTCAGTTGACTGAAAAAGAGCTTTTCAATAAATATTAGTTGGATAATTGGAAGGCAAGACTTCTCAGTATGTACCTTTTTATGTAGTTTTATTTTGTAACGCTGTTGATGTATTCAGGTTAGCCTACGTATATAATAAATGCTGTGACTCTGGATCCAGGTTGAGTTGTTTGGAGAACACTGCACATGGCCTGAGAAAAGGCTAATTGTCCTCTCATTCTCTGTAAAGACTCAGGGCAGAGCCTCCTGCTTGATGCCTTTCCATTCCTTCCTTCCTTTCATGGAGGCCAGTCATGCCCCAAATCAACAGAACACATGGTCAGTCATCTTACTGGAATAGTAAGCAAGTCATTTTTTTTTTAACGTTGGTGTTGATATCTGTCTCATTTTCACAGTCCTTCACCCATACTAATTAAAGAATTTGCTAGGACTGTGTGAGGCAAAACAAAGGTCCTGATATATAAAACCTTTTTTTTCTGTAAGTCTGAATGGGAATAATATGTTGGAATTTAGGAATCATTTTTGGACAGACTACTTCAAACTAGTCACTTTCTTCAACTTTTATGATCAACTATTATGAGTAAGAGTTACTCAGTTTTATCACTGGAATTAATTTTGCTTGGTCGTTAATCAAGGCGTTGTTGCTTCAAAAAGAAAATACTGACTGCCAAATAAAGAATTTCATTGATCTTGTTTTACACTGCTGTTACTATCTAGTTTTGATATAAAACAAATATCTGAAACTAAGAGCTGACTTTGCTTTGTCCACTTTCAGAGTCACTTAGTAGAAGAATATTTTGAAGCCCACAGCAGTTCTAAAGTTTTAACCTCTGATAGGACACTGCAGAAACTAAAGAGGGCTAAACTGGATCAGGTATGTTGCAATGAATGCTACTTCTAAATTTTTCTTATTGTGAGCTGAAAAATATACTACATAAGCAGCAAAATCTGAAGAGTACTATAATTATGTTTTTCCCTTATTTATCATTTCTTCAGGACCTACAGTAATCATCAGGGTCATAGTTTCTTTATTTTATTGACATATATATGCTTGACTTACAATGTTGTATTTCTACTGTGCAACAAAGTGATTCAGTTACACATGTATATATATTTTCACATTCTTTTCAATATGGTTTATCACAGCATACTGAGTATAGCTCCCTGCGCGGGGTCATCGTTTCTTTGAAATCCATGTACCATTAATCTCTATTGTTAATTTAACCCATATATTCACTGAACCTCACGTTGGTCATAAAACACTGACTGACCTGATTCTGAGTTAAAAACCTTGCAAAACGCAGTGGGTATTCTGCTTTCTGATATTATGGAAAGCCTGTCCAGTACAGTAAGGTAACAGGGTTACTATATACTATGATTCCAGCATGTCATATAAAAAATACCATACAGGTATACTCGGGGCTTTATTCATACCTCACTAAGGCAAGACACAGAACCATCTGAATAAGAAAATGTTTGATTAGAAAGTGGGCTTGATAATTTAAGTCAATAAGAGATTGTTATTGACTCAGAGAATCAAGATTTTATTATTTTCTGAAAGTAGAGTTCAGTGCAATTTTCTGAGGGACTTTTGACAGAGTTCTCAAGCTATAGGAAAGAGAGGAGATTATTGGGTAAATCACTGTGACCTGGATGACACGGTGCTGTGTGGTTAGTTTTTTTGGGTGTTTCATTTCTTTCTACCTGGCTCATTGGTTTTGCAGCTCAGATCAGAGACTAGCTGAAAACATGTGTCAAGAAACCACATTGTTCCAAGGAAGAGATGGCACTAACATCTTGTTAGTGCATCTGCTTTTATATAAGCAGCATGGGGGTGGGGGGAAGTGGATCTAGGGTCAAAGTAGGCTTTCACAGGACCTAGAGACAAAGATCTCTCAGAGAAGGAAAGAAACACCTGTTACTGATAAAGAAAGGAAGGTCTTTCATTAATTGCGGACATAGCTGGTGGATGCAGTCTTAGTAGCCCATGTCAAGAAGCATTGATTTCTCGTGTCTTCAGTTAGCTGGGAGTTGGCTGGTCTAGGATTTGCTCCACATACCTGTCTTCCTTGTTGGACCTCCTTGGGAGGCTACCAGAGGCATGTTCTTTTCATGACAATGTCAGAGACGAAGTGAAAAAACAGAAGACCTCCTAAAGCCTGGGCTCAAAACTGTCTCTGTCACTTCTGCCTCATTCGGTAGCCACAGTAAATCACGTGGCTGAAAACAAAAAGTCAAAGCGCAGGGACTAGACTCACTTGTTTAGTGGGAGGGATTGCAGAGTCACACAGCACAGGGTACGGAGGGGGGAGCAGCAAGGGCTGGGGCTGGTAATGCCATTCTGCAAGGATGGAGAGAGAAGCTTTAAAGCTACCTACTTAACAGTTTCACTTAGAATTTGTCCTGTTTCTCCTTAAGTATATGAATAAATAAAAACTGTTGGCAAAGAATACAAACTGTAGGCTAGAGTGCACTAGTCTTCAGTATTAAAAAAAATATTTTACTCAAAGGATAAAATGATGAAAACACAGTAGTGCCAAGGTTAAAAAGGAATATACAGCTTTTTGCTAGTGTTTTCATTTCAAGAAGTGAGCTGTGTTTAGTCACCAGAGTGTCTGGATTTGTTGTCAAAACTGGGAGGCAGATTTAATCATCTCATGATGGTAACAGTTTTTTTTAGAAATTAAAACCTTACATTTGGAGTTCATTCTCATGTAAATGGTTCTAGACAAAACTTAGCAAATTCATTACTGTTGTACATGTT
The DNA here is from genome assembly GCF_910594005.1 of Cervus elaphus. NCBI lineage: Eukaryota > Metazoa > Chordata > Mammalia > Artiodactyla > Cervidae > Cervus > Cervus elaphus. The sequence goes on from NC_057822.1 coordinate 44,522,403, forward strand.
TGTATGTAAGAGTATATAACACATTTTACAAAAACAAATATTGAAATACTATGTATATTCAGTAGATGCACTCATTACCAAACCTGATTAAAGTAATATTTCCACTAATAGCCTCTTCTAACCTTGACCTGTAAGGGAATATTTTTTTTTTTTTGGGGGGAATATTTTTTACTATGAATTGATTTGATGTATGTAACTTGAGAATGATCTTCTTCCTGCCCTCTTTCTTTTTTTTAAAGCGAACTTTGCATAACTTATTGAGCAAGGTTTCTCCTTCCTTTTCTGCTGAACTTAAACAACTAAATCAACAGCATGAACAGTTATTTCATAAATGGATGTTGCAGTTACAGTAAGTACTATTATCATTGCAAACCTCTGTAAAATAAATATATTTACATAATAATATATGTACATAGGTCTATGCTAAAATCAAAGCAGTTAGACATTTTAATTTCTTTTTGCAATGACCTTGATATGCATTTTTACTTACGTGTAAAAATTTGAAAAAATAGGTGTTTTCCCAGTTTTATGACCCAAATGTAGAAATGTTATTATATGACTCTTCTCAGAAAAAGTTAATCAAATTTGAAAGCTTTTATAAACTAAATAGCCTTTCTTAGAATTATAAATTATTACTTATAAAAATATTTGAAAATGTAATTTGTCAAGATTGATAAATATATCAGATTTTACTTCAGTTTTTCACAGCCAAGTTCCTAAAATGAAAGAATATATATTTTTCTTTTAATCCCATTTTATTTACATGTACTATAGACCTTCAAATTTCATGAGATCTGTTCTATAAATATTATTTTACCATTTTTAAATTGTTTCTTAGAATATTTTTCCAATTTTATAATTTCTCAAATACTTAAGGTAAAATTTTAAACTTTCATTAAAATACCTAGAATGATAAAAATTAAAATATAGAAATTTTTTCTATAATTATTTTTATATTTGTATTTAAAAGAAACTAAGTATAAGGAAGTGCTTAAAACGTATGCTAAAATGTGAATGCAGTAAGAACATGGAAATTGCCACAGTTTTCCCCAGTTGATCCAGGTTTTCTTTTGCCAATAATAAATCAAAGGGTTATGCTAGTAAGAAAATTATTTTCTTCCCTGTTAGGACCTCACCTTCTCTGAGTAACTATCTATGGATCTGTTCATTATAAATTTATATAGCAGATCTTCACTCTAATCCTACCCCACAGCCCACCAATTCTTTTCTTCCCATATGTCAACTTTGATAACTTGATTTGCTTTGCTTCCCAGCCTAGACCTCATAGTCAGCTACCCCAGTGGAATCACTAGTTCACTGAATTCCTTTGCTTTGTTTTTCCTGCTGCTTTTACCTTGCTAATCTCTGCCTTTGGGGATTTCTCTCTTCTTTTCTTCTATTTCTAGGCTATCCTGCATTGCTGCAGAGCATCTCATAAATACTGTTTCTGATTGACCTCCATAAACAATCATGGAGTTGAACTTTAGCTTGACACTTCATGCTTGATGTTCTGGGTTGTCTCATCCACTCTCTTGACTTCAGTTGTTCTTTGTATGTGAATAACTCCCATAACTGTATCTCTAGCCCAGCGAGAATTCACTTCAGCAGCAGACTTGAATTATATTGAAAGTGTCCATGTAGAAGTTCTATAACTAATTCATCATACATAAAATTTAACTTATCTTAAACCCATCATTTCCACTTGCCCCAACTACATAGGGTAGTGAATATCACTTCATCATATAGTTGCCAAAAAACTGAGTTATTCTTAATAGTCCTTTTCACTTATCTTCCATGTCTAATCATTCTCCAAATCCAACCAATTTGATCCATAAAGCTCTTGACACCTTATGTTTTTCTCCATGACACCTAATTCAAGTCCATAGTCTTCAGTTTTACCCTCCTTCCTATCCATTCCCCAACTCAGCCAGTGTAATCTTTCAAAAAAGATCATGTTACTTTCCTACTTAAAACCTTTCACTTAACACCTGACTACTGACTTTAAATGATCATATTCCTTAGAATAAAATCCAATTAGTGTCTTAGTTGGTTTAACAAGACCTTTTGTGACCTGGCCCCTGCTTACTTTTCCAGTTTAATCTCTCAATCAAAACTCTACTTCAGCCTGTTAAAATTTTAGTTTCTTGTACCTAGTGCCTAGTTCTCTCTTTCCTCCTGTTACTTGAAAGGTTATAGGAAGCTCTGATACTTTGGCCGCCTGATGCAAAGAATAGCCTCATTGGAAAAGACCCTGATGCTGGGAAAGATTGAGGGCAGGAGGAGAAGGGAGTGACAGAGAATGAGATGGTTGGATGCACCACCGACTCAATGGACATGAGTTTGAGCAAACTCTAGGAGATAGTGAAGGACAGGGAAGCCTGGCCTGCTGCAGTCCATGGGGTCGCAAGAGAGTCAGACATGATTTGGCAACTGAACCACAATAGGAGCTAAAGAGAAAGCTACTGAAAGTTGGAACTGCAAGCTTGATGTACAGATAACAAAACTGTGCTCTTTCTTTATGTATGTTGGGAAACACTATATTAATCATTATTTAGCCACGCCAGTTCTTCCTGTATTCTTGATAAGCTTAAATTAAGGAAACTGGTTGATTATAAAATTGGCAATAAGTAATGAATTTTAATTTCATGCGTGCTGTTTTTCTTACAGCCTGGGGTTCAACATTGTGCTTTATGGTTTGGGTTCTAAGAGAGATTTACTAGAAAGATTTCGAACCACCATGCTACAGGATTGCATACATATTGTCATCAATGGCTTCTTTCCTGGAATCAGTGTGAAATCAGTAAGTTTTAAAAATGTTTAAAAAAGGGTAACATCATATCCCCTGCCAGTCCATACCACCATGTTAAAGAGGATGCTATTTCATATTCTGGAGCATTCGTTTTTTGTTTTTAGTTTTTACACTAGTATGATTGCTAAGTGTTTAAGATCACGTGTTTGGACTCAGAGGGTCCTAGCTTTGACTCCCCCTCCTTGAATTTCCTGTTTGGTAACTGAGCATGTATTAAATCTTAGGGAAATGTTAGCTTTGTTTACTCTGTTGACTATCTACAAGACTTCTCTGAAGGATAGGATTATGGAAAAATTCAATTTTATTATGCTTTTTTGTCACTTTGATACTCTAAAAATAGTAAAGATTTAAGTAATAGTTTATCGTTCTTTGATCATTTTTACACCAGGTGCTCATTTCTCTTCATCATTTGAAAATGAATTTAAGCCTTTTGGGCTCTGGATATTAACCAGTGTAATACTCCTTTTTAAAAATGTCCTAAATGTTTGGACCCTCTTTCATTTGATAAATCTATAGTTTTATAATATTTCTCATATTGTTGGGTTTGTTTTGTATTTTCACTGCCCTGCTTTTATTATTTACACCTTTGCTTCCCCATTTCCTTTTAGCAATAACTTATGCAAAAAAATAAATTAGATCTACTTAATCTACTTACCTTAAAAAGTAGGACTCTTGAAGTGATTTTTCAAACTTGGTGGGAAATCCAAATTTATTTTTAATTTATTTTTTAAAAGAAAGGCTTGACTTGCTAGTTGTGTTTATCCTACATGACAGAATAAGTTATAACTGATGTATCTCTTGCACTTTTATGACATAGATCCTGAATTCTATAACAGAAGAAGTCCTTGATCATGTGGGTACTTTCCGCAGTGTGCTGGATCAGCTAGAGTGGATAACAAATAAATTTAAAGAAGGTAATGTGAAGAAGATGTTCTGTAGTTATAGGGTGAAGCTAACTTCTACTTGTTTGTGTACTAATGTACACAAAAATGTGGACAGTTTTAATAATGATATTTCTCTCATTGCTGATTAAGATTTCTTTAAAATAATTTCTCCTTTCCTTTTCTGTGAACCTCACTTAACTAACAGGAAAGAATTGCTCCTGCTACCTTGAACTTATATAGCCAAAGCCTTTTTTTTTCTCCAAAACCTTTTACTTCAGAATAATTTTCCAGTTTTGTTTGGCTAGTGTAAAGTGCTTCCAGCCAATTGGGACATCTGTGTCTAATAGTTTTATATTGTTTAATATGTTTATAAAGTATTATTTCTTTATCCTGAGGAAATATCAATGCATTTGAATAATCTCGTATACTAAAATCAGAGAAATAGGGGGGAAAATTTGTTTTTTTGGTATGTGTGTTTTGGTTATATGAACATTTCAGAAAAATAAAAATAAAATTATTTAGGGCCTAACAATTGTCATTTAGTCATTGCTTAACAATTAATTGGGGGCTTCCCTGGTGGCTCAGATGGTAAAGAATACGCCTGCAATAACTAGACCTGGGTTTGATCCCTGGATCGGGAAGACCCCCTGCAGAAGGAAATGATAACCCACTCCAGTATTCTTGCCTGGAGAATTCCATGGACAGAGAGCCTGGCAGACTACAGTCCATGAGGTGGCAAAGAGTCAGACATGACTGAGCGACTAACAATTAAATGGAGTAATTGGTTATGCTTAATGATTTAATAGATGATTTTGATATTATTTGTATGCTCATTAAAATAGGTGCCTGAGTCATTTTCAGTATGTATATGTAGTATATAGTCTGTATTATATAATCTATATTATAATAAATGTATATTATCTATAATTTCTATTAAATATATTTATAACTTTGTAAATCATAAATATTTTAGTTATGTAACATGCATGTTATCCAAGTTTTACCTTCACTGACTTTTATATTTTACTTCTCTGACCTCCTTTGTGCTTTGAGGAATATCCTAGGCCTCCCCCCTTCTCTTGTTGTTTTTGTCTCTTGGCTTTTGTGATAACCGAGGTTTTCTATATTCTCTCTTAATGCTTAGTGTGAACTCTCTTTTAGGAATGGGGATCCATCCCACCTTGCAGTTCAACATGCACAGATTCACCTGCAAATCTAATATGTATCTTGCCTTATTTCCTATGCCTTATTAAAACTGGTTACTTCATGGACTGATTCAAGTGTTAACCATTCCAGTTGTCTTTAACTGCTTCAGAGTCTACTGATTTTCAATGAATTTCATTTTTTAAGAGTATAATAGTGTCTTGCCTGTTTTATGAGTGACTGACATATCTTCTCAAATAAATTGCATACCCCTGAGAATAGCTGTTTTGTCCTGTATTACCTTGATATGTTCTTCAATACATAAGCCTTGCGTGTGGTGGGGACTTTACAACTACTCATTGAAAATAATAATTGAATTCTCTTTCCTTTTAGATTCTTCTTTTGAACTCTTTCTTCTTATTCACAACTTGGATAGCCAAATGTTGAGAGGAGACAAAAGCCAGCAAATTATTGGACAGTTATCATCTTTACGTAATATATACCTTATAGCATCTATTGATCACCTCAATGCTCCTCTCAGTAAGTTGAATGTTAGTGTTTTTTCTTCTTGAGATAACAGTCTTTGAAAATTACTTTTCTTAATGTTGTAAGTCATGGCATTTGTATTGTTTTTACATATACATTTCCTTTGTTCCATGTTTTAAAAACACAGTTGACAAAAATATAGGTGTCCTCAATCTGATTTAGAACATAATTCTTGGAAATAAAAATTCAGATAGTAAAGGGTGTGTTTTATGGTAAAGTTTCTTGAAGAAGAGGAGACCCAACTATTACTTTGGTTTCTTTCTAATTTTTCTTTGTGAGACTGCAATATTTATTTTATGCCTTTAGTTCAGAGACTTTGTGATAATCCCATAAAACAAAATGCTAAATTATTAAACTTTTTAAAAGAATGCCTTGGTAGTGTTAATATATTTTAACCTGAATTTAATATACACATAAAGATTCAAATGGTGATTGACAATGAAATTAGATTGTGAGGTACTGATTTGGATGGGGAAATAGCAAAAATGAAAATTTTCAGGATTCAGTTTTTATTTAATGCTTTCTTGTTCTTTCCTAGAGTGGAATCTAGTAACAGGAAAATATGAAAATAATTAGTCATTCTTATTTTTTTTGATCATGTACTCTAGTGTGGGATCATGCAAAGCAGAGTCTTTATAACTGGCTCTGGTATGAAACTACTACATATAGTCATTACACTGAAGAAACCTCCTATGAGAATTCTCTTCTGGTTAAACAGTCTGGATCATTGCCACTCAGCTCCCTAATTCATGTCTTACGAAGCCTTACCCCTAATGCAAGGTAAGGATGAAAACTGTTGTTTCTTTTTAAAAAAAACTTTACACATTTTAAGATATGCCTTGTTAGGTTTGAATGGCAGTACTTAAAGTCCTTACTAAGTTTGCAGGATTAAGAGAAATATTACCAATGATAATAATAGTTGCTAGTACTGAGTTATGCATTAGGTAGACTACGCAATAGTAGTCTCAAATTGCCCAATAATAAAGCAGGGGTACCAGCATTTTTAAGAGATTTTTATGTTTCTGAGTAAGAACATCTCAGTGGTCATCGTTGAGGAAACAGCAGAATTTTGATGGATTTTACTTACATGTGATAGTTATTTTTAATTACATATTGAACATTATGACTCAGACACAGGGCCCTTTACACAAAATAGCTTTTTTGATCCTCATAAGCACTCTAAGGTAGATGGTAAAGGGCACAGAGATTTTGATTCCTATCTATGTGGTTCCAAAGCTCATACTGTTAAACCTTGAAAATCTTTGTATATAGTGTCTCCAGTGAAACCCTTCAGCAGCCTAACCAAGATGCATATCTGAATTAATAACAGCTAGTTAATAAAGGCTAAGAAAAGTTGTATGTAGCATAAGCCAGCAAAAAATAAATTATGTAATTAAGCTGTTGAAAAAGGCTTTTTAGTAGCCTCACAGGGAGGCCACAGAGAAACGTACAGGCAGGTCCAGAGCATCCCTTTCCCATCCACCCCCTGCCAGTAGCTCACACCACAGAGCCGTGTTAAAACCAGGAGACTGACGCCGGCACAATCACAGCGCTCATCCAGGTTTCACTTCTGATTCGTGCACTGATTTGTACCTATGTGTTAGCTCTGTGCCATTTTCTCACATGTGTAACTTTGTCAAGATATGCAGCTTTATCATCACAAGACTCCCTTGTGATGTCAACCATCAAATGCTAATTTTAATGAATTTTATTATTCCTTAAAGCTATTTCTGTACACTTAAAGATTATCATTGCATTAACAATGAAATATGTATTAAATGACCTCCCAGATGGCTCAGTGGTAAAGAACCCACCTGCCAGTGCAGGTGACGTGGGTTCAATCTCTGGATCAGGAAGACTCCCTGGAGAAGGAAATGGCAGCCCACTCCAGTATTCTTCCCTGGAGAATCCCATGGACAGAGGAGCCTGGCAGGCTACAGCCCATGGAGTCGCAGTCAGACATGACTAAAGCAGCTTAGCACATATGTTAAATGGGTATCTAATCAAAATTTTTGATGGAATTGGGAATAGAAAAAATGTTCGTTCAATTTTACTATTATGCTAACTCCTAATGGACTGTTGCAAGTTACTACATATAAACTTGGGAATCCAGCAATGCAAATATTCTCAACATGATACTGACTGCTCTAAAGCAATTATTTTTAGTTTGGCATACCTAAATGTCTATATGCTAGCCTCCGGTGCTTCTTTGGTTCATCCTGTACACTCCAATACACATTTAGTCTTTACTTGGTATGAATGTGATTGATCAAAAAATCTTCACCAAATTCAGCTGTGTACCAAGTTATAAAGTGGTCATTGAGATGACCCAAAATGTACTTATAGAAATTATCTTCTAGACTGTAATAAAAATGAAAATGCAAAGGTTTAAAATTTTTGCCATATCCAGGGACTTTTGGGAAGGTTAGTTTTGTATAATACTGCTTCCAACTAGTAGTTCTACCTGGGACACTCGCCTACAGAAACAGTTCCAAAAACATGAAAGAATATTTATTATGATTTTATTTAATGTGGTGTTATTTTTTATTAAATTGGAAGTAATGTGAACATCCAAAACCAGTAGGAAAATGGTAAGTTTGTGGTATAAGCTGGCATTAAAAACTGTTTAGGAAGAATTTTAAGACATGGGAAAATAAATAAGTGAAAAAGTGAGGTTTAAAATGGTGTATACCATATATAAATGCTTGAATTTATGTTTTCACAGTGCTTCATTCCACAGAGACTTGAGAAAGCAGCATATGCAAATATGATCTCCACATCAAATGTTAGTGGCTGTAATTTTAGGGTTATAGAATTAATATTTTTCTCTTTAGTTTTTTCTTTAGTTTTTATTATATATTCCAGGTTTTCTATAATAAACTAATCTCTAGTCTAAAAAAAAGTTTGACCCTTGAACAACATGGGGGTTAATCTGTGTCTTAACTTTTCATAGTCAGCACTCCATATCCCACTGCATCTGCAGAGTCAATTAACTAGGGACTATGTCGTACTGTAGCATTTACTGTTGAAGAATATACATGTGTAAGTAAGGAAAGGAAGGTAATATAAACAGGCTAAGTGTTTCACAGTCTTTGTGTACTTGACTATTAACTGTTATCTGTGGATGTTAACGTTCTGGATTTCAATTTGTTTTTGTTTTTTTCCTTAGGGGAATTTTCCGGTTACTAATAAAGTATCAGCTGGATAACCAGGATAACCCTTCTTACACTGGTATCCAATATTTATGATATTAAATTGTGTGACCTTTGTTTCATCCCATAAATTCTTTTTCCTGGAATCTAATAATAGCATTACAGTGTTTCACAGCAGTGAATAAATGGTTTGCTCCGTGATCACTGTGTCTTCCATATCGAAAATTTTCAAGCAACCCTACAGATACACTGCTGAGCAGGCTATTTGTATTATTTGTCAATACAAATTGAAAAGCAAATCCAGTTTACTTCTTAAATTTCCTCTGCTATGGATGTATGTCTACCAACTACATATATTTCATATACTGGGCAACTTAGATTTTCTTTCATTTGCGTGAAAATAATCTGTTAAACACACATTTTAATAATCATTCAGGGGACTGCCCTGGTGGTCCAGTGGTTAACATGTCACCTCCCAATGTGGGAGTTTCAGGCTCGATCCCTCATTGGGGAGCCAAGATCCCACATGCCTTGTGGCCAAAAAACCAAAACATAAAGTAGAAACAATATCGTAACAAATTCAATAAAGACTTTGAAAAAATATTTAAAAATCATTCAGTTCTCACTTGACTTACTGGTTCCCTCTTTTAACACTGTTTACAACTGTTTACAACTGCCCATGAGATTATATTATACTTGGCCACAGTTGACTGCTTTCAACCAATCAGTTCTCATTAAAAAAATGTAAGCCACAGTATATAACACCTAAATATTCTCTAGTTCTGCTTCTTCGAGAGGTATTTACTCAGCATTTACTGACTGCTTTGACATACTCGGGTGATAGCACTTTTTTCCTGTGTTTTTCAGCATGGGTACGCATACATGGGGTCATGTCTTAAATACTGACTTATGTTCACATCTTCTTTTGAACTCTCCAGGACTTTGTTTTCAAGACTTTTACCAGCAGTGTCGGGAGGCATTCCTTGTCAATAGTGATCTGACACTTCGAGCCCAGTTAATTGAATTTAGGGACCACAAGCTTATAAGAACAAAGAAGGTGAGACTTTGCTCTATAACATTGTATGCCAGGAATAGGTCTCTTGTTTACTTAAGGACAAGTATGCCTATTATGAAACTGAGGTTGCCTTGGTGGGTCACAAGGATCCATTTAGGCGGTGTGCCATTTGAGTTCTGTAGAAAGAAGGTAGAAGTACTCCACTTTAGCATGGAGCAGAAGACTTATGTTCAGAGTAACAAACAGTTCTAGTTCAGAGTAACAAACAGGCCATAGAAATGAGTCAGATAATCATGTTCCCTTCTCCTCTATTCATTAATCCTGTCTATGTGTATTGAACACTAACTGTGTATATTGCACAAAGCATTAGGATACAGAAGTTAAGCAAAAACCTAATTTCTTGTCTGATAAAGCTTAAAGTCATAATGGAGAAGATGGGCATTTGTCAAATAATCACATACACGTAAAGTTTAAATTGTGGTTAAGTCCTATGATCAGGAGGGACATGGTTCTGAAAGAACATATTAGAGTAGGTGGATTTGACCTAATTATGTGTATCAGAAGAGAGCACTGAGCTGAGACCTAAAGGAAGACTAGGAGATTTACAGTCATCAGGGGAAGGAAGAGCATTCTAGGCAGGAGCAGCCTGTAAAGAGTCTCTGGAACAGGACAGCAGCCAGTGTGACACAATCCTGTTTCATTCTGAAATAATGAGAAGTCACTGAGAAAACTGTTCTGACAGTGGTGTGGGGAGTGGGGTGGGGCAGTGTAAGGTGGCCGCTGCCAAAGCTCAGTGCACACAGACCAGCTAGGAGGGTGTTGGTAGCCTGGGTGAGATGGTGGTAATCTGGACTAGGTTAAAAAGAGAAAAGTGGTTGGGACTCAAAATGGACAAGAACTGATGACAGACTGGATATGGGAACCAAAGGAAAAGAGAGTGTTGAGAGTGATTCCTGGTTTCTGGCCTGTGTTTTTCCTCCATAACCAGAGAGATGGTGGGATCACTGGATGAGAAGCTGAAAGAGCAACATTTGGGGGAGACAGAGCATGAGTTCATGGTCTTAGTATACTTGGACTTACTCCTGTTGAGTTTCTCCTGACATTTTCAAGTGGAGGTGTCAGCTGGGCATTTGGATTCCTGGGACAAGATACCAGAGAAAAGATCTGGGCCAGAGATAAAAGGTTATGATTCCTACATATTTAGATTATAATGGAAACCAGGCTTTGGTGAGACAGTCTAGAGAGAGAACATATAGTGAGATTAGAGGGCCAGGAACTAAGCCTAGTACTGTGATATTTAATGGCCAAGTAGAAGATAAGCCTGCAGGGGTGGAATAGCCAGAGAGCCAAGACGTCATGGAAGCCAAGAGGAGAAGCATGCTTTTAGGTCAGCAGTGTCAGGTGCTGCCGAGAGGCCCAAAAGGCAGAGACTGAAGATACGTAATGAATTTAGGAAAATGGAATTCCTTGGTGGCCTAACCAAAAGCTCTTTTGGTGTGACATGATAATGATGGCAGTAGGTAGGATGGCTTGGGTTGAGTGAAAAGTGAGGAAATGGAAACCACCATTTATAGACAACTCTTCTGGAAAGGTGCCATGGTTTTATGATGGTTGCAGAGAAATGAGGAGTCTAGTGAGGATTGTTTTAAAATTGGAGATACCTGAACCTGTAGCCAGTGGGAAGGATCCAGTTGAAAGGGGAATAAAAGAACAGAGGTATCAGTAGTGTAGCATTTTAGAAAGAGCAGGAAATACCCACCTTCTCATTCTTTAGTCTTCTTTTCCACTATAAAGTGGTTTAACTATAAACTCAGTGTATTTAATAGCTATATATCCCTGTGTGTCCCCTGGCTGCCCTTGTTATTTATACTTCTCTATTCATGTAAAGTATTAAGGAAATCAAGTCCATTTTTTGTTTAACATTTCAAATACATTTCTTACGAATGACTAACATTCAGGTATTCTCACATCTTTTAGGGAACTGATGGAGTGGAATATTTATTAATTCCTGTTGACAATGGAATACTGACTGATTTCCTGGAAAAGGAAGAAGAGGAGTTATAAAGCACTCCTGTACTCTTGAAACCTTCCGTGGAAGATTATTACCCCAGCTGCCACTCCTCTAAAGTGTTGCGTTTACATCCAACATTAGACTCTTCAGTGTACAAGATTTTAAGTGGGGAGGGGTAATGTCATCACCCAGAACCGTGATTAGCCTGGCTGGTATACCATCCTAGTTCTATGCAGCGGTCCTCAAATTGGAGAAAATGTGCCTTTCATTCATTACCTCTCTGGAGACTTCTTGCTGGAAGGAACAGTGTGCTCAGGGACTCTTTGGAACTGGATGTTTTTGAATTCTTTTATACCAGAGATGATGCTCCTAATTTTTTGAGGGCCTTTTATCACTGTATTTGCAAATGTGCTTGTTCCAGAGTGTGAAAATTATAGACAGTGGCATAAAGTAAATCTGCTTTATTTGCTATTCCGCGTGTCAGAACTGAAGAGTATAATGGAGTAGGCAGATCATCTTTTACTGTTTCTGAAATGGCTTAATAAAAGGTACAGGACTGGGGGAAAGTAAGTGATTTTCAGCTTTCTCCTTTTGGATTTAGGCTACATGCTGATGGAGGAAGGAGCATGATGCTATTCAGTTGGGAAAGTGGGAAAAACCTAACAACTGTTTAGGGTGTTCGCCCATCCCAAAAAGCACATGAACAACAACAGATCATGCTCCTCGAGACAGTTAATGTTTGTGCCATCACATTCACAACATGAGTGAGAAGTCAGGCTAGAGAAACACGATCCTGAAATTATGTTTTAGTTGTTTTTTTCCAAGGCAACAGAAAAATTTAATTATTCTTGTATATCAATGTATTTTTTTCTTTTCTTGAATAACATGCAGATGAATAGCTTATTAATGGCTGGCTTTAAGTTAATTTTATTTCTCTATCAAGTAGGCCCACCTAAAACTCACTGTAAGACATTTCAGTTTTTTCTTAAAGTGATAGTTTTAAGCCTCCTAAATACACAACCCTTTTTTCTTAGGAAAGAAAAAAAGGCTAACCTTGACCACTGGAGTCAGCAGATAGTCTTTACATACTCCCTGAAATGTTTCATACTTGGAAGTTAAATTCTCTGTCACTGTAATATACTGCATCAGCATTTCTCACTCATTTCTTATCCTGTAAACCCCTTTTACGAAAATATTTCCCAAAATGCCCAGCATTTTAAAAATCATTTCTTTGTGTCATATAATGAAGTAATTTTATATTAAATCCATGTATAAGGGGGGTTAGTCTTAACCATAATTACTAATCAATATTTAAACAAATTTGTACATGAATAGGATTCAAAAATTTTTTAATTGTACCAAAGGATATTCAGTGAAAAGTGAGTTTCCTTACCATTCCCCGATCCAGTCCTTTAGGCAGCCATTAACAGCATTTTAAGCATTCTTCCAGAGGTATTCTATGCACATCTAAGGGTATTTGTCTATATTTCTCCTTTTGAAAACACAAATGGTGGCATATGATACTTGCTGGTTTGCACCTTTTTTTTTTTTTTTTTTGCTTAATATATTTAGTTTATAATAACCTACAATATATAAAAAAAGTATACAAAGTCTTTAATGACCTACTGTGAAACTTTGCATTTGCCCTTAAATTTATCTACTGGTTTATTTTTATATTTTTTGTGTCTATACTGTGCAAGCAATATGTGTGAATAGTCTACTATTAATAAAGAAATTTGAATAGAACTTTTTTTTTTTCATTTATAGTACTGTTTTTTTACTTAAAACTCCCAGATTCTCTGGGACCTTTTTTTCCCCCCCCCCCAACTTTTGGCAATGCAATACAGCATGTAGGGTCTTAGTTCCCCAAGGAGAGATAGAACCTGCACCCCTTACATTAACAGCACAGAGTCTCAACCACTAGACTGCCAGGGAAGTCCCATAAAGTGCTATTTTTTTTACTAAAAATATTTTGAAGTACTTCAAAAATTTTATGAGTGCATCTTACAGCTCTGATAGTGATCTTGGCAGAATTATATGCTCTTCACTAACTTGTTCCAAAATCAGTGTAGCTTAAGCTCTATCAGTTTGACTGCTAAGGCCCCAAACTTCTGCTGTTACTTGCTTCTGGCAATATTAAACAGACCTGAAACCTTGAAAGATTCTTCTGGCTTCTCGTAATAAAATGGCTAAAACTGGGCTAAAAAGGTACAGGGGATGCAGGACAGATATTTGCACTATGCAAACTTGGCATAATACTGAATTCCTTATGCAGAGAGTTCTAAATGAGTTCCTGTTATATTCCATTAATATAAACAACTTTCTTAGTATATCATATTTGTCATTTTAATACATGAATATTTCATTCTTATAAAAGATCAGGCAATTTGAGGGGTGGTTTATAGATTTTGCTCAACTTAAAAAAATCACTAATGAAACTTTAAACATCTACAGTTGATCCTGAACAACACAGGTTTGAATTGTGTGGGTCCACTTATGTGCAGATTTTTTCCAATACTAAATAGTACAGTACTATATGATCCATGGTCCGTTGAACCCACGGATGTAAAAAGGGAAACCAAGCATACACAGAGCCAACTGTGGGTTATAGTTGGATTTCTTACTGTGCAGAAGGTCAGCACCCCAACGATCCTTCCAGGCTCAACTGTACTTCAGCTCCAGTCAATTGAAACCTGGAGCCAGTAGCATGTTCAGAATGTATTTTTCTACATGCCAGGTTTTTGGCTTAGTCCTGAGTAGCTGTGGAGTGACAGGCAAATTTGGCCTTGGAGTACAGAATGAAGCAGGGCAAAGGCTAACAGAGTTCTGCCAAGAGAATGCACTGGTCATAGCAAACACCCTCTTCCAACAACACAAGAGAAGACTCTACACATGAACATCACTAGATGGTCAACACCAAAATCAGACTGATTATATTCTTTGCAGCCAAAGATGGAGAAGCTCTATAGAGTCGCAAAAACAAGACCAGGAGCTGACTGTGGCTCAGATCATGAACTCCTTATTGCCAAATTCAGACTGAAATTGAAGAAAATGGAGAAAACCACTAGACCATTCAGGTATGACATAAATCAAATCCCTTAGGACTATACAGTGGAAGTGAGAAATAGATGTAAGGGACTAGATCTGATAGACTTGCCTGATGAACTATGGACGGAGGTTCGTGACATTGTACAGGAGACAGGAATCAAGACCATCCCCAAGAAAAAGAAATGCAAAAAAGCAAAATGGTTGTCTGAGGATGCCTTACAAATAGCTGTGAAAACAAGGGAAGCAAAAAGCAAAGGAGAAAAGGAAAGATACACCCATTTGAATGCATCCAAAGAATAGCCAGGAGAGATAAGAAAGCCTTCCTCAGCGATCAATGCAAAGAAAAAGAGGAAAACAATAGAATGGGAAAGACTAGAGATCTCTTCAAGAAAATTAGAGATACCAAGGGAACATTTTATGCAAAGATGGGCTCAATAAAGGACAGAAATGGCATGGACCTAACAGAAGCAGAAGATATTAAGAAGAGGTGGCAAGAATACACAGAAGACCTATACAAAAAAGATCTTCACAACCCAGATGATCACGATGGTGTGATCACTCGTCTAGAGCCAGACATCCTGGCATGTGAAGTCAAGTGGGCCTTAGAAAGCATCACTACAAACAAAGCTAGTGGAGGTGATGGAATTCCAGTTGAGCTATTTCAAACCCTGTAAGATGATGCTGTGAAACTGCTGCACTCAATATGCCAGCAAATTTGGAAAACTGAGCAGTGGCCACAGGACTGGAAAAGGTCAGTTTTCATTCTAATCCCAAAGAAAGGCAATGCCAAAGAACACTCAAACTACCACACAATTGCACTCATCTCACACGCTAGCAAAGTAATGCTTAAAATTCTCCAAGCCAGGCTTCAGCAATACGTGAACCATGAACATCCAGATGTTCAAGCTGGTTTTAGAAAAGGCAGAGGAACAGAGATCAAATTGCCAACATCTGCTGGATCATCGAAAAAGCAAGAGAGTTCCAGAAAAACATCTATTTCTGCTTTATTGACTATGCCAAAGCCTTTGACTGTGTGGATCACAACAAACTGTTGAAAATTCTGAAAGAGATGGAAATACCAGACCATCTGACCTGCCTCTTGAGAAACCTGTATGCAGGTCAGGATGCAACAGTTAAAACTGGACATGGAACAACAGACTGGTTCCAAATAGGAAAAGGAGTACGTCAAGGCTGTATATTGTCACCCTGCTTACTTAACTTATATGCAGAGTACATCATGAGAAATGCTGGGCTGGAAGAAGCACAAGCTGGAATCAAGATTGCTGGGAGAAATATCAATAACCTCAAATATGCAGATGACACCACCCTTATGGCAGAAAGTGAGGAAGAACTAAAGAGCCTCTTGATGAAAGTGAAAGAGGAGAGTGAAAAAGTTGGCTTAAAGCTCAACATTCAGAAAACTTAGATCATGGCATGTGGCCCCATCACCTCATGGGAAATAGATGGCGAAACAGTGGCTGACTTTATTTTCTGGACTCAAAATCACTGCAGATGGTGATTACAGCCATGAAATTAAAAGACGCTTACTCCTTGGAAGGAAAGTTTTGACCAACCTAGATAGCATATTAAAAAGCAGAGACATTACTTTGCCAACAAAGGTCCATCTAGTCAAGCCATGGTTTTTCCAGTGGTCATGTATGGATGTGAGAGTTGGACTATAAAGAAAGCTGAGGGCAGAAGAATTGCTTTTGAACTGTGGTGTTGAAGAAGACTCTTGAGAGTCCCTTGGGCTGCAAGGAGATCCAACCAGTCCATCCTAAAAGAAATCAGTCCTGGGTGTTCATTGGAAGGACTGATGTTGAAGCTGAAACTCCAATACTTTGGCCACCTGATGTGAAGAGCTGACTCATTTGAAAAGACCCTGATGCTGGGAAAGATTGAGGGCAGGAGGAGAAGGGGATGACAGAGGATGAGATGGTTGGATGGCATCACCGACTCAATGGACATGGGTTTGGGTGGACTCCAGGAGTTGGTGATGGACAGGGAGGCCTGGCATGCTGTGGTTCATGAGGTCGCAAAGAGTCGGACACGGCTGAGCGACTGAACTGAGCTGAGTAGCTCTCAGAGATGACACGAAGTCATGAGAGTCTGCCTCATCACAGATGGGTGTCTTCTGTAAACCAAGGGATAGTCATGTACATAACTTTCTCAGGCTTTTTGTAATTATTTGATTTCTCCCTTGCGAGTTTCTCCCACACTTTAATTTTTCAAATTGTTGTTAAGCCATGTTAATTCATGTGTTTTTTTTTTTGTTTTTTTACTTTTTCTTTTTTTTTTTTAATTTATTTTTTCAGTGGGTTTTGTCATACATTGACATGAATCAGCAATAGATTTACACGTATTCCCCATCCCGATCCCCCCTCCCCCCTCCCTCTCCACCCGATTCCTCTGGGTCTTCCGAGTGCACCAGGCCCGAGCACTTGTCTCATGCATCCCACCTGGGCTGGTGACCTGTTTCACCATAGATAGTATACATGCTATTCTTTCTAAACATCCCACCCTCACCTTCTCCCACAGAGTTCAAAAGTCTGTTCTGTAATTCTGTGTCTCTTTTTCTGTTTTGCATATAGGGTTGTTGTTACCATCTTTCTAAATTCCATATATATGTGTTAGTATGCTGTAATGTTCTTTATCTTTCTGGCTTACTTCACTCTGTATAATGGGCTCCAGTTTCATCCATCTCATTAGAACTGGTTCAAATGAATTCTTTTTAATGGCTGAGTAATATTCCATGGTGTATATGTACCACAGCTTCCTTATCCATTCATCTGCTGATGGGCATCTAGGTTGCTTCCATGTCCTGGCTATTGAGAACTTATCATGCAGAAAGCTCTGTTGTAGGCAGCTGAGAGAAAATCAAGATGTGATATGAAATACCTAGCTGAGGTTTTAATAGCATTAAAAATTACAGTATCCTTAATGTGTTGAATAAAGTCAATTTGAAATAACTAATGCTACAAATAATAGAACTTTAAGCATAACAAAGCTTATTACCAAGTTTTCATTATTTTGGCATGTATCACTTGGGCCTCAAGTCTTCTGAGGTATTCGGTTCACCTAAATACTTCAGCATGTTTACTTGAACAGTTTGGAAAATCTGACAGCTGAAAGTAAGGAATCTTGAGTGATTATTTTTTTCTTAAACTGCATAGGAAGGAAGAAAAAAATAAACTACATAGGAGGTGTCTGGGGGTATTTTTTTTAGTTATTCAGAAGTGCAAGCAGGCTGAAAATGTATTACAGTAATAATATCATTCTTTATTTGGCAATAAGTGTGTCCATCATAAACAAATTCTTTGATTCATTAACCCCTCCTAAAACTCTACCCAAAGGGATTAATCCACAACTGTCAATTCTGAGATCCTGTCTGCCTTCATGAGTCACAGGTCAAATCACACCACACCTTAAGTGCGCTGTGACAAAAAAAGCAGGGTTCGAGAGCTACTGGCCTCAGGCTACTCCTCCATCACCACCTTGGACATACTTTCCTGCCTTCTCTCCAGGCTGACAGTACTGAGTCGATTACTCGGGCTTTGTCCGCGGGGTCTGCTGTTTGTCTACTCAGGACGTGTGTTTCAGCTGTCCCCCAGAAGACCTTCCCTATAAACACCATGCCTGCCTTTTCCACAGTTAAGAGTTTACTGTCATCCTCAACCAAATTCTGTCATATCCTCTCCACACCTCTATGGGTCCAGCACACAGAAAGCAACCAGTGAGTGAATGAATGAAGCAAATACCATTAAGATAGTCTCAAAGCTGCTATCTCATTCTCGCTGCTTCGACAGACTTGACCATCTCATAGACGCTTTCTAGTTCTTGGCTTCTGACACTCAGCTTTCCTCGTGGCTCCTCCAACTATACGTGGGGGCATTTCATAAGGCTCACTCCTGTTGGCTATTTCTGCAGTGAACCAGTATTACAGGTGAACCACTGTATTCTTAAAAATTAAGAATAATTTTTAAGTTAGGATCCCAAATCCTGCAGGAGATAGAAGATGGGTAGGAAAAGGATCCTACAAATATTAAATTCTATGCTTTCTCATTTTTAGACAATAGTATTTTAAAAGATTGCTTTCGTCATTACCACAGTAACATGCTCAGTGTAGAAATTGGAAATAAATATAAAAGCATTAAAAAGAAAAGCCTCTCATCAAACCACCCAGAGAAGATCACAGTTAAGATGGATTTTTTTTTTCCCTTCAGGATTTCTTCCATACCTCTTATATCAGTCCTGCCATCAATGTATTTGATTAAGATCCACTGCAATTAATAAGCACATAGGCTCTGAAGCCAGACTGTCTGAGTTTATGTCCTAACTCCATCACTTCCAAGCTACATGGCCTTGGGCAAGCTACACAACCTCTGTCTCAGATTCCTCATCTGTTAAAATGAGTAACAATGCCTATATACTTGCATATAAGGAATTGAAAGTGTTTATAGAGCACACAGTAGAGTGCCTGGCACAAAATTAATACTGTACAGGTAATCACCAGCATTATTTTTAAAGTTAAAAATCTTTAATGAAATGGTGAGTTACCTAAAAAGCAATCCTTACATGAATAATCCTGAATATTCATTGAAGGACTGATGCTGAAGCTGAAATTCCAATACTTTGGCCACCTGATGCGAAGAACTGACTCATTGGAAAAGACCCTGATGCTGGGAAAGATTGAAGGTGGGAGGAAAAGGGGACGACAGAGGATGAGATGGTTGGATGGCATCACCGACTCAATGCACATGAGTTTGAGTAAATTCCAGGAGTTGGTGATGGACAGAGAAGCCTGGCGTGCAGTCCATGGGGTCGCAAAGAGTTGGATAGGACTAAGCGACTGAACTGAACTGAACACGAATAATGATCATGTATATTTACAACAAAGAGCAGAACTCACCCTGAGGGACATCCCTGGAGGTCCAGTGGTTAAGACTTCACACGTGCACTGCAGGACGCACCAGTGTGACCCCTTGTCGAGGAACTAAGATCCCCCATGCCACGTGGGATGAGGAAACTGAGACAAAGGTTAAGCAGTTTGCTCAAGGCCAAAAAACAAAATCTCATCCTGATTCTGAAATAGAGGTGGGAGATCAGTGATCTAGGAACAGGAACAACGAGACAGACCTTACCACCCTCCAAAGGTTACGACCTAGATATAGGTGAGCTAATATCAAGTTTTTGAAGTATACATATATAGACATACTTTTCTGAAAAAGTATATTTTTAAAATAACTAAGGACAGAGAGATCTAGAATGACACATCCCATCTATAACTGAGTTAAAGAGATGATTACTTGAGCTATTTCCCAAGAATGTTAAATAAACAGGCTTACTCCATATTTCCTAGAGTTTATAATAAGTTTATATTACACAGTATATTCTTTAATTTGTCCTTTATAATATTTATTCTTCAATGGTAATTACATTATAGTTTTTACTGTCTGAGCTACAGAACATCTGGAGAAGCAGATTAAGAAACCAGAAATGCTAATGTACCTTCTAAGATACTCTTTTGGAAGGATACCAACCCCACTGATTCATGTAATGGATTCACACTGGGAGCCACCTGCTTTCTATATTGTGTTATTGGGCTGTTCCTGCAGGCCTTATATCACATGAAGAGGGTCTCTGTCTGTTTCTGACAGGATAATATTAATCTTATTCTCCAAGTGAGCACCCAGCATATCTCGAAGATCAGAAAGAAAGCCTCGTTCAGTGTTGCTGTGTTCACAGAGGATGACACTTATTCCTTGGGAAGCAGCATCCAGAACATCATGGTGGGACATCTCACCTGCCAACAAAGGAAAGAGCAGATATTTAAATATCAGACACAGTCTGTGGACTATAGTTCTGTGCTGAACCATAACAGCAGAAATACCAAGTTTTCATCCTATATGAAGCAAATGTAATACAGCAGAACTTTATACATGAATCTAGAAAGTTATATGCATGTTTCTTATATGTCCTCCAATTTACAAAGAGAGACCATCCCACTGAGAATTCCAGATTCTTTCTCCTTGGCATATGCAAGGCAAGTATCCAAATTCACACATCCTACAGTATCTGATACCGCCAGAACTGACCTATAGGAACACCCATTCAAAAGGTTTCCACAATAAAATAAAATAAATGACCACTGCTTACCTCCCAAAGACTTCTTTATGCTTTGTGAAGTAAAGTGAAGTGTTAGTAGCTCAGTCATGGCTGACCCCTAGTACCCCCATGGACTCTAGCCCGCCGGGCTCCTCTGTCCATGGAATTCTCCAGGCAAGAATACTGGAGTGGGTTGCCATTTCCTTCTCCACGGGGTCTTCCCAACCCAGGAATCGAACCCAGATCTCCCACATTCCAGGCAGATTCTTTACCATCTGAACCACTAGGAAAGCCACTTATACTTTGCAAATACCAAAATTCTCAGCATCAACTGTAGTCTAATTCATAAGAATGAAATGAGCTTAAGGTTATTTCTAAATTAAAAACAAGGTATTTTCCTTTGACTCAGGCAAAATGTGGAGAAGGCACTGGCAACCCACTCCAGTACTCTTGCTTGGAAAACCCCATGGACGGAGGAGCCTGGTGGGCTGCCGTCTATGGGGTCGCACAGAGTCAGACATGACTGAAGCGACTTAGCAGCAGCAGCAGGCAAAACGCCTAGAAATTCTGAAGTTACTGGTAGAAGAGGATCTCATCTTTTGTGGAAAGATTTTGGGAAAACTCAAATGCGTTGAATTTTTAAAAAACACTTTGTGAATCTGATGTAAGAGCAAGAATATTTGGCTTTTTCATAAAAAGCACAATTTTGAAATATACTTAAGACATAAAGGTATTTAAAAAAAAGGTCTTAGAAAAAAAAAACACCTCAATTTCAATTCCCCACACTCTCCCCTAGCCAAATATGTATCATTTCATTATGAAGTGTTAGTCACTCAGTCGTGTCTGACCCTTGCGACCGCACGGACTGTAGCTTGCTAGGCTCCTCTGTCCATGGAATTGTCCAGGCAAGAACACTGAAGTGGGTAGCCATTCCCTTCTCCAGGAGATGTTCCCAACTCAGGGATCGAACCCAGGTCTCCTGCATTGCAGGCAGATACTTTAACATTTGAGCCACCAGGGAAGCCCTCACTGTAAGGACTAGTTTCTACTCAAGCACCTTTTAAAATATCTTAATTTAAGTAATAGTAGAGAAAAAGTGAAAGGAGGAAAAGACACTAAGTGGCCCAGTTAGAAGTCCTGCTTTAGGAAAGACAATCTGGCTGTTTGGACTAGTATACAATTTATATTTCCAAGGAGCAAGCTTGCCATCTGCTGGTCTTCCTAGGATACTACCCTTTATGATCTAATATGTAAAGCTTAAAGGAAGGGTGATGAAAATGGTCTTTTTGGCTGGGGTTTCCCATCCCTAAAGTGATATACAAAGTGACGCCTCACAGATTACAGACATCTAAAGTAAGCTAGATAAGACGTTTTCTGTTTCCCCAACTAACCATGTAAGAAGGACATTTTAACATTTTGGAACTGTGTGAATTTATCTCATGTACACACTGCTTTGTGATACGAAAACTAATTTTAAAAAGTCATTATTTATGAGAAAACAATCATACACTCCAAACTGAGAGACATACAAAAAGGCAAATGGCCTATGCTCTTCAAAAATGCCTGTGCTCTAGAGACAAAGTTGAGAACTAGAACAGATGCAGTGTGTGATCAAGAATTGAGCATCAATCTGAAAAAGAAATACTATAAATCTTGATCAATTAACAATACTAAATTCCTGAATTTGGTCATTATAACATGGTCATATAAGGGAATGTCCTCGCTCATAGGAGATAAAATGCTGAGGTATTTGAGGGTAAAAGGTCATCATATCTGTAATTAATTTATAAGTGGTTTAGGAGAAAACATAAATACATATTAGGTTGGTGCAAAAGTAATTGTGGTTGGTACAAAAGTAATTGAGATTCAAAAGTAATTGTTGGTGCAAAAGTAATAGTAACTCAGGCTGATGAAAAAGTAATTGAGGTTCAAAAGTAACTGCAGTTGGTGCAAAAATAATTGAGGTTGGTGTAAAAGTCAACCACAATTACTTTTGCACCAACCTAATACTTAGGCATACACAAATATACACACACATATATGATGTTATAGAAAGACAGAATGTACAAATGTGGCAAAAAATAGCCATTAGTAATCTAGGTGAAGGGTGTATAAGAGTTGATTATACTATTCTCACTGCAACTATTTTATAGGTCTAAAATTCCTTCAAAGTAAAATGTTAAATTTTAAAATAGAAACATCATGTTAAACTGTCTATACACTGAAAGTTTATTTCAATCTGGTATAAATTTGAGGGCTTATAAAAATCTTACAATTTAGGTGACCTAGACAGGAAGGATATCTAAAGAGTGAATATATGTATACACATAACTGATTCATTTTGCTGTACGTTAGAAACTAATACAACATTATAAAGCAACTATACTCCAATAAAAATTAAATAAATAAATAACCACCCCCCCCCCCAAAATAAAACCCTTGCTTCTTTAGAAGGAAAGAAAAGAAAACAGACAATGGTCACATACACTTTTAATTGGTTCAAAGCAATACATCAGGCTTGCTAAGATGCTGCACCTATTCTCAGAGATATGACATTATTTCAAGTGCAGCAGCCTTCGTAAGGGAGTATGCTGGATAATAAGACATGGGTGTATGGTGGCAGGAGAGGTCTAGTAATGGCAAGTCCCAGAGGTGGCCAAAGGAACCCGGGGCTTACAACCCTTGAGCCTGGTTTTAGAAGTGGGTACAGTAACCTCAAGCCCCTGTCTCCTAGCCCTCAAGCGGCCCAGGGGCAGTAACGCAGCTGGGAGCAGCAGTGTTCAAAGTGCCTCCAGCTCCCTTGGAGGAACAGTGGGCCATGTTACCAATTAGGTATTACCAACACGGCCAGAGCATAGAGCCTGGGAGCCAAGCAATTTCTGTCCAAAAGAAATGCATATTGTAGATTAAGAACAAAGTGACAGGAATTGGGAGAGGAAGGTATGATCAGCAGGGGTAGGAGCTGGACACTGTCAAGAAAATGCTTCTCAGGGGAGGTTACCTTTGAGCTTATCACCAGAAGTATAAGAAAGGAGCAGAGAAAAGACATCCCAGCCAGGGAAAACAGCATGAGCCAAGACTGCACGAAAGAGGGAGGGACGTTCCGGCTTCAGCAGGGCACTTGGAGGAAATCGCTGAAGGGTTTTCAGCCACGATAATGTTATACACCATCACATCTGTACTTCTCCAAGTTAGTTCTGGGGGAGTGTGTGGAAGATTAAGCTTAGAGGCTTAATGAAGTACTTTAGGTAGGGGATGCCTGGACGGAGATAAGGGGAAAAATAGAAAGATTTTGGAGCTGGAACTGAGAGAAAGTGATCATTGCCTTCAGGGCCGAGTAAGAGGAACAAGTTTCTACCTAAGGCAACAGGTAAAAAGTGTCCCAGTAACTTACGTGAAATCTGAGAGAAATCATGTTTAGGAACAAAATAGGTTAAATAAATGCTGAACATCACTTTTTAGATAATCTATTAGATGATTTTTTTTCCTTCCACAAAGTATGTGGTATGTCCCCAATTTTGACATAGTTCTTATTTAGTTCAGGTTCAAAAACATTTATTAGATCCATCTGTATGTTAGATGCTATCCTAAAATCTGCTAATTTTTACCTTGTAAAAAACAAACCAAGGTAGGGAAGGGATACACAAGAAAAGAGTACAAGAAAGGTCCAACGGCTGTCCTACCTGTGAGATAAAGGTCGGCATCTGTCCCCTGCAGGACGCTGCTCCCAGAACCAGCGCACAGAGCCACGACTTTGACTGGGGACTCTTCACAATAAAGAAAGCAAGAGACCAACACTTTACAATTCCCCTTCATATTCATATTACAATCTGTACCAGGCATCTGATATGTAATATCTTATCTTACCCAGTCTTATCACCGGTATGTGAATTTTGTGAAAAAAATTTTAAAAAATAATAGAACATGTCTTCGTATAGGCAGACAGACTATTCCGTGGTATTACAGAGCTAGCCTAAGGCAGGATTATTGCTCCGGTGGACACTGGCTGTGGCACAAGCCCCCACGAGGCGCCTCCGAACAGCATCCACCGCCATGAGCACCAGGTTTGAGGCCTCACCGGAGCGGCCCAGTTAAGCGACCTCACCTGGTCTCCAGGTGACAGTGAGAGGCAGGCACATTTGTCTCTGTTCCCAGGTAAGGAAGCTAAGGAACTAAACAGGCTAGTGAGAGGATGCTATGCAACGGATTTGACACACATCTTTTTAACTTTTGATTTTATATTGGAGGATAGTTGATATATACAAAACGAACTTATAGTTACCAGTGGGGAAGTACGGAGAAGGGATAGTTAGGGAATGACATGTACATACTGCTGTATTTAAAATGGATAACCAACCAGGACCTACTGTTTAGCATAGGCGACTCTGCTCGATATTACGTAACAACCTAAACGGGAAAAGAATAGGTGCGTGTATAACTGAATCACTGTGCTGTAATCCTGAAACTAGCACAACACTGTTAACTGACATTTTTTTTAACATGGTATTTTCCTAAAAGAGCATCCTCTGGAGAGTGAAATACAGAAACTTTCAAGCCAAAATCCAACAAGTGTTGAGCACTGAGGTTTCTAGAACAGACACTGCATTAGTAGTATTTCAAAAAAGGGGCAATGGGGCCGGTCAGAAGTCTTACTCCACCTCTGCCACCCACCTTCTTCGGAAATGAGCACTCGTGAGTTGTTTGATCCAACTGTGGATTTTGGTTAAGGCAGTTACCTCTGCAAACCTCAAATTTTTTCACCTATACAACAGGAAAAATAATACTTTCCAGACATCTAACAATAGCTAGCATTTACTGCACTTAATGTGTGCCAGCCACATGAACTGTATCACCACTCTCACGTCTGTCAAAGTCACGCAGCAGACACGACTGTTACATGAACCCACAGCATCAGACTCCACACTCATGACAACTGCACTCCACCTGTTGCCTTCACAGTGGAAACACACACACTGAGGGCACTCTGAATAGTCCCAGGCTCACTGCAGGGGCCCAGTAAATGTTCTGCTCGTTCCTTTTGTTCCCCAATTACAGGAGAAAGCCAAGAGAGAAGGCAGTGGCTACAAAACTCAGCAACCGCAGTCAATTACATCACCGAGCATAGCAGTACCTCACTATAAGTTATCACCAGTATTGTAAAACTTAAGATCTGCCTTGTACCTGGAGCAATCACTGCTTCTAGCTTTCTTCCTGGAACGTGGCAGGAGTGCACTCCATGCTCTCCCTGGGCTGAGTGACTCTGAACAATGAGTTGAAGAGAATATGTATCATTTCTAGACTACAATGTTTAACTGCAGTTTAAGACCCTCCTTCTTCAAGACCTGTCTACAATAAGCAGACTCCCCTGCTGATCTGAGATGGACCTGGAGTGTGAATGAGAAATACATCTTGTTTAGACCGAGGAGATGTATATCACAGCATAACCTTGTCCACTCTGACCAATAAAGTAAATCAGTTATCTTCAGTGAGCTGCTAACACATTTCTATCATACTGATAGAGCCAAAAGTTTCAATTTTTGCCCAACATTATCAGTAGGTATGCTGGACAAATATAAAAGACATACTTACCTAAGGTCTTCCCTATTCCAAGAGCAAGGCGGACATGAGATAGTTTTAGGTGGCTTTTGATTCGCTCAATCATGGTTGCCAAGGAGACAGACTCATCCAGTGTGCATAACCGTCCCATCCCAGTATGGAGAAGTAGAGGCTGTAGAGAAACAGAAATTAGGAAAACTGGACATCATCAGTCCTAGAAAACAATTGCATAGAGCAAAGAGCAAACACAGAGATCCATAAAACAAGGGTACTACGAGCTTGCTATAAAACTAGCTCCAGGGCTTTTCTGGTGGCTCGGTGATAAAGAATCTGCCTGCTAATGCAGGAGACACAGGTTCGATCCCTGATCTGGAAAGATCCCACATGTTGCAAGGCAGCTAAGCCCATATACCACAACTATTAAGCCTGTGCTCTGGAACCCGGGAGTCGAAACTACTGAAGCCCTTGGACCCTAGAGCCCGTGCTCTGCAAGAGAGAAGCCACCACAAGGAGATGCCCATGAATAGCAACTAGAGAGCAGCCCCCAATCACAGCAACTAGGAAAAAGCCCACGCAGCAATGAAGACCCAGCACAGCCAAAAATTAATGGATAGATAAAAATTTAAATAAGAAAAGTAGCTCCAAGCTAAAATTTAGGAATGCCAACCTGACAAAAATATCTTCTGACTTCTAGGAGCTCAGTCTCCTGAGAAGGTCGTTTTCTCTTTTCCTATTTTTTTTTTGGCTGAGTGGCATGTGGGATCTTAGTTCCCTGTCCAGGGATCAAACCTCTGCCCCTTGCATTGTAAGCATGGAGTCCTACCAGTGGACCACCAGGGAAGTCCAAGATAGGCACTATTTTTTAATGGGATCACAAAAGAGTGACAAAATAGATGAGTTGAGATGGGAGGAAGGTGGGTACTTGAAGTAAGGGGAGTAACATAAGCTTCTACAAGAACTTGGGTCTTGAAGACAAACCAGAGAGGCGTTAGGAAAGGAGTGATGTCAAGTGCAGGATGATAGGGTGAGATGTGGTGAGGCATTCTACTTTTCCCTTTTCCTTTTTATTTAGTTATTTATTGAGGCATTCTAAACAGAGAGAACATGTACAAAGGTACCAAGGTGTGAGGGAGTACACAGGCAGATCTAAAAGCAGAGAGTACAGCCGGTGTGCAGAGCGAGGGACGGGGAGGGAGGAGCTGGGACAGGGGTCCTCGCTGGTCAGGAAAGGCTACACACTCTAAGCCGAGAAGCCTGGACTATCTCCTGGAGGTGCCCGCTCAGGAGTTCACTGTGTCTTCTATCCCAAGGGAGGGAACATGAGAGTTTCCAACTACTGTGGCGGCAAAGCAGAGAGGAGAAACATCTTATAGATTTAGGGACAGAATCAGCAGGGCTTGGATGTATGGGAGCAAGGGAGAATTGTTCAACCTGCAAATAAAACAACTCTTAGGGTCACCGGTAAAACAGAAAAAAAAACTTGTATTTAAAAGCATGGTATGTGGATAAGGTCAGTATTTGTATATACTGGATTTTAAATACTTGTAAGATCTGTAAGTGGAAAATGTTCAGAAAGTGGCTGGATATACAGATTTTTAAAAAATTTTTATCTTTTACCTTAAGAAAGCATCCTGAGACAGGAAGTAAAGACATAGGGATCATTACAAGTCAAGTTAAAGGAATGAATAAAATGGTCCAGGCAGAGGGTACAAAATAAGAGCCTGAATCTGTAACTGAGTCTCTAATCATGAAAAAGTACCATCATGGTCTGAATGTTTCCGTCCCCCTCAAATTCATAGGATGAAATCCTAACCTATAGATTAGGAGGTGCAGCCTTTGGGAGGTACTTTCGGGTCATGAGGTTGGAACCCTCACAAATGGCATTAGTGCTTTAGAAAAGAGGCTCCAGAGAGATCCCAGGTCCCCTTCACTGTGTGAAGACACAGACAGAAGCACCACCATTGAACCATGTAGTGAGCTCCATCAGGCAGCACTCAGAATCCGCCAGTGCCACGATTTTGGACTTCGCTTCCTCCATAACTGTGAGAAATTAAGTGTCTGTCGTTTATAAGCCATCCAGTCTACAGTATTCTGTTAGAGAAGTCCAAACATGTTATGGTGGCCTGAATGGACTAAGATATCTACATTTTTGTATTCCTGAAACGTCTCCCTTTTTCAATAAACTTTCCAGGGCATAACATGCTTTCCTCGCCACTTTGGGCTTCTACTCTAGGCAATAGTTAATAACCTGTTGAACTAACACTTTACATATGAATTTGTCAAACAAAACTGCACTGTAACGTAAGATATCTTTTATTACCTTCTCTAGTGACAGAATTTCAGTCCTCTGATAAAACTGCCTATTCTGGGAAAGAAAAGCCACCACCTGCATCAAAGCTTGCTGAGTACAATTCAGACTGAGCCGTGTTTGTTCTTCATCATCAGTCCTGGAAAAAAAAGTCACTTGGTTTAGGATAAATATAAACAAAATAAATATAAATTTATATATATACACACATTTATGTATTTAAAATAATCCATAGTTTACAACCTCCGGTAATAGGAGATTAGATTTATATGGAATTTAGGATTTAATTCCAAACCATTTTCTAGAATACTGTTTCTCAAACTTCAGCAAGCATCAAAATTATCTCATGGCCTTATTAAAACAGACTGCTGGGCCGTACCCTCAGAGTTTCTGCTTTAGTAGATCTGAGTGGGGGCTGAGAATTTATCTAACAAGTTCCAGGTGACATTGATGTGCTGGTCCAGGGACCTCACTTTGAAACCCCTGTTCTAGAACTGTTCTTAGTCCTGGTCGTGCATCAGAAATCTCCTGCTGGCTTCTTAAAATAACAGCTGCTGGACTCTTCTATAGACTCTGTGAAACAGAACATCTATGAATGGGGCTGGGGCAAACAATGTTTTTGAAGTCCTAGAAAAGTTAATTTTCAAACATCATTGAATACAAGGATCTCCCAGACAGATTCTCAGGCAAATCCCATTCTAATTACACAGATTTAGGATAAAGCAGAAAATCTGCACTTTTCTTTGTTTATTTTTAATTGAAGGATAATTCTGCTATAATATTGCATTGGTTTCTGCCACACAACAACATGATGCATTTTTCAAAAGCACCCATTATGCTTATGATTCAGAGGGTCCCTGAATCACCCTTTAAAAAGCAACACGCTTGGGAATTCCCTGCTGATCCAGTGGTTAGGAGTAGGTGCTTTTATTGCCAGGGCCTAGGTTCACTCCTTGGTCAGCGAACTAAGATCCTAAAAGCCATGAGGCATGGCCAAAAAAAATTTTTAAAAGGAATATCCGAGAGCCTCTCCAAAAAAACTAGCATCAAGAAAGTTTCGTGTTTAACCATAAACTCTAAATATATATCACAGAATTTGAGAACTCAAAGACTCCTTACAAGATAATGTGGAAGCGTAGTTTCAACACTGGAACCATCTGCAGAGATTTGAAAAGAAAAAGCAAAAACAATGCCTGGTCCCAGTCTAATTGTTAAGTCTCAGATACTACCTGTAATGTGGAAAAACTGGAACCAAACTAAATGTGTATCAGTTCTTTAAAAGGTCCACCAGTTAGGAAGAGAAATGCTTCAAGAAATTACAGTACATTCATAATAAGAAATCTACATGGAAAGATTACTATGACAAGTTGAAAAGGCAAATACAGCATACCATTTAAATTAAAAAAAAAAATGACTAAAACAAAACTATACATTCCTTCATGTCCCTATACATGTTTGGAAAGATACCCACTTCTCTGAAAACAAAAGAAAAGACAACTTGAGTTGAAGATCTTGGGACTGAGTAAAAGGGACAAGGAGGACTTTGGTATTGTTTGAAGTTTTCATGCTCTATTTGTATAATTTTAATTTCAGTATTCACACAGTATTTCAGAATGGTAAAAGATATCTATGACTAGAATCTATGCAAAATCTTATAAATAATTTTTCTTAAGGTTCTTGAAATCCCCCAATACTACTATAGGACATTTACTATGGCTTTAGTATAATGTATCTACACATAAAAACCACTCATCAAAGAGTCATTTTTGGTGTAGCCTATGTGGATTTCCATTTTAGCTTTGCACAGTGGCAGTATCACAGCCAGTGAGATTTACCCAAGGCATGATTACTGCTAACAGATTTCCATTTTATTAAAAGGTCACTATATTTATCTGTGGTTTTTTTTTTAATAATTAAGTCCTAACTCTGTATAATGTGTCTTTTACAATGCTTTAGTGGCTTCCCTGGTGGCCCAGATGGTAAAGTATCTACCCGCAGTGCAGGAGACCCGGGTTTGATTCCTGGGTAGGGAAGATCCCCTGGAGAAGGAAATGGCAATTAGTAGGCATTAAGGTAAATTAGTCCCCCCAAAAAATCTCCAATGAGGCAACACTTTTTGGTATCTCAGACCTAATTAAATGATTGGCCTATCTGAGAGGCATTTTAATGTATTTTTTCCTTTCAAGTGTTTGGGAATCATCATGTGCTGGGAACTGATAAAAGTAAACCTATACTATCAGTATATCACTAGGGTTTATCTACATACCCTAAAGTAAAAATAGCTTTCAACACTGTCAGGAGGATTAGAAATACTGTAAGATGTGTGGTATAGTCCTTCCTGAATAGAAAACAGTCAGTAAGTGTTATCATTTTTATTGTATTGAAAAGATCCCATAGTTTTCTTTCTCAGGGACCCATATGCAAATGAGAAGAACGCTCTTTTGTAAACCTACCGGAGGAAAATGATTTCACCCAAGGAAAATAATTTGTTGTAAACTTAAATAGCAGGGTTATAGAATTTGTAAGAAAGATTCCTAACATATACACAAGAAGAGGAAAATATATTGTACCTAGCAGAAAAAGAAGTGACAGATACACCTGCAATTTCTTTCAGTGCAGAAATGACTTTGTCCAGGTCTTGGGTGTGGGTAACACTGAATTCTACTCTGTGAGTTCCCTCCGTGGGGTAGTCAGGAGCTTTGGAAGGATGGATGGGAATGGAGGTGCAAACACCTAGAAAAAAAATTGTCAGGAGTTAAAAGAGATTTTGTGGGTTTTTTAAAAAATTAAAAAGAAAAACTACTACTGTAAGAAATGAGTATTCTTTAAAAGATTCATTCTTAGATGCTTCTATAATAAACACACACAACATGGTCCTTACACATACACCCAATAGTCCCCATAACCTAAGGATTTCGTATTATCATACAGAATCATAATTCTTTTCAGAACTATTTTCCAGAAGACTTAAATATCACAGAAAGTTGGACAAGACTGACTCATGAATTTCTGATGGCATATAGAATTGTGACTGCTTACTAAATTTACTTCTGTAAACTATGATTCAAGACACAAAGCTCATAATCCACTTGACCACACTAATCCAGATTGTATCATCACAGAAGCTTCAGCCCAGCACAAGGAAACTAAAAAGGCTTACCAAAAATAAAGCTAAAAACACGTACACTGAATTCCCTCATTGTGCTGGGCATAAGCACTAACCCATTGAAACTATCTGACTGATATATGAAGTATATTCTGGAGAGGCCTGAGCTTTCAATTCAATTCAACAGGCATTTCTGGAGCGCCTGAGTGCTAGCCACTGTGCCACTTGAGTAAGGAATCACAAAGCTCAGCCAAAAATGAAGATTTCCAATGTGGTCTTTATTCAATAAGAATAAAATTTCATTTTCAAATATAATTTAATTGTCAGGTTTCAGCAAGATTATTTTAGAATATATAAAGACAGAATAATGGTCCGCATCCCTAAAGAGGTTAAAACACGAATGAAAAGACACTCTATAAAATTTCAAAGCACTGACAGGGAAAAAGCTAGACATGAAGGATCAAGAGGCTTCTCACCAAGCCCTTTAGCCAGCCAGCTGTTGACCCCTTGAGGAGCAGCGTCATAGGCGGTGTGAGGAGAGTAGATCCCAACTCTGTTCTCCAGTGCCCGGATTACCAGGCGCTCCTTCCACGTTTTCCAGGTGATGCGCTTCATGGGTCGGAAAACAGGCGGATGGTAGGAGAGGATGAGATCCGCCTTCTTCTGCAGCGCCTCCTTCATCACTTCCTCCGTCAAGTCATTGGTCAGGAAGAGCGTGTTTACAGTGTGCGGTGGGCTCGGTTCCACCAGCAAGCCAACGTTGTCCCAACTCTCAGCAAATGAGAGGGATGCAAAGTCATTCAAGGAGGAAAGGAGAGCCTTCAGATCCATGAAGGAGCGGGAAGAACTGTAGATCAGGGAACGGACCAGGCGGGCTGTCGTGGCGACCAGGCGTACACGAGATGACAACATGCAGAAGCCAGGTAAAACTGAGGATCTGAAGTCAAACACAGACTATGGAGCACATGTACACTTTACAGACTCAAACCCTTTTAGACAGCAAAGTATATGAGCAAAAGAGCTGTAGTCTCACACTAAAAAAGACAGACAGACATGATGGCATGCATACTCCGTTGCTTCAAACCCAGGCCTCCCGCATTGCAGGCAGATTCTTTACCAGCTGAGCCACAAGGGAAGCCCAAGAATACTGCAGTGGGTAGCCTATCCATTCTCCAGCAGATCTTCCCACCCCAGGAATCGAACCAGGGTCTCCTGCATTGCAGGCAGATTCTTTACCAACTGAGCTATCACGGAAGCCCACTCAGTTGCTTCAGTCATGTCCAACTCTTTGCAACCCACTGGACTGTAGCCGGCTAGGCTCCTCTGTCCATGGGATTCTCCAGGCCAGAATACTGGAGTGGGTTACCATGCCCTCCTCCAGGGCTTCTTCCTGACCCAGGGATCAAACCCACGTCTCCTGCATCTCCTGTGATGCAGGCAAATTCTTTACTGCTGAGCCACCAGGGAAGCCATACCTAAGTTCAAATATTGGCTCTATCATTTACCAGCACATGGTATCACAGGTGAGTCACTTAAGCGCTCTGAAATTGTTTTCTCATCTACAAAACGGAGATACTATAACTTACTTCATAGGTCATCTGGAGGAGTAAATGGATTAATATGTTTAAGTCACCTTGCACAAGCCTGGAGTGTGTGTGTGTGTGCACGTGCGTGTATGTGTTGCTCAGTCGTGTCTGACTCTTTGCATCCCTTTGGGCTGTAGCCCACCACACTCTTCTTCCCATGGAATTCTCCAGGTAAGAATACTGGAGTGGCACCATTCCCTTCTCCAGAGCACAAGCCCTGTACATAACACACAATTACATTCACCCCCTCCTCCCTGTCCCCCACACACCCTCTGTTCTTATTCTCCTCACCCTTACTTCAACCTTCCTTATCCACTTCTCTAGATATTACACTTCCTCCCAAGACCACTTCAACTTCCTAAATAAAGCTTTTCTGGACAAACTTTCTCTTTCAGTGTCTCCCCTGTTACTCCAGACATTCTCTTAACTGATGTTACATTCCTGTTTGTCTCCCCTAAAGCTACCAGAGAGCAGGAACTATCTTTTCTGCATCTCAGTATCTCCAATATGGGCCAGCACTAAATGCTTACTATACACAGACATAGTTTCCCTTCCCCTATCATAGCAGAATTTGGAGTTAGGGTGGTATATACTGACATTAAAAAGTGCTTTATCAGAGAGTTCCCCGGTGGCCTGGTGGTTAGGATTCCAGCTTTCACTGCTACGGCTCAGGTTCGACCCCTGGTTGGAGAACTGAAATCTCTCAAGCTGTGGGACATGGCCAAAAAAAAGGTGCTTTATCGAGAAAAAATAATGATACCATATATAAAAAATTAAGTGGTTTATCAGTAGCCAGAACCACGGGATGCAGAGGCGGGTTACTGTGAATCAGCAACGTCAAGGCAGCAAAGGGGCAGGAGATGCTGCCCCCAAACGAACACCTTGGTGCCAAAGGCCAGAATCAGGAGGCGGGAGGGGTGAAGGGGCAGGGTACTCTGTCCGTAGAGTCTGTCAAAGCCTTCTAGACATCTGTATCCTACACAAAAAACAACACGGTCAGCTCAATTCTTAAACTGAGTATCTATAAAAATTTTTTGAAGAAAAGCATTTCATGGTATGCAAATTAACAAGAAAGCAGTCAATTGTAAATTTTAATTGAAATACTTGTAACTCGTTAACTTCGGAAACAATTTTTTAAACTTTTATTTGTACACAAAAAATATTTAATATTTAATGCACTTATTCAAAATATGGTTTGGAGTGATGTAGAACCTCCACAAACCCCTGAAATGGGGTCTTAGAAGATCTTCTTTTTTTTTTTTTTTTTAGAAGATCTTCTAAGTGTCCTTATACCACTTGCGGGCTTCCCAGGTAGCTCAGCTGGTAAAGAATCCGCCTGCAATGCCGGAGAATGCAGGAGGCCTGGGTTCGACCCCTGGTTGCATACATCCCCTGGAGGAGATCATGGCAACCCACTTTAGTATTCTTGCCTGGAGAATCCCAATGGACAGAGGAGACGGGTGGGCTACAGGCCACGGGGTCACAAGAGTCGGACACGACTGAGGCACTAGGCACCACAGCACACACCCCTTCCAATCTCCAGATTCCAGGTCCTGATACTAATCACTCCGCTCTACAGACTCTTCTAAATCTGGCAAGGGCTAAAGTGAAGCTCTAGTGGTCTACCACGCCGGTGTTGATTTATGTACTGTTAAATTCGTAGGACTTAAAGGTAACAAAATACTCCCCATCCACAACGAAGCTGCGTGACTTGAAGCCACAATTAACAAGAATGCGAGGCGGCCCAGCATGGTAGAAGACCACAGACTCTAAAACCACACTGACTCCCAGAGCCACAGCTGTCTGCGGTTTCTACCTCTGAAGGATGGAAATAATAGTCTCCAGCTCACAGTGTTGTTGCAAGATTTAATCGTAAAGCTGGGGAAAAGTGCCTGGCCCAGAGTCAGCGCTGTTTAAGTATCATTAGCAGGGACACTTCACAGCCTGCAAACTGCGCCCCCCCTTTTTCCGTCCCACTTCAGACGTTTTCCAGGACAATGAAGAGAGCATGTAGCAAGGCCGTAAACCTGAGAATCAGGGCCCCGGCCCCTCTAGAGCCCTATCCTATCTCGACGCAACCCGGTTTTCTGCGCCCATCTCTGCCCTGTGGCTATCAGGTGCTGCCACAGCCCTCCACCGAAGACTCACCAGTCTCGGGAGAATCCAATTCTCCCAAGACTCACCAGTCTCGGGACTCCGTGAGCGCTACTTCCGGTCCTGCGCGGAACGTCCTGCTGCTGTGAAAGTGGGCGGGACGCCGGAGCCGGGCGGAAGAGGTCCTTTACATTTTACGTCTGAGCCCAAGGCAATTCTAGAGGTTGTCCAGAATTAACGCTTCTTGTCCTAGTGTAATTATTGAACGAGCCCCCTTTCAAGGTCAGAAGTGTTCCTGGTGGGGAACAAATCATACATTCTCTCCCTAGTTCTTCTCGTTTGGGTTACAGATAGGGATGGGGGAAGGGAGGACGCGAACAGGCAAGGGGCGTTCTCTCTAATGGGTCTCTTGCTCGACTTCCGGTGGCATTTCGAATCTACAGACCCGTGGGGGCACCTACGATTGCATCTTTGCTGTTTTAGCAACAACTGTGCTAATCGAAGTGGTTAAGTAAGTATGGGTAACGTCAGTTTTGTTTCATTAGCTTAACTCAAGAGCTGGCAGAGCGCTGTGTGTTTTAGTTCTTGTACTGCTCCCAGTGAGTATTTGTTCTGCGCGGGGAGGGTGACGACTAGTAAAGAAAGAAAGTGAAGTCGCTTAGTCGTGTCCAACACTTTGCGACCCCATGGATTATAACCTATCAGGGTCCTCTGGCCATGGGATTTTTCCAGGCAAGAATACTGGAGTGGGTTGCCATTTCCTTCTCCAGGGGGATCTTCCCAACCCAGGGATCGAACTCAGGTCTCTTGCGTTGCAGGCAGATGATTTACCATCTGAGCCACCAAGGAAGCCCATGTAGTGTACTAGTGCTAAGTGCTGTGAGAAAAAGAGATCGTTAAGGCAGGTTTACCCAGACATTTGGGCAGATATTTGGAGGTGAGGAAACTAGCCATACAGATGTCTGTGTGTACATGTTCCAGGCGAGGGGAGCACCCAGTGCCTGGACCCCAAGGCGGGAATGTACTCGGCCCTTGAGAAGTGAGCAGGGAAAGAGGAGTTTGAGGGTCTGGAGTTGATTAGTTTAACCTGATCGCTTCCATAACCGAATTTTTATTACTTGGGTAGGATGGGTTCTCGTTGACACTTTTTCAAGTATGCCATAAAGCTGAGCTTGTGTGAGTTAAGAGAGGGAGATGAATTCAATTCTCTTTTCTTTTGTAAATAGAGGCTCGTTTTTGAACTTCTCTCAAAAAACTCTGAGAAAGTAACAGTGCTCCCTGAAACCATCAAGAAAGAAAATGGTAAATTTTATGGATTTCTTATGAATGTCTTTCAGAATAAGTAATTTTTTTTAGAAACGCAATCAAGGGAATTAAAACTGCATGGAAATTTCAGTGACAAAACAGAAATAATAAGCTGAAGAACTATACAGTGTAAAATGATTCTAAACAAAACCAGCAAAGGCAAAATTAAATTATGTTTTTCACTTAACACAGAATTTACCTTTGTATGGAAAAAGATACGAGAGAGAGATGGAAAGGGGTTGTTGCAGAAGAGCATAGTCAGGTGTGGTCCTTTTCATTGGATCCTTTTGCTCTTGATCTAAGATGGACAACTGGAGCTGGAGATAGAAAGAAAGCAGTGTGCCCCACCAACACACACACATTCCTGCCCTCTTTCTTCAACTTAGCGTACTCTGACTGCTAGATACTATTGTAAAAAGAAGAGAAATTTAAAAAGAAGTCTCAGAAGCTTTCTAGCCTCTCTGGGATGGGGTAACAAAAGGAGTATTTTGACTACCAATGAATAGATTAAGCAAAAAGGCAAGAAAGAAAGAGTACTCTGGTTACCTCTGCACATTTAGGATCTGAAAACACAGATGCTTTTTATGTCTGTTGTCTTTAGTGGAGAAAGAAATTGTTTCAGTTCTCACAATTAAACTACATAAGGGAAATGGTAAAAAAAAAAAAACTTGTTTGTAAAAGTTTTTTTCATACTATTTTTCAATAAATATTAATGACTTAGTGAATTGCTTATTTAAGTCAGTCACACTAACATAAAAATCATTTTTATTGATGAAAAGTTCAAATAAGATAATTATTTCCATCATATTATTTGCTCCCAAATTTTTTAGCATAGATACCATTTTACCTAAACATTTACATTTCTCCTCTGGAATTTTTTTTTTTCTACTGCTGAAATAATTTTGAAGAAATGCAACTTATCTCTGAAGAGCTACTGTGTGGATAGATCATCTCTGAAATGGTGTTTTTTTCTGTCTTTATTCAGATAGTCATCTTTAATATCTAGTTAGGGAAATGATACAGTGCACAAAATCACCTGAAGAAATCTCATTTTTCTCACAAATTTCTCTCCTTTTTAGTCGGTGACATTGCATACAGATGTAGGTGATATTAAAATAGAAGTCTTCTGTGAAAGGACACCCAAAACATGTGAAGTGAGTACCATAATATATGCATAAAAGATGAGTTAATGCAATAGGGTAACCATTTTCAAATTGAGTCACCTAACTTAAATGGCATAACCCCCCCTCCCCCAAAAATAGAAAACTTTTCTATAAAGCCATTGTCAAGAAAAACCATCAATCATAATTTCTGATCTAATTTATACTTCACTTTCTTTTAAATGAATTATTTAGTTTTTGGCTGTGCTGGGCCTTCGAGGCTGCATGCAGGGCTTCTCTAGCTGCAGGGAGCAGGGCTGCTCTCTGGCTGCAGTGCACCAGCTTCTGTTTGTGGTGGTTTCTCTTGTTGTGCAGACAGGCTCAGTGGTCGTGGCACACAGGCTTAGTTGCCCCCTGGCATGTAGAATCTTCCCAGACCAAGGATTGAACCTGTGTCCCCAGCATTGACAGGCAGATTCTTAACCACTGGACCACCAGGGAAGTCCTACACTTCTTTTTCTGGTGTTAAAAGTGAGTTGAAGAAAGGATAGACAATTTTTCTCTTACCATAGTGTGGCTGGTATCTTTTTCTCTTGGCTCATTTTTCTCAAGAAATATAGGGGAACTGTTCCGTTCATCATTTCACTTGTTTAAATAACAAGGATAGAAGGAACCAGGGAGTGCCTTGGCGGTCCACTGGTTAGGACTTGGTGCTTTCACTCCTGTGGCCTACGTTCAGTCTCTGGGGAACTAACATCCCATAAGCAGCGTGGCATGGCCAAAAAGAAATACAAGAAAGGGAAAAAAAGAGAGTCAGCTATATATATTCATTCATTCAGCAATTTTGCTTATGAGAAGCTATCTTGCCAGCATCTGGAACTTCAGTGATGAACAAGAGACATTCCTTGCTCATGTGAAGCTAATATTTACCTGATAGGCAGAGGGGAGATTCATTCTAGAAAAAAATGTAATTCTAGAGGGAAATAATGCCTTGAAGGAAATAAAGTGTTGAGATGGAGAATAATGGGAAAGGATTTATTTAAAAGAAGGTGAGGGCAAGGCTAGCCAAGAAAGTGGTACCGCACTTGAAGAACTCAGTGTGAAAGGTAATGAAGGCATCTCCATGGCAGGACTTATAAAAAAGGACGTCCCAGGTATAGAAATAGGTACAGGGCCTCAAGGTGTGAAAACCTGACTTTTTTTAATAAACTTTCAGAAGACTGATGGGGTTAACAGAGTAAGTAGCAGGGAAGGAGTGATTATCATTATGAGATGCAGAAGTAGGCTAGGTCATGCAGGGCTTACTAGGGTCTGCTGAGGATTTTGTATTTTCTTTCAGAAACAGAAGGAAGCTATTGGAGAGTTTTAGTCAGTGACTTTATCCAAAGTAATGCCTAAAGGACATTGTTTAAATAGGTTGCTGCAGTATTTCCAGTAAATACAATTCATTTGTTATCTAAAATATGTTTCTGCTACATTTCTCAATCATTATTTTTACTCTCCAGAATTTCTTGGCTCTTTGTGCCAGTAATTACTACAATGGCTGTATATTTCATAGAAATATCAAGGGTTTCATGGTTCAAACGGGAGATCCAACAGGTAAGTGATTCCAGTTAATACGTAGGGAATTGAATATATAGTGTAAAGAAGAAACTAGCTAAAGAATAGAAAAATAAAAGCATGTGGGGTTTTTTATAACTTACCTTAGCAAGAAATTTTTAAGCAGAAGCTACTAGCACCAAAGCCCTAAAATATGAACAATATTGATAAGGAGGGTTTGGAGGTTTTGTAGAGATACTTTATTTTTATGTTCTTTAAAGTTCATTTTGGGGAAGAAAGAAAGGACATATCAGATTTTATTTGTATTTAAAGGGTTACACTATATAAACTAGCCCTTATATTTAGAAAATGAACTCTTTCACCTTTAATTAGATACTTCATTTGTTTCTCTTGTAATATAGGTACTGGAAGGGGAGGTAACAGTATCTGGGGCAAGAAGTTTGAAGACGAATATAGTGAATATCTTAAGGTATATCCAAAATACTTCAGAATCTATTTTTTCATGCTGTGTTTACACTTGGAAACAGATACATATGTTGTAATAATACAGGTTAAAATAATTAGTAAATATACTTTTTTTTGGTAGTTTTTCACGCTTGATAAGTGATGTCAGAAAAGAAATATAAATGTCAGTTCTAGCCTAATATATAATGGAATCTCACCATCACATGAATCTTGACATTAGGTGAACTCATCTTTCAGTCCAATCTGAAATGTTTAATCAATAATATACCTGTGGGGCTTCATGTCTCACTATAAAATTCATGTTGAATGACATGAATCATTGGTCTTTTTGAGAGTGGGGAGGAGAGACTGTCAGACCTCCTGGTTGCAATATTATCAATCGCCAGCTTTTTATCTTCATCTCTTAGATATTTGAATATTTCTGTATTAACTTCACTTAATGTCTACGGTAGATCTCAGCTAGGTCTCAGAGAAGTGCATATAAATAAATCTTCAGCATAGAAAAATTAGATACTTATATTTCCTTTGTATTTTTTCAAACTTTCTAAAGAATTTTCTTTTTTCTATAAGTTAAAAAACTAGTACATATTAATTAAAAAAAAAAAGTTCCATTCCTCAGAGATGACATCAGTTAACAATTTATTGTATAGTCTTTCAATCTGAATATGTAATTTAGTATATTGTTTTGCAGTTACGGTAAAATGTACTCAGCAAAACTTCTAAAAATACTCACTTCAGTGTTTATCTCTCGACGGTGACTAGGAATAATTTATCTTTTTACTTTTCTATAATAAATAGATATTGTTAAAAAAAATATTGTTACAAAATTGGGGTTAGGAGGTGATAAATTATTTAAAAAGTCATCCTTTTCCTGAATTGGAAATGAAACAGTTTTTTAGGCATTGATTAATGACTGTTTCCATGGTACTGATCTGTCATCCTATACCAGTGATTTTCAAACTTTGCTGGTGACAGATTGACCTGTAGAAGTTTTAAATTAAAAAAAAAGAGTAGGGCCTTACCTCCCTAAATCTAGAGAAAAACAATAGAACTGATTAGGACCGTGAGTACATTTTAAGATTCCCTGGTGATTCCTACACAAACAAGGTTAAGAACTATTTTCTAACATACCAGAAATGCGGATGCATGAATAGTCACATTCTCTAACCCAGAAATTCCATCCCCACATGTTTACCCTAGAGAAATTCATGGACATGTGCACTAGGCAACATGTACAGGTATGTTCCTAGAGTACTACTTGTAATAGCAAAAATCGAAAAACAATGTCCATCAATCTTTGAGTGGACTAACTGTAGTATATTCAGTAGTAAAATACTATACAGTGAAAGGAATACGTATAATACATGTATGAATCTTAGAAACATTATGTTAAGTGCAGAAATAATTTTCTAGAAGACTAAAAATAGTATGAGCTATTTTATGGAACTCAGAAACCAGCAAAAGGAAACAATATATTGTTCAGGCATTTATAAAGATATTAGAATACTAGTTACCACTTCAAGAGGCTGAAGTAATAGCTGAGAGGAGCATATAGGAATATGCAACAATTTGGTAAACTTTAATTCTTAAAACTTGGAAACAGGTTCATGGTTGCTTATTTTATTATACTGTAAGTGGTACATATATTCTTATGATGCATCAAATACATTTGGTTGGTAGTCACCTTTTAGGGAGACAGTAAAGCTTTAATATCCATGTCGTTGCATCTCTGTGGTTTGTCTCACTACTGTCTGCTGATGGATAGAATAATCATTGGACAGAGTAACCATTGGAGTTACTTTTAGTGTATTTTATATTTGGGCATCTCCCTGTAAGCCAGTTCTGTCTTCAATTTTATTGGTAAAGTTCTTTTAACTCTGGTACACATCCCCTGTTATAACAGGGTAATGAATAATAGACAAGGCCTTCCTTAGATCACCCAGTCCTGGGTTTATGAACTGACTGCCCATAGGTGGAAGACCCACAGATTCATTCTCTGTGGCCATTGGTTTAAAAAAATTGTAAATGTCATGAGGCAAGAGATACACTGTTCCTTTTTGCCAGATTCCACCATTCCCTAATGTTTACATTCTTCCCAATTATCAATTATTATCTGCTAATCCTTGTGAGAATTAGAATTATGAAAAAACCCCTGAACTAGTCCAACCTCCCTTGTTTTACAGATAAAGAAACTAGCCAGAGTCCAGTGTATATGTGAAGAGATTATGGGAATTTTGGTTTTGTTGTCTGCCTGATGGTTTCATGCCAGCACACTGTTCCTTAATACAAATGTAAGGATTATTTCTATTATACATTAGTGTTGCTGAAAGTGTTTGCGGCTGTACTTCTCCAAAGAAGAAATTGAGGAATATGATTTGGTATATAAACAATTTACATACAAGTTTTGAGAGATACAGATAATACAGAAACTGAACATTTGGACTAGCCCTATGGAACTGATTACATGTTTTCTTGATCTTTTAAATATTGGGAAGGTGAAGAGTGCATGTCTTGTTTCAGTCCTACATTTGGAATGCTTATGTAAAAACAGTTAATACTTTGGTCTGTCCTTTTCAGCACAATGTTAGAGGTGTTGTATCTATGGCTAATAATGGCCCAAATACTAATGGGTCTCAGTTTTTCATCACCTATGGGAAGCAGCCACATCTGGACATGAAATACACAGTATTTGGCAAGTGAGTATTCTGATTGAGAATTTCACTGCAAAGGATGCATGAGTGGCTGTGATCATGGCGTAACTAGTATCGAAAGAGCAGTATGAGAGCTAAATGTACCTGAAATTTACATCCACCACTTAATAGGCATGTGGCCTTGGGTAATTTACAACCTCTCTCATCCTCAGTTATTTTGTAAAGAAACACCAGCAGTTTTTTCAGGATCTTATGCAAGTTAACAGTATGTATTGTTTTCATTCAGAATAGCATTTTGTATCAACACATCTGAAAAACAGTTGCTTAAACAAGATGAACTGGGATGGTGTCACTGATGTCCCAGGTGCCTTTCTTTTTCTCGGCCACCATTAGCTTTCATTCTGAAATTCACCTCATGGTTATAATTTGGACAGCAATGGTTCAGTCAGAACATTTGTGTTCCAAGCAGAAAGGAGGAAAGGCAAAAGGTGCTTGCCAGCTGAATCAGTCCCTTTTTAAAGAACTTTCCTGGAAGACCCAGGCCTTACTTACAAGTTCAGTTCAGTTCAGTCACTCAGTCGTGTCCGACTCTTTGCGACCCCATGAACCACAGCACGCCAGGCCTCCCTGTCTATCACCAACTCCCGGAGTCCACCCAAACCCATGTCCATCGAGTCGGTGATGCCATCCAACCATCTCATCCTCTGTTGTCCCCTTCTCCTCCCGCCCTCAATCTTTCCCAGCATCAGGGTCTTTTCAGATGAGTCAGCTCTTCTTATCAGGTGCCCAAAGTATTGGAGTTTCAGCTTCAGCATCAGTCCTTCCAATGAACACCCAGGACTGATCTTCAGGATGGACTGGTTGGATCTCCTTGCAGTCCAAGGGACTCTCAAGAGTCTTCTCCAACACCACAGTTCAAAAGCATCAATTCTTTTGCACTCAGCTTTCTTTATAGTCCAACTCTCATATCCATACAGGACTACTGGAAAAACCATATCCTTGACTAGACGGACCTTTGTTGGCAAAGTAATGTCTCTGCTTTTTAATATTCTAAGTTGGTCATAACTTTCCTTCCAAGGAGCAAGAGTCTTTGAATTTCATGGCTGCAATCACCATCTGCAGTGATTTAGAAGCCAAGAAAAATAAAGTCAGCCACTGTT
Source organism: Cervus elaphus (assembly GCF_910594005.1). NCBI lineage: Eukaryota > Metazoa > Chordata > Mammalia > Artiodactyla > Cervidae > Cervus > Cervus elaphus. The sequence goes on from NC_057822.1 coordinate 44,566,007, forward strand.
TCCACTGCTTCCCCATCTATTTGCCATGAAGTGATGGGACCAGATGCCATGATCTTAGTTTTCTGAATGTTGAGCTTTAAGCCAACTTTTTCACTCTCTTTCACTTTCATCAAGAGGCTCTTTAGTTCTTCCTCACTTTCTGCCATAAGGGTGGTGTCATCTGCATATCTGAGGTTATTGATATTTCTCCCAGCAATCTTGATTCCAGCTTGTGCTTCCTCCAGCACAAGAGAGGGTAGGAAATGTTTTTCAGCTAGATATATTGCCATCTCAATAAAATCAGCTCTCTATAAATAAGAAGAAAGGGGAATGGAATCCTGAGGAGACTTTTAGCAGTCTCTGCAAGGAAATCCATTAGATGCACTATCCCTGGGAATTGCTTTTATAAATCAACATGAAGTTAATTTGTCAACAAATTATTTACTGTGTCCAGTAAACTAAGGCACAGTTCTAGAGTTTATTTTATTTAACAGTTTGGATGCGAAGCTAGTTTAATTAAAAATACAAGAGTCTACAACTTTTCTTTTTCATTCCATATGCATTTCTAATTTATAGATTAATACTCGATGAAAAGGAATATTATAGCCTTTAGTAGTTTTTGTGTGTATATGGATACACTCCCTTTCTTTTATTTTGTCCCTAACCCACCATTCAGAATTATTGATTAGCAATTAGTAGGACTTATCTTACTGAATTGGTTAAAAAACACTGTAGCATTAACCTTTTTTTTTTTTTTAGCATTAACCTTCTTAATAGCATTCTTCTTGTAGCATTCTTAACCTTCAGTCTAGTAACTCCTTGAAACTCTTTTCTGTATATGCACACACATTTTTCTCAGAAAATGGTTCATAGCTTTTGCTGGTTCTCTAAGGTACCCATTCCCAAAACTTACCTCAACTCTACATGCCCTTTTTTTGCCTGGGGTCTTTTTCCTGCACCCTCTTTTTTCTCTTACTGACCCAGAAGGTGGGAAACCCTTTAAAATTTACAATTTAAAGACCTTAACTGCCTGCCTTTGGGCGTAAAATCAAAAGGCTTTGGCTATAGTAACATTTTAATGGAAATGTAAAATAAAATGGGAATCTGTTATTTTAAAAGTACCTACTCTAAGTCTTAGGAATTGATTCAAAAAAGCCACTTTGTCTTAGTAGACTAAGTTTCTAGAACATATTAGAAAAACAGCTGTATTTTTTTTTTCTCTGATAGAAACATGAAGTAGGCTTGCCGGAAGTGGGCTTAGCTGTCCATCTTCTCTTCAGTATTTCTTCTTGTTGTTTAGAAGCAAAAAATAAAAACACCACGTTTAAACACTAAAGTACAAAGAAGCTACCCATGCCAGAACCTTCAGTGTAGGGCAGTTCTCATAATAACTGTCATCCTTACATACTTTCTCCAGGCTTTTCCTGTAGCAAAGAAAACCTTCTGACTTTGTATTGGCCCCATTTGTAGCTAATCCATGTGAATGAGGCAGAATACATCATTTAGATACTTTGATGGGAATATTCCTGCCCATTGCTACTTTTGTCTAAAGGCATAAACATGAATTTTTGTTTCTGAATTTTGGGCCCTACTTATGGCAGAAAATCAAAGCAATATCTTATTGTATACTCAACAGGGGAACTCAAAAAACTGTACAACTTGGTCATTTTCTCTTAGAGCAACTGTAATTGTTGTAGGTATTTGGATATTATGTTTCAATTGTAGGAAATTTTCAAACATTATATTGTTTCTCTTTCAGGGTGATAGATGGTCTGGAGACTCTAGATGAACTGGAGAAGTTACCCGTAAATGAGAAGACATATCGACCTCTTAATGATGTACACATTAAGGACATAACTATTCATGCCAACCCATTTGCTCAGTAACTATAATAGACCTGGACAGATACTTGGCAAGCTATTCAGGGAACACACCTATTATGGTTCACTCAGTTTTAATTATGTCAAAGATTGCAGCTTTGTTTACAACTAAGATCTTCTGTGAGGTGCTGGTACCAAGAGGGGACAAACAGTGTTTAGTCCTATTTTTAGGGCATATTCTATGACTATTATCTAATGCATTTCTTTAATTAAAAAAAAAAAAAACCTGTGTTTAACTTTGTATTTTCATGTAAACATTCATTTTTAAATGCTGAGTGTCAAATGCAGGCATTTTTACATACTCCTACCTAATTACCTAATTACATACTCCTACCATATCTAGTCCACATCCTGTTCAGTTCAATTCAGTTGCTCAGTCATGTCTGACTCTTTGCAACCCCATGGACTGCAGCATGCCAGGCCTCCCTGTCCATCACCAACTCCTGGAGTTTACTCAAACTCATGTCCATTGAGTTGGTGATGCCATCCAACCATCTCATCCTCTGTTGTCCCCTTCTCCTCCCGCCTTCAATCTTTCCCAGCACCAGGGTCTTTTCAAATAAGTCAGGTCTTCGAATCACGTGGCCAAAGTATTAGAGTTTCAGCTTCAGCATCAGTCCTTCCAAAGAATATTCAGGACTGATTTCCTTTAGGGTAGACTGGTTGGATCTCCTTGCTGTCCAAGGGACTCTTAAGCATCTTCTCCAACACCACAGTTCAAAAGCATCAATTCTTTGGCACTCAGCTTTCTGTATAGTACAACTCTCGCATCCATACATGACCACTGGAAAAACCATAGCTTTGACTAGACAGACCTTTGTTGGCAAAGTAATGTCTCTGCTTTTTAATAAGCTGTCTAGATTGGTCATAACTTTTCTTCCAAGAAGCAAGTGTCTTTTAATTCCATGGCTGTAGTCACCATCTGCAGTGATTTTGGAGCCCCCCAAAATAAAATCTGTCATTGTTTCCCCATCTATTTGCCATGAGGTGATGGGACCAGATGCCATGATCTTAGCTTTCTGAATGTTGAGTTTTAAACCAACTTTTTCACTCCTCTTTCACTTATATCAGGAGGCTCTTTAGTTCTTCCTCACTTTCTGCTATAAGGGTGGTGTCATCTGCATATCTGAGGTTATTGACATTTCTCCCAGCAATCTTGATTCAACCAGCTTGTGTTTCATCCAGTCCAGCATTTCACATGATGTACTCTGCATTTAAGTTAAATAAACAGGGTGATGATATACAGCCTTAACATACTCCACATCCTAGACATATTTCTATTAATTAACTATTTACTTTGTACAGTTAGAGGAAAGATAAAGAGATTGCCTAGAGAGGCCAGTCAATCCATCAGGTATTTCCCCTGGTGTTTAAATTTATAGTAAAGGCCCAGAGAAGTCCTGGAGTACAGTGAACACTCAGAATTCCCTAACTGATTTGCCCATGGAATATCTTTTTAAAGCATATCTTTTTTAAAAATGCAGGAATACATAAATGCAGGATAAGAGTTTTACAGATGACCCATTTGGAAAATACAATTAGTTGTAGAGTCCTGGTCTGAGTCTGAATCACAGCTCTGCCTCCTACTATTAACTAGGCAAGTTAACATCTCCAAGCTTTAATTTTCTCATAAATAATCCTCCATGACTCTTGTTAGGATTAAATGACACAGTGTGTTTTTAGCTGGTGTGGAGAAGTGTTCTGTAGCCAGTAAATGGAGGCTGCCTTCTTAACCATATCAGGCTTCTCACTTAATCAGGTCATTTATCAGACTATACCATTGATTTGATCAAGATCTATGTCCTATTCAGTGTCTAGATCACCTGGATTAGACTTTGGGTATTCCTAAAAATTATACAGACATTTCTTTGTATCATTTCTGCAGATAGCTGATCTAATTAATGTCTTGATTCTAGAGTGCAGTTTGGGAGTTAGCTTGCAGTTACACTCTTGTTACTACTGATGTCTCCCATACCTTCCAATAAACTGAGTGGCCAGTTATATCAGTGCCCTCAGGTTTTGTTTCACCTCTTTAATTTAATCATTAGTTTCTAGAATTAGTATTAAGGCCTTTTTTGGGTCAGAATTTGGTTTGTCACTTCTTGATATCTTTTTTCTCTTTTAACCACAAAAATAACAGCTATGTTGTTTCCCATGGGAATGTTCTGGCAATTTCAAAATATAAAATACACCAAATAGTTAACCTATGACCAATAAGACCTCACATTGTTCATCCAATGAGAAAATGTCTTTGGGCATTTTTCTGCAGCTTTATTTGTTTTTGTTTATATGTAATGATGAAATAGTCTTTGAATTCTTCTGACTCTGTGATAGAATTTCATAAGGTGTTTAGACAGTGATTTGATTTTAGTCAGTCTAGTTATCCTAGAGTATAAGTTATCAATCACAATCTGATTTTAAAATATTATTTTATCAATTTCTTTTTTCTTTACCCTGTTATGTCACATAGAGTTCATCTGTCAGAGTAAACCTAATGTGAACATCTTTGTTTATAAGATACTTGATGGAATACAGAAAAATAAGTTTGGTAGATCAGATAAGACTTTTTTTTTTTTTTGTCCCCCTGCTTAAGGACATAATCCCTCAAACAAGCATGTGACTAGGAAAATCAGGTCTCTGCTTTTACTCACTGTCCCACATATATGTGTTAATATACAATATTTGTTTTCCTCTTTCTGACTTAACTTTATGACAGTCTCTAAATCCATTCACCCTTGATATATTTCTTCTCCAAGCATATTGAATTTTGTCACCACCCTTAAGAGTATTTTACTGATTGTCAGGATGTTTTTGTACTGACTGACATTCCCTCAATTTTTATTCCAAACTGTGCCATTGTTTTTTTTAGTGTTGCCAATATGGAGACTTTTGGGTTCTTTGAACTCATTCTTAGGTCTGCTCAGCTGTACCCATAAGGATCTCATAGATAAGGAAGTATATTGACTGCACCCATGGGCCTCTTGTAGGTAGTGAGGATCAAAACTCAGAACATTGATTTCTGTCCACTCACACTGAATTGACTGGTTCACTGATCACATTAGCAGTTGGGTGACTGATATCTGTTCCATAAATTGAAAGTCAAAGTGTTAGTTGCTCAGTCGTGTCCAATTCTTAGCGACCCCATGGATTATAGCCTACCAGGTTCCTCTGTCCATGGAACTGTCTAGGCAAGAATACTGGAGTGGGTAACCTTTCCCTTCTCCAAGGGATCTTTCCAACCCAGGGATCGAACCTGGGTCTTCTACATTGCAGGTAGGCCCTTTACTGTCTGAGCCACCAGGAAAGCCCATAAACTACTAAGAAGACTAGAATGTTGCTGATCAACCCAAATTCTCTTTAAAAAGAAATTAATATGATTCCCCATCTAGACTAGAGGTTGGGAAACTGCAGCCCTTAGGCTGGGTACCTGTTTTTGTAAGTAACATTTTCTTAGAACTCTGCCATTCCTGTGTTTATGCAGGGAGTCTTCTACAGCAGCAGAGTTGATTGGCTGTGACAGAGACCAAATATCCTGCAAGCCTAGAATATTTACTATCTGGCCCTTTCAGGAACAGTTTGCCAGCCCTTGACCTAGACTATCAGCAGTTGCCAGATAATCATGGTTTCACAGCAGAGGGAGGAGGATGAGTCCAAGGATAGTATAAACAAACTATGCCTGAAACCTTCTCTGCTGTAGAAATGGACCTGAATTCATTAGAATTCCTCAGTCCTGTTAGATTTTGGTTTGGAGTTCTCTTTTGAGTAGAAGTCTTGCAGACCTTTTGTTTTGGTTAATGGCAAATTGAGTAGTTAAAATTTATATCTTGGTTGAACTTGGAAATTTCCAGATCCATTTAGTAACACATTTATACTCTCTATGTTGGGTATTTCTGAAGATATGTTTAATTACTAAAACTAGTAATTTATTAAGCTTCTTCCAGGTTTGGAGACAAAGGTGCATATGACATTGCCTACTCTATGGGAGCTCAGTCTGTGACGCTAACAGGCATGTAAATAGATAAATTTTAATACATAGAACTCAACTTTTAATCAATTTAGTAAAATGGATAGATTAGTTACTATTTCACCAATGGGTTGAAAAGAAAACTGATGCATTTTTTCAATTCAATTTGTACCAACTGTGGTTCAGGTAAGTGATTGGAACTCCATATAATAATTTTAAAGTAAATTTACAAGAAAAATGATAAAAGAAAATTTTAAAAATATAATGAAAAGGAATTAACCCCCAATTTTTATAAAGCAGCAAATATTAAAAGTGTTATGATGTGAGGAATGAGGCTAGAATAATAGTGTAGGACTTCCCTGGTGGTTCAGTGGTTAAGACTCCATGCTTCCAATGCAGGGAGCAAGGTTCAATCCCTGGCTGGGAAACTTAACAGTGTATACATAGTTTATTTAAAGCAGTATCCAGGAGCTTCACTGGTGGCTCGGTGGTAAAGAATCTGCCTGTTAATGTAGGAGACACAGGTTCAATCCCTGAACTGGGAAGATCCCACACACCTCAGAGCACTAAATCCATGCACCCTAGAGCCCATGCTCTGCAACAAGAGAAGCCACTGCAATGAGAAGCCCACATACTGCAACTCAAGAAAGCCCACACACAGAAATGAAGACCCAACACAGCCAAAAATAAATAAACATTAAAAATTTTTTAAAAAGCAAGATCCAAAATCATTTTTTAAAAAGAGAAGGGTTATTCTATAATTTGTGTTAGGGTAACTGGTAAATGACATGGAGAAAAGCAAAAGAATTCACATGATATACCAAAATTCCAGATAGGTAAAAGAGTTGCCTATTTAAAGAATATACATGAGAAACCTAAAACATTTCAAAGAATTCCTCTGAAGAGGAAAGGAATTTCTCAGTTTACAAACTTGATAAAGGCAAAGATGAAATGGGTTTAACTGAATGCAAATAGGACAAAAGAGAGTTGTACATTCAAAACAGGAATAGATATGAATGGGCAAGTCACAAGAGAAAAGAGAAAATGTTCAACCTCACTAATTAGAAACCAAAGTTACAAGTTCAGTATCCACCAAAATAACATTTTTTAATGTTATGCACTAAGAGCAGCCAAAACAAAGTACTGTATCAGAGACTGGGTGGCTTAAACAACAGAAAATTTTCGTACAGTTCTAGAGACTAAAAGTTGGGAGGTCAAGGTGTGGGCAGGGTTGTTTACTCTTGAGGCCATTCTCCTTGGCTTGTAGATGACCATCTCCTGTCTTAACCTCATCATTCCTCTGGGTGTGTTTCCTAGTCTCTTTTTAGAAAGACACCAGCTAAATTGAATTAGGCCTCTCCCTAATGACCTCATTTAATCCTAATTATCTCTGTAAAGACACTATTTACTGCCAACTGAAAAATGCTGCTTTCCATCTGGTTCTACAGTATAAGAATGAAGTCACTAGCCACTGCAGTCGCTGACTTTTGACACACCTTGAAAGGAGTTTGCTTTGGGAGAAGCTGGCAGAACACACCTTCAAATAGGTATTTTCGGGAAAATATTTTTCGAGCTCAATTTCTTGCATCTTCTCATATCTAGAAAAGCACTAAAATCATTAATGGAAACATCTGCCCCTCTGTCATCAGCAGCAACTTTCTGCCAAGATATGTGCTTTCTGGCACTAACTCCTTTCAGTAAAATCATATGTAATACTGACTTCTCTCCCTACCTCTTGGGAGCAGTTCCTAAGAGCTACTGGCAAGGCTGTCTCTGGGTATTTTGCCTCAAAAAAAACACTTAACTCACAACTCTCTTTTTGCCTTTTCATACTGTTCATGAGACTCTCAAGGCAAGAATACTGAAGTGGTTTGCCATTCCATTCTCCAGTGGACCATATTTTGTCCGGTCCTAATTAGCAGACACGCCCTTCTGCCACTCAGTACAGCTGGATGACATGCCTGGTGCCCTGGCTGTCCCACTGTTGGTGTCCGTTGAACTTGTTTAAACCTTAACTGGCTGTTGGGTGTCGGTCAATGTGCAGCCAGGAGTCAAGACAAAGGCCCTACTAGAGTGGCTGGGAAGGGGATCTGGGGAAGGCTGGAGGTATGTTGAATGATGTCCAGCACCTCGGACTCACTGCTGCCTTTGACTGCCCTGGGACTGATCCGCTGCTCAGGAGTCACTGTCAGCTGTGGAGCCAATCACCCACCCAGGAGCCACTGGTCACCTGATGCTGAAGCTCCAATACTTTGGCCACCAGATGTGGAGAGATGACTCATTGGAAAAGACCCTGATGCTGGGAAAGATTGAGGGCAGGAGGAGAAAGGGGTGACGGAGAATGAGATGGTTGTATGGCATCACTGATTCAATGGACATGAGTTCGAGCAAACTCAGGGAGATAGTGATGGACAGAGAAGCCTAGTGTGCTGCAGCTCATGGGGGTCACAAAGAGTCAGACACAAAATAGCACCTGAACAACACAACTCTCACACTGTGCATTTTTTCCAGTTGACACTACAGTCACATTCTGAAATAGTGGGAGCTAGGACTTAAAACTATGAATATGTGTGGAGGTGGAGACACAGCCCTTCAAACAGCCCATAACATGCATTAACACTAAAATAGTTAATAAACGAAACTTTGGATATATCCCAAATCACTAATTGGTTAGATATGGGTTTTGTTAAATTTAAAATCACTTTGGAAAACAAGTACAAGATTTCTTCACCTTTTACCCAGCAATTTTACAATGAGGAATTCTCCTAAAGAAATTAAACATATCAACTTGCACAAGCTGGAATCAAGATTGCTGGGAGAAATATCAATAACCTCAGATATGCAGATGACACCACCCTTATGGCAGAAAGTGAGGAAGAACTAAAGAGCCTCTTGATGAAAGTGAAAGAGGAGAGTGAAAAAGTTGGCTTAAAGCTTAACATTCAGAAAACTAAGATCATGGCATCTGGTCCCATCACTTCATGGGAAATAGATGGAGAAACAGTGACTGACTTTATTTTTCTGGGCTCCAAAATCACTGCAGATGGTGATTACAGCCATGAAATTAAAAGACGCTTACTCCTTGGAAGGAAAGTTATGGCCAACCTAGACAGCTTATTAAAAAGCAGAGACATTACTTTGCCAACAAAGGTCCGTCTAGTCAAGGATATGGTTTTTCCAGTGGTCATGTATGGATGTGAGAGTTGGACTATAAAGAAAGCTGAGGGCTGAAGAATTGATGCTTTTGAACTGTGGTGTTGGAGAAGACTCTTGAGAGTCCCTTGGACTGCAAGGAGATCCAACCAGTCCATGCTAAAGGAAATCAGTCCTGGGTGTTCATTGGAAGGACGGATGTTAAGTTGAAACTCCAATCTTTTGGGCACCTGATAAGAAGAGCTGACTCATTTGAAAAGCCCCTGATGTTGGGAGAGATTGAGGGCAGGAGGAGAAGGGGATGACAGAGGATGAGATGGTTGGATGGCATCACCCACTCAATGGACATGAGTTTGGGTAGATTCCAGGAGTTGGCGATGGACAGGGAGGCCTGGTGTGCTGTGGTTCATGGGGTCACAAAGAGCCTAACACGACTGAGTGACTGAACTGAACTGAACTTGCTCTCTGTACAGTCATTCGCTGCAACTTTGGCCTGTGTTAGCAGAATATGGTTAATACCCATATTTAGATTGCTGTTAGGATTAAGTGAGAACCTATGCTCAGTGTTAACACAATGTGATTAACTATTATTCTCCAAAGACTGGGATTCCCTATGTTTTGGTTAACATTTAAATGTGCTGAGAAACATATACTTAATAGCATATTTCATAAGTTACTGTGAGAAATTTCTCCCTTACAAGTGAAACACTAACCTTAAATTTAGTGATCCTGATCCCATATAAAAATCTAAGTATTAAAGATTTTAAACCATTTTCAGAGACGAGGCTTAAGAAATGCAAACCACCATAGGAATTTGGGGAATTCCTATGTGTATTCCTCCTCATCACTTTACGCTACAGTAGTCCATCTGTAATGGGCAGGTTATCTACGTTGCTCTCTTGTGCAAAAAACACAAGTATGCTCCATCTTCATGCGTGATAATTTTCCCTTTTCAGTTTACTTGATCTTTACACCTTAGAGGCTTCTTAACGCGGAAATGTTGCTTTCCTGTGGAGTCCCACTTCCTGTCTCCAGGCTCTGGCTCTCACATTTCGATTTCTAAAACCTCGGTAAAAATCTTTACAATCTAACCTCAGTGAGTGTGGGTCTCAGTCACGTAAGATTTAACTAGTTTTAAAATGTCTCAGAACAAAAGCCCAAATCCAGACAATTCCTAATTTGGGGCTACTTGATGCAGATGGTGTAATCTTTCAGTTTAAGCGGTTGCAATCAGGACACACGCTACTTTGTACCCGCTTCCCCCACTTTTCTTCATTTCTAGTGTTCACGAACACAATTTTTAGTGACGATGAAAGAGTCTTTTCTACCCAACACAATGTTTTCTGAGAACGGTGAGCGAGGCCAAAATGGCCGCTGACAGAGCCTTGCCTCGGTCCACCTATTGTCTCTGAGCTCCCACCCAGCGCCTGCGCATAAGGCTCACCAGCTCAGCCCTACGCGCGTGCACGCCCCGCCCCGCCCCGCCCCGCCCCGCCCCCTCCGGAGGCGGAGACGCGCTTGCCTAGTCATCTTGTTTTCCAGGAGTCCAGACGCTGCGGTTGTTAGCTCCATACTGCCGTAGGAGCTTGTCGCAGCCAGCTGGGTTTTCTCCGTGGTCGTGTTGCAAGCATTGCCTCCTTAGGCTTGGACTCTCTGGCCAGGACGGTAAGACGCAGGGAGAGGCGGGCTAGATGTCGGGACCCCCTTTTGTGCCTCGAGAACGCCCGTGAAGCTCCCCCACAGGCTTGTTGGCCGCCCGCAGTCTCTGGCGCGGTGATCTTTTCTTCTCCGCCTCCCGCTCCCCTCCCCTAGCTGTAGAAAGATGGTCCGCTCCTATTCCAAGCTTTGTCAAGGCCGTTGCTGCGAATTTGTGTGATCCGCGACGAAGAGTTCGCTAGGCGGACAGAGGTTCTCGAACGTTTGTCTCCCCCGGAGGAACCGGGGAGGGCCGAGCCCGGCGTCCGCGGCCGCCATGTTGTCTGCGACGGCAGGCCTCGGACGGGCTCTTAAGATGGCGGCGGGGTGGGGGTGTGGGGGAGGTTGGCGATGACTTGGGTTCTGGAATGTGCCTAAGTCACGCTCTTCTGAGGAACTATGCTCTTAACAAAGAGAAGAGCACATTGACTCGATGTAAGGCGACTCGAAAGAAAATGGCGAGTGAATTTGCCCTCAGTGGTGAAAGCAAAAGTTAGGTATAGGGACTCAAGGAAACAGGAATAATATTGTGTAGTTGAAGGGGCGTGTGAGAAGTCGGGTGATCGGGCCTTTTAGGCGTGGATGTTTCTGCCTCCCCTTCTCGGAACAATTGGAGCGTCTTGATTTCGACGCTTGTGTTTGTATAGAGTCGAGATGGAGCCCGGTTGTTAGTACTGGTATGAACGGTAGTTGATGAAAAGTCGTTTCTGTATAATGTCTTTTTCAAGTTAGGAATTTGTAGTTTTGGCAGGAAAGGATTTCCCTCATAGTTGGGTAATGATGACTTTTGAGCTTTGATTTAGAAGAACAGTTAAAACGTCACAACTCGAATGAATTTTAGAGGACGAGTTTTATTAAAATGTGACATGTGGGATACAACTTAACCGGGAAAACTTGTCTTTCATGTAGATGAGACACTCAAAAAGAAGTTACTGTCCTGATTGGGATGAAAAAGATTGGGATTATGGAAAATGGAGGAGCAGCAGCGGCAGTCATAAAAGAAAGAAGAGATCGCATAGCAGTGCACGGGAGAACAAGCGCTGCAGATACAATTACTCTAAAACATCTGATAGGTAAGGAGGGTTCTTAGTATCTCAGTAGGAAAATACTTCCATTACAATATTAACATGTCAGTTTGATTTCAGTAAAACTGGTGGGGAATACATTTTCATTATTAAAACTAGAACTGACTTAACTGATGCATTGCTGTTTTCAGCTATGGTTGTAAAATTGGAAGTCTGTTTTTTGGTGGGAAAAAAATTTTTTTAATGAGTACTATTTTAAGAGATTTACTGAAAATTTGAGGATATTTGATACCAACATAAAAGCATTGAAAAAAATTCTTTTTCTAGCTATTACCTGGAAAGCAGATCCTTAAATGAGAAAGATTATCATAGTCGACGCTACATTGATGAATACAGAAATGACTACAGTCAAGGATGTGAACCTGGACATCGACATAGAGATTATGAAAGCAGATATCAGAACCATAGTAGCAAGTCCTCTTGTAGAAGTGGGAGAAGTAGTTATAAAAGCAAACACAGAATTCACGACAGCACTTCATATCATCGTTCACATGGGGTATGAGCTCTTTTAAATTTTTTGGAACTTTTATTTCCCATGTGGAACAGGAAAACTTGAATTTGTGTTTGATCATTTGAGAAAATTCTATTTAAGATGAAGTCATCTCAGTTTTAACTTGCAGGATTCTTTGTGCATTGGATAGGAAGTTCCTGAAATACAGTACATGTTTAATTTTATATGGTAACAGATTTTATTAATCATTGGCAACTGATTGTCATTCCAGTGAAATAGTGGAGATAATGTCTGTTAGTTTATAGCAGGGATTACAAAATATTCTGAAAATATTTTTATGGTACTTTGAGAAATTTGATTTGCTTTGATAAATGAAAGTTTTACCTACAAGTAGGATTTTTATATTTGTATGATTAAGGATTATGCTTTGCCTTTGTTCTGGCTAATCCTTTTATCACTAAAAAACAGCCTTGAACATTAGGGTTAGTTATGTGTTAATTTGGAGCTCAAGCTCAGATGACATTTTAAATACTGTAATGTTACTCTTGTATGCCAATTTTTTTTTCTCCCCAGCATTAGAATTTTTATTTTATTTACTGTTTCAATATTTGTTTTCTTAGATTAGCTAGGAAATTATAATTTGGCCACAGTCTACGTTTGACAAGTAAATAATTACATTCTACAATTTTGCAACATTAAATTAGGACACTAGAAACTTAAAGTTATGATTCAGTGAATGCTACAACTAAGCATTTTTTTTTTTTTAAGAGAAACAATTGTATTATGTTTTGTTACCTTGCCACTTTGAGTATCTTATCTGAAAATCTGTTCCTTGCCATGTTTTTCTCCTGTTAACATAAACTATGTGCCCTGTGAATTTCTGGGGACTGAATTTGAAATTGCTCCTGCCAACCGTTTGTGGCCTGGCGTGTATCTGAATGCCTGAATATCTCCCCGCTGAATGAATTTCGTATTCTGCCCTGAATTCACTCGGGTATATTGATTGGCTGGATGATCTTGGTGCCGCGCACTTGACGTTTCCAGAAGAGTCACCGAAGGAAAAGAACCAGGAGTGTAGAGGATGATGAGGAGGGTCACCTGATCTGTCAGAGTGGAGACGTACTAAGTGCAAGATGTATAGAATATTTTTCAACACTTATTAACTTTTCAGATAACATAATCTATTTATAGATTAAGATTTCAGGGATTTGGAAATCTTTTTTTCTTTCTCTGTTTTTGTTTGTTTTGTTTTTTCCATTTCTTTTGGTGGGGGGGGATTGTGTTTTTGCTTTCTTTAGAAATTTAATGTTATATAGAACTTCCAAAACAGTAAATCAAAGTTAATGAAAGTAGCTTAAGAATGAAATTAGACCTAAAAATAGTTATATATGTTTTTTGGCAGTGTTGACCAATAAACTGTCTAGTGATAAGGAAATTTGTAGCATCAACTAGAATAATCTGCATTTGATAGCCTTTATTGTAAGTAAACTCTTAACTTCTTGGTATAACTGAGTTTTATTTCTCTCTTTTAGATGAAATTGTTGATACTTTAGGTGAAGGAGCTTTTGGAAAAGTTGTGGAGTGCATTGATCATAAAGCGTAAGTTTCTTGGTCTGAAATTGGACTTGGGAAGGTGAACAGTACAGAAAATACATTTGGTTTTAAGGATATGATCTGACTGTGAATCAGTTATTGTCATTATACCCTTTTAGCTTAGGTTTTTATCTTAGATACAGGAAACAGTAAAGTTACTAGCCCTTTGCGTTGAGGCAGTAGCTGTTTATAGTGCATGTAAGCTGCTTCTACAAGCTGAGAACAGATTTTATTGTGTCAGAAGGTATTTTTTGGTTATCCCACTGGGAACAGTTCTGTGGTTTTGTTTTTTTTTTCCCTAGATGAGTTTTTAGTCTTGGTTTCATGTTAGGAGTCTGGAGACTTCCTTACCCCAGACATTGAACCAGTCTTCAGGAACCTATATTTTTAGAAAGTGACATAACTGATACTAGTAACAAAAGCTAGGGCTAAAAACTTTCTAGATTGGTGTCATAAGTTTATCCATGTTCTTCAAACAACTGATTGAAATAAGATAGGATAGGAAATTTCTTTTGTCTCTTGTTTGAATTTCTTTCTCCTTAGGGGTGACAAAGCATTTCTAAATGAATTATTAGAGGAGGCTTCCTACTATTGCTTGGTAAGGTTCTAAGAACTAGCACTCTTTTATTTTACTGCCACAATTTCCCAACTTTTTTGGCAACCTGGTTCAAATGAAGATTAGCCAGTGACTGGTACTATAGGAAGAAAACTACTCCATGTATGTTTGTTTTATGTCTTAATTGGAATGTAAATGGAGGTGATAATGTCACAGTATTGTTAAATTAGAGCTGTTGGTGCATAAAGAACCAAAAAAGTCAAGTGAGTTAAATGGGCTGATGAAAAAAATCTGTCATGCAGCTTGTATCGACCCTACCATATTTCCAGAGGTCATTCTAGTTGCTAACACTGAGTTGAAGTTGGACATATAATTAGACATAACTATATGTGTATAATTACATGTAATGAGACAACTGAATGCCAAACCATAAATTGGAAAAACAAATACAGCTTCAAAATAGAAGGACAGTTTGAAGAGTGATTTAAAAAATGGATATATCTGTTTTTTTTTTTAATGTGGACTTCCTTTTCTTAACAGGGGAGGTAGACATGTAGCAGTAAAAATAGTTAAAAATGTGGATAGATATTGTGAAGCAGCTCGCTCAGAAATACAAGTTCTGGAACACTTAAATACAACAGACCCTAGCAGTACATTGTAAGTATCAAAATAGAACTTAGGAAATGGCCTCAGGTAGATTTGAATTGTGAGAGGCTGTACTCAGTTGTTTTTTTGTATGTTTATAGCCGCTGTGTCCAGATGTTGGAGTGGTTTGAGCATCATGGTCATGTCTGCATTGTGTTTGAACTATTGGGACTTAGTACTTATGACTTTATTAAGGAAAATGGTTTTCTGCCCTTTCGACTGGATCATATCAGGAAGATGGCATACCAGATATGCAAGTCTGTGAACTGTAAGCGCTTACATATTCCAGAGTGAGGCTGATTTTAATGACCAATTTGGATATTTGAAAAAATCTAACATACAGTACTTGGTAGCCTGCCTTAAGAGTAGGTAGGGGAAAGATACAGTTGATAACAAGCTGTTGGTCCGTTTACTGCATATCATTCGGTAAATAAGCATATTGTCCAGCATGTAACAATAGTCTCGAACCACTGCCTTAAAAATAAAGGAATGGCAAATCTCACCATCTTGACAACAATATGCTACTTCACTTTTTAAACAGTTGTTTTTCAGTGAACTAACTTGAGAAAGGTGTAGTGGGTTTTAGTCCCTGATGGTTTTCTAACAGGCTGTTGAATGTTAACCACTTCTTTGGACATATGAAAATCAGGCTTTTTGTTGTAGAGCTTTGTAGAGTTGCACAGTTTTTATAATATGGGAACTTTTTCTGTTTTGTTTTCAGTTTTGCACAGTAATAAGTTGACTCACACAGACTTAAAGCCTGAAAACATCTTATTTGTACAGTCTGACTACACAGAGGCATATAATCCCAAAATGGTAAGTCTTTGATGTTTTATCTTCACACTTTCAAATTAATATTTTATGCCTCTTTAATACGCCTTCTTAACCATCATTTATGATTTTCAGAAACGTGATGAACGTACTTTAATAAATCCAGATATTAAAGTTGTAGACTTTGGGAGTGCAACATATGATGATGAACATCATAGTACATTGGTATCTACAAGACATTATAGGGCACCTGAAGTTATATTAGGTAAGAATTTCTTAACTATGCTTTGAGACCTGTTTTGAAGCCAACTTTAAAATTTACTGTTCTAAGTGTTTGTGGGACTATCTTTTTCTATTTTAGGGGTTAGTATAATAAAACACATTAAGGATTTTAAACTTACTCCAAATGGTCAACTCTTTTAAGACTTTTGAGAGATTGCTTAATCTTGATAGATTTCAGTTTTCACATTTATAATACATGATGGTATTTTAAAACATAATAATTTAGTGCCTGTTACTTTTCATATACTTTATGTTGGTGTTTGCATGGTGTAGCTTGCTCCCATTTTACAAGCTAATAAATGACGACTTGGACTAAAATTTTTTTCCGTAAGTCTGTTGTCCCAAAAAAGTAAGCCTGATGTGGGGCTTGAAACCAGATGTCTCCAGAGCCAGGATTCTTAACATACTATGCTATTGTGTTATGTTTAAGCTTGGATTAAGTGATCCTTTTAGGATCTTTCCAGCTCAAATATCAAAGACAATAAGAAATACTGAGAATCTTCTCATTAACAGTTTGCTTTGCTTTGCAGCTTTAGGATGGTCCCAGCCATGTGATGTCTGGAGTATAGGATGTATTCTTATTGAATATTACCTTGGGTTTACAGTATTTCCAGTAAGTGACAATGATCTGTTTCAATAGCTTTGCCAAAAGTAAATTGTTTGTTTATATGAATGGACACTTTTAACACAAAGTATACATGTGTTTTAGGTAACGCTTTTACCTTTTCAGGTGTAATTCTGACACTATTTCTTTCATAATTTATTTTATTTAAAACTTCTAAGTATATTACAAGTAATTATCTTTAAGAAATTTGTGGTGAATTTACTCTGTAGGCCCTTTTTTTTTTTTTTGTAAGTTATAACTTGCTATAAGTGTACCTGATTTAGAGATCACATTCTTTGGTGACTGTAACTATCCATTGACTAAAAACTGAGCAGCTCTGTTAAATAAGAGCAAAACACAATGTGCAAGTAGAGGTAGTTAATAAGTTTTCTTTATTATTTTAGACGCATGACAGTAAGGAACATTTGGCAATGATGGAAAGGATTCTTGGGCCTTTACCAAAACATATGATACAGAAAACCAGGTATGTTTAAGAAAAATGTCATCAGTCGGTCACCTTTACTAGATGTTTTTTAAGTTTTCATTGTCAACATTATAAACGTGAATGGATATCAATTTATTCTTAGGAAACGTAAATATTTCCATCATGATCGATTAGACTGGGATGAACATAGTTCTGCTGGCAGATACGTTTCAAGGCGTTGTAAACCTCTGAAGGTAAGCCTGGGTCTTCGCTTAAATGATCAAAACCTTGAGTTTCTTTCATGGTAGGTAAATAAACTTAAATGGTAGTAGAAAAGACTGTTGACTGTATTTCTTCTCCTTTCAGGAATTTATGCTTTCTCAAGATGCTGAACATGAGCTTCTCTTTGACCTTATTCAGAAAATGTTGGAGTATGAACCAGCTAAAAGGATCACTCTTAAAGAAGCCTTAAAGCATCCTTTCTTTTACCCCCTTAAAAAAGCTACGTAAATCTATAATTGTATAGTTCCATTATAAGAGACCATATGGACTGTATCAGTCCCATTTTTAAATATTGTTATTTTGTACAGCTTTTGTAAATTTCTTGCAATTTTGTATTGCCATGTTTATTTTGTTTGGATGATTTAAGTAAATAGTAATGAATGTCCTTTTCAGTAATTACTGTATAAAATGATTATTCAGAATAAATTTTCTTATTTATGAAATTTATATGAAGCTGTAGAGTTCATTTTTATCATCATATTCTGTTACTGTAAGAATGGATGTATATCTCTTAGTGGAGTTTTCATTAAGTCTAGAAATTTTGGGCTTTGTTTGCATTTTAGGAATTGCCTAAATTGGAACTTTGCATTGGAACTTACACCTTCCTTCTCTGAACCAAATGTAATGAAACCAAGTTATAGAATACCAAGAACTAGAGATTAGCCAAACAAATTCTGTTTTCCCTTCACTCCCAAATTTAATACTGCTGCTTTCTCATCTCTCCCAGTGGGATTCTGCAAATGGCTTAAGGTGCTGAACCCCTTTAAGATTCATAACAGAAACTTCCAGAAATCCTTTGTGGCCAAATCTGAATCATCAAATAGACTGTAAACTCATGTTTTTGTCCATGGCTTTAAACTCCTTGGTCCATTTAGGATTGAACATGGTTGGCTTTATAGTTGCAGATTCATAGCAAAATAGAGAAGAAAGTGCAGAGTATACCACTTACTTGCTTCACCCATAGGTAGCCTCTCCCCTGTCCCCCCATTATCCACATCCCTCATGTGTTAAGCATTATAGGATACAAAGTGTTTTCATTGCTGTAAAAAATCTGCTCTATTCCTCCTTAACCTCCCCCAACCACTATTTTTACTGGTTTATCTCCCAACCACTGCTATTTTTACTGTTTTGTCTAGAATTTGGAATAGTTGGGCTCACATACATAGTCTTTTCAAATGGGTTTTTATAAAAGATATCTATGGTAAAGACAACTATGAACTGGACAAAGACATAGACTAAACACAAATGTTTCAGAAGGAACTGGGGTAAAAATTATGTAGTAATACTGCAGAGTCTTTGCGAGAGTTTTCAAGTTCCCATCTTTTGAGTTTGTAGCAGTGTAGCTACACTGGGTGGTACCGTGTAAATAGTAAAAGCTGCCATTCTATGTGGTGGTTTGGGGGTACTTAACTCTTTCACTTTTCAGAAATCCTCAGGTCCTTAAGTAGGCTAAAGTCTACTCTGCTAGTACTCTGTAAATGGAAGGAACAACATAGCCTGGATGACAGCGTATCTATTGACAACGTTTATTGAAAATATTAAGCCCACTGTTAAGACCTGACTGCTCAGAAAAGATTTCTTTCAAAATACTACTGTTTATTGACAGTGCTTCCCAGGTGGCGCTAGTTAGTGGTAAAGAATCCGCCTGCCAATGCAGTAGAAGTTTGATCCCTGGGCTGGGAAGATCCCCTGGAGGAGGGCATGGCAACCCACCCCAGTATTCTTGCCTAGAGAATTCCATGGACAGAGGAGCCTGGTAGTCTGTAGGGTCACGAAGGTCCAAGACAACTGAAGCGACTTAGGACAATAGCAGAAATGACAACATTCCTAAGAGCTCAGGGGAGATGGACAAGGAAATTTAATGTTTTCATGCCTGCTAACAGCATCCATTTTGCAGCCCATGGATCAAGGAGTAATTTCAACTTGACAATTCTTTTTATTATTTAATAAGCTACAGCTGTCATAGATAGTGATTCCTCTAATGGATCCTCTAATGGACAGTCAATTGAAAGGAAAAAAAATGAAAAAAAAGGATTCACAATTCTGGATACTGTTAAGAACATTTGTGATTCATAGGAAGAGGTCAAAATCAATATTAACAAGAGTTAGACATGTATTCTAATTCTCCTGGAAGACTTCGAGGGACTCAAGACTTCAGTGGAGGAAATAACTGCAGATGTGGTGAAAATAGGGAATTAGAAGTGGAGCCTGAAGATGTGGTTGAGTCTCTGCAACCTCATATACAACTTGAATGAATGAGGAGGTATTACTTTTCAGTGAGCAAAGAGACAGGTTTCTTGAGATGGAACCTACTCTTGGTGGAGATACTATTAATATAATTAATAAATTATAGCATATGAATATTACATAAATTTAGTTGGAGTAGTAGAGTTTAAGAGGATCAATTCCAATTTTGAAAGAAGTTCTGGTATTACTGTGGGTAAGATACTATCAAACTGCACTGCATGATACAGAGAAATCCTTCATGAAGGGTGAATTGATGTGGTAAACTTTTCTTGATTTAAGAAATTGGCACAGCCACCTCAACCTTCAGCAAACAACACCCTGATCAGTTAGCATTGAGGGAAGATCAGGAATCCTGGTTCCTCAGCATTGAGGGAAGACCAGCAAAAAGATTAGGACTCACTGACTGGTTAGCATTTTTTAACTATCAGTTAAGTTGCCGTTCAGTTCTGTCCGACTCTTTGTGACCCCATGAACCACAGCACACCAGGCCTTCCTGTCCATCACCAACTCCTGGAGTTTACTCAAACTCATGTCCATTGAGTTGGTGATGCCATCCAACCATCTCTGTCGTCCCCTTCTGCCTTCAGTCTTAGCGTCAGAGTCTTTTCAAATGAGTCAGTTCTTTGCATCAGGTGGCCAAAGTATTGCAGTTCAGCTTCAACATCAGTCTGGAATTCCAATGAACACTCAGGACTGATCTCCTTTAGGATGGACTGGTTGGATCTCCTTGCAGTCCAAGGGACTCTCAAGAGTCTTCTCCAACACCACACTTCAAAAGCATCAATTCTTCGGCACTCAGCCTTCTTCATACTCCAACTCTCACATCCATACATGACCATTGGAAAAACCATGGCCTTGACTAGATGGACCTTTGTTGGCAAAGTAATGTCTCTGCTTTTTAATATGCTATCTAGGTTGGTCATAACTTTCCTTCCAAGGAGTAAGCATCTTTTAATTTCATGGCTACAGTCACCATCTGCAGTGATTTTGGAGCCCCTCAAAATAAATTCAGCCAGTTTCCCCATCTATTTGCCATGAAGTGATGGGACCAGGTGCCATAATCTTAGTTTTCTGTAATGTTGAGCTTTAAGCCAACTTTTTCACTCTCCTCTTTCACTTTCATCAAGAGGCTCTTTAGTTCTTCACTTTCTGCCATAAGGGTGGTGTCATCTGCATATCTGAGGTTATTGATATTTCTCCCGGAAATCTTGATTCCAGCTTGTGCTTCATCCAGCCCAGAGTTTCTCATGATGTACTCTGCATATAAGTTAAATAAGCAGGGTGACAATATACAGCCTTATTTTTAGCAATAAAGTTATAAAATTAAGAAATGTATGTTGCTTTATAGACATAATAATGAACACTTTAATAGACTATGAAAAAAAATAGACTACAGTATGGTGTAATTTATCGTTTGTATATGCACTGTTGGGAAACCAAAAGATTAGTGTGTGTTGCTTTATTATGATACTCTCTTTATTGCAGTTGTTTAGACTCAAACCAGCAATATCTCCTAGGTATCCCCATAGAGGAAAGACAGATCGTCTTGATCCAATCCGGTACTGAGCTGATTTGAAACTAGGCTTCAGTCTTTCTCAGGGCAAATCTATGTCCAGTCTACTGTCTTCTTTTTTCAATATCTTTTTAAAAAGTTGTTATTTTTTAAACTATTACTTATTTTTGGCTGTTTGGGGACTTTGTTGCCGCACATGGGCTTTCTCTAGTTTCGGCGAGTGGAGGTTACTCTCTTTGTGGTGCTTGGGCTTCTCATTGCGGTGGCTTTTCCTGTGGAGCACAGACTCTAGGGTGTGTGCTTCAGTAGTTGGCAGCTCCTGGGCTCTAGAGCAGAGGCTCCATAGTTGTGGCATAAGGACTTAGTTGCTTCACAGCCTGTGGGAACTTCCCAGATTAGGGATCGGACCCCTATCTAATTCGTTGCCAAGCAGATTTTTAAAAATTATTTTTTATTGAAGGATAGTTGCTTTACAGAATTTTGTTTTCTGTCAAACCTCAACATGAATCAGCCATAGGTATACATAGATCCCCACCCTTTTGAACATCCCTCCCATCTCCCTGCCCATCCCACCTCTCTAGGTTGGTACAGAGTCCCTGTTTGAGTTTCCTGAGACATAAAGCAAATTCCCGTTGGCTATCTATTTTACGTATGGTAATGTAAGTTTCTGTGTTACTCTTTCCATACATCTCACCCTCTCCTCCCCTCTCCCCATGTCCACAAGTCTATTCTCTATGTCTGTTTCTCCATTGCTGCCCTGTAAGTAAATTCTTCAGTACCATTTTTCTAGATTCTGTGTATATGCGTTAGAATACAATACTTATCTTTCTCTTTCTGACTGACTTCACTCTGTATAAGGTTCTAGGTTCATCCCCCCCATTAAAACTGACTCAAATACATTCCTTTTTATGGCTGAGTAACCTTCTATTGTGTGTATGTACCACAACTTCTTTATCCATTCATCTGTCGATGGACATGTAGGTTGCATCCATGTTCTAGCTATTGTAAATACTGCAGCAGTGAACATTGGGATACACGTTTGTGTCTTTTTCAGTTTGGGTTTCCTCAGGGTATATGCCTACAAGTGGAATTGCCAAGTCATATGGTGGTTTTTATTCCTAGTTTTTTAAGGAATCTCCATACCGTCTTCCATAGTGGCTGTATCAATTTACATTCCCACCAGCAGTGCAAGAGTGTTGCCTTTTCTCCACATCCTCTCCAGCTCTTATTGTTTGTAGACTTTTTGATGATGGCCATTCTGACCGGTGTGAGGTGTACTTCATTGTAGTTTCGGTTTGCATTTCTCTAATAATGAGTGATGTTGAGCATCTTTTTATGTGTTTATTAGCCATCTGTATGTCTTCTTTGGAGAAATGTCTGTTTAGGTCTTTTCCCCACTTTCTGATTGGGTTGTTTGTTTCTCTGGTATTGAGTTGTATGAGCTGCTTGTATGTTTTGAAAATTAATCCTTTGTCAGTCTCATTTGCTATTATTTTCTCCCATTCTGAGGGTTGTCTTTTCACCTTGATTTGCTGTGCAAAAGCTTTTAAATTTAATCAGGTCCCACTTGTTTACTTTTGTTTTTATTTCCATTACTCTGGGAGGTGGGTCATAGAGGATCTCACTTTGATTTATGTCATCGAGTGTTCTGCCTGTGTTTTCCTCTATAAGAGTTTTACAGTTTCTGGTCTTACATTTAGGTCTTTAATCCATTTTGAGTTTATCTTTGTGTATAGTATTAGGAATTATTCTAATTTCTTTCTTTTACATGCAGCTGTCTAGTTTCCCCAGCACCATTTATTGAAGAGGCTGTCTTTGTCCCATTGTATATTCTTGCCTCCTTTGTCAAAAATAAGGTCCCATAGGTGCATGGTATTATTTCTGGGCTTTCTATCTTGTTCCATTGGTCTGTATTTTCTGTTTTTGTGCCAGTACCATACTGTCTTGATGACTGTGGCTTTGTAGCATAATCTGAAGTCAGGCAGGTTGATTCCTCCAGCTCCATTCTTCTTTCTCAAGACTGCTTTGGCTATTCGGGGTCTTTCGTGTTTCCATATGAATTGTGAAATTTTTTGTTCTAGCTCTGTGAAGAATGTCATTGGTAATTTGATTGGGATTGCATTGAATCTGTAGATTGTGTTTGATAGTATAGTCATTTTTATAATACTGACTCTTCCTACCCAGGAACATGGAGTATCTCTCCATCTATTTGTCATCTTCGATTTCTTTCATTAATGCCTTATAATTTTCTGTGTACAGTTCTTTTGTCTCCTTAGGTAGGTTTATTCCTAGATATTTAATTCTTTTTGCTGCAATGGTGAATGGGATTGATTCCTTAATTTCTCTTTCTGATTTTTCATTGTTAATACATAGAAATGCGGGTGATTTCT
This sequence comes from Cervus elaphus, assembly GCF_910594005.1. Lineage (NCBI taxonomy): Eukaryota > Metazoa > Chordata > Mammalia > Artiodactyla > Cervidae > Cervus > Cervus elaphus. Next base: position 44,589,521 of record NC_057822.1, read on the forward strand.
GTGTATTTTGTATCTTGCAACTTTGCTAAATTCACTGATTAACTCTAGTAATTTTCTGATACTGTCTTTGGGGTTTTCTTATGTATAGTATCATGTCATCTGCAGTAAGAGCTTTTCTTCTTTTCCAGTCTGGATTCCTTTTATTTCTTCTTCTTCTCTGATTGCTGTAGCTAGGATTTCCAGAACTATGTTGAATAATAGTGGTGAAAGTGGACACCCTTGTCTTGTACCTGATCTTAGGGGGAATGCTTTCAATTTTTCACCATTGAGAATAATGTTTGCTGTAGGCTTATTGTATATGGCCTTTACTGTGTTGAGGTAGGCTCCTTCTGTGCCCATTTTTTGAAGAGTTTTAATCATAAATGGGTGCTGAATTTTGTCAAAGGCTTTTTCTGCATCTATTGAGATTATCATATGGTTTTTATCTTTCAATTTGTTAATATGGTGTATCACATTGATTGATTTGTGTATATTGAAAAATCCTCTCATCCCTGGAATGAACCCAATTTGATCGTGGTGTTTGAGTTTTTGGATGTGTTGCTGAATTCTGTTTGTTAAGATTTTGTTGAGGATTTTTGCATCTGTGTTCATCAGTGATATTGGCCTGTAGTTTTCTTTTTTTGTGTTGTTTTTTTCTGATTTTGGTATTAGGGTGATGGTGGCCTTGTAAAATGAGTTTGGGCGTGTTCCTTCCTCTGCAAATTTTTGAAAGTTTTAGAAGGATAGGCATTAGCTCTTCTCTAAATGTTTGATAGAATTCTCCTGTGAAGCCATCTGGTCCTGGGCTTTTGTTTTTTGCGAGATTTTTGATCACAGCCTCAATTTCAGTGCTTGTAATTGGGTTGTTCATAATTTCTGTTTCTTCCTGGTTCAGTCTTGGAAGATTAACTTTTCTAAGAAGCTGTCCATTTCTTCCAGGTTATCTATTTTATTGCCATATAGTTGTTCATAATAGTCTCTTATAATCCTTTGTATTTCTTTTTTTTTTATTAGTATTTTATTTGTATTTTTGGAGAAGGTTTACAGTTTCAGAAGAAACACTGATTTTTTTTTTCAAACAATAGAAAAAGTTAAAAAAAAAAAGAATGTATTGTCTTGGAAGAATAGAAGAAGTCTCTTCAGCAAGCAATGGGCCAATTCTGATTGGAGGAACTAGTGAAGCAAGTTACATACAGGAAGTTCCGATTTATCCAGTTTCAGGAATAACGCAAATCTCTTCTTGTCTAGTTGTGTAAGGCTCCAAATGGGCCATCTCAGCTTTAAACTGGTAACACGCTCATAAACAAAGCTTCCAGGGTCCCATCTAGTGTGAATGCAGGGGTGGTTCACTCTCCAGGAGGCTGCATCTGTTTACAGAATTCATCAAACTGCTGCTGCTCCAGTTCTGTCATGACTCTGTTGAGGGCATAGATCTCTGCTCTCTGTCTCTGCTTCAGCTCCTGCTGGGCTGATTTCTGCTTGGCCTTCTCGATTCTGCTGAAAGGCTCCTTAACTTTGGGCTTTTCTTTACGTGAAGATGGATCCATGACTTGATTTCCGTATACGTCTTAGTCACCTCTAACCTCAGGGCCTAGCTTCTGAGCCTGCCGCGCCTCGGATTCAATCCTTTGTATTTCTGCATTGTCTGTAGTAACCTCTCCTTTTTCATTTCTAATTTTGTTGATTTGATTCTTCTGTTTTATTTTTCTTGATGAGTCTGGCTAAAAGCGTGTCAGTTTTGTTTATCTTCTCAGAGAACCAGCTTTTAGTTTTACTTTACTATTGTTTCTTTCATTTCTTTTTCATTTATTTATGCTCAAATCTTTATGATTTCTTTCCTTCTACTAATTTTGGGGTTTTTTGTTCTTCTTTTTCCAAAGTTGTTTTAGATGTAAAGTTAGGTTGTCTATTTGATGTTTTCCTTGTTTCTTTGAGGTAGGATTGTAGTGCTATAAACTTCCCTCTTAGAACTGCTTTTGCTGCATCCCATAGGTTTTGAATTGTGTTTTCATTGTCATTTGTTTCTAGAAATTTTTTTTATTTCCCTTTCCCTTTTGATTTCTTCAGTAACCTGTTGGTTACTTAATGTGTTGCTTAATCTCCAGGTGTTTTGTGTTTCTTACAGTTTTTTCCTTGAAAACAATATCTAGTCTCATAGCATTGTGGTTGGTGAAGATGCTTGATGCAGTTTAAATTTACTGAGGTTTGATTTGTGACCCAAAATGTGATCTGTCCTGGAGAATGTTCCTTGTGCACTTGAGAAGAAGGTGTATTCTTCTGCATTTGGATGGAATGTCCTGAAGATATCAATGAGATCCATCTCATCTAATGTATCATTTAAGACTTGTGTTTCCTTACTAATTTTGTTTTGATGATCTATCCATTGGTGTGAGTGGGGTGTTAAAAGTCTGCTCTTATTGTGTTACGTCAGTTTCTCCCTTTATGTCTGTAAGTGATTGTTTTATGTGTTGAGGTGCTTCTATGTTGGGTGCATAGATACAATTGTTATGTCTTCCTCTCGGGTTGATCCCTTGATCATTATGTAGAGTTCTTCATGAGGATTGCTTCTCCAGCTTTCTTTTGCTTTCCATTTGCATGGAATATATTTTTCCATCCTCTCACTTTCAGTCTGTGTGTGTCTTTAGGTCTGAAGTGGGTTTCTTGTAGACAGCATATATATGGGTCTTGTTTTTGTATCCATTCAGCCAGTCTGTGTCTTTTGGTTGGAGCATTTGATCCATTTACATTTAAAGTAATTATTGATATATATGTTCCTATTGCCATTTTATTAATTGTTTGGGGTTGATTTTGTAGTCTCTTGTATTTCTTGACTGTATAAGTGCCTTTAACGTTTGTTGTAAAACTGGTTTTGTGGTACTGAATTCTGTTAACTTTTGTTTGTCTGAAAAGCTTTTTATTTCTCCATCAATTTTGAATGAGATCCTTGCTGGGTACAGTAATCTTGGTTGTAGATTTTTCCCTTTCAGCACTTTAAATATATCCTGCCATTCCCTTCTGGCCTGCAGAGTTTCTGCTGAAAGATAAGCTGTTAAGCATATGGGGTTTCCCTGGTATGTTACTTGTTGCTTCTCCCTTGCTGCTTTTAATATTCTTTCTTTGTGTTTAGTCTTTGTTAGTTTGATTAGAATGTGTCTTGGCGTGTTTCTCCTTGGGTTTATCCTGTATGGGACTTTTTGTGCCTCTTGGACTTGATTGATTATTTCCTTTTCCATACTGGGGAAATTTTCAACTATAATCTCTTCAAAAATTTTCTCATACACTTTCTTTTTCTCTTCTTCTTCTGGGACCCCTATGATTAGAATGTTGGTACATTTGATATTGTCCCAGAGGTCTTTGAGACTATCCTCAGTTCTTTTAATTCTTTTTATTTTATTCTCCTCTTCAGAAGTTATTTTTACCATTTTATCTTCCAGCTCATTGATTCATTCTTCTGCTTCAGATATTCTATGGATTCCTTCTAGAGTATTTTTAATTTCAGTAATTGTTTGTCTCTGTATGTTTATTCTTTATTTCTTCTAGGTCTTTGTTAATTGATTCTTGCTTTTTCTCCATTTTGTTTTCAAGGTTTTTGATCATCTTTACTCTCATTATTCTGAATTGTTTTTCTGGTAGTTTGCCTGTTTCCTCTTCATTTATTTGGACTTCTGTGTTTTGTTCCTTCATGTGTGTAGTATTTCTCTGCCTTTTCATCATTTTTTTTAACTTATTGTATTTAAAGTCTCCTTCTCCCAGGCTTCAAGGAAAGTTGAATTCTTTCCTTGAAGAAGATTGAATTCTGTCTTCCTTTTGGTTTCTGCCCTCCTAAGGTCTGTCCAGTAGTTTGTGTAAGCTTCCTGTAGGGTGAGCTTAGTGCTGAGTTTCTGTTTGTTTGTTTTCCCTTTGACGGCCAAGGCTGACTGAGGTGGTGATCCTGTCTGCTGATGATTGGGTTTGTATTTCTGTTCCGTTTGTTGTTTAGATGAGGTGTCCTGCACAGAGTGGTTGCGTGATGCCAGGGTCTTGTATTCCAGTGGTTTCCTTTGTGTGAGTTCTCACTATTTGATACTCCCTAGGGTTAGTTCTCTGGTAGTCTAGGGTCTTGGAGTCGGTGCTCCCTCTTCAAAGGCTCAGGGCTTGATCTCGAGTTTTGCGTGGTTCTATATATTCTTTTCCACTGGTCAGGTACTCCTATCCTCTCTCAGCTGGGGTTCTACATGCACTTCTGTGTCTGAAGGTGTATTCCTGATGTATCCCTGGAGAGAGATGTACTCCACATCCACCTACTCCTCTGCCATCTTGTTCTCTGGCAAGCAGATTCTTTACCACTGAGCCACCAGAGAAACCTAAAATTAATTATTACTTTTTTTTTTAATTGTTGGCTGAGTTGGGTCTTTGTTGCTATGCAAGGGCTTTCTCTAGTTGTAGTTAGCAGGGGCTACTCTAGTTGTGATGCATGGGCTTCTCATTGCAGTGACTTCTTGTTGCAGAGAATGGGCTCTAGAGTGGGCTTCAGTAATAGTGGTGAATGGGCTTAGTTGCCCCTCAGCATGTGGGATCTTCCTGGAACAGGGCCCGAACCTGTGTTCCCTGCATTGATAGAAAGATTCTTAACCACTGGACCACCAGGGAAGTCCCCAGTCTCCTCTTACTTCTAAGGATTTGTACTCAGGGAATCTCTGTTAGTTTGGGTTCCCCCTGACAAAATTTTTGCCTAAGACAAAAATTTGACCACAGAAATAACAGAAAGTTTATTTGAGAGATGATGCCGTCAATTATCAATTGTGGAATGGGGAAGTGGAGACAGGGAACAAAAAACAGCTAATATAATGTATACTCTCAAGCTATTTTCTTGATAGTAGTTGTCAAGAAAACTACTTGTCACTGGATAGTTGAAGTTTGATACCACTGAGGAACTTTGGGAACCAGTGTAGATAGAACATGTCTTAAAGTTATTCTACCTAAGTTACCAGAGATAGAAATACGTATACACCAACTGTGATTTAGGCTGCTCTGACTAAACATGGAGGTCAGTGGGTGGGCTTAATTCTTGGTACTTCTGGACTCTGCATTTAGACAGAGTGGGTGCTGGCTCAGGCAAAGCCCTCAGGCAAAGAAATGGAGGTGTTGATAGGAGAAGGGGGACCTGATATGGCCTGGTAGGATGGGTGGGGGGGGGGGGGGACAACAGTGATGTCTGTTTTTACTCTGTCCTGACATTGATTCCTCCAGGTGGTGGCTGGTCACAAGTCAGAACAAAACAAACAAAAACCCTGACTGTAACAGGAGGTTGAGTAGAATAAGCTATAAAGCCTAGCAATTGGTGCTGAGGCCAGTATTAATATTTATCACCCTCTGCTTTACCACACATTCTAGATTCACACTATGCTAGTTGAGGCTTGCTTCTGATGGGAGGCCCATTCCTTCATCCCTTCTGAGGCAAATGAGTCCCTACTTACCTTGCCTTTGTAAGGCCATGTTTGCTGCAGTTATGGACTTGTAATCATCAAGTCATACACCTACCAAGAGTGAGTCCTTAAAGTTCCAGACATATTCTGCCTTGTTCTGTAGTGGCAAGCCTATCTTTTATCATAATCTGGCCCGTTTCCCTGTGATATACTAACACCTTTATTTGGCTGATGGTCAACCAACATAAAAAGTTCCAAATAATCAGGCAGCATTCAGCCCCTGACTTACCCACTGATTTATTTGCCCTGGTGCTCAAGAGTTCATATGTATCCTTACAAAAGTTCATATATCCTACATCAGGCCACTTTTGTCCCTAAAATATTTAATGACCAGGTATTACATATTTTAGGCTGTGCAAAGAGCTCTGTCCACTGGAGGAATTTTTTCCCTCACTACTATCTTTCAGAGCCACCTCTGAGTGGGATTATAATACAAAAGAGTCCATTTTCAGCTATACCAACTAGTGAGCTAACCCATCCATGACCAGCCTGCAATACCTACTTACCCCCTCCCTCTAACACACCAAAACCAAGGGAGAAGGGCTGCCGCAACGTAGGTATATGATGGGACGTACCTGTGCCCTCTGAACCTGCTTGTAATGGATCCCGTCCATAGATTATTTTGGAAGACAGTGCTCCATGGGAACGTGCAAGCTTCTGCACAGTCTGGGCTTCCCGACTGTCTCTCTGGGTTAAAGAATGGCTGAATGAGGGCTTCCCTGGTGGCTTGTTGGTATAGAATCTGCCCACCAACGTAGGAGACATGGGTTCCATCTCTGGTCCAGGAAGATCCCACATGCCATATAGCAACTAAGCCTGTGCACCGCAACTATTGAGCTTGAGCTCTAGAACCCGCAAGGTGCAACTGCTGCAAACTGCGTACCCTAGAGCCTTGCCACACCACAAGAGAAGCCACCACAATGAGAAGCCTCCTCACCGCGACTAGAGAAGCCCTTGCTCGCTGCAACTAGAGAATGCTCGTGGCAAAGTAATGAAGACCCAGCACAGCAAAAAATAAATGAATAAATTATTTTTAAAAAGACTGAATGACAAATATATCTTGGAAATTAGAGACAATGAATTGCTCTATGGGGTTTTAGAGACTCACCTTCCCTGGAGCCATTTGCTTCTGTTCTAAGAGCAATAAAAAAAAAAACAACTTCCCTGCTGGCTCAAATGATAAAAAGCCTGCCTGCAATGTAGGAGACCTGGGTTCAATCCCTGTGTCAGGAAGATCCCCTGGAGAAGGAAATGGCAACCCACTCCAATATTCTTGCCTGGAGAATTCCATGGACAGAGGAGCCTGGTGGGCTATCGTCTATAGAGTCTCAAAGAATTGGAAATGACTGAGTGACTTTCACTCAGTCACTTAAGGGCAATAAAACCTCAGAACCTTCTTTCTTTTACCCAATCAAAGGGAGAGCGGGCACAGCTGTGCTTTCATCGTGTATCCGCTCTGAGTTTCATGGTTCCAGGGTTCACACTGGCAGATACATCTGGCTCTCTTCCCATCAACCTGCAGGGAGCTGCAGTGTGGGGAGACAGCACAGATGCTCTGTGAGTAAATGTTCTGTTCTCCAGTCCAGAGATCTCACCGTGTGTGTGTGTGTGTGTAGAACTGTGTGTGTGTGTGTGTGTCCAGAGGTCTCACCGTGTGTGTGTGTCTGTAGAACTGTGGTGGTGTGGCAGGCTCACTGGATTATCCAGGAAGGATAATATCTCTGACTCTTCACCATTGCAGCCTTCCTTGTTACCATCTGGCTCATGAATGATCCAACCAGGAATCCTGTCTTGAGTGTCTCATCTTGTAGGATCATCTCTTGTCCCAGCTGCTTTAGTTTGGGATTTCCCCAGAAGCAGAAACCCTGAAACATGATTTCAAATGCAAGTAGGTTCTTTGGGAGGTGATGCCAAAAACCAGTAAGAGAGTGAAGTGCGACAAGGAAGGGAAGGCAGTTGAAACAGGATGCATCATCAAGAAGTTCCCATTGTGGATATACCTAGAACGTAACTCCTCTGTGGACGTCTGGGAGCCAATGTAGAAAATGGGCCTCAGAGTATTCTCCCCAAGGGGCAATGTTGAGGACTCCTGGGGTGGGGAGACTCAGCATTTCAGGCTGCCAAACACAGAGCAGCTCACAGACAAAGCAATGCAAATGAGATGCCCACAGCTGGAAGGTCACCTCCATTCAGTATGATGGCGGGAGGTCCGAGGGAAGTGGGCAGGCCACTGGTGGTATATGCTGCAGGGTCCTAAGTGAAGCATCTGGGGTCCTCCTGCCACGGAGGAGGCATGCTTCTGTGGTCCTCTGTGGCAGGCCTTCAATACCCTCTGCCCGCCCTGCCTCCCTCCCCCACCCCCCGCATGCAACCACCTAGAACTCTGCTCAGCCTCTCAGCCACCATTGGTAAATGCCTTAATATTTTGAGGTGTTCCCTCTTTGGACCTCCCTTTTCCCTTCTCAGGAATGTTAGTCCCCAAGACATCACTGATGGTAACTCCTCAGTGTTTCCAACTTACGCATTTTACATTTTATTCAGGTTTTCTAGTTGCTCTTAGTAAGAGAGTTTGTTTGGAATATGTTATCCTGCCATTGCCGGAAGCAGAAACCAAGCAGCAAACAAAGTACTTCATCCAAGACAGCAAAAGTTGGGATTTTCACTTCTCAGGTATCAATAGATTAGCAACTGAAGCATTGGTAAATCTATTGATATATTGCCCACCATAAATGCTTCGTTTTTCTGCATCCTGTGAGATTTACTCTCTTGCTGGTAAGCCAGACATGGAATAACTCTTACTGGTCTGCTTTCACAGAGAACTTTGAACTGTAGGTTCTAGAAAATCTCCCCTCACAGGGCTCAGATTCCTCTGAAACCCCTGTGTTCTAACATCTGATTCTTAATTGGTAGTAGTATGTCATTATCAGTATATCAGTGTATGACTGATAAGTCATATATATATACATGTTGCCTTTGTCTTTTCTTTGGTAAACTGAAGGCATCCATAGATTGTATTATTTGTTAGAAACTGCTATTTTCAACTTTTATAATTTAGTACTGAAATAATACATGAACACTTCTCATTAATAGAAGATTCAAACAATATAAAATATAAAATAATATAGATTAAAATAGATTAAAGTCCCATTTCACTCATCTTCCTCATCCTCATCCCCATCCCAGAGATGCATTTGCATCTGTACCTATGTACACATTGAAACAAAAATTTTATTTATTATCTATTTGGCTATACCGAGTCTTCGTTGTGGGAACTCCAATCTTCACTGTGGCATGCTGACTCTTAGTTGTGGCGTGTGGGATCTACGTCCCTGACCAGGGATTGCACCTGGGCTTCCTGCAGTCTGAGGCATGGGACCTCCAGGGAATTTCTTATGTACTCATTTTTAAACTTTAGAAATGAGGTTGGACCTCTTGCTTTTTTTCTTATAGCGAAAGTCTCACTGTAAGTTAGGTGTGGCAGAATTTTTCCAAAAATATCTACAACAATCTCTCCCACTTCACACATTCTTTGGAACTGGTAACTGCTTCAAATAACAGACATAGCAGCAGTCACGCCAGGTCATGAAAGCCCATGAGGCTTCTTCTTGCTTTCGTTGAACACCTGCTCTCAGCAGCTCCCTCTCGGGGGACTACGTTTTGGAATCCAGCTCAATGGTGTGGTAAATCTCCCATATACCTGTGCTGTCTCTACTCCTACTTGTGCTGTGATCATCACAGACTACATCATTCGACATCGTAAGTTCAACAGTTTTATTATAATCAGATGGAGAAAAAAGAATTACAAAAAATACATTTATACTTTTACATTTACCTATGTAGGGACACTTACCGATACTCTTTATTTATGTGGGTTTGAGTTACTGTGTAGTGTCCCTTTTGTTTCAGCCTGAAGGACTCTTCAGTACTTCTTGTAGGGCAGGTCTTCTATAACAGATTTGCTGTGTTTTTGTTTTTCTGTGAATTTCTCAATTTTCCCTTCATTTTTGAAGGATAGATTTGATGCCTACAGAATTCTTGAATGACTTTTTTTTTTTTAAGCACCTTGAATATGTCATCTCATTGCTTTCTGGCCTCTGCGGTGACTCATGCATTCAGATGCCAGCATTCCAAGCCACGTCCTTGTAGTAATCATTATGCAATAATGGCCAATAATGGTCAGTGCAGCAGGCACTGGGTCTCTCAAACACTTCACTTTTGAAGTGCTTCATCAATAATTTCATTAACTGTGATGCTATTTCATGCCATAGATTCCTAGAATTCTGTTTCTGCCAAAAAAGCTCCAGAGCGTATTCAAGTACAAACCAGATCCCAAATACCCTCTTTCACAGTTTGTTTTCAAGGACCACTCCTGGTGCCAATTCTTTCCAGCCAGGAGACCAGAAAAAAAATCTAATTGTTTTAACAGAGATTTAATATAAAGTATTTTAAAGTAAGAACTAGGGAATTGACAAGGCAGAGGTAGTAACTGCAAGAAGCAGCAATCCTGTCTATGGCTGAAGGGAAAAAGGCTTTAAAGGTTTAGAAGAGAACCCAAAGAGCAAGGATTCAGTTTGGGGAGGGGCACATGCTTGGCTACAGCCTTCAACTCAGAGAATGAACCCCGTGGAGCTGAGACAGATTTTTGAGAGAAAAACGCCAGTTGGCTGGTCCTGGTATTTCTGAGAGTGACTGTAGTCAGTGTGGAAAACTGCAGAATGGAGCTCAGTGCCTTTGCCGGGGTGAAGGGCCATTGCTGAGCTGACACTGACAGGAACAGGCAGCAGCAAGTCAGCCTCCTGCTTTATCACTCCAGTTTCCCTCAAAGACCCTCTATCAGCAGAGCCTAACTAGTAGCTCAAGGCAGTAAAGCATCCGCCTGCAATGCAGAGACCCAGGTTCGATCCCTGCGCTGGTAAGATACCCTGGAGAAGGAAATGGCAATCCACTCCATTGTCCTTGCCTGGAGAATCCCATGGACAAAGGAGCCTGGCAGGCTACAGTCCATGGGGTCGCAAAGAATCGGACACAACTGAGAACCAGATGGCATACAAGAAATGCAGTGTGGAGTTCCAGCCCTAAAATCATGTAGGATGAAAGGGTATGTTGAAGCTAAGAGACAACAGCTTCATAATTGGCATATTACCTCCTGATTTTTTTCCCCCATGATGATGGATTTATTTGGATTTTCTCCTTGAGTCTATTACGGCTATTTTGTTTGCGCTTTCACTTTATATTTCTAAAGAACCATTCAGGATTACATTCATCTGCATGGAATAGGATACCTGAAATAAAAATGATCTAGATAAGATTATCTGAAAGTAGTCCAGATGTAGGTTGTTCAGGGATATAATGCTGTTATGAACTCAGGATTTTCCTATTTTGTTGCTCTACAATTCTCCACAAATAGTTCATCTTTATGGTCCAAGAATCCTGTTTGAACTCCAGTCATCATGCCCATTTCCCAGGTAGCAGGAAGAAAAAAAGGGAAGGGAAAAGACATGGCCACTTCCTCTAAAGACATCGTCTGTAGCTGAATCATATGGTCACTCTTACTTACAAGGGAGGCTGACAGATGTTCTGTGAGCAGACAAGTGTCCCGCTAAAGGTTGAGGAGTCTTAAGAACAAATCGGAAGAATCACTATTTGGGGACTACTGTGGCTCTGCTACACAAGGGTATTGTGCTAGGGATCTGCCCACGCTTTTGGAGGGGGGAGTTTAACATGACGCTCTTATCCTGTATGCCGTCAACTAGTCCATAGCCCCCATCATTTCTCCCCATTTATACAGATGGTATACCCATTTTCTGCTGACTTCTGTAAGGGCAGTCAGTGGTGGCATAAATTGAGAAAGGATAGAGGTGCTCTTACAGAGCCCAATAAATTCATCTATTTTCAGCTTTATTCCTTACCCGCATCCTTAAAACGAGCAGTCCAAACTTCTGAGACTTTCCTGGGCACTGCAGTGTTGATCTGTTTCTCCTTGTTGGCTCTCTACTGTGCCACACGGGGTTAGAACAGAGAGTGCTGAAACCAAGTCAGTCGGTCATCTGCTTCCCTTCTTCCAACAATTGAGTATTTTTCATCTGCCATTAACTCTTTGTGACTTTTTAAAAATATTTTAAAAAAATATTTATTTCTGGCTGTTCTGAGTCTTTATTGCTGCACGCAGGCTTTCCCCACTTGCGGCAAGTGGGGGCTATGCTCTAGTTGCGGCGCACAGGTTTCTCGTTGCAGCGGCTTCTTCTGTTGTGGAGCATGGGCACACACAATAGTGTTGCTAAAGCAGGCAGCGTGATGATGGTTGTTGAAACTTCCATTACCTTCTACCAATGCAAATCTATCAAGAGACCTGAATTCAGCTCTCAGTTTCCCATGAACATATCCTTCCTTGCCAAACAAAATAGCTGCTGAATCAAGTGATTATGTGACAAGTACTGCATCAAGCATCTCTATTTAAACAGATCATTTCATTGTAAACTTCTCAACCACTCCATGAAATCGGCATCATTATCACAGTTCCTTCTTTTACAGATGCAGAAAAGGCGGAGACGTGGGTTCAATCCCTTGGTCGGGAAGATTCCTTGGAGTGGCAGCCCACTCCAGTACTCTTGCTCAGAAAATCCCACGGACGGAGGAGCCTGGTGCAGACTATTGTCCATGGGGTCGCACAGAGTCGGACATGACTGAGCAGCTTCTTTCACTTTCACTAGGTGTTAAGAGATGCTGCTGCTAAGTCACTTCAGTCATGTCCGATTCTGTGTGACCCCATAGACCAGGCTCTGCCATCCCTGGGATTCTCCAGGCAAGAACACTGGAGTGGGTTGCCGTTTCCTTCTCCAGTGCATGAAAGTGAAAAGTGAAAGTGAAAGTGAAGTTGCTCAGTCTGTCCGACTCTTCGCAACCCCATAGACTGCAGCCCACCAGGCTCCTCCGTCCATGGAATGTTCCAGGCAAAAGTACTAGAGTGGGGTGCCATTGCCTTCTCCATAAGAGATGCTGATGGCTTCAATTCAGGTGATGGCATTGGAAAGAAGTGATTCTGTAATTGGAATGGGTAGGATTTGATCTGTTAGATATGAGAAGAGAAGGGACCTGACGCTTTCTGGAGAGGGTAGATGGCAATTTTTGAACGTGCACAGGTTTGGATGGGAGTTTGAAGTACATGTGAGTCAAACGAAAGCAAACATTATCTGGAGACAATTGTCTTCTGAGGGCACAGGTCTTTTGATGGTATTTTAAACACGAAGGCAAAACAGAAAGCACCAGGAAAAGGACCGAGTTTTAACCAACTCCAGCACTCAAAGGTTACTGACAACAACCAGTGCAAGTCATTGCTCTTCTTTTTACATTAGTAAGGAGTTCATGAAAGTTTATTCAATTTCAGGGGTACAGGCAAGCAAATTTCACAGTTAAACACAGAAATAATGCAGCAATGTAATTACTGGCTTTAACGGCTGTACTTGAGGTTGTTCAGAGTGTCAAGAACTATCTGGATTATCAGCTATCCCGTTTTCTCCATTCTTCAGCTATTTGCCATGCCAGGATCCATTAGTCCTAACTAGAATGGAAATAAAGTGTACTTACAGAGATAATATTTTATTCTTAAGATGCAGAGAATGTAGAACACCTTTCTGAAAAGAGTATTCTTCAGTCTGTATTTCCCCAATGTTTACCTCTAAGTCAACTTGAAGCACAGCCTTCAGGAGTTTGGCTTTAAAAAAAAATGGTTTAAACTATTTTCATCCTAAGATATTTTAAAATGGTTATTACACTGACTGGAAATTCCCTGAAATGAAACAACTCAATTATATTTGATAACTTTGTAGCACCCCAAATTCATTATACATATTGAATGCATAGTTCGCAGACCTACACCAATACAACTATAAACATTCTAATTGTATCACAGTTTAATGAGATATTGGTCCCTCTCGATAAAGTCTACAAAGCAAAGGACTGAACAGGTTTGTTGCCATTGTCTCCTCTAGGGTACTAGAGTAGGCACAAGCAGTTGAAGCCTTTACTTTAAGGTTAACTGAGTAAATAACTTGACAGCAATTGAGTGAATTTGTAAAATATTCTCACCCTTTTTTCAATTCATTAAGAGGTGAAATTATAATCTTGGAATAAAGATAAAAGGATTATAAGTGCATTGGAAAATTAAAACGATTGGATTTGGTATGGTGGCTAATAGCCATAGTTAAATAGAAGGAAAAAAAAGTAGAGAGGGAAAGGAGTTTGGAAATCTTTCTGATCCAAACCAAATTTCATACAATTATGCAAGATTGTGTTTAAGTACAAATCCACTACAAGTTTTTTAGACAGAGGCCAATTATAAACTCATTATTTTGAAGTCAAAAGTACTTATTTTCTAGATCCCGCTTATATAAAGCCATCTTAAAAACATATTTCTTAATAATTATATGTGAAACCATTAGGCCTCAGTAGGCTGGTGAATAGACATACTCTTTATCAATACTAGAGCACTAATATTTTACATGAAAGATCACAGCAAGGCAGTTTACTAGAATTGTCACAGAAATGCAATAGCCTGTTTTACGTGGCACCTGTAAATAGCATCGGAGGAAATTTTTACAAAGGTAATTCAGTAGTCTAGGTATTAATTAATAAAGTACACTAAAACTTTGGCATCTATGTTACATTTTCAACCAGCCAATAATAGTGCTATCAGTTCCTGCAAGCAGCTTACTTGGGTATGACTGTAGACTCACTGGTAAAATTTCAATGCCATTTATCAAAGTGTTATAACCTACTTTAATTAAATCATTCACCTAGGATTTTAACTGATTTTTATAGATAAGAAGGAACCTGAATGATTCTAATTATGAATACATTTCTAAATCAAGCAAGAATCTATCAAGCTGTCCAAAGCCACGGGGAAATGATTTGTCTCATGCCTGTGGCAGGAAGGGTGTAAAGCACAGCTGTTAAATGGTGGTGACTGGCAGACAACAAAGGTCTGCTATTTTCTATGACTCTGGCAGAAAATAATATTGTCCAGGATTTGGACACACAAAGATACGTCTGCCAATGCAAATGTCTACCACTCGGTGGCCCTCCCCTTAAAAAATATATTAGGGTATGATTTCTCAAATGGGGGTGGGTGTCACCCCCAAATAGGACCCCCAAACCCCCTTACTCTTTTCATGTAAAAACCAGATACAATATATATACAGCATATCTGTGATACTAAAACTCATTGGGGCAATTCCCTGGTGGCCCAGTGGTTAGGACTCCATGTTTTCCATGCTGAGGGCACAGGTTCAAATCCTGGTTGGGGAACTAAGATCCTGGAAGCCATGTAGTGTGGCCAAAAAAAAAAAATTCACTGGTGCACTGTTAAAAAAGTTTAAAAGGCTTTATAGGGATAGGGTTGATGAGAAAAAAGCCTTAAAAACACTGAATTGGAAATAAATCTCAGTCACAAGCATTTCTTCTCCCCACCATCACTATGCTGTGTTAAAATATCCTGTGGCATTTGGAATTTTCCTAAGAATATAATAAATGTCTCTAGGACAATACTCCCAGAATAATTAAGATTAAGAAATTTAATCAGCTCTAAGCACACATTTAATTATGGTATCTAAGAGGAGACTTATCTTTAGAAACTGACACCAAGTTAGGAAAAATCAATGAACATTTATCGGATCATGATTACAAGTACAATCTTAACATCTATATTTACATATCTGAGGTTGGCACTGGCAGCTGAGACTCAAAATTGCCACTTAAAATTCAGAATGAAAATCTGCTAAGTCTTTTTAGAAAGCATTCCCTTTCTTTACACTATACTGTCATAGGTGACATCCACTTACTGTTAATATTGTAGTAAGTAAACACTACTTTGTCATTATGAAGGAAAGAACTGATCAGACAAGGATCATAATGTAGTTTTCTGGAAAACTACACACACTTTCACTATACACAGTATATAATAAACAAGATACACTCTGTACTGCAGTAACATGCAATGGTTTGGTTGTAGAAATGTTAATGTAATTTCTGCTACATCAGAATTCTGTGAAGTTGGGAGTCATAAGGATGAAAAGAGCGATTATTTAATGCTTACACAGTAGATATATCTGACGCATAACATAGTTACCACTAGGCATCAGCATGGAATTTACAAAAAAAAATTAAAAAAAAAAAAAAAAAAAGAAGACTGACCTATATAAACCTAAGTGTAAGGATAGACTTTATTTTTTAAAAAAAGTCTTTTGAGGACTACAAATTACAAAGTAAAAGCAGATCACTATGTAGAAACCTAGTGAATACATTTTGCCTGTGCATGAAAGCTTTATCAAAAGTCATTCATTTAACAATTTCACCCCCTTCACAATGGTATCAATTATAATGCTTTTCTTCATAAGGTTATACCTTTATTTCAAACTATATTACATGTTATTCCCTCAAGATAAACTTCTAAACACAAATTCTTGGCTCATAAGAATGGCACCTTTGAAAAAGGCAATTCCCACTCAAGTCTCTCGTGGCATTATTCCAA
Organism: Cervus elaphus; assembly: GCF_910594005.1. Classification (NCBI taxonomy): domain Eukaryota; kingdom Metazoa; phylum Chordata; class Mammalia; order Artiodactyla; family Cervidae; genus Cervus; species Cervus elaphus. Next base: position 44,605,490 of record NC_057822.1, read on the forward strand.
GCTCGTTTCTTTCATCAGTCAAAAAACTTTCGAAGTGTTCACTTTCAACATGAAATCTTTGCAGCAAAAAGCGTGACCATACTTTGTTTTCTAATGACTACATATAAAGACAGGTAGCAGCAAGAAAAGATGGAAATTAAAAAGGCAGCCACTAAAATAAATGGATCAACTGTATAGAAGAGATATTTGGCTCATGGCAATTTAAAAAACTGGCAACTAGGTTAAGTTAATAGCCAGATAATTGAGTCATAAATGAACCTGTGAAGAGAATGAAGCTGGTCCACTATGACCAAGTAGGAATACATCATTATCACTGCACTTTACTCTTTACAACAAATATGCAAAGCCAACAGGCAATATTGAGTTATATTTGCAGTCCCAATCAGAACATGCTGATCATTTTTCTTTCAACAATTTTCTGGGTTTAGTACAGTCATTTGCTTTACTCGCACTATTTTTAGTCCTTTCTCACGAATCTAAGTGCAGGATAAGTGTAAAACACTTTAAGTGACAAGGCTTTTTCCAAGGTATATTTGAAAATGGTTTTGTGGAAAGAATATTCATTTGTTTTGTGTGGAAAGAAACAAACTGAATGCAGAAGTTTCTCAATGGGAAAAAGCTCCATTTTTTTCTTCCCACTACCGTTGTCACATATAATTTCCCAAATACCCCACTTTCAAGTTTGTTCCCCATGGCTTCATTTTAGGGAATAAAAATCAGAGAGCAGACAATTGAGCTCAAGTACATCTGGGGCTAAAAATGCCAAGAAAATGTTAACATGGAAGCAATGGTCCAAATACTCAAGATTCTTGAGTTTTCATTGATGAGCAGGGCTTTGGGCATATCAAATTATCACACAAATCATTGCCTTCTGAGACACTGGATACTTTTACAGTTTAATTTGCAAACAGAATTTTTATAACAAATTATTTTTAACCAAATCATATCTTGAAAACTGTTTATATAGAAAACCCAGGGAATAAAGTGAACTGTTCATTGTGGAAGGCCTTAAATTACATTATTACAGTAGAAAATACAGGAGGTAGAAGATAACTGAAAAGACTAATGCAACATCAGATTCAAATCTATAGCTCCTGTAGCTACTTAAAACATGGTTTTAGAAACTAAATCCAACATTTCCAGTAACCATAGAAACAGTTAAAATAAAATTTGCCATGAAAGCCCTTATATCATGCTTGATATAGGGAGGTAGGAAGATGTAAGAACCAGGACACATGAGACATGACATTTTATCTACAACTCCTGTTTGCTTTACTGAGGGTGTAGTTTCAAAATTCAGTCACCTTCTTCAGCTTCAGACTCAGATTCTAGAAAAGGGGAAAAGTGCAATCAAGCATTACATGATATCAAAAAGTAAAAGTTCCATTTATAACTTTACTTAAAAATTTTTATTAATAATGATCTACTCATATGACGAGGATATCAAAAAGTATGCATCTGTAAATCTTAAAATTCTTAAGTATTTGAACTTCCCTGGTGGCTCAGATGGTAAAGAAATCTGCACTGCAGGAGACCTGGTTTCAGTCCCGGGGTTGGGGAGACTCCCCTGGAGGGCACGGCAACCCACTCCAGTATCCTTGTCTGGAGAACTCCATGGACAGGAGTCTGGGAGGCCACAGCCCATGAGGTTCCAGAGTCGGACACGAGTGACTGACTAATACACATATTCTCAGAATTTTCAATTTTCCTAAGAATGTTAGTATTATGGCCAAGGCATCAAAATACCTGAAGTCTAGTTTTTCTCCGCTGCCTTAAAGTAAATGAGTTTTTGGAGGTGTGTCATGAATGAACAAAAATCTGTACCTTAGGTACAAAATGGTATCTGCATGAAAGACGACATGTATGGACATATTCTTGTCCACATTAAAGTAAGTTCTCAGGCTTTACCAAACAGACTGCACAAATGAAAAGACTTACCTTCCTCAGCATTTTTGAGCCACTCTACAAACTTTTTCATTTGCTCAAGGAAGACACTCTTCCCCTTGGCAACGTGTGCATCTTTATACCACTTTAGAATGGGTTCTTCACTCAGAACTTCAGCTGTAAAGAAGAGAGCAACCTTTACATCTGTGGAGTTCTCATATAGTACTCCCGTAACTAAGGCAGAGTTAGACACTCCCTGAGGTGCATATGCCTTCATAGCGTTTTTATTTTTACTGAAATGTGGAGTAAAACCAATTATTTTTGTTGCTTACAAAATAAATCTGTATTCAACACTCAACTAGTTTCTTCAACAAATTAATATTTTAAAGAAAAGTAGAAAAGATGAAATGAGAATAGATGAAATGAGAACCATATACTAAGAAACTTTTTATCAACTTGTAGAGTGATTCTCTCAACGGAAGACAACCTGATCCCCTGGGGACATCAGACAATGTTTACACACACTGCTGGTTGTCACACTGGGGAGATGTGCTGCTGGTACCTGTTGGCTGATGCCAGGGATGCTGTTAAACACTATAATGCACGGGACAGTCATCTACAAAACAGTTTTCTGGCCCAAAACAGTAGGGTCAAGGTTGAGAAATCTTGTGATAAATGATTAGGGATATTTGATAGATAATTAAAAAATTATTTTACATGTGGTACTGTGATGTTCCTTAAAAGTCCAGTGTTTTCTGAGGAAACCAGATCTGAAAGAGACACGTGCACCCCAATGTTCATCGCAGCACTGTTTATAATAGCCAGGACATGGAAGCAACCTAGATGCCCATCAGCAGATGAATGGATAAGGAAGCTGTGGTACATATACACCATGGAATATTACTCAGCCATTAAAAAGAATTCATTTGAATCAGTTCTAATGAGATGGATGAAACTGGAGCCCATTATACAGAGTGAAGTAAGCCAGAAAGATAACATTACAGCATACTAACACATATATATGCAATTTAGAAAGATGGTAATGATAACCCTATATGCAACACAGAAAAAGAGACACAGATGTACAGAACAGACTTTTGGACTCTGTGGGAGAAGGCGAGGGTGGGATGTTTCGAGAGAATAGCATGTATATTATCTATAGTGAAACAGATCACCAGCCCAGGTGGGATGCATGAGACAAGTGCTCGGGCCTGGTGCACTGGGAAGACCCAGAGGAATCGGGTGGAGAGGGAGGTGGGCGGGGGTTTCGGGATGGGGAATACATGTAACTTCATGGCTGATTCATGTCAATGTATGACAAAACCCACTGCAATGCTGTGAGGTAATTAGCCTCCAACTAATAAAAATAAATGAAAAAAAAAAAAAAAGTCCAGTGTTTTACTGATAAAATTAAAAGTTATTTATCAACTTTTCCAGAATTAAATGAGGACTTTAAAGACTTACTTCTAAATAATCTGGAGGAAGTAAGTGGGAGTATAGATACTTTAAAGAAATCTAACCACAAGTTGATAATCACCAAAGCACAGGGTGCTTAAAAAAAATCTGGGGATGCAGGTAGGCCTCTAGGTTTAAAATACAGGAACCAAGAAAATCATCTGTCTGGGGAAGAGGACTGGTAGAATACAGCAGGTGAAGTCTGAGGCTCATCAAGAAGGCTTCAGAGATGTTTCAATGATAACGCACTAAAACCGTACCCAATTATATCAGAGACAACTTGGCCCTGTGATTAGAGTGAAATACTTTAGGGTGCTGATGTTCAGAGAACTACTCAGAATTATTTTGAGTTTTCTGGGTTTTGCAATAAATATATTAACAAAATTCAAAATTTAAATTACCTTTATAAAAAAGCACCACTATTTTCTGGAAGGCTTTCATGAAATGAATGTTGTCATAGCAGTACTCCTGAATCTTCAGTAACAGAGTCAGCTCAGACTGACCTTGAGTTGTAAAGGCAGCAAGTAGAGGGCTGTATTGCTTTTAAAGGGAAAGGAGAAAAGATTTAGTCATTCAGTACAATGAATTTATACTGAATGTAGTGAATTTGTACATTCAGTACAAACTTCTAAGACAGAATACAACTCATCTTTTACAATCACTATATATTCTATTTAGTGGAAGTTTTTTTTTAAAACAAACAAACAAAAAAGGCAGAACAATCTCTTACGCATTTAAATCAAAGAGGCAATATTAAACCAAGGATTCCAGATAACTGTGACTACAATCTTAATATTTTAAAGGGAAAAAAGAATCCTATTTTTCAATATTCTTTCAAAAGCAAACACCAAATTACAGGTTTAAGCTACTTTTAACATGAGTTTGTTTTTATCCTGTAGGTAATAGAAAGCCCAAGTTAAGACTTTTGAAAAGGTTATCACCAATATTTAATGTTATTTGTCTACTTACTGGTGGCTTACCCCAGAAACCATAGGATATGAGAAATCCTTTTGGAAAAGTACACGGACAGTGCACTTATCCCCACTTAACAAAAGCAAGGTTTTATCAGGCACAATTCTAATACCTTCAAGTGCTTGATGGCTTGCTCTGCTACAAGCTCCTCTTTTTTGTTCCATTCCACAGTGCTCATTACGCTGGACCACACTATTCCAATGACAACGGGTTCTGGGATGTTGTTTTTTTTCATTTCTTCCTTGACATACAAAATTATCTGCAAAAGAATCCAATTATCATACAGAAGTAAGTTTGATATTTAGTACAGAACTAAGTTTGATACTATACATATCAAACTTACAAAAAGCATAAAGACTTTTCCATGCAACTAGCAATGACCAGGAGACCACATACAACCACACAACTTTTAAAACTAGAAGGTAGAGACTTCTACTTCTAAACCTTATGTTACACACAGGCAAACTACCTAAGAAAAGCCCACGATGAAAATAGAAAGGTCTGTCTATTGGCCTGCACCTTACAAAATCCCCAACTATTAGGATTTCAGGGCACATGTAAGGCACCAAATATGAAAAAGACTGAGGCAAAGCCCCAGCATAACATTCTCAGCTATTATTAAAACTCACTCTGGTGAAATACTTACATCCTTAAATGGATCACCACGGGACATCTGTTCTTGAAGTTCTTTCTGGAGTTCCTTACGAGCTCCTATGGTTTGCTGATTCCGAACATATTCTGAAAGCTCTTTCAAGCCTGCCTCAGTAAAATACTTTGTGAAGTGTTCAACGCTTTGTTTATTGGCAGGAAAAAGTTCCTGAAATGAAAATTTAATCTTGTTAAATGGTCTTCAAATCATTCAAGAAAAACACTTTCCCTCTTCTCACAGATTAAAAATGGGAAAGCTGTCTGTCACATTTTCCTTAAGTGTTGTCAAGAAAGGAAGAATGAAAAGTCACAAACCATCAGTCTGTTATCCATGCTCACTTTCCGAAGACTTGCAGCTACTGCATTGATATCTTTTTCATTTATCCATGATTTAAAGAGCTTTACAGCAAAAGCTGCTGAAACCCCTGTAGAAAAACAGAGCTTATTTAACAGAAGTACCTTCTTGGATTTCAATGACTTTATCTCCCCATTTCCTCCCTCTGAAGGTCCAGCACACAGGATTATTCACTTTATCCCCAAACCTACCCCCAAACTTCCCTCTTCCACTGTTTACCAACCCATTCCAATTTCTCTCTTCTACCACGTGTTAGTTGTGTACTGTTAGTCAAGTTAGATTTTTCTGATGTGTAAAATGAAAGTGACAATTCTTACACTTGACAGGGTTGTTCTGAGAATTACATTAAGGCATGTTAAATACTCAGTAATCAAAGCAGTTAAAATGTTCCCAAGTTTCTCAATTGGAATTAACCTCTCTGGGTTTCCACAGCATTTCTATTTTTACTTTACAATCAATCACATTTTGTCTAGACCCTGGATATTTGGTGTGTGTCTAAATGCTAAAGTTATACATTAAATGACTGAATTGAAATGAACCAATTATATTCAAGGACACTAGTTCTATCAGTATCACACAGGTGAAATCTACACAAACTATATCCTAACTTTTGTATCAGTTCATCTTTACCCATTTATGAAAGGTTGATTACCTTCTTTAACCAAATTCTCATTGTAAAGGCTATTAAGAATGGATGCATTAAGTGTTCCATTAGCCAGAAGAACACCAGTCAACATAGCCAGCTTGTTCCTTTCCGACTCTGAAAAACCCTTTAAGAACAGCAGCAGCTATAAAAGCAAATAGTCAAGGGTTAAAAGAGCAACTGTATTATATAAAGAGAAGCAGTAAAGCATATTATATTGGTTAAAACTATGGGCTCTGAGGTCTAACCACTCAAGTTTGTATCTCAGTTATAATACTCACTAGCTAAATAATCTTAGGCAAGACACTTAACCTCTGGCACAGTCTCCTCTTGTCCACATGTAAATGTGTAAAATAAAACTTGCTTCACAGGGCTTTTGAGTATTGAATGAGTTAATATTAACTTTACCAACTTTTCTGTGCACTGATATGTACACTATCTGACTCTAAGAGCAAGCATGGTAAATTTCTCTTTGTCAAGGTATTTAGCTCTGATCTGTTACTCTGACTTTTGAACAAACTCCACTTGGATTTTTACTCCTTTGCCACTTGAACATAGAACTAAGAAACAGTGTACAGCAAATTAAACTACATGATATGCTCCGAACTTCAGTTCAAAGACAGCCCACTTAAATATCTAAAATTATCTCAAATCCATGGCAGAATTAGGATTTAACATTCCCTTCTTTGGCCCCAACCTTTTGTTTTCCACAAAGGATATTGCTGCTCATACCTTTTTAACTTCATCTTCAAAACCTTTCTCCAGGTATTTGTAGCGCCTGATTAACTTGTTAAAAACCTGTAAGAATTAATAAAGGAACTGAATAACTTCATGTGTAAAAATGTCAGATACCCAAAAGATCTAAATCAGGGAAACTAAGACCTCTCTACAGTATCTCTAGAACAGCAAAGGAATGAACCTTTCATTAGATATTTAATCAGCTTAAGAAATCCTGTCCGTTCCGAAATCCTACAATATACCAATAATGTTAACACTTTAATCACCAGCCCCGATAGACTTTTATTGCCAAAGTATCAAAGTACAAATTAATTACTGCTCAAATACAAGTCATTTACCTACCTGTAGGATATTAACAAAAGATCATAAAATATAGTTCTACTTTCTGAATGACAAAGACAACAACCCCTAGGTTAGATGCACTTGTATGAACTTTTTTTTTTTTTCACTTGTATGAACTTTCAAACTGATAAAGAAGCTAATCTGCCTATAACTCATTCACCTTTAAAAAGCTATATGTAGAATAATTTAATGATGAAAATCATGACAGGGAACTGATTTTCCTTTTTCAGCTTGACTTTTTTCCTTAAAAAATGGATTAATTCTAGAAAAACAAGTAAAGGAAAAGTAATTCAATTTTTTTTCTATTTTTGTTTTCTTCAATGCATTTTTAAGTTTCCACATCATTCTGTACACCAAGAACACCTCTAAACTTTCAGCTCAAATACCTTCAACCTTCTACCACCAACCTCTTAAAAGCAGACTATTCAAAAAAACAAAGGCAGACTATTCCTTAAACATCAGCCAGATGGACAACAGCTAACTGAATTGCGTAAAGTTTAATTTACCTGAGCAAATGCTTGCATGGTCTCTAGGTCTTCTTGTGCTGCAAACACACAGACATCTGTACGCATCATGTCATCTGCCAGTGTACCACCTGGGGCTAAAGTATATTTTACAAAAAAATTGCAATGACATTCATTTAAAATTAGTAATTCTTTCAATCTTTCTTTCTGATTTCACAGTTCCACCACTGAGCAACTGTTTGACTACATGCAAGCTATGGAAGCCTCTCTAAGCCTCCATTCTGCATGTACACAAATAAGAGTTCTCAATCCAGCAGCCTGGTGTGAGGTTCAATACAATGTTACTGTGGAAACATTGTGGAATACTTTAGGGAGCCATGGAAATGAAATTACCAGCATCAATTGAGGATATGTAACTAAGTAGCACATTCTGTTAAGATATCTAAGCTGCTGAGAGTGAAGGCAGGAGTAAATTAGCAGGGCTATGAGTAGAAATATAATGTGAGCCACATAATTAATTCTAAATCTCCTAGCAGCCACATTAAAAATAAGAAGTGAAATTAATTTTGATATACTTTAATTCAACACATCAAAAATATTAACATTTTAGTATTCAAAGTATTATTGAGATGTCTTATTCTATTTAACACTGTCTTCAAAATCCAAAGTGTTTTTTAACCTCTCAATTTGTACTAGGCACATTCTAAGTGATTGATAATTAGCTAGTGGCTAATACATAGAAGAATGCAGAATTAGTCTTCAGTTACTTGTTCAATTGCTAAGTTGTGTCCAACTCTGCCACCCCATGGACTCAGGTATAGCACTGTCCTGAACTGGCTCCAGGGCTCTGGTGGAAAATCTGTCAATACTCAAGTCCCTTATATAAAAGAGAACGTGTGTGCTTAGTCACTCAGTTGTGTCCGACTCTGTGAACCAACTGACTGTAACCTGCCAGGCTCGTCTGTCCTTGGGGACTCTCCAGGCCAGAATACTGAAGTGGGTTGCCATGCCCTCCTCCAGGGGACCTTCCCAACTCAGGGATCAAACCCAGGTCTCCCGCATTGCAGGCAGATTCTTTACTACCCGAGCCACCAGGGAAGCCCATGAATACTGGAGTGGGTAGCTATCCCTTCTCCAGGGATCTCCCCAACCCAGGAATTGAACCGGGGTTACCAGGGGCATAGTATCTGTATACAATCTGCATTTATCCTTCTGTATATTTTAATGGTCTCTAGACTGTACATAATATCAAATACAACATAAATGCTAAAAAATAGTTTCTGTATACGGAAAATCCAAGTTTTGCTTTTTGGAACTTTCTACTCCTCCCCTCCCTGGAAAATTTTTGATCCACAGTTGGGTTGACTCCATGGATGTGGAACCTTGGATATGGAGGGTTGTCTATATAAAGTATTTGGTAAGACAGAAAAAGAGATATGGATTTCTTCATTAACTGAGAGTGTGCAAACACAAGTTGGAAAAATCACCGATGAGAGATGTTTTGGGACTTATGTATCAGACTGAAAAGTCTTCCCCAAATGTTATGGTTCTGTCATGGATTTCAAATATAAAGTTATACAGAGCAAGGTGAGCTGCAAGTTTACTATAATTTGAGAAGGAAAAAGTGAAAATCCTAAGGGGGTAAAAAAAAGAAAACAAACAGAAACAAAGCCATCCTGATTTGATAGGTCTGTCAAACAGTTCAGATGCTGGGTTTTACATAATCCCCATACAACACACTTCCCACAAGACTCAGACACTTACCCAGCATTCCGCCAGCCACCAGAATGTCAAAGAGTGTTTCTGCATATCGTCGGTAATCAAGTTTTGCTCCAGAAGCATCAAGAAACTTTGCTACTGCTTCCAAATCAGTACCAGTTTCAGTTAAGCCTTGAATAATGCAGTCTTGAAACTGAGTAGGGTCAAACCTCTCTTTTTCATCTGGAGGGAAAACCCCAAAACATTACATTTTAAAAGGGCATGAAACCACTGCCTTATGAAGCTGTAACTACTGAGTAAGTTAACCACCTTCATTACAATTTCACTTATTTCAATACCTGGGAAAAACAAATGCTACTTAATTGCCTAAGACCTGTAACACAAGCAAACAGACAGGAGACTAAACACATCCTTTCCAAGTTGCACCTCTGTGAGTGCAAGGCAGGACTGCCTATCACAAGAAGTGTATGGCTTCTCTCTTATTTTTTCATGCAGGTCTCCTAAGTGACCTAAATGAGCTGGGGTGTTCCTACTGCTAGGAGACAATTTCCACCTGGAAAAGTGTGAAATTCAGGATATCTTCTATACCTCAGGTAAACTTTATTCCTGAGTGAAATTTTGTCCAAGTACGGGACACCTCTTGATTTCCTTTAAATGACCGTAACACTTTCTACTTAAAAAGGAAAAAAAAAAAAAGAAAAATCACTCTAATACTTATTAAGGTAATTTTTAGAAAGTACATTTTTTGAGTATCCAATACAGGACATGGAGCAGTTATGAGTAGGGGCTCTGGATTTAAACTGCCTGATTTAAACCGAGATCTGCACTTAGCTATCTGAAGTTGAGCAACTCAGTGCTTTCTTCATGTCTGAATGTTCCTGAGGTAAATGATGATTAAGAGTAGGATCCATCTCATGAAGTTGTTCTGAATATTAAATGACATAACTAAAATAAAAAGCACTCTAAACAGTGCCTGGGTATATACCTAGCCTTTACTGTGCGGCTGTCATACACTCCAGGGCAGGGTTTGATTTCCCTATCTAGGTTAGATGATGTCTTAATTTCTACACAGCACTAGGATGACCAACCCTTTTGTTTGCCTAGGACTCTTCTTGTTTGCAGCACTGAAAGGTCTATGTCCTGGGAACTCTATTCAGTCCCAGGCAAATCAGGATCCAATTAACAAGAACGAAGACACCATGAGTAATCTCAATCTGGGGAAGTGACATATCTTCCTGATACTAACAACAATGTTAAAACTACTTGATAATGTATTATACCAGATAATATATATAGATTTTTCCATTATAGAATTGTTCTGGTTCCCAACTATTCCTCTTGAGAAAATTTACTGGCTTAAATTGTAATGAATCTTCAAAGACTAGAATCAAAACACTCCTTGTTCCCTGCTGTAAGGGGGCAGGCTACAATGAGAGATTATAAAAAGATTCTCTAATATACATCTCAAAGAGTCTGCCACTCAGGGTTGAAAAACATAATTTATAACCAGTAGCCAATCCAGTTCTTTATTTCCTAAAAGTTTCCTGTAAGATAACGTCAATATGTACTTTTGAGCAATAACATTGAAAAGTTTAGGGGTAAAACACTAAAGCTAATACAAAATACATCTGAGACCACATCTCATTTAACTTTGTATCATGAGTGCAGTGTCTTGCTACAGTATTTAACACTCACCAAAGTATCTAATAAAACACAAGCAGTTAATGCAATTCTTGTGTTGTTTTTTTTTAAACTAAGTCTGTGAGGAAATAGTTTCAAAACACAGTGCAATGTGAACTCTGTTCCATAATTAACTTCCATGGGTTAAAGTCTGATTTTTCTCTCACAAATGTTCACATAGCTTGGATGAAACTAGTAATCACATTAGGAGTTCTCCTTTTATAAATTAACCTTTTCTCGCAAGCAAAATCTTGCTTAAATGAAATTTGGCAAGTGAAAATCAAGCCCTGAAGTCCATACTTTTTTTTCTGTTTAGAGTCACTGTATGTTCACAATAAAGACCATTCACTAGCCTGCTTAGATGTACCTATGTTGATATCACAAATCTTAAAGGCAGTAGAAACAGTAAGGGTATATCTGAAATGGCAGTCAACTACAAATTCAAGCTCCTTTCTGGTACTTTCCCTTTAAGTTTTAATAATAAGCAATAGCCTGCCAGAGGAACCAAAATACAAGTTATTCTGGAGGTCTGAAAAGAAGATATTATTAGAATATAAATATTTACCTCTTTTTCTGGTTTTAAAACGCTGGCCTGATAGCGTTGGCTTTTGCTGCTTTTGATTATTCATAAAAGACACCCTAAAGGGGGAAAATAATGCCTTAAAAATATCAGTGCCATAAACATCCATTTAAAAACAAAGCATCAAACCTTGGCCTAGTCACGGATAAACTACGTAGAACATACACTTTCAGCCTAGCAATAGACCTGGGACGGGCACAAAGAATTACCTTTGCTTGATTAAATGTAAGTTCAAAACCTGCATTTCTCCCTACAAAATACTCTTTAAAGATGAAATGTGATGGCCACTTTTAAATGACTTCACAGCGCCACTGCGCCTAGTGGCAAATCACCCATCATAAGCACGGTCTCCTCCTCGTTCCTGTTTAAATTCGCCTGCATCTTCCACTACTCTGAGCACCACAGAGGGCTAACAGAAACGACCACCGTAATCAGGAGGTATCCAAAACATGTATGTCAATTTAAAGACGCTATCAGAAGGCTAATCCCTTCATCCGAGGGCAGAAGCACCCTACCCTCAAGTCGTGACCGGACCGTAGCGGTCGCTTGCACCACTCCAGCCGGCAAAAAGGGGCTGAGAGAGGGCCTAGCCTCCTCCTTGCCTTACAAGGCAAGCCTCCTGCCCGGGCACGTGTCTCCCCATTCAACCCTTCCCCGGCCTCCGGCCCAGCGACGGATAACCCACCCCCGCCCAAGGGCTGCTCCTCGCCCGCAGCCCCTTCTCCACTGACCCCGTGGTCGGCGGTGGCGGCCGCCGCAACGAGCGGACCAAAGGCGCCGAGGCGCTTCGCGCCGGGGGCCCCGCCGCCCCGTACATCCGCCCGCCCTCCAGCGAAAGCAGCGGCGGTGGAGGCGGCCGCAGTGGTGGTGGCGGCCCCTCCGCCCCGCCCGCCGGAACCCCCCACGCGTACATCACCCAACAGAGGCCGCGGCGGCTTTGTTACCCAGGCCGGGCAGGGCTGGACGAGGGCCTGCCTCGCCCACTGCCTCCGTCCGTGGAGCCGCGGGGCACATTTGTGCCCCGCGTTCTGGCCCGGGCAGCCGCCTCTCGATCTCCCCGCTGAAGCAGCCGCTCAGACCCCCGAATCCGAGCCCGAGATCTGGGCCGGCTTCATGCGGCGGCCTCCGCCCGGGCCCATCCAGATCGGGCCGCACAGGACCCACCGCCTCCCTCACCCTCTACCCAGCGACTAGGGGCCGCAGTCTCAGCCCAAGATGAGCAAGCCCCGGGACTCACCGAATTTAAGGCGATGAGAAAAGAGCCAGAAACCCCGGAGGTGGCAGCAACTGCGGCGGTGTCTCCTCTGCTACCGGAACTAACGCGAGGGGGAGGAGGAGGGAAGAGGTGCCACCCCCGCCCCGGCCGGTCTCATATCGCGAGATTTCTTCCTCCGGTGTCCTACCCACCCTTCTCCACCCCTCCTGGATCGCGGCTCAGCGGCCTGGGGTGGGAAAGGAAGCGAGCGTGATTTTCAAAGATTATTCTTTTATTGGGTTGCCGATTTCCCGGACACTTAGACTACACTAGGCCATCTTTCTTCCACCGCCGTCTCCTCCGGCCTCTTAGTTAGCACCTGGAGAGGGTTGGGAGAATGAATATCCCCCACCACCCCCGCCGGTGCCGAGGAAGTTGGATACGTCCGTTCCGAGTCCCTTCCGCACCGACCCGTGCACCCACTCCCCCTCCCACACCCTCCCCCCTGCGCCGGAAGTTGAAGCCGGAAGGCTGGGGACGCCCAGGACATTCGTGGGTGGAAGCGGAGTTTAGTGAGTAGTCCTTTTCTGGCCTGTACTCCGGCTGAAGTTGGAAAGACCCTGCACGGGCTAAGTCCGAAGCGGGGCAACGGTGCTCCGCGGTGGTGGCTGGGTGGGGTCGTGTACTACCCCTGCTAGGAGCGAGGGCAATCCAGGTAGGGGTCAGAAGGAAGTTTGGTCCTCCGACGGCGGCCGCCATCCTTGCAGTGGTCTCCGTAGTTCCCTCCTGAGTATGACGATTGTGGGAACTTGGAGTTCATCAGATGCGCTGGAGGATTTGTTAAAACACGCTGCTGAAACTCATCTGAAATCCCATCGGTGTGGAATCCAAGAATGTGCATTTCTAACAAGTTCCTTTTGATGCCTGATGATGCCAGTCAAGGGACCATAAAGAAAGCTCAGTGCCGAAGAGTTGATGCTTTTGAACTGTGTCCAGGTTTCTAACATCCACAGTGCTTTCCGCACGCACTATCGAACTAGAGGATGTGTCATCAGAGAGCTGGGGAACAGTAAGATAATGTGTGCGAAAAGCACCATGGCTGTTACAAACCTGGACAAATAGAGACGCACAATGTCTTCAGGATGTAGGTTTTATTTTCACTCCGTTTGTACATTAGTTGTTTGCCTCTTCGTCTGCTTCCTTAGTCTCCTACCAGTTAGTTCAGTTGCTCAGTCCTGTCCGGCTCTGCGACCCCATGGACTGCAGCATTGCCAGGCCTCCCAGCTCCAGTCCATCACCAGCTCCAGGAGCTTGCTCAAACTACTGTCCATCCAGTCGGTGATGCCATCCAACCATCTCATCCTCTGTCATCCCCTTCTCCTGTGTTCAGTCTTTCCCAGTATCAGAGCCTTTTCCACTGAGTCAGTTCTTTGCATCAGTTGGCCAAAGTTGGAGCTTCAGCTTCAGTATCAGTCCATGAATATGCAGGACTGATTTTCTTTAGTATGCAGTGGTTGGATCTCCTTGCAGTCCAAGGGACTCTCAAGAGTCTTCTGCAACACCGCAGTTCAAAAGCATCAGTTCCTCACCGCTGAGCTTTGTTTATTTTTTTGTTTGTTTGTTTTTTGTTTTTTTCCCCCATTTATTTTTATTAGTTGGAGGCTAGTTACTTTACAATATTGTAGTGGTTTTTGCCATACATTGACATGAATCAGCCATGGATTTACATGTGTTCCCCATCCCAATCCCCTCTCCCACCTCCCTCCCCACCCCATCCCTCTGGGTCTTCACAGTGCAACAGCCCCAAGCACTTGTCTCATGCATCCAACCTGGGCTGGTGATCTGTTTCACCCTTGATAATATACATGTTTCGATGCTGTTCTCTCAAAACATCCCACTCTCGCCTTCTCCCATAGAGTCCAAAAGTCTGTTCTGTACATCTGTGTCTCTTTTTCTGTGTTGCATATGGGGTTATCGTCACTATCTTTCTAAATTCCATATATATGCGTTAGTATACTGTATTGGTTTTTGTCTTTCTGGCTTCCTTCACTCTGTATAATAGGCTCCAGTTTCATCCACCTCATTAGAACTGATTCAAATGAATTCTTTTTAATGGCTGAGTAATATTCCATAGTGTATATGTACCATAGCTTTCTTATCCATTTGTCTGCTGATGGGCATCTAGGTTGCTTCCATGTCCTGGCTATTATAAACAGTGCTGTGATGAACATTGGGGTGCACGTGTCTCTTTCAGATCTGGTTTCCTCAGTGTGTATGCCCAGGAGTGGGATTGCTGGGTCATATGGCAGTTCTATTTTCAGTTTTTTAAGAAAACTCCACACTGTTTTCCATAGCGGCTGTACTAGTTTGCATTCCCACCAACAGTGTAAGAGGGTTCTCTTTTCTCCACACCCTCTCCAGCATTTATTGCTTGTAGACTTTTGGATAGCAGCCATCCTGACTGGGTGAGCTTTGTTTATGGTCCAACTCTCACATCTGAACATGACTACTGGGAAAACCATAGTTTTGACCAGCCAGACCTTCGTTGACAAAGTAATGTCTCTGCTTTTTAATCTGCTCTCTAGATTGGTCATAGCTTTTCTTTCAAGGACCAAGTGTCTTTTAATTTCATGGCTGCAGTCTCCATCTGCAGTGATTTTGGAGCCCAAGAAAATAGTCTATCACTGTTTCCATTGTTTCCCATCTATTTGCCGTGAAGTGATGATCTTAGTTTTTTGAATGTTCAGTTTTAAGCCAGGTTTTTCACTGTCCTTTCACTTTAATCAAGAGGCTCTTTAGTTCCTCTTTGAGTTCTGCCATAAGGGTTGTGTCATCTTCATATCTGAGGTTATTGAAATTTCTCCGGGCAGTCTTGATTCCAGCTTGTGCTTCATCCAGTTTGGCATTTCACATGATGTACTCTACATATAAGTTAAATAAGCAGGGTGACAATATACAGCCTTGATGTACTCCTTTCCCAATTTGGAACCAGTCTGTTGTTCCATGTCCGGTTCTAACTGTTGCTTCTTGGCCTGCATACAGATTTCTCAGGAGGCAGATCATGTGGTCTGGTATTCCCATCTTGTGAAGAATATTCAGGTTTGTTGTGATCCACACTGACAAAGGCTTTGGTGTAGTCAGTGAAGCAGAAATAGACATTTTTCTGGAACTCTCTTGCTTTTTTGATGATCCAATGAATGTTGACAGTTTGATCTCTGGTTCCTCTGCCTTTTCTAAATCCAGCTTGAACATCTGGAAGTTCTTGGTTCATGTACTGTTGAAGCCTACCTTGAAGAATTTTGAGCATTACTTTACTAGCGTGTGAGATGAGTGCAATTGTGTAGTAGTTTGAACATTCTTTGGCATTGCCTTTCTCTGGTTGGAATGAAAACTGACCTTTTCCAGTCCTGTGGCCACTGCTGAGTTTTCCAGATTTGCTGATATGTTGAGTGCAGCACTTTCACAGCATCATCTTTTAGGATTTGAAATAGCTCAACTGGAATTCCATCCACTAATTTTGTAGTGATGCTTCCTGAGGCCCACTTGACTTTGCACTCCAGGATGTCTGGCTGTAGATGGGTGATCTCACCATTGTGGTTATCCGGGTCATGAAGATCTTTTTTGTGTAGTTCTTCTGTGTATTCTTGCCACCTCTGTTAGGGCCACACCATTTCTGTCCTTTATTGAGCCCATCTTTGCATGAACTGTTCCCTTGGTGTCTCTGATTTTCTTGAAGAGATCTCTAGTCTTTCCCATTCTGTTGTTTGCCTCTGTATCTTTGCACTGATCACTTAGGAAGGTTTTCTTATCTCTCCTTGCTATTCTTTGGAACTCCACATTCTGATGGGTATATCTTTCTTTTTCTCCTTTGCCTTTATCTTCTCTTCTTTTCTCAGCTATTTGTAAGGCCTCCTCAGACAACCATTTTGCCTTTTTGCATTTCTTTTTCTTGGAGTTGTTCTTGATCACTCAAGAAAACAGTTTGTCCCTAAAATCACCTTTCTTGGATCCTACTTATTTTCCTTATCAAGCAGAGTAAATTTTGGTAAATTAATCTGTTTTAGCTGACTTATTTTTCTGTAACAATCTGACCTTTGGCCCATGCTCCTTCCAACTTCATGGAAAATTACTTTTTCAGGGTTCTTTCTCTAAATTATTGCCAAATACAGTGATTCTTTCAATCTTGAGAATTTAAGATGTTACCTATCTCCTTAAAACTTCACTGCAATTATGACTGACTTGTATTGTTGTATGGCAGAAACCAATAGAATATTGTTAAAAATTAAAAAGCAAAAATAAGAATTTCACTCCAGCTCTCCTGGTTACCTCTGCATACTCCTTTGTATTTGCTCATTCATCTTTTTTTGTGGTCACACCTTTTATCATCTTTCCTCAGATTTTCTTATGTGGCAGCATCATACATTATCGGGGATTTAACTTTTATCTTCATTTAAAAGAGTTCCAAATTTAGCTATTGAACAAATATTTGTTGAGTCCAGGCTCTGTGCCCTTTGAGGTTGAGGGAACAGCAGTGGAAAGATCCTGAGGTAGGAAAAAAATTTGACTCACTGGAGGAACTGACAGAGGCTATTGTGATGAGCTGGTTGGAGATGAGAGAATGTGGGGAGCAGAGGGAAGTGGCAAGAGTCAGTCTTTTAAGGCTAGCCCCATCCTTTTTCTCAAGCCACCAATCCACCGTATCTGGTATCTTTACAAGAATACCAAAATAAACCCTTGGTACTACTGATTACTTTTCTCCCAAAATCACATTTCTCATTCTGAAGTTGTGTTAAAGGTACAGCATTTCACTAATAAAAATAATAGCTCCTTTGATACAGCGAGTATGTGTTGGTCATTCTTCTAAGCATGTTCTTTGTGTGTGTGTGGCCTTTTGTTTATTTGTAAAACACAAAACAAACAAAAAACACTGGAATTATGTTTTAAAGAAAGCTCTGTGAGTACCAAAGCCTTACATAATAGTTGTGGGTGTGCTCTTTTGCATCTGAGTGTGACCCCACAGACTGTAGCCCACCAGGCTTCTCTACCCATGGGATTTTCCTGGCAAGAATACTGGAGTGGGTTGCCATTTCCTCCTGCAGGGGATCTTCCTGACCGAGGGATTGAACTCACATCGGACTCACATCTTCTGCATTGGCAAGCAGATTCTTTACTACTTTGTCATCTGGAATCCCTCTTACAAGACTCTTTTAACCCTGATAATTGGGATTCCAGATCTGTTTGTATTGTTGTTATTGGTATCCTTGAACTGATTGAAATTCCTAGCAATATATTCTGCTCCTACTTGATAAATGCTGTGCTAATGTAACTGATGACCTTAAGTAGAGGAGGGATAAGTCAGATCTTTGAGGAAATGTCAATAAGACAAGGCTCAGGGCTACTTCAAGTTGGCTTTTGTTTTGTTAGAGCTATATAAAACTGTTTAAGTTTTAAGACTTTAAGTGCTCAGTTAAGAATTCTAAACTGGCTAAATTTGCAAACTCCTGTTAATAATAAATGTTTTGGTAAAATATTAGTAACATTCAAGACAGAATCTTATGATAAAAGTATTTTGGAACTTTTATTATTGATAGGCCAGAATGTCTTCCCTACTTTGAATGTCTTTTCAAAATATTTGATAGAATTCATCGGTGAAGCTACAAAAACAGGCTAGGGCTTTCATTTATGGGAATATTTTAGATTAATATTTCAATTCCTTTACTTATTATAGGTCTGCTCAGATTTTCTTCATGAGGAAGCCCATGACTTTACTGGCTGAGTTGTCAGGAAAAAGAGTTCTTATTCTTGGGCCCTGCTATTGTCCCAGTCCATGAATGCTCCTCCTGCTGATTTCCCAACTCTGTTTAATTGGGGTTTCTGTCACTAATTTTTTACACTTCCCCCTTTTGATCAAGATCTTTCTCTGAAAGCATGGTGGATTGAGTCAGGTTTTCCCTGAAAGTCCGTTAGATGTTCTTTAAGACCACAGACAGACTCTGATCCCTTTTCACTTTAACTATTTTTAAGAATAGGACCTGTTGTTTTGAATTAGTATCTAAGAATTTCATGGATTTACTACTGCATGCAGGAGATAAGAAAATGTTTAATTCATAACTTTTATATTAACCATTATAGTAAAATAATAAAGCTCACCCCGAAACCAAGTTGCCTTTCCTTGAATGAATCCTGCTTTAGTAGAACAATGAAAGAAAAAGAAAATTAATGGTATGTAGTCTAATTTGTAAATGAATGAATATTGAAATAATACACACTATGGATGTATTTTGGAGGAGGGCATGTCAATCCATTCCAGTATTCTTGCTTGGAGAAACTCATGGACAGAGGAGCCTGGCGGGCTACAGTCCACAGGGTCACAAAGAGCCAGACATGACTGAAGTGACTTAGCACGCCCGCATGCACATGGATATATTTTAAGGCCTTATGTAGTTTTTTTTTAATTAATTAATTTATTTGGCTGCACCGGGTCTTAGTTGCAGCCTATGGAATCTTTAGTTGTGGCATATGAGATCTAGTTCCCTGGGCAGGGATCGAACCCAGGCCCTCTGCTTTGGGATGTGGAGTCTTAGCCACTGGACCACCCGAGGCCTTCTGTAGTTTTAATTGTTCTGTTTGTTCTGTCGTTTTGTCTAAGACAATACGGTACATGATTCTCTTCAGTTTATCAAGTATTGTGAATGCTTTGGTTCAGATGTGTCAAATTAATAGTGAAATGAAAATATGCCACTCAAAAAAAAAAGTCAAGTTTTCCAGTTTCAATGGTTTTTTTGACTGTCAGTACCAAGAAGGGTCTTTCCTGGGTGTAGTATCTCATACTGGGGGAAAGTACACAGATTGGAGACCTATTGAGGTCATATTTGAGGGAGAATGCTCAAGCACATGTTAACCTAGTGTCCATATGTTATCAAGATATAGATATTGGAGATTATTTGAAGTGTTATGTCATCATCCAAGGTTTGGTAACAACATTCCAACAAGCCTGGTCTGTATATCTTGGGAAAACTCTCTCATTAGGTGTTATCTGCTTCAGTTCTGAAAAATCTTTGCTTTCAGATCACCAGATGATAAGCAGTTTCAGTCAAGAGTTTAGTTGTTTCTTTACTGTGTTAGATTTGAATCTAAGAGTCTGTTCCCTAGAATTTCGTAGCACAGAGGTTGGTCAATAGTACTTGAAAAGGCCTTCTCCGGTAAGATCTTCTGGAGGTGTCTTTTTCAAAAGAAAAATCTCCAGGTTTTAAGGTGTGATGCTTAAGGTCTTTGTCTCCAGAGAGTGCCTGTGAAAAGATTGTTCTACCAAAGCATGGTTATTTTTGGTAGAAGCAGTTAGGCCTTTGTGATGTTGGAGTATCTCTCCTTTTGTAAGTGGTGGATCAAAAGAGGCAAGAGCCAAAGGCACTGGGCGTCTGGTGACTCTAAGATTATTAGTTCCAGAAGGCATGGATGTGAGATTTAGAAGGATCAACTGCAGTGCGTTGGTCAAGGGATTTGTAAGGTCTCTACAAATTTTGTCAATTGAGTCTTAATAGGGCTGTTAGTGTATATGACTAAACAAGGGGACGGAGGGTGATTAATACAGTAAAAGTGTTGTGAAATAGTGCAGACTTGTCAAAGTACCTGACCAGTGGGACTTCCCTGGTGGTCTAGTGGTTAAGACTGTGCTTCTACTACATGGGGCACAGGTTCCACCCCTGCTTGGGGAACTAAGAGCCCACATGCCACACAGAACAGCAAAGGGGAAAAAGAAAAAAGAAGTACTTGACCAGCAAAATGGGTTTCTCAATCATTGTGAAGTTTAACACAAGTTCTCCATGTTGGAGTACTTTTTTCAGAACTACTTTAGCCATAGAAGAGGCGATAGCCCATCTCAAGAGAAGGCTCCAGTTCAGCTTGAAAACATATGGACCATGACAAAAACATATTTATACCCATGAGATGAAGGAAATTATATGAAATCCATTAGCCAGAACTTAAGTGGCCCATTAAGCAATTTAAAATGGCTAGGGACAATATGGACAAGAATCCCTGTGTTCTTTTTCAGACAAGTGGAAGAAGTGAGATAGGCATTTTTTGTGGCCTTGCTGGTGTTTCCCCACCAGTACTGACTGATAAACGCCAGCATTTTGTCAGCAGACTAATGGTTTAGTGCATGTACGATTGTTAGCCATGGAAATTTTTAGAGTCTTCGGTAGGATTACTTTGTTACTTGGTCAAAACTAGAGGTTTTTCTCCTTATTAAACCAATGCTTGTTGAATTTTAAATCTTGTTTTTCCTTTTTTTTTGAGACCAGTCATTGGGCTTCTCTAGTCACTTTTTCTGTTATCATTTGGGGAAATAGCCCTTTGAACCAAGTTAGAGGTTTGGTTGCTGTTGGTTCCTTTAAGAACACCATTCCTTGTAGAAATGTCAGCAAGAAGATTTCCCTTAACTTCCAGAAAGTCAAGTTTAGAATGCTTCAGAAGCTGAATAGTAGGTAAAGTGGCAGGTAAAAATATTGTATTCGATAATTCCTGAAACTAGGGGTCATTTTAAATTTCATTTTTGCTGGAAATACAGAAGTTGCTTCCCAACTTTCCTAAATCATAAAAGTGCTTTAAAAATATATATTCTATCAGTGTAAGTATTGGCATTTTTGCTGTTGGCTAAAGTGCAAGTCCGTGTAAGAGTGTTTAATTCAACCTGTTGGGCTAAAGTGGTCATGGATAAAGATGCTGCCTCAACAACATCAAAAGGAGCTACAGTTGCATACCCAGCACATTTGCTGCTGTCACCTTTCTTTCTTCACTGTACACTGTTTAATAAACCAAATATAGAAAATTAAGAAAAATAGAGAAGATATGAAAAGCACTATTAACAATCTAAATTTAATGGACATATGTATTCTCATAGTCAATGAACCAGAAATCCAGAATCTTCTCAAAAATACATAAAACATTTACAGAAAACTGGCCATTGTTGCCCTTTAAGTAAGAACTGTCATTGAACCATGAGATGTCAGTGCTACCTAAAGGTATTTCCTGCAGATCATCATGGGGAGTGTGGAGATGACCTGTCAGAAATAAGTTATGGTGAGGGTGAAGGACTTTGCCAGTGGTGGAGGGGAGAAGAATAACAGGGTTAAAGTTAGCACAAAGTAAAAGAAGTGTGAGGAGCAATTAACAAATGGACTATCTAGGGTGAAACAGATCACCAGCCCAGGTTGGATGCATGAGACAAGTGCTCGGGCCTGGTGCACTGGGAAGACCCAGAGGGATCGGGTAGAGAGGGAGGTGGGAGGGGGGATCGGGATGGGGAATACATGTAAATCCATGGCTGATTCGTGTCAACGTATGACAAAAACCACTACAATATTGTAAAGTAATTAGCCTCCAACTAATAAAAATAAATGGAAAAAAAAAAAAAACAAATGGATTTCAAAGGAGGTTAATCAGTTGACTGAAAAATGTTGAATGTTTGAGAACTGAGGAGCACTTCTACTGTATGGGGTATGAAAGTGGATAAAAAGGATCCCACAATTATTTTCTCAGTGCCTTAGCCAAAAGGCTATAATGGCTCTAAGGCAAGGGGGGATATTCCCATAGCACAGGGTTCAATTTCTGGTTAGAATACCTTGTGAGTTAACCCTGTGTTTTGGGGTGAGTACCCCAAGGACATTCCCTTCCTTTTTATACACAAAAGGGAAAAGGCAAATCTGATTATTGGGATGCCAAAAGGGCAGGTGGGTTAATTGAACTCTTCTTTAAAGACTTAAAAGCTATGTTGGATTCTTGCCATAAAATTGGATCAGGATTGATGTGCTTTAGTGAAACATACAGAAGTTTGGCCGTAAGAGAGAAATTTAGAATCCAGTTTCAGCAATAACCAGCTAACCTGAGGAAAAACCTCACAATTGGTGCTTGTTTGGGAGTCTGGGAAACTTAGGACTTCATGAAGTCTACCTGTATAGGTGTAGTCCTTATTCTGTTATCTGATGCCTTAAATATCAAACCTGGGTTTGGGCAAACTGCAGTTTTTCCTTGGTGACCTTATGTCCCTTTGAACCTGAAAGCTTTAGCAAGTGGATTCTGCCTTCCTGTGAGGAGGCTTGAGAAGGAGGGCACACAAGCAAATCATTAACATATCACAACAAAGTGGAAGCTCTAGGGAAATTATATCATCCAGAATGGCCTTCAGGATTTCTGAGAAATAAGGACTCTCAGTTAAAGCTCTGAGGCATTAGTGTCAGGCTACTTGGTTTTCTTCCCAGGTGAAGACAAAGTGGTATTGACTAGCTTAGTCAATCAGCATTGATAAAGAATTTGCAAGAATTCACTATAGAAATCAGTTATAGTTGGTGGGAATGGGTATTAGTAATGTGTAAGGGTTAACCCATCTGAATGCAGAGTTCCAAAGAATAGCAAGGAGATAAAGCCTTCCTCAGTGACCAAGGCAAAGAAATAGAGGAAAACAATAGAATGGGAAAGTCTAGAGATCTCTTCAAGAAAATTAGATAACAAGGGAACATTTCATACAAAGATGGGCACAGTAAAGGACAGAAATGGTATGGATCAAACAGAAGCAGAAGATATTAAGGAGAGGTGGCAAGAATACACAGAACTTTACAGAAAAGATCTTAATGACTTGGATAATCACGATGATGTGATCATTCACCTAGAACCAGACATCCTGGTGGGTGAAGTTAAGTGGGCCTTAGGAAGCATCATGACAAACAAAGCTAGTGGAGGTTATGGAATTCCAGTTGAGCTATTTCAAATCCTGAAAGATGATGCTGTGAAAGTGCTGCACTCAATATGCCAGCAAGTTTGGCATATTGAGTGCAGTGGCCACAGGACTGGAAAAGGTCAGTTTTCATTCCGATCTCAAATAAAGGCAATACCAAAGAATGTTCAAACTACTGCACAATTGCACTCATTTCACACGCTGGCAAGATAATGCTCAAAATCCTTCAAGGTAGGGTTCAACAGTATGTGAACTGAGAACTTCCAAATGTTCAAGCTGAATTTAGAAAAGGCAGAGGAACCAGAGATCAAATTGTCAACATCCGTTGGCTCATCAAAAAAGCAAGAGAGTTCCAGAAAAACATCTATTTCTGCTTCATTGACTACGCTAAAGTCTTTGTGTGGATCACAGCAAACTGTGGAAAATTATTCATGAGATGGGAATACCAGATCACCTGACCTTCCTCCTGAGAAACCTGTATACAGATCAAGAAGCAACGGTTAGAACCGGACATGGAACTGGTTCCAAAGTGGAAAAGGAGTACATCAAGGCTGTGTATTGTCACTCGCCTTATTTAATTTATATACAGACTACATCATGCGAAATGCCAGGCTGGATGAAGCACAAACTGGGATCAAGATTGCCAGGAGAAATATCAATAACCTCAGATATGCAGATAACACCACCCTTATGGCAGGAAGCCAAGAGGAACTAAAGAGCCTCTTGATGAAAGTGAAAGAGGAGAGTGAAAAAGCTGGCTTAAAACTGAGCTTTCAAAAAACTAAGATCATGGCAACTGGTCCCATCGCTTCATGGCAAGTAGATTGGGAAATAGTGGAAACAGTGACAGAGTTTATTTTCTTGGGCTCCAAAATCACTGCAGATGGTGACTACAGTTATGAAATTAAAAGACACTTGCTCCTTGAAAGAAAAGCTATGACCAACCTAGACAGCATATTAAGAACAGACACATTATTTTGCCAACAAAGGTCCATCTAGTCAAACGTATGGTTTTTCCAGTAGTCATATTTGGATGTAAGAGTTGAACTATGAAGAAGGCTGAGCGCCAAAGAATTGATGCTTGTGAACTGTGGTGTTGGAGAAGGCTTTTGAGAGTCTCTTGGACTGCAAGATCAAACTGGTAAATCCTAAAGGAAAGCAATCCTTGAAAATTCATTGGAAGGACTGATGCTGAACCTGAAGTTCCAGTACTTTGGCCACCTGATGGAAGAGCTGACTCGTTCAAAAAGACCCTGATGCTGGGAAAGACTGAAGGTAGGAGGAGAAGGGGATGATGGGATGAGATGGTTGGTTGGCTTCACTGACTTAATGGACATGAGTTTGAGCAAGCTCTGGGAGATGGTGAAGGACAGGGAAGCCCGGTGTGCTGCAGGCCATTGGATTGCAAAGAGTCAGACAACAACAAAAGGTTAAGAGCAACAGGTGTAACGGGATAATAGTGTCGCTTGTTGCTTGCACGTCCTGGACAGACTTCTACCCTCAGCCCTTAGGTTTTCTCACCAGTAAATGGGAGTGTTAGGTAGCTCAGTGGTAAGGAACCAACCTGCCGATGCAGGAGACACGGGATCTATCCTGGGTCAGGAAGATCTCCTGGAGAGGGAAATGGCAACCCACTCCAGTATTCTTGCCTGGGAAATCCCATGGACAGAGGAGCCTGGTGAGCTACAGTCCATGGAATTGCAAAGAATCTGACACAGCTTAGTGACTAGACAATAAACAAATGGGAGTGTTACAGAGACTTGCACAAAGGAAGGCCTTGAGTCTTGTAATTTTCTCTTATGGGTTCTGCGCATTGAAGGGCTTCTTTACTTATAGAGTATTAATTAATTCTGTGAGGAGGTTTTAATGAATCTATTTGAATCTTGATGGGAGGTGTGCAGTGAATTTTGCCAATTTCAGCTGGAGATATTGTCCATAAGGAGGATGGTAGCTCCTAATTCAATAGGGACAAATGATCAGTGTTTCCAGAATCACTTCTAGTGCCATGAGAGATGGAGATGTCATAGAATCATTTAATTCACCTGGTTGGCTGCTTTGATGACTCAAATTCTAGAATTATTTCCCCCTTTTGGGAGCAAGAAATTCTGCCCATGATACTTCTCTAAGTTTCAGCCTAAAAAATGGACACAGGAGGAGGAACTATGGAGAAAAGGATGTGTATGTTTCAAAGGGCCTAAATGAAAGGAAATCAGTTCAGAAATAAGACTCTCTTGTGACTCAAGAGATCTCACTGTTAGAACTCAAAGCAGGGGCTGCTTTATTGTAGTGTGGTTGAGCACTGAGAGTGTGACTCCAATGTCGGTTAGGACTGGAAGAGATTCACTCCCAACCTGGAGAAATGTTTCTCCAAGCCAATTCTGAGGGAGAATTGAGAAGAGCCCCTGTAGTTCCTTGGAGGCCCAACACTGAGAATTGGGAGAATGTTGGAAAGGCCAGTTAGAGGGCTGAAGGCACCAGAAGTGCTTGACTGTAATTATCTTCTCCAGTGGCCTAGCTCTTTGCAATAGTAGTAGAAACTAGGAGGGTTTTGGTTTTGTTTAGGGACCTTCAGTTGCTAGAGTTGAAGATTAAGACTTTTGGCAGTCTTCCCTTGAGGTGACTCATCTAGAGATCAAGAGAGTTAGTTTGCTAGATTGATTACATCTAGTTAATGTGGACATAATTTTGTGTTTCATGCTGGCCTCTTGAAAGGTGCTGGTTCAGCCCATTAATAGAATTAAAAGCCACCTGGGTGGAATCAACATCTGAAGAAAAAACAGAATTTTCTTTAAAAGTAATCTGAAGTCAATTACAACAGTCATGAACAGTTTCTTCAGATTTTTATAAGCAAGCCTGAATTCTGTTCCAATCAACAGGCTTTGGAAATGTCCTAGCAATTGCTCAGTGAAGTACCTTAGCAATTGCCCATGCCTGATAATGTAACAAGGTAGTGGGCTGGTTTCCTGTTTGTAATCCTAGAAACCTTTCAGTTTTCATCTACTAGTGGCCTGGCCTTCATTGACAAGCATGTGAACTAGCTGATACAAGTCAGAGAAATCAGGTTGGTAAGTTTGAATAACTAAAGTAAAATCCTCAGCAAATCTGTGAGAGTATTTGGTTACTTTGGGAAAGTCTTTGACTATGGCTCACGGTTCACCAGGGCCATGTAAGTCTGGGGTATGTAAGTAATTAAGAGTGTAGCCTCTGAATTCTCATCTGGCTTAATTTTAAAAGAAAAGATTCTGATAAGTTCAGAGGAAAAGAGAGTGGAGAGAATTTCAGAGAAAAAGAGAAGTTCAGAGAAAGCATTGGTTTGGAGGAACTAAGGGCAGCAGGAAGGGGGAGATGGCCCTGGAGGTGGAGCCTGAGACCAGGAAGACGATGAAGAAGAGCCTGAGGATTTTAGAGCCATTTTTCTTCATTATTTGTTTATTCCTCTCAGTTAACATTGAAATCTTATTTTGTAGAGAGGCAATTTTAGGTTCAGAAACTGCAAAATAACAATACAAATAAGTACTCCACTCAGTTCTGGAAATTTTAGAGCTATTGTAATGTTATTTGGTTTTAAGACTTCCCTGGTGGCCCAGTGGGTAAGACTTTATGGTCTCAATGCGGGGACCAGGGTTCAATCCCTTGTCAAGGAACTAGAACCCACAGGCTGCAACTAAAGATCCTTCACGCCTAGAACCCACAGGCTGCAACTAAAGATCCTTCATGCCTAGAACCCACAGGCTGCAACTAAAGATCCTTCACGCCTAGAACCCACAGGCTGCAACTAAAGATCCTTCAAGCCTAGAACCCACAGGCTGCAACTAAAGATCCTTCACGCCTAGAACCCACAGGCTGCAACTAAAGATCCTTCATGCCTAGAACCCACAGGCTGCAACTAAAGATCCTTCACGCCTAGAACCCACAGGCTGCAACTAAAGATCCTTCATGCCTAGAACCCACAGGCTGCAACTAAAGATCCTTCATGCCACAACTAAAGGATACAGAGTGCAGCAACTAAGACCTGGGTCAGTCAAATAAATGAATATTAAAAATGAAACAAAACAAAAAAGAAAATTAAGTTTGGATTTCAAAACTTTCCCATAATGGCCATTGATATTCTAGTTTTTATTTTTTGGCTTCATTGCTCACCTTGCAGGATCTCAGTTTCCTGACCAGAGATCTAATCTAGTCATGCAATAAGAGTCCTAACCACTGGACTGCAAAGGAATCCCCATTATTTTGAATTGCCTTTGGTCAGGTCAGTCAGAAATGTGCATGAGGAAGGACAATGGTTTTTAAACATGAAATCAGCCAGAGTTCCTCTCTAGGGTGGGGTGTCCTCAAAATACTTATAACTGGGGTACCGTTTCTCAGAAGTTTTTCTCCATAGTAAAAGAATAATTAAAATTTTTATTATATATGTATTTATTAAAATATAATTGATTACAATATGTTAATTTCCACTGTACAGCAAAGTGATTCAGTTATGCACACACACGCTTTCTTTTTCATATTCTTTTCCACTATAATTTATCACAGGGTATTGTATATAGTTCCCTGTGCTATACAGTAACTGTGCAAAAGTTTGTAAGTTGGGTTAGGTCCTATTTGTTTTTTGTTTCCTTTTTTTTTTTTTGCCTCACTGAGTGATTTGTGGGATCTCAATTCCTTGATACCAGGGATTGAACTTGGGCCATGGATGTGAATCCAGAATCCTACCATTAGGCCACCAGAAAACTCCTCATTTGTTTATTTTCATTTTTATTTCTATTGCCTTGGGAGACTGACCTCAGAAAACATTGGTACAAATTATATCATAGAATGTTTTGTCTACATCCTCTTCTAGGAGTTTTATGGTGTTATGTCTTTAAGACACTTTATTTTTTGTGTGAGGATGTGTTCTAACTTCATTGATTTACATGTGGCTGTCCAACTTTCCCAATATTACTTGCTAAAGAGACTGTCTTTTCTCCATTGTATATTCTTGCCTGCTTTGTTGAAGATTAATTGATTGTAGGTATGTGGGTTTATTTCTGGCCTCACTATTCTGGTCCATTGACCCTTATGTCTATTGTTACGCCGGTACCATGCTATTTTGATTACTGTAGCTTTGTAGTGTTCTCTGAAGTCTGGGAGGGTTATGCCTCCTGCTTTGTTCTTTTTCCTCAGGATTGCTTTTGTCTATTCTGGGTCTTTCATGGTTCCATAGAAATTTTAGGATTATTTCTTCTAGTTCTGTGAGAAATGTCATGGGTAGTTTGATAGGGATCACATTAAATCTGTGGATTGCTTTGGGTAGTATGGCCATTTAAACTATATTAATTCTTTTAATCCAAGAGCATATGATATCTTTCCATTTCTAAAAGAGTAATTTGCAACAGCTTATAGCTCAAACAACTAATTTCAAACAGCTTAAATAGTTCAAATATCTCAAACAACTTATGGCTCAAACACCCTTCGGGCCTAATATTAGCCAGTTCTCAGGAAACAGGTTGGTTCCTGAGGGGCCAGACTGAAGACTTCTTAACCAGTTCCCATGGAAGAGCCCCTATTCCAATGGAATAGTTGTTCAGTCACTAAGTCTTGTACAACTCTCTGCAAACCCCTGGACTGCAGCACACCAGACTCCTCTGTCCTCCAGTATCTCCAAGAGTTCACTCAAATTCACGTCCATTGATTCAGTGATGCTATCTAATCATCTCATCCTCTGCCATTCCTTCTCCTTTTGCCTTCAATCTTTCCCAGCATCAGGGTCTTTTCCAATGAGTCGGCTCTTCACATCAGGTGGCCAAGTATTGGAGCTTCAGCTTCAGCATCAATCCTTCCAATGAGTATTCAGGGTTGATTTCCTTTAGGACTGACTGGTTTGATCTCCTTGCTATCTAAGGGACTCTAAAGAGTCTTCTCCAACACCACAGTTCAAAAGCATTAATTCTTTGATGCCGATGGCTTAATTGACAGTTTCAGTGAAACAGCTCCTGTTGCAGAAGTAATGGGCTGAAGACTTCACATCCAGTTTCAGTTGAAAGAGTTTGACTTCAGAATCAGAATAACGTGCCAAATGAGTACTCACATACAGAACAAGACCTTAACCAAGAAGGACAAAACCTTAAAACTAATTCTGAGTTAAGTCCTGGAGAGTTTCTATTGCAAAGAGGCTGGAAGCCTGAGTCCAAGAGAAAGTCATACCTTCAAACTAAAGGGTCAGCAAGAAAAGCAGTGAGCTCACTGGGCATAATTGTGGGTAATGCACCTGTTGGCTCACCAGCCCCAGAACTGTTGAGGATCTTCTCTGGCCCCCATATGGGCTACAGAAACATTGACCTAAAATAGATAGACTGGCAGTTATTTCTCCAACAAAAATGGATTTGTTCAGTATCAACAAACACACTCTATTATTTAGATTTTTAAGGCTTGGGGATCCAAGAAACCTGGCATTCAATCTCTCCACATAGGAATGATGCTGGTGAAAGGGAAAGCTCTTTGTTCTTGTAACGTTTATTCAGAAAGTAGTTTGAGGTAACTTGCTAGGTAAGTAATAATTTGGATGACCACAATATCTGCATTCTAAGTTATGCAACTTTCAAAGCATTCATTAAAAAACAAAACTGAAGAAGGTTAACTGTGACAGCATATAATTGTTAGCTATAGAATTATTTAAGGACGACTCTTTATTGCTCATTAAGTCATATCCTTTGGTATATTAAAATGCAAAGGAACTCTTTCTTGTTCAAAAGAAGAAATCTTACTGATGATGCAGATTTAAATATTTCTGTGTTAGAAAATTATCTCAAATGTATGTTAAACTGTTGCTTGGCATATTTACATGGCCCTCTTTCTTTGATGTCTTTTTATAAACCAAATTTCACTTTTTAGAGTTCTCTGCATGTTGTAAAGTTATTTACCAAAAATAAAAAAGCAACTAAACTAAAAGAACTGCTTTGCTATTATTATTATTAAAGTAGTAGGAGCAGCAGCAGCAGTATACTCCTCCTCCTACTAGTAGTAGTCACTGCTACTCCTGCTACTGGCTTGTTCTGTGACTGTTAATAGTAATACACTGGGCATAGTAGACCTTACATTTACAGAGGGTGTTAATGTTTACAGAATATCTTCACATGCATTATATACTTTCCACAGAAACTCTGTAAGAAGGACCGCTTTATTTTCAAAATAAGCTACCAATGATTATTAATTCCTCCAAAAGAAGGCCATGGACTACCATTAAATAAATTTAGTATCATTTTATCTGGTGAGAAAAAGTAGAAACTTTTTCTTAAGATGCATTTCGGTTTCTACCTTAAAATGCAGTATAAAACTGTCTTAGAGGATTTCCCAGGTCTTTCTGGGGCAAAAATATTTTTTTATTTTAAAATGTATCCTTTTCAAAACCTGACCAGTGCAGAAGGCTGTAGCCTCAGAGAACAGTACTCAATAAGGCTTACCCACAGCAGAGATTCTTAGCACTTGGTAACTTGTTATAGGAAGTGTGAAAGTGAAATTCTCCATCAGTTCTCTACACGTATTTCTTTGAATTCATCTCACATTTTATTTATTTTTTCATCTCACATTTTAAAGTACATAAATGTCATGAAG
Organism: Cervus elaphus; assembly: GCF_910594005.1. Taxonomy (NCBI): domain Eukaryota; kingdom Metazoa; phylum Chordata; class Mammalia; order Artiodactyla; family Cervidae; genus Cervus; species Cervus elaphus. The sequence goes on from NC_057822.1 coordinate 44,636,484, forward strand.
AAGTTTTAGAAGCCAAGTAAAAAGGTTAAATAACAGTAAGAACTCTGATGTTTTCTAATTGAAAAGACACACGTGTCTCAATGTTCACAGCAGCAGTATTTACAATCACCAAGATACAGAAGGAACTTAAGCATCCATCAGTAGATGGATGGATAAAGAAGATATGAGAGGGCTTCCCTGGTTGGCTCAGTGGTAAAGAATCCATCTGCCAAGGCAGGAGACATCGGTTTGACCCCTGATTTGGGAAGATTCCGCATGCCTCAGAGTAACTAAGCCTGTGCACTCAGACTACTGAGCCGGTGCTCTCGAGCCGGAGCCCGGGAGCCGCAGCTGCTGAGCCCACGAGTCGCAGCCACTGAAGCCCGTGCGCCCGAGAGAGAGCTCATGCTCTGCGACAAGGGAAGCCACAGCAACGAGAAGCCCGGGCACCGCAGCTAGAGAGTAGCCAAGCAGTGACAATGACCCAGCATGGCCTAAAGTAAATAAATAATTATTGTTTAAAAGAAATGAGAAATAAATATGTGTCTATGTGTCTACACATACACACAATGGAATGTTAGCATATAAAAAAGAGATCTGCCATTTGTTACAACATGGATGAATCTAGAGCGTATTATGCTTGTGAAATAAGGGAGACGAAAACAGAGGGTATTATGTTTAGTGAAATAAGGCTGAGTATGTTATCACTCATGTGGAATCTAAAAAATAAAATGAATTAACATAATAAAAACAGACTCATGGGTACAGAGAACAAACTAGAGGTTATCAGTTGGGAGAGTGAAGGCAGGGGAGGGGCAAAACAGGTCAGGGATTAGAAGATACAAATTAAATATGTATAAAATAAACAAGCAATAAGGATGCATTGTATAATGCAGGGAAATATGGCCATTATTTTATGATAACTTTAAATAGAGTATAGCCTATAAAATTATGGAATCACTGTTGTATATCTGAAACTAATGTAATATTGTAAATCAAGTATACTTCAATTTCCAAAAAATCATGTAAAAGTGAAGAAAAAAGGAACTTTGGTATTTAATGACATTTTGAGAATCAGTTGTTCTAGAAAGAAAGCAAAAACAACAAGTAACAGATTTGTCTTTGAGAAATGTATTTGCTGAGCACACATTAGGAAGGTCTCTGCTTTTTCAAGGCAGGTAAGAGGTAACAACAAAATGCTCTAGGACCTCCGTTTTTATTTCCCATATTCAATAAATATCCAATAAATACCAGCCATATGTGTGGAGATCTGTAATGGAGATTTCAGGACAGTAAATCATGGCAGTTAGGGTGTGTGTTGTCCAATGAGGGACATAGGGAGGACAAGCACAATACCATTGTGAATGTGCAGGTGTGGAGGTGTTTGCACTGGATGCCGTCAGAATACGGAGGAGGGAGAGACCAAATCCACTGTTGGGAAGGAAGGGATTCACAAAGGATCCTGAATTGGAGGTATTTGAAGGAAGAGAAGTTGGATAGATGGAGAAATAGAGCCAAGAACACATGGAAAATCCTGAAAAGTGACCATAGCTGCCAGATTCTAAGAGTAGGAAGCAGCATGGTGTGTCTGGTATAGAGTGTGTGTGTGTATGTGTGTGTGTGTGTGTGTGGGTGTGGGTGTGGGTGTGGGTGTTGGGGGAGGGGTGGCAGAGATGAGGTGGGGATTGAGAAGGAGGCTGTGCTAAGGAGTTTGGTCTTAATCTGTGTTCCATTTTCTGTATAGTAATTTGCTTTAATATGCTTTAGAAATTTAGTATAAACCATGTGATATATTTAAATATAATTAACTTTTATCTATAATTTTTTTTGGTATATATACAAAATTTTATATAGTCAACTTGTGTAGTAAATTTGCCTTTGAAGAATCCAAATCACAAATTTGCACTTCAAGATGAGTTCCCTCGGCGTTCTCTGGGGTCCAGTGGCTAAGACTCTGAGTTCCCAATGCAGGGAGCCTGGGTTCGGTCCCTGGTCAGATAACTAGATCCCACATGCTGCAACTAAAGATGCTACATGTCCCAATGAAGATCGAAGATCTCATGTGCCACAACTAAGACCTGGTGCAATCAGGAAAAAAAAGAAAAGATTAGTTCCCTAAGTGTTTCAAATAATTTTTTAAAACTCTATCTTAAGGTTTTGTTAATTGGCATAGGGGATGTTAGAAATAAGACAACGTGATTGCCTAGAAAGCTAACATTGGCCATATGACCCTTATCTGAAGAAGGTGGAGGGATTCAGCAGGCAGTGCTGGGAGCACTATTGGTTCCGGGAGCCTTCTTAGAGGATGCTGTCACTTGTCCGACTGGAAGGTAGATGATCCTGCCATCAGAGTGTTGTCCCCACTCAAAGTGAACCTGCCATGCTCAACCTATCTCAACTTTGGAGGCTACCAATATTTATTAAAAGAGTCTGTCGAGTGCTATATTTGTCATTTCCCTAATTACTATAGGTAAGTTTGTGATAATCTGGTTAGCAGTGGAGATCACTGGAGATTATTAAAGAAAGTAAGCCACCAGCATTTTAGAAAGACCTCTCTGGAAGAAAGAGGCGTGGTAGGCTGGAAGGTGAGACCCCTGCATTGGGTTCTATTTTAATTAAGTTGATATATCCTTTTTACAATGTGTTTTGTATACTTGCTCCTCTTCTTCGTCCTGTAAATTTTTAAAGTACCTAGATTCTGACAATACCCCTTTGGGGTGTTGTTTCAGGATAGGGTAGCTGTGGGCAGCCAGATATGGGAATTTTGAAAAAACTCTTTACAGGACTTCCCTGGTGGTCCAGTGGCTAAGACTTCCCTCTCCCAATGCAGAGGGCCTGGGTTCAATTCCTGGTCAGGGATCTAGAACCAAGATGCCACAACTAAACTCACGTGTGCAGCTAAGACCCAAATAAATAAATAAAGCTCCTTACATGGTTCTGATATGTCTACTCCTGCTTTCTCCAGGCGCTTAATGGAGTGGAGAAAAGAGCCAGCCTCAGGACAGGGGAGAGGATAGGGTTTTGATGTTGTTGTTTTGCTTGTATACACATCTTATCTCATCAATGTTTATGCATTGTGAGCACCTTGAGGATAGGATATTGAAATAATAAGCTCTTGGAAAAGACCCTGATGCTGGGAAAGATTGAAGGCAGGAGGAGAAGGGGGCGACAGAGGATGAGATGGTTGGATGGCATCATCGAATCAATGGACATGAATTTTGGCAAACTCGGATACAGTGAAGGACAGGGAAGCCTGGTGTGCTGTAGTCCATGGGGTCAAAAAGAGTTGGACACAACTGAGCGACTAAACAACAACAAACTTTGATCATCTTGTCTTTGGGTAAAAATATAAATAAATAAATAATTGTCACAATGGTGTTTGAAAGGCCTGGGGAAGAAAAAAGCAAGTACATTGCATTTTCTATATACTAATTTGGATAAGCCTTGGAGAACATTTATACTCCAAGCACTTTCTTGAGCCAGGCTTCCCTGGTGACTCAGTGGTAAAGAATCTGCTTGCAATGCAGGAAATGCAGGAGATGAGGGTTTGATCCCTGGGTCAGGAAGATTCCAGAGGAGGGCATGGCAACCCACTCCAGTATTCTTACCAGGGAAATCTCATGGCCAAAGGAGCCTGGCGGGCTATGGTCCGTGGAACAGTGAAGAGTCAGAGACAATTCAAGAGACTGATCACAGCACAGTACTTTCTTGAGCACAAGGAACCAAGAGACTGAACAGGTGGAAAAAGACCTTACTTACATTACAGTCTCTGCTCTTGTAATATTTGTTTAAAATGGAAGAAGCTCTTCCTTTGTTATACATTTAATGTTAATCACATTGGGCTTGTTCAAAGTTAACACAAAGTTCCTTGTATCTTCTCCCTGGAATGTAGTCATCTACTGGTTACAGTTAGTCAATAAATTATATTTGTTGTAGGATATGAAATTTATTCATTTAAATTGTAAGCGAGCTGTGTTCATCAGATCCGTTACTATATAAATTGCGTAGGCTCTCCTGACATATAGAACAATTTCAGAGTCCTGTGTCTGTCTGTTTCTCCTTGCTAGCTATATGTCAGCGTCTAACTTTAAAAATGTTAAACCATGACTCAGGTCACACAATGTGTTGTGAGCAAGGTCAAAGATATAGTCAATGAGGGAGCCAAGAAGATAATACATCTGGGAAGGAAGACAAGAGGAACTGATATGGGAAAAAAGGAATGCCAGAATAAAAGGTATACAGTTGGATTGAAAAACAAACAACTCCCAAAACGAAACTGCTGCATGTCCTACAGGGCAGAAAGCCTCCTGAAACCACTGACATTATCTTTTCAGCGGTACAGAAATCAGTTTTGAAAACACTTTGTCAGTGTCCTACTAGTTAACACCTATATCAGTTTCCTCTTGCTGCTGTAACAAATCACCACAAACATGGTGGCTTAAAATAACACAGATTAATTATCTTACAGTTGGGGGGTCATGGGTCACAGCGGGCTTAACATCTAAGTGTTAGCAGGGCTGTGTTCCTTCTGGAAGCTCTGGGGGTGAATCCATTTCATTACCTCTTCCAGTTTCTAGGGACAGCCTACCTCAAGACCTAACTTTGGTCAGAGTGTAAACCCTAATACATAGTAGATACATAAAGTTCCATTTCCTTAGAGTAGTTCTGTCCAGTGTAACTTTCTGGGATGATGAATATGGTCTCTTCTGTGCTGTTTAGTATTATACCCACCAGCCACACATGGCTACTGAGTACTTGATAGGTGGCCAAGGCAGCTAGAGAACTGATTTTTAAATTTAATCAATTAAAATTAAATGCTAAATGCTTCCCGGGTGGCACTAGTGGTAAAGAGCCCGCCTGTCAACGCTGGAGACGTAAGAGACGTGGGTTCCATTCCTGGGTGGGGAAGACCCCCTGGAGTAGAAAATGGCTACCCACTCCAGTATTCTTGCCTAGAAAATCCCATGGACAGAGGAACCTGGTGGGCTACAGTCCATGGAGTCGCAAAGAGTTGGATACAACTGAAGTGACTTAGCACGCACGTGGGCAAGCTCTAAATAGCCACATGTGGCTTATAGCAACCATAAAGGCAGAGCATCCCTGGAGCATCAGGTTACTCATTAATGGGTTTGTTAGTGCTGGAGTATGACTTCAAAACGTCCCATGGTATTTTTTTTCCCCTTATTTCCAAGTTTTGGGAAATTTTTCTTAACATGTACAAGTAATATAAATAATTCATTCAAGAGATTAAAATTCAATAACAATGTAACCTGACTTCTTTGTCAAAGAACTATAGTTTTTTTCTTGTTACCTTCCTTAGATGAGTATCTGAGTTACACAGTATAGGTTTCACAAATACTTTCTGTTTGAATAGGGCACATTTGTTTGCTCTTCCTTAGTCAAACATGTAAACCATCAGTTTAAGGTAGACCCTGTGGTGAAGGATGAGTAAAACACAGTCCCTGCCACCTAAGTGTGTCTGTTGTCCAGAAGGGGAGGATATATATGTAGACAAACAGATAGGGGGAGAGAAAGAAGAACCAGGTACAATAGGGAGTGAAGGAGGGAAGTGCAGTTCTATCCCAGACTGTATCTGTTAGCCTCAGATCATGGCAGAGTGAGCTGAATAGCGTCACCTCAAATTCATGTCTACCTGGAACCTCAGAATGTGACTTTGTTTGGAAATAGTGTCTTTGCAAATGTAATTAGTTAAGATGAGGTCATATTGGGTTAGGGTGGTCCCACATCCAGTGATTGCTATTTTAATAAGAGAACAGAGAGAGGTGGACACAGACACAGAGGGAAGCAGCTGCTGCTGCTGCTGCCAAGTCGCTTCAGTCGTGTCCGACCCTGTGCGACCCCATAGACGGCAGCCCACCAGACTCTGCCATCCCTGGGATTCTCCAGGCCAGAACACTGGAGTGGGTTGCCATTTCCTTCCCCAATGCATGAAAGTGAAAAGTGAAAGTGAAGTCGCTCAGTCGTGTCTGACTCTTTGCGACCCCATGGACTGCAGCCTACCAGGCTCCTCCATCCATGGGACTTTCCAGGCAAGAGTACTGAAGTGGGTTCCCATTGCCTTCTCCGACAGGGAAGAAGACTGTGATGATGGAGGCAGAGATCAGAGTGATGCAGCTACAAGCCAAGGAATGCCAGGAGCCTCCAGAAGAGGCAAGGAGGGGTTCATCCCTAGAACCTATGGCTTTGCCAACACCTTGATTTCAAAATTCTAGCTTCCAGAACTGTGAGGAAATAAGTATTTAAGACATTCAGTTTATGGTTATTTGTTACAACAGCCCTAGGAAAGAATACATTTTTTTTTTTTTTTTTTTGGCCCTGCCATGTGCTTTACGGGATCTTAGTTCCCTGACCAGGGATTGAACCCTGGCTATAGTAGTGAAAGCACTGAATCCTAACCACTGGACGGCCAGGGAACTCCACCCCTGCCCCCTGCCATTTTTTTCTTTTTTCTTTTTTTAAAGGAAGTAACGCAATTGGAAAGGGTACTCTCTAGCTCACAGAGTTGAATGCTGGGCTGAAGAAGCCAGCCTTCAGATATGCAGGAATAGGGGCACATCTGAGGATCTCAGCGGCGGAGCTCGTGTGCTCTACATGGCCCAGGGCCATGAGATCCTTTTACCCTTCTGTACCTCACTCCAGATTCTGACTTTCATCAGAGAGACTCTCGACCCAGCTTATCCTGTGCCTTTCCCAGCAGCCCTCATGGTGGAGGACAGGTGACTTTCCAAAGGAAAAGACCCCCAGCAGATAAAAACGACAGATGACTACTCTGCCAATGTTTGGATAGTCCTTTTTGGAAGAAGAAGTCTTCCAGTTGCATGCTACTCATTTAGCAAGGGAGGGTGGATGGTTACAGATCTTGAGAAAGATTGTCCTGGCAGCTCTGTGCCAAATGGTTTGGAGCAAGATCAGCAGTGACGTCAGCCAGTGTGGAGTTAAGAGAGGGTGGAGGCATCTGTCCTGCTGCAGTGACTCTGCCAGGGAAAGAGCACTCTCATTTTGCAATCCATGGTTTCTTAATATTGACTCATTCAACGTGAGTAGGGAGACAGAAGACGCCTTTTTTTTCTGTCTCCAACTATTGCTGCCTTTTTTTTTTTTTTTAAACTTTTCGGTATCTTGAAAATCAGAAGGCATACTTTTTGCTACTTGTCTACCCAGTTATGTGAGACTGATCAAGTGTTTTTCACAGTTCCAGGGATACAGCTGGAAGCAGACTATTTTTTCATTTACTTGAGAGAAAACCCACCCAGAGAACCCAGGCTCTGAAGGCAAATATACAAATGCCTCCCGTGTACCCAAGACCCCGGGGGAAGAACTAGGAGGGTTCAGAGAGTCCAGATGAGTGTCAAGGATTGCAGTTTCTCACTTTTATGGGCACCAGGGTTCTTACATGGAAAAGGGGGTGGAATTGTCTAGACAGAGAAAGGGAACAGCATCTCGCTCAGTGGGTCCAGCTGGTATAATGGGCATGAGTGACTGGGCATTGTGGGACCAGCTATTTCTGATGGAGACAAAAACGTAAAAAGTAGCTAACAAAAGTGGTTAACACTCTGAACTTGTGTAAAAACTGTCTGGATGGGATGGTGATACTAGAATAAGTCTTTGCTCTGCACACCTTTGTATATATTTTTTTAACTGTGTGCATGTATTACTTATCCAAAAATTCTAGTTTTAAGTTTTATCCCTTACCAAGCCTTATAGGGGGCTTCCCTGGTGGCTCAGATGGTAAAGCATCTGCCTGGAATGTGGGAGACCCGGGTTCGACCCCTGGGTTGGGAAGATCCCCTGGAGAAGGAAATGGCAACCCACTCCAGTACTCTTGCCGGGAAAATTCCATGGACTGAGGAGCCTGGTAGGCTACAGTCCATGGGTCGCAAAGAGTTGGACACAACTGAGCAACTTTACTTACTTTACTAAGGCTTATAGAGCTCAAGGAACTGGTTTTTAGGATGTGGCTTCAAATATGTCTTTTAAAAAAAGTACTTATATCCACACCATCCAGATTTTAGTGTGTCAACTACATGAATAACTTTTATTCAGATCCCTCTGTTCTTAGTGCTTTATAGTTCTCAACCATGACAAATGAAAAATCCTTAGCCCTAATAGGCCAAATTTTAAAAAATTATGTTTATCATCATTTAAAATGACACAAATGATAAAAACACACGCATTTCTCACATTCATATTAGATTACACAGTTAAGGATTTTATTTTCAAGAGCCAAAACATTTTTTCTTTATTACTTTCAACTTATTTCACCCTGGCTACTCCCACTAAGTTCCCAGCTCTCCTGCTCCAGTGTGCAAGAGTCTTGTATCATTTATGCCCTGCCCATGACCCTTCTGCTCCTGTCCCACTTCCTCCCTTGGGCTCCTGTGGCCCGGTGGAGCCTCCCACCCCTGGACAGGCCCGTGGACAGCCACATCCCAGTCCCTTCAATCAGACGTGCTCATGGCCTTCAATGACCCTCAGAATAGACTACATGCCCAATCTTGGCCTTCTTTCCCCAGTCACCCAGCACTCTCAGTTCAGCCTCACCTTCTTCATTCACTCCAGGAGTCACTGCAGATGACTGGTGAGCCTGATGGTATGACTTCTGGTTGACAGAGCATCATTTTCCCCCCTGACTTTTTGGTCAAATGAGGCCTAATTCATATGCTGGTTTCTCCTTCTCTGAAGGCCCCTAAAATGCAGGCTAGTGGAATTTGATGGATTCTGCATGTTTTAACTACAGTATAAAGGTGATTACAATTCAGGATCCTTTTGCTCCACATTGTTGTTGTTGTAGTTCAGTCACCCAGTCGTGTCTGAATCTTTGCAACCCCATGGAGTGCAGAACACCAGGCTTCCCTGTCCCTCCCATCTCCGGAAGTTTGCTCAAGATCATGTCCATTGCATTGGTGATGCCATCCAGTCATCTCATCCTCTGTCACCCTCCTCTCCTTCTGCCCTCAATCTTTCCAAGCATCAAGGACTTTTCCAAGGAGTCGTCTGTTTGCATTAGATGAGCAAAATATTGGAGCTTCAGCTTCAGCATCAGTCTTTCCAATGAGTATTCAGGGTTGATTTCCCTTAAGATTGATTGGTTTGATCTCCTTGCTGTCCAAGGGACTTTCAAGAGTCTTCTCCAGCACCACAGTTCGAAGGCATTAATTCTTTGGCATTCTGCCTTCCTTATGGTGCAGCTCCATGGCACCTACTTCTACATGTGGAAAACTGAGCAGTTAAGCATTTCTGAAACTGATAACAGAGTGGATACTTTTCATAACCAAATTAAAAAAAAAAAGGGTTTTGTAATAATATATTAAAAATGTTTTTACATTGCTTTTCCCCTCCAAATTCCAAAAGAATGTTAACCAGTTGCATAGCTGGCTTACATGAGGAAAATATTCCTTTGCTGTCTAATGCACATACACAGACCCACAGCTACTCCACAGTTAAAACAAAATGATACAAAACCTTTAGGAATTTTGTGGTGTCCTTGCACTGAATCAAACACATCTCTGGGGAAACTAATCACATGTTCATTGCTGAGAAGTATCTTTCATTATAAAATTGTAACCTGGATTACTAGTTCAGTTAGATTGGATGGGCACATAAAGAGAAATACATGATATCTTCAGAAAAAAATCAACGTTATGCTCCTTGCTGTGACAAGTGCAGTGTTTGATTGGTGGCCTTTAGGCTAGAAAGTCTAAGTCAACAATTTGAAAGTAATGATTCATCTTTTTAATATAATAAAATCTGAATAATATTTCTAAATTTTGTGTCTTCCTCCCACACGCAACAATACAAGAATATCAGTTTGGAGTCCAGTTAGCATTAACAAACCATCTTTTCCCTTGTGAAAAACTGAAACTCCTGGGAAAAAAGAAAAGAGAATAATTATAAAGGGGTACAAATTTTGTATGTGAAGAGAACAATACGTAGTTGACAAAATGAACTGTAAGCTTCACAGATTTGAATGAGTACACTTAGGTAGTTACTTATTCTCCCTTGCCCTCCATGTCTCTCATTTATAAAATAAGAATCAGAGAGATCATATAAAATGAGATCAGAGGTTTTTAAAAAAAGATTATTTATTTTTGGCTGTGCTGGATCTTCATAGCTGCTCTGGCTTTCTCTAGTTGAGAAAAGCTGGGGCTACTCTCTCATTGTGCTCGGGCGTCTCACTGCAGTGGCCTCTCTTGCTGTGGATGGGGGCTCCAAGGCAGGAGGGCTTCAGTCGTGGTGGCTCCCCGGCTCCAGAGCACGGGCTCAGTAGTTGTGACTCACGGTCTTAGCTGGTCCGAGCCCGCGGGATCTTCCCTGACCAGGGATTAAACTCACGTTCACTGCGTTGGCAGGCAGATTCTTTACCACCGAGCCATTAAGGAAATCTGGTTTTGACACATTTTTAGCAGAGATTTAAAATGTTATGGGGAACACACACACATATATGATTTTAGTGTGGAATAAATTTAGTAAGGTCAATGTTCAGCACATAAAGCAAATACATAAGAAAGTTATGCTTCTCTGAAGAGTGCAAAAATTTGAAATTGCAGGTAAAGGAAGATAGATAAAGACTCAGGGAATTCCCGGTGGGTCAGTGGCTAAGAATCCATGCTCCCAATGCAGGAGGCCCAGGATCGATCCCTGGTCAGGGAACTAGATCTTGAACTAGTTGAACTATCTTGAACTATGCCACAACTAAAAGATTCTGCATGTTGCAGCTAAGACCCGGTGCAGCCAAATAAATAAATATTGAAAATATTGGATAAGATTAAAAAAGAAACAACTGTACTCTAATAAAGATTAATTTTTTTAAAAAAGGGTTTAAAAAGGAAACTTGATTGACACACTTGTGCAATCCTAAGATATCACAGAACACAACTTGAAAACCACTGGACTAGCTGATCTTGTCATTTTGAGTAATTCTCTTTCAGCTTATTGATCTTACCTTTAAGGCAATGACAGCCGTGTTATGCTACAGTGATAGACCAGGGTTTAAATGTCTTAGGATCATCTCTTGGGATCTAAGAAAGAAAGTAAATTAAATACTAAACATCATAATACCTTTGTAATATTTCACCAGGAAAATGATATCAAATCTGTAGGTTTTGAAAGATGTTTCTGATGGGAAGCAGCAGGATCTTCCTGGGGAATGGGATTGTACCGTGCCTTTCAAATGACAACTCTGAAAAGATAGAGGGTCAGCGCTGTCGTCTCTGCTAACCGTTACACTGCTAATTAAGAGGGCACGCTCTGGTGGTTCAGATGGTAAAGAATCTGCCTGCAAGCAGGAGGCCTCAGTTTGATCCCTGGATTGAGAAGATCTGGAGAAGGGAATGGCTATCCACTCCAGTATTCTTGCCTGGAGAATTCTATAGACAGAAGAACCTGGCTGGATACAGTCCATGTGGTCACAAAGAGTTGGACGTGAGTGAGCGACTGACCCTTTGCCTTTTTTGGATTTTTTACCTATCTTCTCTGCCTCTCAGATGTGAATCCCCAAGAGAATTATAAATCCAATGAAAATCTTTGTGGGAGGAGGATGGGAAGGGCAAAGGGGTTAGGCTGAGAGTTGCTTGTAGTTTACAGACCTAGACTCCCCTGCAGGGATCTGAGAAGAGCCCCATCTACATGCCTAGCCAAAATGGTTTGGCTCCAGTTAAACTCAGGCCCATTTCTCTATTCTGGGCTAGAAGCCCTAAGAATTTAACATCTTTGTCCTTCTTCCTTCTGGTCTGCAGCTCCCATCTGCAGAATTCTCTCTGCTGGGTTTGTCCCAAAGCAGAATAAGCAGAGTCTATATTCCCGCCTCCTCTGCTATCATGTTTTTGTTTGAAGAGTTGACTTTTAGTTACAAAAGTGTTAAAAACATAAAAAAACTTTCAAACATAAAAAAACTTTCTGTAAATAATGAAAAGTTATGAAGATTTCAGAAAGCTTGTCTCCTGATATTTATTTCACAAAAAAGCACAAAAGGAGGACAGAAAACCACAAACAAAAACACAGCCCAACCCCTAACCTGTCAGGATATCTTTACCAGTCCCATTCTTACTGTTCGCTTTCAATCTGTACTGAAATGTAAATAGAGGGCTAGTTTGCCCTCCTGCGAGGGACTTCCCTGATTCTCTAACCGAACTGCTGCACTGGAATTTACTTGGCTGTCTTACTTAGGGTCAGCCTGTTCCACCTGGACTGGGCTGGATGCAGGACAAAGCTCCTCAGTCTCGTCTGAGGTAGATTCAGGTCAGCTCATCTGTTAAATTGTAGTCTCTCCGAAAACCTGTTCCTATTCTTGTCACCAGACCAGGGTTCCTGGGGCACTCTTCTGCTTTGGGACTCAGATCAATGCTCATTCTCTTGCTGCCCCAGCCTTTGTGTGGCTCACCCACTCCCTGGCTTCTTGAGCGAGGACGCAATGTCCCTTTTTCCCTCAAGGATCCCGGCTCTGGGATGTAAACAGACCTTCACTGGCCTTTCATGATCTTCTCTCACTTCTCCCTTGTTTAGGGTCATCACTCCCTTTCTCCCTCCCCCTCTTTCTCCCTGTTGGTTCTTGATTGCTATGATTAAGGCAATATGTTGACTTTGGTGGTCAAGACTGATTCCACTTATAGCTAAACCTTCTGAAGTATATCTGTGCCCAGTCTCACTGGTTTCAACACCTAGTGTCATCAATCCAGGATTGTTCATCATCCTCACTGTGCAATAAAGGATGAACTCAGGAGGCCTCCATTGTCCAAACTCTGCACATTCCAAAGAAAGGGTTAGCCTTTGACCAACTCCTGGGAGGAACACCCCAGCTCTTGGAATATGCTGCCTTGTAAGAGCGCCTTTGTTTACCTGAGGTCTTAATAACATCACTTGACTTCTGGAAGGGCTGGACACTGAGTGACTAAGGTCAGCTTTGCACACAACCTGTGCCTATGTGACTGATCCCTAATAAAACTCCTGGACACCAAGGCTCAGCCGAGCTTCCCTGGCTGGCAATCCTTCATATATCTTCTTCTTCCACATTGTCGCTGGGGAAAGTAGGTGGCTCTCTGTGACTCCACTGGAAGAAGACACCCTGAAAGCCTCACCTGGTCTCTCCCGGACTTTGCCCCATGTGCCTTTGCCTTTGAGGATGTTAATCTATATCCTTTCACTGTAATAAGCCATCACCATGAATAGCAGCTTTCTGAGTTCTGGGAGCCCATCACTGAATCATCAAAACTGAAGATAGCCTTGGGGACTTCTGACCCAGTTGTCATCATCATCAATGTATATTGACCATTTACTACGTGTGACAGTTGCTGAATGCTTTTCATGTGTTTTATTCAAACCTTTTAACAACTTTATAAGGAAACTAGAGTTATTCTCTCCACGAACATTTCCTGCCATTTTATAAAAAAATTAAATTATCAGAGTGGTTAAATGCATTATCAAAAGTAGGGCTGGATGGGTGATTCATGTTGATGTATGGCAGAAACCAACACAATGTTGCAGAGCAATTACCCTTCAATTAAAAATACATTTTTTAAAGAAAATTAGGGCTGGGATCATAATCCCAGTGCCTTTGACTGCAGGGCCATATCGTAATCACAAAGCTAAGAAAGTGTGTCATAACTCCTTTCCCTGACTGGGTAAGATGGCTACCTTTTCCTGTTTCCCATTCTGCATCCCTTATTCCCTCTCTTAATCTGAGGGATGCCTCCAGTTTTGCCAGACTAAAGGAGCAACCTTCCAGAGACCAGGCAGGAGAACTTTTAGATGCAAAAATACATATTCACTAGCAGTTCATCCCCTTCGGCAGTAAGAAAGGTCACTGCATGAAGTCTCAGCACGTGTTGCCTCCTGGAACAAGCATGTTCAATGTGGGACCAGTTTCAGCACCAAACCTCTTCCAAGACAGCGTGAGAGGCAGGGAGGAGGAGGAGGAGGTGAAGAACGGGCCAGCTCACGGCTGTCTGAACGTGTGAAGGTGTGTGTGTGTGTGTGTGTCCCGCCTGTCTGACTGTGCGTGCCTCTCACGGGAGCAGGACCACAGGCTCGGCGTCCTGGGGGAGCCGCTGCAGCCGCCCAAGTCACGCGGTCTGTACCGCGCTCTGTATCACGGAATCCACGTGACTGAGGCATGACTGTGCTGCGCTGAGGTCCTGCCGGTCGTCTGCGGCCCAGCCTCTGGCAGAACAGGCTGGAGACCGCATGTTTCCACACGCTGCTGGAGTAGCTTCCAAAACCATAAGGAAAGGGCATGCAGGCTTGTAGGACTGGCAGTATATCTCCCCCTGCTCAGAGGAACGCAAGACTGTGTGTGGGCAGGATATGGGTTTGAGGACCAGCATCTGGGGGCGGACCAGCATCTGGGGGCGGACCAGCATCTGGGGGCGAACCAGCTGAGAACAGCGCAGGTAAAGTAGGCGGGTCACAGCCAGGAAGTGCTCACATGCCTTTCCTCCTCCATCTGCCAGGAAGCGCTTCCTTTCCTGAGCTAAACAGGCGGCACTGTTAATGTTGCCAACTCTCTCAGAGTGTGTGCACCTAGAAACGCGAAAGCAGCAGGGATGGAAAACGAGTCATGGGTCCTAATGAGGCAGAGGGAGGGGAGTAGCTGCAAGGAGGCTGTTTTAGGGTTTCCTTTTTTTTTCTAGTTTTTTCCAAATCAAAGTATAAATTGATTTACAATATTTTATATTTCACACGTACAGCATAGTGATTCAACATTTTTATGGATTATACTCCATTTAAAGTTATTACAGAATAGTGACTATATTTCCCTGTGCTGTACAATATATTCTTGTTATTTATTTTATATTGGGTTGTTATTATGGGAAAACCCAAATGAACTTTTTGGCCAACCCAATACATAGTAGCTTGTATCTTAAAAAAAATTTTTTTTTTTATTGTACCATACAGCATGTGGGATCTTTATTCCCTGACCAGGGATTGAACCCACACCTCCTGCATTTAGGATTGTGGAGTCTTAACCACTGGACCCCTGGGAAATCCAGTAGTTTTTTTGTATCTTTTAATCATAACGTTCCTCCCTCCTGCCCTCTCCGAACTGGTTATGTTTTAGGTTTTCAAAGTGGAGACGGTAAACGTCTTCAGAAAAAAGACATTCGTCAACTTTATAGAATTACAGGGCAGGACAAATTCTAGAAAGCAGTATTTTTCTAATTTTTAAGATTGTATATTCCTTTATGTCTCTGAATCATAAAGATTTTTTTTTTTTTAAAGGTTTTTTTTTTTTTAATGAAATAATTGTTTCTAAGTAAAGTCCTAATTTGAAAGTGCTGATTAGGCATTTTCTGTATACCTTTAAAGGAAATTTCCTCTTTTTTTCCTTGTCGTATTTTAAATGACTTTATAAAATACATTTCCCAAGAATTACAATTTTCTCACTCCCATCACTAGAGAGGAAATTTTGTATAGGAATGATATTTCTGATGGTTTCTGTTTGAGCCAGGCTGCTCTGTTGGGCTCAGGGCAGAAATTAACATCAGCAACACTGTTCTGACCAGGAGGGAACCACCTAAGAAAGGGCCCCTGGGGAAGAGCCACAGCTAATAACTGTAATCAAGGTAACCATACTGGTCGTGTGACATTTTTTTGGTCATACTGGCCAAAAAAATTTTCATATGATTATTCAAGTTGTAGAACTTCTTACAACAAAAATGCTCCAGGGACTTCCCTGGTTGCCCAGTGGTTACAACTGCATGCTACCAATGCAGAGGGCATGGGTTTGATTCCTGGTCCAGGAACCAAGGTCCCTTTTGCAACCAAAAGATTTAAAAAAAAAAAGCTCCAGGCTTCTTACCAGTGCCCGCTTCTCACTGATGCTTAAAGCCAGTTATCCGTGAAAGTGGCTGCTAAGTGTTAAGGGCTGGTTTTCTTCCTGCCCTTAGCAGGTCAGCTTGATTTAATGTGGAAAGTCTTTTTAAGCCTCTGGGAGAGGCATATTTTGAAAAAAGGTCATTAGCAGTCATGGATATTTGGTGGAGACCAGAACTATAATATTCATGTAGTGACTTGTATTTACACAGTACTTTTACATGCATTATTTTACTTAATTCAAAGGAAAAATACTGAATGTTTAACCATCATTTCTGTTGAAGAAGTAGCTATACACCGGTTTTTATTTACCTTGTGGTTATAAGAAGGTCATTAAAAGAAGAGATCTGGGACTTTCCAATGCTCATGTTCTAGTATACAGACCTTCTTACTTGTCAGAACAAATTGTCTTTTGACAAAAGTATTCACAGACCAAATACAAAGAGTATCAGTATGTTTCTAAAAAAAATTGTTTTCACAGTACAGTGCTGTATGCCAGTGTGAATCCTTACTTATCTCAACTAAAAGCTACCTTGGAGTTGGAGCAAATGTATCGGGTTATTCAAAACTTTCCTTTGGTAACATCTTCCAGAAAAACACGAACAAACTTTTAAAAAACCTGAAGAAACTTTTGGGCCACCTCAATAAATTCTAATGCAGGTTCAAATTTGCTCTAATGTGCCAAAAAAAAAAAAAAAAAAAAAAACTGGTCAAGAGCCAGGCTATGAGAATTTTAGGAGGCCTGTTGTGTGAATGAATGAGTTTCTAAAGATCTGAAGCAGTAGATCTGCATTGTGATAGAGGTTAGTTGCTAGGAAACTGCTGACTGGATAAGAACTATTCAGGTTTCACCCTGAAGATGTGAAGATAGAGTGGCTTGACCACATATTTCTATTTCTTTTATCTCTCTGCCATGGAAAACAACAACTGCAGCCTTTCAGTTTTGTTTTTTTCTACCAGGGAGGCAAGATCAGAGATTGATGACGAAGGCCATTTTGAGGACTACTTTGAATCCATTGAAACTGCCCCAGGGCATTTGCACTGGCTATTCTCCGCCTGGAATACACCCTTACCAGCTTCATGCTTGTTCCTCCACTTCATTTAGGCCTCAGATCAAACATGAATACTCCAGAGAAAGCTTCTTTAATAATTTAAAATAATCTATCACATGCTAGCTGCTTACTCTTCTGTTCTGTGTCACAATGTTTATCACCACCTGAAATTATATTGTGTATTTCTTTACTTGTTGACTGTCTGGCTTTCCCAATAGAATGTAGGATCCATTTGGCAGAGATTGACTATCTCAGTGTTTTTTTTCAGTTCCCAGCAGTGCCTGGCACATGGAAAGGGCTGAGTACGTATGCTAGATGAATGAATGGATTGTAGGATGAATGATCAAAGCTGGGCCTCATCTCTTACAACCCTTTGACTGTAAGAAAAGGTTAAGGCTAGGTTAGAAAAGTTTGTCCCGTTGACACTCAGGGATAACCCAGAGTTGGGCAAGCACTTACACTTTACAGCAATTGTCTTCCCCCTCTCCTATGCTGTAAACAGCTAGAGAGAGAGAAGGTGCCTGTGAGTCTAGTTCACCACTATACTCCTCAACCTCAAACTATGGAAGAAGGGAAATATTTAATTTCTTGAATTTGAATAAGACATGAAAGGTGAGCAGGGGATTAGCTGAGTGAGGAAAAGCAAGAAGATGATTCCAAGCAGCAGGAAGAGCTGGTGGAGGCATCTGTCCTTGACGTGTGGAACAGACAGATGAAAGCAAGTGTAGCTGGCGTGGAGAGACAAGGCGAGGTAAGATACCTCGTGTGGCAGGAGAAGTAGGGGAGTGCTGGCCAGGTTGAACTCCGCAGGTTTATAGGCTTGGCAGGGCAACATAAACAGTTTTATCTTTATCCTAACAGCGATGGGAAATTGTTCACCTTGTGTACATGCTAGAAGGACACAATCATATTTGTCACACCACACATCTCTGGTTGCAATGGGTGTAGGGAGACCAGTTACAAGACTGCTTTGACCCAGGCTAGAGAGATGGAAGTTGGACTTAGAATCTCTAGCAAGTAAGCTTCTTGAAGGTAGAGATCACTCTGTTTGATCCACTGCTGAATTCTCAGCACCTAGATTAATGCCAGGCACGTATTAGATCCTCAATAAATGTTTGTTTAACGCATGAATGACATAGTAGTTAGACATGGAGTCAATAGAAATGGAGGAAAATAGACTGACCTCACCTATATTTGAATCAATGAGAAGACAGCCTTCTTCAAATCCTTGACGAGACTTGGGTGATCCAACAGTTTCTCTGTTCTAGCCTACAGCCCAGTTACGAGGTCTATAACTGGTCTGCACCCTGTAAACCTGCAGAGTCCAGGGTTCAAAGCACTGACTCATTAGAAAAGACCCCGATGCTGGGGAAGACTGAGGGCAAGAGGAGAAGGCAGCAACACAGGATGAGATGGTTGGATGGCATCTGATGGCAACTGACTCAATGGACATGAATTTGAGCAAACTCAGGGAGAAAGTGAAGGACAGGGAGGCCTGGCATGCTGCAGTTCATGGGGTCACAAAAAGTTGGACATTATTTAGTGACTGAACAACAACAGGAACATGACTGGTGGAAGAGATTGTTAGGGGTTCAAACTGACAGGGTGTGATGAGGGACTAGCTACTGAGTATGAGAAAGAGAAATGTTGGGCCAAGTCCAGGGTTTCCGGTTTCTGTTACTATATGGATGGAGGAATACTGACATTTCCTGGGACAGGAAGTGACAGTAGAATCTATATTCGTGTGTTTCTGGTTCTCTTTGTTAAACTGAGATTCAGGACTTCCTCCCCTCTGTCTCTTTCAGGAGGCCCCGCTTAAGGCTGGCTCTAATTGTTCTCTCTCTTCTGATGTACAGCTGAGGAGGTTTGTAGGCTAGAAGAGAGAAACCATTGGGTAACCCAAGTCTTGTCAAGGATTTGAAGAAGGCTGTATTCTCATTGATTCATATATACATGAGGTCAGTGGAATTGCTAGGAATATTGTGGGTTGAGATAAAAATGAAAGATAAGAGGGAGGTGGGAGGGGGGTTCAGCATGGGGAACACATGTAAATCCATGGCTGATTCATGTCAATGTATGGCAAAAACCACTACAATATTGTAAAGTAATTAGCCTCCAACTAATAAAAATAAATGAAAAAAAAAAAGAATGAAAGGTAAATGGTCTTTCTCAACATTTTCTAAGTAGCCTTAATAATGGGAGGGTTGGTATTAAGAAGTTAAAACTTCTGCCCTGATCCTGCCTCCAAAAGTTGTTCCAGTGGCTATAAATAAAGATTATAAGTTTGGGGGATAAATAATTTTGGCCAGGTATTTTCTCTTTGGGTTTAAGCAACTATATTTTTTGAGTGACATTGCATGGGAAAATGACCTTCTCAATCCAGATTTCCTGTGAATGCAGGCTCAACCGAGTCACTCCCCATTATATTATTCAAATCTTTTAAAATATTTACATTAGGGATATCCCAATTTTGTAAAATGAGTATATAAATAGGATATATTATATATATAAACCTATATGAATATGTATAACATTCACTTTGCTATACAGCAGAAACTGACATAACGTTGCAAGCAAACTAAACTACAATAAAACTTTAAATAAATAAGACAAAAAACCCTATATAAATTAAAATGTGGTTAAAAGTGTGCATATGTATTTATAAATATATATACACATAACCCAAGATGGTTATGTTATGGTTATTATGGTTATTTTTGGTTAATAGGATTAGGGCTGATTTTAACTTTCATCTTATTCTTTTCAGCATTTTCTAGTTTTTCCATAATGGACATGTGTGACTTTTATGAAGATAAAACTGCTTGTTATGCAAATGAGGTTTGTAATATGAAATATAGATTATAAAATGAGGTGATATTTAGAATGTATCCGTTTATGAATATTTTAGAAAATAGGAGGTTACTCTCACATTGACTCTGATCATTTAGTTGATGGGTGTACAAATCAGTACATGCTTTATATCCATGAAGGCATTTATTAATCTTACCGTGAAACCATCAGATTTGGGAAAAAATGTGGCCTCCTTACATGGACCAGGTAGCTGACAGGCTGAGTTTCAAATGGTGAATGAAATTAAAGTGATTCACATTTTATCACAGCATGTGACAGAGTGACTGCCAGACAACTGGACTATTAAAAGAAGCCTGAAGTCTTGGAAATGAAGAAATTCATTTTCTAAAAGCTGGGACATTTGAAGGCTGAACATGTTCAACCAGGTAAGAAGGGAAGATTAGTATCTTCTATTGTGTTTTTTTGGTTACCTGAATCTGCCCCATTCCAGAAAAGGATATTTACTACTGCAAAAGGTGATGGAGAACTTCTGTCTAAAGGTCAGAAATGCTTGTGCTTTGGGGAGTGGAGGTCACATGGTTCTGCAGGTTCGTGTCACTGGTGCTGTTGTGAATGGGCAGACACAGCTCTCCAGGCCAGATCAGCCGGAGGAGTTCCTGCGGTGGAGGAGGGCAGGGTCTCTGGCCTTGACCATCTGAGGAGGGACTGGCCCCAGGCAGATGATTGGAATTCTTTCTATGGACAGTGCAATTGGCTGAGGGTCAGCCTGAGGGGCAGAACCATCTCTGGGAGATGGAGGGAAATCCAGGATGGTCAGTATTATTGGAGTCCAAGAAATGCTGAGTCAGATTTGGAGATGGGGAGAGGACTGGATCACTCAGGGGAAGGAAATGAGTAGTTATGACACATCCCTTTAAGTAATATTCCTAAATCCTGGGTCACTTTGTTCTTTCACGCTATGGCTGGCTGTTTTGAGGAGGTCAGTTAAGTATTTGGGTTTCTTTTAATATAGTTATGAAAACACATTTCTTTTAAGAAGAGAGGCAAAAACCACTACAATATTGTAAAGTAATTAGCCTCCAACTAATAAAAATAAATGAAAAAAAAAAAAAAAAAAAGAAGTAGAGAATCAGTTCTTTTCTCTCTAGGAGGCAATTATTACTTCTTTGGAGCCAGATGGTCTGGGCTTGAATCTTGACCTTGGGTAAATTACTATACCTCAGTTTCCTCAATAGTAAAATGAAGAAAGTCATAGTAGTTACCTGATAGAGTTGTAGGAGCTGTAGAGTAGTGAGATAATCTGTAAAATATTTAGTCAGTGTGAACTACCCTTACCATTGATGTAAGGAAGCTATGAGGAAATCAGTGCAGGGTGGAACCAATGACCCACCCAACATCGCGTGTCTGCCCCAGTCAGTAGGCTGGCATTGCTGTGTGCATGTGTGTATAGCAGATGGCTCCCAAATCCCCACCCCTGGGCTGGGAGGCACTGCTGTGAAATGAAATGAAGTAGAAAAGCATCAGCGGGACATGAGACCACATGTTTCCTGAATAAAGGACAGACTGGGTGTACTCTGTGTTTGTACAGGGGACGTGGAAAGTGACATTATCAAATACTTCTCCATGACCTGGGTTATTTTTTGTGTGTTTGTTTTTGTTGAAGAATTGGATAGGTTAGGTAGGATAGAGGGAGGGAATACTTAGAATGGTTTGGTGAAAACGGTCCGTTGTTTCATATTTAGCTGTTTGTTTCTGAAGCATCATAAATTATCCTACTTGAAGATTGCCCAGATGATTAAGTTACATAACATGGGGAAGTGCTTTTCATAAAGTTTAAATTACTACATATACTAAAAGGTATTTGTGTGAGTATTTTTATCATCTTGATGAGCTTGTATCTTATAATGTGCTCTTATAATCTGATTATAATTTACCTGAGTAAATTATATATAATTTATAATATGATATACATTTTATAGCTTATACATTTTTTATAATTTATATATAAGATTTATATATAATCTTATAATTTACCTGAGTAGTCTAAGATGCAAGATATAGAAAAATCACTTTTTAGGAAAATAAACAGTAATTCCATACCATCTCTGTGAACCGATCTGCACAGGCCATTCGAACCCATTCTGGAGTCGCTGGGCTCTTCACTGTGAAGTCCTCAGCTATGTCTCTTTCTTTGCGAGCTGCAGCCACAGCATCAGTGATGGCAAAGAACACGGATGACCCCAGGAACATCCCAGACTCCCCCAGGCCCTGCAAGGAAGCACATTTGTTTTAGAGGCTTCTACACTAGACCATCAGCCACTCTAGGTTAGGGGCAGGTCTTTTTCACCACTGTATCCCCAAATCCTAGCAGAGCATCTTACATACAATAATTTTCAATAATTGTTGACTGACTGACTTACTGACTGAGTGAAACTTGTGTACTCTTAGAAATCCTAGTATCACTTGAAGTTTAAAAATCCTGTGTGGGTTAAGTAGTTGTTCGATAGGAAAGGTAGTGTGTGTGTTTTTAAAAGCACATTGTGTAGTTGTAGATTTGAATGCTTACCTTGGATGAATAGAGGGTTAGTGGAGTTTGTGATGATGGCAACAAGGAGACATTAAACTCCTCTGGGACATCGCTGATGGCTGGAATTTTGTATTCATCTGGTCCTCGAGAGTACAGGACACCTTCTGGGGAATATTTCAGCTCTTCAGTGGTATAAAAGCCCATTCCCTGAATAAATGCACCTTCAACCTGAAGAGGGAAAAATGTCAGGCTCTGTGATATTGTGTGCTTTTCAGAAGGCCTTTACCAACCCCACAATGACTCTCAGGAAATGACATCCATCCAGATCGGGCAGCACCTACCTGCCCAATATCGATGGCCGGATTTAGACTGCAGCAGGCATCCATGACGATGTCTGTTCTGATTTTCTGCCAAAATTAAAATTACCTGACTGTAAAAACTTGAATTAAAAATACTATTTTAGGGTTTATTCAAATGGTCCCAATTTATTCCAGGACTCTTGCTGGTTGATTAGCACTACATGGAACCCCATCAACATTAGAGGTGGTAAGACATCTACCAAGCTCTTCAAATTTAGTGCTAGGAGGACTGTTGATGACCCCAGAAGGTCTTCTGCATTCATAGTTTTGGTTTATCTTAAGTGACTTTAAAGTCCATGATATGTGGGTGTGTCTGGGTATCACTTAGTAAATAAATAAGCCCAATTGTTCATCTGATTCTGAAGCTGGATTTGCGATTTTATTAAAATCATGAGCTCATCTAATCCTCATAGTGGTTTGCTCTAGCTGGTATTATTGCCATTTTACTGAGGAAGTCATGTAGCCACAGTGGCATGTATGAATTTGGGGATTTGTAAGATCTTGGGTGTATTAAGGGTGAGTGTTGAGACCAATTTACTTCCTTCCTGGAGAAACATCACACTAATCTGGCCCTTGTGTTGTGTTATTGGGCACGTGCACGCAGGTTGTGGAGAAGCCACAGAAAGCCCTGCGTGCCTGTGATAGACCTCAGGAATATCTTTGGTGCTACTGATCTCAGTACTACCTTTGGGATAATTGACTTCGGGGAGATATCACATCACTATATGCTTTTAAAGCATTTATTCAAGACAGTTTACTAAATTACCTAGTCAGATAGATAACTTGATATCAATAACCTCAGATATGCAGATGACACCATCCTTATGGCAGCAAAAAGGAACTAAAGAGCCTCTTGATGAAAGTGAAAGAGGAGAGTGAAAAAATGGCTTAAAACTCAACATTCAAAAAACTAAGATCATGGCATCCAGTCCCATCACTTCATGGCAAATAGATGGGAAAACAAGGGAAACAGTGATAGACTTCATTTTTTTGGCCTCCAAAATCACTGCAGATGGTGATTGCAGCCATGAAATTAAAAGACACTTGCTCCTTGAAAGAAAAGTTATGACCAACCTAGACAGCATATTAAAAAGCAGAGACATTACTTTTCTGACAAAGTCCGTCTAGTCAAAGCTATGGTTTTCCATTAGTCATGTATGGATGTGAGAGTTGGACTATACAGAAAGCTGAGTGTGGAAGAATTGATGCTTTTGAACTGTGGTGTTGCAGAAGACTCTTGAGAGTCCCTTGGACTGTAAGGAGATCCAACCAGTCTATCCTAGAGGAAATCAGTCCTGAATATTCATTGGAAAGACTGATGCTGAAGCTGAAACTCCAATACTTTGGCCACCTGATGTGAAGAACTGACTCCTTGGAAAAGACCCTGATGCTGGGAAAGAGTGAAGGCAGGAGGAGAAGGGGATGACTGAGGATGAGATGGTTGGATGGCATCACTGACTCAATGGACATGAGTTTGAGCAAGCTCTGGGAATTGGTGATGGACAGGGAAGCCTGGAGTGCTGCAGTCCATGAGGTCGCAAAGAGCAGGGCACGACTGAGTGACTAAACTGAACTGAGATAGGTAACTTGACCTTCCTTTAGGAATAGATCCTTTTTTTGAAAGACAAAAAAAAAAAAAAAAACCAACCCCACAAAACTTTGGAATGCAATTTTGTCTGAAATAGAATACAAAATTTAATGCATTTTAGGCTGTCATGAGCAATTCTTTCTCGACTACCTCTTTTTGGGTGGAAATTTAGGATGAAGCTGAATCTCTCGACATTCCCATGGAATTGAAAGAATCTTGTTCTTATTGTGCAAGTATTATATAATGAAAGGGCGTTATTAATGTAAACACATTTTGTTGTTGTTGTTCTAACTTGCCAAGAGGAAAGCTGTCAAATGACTTACTTTGTGGGCTCCTGTCAGGCAGTCAATTTCAACCTCAGAACAGGCTGCTCCATAGACATAGTAGGGGAAAGGGTCTCCCTCTCCCTTCTCCCAGTCCATGAAGGCCTTGTAGCCCCTAATGGAAGAAATAAAGTCCTTTAGCTTGGAAGGGGGTGCAAACAATATTGATTTGTTTTAAAAGTTACCAAAATTTTCATTAGCATTTTATTTGATTGTTGTTGACTGTGACCACCTTTTCAGCTCAATTAAACTGCTACCTGTGTTTGCAATCTAGCTTGTTGTAGCAACCCTAACATTTGCCTCCATTTTTAAAGAGGAAATTCTTTGTGCTTAAGTTAGGATGCCAAAAAAGGAGACACCAACAAGCTATTTCACTCGCTCCGGACCTCACAGGGTGTCTGTATCTTGAGGAATTAAGATTTGAGTTTTAGATTTGCCCATTGAAAACCTCAACTAATTTTTATTAGGGTTCCCAGCATCCGGGAAGTGACTGCTACTGCTGCTAGGTCGCTTCAGTCGTGTCTGACTCTGTGAGGGGCCCCTAGACTGTGCTAATTGAGCTCATAAGGGACTGACGGTAATACAGGGCTGGTGAAAAAGGGCCAGTAATTTGATGTGTTGTTCATGGAAGACGGACCCAGCTAGAGGGCTGATCTGCCCTTTCGTTGGGCAGATGAACTCAGGAATTTGGAACTCATTATGTACAGGGCAACAGACTGGTTCCAAATAGGAAAAGGAGTATGTCAAGGCTGTATATTGTCACCCTGCTTATTTAACTTATATGCAGAGCACGTCATGAGAAATGCTGGACTGGAGGGAGCACAAGCTGGAATCAAGATTGCTGGGAGAAATATCAATAACCTCAGATATTGCAGATGACATCACCCTTATGGCAGAAAGTGAAGAGGAACTAAAAAGCCTCTTGATGAAAGTGAAAGAGGAGAGTGAAAAAGTTGGCTTAAAGCTCAACATTCAGAAAACTAAGATCATGGCATCCGGTCCCATCACTTCATGGGAAATAGATGGGGAGACGGTGGAAACAGTGTCAGACTTTATTTTTGGGGGCTCCAAAATCACTGCAGATGGTGATTGCAGCCATGAAATTAAAAGACGCTTACTCCTTGGAAGGAAAGTTATGACCAACCTAGATAGCATATTAAAAAGCAGAAACATTACTTTGCCAACAAAGGTCCATCTGGTCAAGGCTATGGTTTTTCCAGTGGTCATGTATGGGTGTGAGAGTTGGACTGTGAAGAGGGCTGGGTGCCGAAGAATTGATGCTTTTGAACTGTGGTGTTGGAGCAGACTCTTGAGAGTCCCTAGGACTTCAAGGAGATCCAACCAGTCCATCCTAAAGGAGATCAGTCTTGGGTGTTCACTGGAAAGACTGATGCTGAAGCTGAAACTCCAATACTTTGACCACCTCATGCGAAGAGTTGACTCATTGGAAAAGACCCTGATGCTGGGAGGGATTGGGGGCAGGAGGATAAGGGGACGACAGAGGATGAGATGGCTGGATGGCATCACCGACTTGATGGACATGGGTTTGAGTAAATTCTGGGAGTTGGTGATGGACAGGGAGGCCTGGCATGCTGCGATTCATGGAGTCGCAAAGAGTTGGACACGACTGAGCGACTGAACTGAACTGAACTGATGTACAGGGCATTGGGCTGGCTGTTACCTTCTTTCTTCATGAGATTTTCTGTGTGTGTGTAGTTTGTTGGTTTGTTTCATTTGATTGTAAAACTAATGTCAATACTTCCTGCATTTGACAATCAGCTCTCCTCTTTGTGGGTGCTTCCCTGTTGGCTCAGCAGTAAAGAATCTGCCTGCAATGCAGGAGACACAGGAGATGCTGGTTCGATTCCTGGGTTGGAAAGATCTCCTGGAGGAGGGCATGGCAACCCACTTCAGCATTCTTGCCTGGAGAACCCCATGGACTGAGAAACCTGGTGGGCTACTGTCCATAGGGTTGCAAAGAGTTGGACATGACGGAAGTGACTGAGCATGCACACATGCTTATTTTTGTGTTTCATTTAATTAACATGCATCTACTGAGGGCCTTCACTGCCAGGCACTGCACCAGTGATGAGTGGTGATGACCATCCTATCCGTCTCTCCATCTCTCTTGTTTTGTTACCAATAATAGAACCCATTCAAAATTTTTTCTCCTTAGCTGGTACAATAACAATTTCCTTCTCATTGAGTTCAGAAGTAAAATTAAGCATCTTATCCATCTCTCTTGTCCAGAAAGGAGCTTCAAAATAGAAAGGTTTTATGATAAAGGGAGGGAGATTTGTAAAACTGAGTTGCAACTTATTTCTAATGATATCTTCTTACTACTCATAGTAAAGAATAGTAAATAATGATTAGATGTTACAATTCATATTTATTTATTTATTTTTACAAATTAGGGGTATTTTTATTATTTACTATTTCTTTGAACATAGCTCAAAGGCCTATGTGAAATCATGGAATTTGGGGCCTAGCAGGAACCTTAAGGACCACAAAATAAAAATTTATTTTACAAATGAAGGAACTGAGGGCCAGAGTGATTTGATGGCCTCATATTTTCTTAGCCAAGTCAAGGCATTATTGTAATTTTTACCTGAAGTATCCAGTAGCTGAAAGACTGATTCTTTGTTCAAAAGCAGCTTCTATCTGCAGAATGGGCATATTTAGTCAGAATAAGATAAACATACCATCTGAGAGGGGAAAATGAAAATATTCTATACACCAAAATTCACATTTGACAATTGTTACTGGTGCTTTGTTGCCAATAATAGGACCCATCTTAATATTTTTGCTCCTCGGCTGGTATACTAACAATCTCCTTCTGACTGAGTTCGGAAACCTAAATTAAGCAAATAAAATAGAATCTTGCTGCACTTCGTGATATAGGGGCTTAGTTCACAAGGTATTGACAGCTTCATTTCTAAGTGTCAGAACTCTGGCCAATGCGTGTGCCAGTGTGAGATAATTGTTTTAATGAAATAAGATATAGGACATTGCTAAGTTGGATGAAATAAGTCATTTCCCTTGAGGCATATTCACAGTTAGGCTTTTCAGTTTTCTCCCTCCCTACTTAAAGCATCACATTTTTACGGCTTAGGAAGGCTGTCTTTTCCTCTTTCCTATTCAGGCAGAGAGGGTAAGTCTCTGGTAATTCCTCACACACTTCTGTTGCTCCCCTCAGCGATGCTGTTTCCTGGCTCTTACTCTACTAACACCTGGGATATTTCATAAAGCAATCCTGGGAATCCTGCTCTCTCCACAGCGTCCTGCTCCTAGGACTGAGTCCGCGTGGGATGACCACGCACTACCACAGCACTCTCGGCCCCGGTGTGGACTACCTTCTCATTTGCAGTTACAGACAGAGCAGAACTTACCCATTCTTCCCAGGCACCTTCTGGGTTTTTCTTAATGATGGGCTCAAGGCGTTTCAGAAGGATCTGACAAGCATTCTTAAAAGAGTAAAGAAGTGAAGGCTCGTTAGAGAAGACTGTGGTGGTTAGGATTTGAAAGGATATTGAAAGGATTTGAAAAAACTTGAAAGAACATTGGTGGATAATTGATCAGTTCAGTGAATGCTTATGAGGTGCCTGACACCGACACAGGGGGAACTCAGGGATGGTATCACACCACTCCTGACCCCGAGGAGCGCATATTCTGTTAGAGAGTGTTTTCTCTTCCTCATTCATTTCCTGTGAAAACATGGGCTCAGTTGAATTTATACTTTCAGATCCCCTTTCTAAGAATATTCATGTTCTTAATTCCTTCCCCCTTTGTTCCTAACCCTAACCTTCTTTCATTTTTTCATGAAATGAAAAATTTCATGAAAATTTCATGATAAAATTTCTTTTCATTTTTTAGCCATTACGATCAGTGGAACAAAATTATTTTCATTCAGATTTGTGCTTTTCAGTCTATAACAATGATATGCCAGTATCCCTCTGGGTCTGAAATATTGTTCAACTCTCTGTCTGTCCTTTTATCCTTCTGTCTGTTCATCCATCCACCATCAAACTACTGCAGTTAAGGCATTGGCTTTGAGTGTGAAGTGAGAAAATAAATTTGTTTTTGTAATAAGCTATATCAACAAAGTTTCTGATTCTTGATACAGAAACCTAGAACTCTGGAAGACAGACTAATGCATGGTTTGGGCTGACAACCACCACACACTGAGGAGTTCTTGCTTTGTGTTTGAGTCTATCTAAAATTGGATGTTATGAATTTGAGGTTTCCCAACTTGTTCTGAGCAAAATGAGTCTATTTTTTGAGTCCTTTGGAGATGTCTCCACAATGATAAGATGGATTTGAAAGTGGTCTTTCTTGGTAGCATAATTGCAGTGTCCTGGGAGTAAGGACATATGTCTCCCCTCAGTGTCCCAGTGGAAAAAGTGGACGGTTTATAACAGAAACATGAAAAATAGATATTATTTCAAAAATACATGCAGTAAGATCTTTGAATTAAGAAATATGAAGTCATCATTCTATTCTGAATTAGTGAAGTTTATCTTTTTTATACATCGTTAAGAAAAATAAGTACAAAAAAAAGGAAATAGTAGAATTCTTACTGATGTAGAAACTTTAATTGCACCAGGTCTCCCTGGCTGGCTTCTGCTTGCCTACCTGCCTGTAAGAACCTGCGTGTGTCAGTGGAGCCTTGCACAGGTCTGCATTATGCAGCACCCAGATGTCATCTTTCTATGTCTCCCAGGGACAGAGACTGACTGTTTGCCAATATCTCCTCTTCCACAGAGCTGGGCCCATGGTTTCCCACTGCTCCAGGTTTCCCCAGCCTCCCCTGTTGTTGGACATTGCCCGAGGCTGTTCTGCTGATGGATGCTGACGGGAAGTGACTTGTATTCCTCCCAGGTCTTCCCCCATGCTCTTTCCCTTCTCTGGCTCACTCATGATACTCTGGGCAACCTTGAAAGCCACATGTTGAAGATGGAGGAACTGCCATCAATCTGGGTGCTCAAATGACCCAGCGTTCCTTCTGCACTATTATACGTACAAAAGAAGAACTTCTGTTGTGTTGGAGTCATTATATTCTGGGTCTATTTGTCACCTCAGTTTAGGTCCAACTGACACACTCTCCAGGCATTTTGGTCATCCCAAGCCTACACTCCGTGACACAGATGACTTCTCTGAAGCCAACCACTGTGCCTGTATCCAGTTACGAAAACCAGAGATGTGGGGAAAGCACCCAGGGAAAGACAGACAGGAGGAAGCACCTGCACGGCTCTGCCATTGGTGTCTGCTCCGATGGACGCTGCTGTAGCGATTGTGTTAGGCACCGTGGCTGTACTTGTTTCACAGATGTGCAAGTAAGACATGGGTATTTTTAATTCACGGCTGGCCACCTATGAGAAAAAGAAATAATTTCGAGTCTGGTAAGAACTTCTTTGAAGACTTGAGTCATTCTTTTTCTTAATTAAAAATTTATTTTTATTACATCCACAATATCCTCTAAAGCCTAAAATAATGCATCTTATAACAATTAAAACCACTTTTTAGTAAGACCTCATGCTAATTTTTGAAGTGTTTTCTTGGTACTATTCCACAGCAGTTCTTCAATTCAAATTTAGTGTACTTAGGATATTAAGGATTTCCTATTTTCTAAATTTTGCATGTGTAGAGAATAGGCCAAGTTGAATTTATTCAGATTTACTTGGTGACAGTGGCAGGAAGAGAGATAGAAATTAAACTGACTGATTCAGAGTTTGGTCTTAAGTCTGTTGGTACTTGTATCAGATGAACTTGCAAGGACTGTGAGGGCCTGTCTTATTTCTTGCCCTAGTTCCCACTTTAACTTTGCTTTTAAAAAATATTTATTAGTTAGTTGTGGCACATCAGACCTTTAGTTGCAGCATGCAAACTCTTAGTTGCAGCATGTGGGATCTAGTTCTCTGACCAGAGATCAAATCCAGACCCCCTGCATTGAAAACATGGAGTCTTAGCCACTGGACCACCGGGGAAGTGCCCCCAGCTTAACTTTAGCTTCCTCCTTCTTTTCTTCTGGGGCTCCCCAGGTGTTGCAGGGGTGAAGAATTCATCTGCTAATGCAGGAGACACAAAAGACTCGGGTTCAATTCTTGGGTTGGGAAGATCCTCTGGAGGAGGAAATGGCAACCCACTCCAATATTCTTGCCTGGGAAATCCCATGGTGGGCTGCAGTCCCCAGGGTCACAAAAGACTCAGACACGACTGAGCACATATGTCATGTCACTCTTTTCTTCTATCTGTTTCCACTTGATTATACTCCTCTAGTATGTGCTGTTCATTTTTTCTTTTCTGTTATTTTCATTCCAGTTTCTCTAGTGGACACATGTGGCAATGAAGATGTTTAACCAAGAAGAAATGAGAAAGAAAGAGAGGTAAGGAAGAAAAAAACATTATTTTGACTGATATTATTTTTTAGTTTTTGCAAAAACACTTTTTCTAGATGTCTGCAGGTATGAACCTGTTCATACTTGCTAACCTTCAGACTAATATTATTCAGTGACTGAATTTTTCCAGAAAGACACAAAATGAGAAAAAAAGAGGACAATTTGATTAACTCTTGGTGATGAAAATCCAAAAGGAATTTATTGGTTCACACACCTGGGAAGGATGGAGGAGTTATTGTCATGTATATCTGTATCTAGGGGCTTTGTGGTCTCATTCAGTTCCTCTCACAGTCTTTCACAGTCTTTCTATGATAATGGTCATGTTATTTCTAACTGTAGATGAGTTTCATCTTTGGCACAGAATTGCCCCTGACAACCCCTGGCCTATAGCATAGTGGCTAAGCAACCACAAGGGAAAAATAGTTCCTTTCTCCTGGCATCTACACAGCACCCCAGGAAAGGATGCTGATTAGATTTGCTTGGCCATGTCTTTTTCCCAGACTGATCTCTGCAGCCAGCAGGGTTCAGGAACCATGCCTGACCAGACCAGGGGCCTGTGTCTATATCTGTGGCAGGTGTTGGGGCAAGGAGGGGGATGAGGTTAAAAGGTACCAGAATTGAGGCATCCTTCAAAACTACATAGAGTGTGGGAGAGGCATTCCAAAGGAGCTGAGGGGCTGAGAGGTCAAAAGTTGCAGATGTGCACCATAACAATCTAGTAAATTATACATAAATCCCTATTAGCTCAGCTGGTAAAGAATCCGCCTGCAGTGTAGGAGACTCTGGTTCGATCCCTAGGTTAGAAAGATCCCCTGGAGAAAGGATAGGCTACCCACTCTAGTATTCTTGGGCTTCCCTGGTGACTCAGACTGTAAATAATCTGCATGCAATGCGGGACACCTGGGTTCTGAGTTCGATCCCTGGATAGGGAAGATCCCCTGGAGAAGGGAACAGCTACCCACTCCAGTATTCTTGCCTAGAAAATTCCCATGGACAGAGGAGCCTGGCATGCCACAGTCCATGGAATTGTGAAGAGTCTGAGACATGACTGACTGCCTTTCAGTTTCACAGTTAAATTTATTCAATTTAATGGATTATTCTTTCTTTCTTTTGGGACTATGTCTTCCTACTTTGTGTATTTGTGTGTGTGTTAAAATATCTTTAAAAAATTATAGGATGATGACAGTTGATGAACTACTTGTCCTTGATGGTCAAAACAATATATTAGCCACCCAACATTATTGTCCAGACTTTAAAAATTATACATACTGGTCTCAAAATAGAAAAGTTGAGAAACCCCCTACTCTGGATAAACCTGCATGTGTACCCACAGCAGTGCTCTGTCAATTCAGTTCAGTCACTCAGTCGTGTCCAACTCTTTGTGACCCCATGGACTGCAGCACACCAGGCCTCCCTGTCCATCACCAGCTCCTGGAGCTTGCTCAAACTCATGTCCATCGAGTCAGTGATGCCATCCAACCGTCTCATCCTCTGTCATCCCCTTCTCCTCCTGCCATCAATCTTTCCCAGCATCAGGGTCTTTTCCAATGAGTCAGCTCTTCGCATCAGGTGGCCAAAGGATTGAGTGCTCTGCAGGCCCACCAATGAGGCTTTCACTAAGAACCACCTCCGTCCATAAACCCTGGCCAAGCTCCAGGGATGTTTGCACATGTATGGATTTCTACCACCTTTGCCATTCCATCTAATATGTAAGAAGTTTTTCAACTAAATAGTGAAGCTCTTAGGGTGCGCATACAGGGGGTTGTCATTAACTCTGAAGTTAGTGCCAAATGTCAGCCATGTCAACAGCATATAGAGAGATGGATTTTATTTCTCTCACCTGCAGCATTTTGGTGTGAATACCTTGTCCCAGTTCGTTGCCTCCATGTGTGACCAATACAGACCCGTCAGTGTAAATATGAACCAGCGCAGCTGCCTAGAGAAACAACACAGAAAGCACAGCTTGGTGCCAGTCAGCGTGTAGGGAGGTTCGGTGTCAGAACCGAGGGGGTGAAACACCAGGCTCGCGGAGTGGCAGGGGGCAGAGAGAGAGAGAGAGAGAGAGAGAGCTCCCCTGGTAGGATGCCGAAGTGCTGAAGTCGCCTACAGAGAACATTCCTAAGGAGCCTGGTTTCAGTGGGAGCCCCTTTGGATACCTTGGGGGTTGTGAGTATCGGTTCCAACTATTTGAAAGCCTCTTCTCCGCTTCAGTTCTCTGGCTGACCACTCAACCAGCTTCTGAAACATTGCAGGTTGCACAGGTTACATGCCAACCTGTGCTCAGCTTGGTGTGTGGAGATGAAAAAGATGCGGTTCTTCCTTAAGCAGCTCATGGGTAGTGGGAGGCAGGCTGGAGAGCGAGTCGTCATCGTGAGCAGTTCTGTGAGGTAATGGACGTGGCGGAGGGGCCCTGGGAGAGCAGATCCAGACGCTTCTGTGGAGCCTGGGCACGTGCTCATGCTTAGTAACCCAGTCGCGTCTGACTCTTTGCGACCCTATGGACCGTAGCCCACAGGCCCCTCTGTCCAAGGGGTTCTCCAGGCAAGAATACTGCAGTGAGTTGCTATGTCCTCTTCCAGGGGCTCTTCCCCACCCAAGGATCTAACCTGCATCTCCTGTGGCTTCTGCACTGACAGGCAGACTCTTTACCACTGAGCCCGGGAAGGGTGCCCCTAAATGACCACTGAATAGAATCAGAGGGAAGAGGGGTTCACCACTGGGTAAGGTGGACAAAAGCTCCCCACCATCTGTCAGGGAAAACTGGCTCCTGACTACAATCTGAGGACCTTTGGGATTTGGTCTCTAGAACTTTCCCAGATTCAGCTGTCTTTTCCCTCCTTGTTTCCAAGCCTGAGAGCTGCTCCTTGCCGACCTGTGCTTTTGCTGGTGTGGTTCTCTCTTCCTGGCCCCTTCCCTGGTCTTCAGACCCCTGGTCTGTTCTGTGAAAATGTCCCTGAACCCATCTTATTCCCCCTAGGAAGGATCAGTCACCCCTCCTTGGCACTTATGGGGGTGCATTGGGTTGAATAGTGTCCCTGCCTATACCCCAAATTCATGTCCACCTGGAACCTCAGAAGGTAACCTTGTTTGGAAACAGAGTCTATAAAGGTATAATTAGTCAAGATGAGGTCATACTGGATTAGAAAGTGAAAAAAATGTGAAAGTGTTAGTCACTCAGTTATATCCAACTCTTTGCAACTCCATGGACTGTAGCCCGCCAGGCCCCTCTGTCTATTGAATTCTCCAGGCAAGAATACTGGAGTGGGTAGCCATTCCCTTCTCCAGAGGATCTTCCCCACCCAGGGATTGAAACTGAGCCTCCCACATTGCAGGCAGATTCTTTACTGTCTGAGCCACTAGAGACACCCGTACTGGATGAGGGTAGACCCTACATTCATTGACTAGGGTCCTCATAAGAAGGTCACGTGAAGATGGAGGCAGAGACTGGAGTTCTGCAGCCACAAGCCAAGAAACTCCAGGAACCCCCAGAAGCTGGAGGAGGCAGGAAAGGAGTCTTCCCTGGAGCCTTCAGAAGGCCTTGCTGACACCTGGAGTTTGAAGTTCTAGCCCCTAGAACTGAGAGAACAAATGTGTCATTTTAAGCCACCAAGCTCGTGGTGCTTTGTTACGGCAGCCATGGGGAATGAACACTAGCGTGACAAGCTCCTCTCTGAGTGTCTCTCAGAGGAGGGGCCCTGGTCTGGCTCATCTCTGAGTGCTGTAGAGAACTCTGAGCAGGTCTGAATCACAGAGACACTAAATACGTATTTGTTAAATTGGACGAATGGAAATGTGGCATTTTTCTTTCCAGGAGGAGGAGGAGTTGGGACTTTAATCTGTTCATGTCTGGAGATGCCCAGAAGCCCAGGGTGGCTTGGAGCAGCTCCAGAGCATCAAGGCTTGTGGGTGCTAATAATAGTACTTATTCACTGTGGGCCCACTGACTCTCTCTGAGGACAGTGCTTCTCATACCTAATTGAGAGAGTGAGTGTTCCAGCTTTGTGAGTCATCAGCTGACCTGGAATAACACACTTCAACTCCCAAGCAGATGATTCTTGGGTGCCTCAATTTAGAACTCTGTGGGGAAGCTGGAGGCCTTTCAAATGGAGACAAAGTCAGTGCTTGATTGAAAGGTGGTTTTTTTTGTAGCAAGATGAGAAATTTGCTCCCATGGATGATGGTAGAGAGTAGGATATGGGAGCCATACAAGTGAGGGGAGATGTGGTATAATAAAAAATAAATATGAAGCACAAGGATATATTATACAATATGGGGAATATAGCCAATATTTTATAGTAGCTATAAATGGAGTGTAACCTTTCATATTGTGAATCATTATACCGTATACCTGTTAAGTATTGTGCAGCAACTAAACTTCAATAAAAAAATAATAATCTCCCTCCCCCCCCAAATGTAGTGTTTGGCCCTGGTTCTTAGTACAGAACTCTTAAAACCCTTGGAATTTATCATCTTCTGTATGCTCATGGGATGGTTCATGGAGGGAGTGTAAATAATTTCAGAGTGGGTGCTCATTACTACAAAAATCAACCACACAGTCAGAGGGTGCCGTCTCTCGGCCTTGTTTCCCAGTCTCCAGGGAGGGGAGAGCAACTGGAGGTTGAGTTCAGCCACCCATGGTCAATAATGTAATCAACCATACCTATGTAATGAATCCATTACCCTTCCTTGTCAAATGTCAGGGTTCTGGGAGCTTCCGGGTTGGTGAACACATCCATAAGCTGGAGGGGGCATGCCTGGACAGAGAGAGTATGTACGCTCGGCTCTTGATCTTTGGGGTCTGTGCTAACTCTGGGTAGTTAGTGCCAGAACTGAATTGCTGGACACCCAGTTGGTGTCAGGGAGTTGAAGGAGAAAAGACAACACTTGGTGTCAGAGAGAAAAACCACCCTGGCAGCTATCTAGGATCGTTTATGCTCCATTGATTGATTCAGTCCAGATTTGTAGACTTAACAGTTAGCCTCCTCCTGCCTCTTTGGACCTATGGGCTCCTGTCCCCCTTTTATTTTATTTTTATTTTTTTCCTGTCCCCCTTTTAAAAAGTTATTAATATTTATTTTTTGGTTGCTGGGCATATGGTATCTTAGTTCCCCTACCAGGGATCAAACCTGGACCCCCTGCTTTGGAAGCACGGAGCCTTAACCAGCGGATCACAGGAATCACTTAACCACAGGAAGTTCCTACTCCTGCTTCCTGTTTGAACAGTGGGGTCAGTGTGGCCAGCGCCCCACCTCGGCGGTCTTGCTGCTCTGGCTGTCATGCTCGCGGATGCCGTTTTCTGCCACTGAGGTGTTTTTCTGCTGCACTGTGTTGAAAGTGCTTGCAGGTGGGGGACTGCTTACTTCTCCCAGGTGCTGGGGGAGGGGCTCAGTGCCCCGGGGAAATGTGACACTCTCCCCAAGTCAGAGCCAAGTGTGTCCTATAGGAGGGTTACCACCCACACATGCAAGCTTTACCTGATGATAGCTTGTTGCAACAAAGCCGACTGAAAATTTCATGGGAATCACCGCAATGCCTCTTTTCTTCCAGTAATTCTTCTTATTGAACTCTTCCACTTGCATTCTTCTGTTGTGAAAGGAAGACGTGTCCAGACATTCGTTCCAACATCTTATCAGGTTCTCAGGGTTGAACGCTTGTTTGTAGATGGTTTTATCAACTGTTCGGTACATGTTTTTCTCCCTAATCTGAAGCGAGTGAGAAATGGAATCACTAGTTATGATAAGACAGAAAGTGATTGCGAAATAGAGATCTGAGAAGCCTCCCCACTAAGGCATACACTTCAGTGGGGAGAAGACAGGGTTTTTGTTTCTTTTTCTTTGAGCTCAGTCTTTGTTTTTGTAGAAATAATGAAGCATGATTTCTTTTCTTCAGGGCACCAATCAGGGTTTCTGCCTCCTTAAAGGGCAGAGTAGAGGTACTCACTGATCTGTGAAGGGCAGTGGGATGGAGGCGCTGAAGGAGGAAGAGTATCCTTTTTTTTCCTGCACGGTTCAAAGGGTGGAGCAGAGTTAGTAGATGGTATGTTAAAGCAAGGATTTATTGTCATAAGGAAGACTTGTTTTTCTAGAGAGGGAGAGCCCTGCACCTACTGACAAATAGCAGATCTTCTCTAAGCCTTCCAATTGCCTTTGGAATGTGTGGTCAAATCTTTAAAAAATGTATTTAAATATGGGTGTGTCATGCCCTAGAAACTTGCAACATCTGACAAAGAAGCAGGGGAGCCCACTGAGATATGCTCAGGGTTTTTCATCATCCCCAATCACTCTAATGATAAAGGAGTTACGATTAATAGCAGTTACACTGGAATAGTACCGGTTTATGGAAACAAACATTTTCATGAATGCTAACTCATTTATTTCTTGTGGGAACTCTGTGAGGTGAGTCGTGTTGTCCTCATTTTGTAGATAAAGAAGTGGAGCCACAATGAAGCTGCCTTTCATTGTTCAAGTGTTCCACTGGCCCACATGACCTTTCATTCTCTGTGCTATTATATCTTCAAGGCCACGCCAGTGTCATCCTCTCCAGGAAGTTCTGCTCCATACCCTCCACCAAGCCAGTGTGATGTTTGTCTCCTTTGTATCCACAGAACACTTTATGTGACTTCTCTTGGGATAACCATCATCTCCCTTGTTCAATATTTAGGCATTCCCCTGTACATAAGAAGTACCCCCAACAATTACAGTTCACAGACCTGGTGGTCCTCCCTGTTGAATTTAATGACAAAGAAGTTCAAAGACATGGAGAGTCTTGCTGCAGCAGAGGGTCTCTATTGGGGGAAACAGGGGATGGAAGTGGAAAAAGTAGGCTGGGATTTGCTTGGAATGAGTGAGGAGTTGGAAAAGTGTTATCAACAATTATCTCAATTGTCAGTGGCTGCCTCTCTTTGGTCTGGCATATTGTACATATTATGAACACTTTAGGATCTTGCACAAAATAATATTTTTGGAGGGCATTCTTTTGGCAGTACCTCTCAAGAGTTTTCAAGTGCACCAGCAATTCTGCTTCTGTAAGTTTATTGTACAGATACACACAACAAGGCAAAGATATAACCTTGGTACATTTGTACCAATACCAATTAAATAGCAAAAAATGGTTAACAAACTGAATATGTATCAATAGTAAATTGTCTAAATAAATTTAGACACATAATAGTACTATCCAGTCATGAAAATGAATGAAGTAGTTCATTCTACTAGCATGAGAAGATGGCCAGGAGTACTGTCAAGTAGAAAAGGTAAGGGGCAGAATTATGTGTTTATTATAGTCTCATTTTGAAAATATGCATATAAGTGCACCTATCCATCATATGTTAATGTTTATGTATGTAGAAATACAGATGGGTGGGTAAACAGAGAAAGAGCTAGAACAGTAAACAGAACTGTTAACAATGTTAACCCTTAACCAATAGGGATGGGGATAAAAAAGAAAGATGTTTGCTTTTCACTTTAATAACTTCAGTATGGTTTTGAATTTTAAAAAGAGTAATTCCTTTTGTACAAATTAAGAAAGGAAGAAAATAAATTGTTGCAAAAAGAGGAAGGCCAATATGTGGAGGTGAACTCTTTTAGATAGCCCTTAATTTATCTTGAGTTCCGAGCCAGGTCTAATTTGTGTGGCTCTTCCAGGGTGTTTCCTTGGGTAGCCAGTTTCCTGCCTCCTCTGATTCTCCAGTAGCCTTGGTTATGACTTTGATATCTACCTTACCTTTTCTGGAGGAAGGCCACATTTGGCGGCCACAGCTGTGATGCACGATTCTGTTACCAGGGTTCCTTGGGGGAAGCCAAATCCTCGAAAGGCCGTGTTGGATGGTAAATTTGTCAGGCATGCACGGCCCCGGAACCTGAGGTTGCGGATTTTATATGCATTTTCCAGCTTCAGGATAAGAAATTCTGTTACCTAAAGTAAAAGGAGATATTTACATATACCGGACAACATTTTTTTTCTTTTCTCTAAAAGTCAAATACAGTGTTGAATTGCTTGTGGAACGAGGTAAGTATTTGAAGAAACTGCTCCACAAAGACTCACACAGAAATTCTGCATTCTGTTCACAAACCAGGATGGCACTGGTTTCTGATATACGTACCAGCTCTGAGTCATCCAACGTGCACCCTCCGTTAATGAAGCACTCGATGTCTAGAGCTTTGATTCGCCCGTTGTCCATAAATCCCACCTGTCACCGAATGATGGACATTTTACGATATGTTTGGAATTTGATGCTAAGTTTGAGCCATAGCTCAAGCAGACCACTCCCATTTGCTCTATGGTGGACTATGGCTGGATAGTCCCTTGTTTTTCACTGCTTGGCAGACAAAGACCTCCTCTGACCTGAACTTCGCTGAGCTCTTTTCTTTCAACGTGTAATTTTCTGGTTTCACAGTCAGTGTGGAATTCTAAACTCCTTGCTTGTCTCCCAGCATTTAATTGCTACCCCCTTCTTCCTTCTTCTTGGAAGATTCTCTTCACTTTTTACTGATTTTCCTTCTAATTTAGTCTTTGGTTTTCCGCCTTGTGGGAAAGTCTCTGGGATTCCAGAGTGTGTCAGAAGGAATAGAAGTGCCTCTTGTTATGAGAAAGCCTTGGAGATTGGGGAATGGACACAGGAATGACTGCCCTCATCTTACTGAGCTAGTGAAGCACTTTGTCACTCTTGAAAGATGGCATGAATGTGAGCTGCTGTTACTACCAGGACTTACTGAGTGCACCTTGTATTTTTCTAAAGTTGCCACTCCCTTCCTCCCACCTAGACCATTTTGTTTGCACAGCCCAGAATGAAAAGAAAAATTACCACTCACTAGTGTAGTTCCACCAAGAAAGAATTGACCCTGGTTCCTTTGCCTTTTTGAAAACAGGGATAAATACATTGATGGAACCATTTACCATATTCATACTACAAGGGAAATTTTGGATAACAAATCAGAAAAGTTAGGAAATGAAGCAAAATGTACAAGTTTAGAATTTATGGTAATTTTGACAAATGCTAGGCTGAAGTTTTCAGGAAGAAACGATTGCTAAGCAAAACAGTACCATAAGTGAGGGAGCAGAGGTATTCTTAAACTGTTGAATATAAACTTTTCAAGGATTTGGGAAGGACTTATGCACACACAAACATTTATTATGCTAGTTTATGAATAGTTCTGAATAAATAACCAAGCAAAACTTTGAGGATACATACACATTATAATATTGGAAGTAAAATTATATTTAAAAATAAAACTTTTTTCAAAAAGTCTATTTGTTTTTTAAAATTATATTTTGTATTACTATAATTACCAAAATATTTATAGTCTAGAACCCTCCTAATAAGTACTAGTACTAAAACAGTCTCATAACTATGGTATAATTGAAGCCTGATTTATAATCCAGCCCAAACCAAAGAACTCAACAGCTACCATAACACCAATTCCCACAATCCCAGAGGGTGCCTTCACATTGCTCTTGGGCCTAGACGATAATAAGAGTTGTGAGTATTCATTTATTTTTCATTTGAAGGTGAAAAAAAGATTTATTGGCCAGCTATGGTCTTTCCCTCTAATTAGAAAAATTACTAATGTCAGTGGAAGAAATAAAATTGCGCTGTGCTATGGAAAGCTGTGGTTTAGTTACAGAGAATAGAATAATTTAGTAATCGAAAGCAACAACCAAATCGGACAGAAAATCTATGTGTATGCTATGTGTGCTAAGTTGCTTCAGTTGTGTCCGATTCTTTGTGAAACTACAGACTGTAGCCTGCCAGACTCCTCTGTTCACCGGATTTTCCAGGCAAGAATACTGGAATGGTTAGCCATGCCCTCTTCCAGGGGATCTTCCTGACCCAGGAATTGAACCCATGTCTCCTGCAATGGCAGGTGGGTTCTTTACCACTATCACCATCTGGGAAGCCCATGTGTATGCCATAAGCAATTCCCAAATAGAGCATGTTTGATACGGAAACAATTACATTAGATCTGTCCTAACAACTCAGCCACAAATTTGAAGTGTTGTTGTCAGCCAGATCCCAGCAATTATTTACCATAGTGTTTATGCTATTGTTGCACAAAAATACAAAGGATTAATTTGAGACAATTTTAAATTATTTCACTAGTTAGTGGATTCTTTTTCCTATTTGAAAAGAGCTTTTTGTGACACTCATAACCGTTTGGTGGGAACACTTGTAAAAAAGGATTTTGCAGTTAAATTGGTCAAATCATTTCCAAACATCTGTATTGTGAAATAATATTTTTATCATCAAGAAGCTTTGGTATAACAAATGTCTAAGGTTTCACTTTGTCTCTGAGGAATCACTAACATAAATCCCGTTCCTTAAATAGTGTTTTTATCATTATTGGAAACTGTATTTTTTATCATTTAGCTTCTTCATAATTTTATAATAGATTTACTAAAAGTTCTTCACAAAATATTATGAGTATTCAAATACACAGCATCCGTTTTAACATTGTAGATGTTAAGATGATTGTTTTTAGAATTCAGCAAAGTAAAAATAGTAGAAAAGGGTAAAACCATTCAAATAAAATGAGGTACTTTAGTATTCTCCTCTTTAATACTTACTTTATATTTTCCAAATAATGGGTGTCTTCCCCCAGTTATTAACATATCATCTTCGCGATCAAGAACAAGACGAATGGGGTGACCAGTTCTAAAAAAAACAAATTTTAGATTCTTCTTCCATTGCACCCATCCATTCATCCATCTACTCATCTACCATTCACCTACGTATTTATCCATTCTCTCATTTAACTATCTACCGTCCCATCTATCCATCCCTCATCCACCCTGCCACTCATATGTACAAGCATTCACTTAACCATCCACCCATCACTTGTACATTTGCTGATTGCATACGGTGTGCTAGGCACTGATATGAACTGATGCAGGGGTCTTCAGGTACATGTTGAAAACCCACGATTCTACCAGAATTTTCTTTTTTCTTTAATGGTGAGGATCACCTGGAGCATCGGTGAAATGTAGTTTCCAGTCCATCTCCTGGTCATCCTGATTCACTGGGTCTGGGGTGGGGAGGCAGGACTTTCTATGAACTTGGGAGACTCTTATTATCAATAGGTTGGGAACACTGCTCTGGGGACTACTTAATGCACAGCAGGGATAGTAACTTGAGGCACTGGTTCTCATACTTGGATGCACAGTGGAATTACTGGGGAATTTTTAAAATAGACTGATGCCAGGGTCAATGAGGGGCGGCCTAGGTATTGGGATTTAAATGCTCCCTAGATGATTCTAACATACAGTCTTGTTTGAGACGACTTAAATGCACAAAACCTGGTGGAAATACAATGAATTAATTATTCCTTGCTGAGTCATTGGTGGGTGTGAATAGAGTTTCATTATGAAAAAACTGGGGATGCGATTCAGATTCTGCCTTCTCCCCACCTGTCACTGCAAAATGAGACACATGTCTGAGTGCTCTGGGACCTCTGAATCACGTGGAAACTGTCAAGGGAAGCAGGACCTTTGAAATTTGCAGGACAGTTGGTGTTTTGACATAGTAACAAAACAAGACAAAACAGCCATAAAAATGAACAAGGAATAGAAAAGTCAGCACTTGAACAGCATGAAGAGTGTAGGAGCAAGACTTCCGGTTGAGGTTAGACCAGGAGCTCTGTCTGAGGATGTCTTGTGTCCACTGAACATCCATTGAAGAGCCAGCCCTTCCCAGGAGCAGGGAGACTTTTCTTCCTCACCCCACTTTGTCTTCAGCTGGTGGTAGGAAGGAAAAGTGGGGGAGCAGCCTCTCCCTTGGCACTCCACTTGGGCAGGTGACTTGCCCACCCCTAAATGGGTCACCTTCCATGAAGCTCAAGGATGGGGCAGTGTCAGCTCTGGAGGTGTTCAACTAATAACACCACTTTTCCTTTATAGAGCAAATTAGTCTATTCAAACTTCTAAGTGCATTTGGCTTTTCCAATAACTTTGGGAGGGTGGGTAAAAGAGACAAGAGGCTGAGTTGCCCAAGGACACCCAGATGGTGATGACAGCAGCCCGAGTGACCCTCAGGCCGCTGATGTGCCCTCAGCTCTGTGCATTTTATGCCCTCCCGTGTCCCTAGGTGCACTTACTTGAGAGCACCCACAGCTGCAATAGCCCCGAAGACAGCCGGTCTTCCTATCTTCCCGCCAAAACCTCCACCCACTCGCTTTACGTGACAGGTGATCCTGTTGCTGGGGATGTTTAAAGTAGAGGACACTGTTTTCTGTAAAAGGTAGGTGATGGGAAAGTTTTACAAGGGTGAAGTGGTAAAGAAGGTTTTTGCTTCCTAAAACACAACATAACAACAAAATTCATCCACACCTACTGTTAGTAAAAACAAAGAAATAAACAACTGAGACAGTCTGAACCTTTCAGAGTTCTACTGAGTTCATAAATGTTGCTAATCTCCATAAAACAAACTTTCCAGCAGAAAAGTGGTCTTTTCCAAAAGGGAAACTGTCAGAGTTCTGGATTCCTGTCAAAACTTGGATCCTAGCCCAATGCCTATACCTAAAGTCCCAGTAAGGTGAAAACCAGCAAACTCCTGACAAGCTATTAAAGAGGAAGAAATGTTTGCAGCTAAAACCCAGAGCACTTTATGGCTGGGGAAATGATAATGTGTTATGAAGTGCTGTGTTTACTCCAAAGGTTGCCTGTAGTGATTATGTTAGGGGAAAATCAAGTACAGGTATAATTGTGTCATCCAATCACTGTCACATTTAAGCATGAAGCCAATGAATGTTCACTTTAAATTGAAATTGGCTGTGGCTGTTCTTTCATTTACTTGACGAGACCGGAAAACATAAAAATTGGTTCCGGGGTCTTATACATCAGTTGCTCTGCTGATGTATAATACTTAGATTCTAAGATTCTGCAGGTAAAATGGGGGCCGTTGTGAGGCTGTGGAGGCTGAAGGCCATGAGGGAATTGGGAAGTTGGGGAGGAGGTGG
This sequence comes from Cervus elaphus, assembly GCF_910594005.1. Lineage (NCBI taxonomy): Eukaryota > Metazoa > Chordata > Mammalia > Artiodactyla > Cervidae > Cervus > Cervus elaphus. Next base: position 44,680,296 of record NC_057822.1, read on the forward strand.
AGGAGATACTGGACCTCACCTGCACGTGGGCTGGATCCTGTGCTGACACATAAATGTCCAGTTCTTTGTCCTCTGTCTTTGGAATAACTAGCACTGTCTGTGTTTCCATGTAAAAATGCTCTTGTCCTCCAACATGAACCTCCCCTGTTAAGGGCGAGAACAGGAAAGTGCCTGAAGGTGTGTGCTGGTTGGGGAATTCAAAAGCAAGTGAGACATGGACTGGCTGGCTGGATTTGTCCTGATTGAGAAACTGATGATCAGGTGTTTTGTCCTGTGACAACTGAGGTCATCTGTTTCACAGACTGCGGTTCTGGATAAGAAGTTGAAAATCTCTGCTTTTGTTCTTCATTCTGTCCTTGACTAATCAAAGTCTTAGGAATTTTCTATTTATTCTGTTGCTCCCTACCTGCCCCCCTCCCAACCCAAGCAACACATGCACAATTTGAGAGGAAGCAAAGGAGGAGAACTTTGGCAAAATGCCACGACTTTAGGGGGTGGTCTTTCTGAGAGGAAATCACGTGCTCTCCTGTCTGTTTCAAAAGAGAATCGCACAAATATTCTAGGAAACATCCTGAGTCACTCACCTTCAACAATTTGATCAACTTTTTCAAATGCCTCCTCGATGTTTCCTTGTTCAAGTTTTCTTTCAGGGCACAGGAATGAGTTGTGTTTTATGGCATCCTGAGTGACAGGAAGAAAAAAAAGCTAATTCTTTTTGTTGTTTCCTTCCACTGGCAAATTTTTCTTACTCAAAAGCCGGCAAACTCCGACAATCGCCATCTGCTAGGACACGTGAAAGGAGACAGGCCAGCAAGGGAGTGTGTCCTTGAGTAGCAGACTCCCCGCAGAGCTGGGATGCCATAGGAAATGACTTCTCAGTTGCAGAGAAAGCCAGCAAGGGTTAGAGAGACATTATGGTTTGAGATCTGGGGACACCATGATGGCCCTCCCCTTTTCCTGCTTCATGAATAAAAATACTTGTGTCAGACTTCACGTTGAAGGGGAGGACTCAAGTCCTAATGCACTCTGGGGCAAGAAAACCCAACAGAGATATGGTAGGCAGTTTGTTCATTTCTTTGTGTGTTTGGCATATCTCATAAGGGCTTCCTGGCCCTTTATGCTAGGTTATTTTTGCAACAATATTATGAACTGACTGACACATGAATACTGGGAGCCATCCTGTCCTGCCGTTCTGTGGATTGATCTATGACAGTTGATTCTTGCTTAACCTTTCTTTCTTTTCTTTTAAAAAAAAATTTAATTTATTCACCGTAAGCACAAATATGCCCATTTGCCAAGAGTATAGTGTTGAAGATCGACCCCCACAAAAGAAACAAAATGCAAAGCAACTTCTCCCCCCTCCAGAAAACAGTTTTCCTCAAATCACCCACTAATTTAATAACAGAATTTTCCAAATGTTAAGAAATCTAGGATTATTACCCTGTAATGATAATGCCTAATAACCTTTAGATGCAGGTGTTTTCCACATTTCACAAGGGTACCTGACTCCTGCGTTCTTACTCGCTAACGGTCTCAAGTCCATGGCCTTTTTTGTTAATGACAATGAGAATAGTGAAAGCAGCTAGTATTTATTGAGTGCATGTTTTGTGTCAAACACTGTACAATAGACAGTGTATTTACATATATTCTCACATGAATTCTATTATTCTCTCCACTTTCCGCATGAAGAAACTGGGCTTAAGGAGGTTCAAATAACTTTCCCAAAGTCATGCGTCAAATAAGTGATGGAGGCAGTTTTCAAGCCTGGCTCAGTTTTCAGAAACCTCTTGCCTAATAATAAATGCTTGATTTCTCAAAGCAGCAGAAAATGAAGAATATAGCTGAAGTTTTCCTTTTTTTTTTTTTTTGCTATACCAAGATCTCAGTATGTCAATCTAGTATGTGTGGAAGTATGTTTATTGTCATCTGTAAATATGTCCTAAGTTAGTATAATCTTAGTATAATATATGTATATTTAGCAGACACTAACTAGGTGCCAGCCACTGTTCTACATGCTTTCTGCATATTACCTATTAACTCATTTAGTCTTCAACCTGATGAGGCAGGTATTATCACTGTTCCCTTCATTTTACAAAGGAGGAAACTATGGCACATATATGTTAAGAAACTTGCCCAAGGTCACATAGATAAGAAGTGCTGCAGCCAAGATTCAAACCTGGCAGTTTGGTTCTAGAACCAGTGCTCTTAGACAGAACTCTATATTGCTTCTCATAATATACAGTCATGTGAATGAATGAATGGATGAATGACTATTGGTATATATGACTGTTCTTTTACCTACTTTTCTTCACAGAAGAACTCTTTTTGCTGATGGTGGAGAGTCCTATTTTGAGGCAACTCTAGATCTCTAAGCATTCTGAGTCCCAAGGTATTTCATGAGTACCTTTGGGTGCCATTTTCCCCCCTTGAGGAAATGGGATTGGAATTGAAATTTCAAAAACCCTTGTTAGGATCCTAGTACAACTCTGGAAAGGGGTGTGAGCCGAGAAGAGTGGCCTGAACTTCTTGCAAACTTGACAAAATGGGAATTTGGAATAGAGTTGATTTAATTAATTGCACTCATCTCACACACTAGTAAAGTAATGCTTAAAATTCTCCAAGCCAGGCTTTAACAATCCGTGAACCGTGAACTTCCACATGTTCAAGCTGGTTTTAGAAAAGGCAGAGGAACAAGAGATCAAATTGCCAACATCCGCTGGATCATGGAAAAAGCAAGAGAGTTCCAGAAAAACATCTATTTCTGCTTTATTGACTATGCCAAAGCATTTGACTGTGTGGATCACAATAAACTGTGGAAAATTCTGAAAGAGATGGGAATACCAGACCACCTGACCCACCTCTTGAGAAACCTGTATGCAGGTTAGGAAGCAACAGTTAGAACTGGACATGGAACAACAGACTGGTTCCAAATAGGAAAAAGAGTACGTCAAGGCTGTATATTGTCACCCTTCTTATTTAACATATATGCAGAGTACATCATGAAAAGCACTGGGCTGGAAGAAGCACAAGCTGGAATCAAGATTGCTGGGAGAAATATCAATAACCTCAGATATGCAGATGACACCACCCTTATGGGAGAAAGTGAAGAGGAACTAAAGAGCCTCTTGATGAAAGTGAAAGAGGAGAGTGAAAAAGTTGGCTTAAAGCTCAACATTCAGAAAACTAAGATCACGGCATCTGGTCCCATCACCTCATGGGAAATAGAAGGGGAAACAGTGGAACAGTGTCAGACTTTATATTTTTGGGCTCCAAAATCACTGCAGATGGTGACTGCAGTCATGAAATTAAAAGACGCTTACTCCTTGGAAGGAAAGTTATGACCAACCTAGATAGCATATTAAAAAGCAGAGACATTGCTTTGCCAACAAAGGTCCATCTAGTCAAGGCTATGGTTTTTCCAGTGGTCATGTATGGATGTGAGAGTTGGACTGTGAAGAAAGCTGATCGCCGAAAAATTGATGCTTTTGAACTGTGGTGTTGGAGAAGACTGTTGAGAGTTCCTTGGACTTCAAGGAGATCCAACCAGTCCATCCTAAAGGAAATCAGTCCTGGGTGTTCATTGCAAGGACTGATGCTGAAGCTGAAACTCCAGTACTTTGGCCACCTGATGCAAAGAACTGACTCATTGGAAAAGACCCTGATGCTGGGAGGGATTGGGGGCAGGAGGATAAGGGGACTACAGAGGATGAGATGGCTGGATGGCATCACCAACTCAATGGGCATGAGTCTGAGTAAACTCTGGGAGTTTGTGATGGACAGGGAGGCCTGGCATGCTGCAATTCATGGAGTCACAAAGAGTTGGACACGACTGAGTGACTGAACTGAACTGAATTTAGAAAGAACTAGAAACATGACCTTTTTAACACTCTGAATATTGATCAAGTTGTACCTTTTAGGGACGTTTTTAAAATATTCAAATGGTTCACTAGGGCCTTTGAAAAAATTTTATTTCTTTCACAAGCCAAAATTAAGTAATCTTTTTTTTAAACTTAATTGATATGAACTTATCTTTCATTGAATTAGAGCACACAAATGCCATAAATCCACATCTGCTTTTTCTAATCTAAATTCATTATTTTTGCTGGAAGTTGCATTTGTATTCCATCATCTAGACCCAGAAGCGAGGATGGAAATTTCTATGGAATTCCATCATGAAAGTCCCACTGCTTTTGGGCTCCATTTTGGAAAGATTATTGCTCCCAATATGCATTCCCACCATTTTCCTCAAGTAATAGAACCCCCAGTTTGTAGTGAATACCTGGCCACCTAGAATAAAATGTATGTTTCCCAGACCCCCTTTCTAGGTGTGTTGGTGTGGTACATGACTAGGTTCTAACCAAAGAGACATGGAAAGGTTATGTGCAGCTTCTGGAAAGTGTCTTTAAGGGGAGGGGATATTCTCTTCATCACTGCCTCATTCTCTCTGCTGACTGAAGTGTGGACTCAAAGGTCAGTGTTCAGTAGCTGTTGTGGACCGAAGTGTGATCTAGAGAATGGAAACCACGCAGGAAACAGCAACTACTAATAGATATAAGGAGCCCAGACCCTGACACTCAGAGCCACATGCAAGTTTGAAACTGACCATTTCTAGACTTTTTTGAATGTGTAGGAGAAAGAAACTTCTATTTTTTTTCCTGTTTCTTGGAACCAAAGCTAATTTTAATTCATGCAAGTAATACCTTCCAGAAAAAGTTGATTTTCCCAGAGTAAACCAATGACGAGAAAGAAGTAGAGCCTTGAATAAGTCTTGCATTAAGAAGTTTACAAAGGACTTTTGATTCTACAACCTTATAGGAGAGCCCAGGCACTGTGCTTACCTCGATGGTGAGGATTACGGGCTCCAGCTCTTCATAAGTTATCTTTATCTTTTCAATAGCATGTTTTGCCTGTACATCTGTTTCTGCAACCACAGCACAGATGATCTGGCCCACGCAGAGTACCTGTGAAAAGTATAGGCATGAAGCAGGGGGAAAATTCTGGGTAAAAGTACTATCAGTGAAAACCTACCAATGGCTGGTGCCTTAGTTACCATTATTGACCAATAATAACCAGACTAGAGTCACATAATGTGTTTGGCTAAGAAAAAAATTCTTTAAACTTTTAATTTAAAAGTTAGTTTAAATCATACATATGGTTTCATTAGCCATTTTACTCAATTGAATGTAAGCCCCAGAGTGGATGTGAAGTTGGCTGTGACGGGAATCTGCTATGTCCTCTGTTGAGGGTGATTCATTCATGTGTGATGCCTTCATGGAGTCATTTTAAAGATAAGGAGAGTATATTTTGTACACTATGATTCCTGTGCCTCCCTCCATAGTCTCCAAACTGAAGCACAGACCCCCAATGGGACTGTATTTGTAGATAAGGCCTTCAAAGAGGTAATGAAGGTGAAGGTTGAAGGTGAATGAGGCCCTAAGGTTGGAGCTCTAATTCAGTATGAATGATGTCCTTATGAGAAGACATAGGGGGAGAAAAGGGAATCCCTCATGGCCCAGTGATTAGGACTTCACGCTTCCACTGCAGGGTCATGGGTTCCATCCCTGGTAGGGGAACTAAAATCTTGGATGCCACAAGGCGTGGCCAAAAAAAAAAAAAAAAAAGGAGAGATAGGAACACCAGGGAGGCTCATACACAGAGAAAAGGCCATCTCCTATGAGGACACAGGAGAAGGTAGCCATCTGCAAACTGTCAAGAGTGACCTCAGGAGAAACCTGCCAACACCTTGATCTTGGACTTCTAGCCTCTAGAGTTGTGAGAGAACACATTTCTGCTTTGTAAGCTACCCATTCTGTGGTATTTTGTTTTGGCAGCCCGAGAAGATAACATAGCTCCTAAGCAATAGCCAACCGCCTCATGTGGAAACCGAAAGAACAGTGGTTTGTTTCATGGCTGGAGGAGAAACAGCCTGAGATGTGACAACAGTAGCTAACACCTAGCGAGAACCTTCACATGCCAAGCATTGCTTAAACGCTTCACATGTATCAGCTCATTTAAGTTCCATAACAATACAATGAGTTGGGTTCCTCTCATTATTCCCATTTTTCAGGTGATGATATTTTACAGGTATCAAGACACCGTTTCACAGGCGATGATTCAGAGCTAGTGAGTGGCAGAGCGAGACCATGAATCAAGATAGTTTGGCTCCAAAAGCAAATGCCCAGTGAATGATGGTAGAATTGAATTAAAGGGCAGGAATGACATGAGCAACTTTATTAAAAATGGAATATGCGAAGGTCAGTGGGAGGTGGTAGGGAGAGGGTTGGTCCAGGAAGGAAGAGAGTTCAGTGTAAAGAATGGAGAGTGGCTGTATATTGTTTTCTCCTGTCTAGATTTTTTCAAGGATTTTCCGTCCTGATACACGCCAGTTCTTGCGCTTATTCTTCAAATGAGAGTAAACTGACTCAACGGTACACAGTGGGAAAATGAGTATTTGTTGTTTTTCTGTAATAAATTTCCTTTTTGCAATGTTATTTCCTGATTCCAGAAGAGTAGGTCTATAAAGGCATTGAAAAGTGAAAGCGTGTCTGCTCAGCTGTGTCCGACTCTTTGTGACCAGGTCTATAGCCTGTAAGGCTCCTCTGTCCATGGGATTTTCCAGGCAAGAATACTGGAGTCATTCCCTTCTCCAGGGGATCTTCCCAATCCAGGAACAGAACCCAGGTCTCCCTCATTGCAGGCAGATTCTTTACCCCCGGAGCCACCAGGGAAGCCCCACACAGAAGCATTAGAAGAGAGAGAGGAGCATTAGAGAGAAGCTGGAAGAACTGGCACTCCTGGCCCCTAGTGGCAGAGAGGGCTGGGAGAGGATGGAAAGCTGCCTGGAGGCGGCACCTTGGTGAGCATCTGCACCAAGTCACATGAGACAGCACGTTCTACACCTCACCTCATCTACGGCCAGCAGTTTGTCATCTTCCGTGCCGTTGGTGCCTGGAATGTCCTTCGCTGTTATCACATCAACCACCCCAGGTATTTCAAGGGCCTCGGACAAATCAACTGATCTGAAAAAAGAGATATATTTGAGAAGTAGGAATCAGTAAGCTTGGAGGGAGGGAGGGATAGAGCATGGATGAAAGTCAAAATATATGACAACTGGACTATAGGCCCTTACCAATCAGAGCTGGCCTGCCAGAGAGCAGGGTCCAGGAGCCTCCCTGCTGGGCCAGGGATAACACTGTAGCTGCTGGAAGAGGAGAGGAGGGGGTGGCCATCGTGGCTGTGGCAAGGGGCATCCTAAGGAAGTTTCAGACAGTGGCCACATTTACCATTCAGCAATAACCTAGTTCAGGGTTTTAATATTAGCCCTACTCAGAGCCACGCCTGAGGCTGCCGCAGGGAGATGAAAGCAAGGGCCCATAGTTCTGATTTTTTTTTCTCCCTTTCATGATGTTCATTTCTAGTGACATTCCTTTCCTCCTCCTGGGGCTAGTGACCTTTTAAACATTCTTTCCATTAGGTTCTTTGGGTTTACGACATTTCAAAAGAACAGTCACATTGCTTCAGGGAATCCCCAAGTGTGTTTTAGAAAGAGTTTTTTTGAAAGCTTTTCTTTTACTTACATGATTTTTGCATGGGCTCTGGCACTGGTCACTAACGCCATGCAGAGTTCTTTATCCACCATGGGGATGTCATCACAAAACTCGGCCTCCCCGGTGGCGTGTTTGAGACCCGATAGGTGCATGATGGGGCGTCCGACTGGATCTTGGAGGGGCTGGTGAGAATCGACACTCTACAGAGAAAGACAAGAGCTTCCCTGGGAAACTTCCATCTTCAGGAGTGGCCTGGCCAATTGCCAACACTCCTGATTCAGGGTTGAGAAATCAGACAGTTGCCCTCAGTCAACAAACACTGGAGTGGGTCAGATGAGGATGAGAGTTTAATGACGTAACTTGGTCGGGTAGCTGTCATTTCAGCTCTGTGGCAATGCTTTAGATGGGGCCAATGTTTTAGTGAAATTGTGAAGTCGGTGAAGGAGCACTCTGGCTTCTCCTTTTGGCATCTTCTTTTCCCGAGTGGTGGCCCACATCCCTGTCTTCTGGAATTCAGGGGTCTTTCTGTCCTGCCTTCTTACCTTTCTAAGGATCAGCCTGTTTACACATAAAGCCACCATGATGATGAGGCTTGGAGTGATATAATTCCTGAGAGTGGGGCACCAAAATCTAAGCCAAAAGCCTGCTGATTGACTGGAGCAGGGTCTCTGGTGGGGGCCTGGGGGGGCCAATGCAATGGAGCCCATCCAGATCTGGATCCCTGGGAGTGTAATAAGTGGAATAAGGAACTCCTTATTCTGGAACTCCTCTACCAGAAGATGTGTGTGGAGTGAGTGTGGCGATCAGGTGGTGGGAGGGCTTGGGATCCAGCGGAAAATTATAGATGCTTTCCCAATTGCCCTTCGAGAGAAGGGATTCAGTTGCTTGCAGGCTCTCATTTTGCTGACTGGAGGTTAAACATTTGCAATCAGGGGCTGGAGACTGAGCCCTGCTACTGTCCTGCTCTGTCCTTGCCCCACGCCCAGCCAAGCTACTCTTCAAACATTTGCCCAAAGAACGGCAGTTGGAAGAGACTCTCAGGTATTAGTTGGATGGTCAAGCTGCTTCAGGTGACTTTGGCCTGAGGGCACCCAGCTTCAGTAGTTCGAGTCTAATCTTAGATCCAGGCCCTCCCTGCATCGGCCTGCAACAAAGGGCCAATGTGCTGGAAAAACTCAGAAAGTCAGAGTTTCCCAGGAAACGGGCAACTCTGAAGTGCTCGCTTGTTCACACAGCTCTCACTGTCTCTTAGCTTCTCAGTTTCCATTGGATTAAACTCACCTGGTACCTTTGGACTCCCTGGGAAACTGTGCCTGGGAAGTCTTCTAGAGCGCTCAGGAATCGGTCTGAAATTTCAGGATAACGGCGGTTGTTCTGAAAGATGATTCAAAACAATAAAGATAAGCTGATTAGTCTATGATTCAACTGGGCTTTGATTTACGTGAAAAAGATTTGGCTAAGGTCACCGAGAAACCATAGGTTCAGGTAGCAGGGATGATGGAAACCCACAATGCCTCCCAGGTTCTCACTTTGGCAAATGCACCTTGCCCTCCCTCCCTTTCCACACGAGGAAGACCTGGACAGACTGGTTGAATCTGATCCTTGAGCCAAGCTAGCCCGAGGAGGGAGAGGCCCTCTGGCAGCGAGCTGGGCAGAGGCCGCAGGAAAATCAAGAAAACTGGGGGCTGGGGAAGCCATTCTAGAATGAGCTGGGGTGGTTCACTGCCCACAAAAGAACCCAAATCTTAATTATTTTCCTCAGCTTTTCTGGGAGAGCAGTGAGACTGGAAAGGCTCTTTGGATGTCACTGAAACATATCTAGTGTCTTGATTCATAAATTCAAGGGTGGCAAGAGTTATTCGAGTAAATGTGGTTTATGAGGGTCTTCATCTTTCTTTCTTTAGTTCCCCAACCAGGGATTGAACCCGTGTGCCCTGCAGAACAAATGTGGAGTCTTAGCCATTGGATCACCAGGGAAGTCCTGTGAAGGTCTTCATCTGAATGAATAAAAACCAGACAGGTTTAGGAACACGTGACTGTTGGGGTGGGGTGTGGTTGGGGAACACGGGTGCAAGGTAGGGTGAGAGTTGCAGTGATAGTCTGGGGAGGAAAGATAGGCGGAGGCGGGAAGAGAGAGAAAGAGAGAAAAAATGTTTTGCTTTGGTAACTTATTCCTGAAGTTTATAATCAGAAATTCGGAGAAGCAGCTACTTATATATTAGCATACAGGTGGTGCTAGTGGTAAAGAACCCACCCACCAACGGAGGAGACAAAAGAGACAGGGGTTCAATCCCTGGGTCAGGAAGATCCCTTGAAGGAGGGCACGGCAACCCACTTCAGTATTCTTGCTATGGACAGAGAAGCCTGGGGGGGGGGCTACAGTCCGTGGGGTTGCAAAGAATCGGTCGTGACTGAGGCAACTTAGCATGCACACAGAAATGTTTTAATTTTTTGAAAAATAAAATTTTATTTAATGTTTCATATTGAATATAAAATTCCAGAATAGGCAAAACTAATCTATAGTGTCATTAAGCAGATCAGGGTTACCTGGGGGCAGGGATGAGAGTGTTGAGAGCAGAGGGGCAAAGGGCACTTTTGGGGGTGATGGAAATACTTTTGTTTGAAGTGGTGGCTGCAATGGTTTACACATTTGTCGAAACGCTCTGAGTTTAAATAATAGGTGCATTTTGTTCTATGTAATTATACTTCAACAGAGTTGATTTTAAAAGAAAAACAACTGCACACTGGAGGCAGGGACCCCATCACGTTTCCCTGCTCAGGGCACTCGGTAAACATCTGTGCACCAAAGACAGTCTGGCGTCCTGAGCCTCACCCCACAGTAACCCTGAAGGGCTGAACCCTGGAAGAAGGAAAAGCTGGAACTGACAGGTTGCCCACAAGACAGTTTGCAAAAGGAGTGGGGAAGGTGGGAGCTTATGCTGCCAGGAGCCCATAAAAGCCAGAGCACTTACAGGCACAGGGAACGGTTTTACGAGGTTCTTCAGTTCCTGCAGAACTTGTAGGTAGAACTTGAAGAAGAAGCTGACTACCAGAGTCCTCTTGAATTCCACCCTCCCACCTGGAGCCCAGCCTGGGAGGGAGACTTCGTCCAGGAGCCGCCTGCAAGCCTCATCCAGCATCAGCTCATCCCAGTGCCTGGGAGGGGTAGGGGCAGGAAAGAAGCAGTGAGAAAAGGCAGTCTTCATGACCAGAGGTCTCCGTGACTAGAGGCCTGTGCTAGATGCTGGATGGTGATGGTTCAGAGACACCAGGGTCTCATTTTATGAGTTGGATGGAAACTTAGAAATCACTTAAATAAGCTGTTTGGGGAAACCGAGGCCTGGGAGGCTGCGTTAAGTAGCCCAGACATGCTAGAACCCAGGCATTAAATAAAGAGATGACTATGGCCAATCCCATGGTGAACTGGACAGGACTCAGACTTGGACACCGCCTTTGCCGAGAAGGAAACAGAGTGCCCCAGGGCAGCGGGAGCGATGGGGCGCGCTTGAATGCTGCCTGGTGTGGGTTTGCCAGAGCGCTGATGTGTGCAAAAGCCCTGGGGCTGAACGCTTTCCTGGGCCATTTTCATGGTACACCTCGCCCAAAGGGTGGTGCCTTATTAGCCAAAGTCAAATGAGGTTAGAGTCATTTAGCAAAATTACAGAAAGAACAAGCAACGACTCTACATATAGGAGTTTCCATCTTTCCACTTTTTGTTTTTTTGATGTCAAGCTTCACCATCAGGGGACACGGTTCGTCGCTTACCTTCCTAGGAGCTGCTGGCAGGACTTATGTGCCCTGACTGTGGCAGCCCCGACCCCCCCGTAGGTAATGCTCAGGTCCTCGATGATATCTGTGCCCTCTTTGAAGAGGACTCGCATGCCAGCATTCACGTCGGGCAAGGCATTTTGCTGGCACTGAGCCTGTCGGAAGGCTGACACAAATTCCCACTGTGGAGACAAGGACCATTTGGAGTTATTTGATATGTCAGAACTAAGAGCGAGTTTTCTGCTTCTTGGTGCCACTAATTAATCACTTAGACTCAATCGAAAGAGACACAATCTGAGGACAATTTGGCTGCCTCTTTGTTCAAAGTGATGTCCTCCCAAAGGTCCATCTTCAACACCCCATACTCTCAATTAACAGGGTCACTTGCACTTTCCCTCTGGGGCCGGGATGTCTCTGCAAGGGATCCCTGCGTCATTTCCACGTGCTCTTATTTCCAGGTGCCGTTAAGGCTATTCTCCAGACCCTTTGTCCCCCATGAGGATGGAGGATCCCTCCAACACACGTGCTTTGAAGGTGATTTGCTTTAAGTGTGAAAGAGACCCACCGAATTTCTTGCTTTGTAGATACTATCCCTTTTTCATTTTGGAAAGTTCATAAAGGTGCTGAACAGAACTTTCCAACAGTGGACTAGGGAATTCTCTATTAGGGACAAGAGTCAGGAGGGTGATGGCTCCCCGCCTGTTCCTTGGCACCAGGACCACTGGTGTGGTGACGTAAGATTAGCAGAGATGGCCGCTGCCTTGCATGTATTTCCACTGTTTGGCCACCGGGGGCACTGTGTTCGGGCCGGCCTGTTATTCTGTCTGGGTCTCTTACACTGATCCACACTGGACTGGGAACACATTTCAGAGTTTCCACTCCCAAGGGAAAAATAAATGAAGATCATACTTGGCTGAAAGCATGACTTGACATAAGACTTCCTGCATGATCCTGCTGGCTTTGGATGTCTGAGTGTGTCTGTTGTGTTGCCCTTCTTGGGAAGACTGGCCTCTGAGATTCAGGTACGTTTTTGGGGAGAAGCACCAGGAACAGGGGTGAGGACGGAGGGTCCCCTCTGTAGCCGGCTGGGTGGCCACGTCTCCCCCGGGGATCATGTGTTAGGCGCTCCTGGTCTTCTGAACTGTTGGGGGTCAGCTCGGGCAGCGGGGAGGCCTAGCCCCAGCCTCCATCTCCTTGTGGGTCAGGCTGAGAAGCTCATTCCACAGCCAGAGAACTTTAATTTCCGCCTCCCAGGCCTTGGACATGAGGGGGTGTGTGAGCATGACCACAGGCTGGGCAGGCCCCACCCCACAGCTGAAACAACAACCCCAGCTCCACGCCGCCCAGAACTGCTGGTCCGAGGGCGGCTGCGGGCCTGGGTGCCGCGCCAGGCCATGAAGGACAGGAAACAGGTTTTCGGGGCAGACTTATTTTCCTTCCATCTGTTTTGAAACATCTAAAGATGACTGGACTCAGTTCTGGAAAGAGAAACACAGCTCTCAAGTCTTACCTTTTGAGAGTGAGGAATATACACAGACTCCAAAACTTCCTCCGGCTTCAGGTCTGCACTTGCCAACCCAGAGAGAAAATGTTCACTTAGAGGAATCTGCCGTGTGCCTTCTGTTGAAGAAAATGACATTTCTGCACAGTTGCAACGGGGAGTGCGCGATTATTCTACCCTCTTAAATGTCAGCAGTGGAGGAGAAAAGGTCACCTTCCTCACGTGGAGCAGAGTGGGGATCTGAGCGTGGTGGACCAGCCCCCCACCCGTCCTCCTCACAAGGAAGGGTGGTGGCAGCTTCATGACATTTACTTTTTTTTTCCGGTCACTCCATGGATCTTGTGGGATCTTAGTTCCCTGACCAGGGCTTAAACTCAGACCCCAGCACTGGAAGCATCAAGTCCTAACCAATGGACTGCTAGGGAATCCCTATGACATTTACTCTTGTTAGCACACATGCTATGTGAACTGGGTCTCTTCCTGTCCCTAAGGCCTGTTTTCATCTTTCAGCAGAGACTGTTGAACTAAACCTAACTTGTTCAAGACTATGATCAAGGTCAGGGCATAGCTTAAGCTGAGAAAGGGTTTGTTTCCACTATTAACAGAGCTCAGATTATTGGATTTGCTTTTTGTTCTTGCTGCGGCTGTTGGCTTCTAAACTGGATTATTGTTATTTAGTTGCCGAGCCGTGTCCAACTCTTCTGCGACCCCGTGGACTTTAGCCCGGGCTTCCCTAGTAGCTCAGCTGGCAAAGACTCTGCCTGCAATGCGGGAGACCTGGGTTTGATCCCTGGAGTGGGAAGATCCCTTGGAGGAGGCCATGGCAATCCACTCCAGTTTTCTTGCCTGGAGAAACCCCATGGATAGAGGAGCCTTGCGGGCTACAGTCCATGGGGTCACAGAGGGTTGGACATGAGTCATCGAGTAAGCACAGTGCAGAACTGTGAGCCTGCCAGGCTCCTCTGTCCATGGGATTTCCCAGGCAAGAACACTGGAGTGGGTTGCCATTTTCTCCTTCAGGGTATCTTCCCAACCCAGGGATGGAACCCAGGTCCTCTGCATTGGCAGGCGTATTCTTTACCGCTAAACTCCTAGGACGCTCTCTAAGCTGGATACCTACTTCTTTAAAGCCGTGTGAATAATTTACAAAACCTCCTTTCAGCCAAAATTGTCAGTGCAGGGTGGTGGTGGTTAGAGCAGTCCCCTCTGGCTTTAAAAAGCGGCTGTGGCTCCACGGGAAATGTGTCAGGAGAGTGCAGCCCAGCAAATCTGACACGCGTTCAGGTCCAGGAGCAGCAGTGAGATGCTGATTGGAAGGTAGATGCGGCCGAGACAGAGGAAGGTGGACCCCAGAGGGACCCTTGTGGACCTGGGCCTCCCTCCTGGGGGGGCCAGCCAGCTCACCTGCTGGCCTCATTGGAGCTGGGCTGAGCACAGGCTGGAGGTGGCTTTGGCAGAGCTGGGAAAACAGAGACCTTGAGCCAAAGGTGATGACCAACATCCCAGCAGAGGAACACAGCTAGCACCGCTGGTCCTAAAGTAGGAGGCCCTGCGTGGGGGCCGGGCCGTCTTTGCTCTCCTGATGCCCCAGAGCCTCGGCTTCCTCTCCCTTAGTCTTCAGGGTTCGAGATGGGGTGATCCTGGGCTACAGGCCCGGCGGACCCAGCAAAACAGCTGACGGGGCCTTCGGAGCTGAGGGATTTACTCTCCTGGGCCCCACACAAAGCTGAACAGGAGGGTGAGGGCTTTTCCTGCGCCAGCAGGTCCCTCCCAACACTTCTCAGTTCCCACCCATCAGGGACCAGACTGTGTCAGCCAACAATCCCCTGGGGAGGCTTATGATGCTGGTGAGATAATTCCTGGCCGGCCACACCCCGGAGTTCAAGTCAGGCAGTGTGACTGCTCCCTTGCACTCCAGTTCCCCGGGTCCAACTCAGCCCATGTGAGGGTATTTGATGAGGTATGGGGGAGGCGGGGAGTGATGGAAAGTGGGGAGTTAGAAGACCTGGGGAGGTGGCTGATGGTGAAGAGGCGAGCATGCCCGTTGGGAAATCAAGGCTGACTGGATTCCCATCCCTCACCCGCCTCTGCAAGCGACCTCAACTGGGGGATTGGACATGTTAGACGTGTTGTGTGAAGTATCCAGCAGAGCCTGGCACAGTCAGCGCACACTGGATGGGAGTGTCAGCCTCTTAGGAGCAGCCGGAGCCAGTGTGAGGGCCGAGCGTTGCGGGGAGACAAGGGTGGAATACCCTGGAGCAGCCCTCAAGGACCGCCCTTCTCAGCCAGCGTAAAATGTTGCTAGCCTTCCTCCTGCCCCCAGGGGGCCCACAGTGTCCCCAGCGTGTCCTCACTAGACTTGTGACTTCTCACACGGCACCTGGAGAGGGGGCATGAGGAGCAGGAGGAGGAAGTGGTCCCCCGGTCACACAGGGGCTTCAGGTAGGCCTCGGCACACAGCCCCGGCTGCCACGGGCTGGCTGAGCTGTGCTCGGGGCTGGGGGTCGTGTGTATGTGGCCTATGTGGTGGGTGGTGCAGAAGGTGCCATCCCCCGTGGGAGGAGACTTCCGTCAGGACCCTGAGCTCCTGATGGTGGGCTGAGCGCCAGAGTCATGGGCTCTGACATAGCACCTCCTAAAACAGAGACAGAAGCGCTGCAGGTGCTGTTCAGAGGGTTCTGGGTAGCTTACCTTCTGAGATCAGGTTGAGGGTGGCATTGCCCACAGCCAGAATTGGGTTCAGATCTGAGTAGCTATGCCGGCTTATAATATGACCCCCTAAGGACTAAAGAGAGAGAGTTACAACCTCGGTCATTTTGAGAGACTCTGCTTGGATCTGGTTAAGCTTATAGCATCTCAGAACACGTCAGGGAAACGACCAGCCATTCAGCTCAGTATTCTCCTTCCCACATAGTGACAGACTCTACAGTGACCACCCAGGTTTGCGGGTGATCTGGGCTGGAACATGGGTGAGGGCCCGGAGCTCCCATTCCTCTATGAACAGCTTAACTTTAAAGCTCTTGCTTCCCCTGAGCTGAAATCTACACCCCTGGATTCTCACCTATCGGTCATACTTCTACGCTTGGTGATCATATGAAATATATCACACCTCTTCTCAGGAGTCTAGAAATATCTGAAGGCAGCTTCCATGATGCCCCACCGCTCCTCTCTCTGCTCTGGTTTCCAACCCCTTCCTCTCCTGTTACCATCCCCTCACCAGGCTCCAGGGTGTCAGTCAGAACCTGTGACAGGGAATAACCTGGATTCACTTGAAGAGCTTTTTCAATAGAAACCTGTTCTCCCTCCATTCCGCATATCCCAAGAATTTCTAATACATCATTCGGGGGTATGTAAGGGAAGGGGTCATGTGTATTTTGAAGATCTACATCTGCATTCGTCTGAGGTCAAATCAACCAGACCCTGAAGTCTGCCTCCCTGTACTGAGCATTACTGTCTAGCGGTGGTCCGAACAGTCTGGAGTGGGGGAGGCTACCCTCCTTATTTTAAGGTGTTATACTTCTGCAGTCCATGGAGTTGCAAGGAATAGGACACGACTTAACAACAACATTGCAGCCTGAGATTAAATTAGTTTCTTTGAAGGTTTTATCATGAAATTAGTGAAACCATGACATTCTTTTCCCACTTATATTGCTACTTAGCTATACTACTGAACTTGACTCAGAGTCTTCTTTTAAATATATTATTAAATAATGTTTGCTATATTAAATGTTTATTGTGTTGTTGTTTCAGTCTGCTGAGACCCATGTGCACACTGATCCTGCCAATGCCTATTTCAATATTCTGTTGAGATTAAGAGATAGGTGTAGCAGGCCTTGTGATGGGCCCAGAGAACGTACGGCCATGTTCCGGATCTGCTGGCTGGCCAGACTCTTCAGGTGCTTCAGCAGGGCTCGGTAGGTCTGGGTCTTCTCCTCTGGGAGCTCGGAGACCCTCTCAGCCAAGATGTCCTTGACCTGGGCCAGACTGCAGCCCGCGCCTATCGTCAGTCCTGGAAAGCACACAGCTGTTACAGGTGACGTGGGAGGGGCCGCTGGGCTGTGATCAGGGTGCCGGGGCCTTGGTGTTCAGCCAGCGCAGGGGCTGTCCACACTGGAGACTCACCAGAGAATCACCAGAACTCAAACAGCACAGACGCCCCCTCCCACGTCGATCAAATCAGAATCCCTGGGTGCAGGGCTTTATCAGAGTCTCCCCAGGGAGTTCTTCTGGGCAGCCAGTGTGGGGAACCGCTAAGCTAGTATACACTCTTAGGAGAAACCTAAGAAAATAGAGGCTAGGAAGCAGGAATAGCAGTAACAACAAGTAGGAGGCAGACTCTACTAGAACTTTCCATGACCCCTTCCTGACTGACCACAGTGAAACAAACCATGTCAAGCTGTTTTGCGATTAAGGGGGATAAAACTGATGGCATTAAAAAAGTCAAAGGTCTTTCAATTGCCAAGGTCATTGTGTAAATCAACAATGCTTCCACCGCTGATTTGCCCCTCTAAAGGTGACTTTGATATTCAAAATCTTCAACACCATTCTAGGAGGGGCACCAGCCAATCAGAATGAATACAGTCCATACAAGGAGCTGCTTCAGGTATTGCTTTGGGTGTTGTAATCAGAATGAATACAGTCCATACAAGGACCTGCTTCAGGTATTGCTTTGGGTGTTGTTGAGTGTGGGAGAGTGGGGTTCCCAGGGAGGGGCTAGGGAGTCAGGAGAAATGGGAGAGCTTCCTGGGATCAGGGCAATACTACTTGCTAGCCCCTGCAATAAAGCCTTTTCTCTTTGCAAAACAAAACAAAGTGAAAAAAACAAAAGAAACTACTATTCGCTAGCTGGCAAGGAAATAACTCAGAATTTAAAAACTATTGCAGGCTTCTCCTGCAACAAAGTATAAGAATCTGCCTGGGTTCCATCCTTGATCTGGGAAGATCCCACATGCTGTGGAGCAGCTAAGCCCCTGTGCTACAACTACTGAGCCCACGCTCTAGAGCCCTCGCGCCTAGAGCCGTGCTCTGCAATGAGAAGCTGCTGCAATAAGAAGCCTGTGCACTGCAAATGGAGAGAAGCCTCCACTCGTCACAGCTAGAGAAAAGCCTGTGCCCAGCAATGAAGACCTAGCGCAGTCAAAAAGAAAAATAAATAAATCATATATAAAAAGAGAATAGCAAATATCTATATATAAAAAATAACTATTGCAGCTGTACTTGTGAGTATTGATATTGATAATCACATGGGCTCTGGGTTTCTCTGTAGTAGGGATGTAAAGGATTCAGCTCAATCTTTGAAAATGAAGAAGTCACCCAAACCATCAGGAGATGACTTAGATGGCCTTGAAAAATTAATCTTTAACTTCCCCTGGGATTTGTGGAATGAGTCACTGACACATAGGGTATGATTTGATCACTTCCAGGTCTGGGTTCTAACTGCTTTTAGTCTGTTTGGTTTTTTTTTTTTAAGCAGGTTGCAGACTGGGCTTTAATTTTTCTCTTGTGGATTAACCTTGAAGAATACTTCACTCTCCCACATAACTTTATTTTCATTAATATTAAAAATGATCTCTGTTCGTTTCAAAGGCAAACCATTCAATATCACAGTAATCCAAGTCTATGCCCCAACTAGTAATGCTGAAGAAGAAGCTGAACGGTTCTATGAAGACCTACAAGACCTTCTAGAACTAACACCCAAAAAAGATGTCCTTTTCACTATAGGGGACTGGAATGCAAAAGTAGGAAGTCAAGAGATACCTGGAGTAACAGGCAAATTTGGCCTTGGAGTACAAAATGAAGCAAGACAAAGGCTAACAGAGTTTTGCCAAGAGAACACACTGATCATACCAAACACTCTCTTCCAACCACACAAAAGAAGACTCTACACCCAGACATCACCAGATAGCCAACACCAAAATCAGATTGATTATAGTCTTTGCAGCCAAAGCTGCAAAGAGAAGCTCTATTCCAGCTTGTGCTTCTTCCAGCCCAGCGTTTCTCATGATGTACTCTGCATAGAACTTAAATAAGCAGGGTGACAATATACAGCCTTGACGTACTCCTTTTCCTATTTGGAACCAGTCTGTTGTTCCCTGTCCAGTTCTAACTGTTGCTTCCTGACCTGCATACTGGTTTCTCAAGAGGCAGGTCAGGTGGTGAGTATTGATATTGATAATTGCATGGGCTCTGGGTTTCTCTGTAGTAGGGATGTAAAGGATTCAGCTCAGTCTTTGAAAATGAAGAAGTCACCCCAACCATCAGGAGATGACTCAGCTTCTCCACAATAGGAGAAGCTCTATACAGTGAGCAAAAACAAGACCAGGAGCTGACTGTGGCTCAGATCATGAACTCCTTATTGCCAAATTCAGACTTAAGTTGAAGAAAGTAGGGAAAACCACTAGACCATTCAGGTATGACCTAAATCAAATCCCTTACGATTATACAGTGGAAGCGACAAATAGATTCAAGGGATTAAATCTGATAGGCAGAATGCCTGAAGAACTATGCACAGAGGTTCATGACATTGTACAGGAGGCAGTGATCAAGGCCATCCCCAAGAAAAATAAATGCAAAAAAGGCAAAATGGTTGTCTGAAGAGGACTTACAAATAGCTGAGAAAAGAAGAGAAGTGAAAGGCAAAGGAGAGAAGGAAAGATATACCCATATGAATGCAGAGTTCCAAAGAATAGCAGAGAGATATAAAATATAGATATAACATATAAGAGCTATATCTATCTGTTATAGAAGATATAAGATCTTATATATCCTCTACATATATAAGATATAAGTGATCAATGCAAAGAAATAGAGGAAAACAAAAGAATGGGAAAGACTAGAGATCTCTTCAAGAAAATTAGAGATACCAAGGGAACATTTCATGCAAAGATGGGCACAACAAAGGACAGAAATGGTGTGGACTTAACAGAAGCAGAAGATATTAAGAAGAGGTGGCAAGAATACACAGAAGAACTGTAAAAAAAAGATCTTCATGACCCAGATAACCACAATGGTGTGATCACTCACCTAGAGCCAGACATCCTGATATGCCAGTCAAGTGGGCCTTCATCACTATGAACAAAGCTAAAGGAAGTAATGGAATTCCAACTGAGCTGTTTCAAATCTTAAAAGATGTGAAAGTGCTGCACTCAATATGCCAGCAAATTTGGAAAACTCAGCAGTGGCCACAGGACTGGAAAAGGTCAGTTTTCATTCCAATCCCTAAGAAAGGCAATGCCAAAGAATGCTCAAACTACCACACAACTGCACTAATCTCACATGCTAGTAAAGTAATACTCAAAATTCTTCAAGCCAGGCTTCAGCAATCCGTGAACCATGAACTTCCAAATGTTCAAGGTGGATTTAGAAAAGGCAGAGGAACCTGAGATCAAATTGCCAACACTCACTGGATCATCAAAAAAGCAAGAGAGTTCCAGAAAAACATCTACGTCAGCTTTATTGACTACACCAAAGCTTCTGACTGTGTAGATCACAATAAACTATGGAAAATTCTGAAAGAGATGGGAATATCAGACCACCTGACCTGCCTCTTGAGAAACCTGTATGCAGGTCAGGAAGCAACAGTTAGAACTGGACATGGATCAACAGACTGGTTCCAAATAGGAAAAGGAGTACATCAAGGCTGTATATTGTCACCCTGCTTATTTAACTTCTATGCAGAGTACATCATGAGAAACGCTGGGCTGGAAGAAGCACAAGCTGGAATCAAGATTGCTGGGAGAAATATCAATAATCTCAGATGTGCAGATGACACCACCCTTATGGCAGAAAGTGAAGAGGAACTAAAGACCCTCTTGATGAAAGTGAAAGAGGAGAGTGAAAAAGTTGACTTAAAATTCAACATTCAGAAAACTAAGATCATGACATCTGGTCCCATCACTTCATGGGAAATAGAAGGGGAAACAGTGGAAACAGTGTCAGACTTTATTTTTCTGGGCTCCAAAATCATTGCAGATGGTGATTGCAGCCATGAAATTAAAAGACGCTTACTCCTTGGAAGGAAAGTTATGACCAACCTAGACAGCATATTAAAAAGCAGAGACATTACTTTGCCAGCAAAGGTCTGTCTAGTCAAAGCAATGGTTTTTCCAGTAGTCATGTATGGATGTGAGAGTTGGACTATAAAGAAATCTGAGTGCCGAAGAATTGATGCTTTTGAACTATGGTGTTGGAGCAGACTCTTGAGAGTCCCTTGGACTGCAAGGAGATCCAACCAGTCCATCCTAAAGGAGATCAGTCCTGGGTGTTCATTGGAAGGACTGATGCTGAAGCTGAAACTCCAATATTTTGGCCACCTCATGGGAAAAGCTGACTCACTGGAAAAGACCCTGATGCTTGGAAAGATCGAAGACAGGAGGAGAAGGGGCCAACAGAGAATGAGGTGGTTGGATGGCATCACCAACTCGATGAACATGAGTTTGAGCAAGTCCCAGGAGTTGGTGATGGACGGGGAAGCCTGGAGTGCTATAGTCCATGGTATCCCAAAGAGCTGGATACGACTGAGCAACTGAATTGAAAAATGTACTTGGCGCAATACTTTCCCAGTCCTACCAACATACCCATATAACAGCTCCTGTTGCTTCAATGATCATAGTTAACCTAATTGATTAGCAAAACTACTAGCTGCTTCTTATTATCTGTATGCTAAGCAAATCTTGAAAGTGAAAGTGTTAGTCACTCAGTCATGTCTGACTCTTTGCAACCCCATGGACTGTAGCCCACCAGACTACTCTGTCCATAGGATTCTCCAGGGAAGAATACTGGGGTGGATTGGCATTTCCTTTGGATCTTCTTGACCAAGGGATCAAATGTGAGTCTATTGCATTGCAAGTGGATTCTTTACCGTCTGAGCCATCAGGGAATCCCATAAGCAAATCACACCTAAAAGTAACTATTCTGCTCCTCTGCCTGGAACATCTCTCAGCTTAGAGTCCTCACCCTGTTTCTGCATCAGTATTTCATAAAAGGCACACGGATCTGGTCCCATCAGTGACTGTCTATTGCTTCCCATCACCACAAGTTCCAGTAAAGGTTTAACTTCCTCAAAATCTTGCCTTTCTTTTGCCTGCAGGAGCACTGAGCAGACCATGCTTGTTTTCTACCATACAATTCCTCCTATCATATAGATCCAGAGCTGAATTAGTAGGGAAGAAATTAGAGACAAAGATTTTTACCTGGTTATGGTCAGCAACATCAGACAGACTAGCAAGACCGTCTGTTATTTGACATAGATAGAAAAGAGAAGTTCAGGGACTTCTCTGTGGTCCAGTTGTTAAAACTCCCTACTTTCGCTGCAGGGTTTGATCCCTGATCAGGGAACTAAGATCCCACATGTTGTGTGGCCAAAAATAATAAATAAAAAATAAAGTAAAAACCTAAATAAAAAGAAAAGAAAAGGCAGGCAATGCAGTTCAGCCCCAGGGGAGAGTAAAATGTCAGCTGTCCTCCCTATTGCCTAGGTCCTCATAAGTATGGGTTTCAGACTCAGGCTGAGGTGAGACAATCCATTTGAGAGACTTTTGTTTGATTCTTTCCATTGCTCACGTTACCCACTCACTTTGTGCCAGGCATGACACAGCTGTACTGAGAAAATTCTATTTACTGAACTTTTATTCATATTTTATTCCACCTTTGGTCACAAAACCTAGCTTGCTTTTCAGTGGTGTTGAAAAGATCTTTATCTTTATATGATTCTCAGAACATGGGTTTTATTTTAACTCCATGCTTTTCAGAGTTTGTGGGTCTATGGGTTTGAGATGTGCTGACTTCCTGTAGCACTTACTGTACTAAAGATTTTGAGGGGGGCGGGGAATGTATGTCCAGCCAAACAAGTAGGTGACATGGATTGCACACAAAAGGTAAACAAACGCAAGCTGTCACAGATATTTATTTCCTGGGGTTGCTGGTGGTGGTGGTGGGGCATAGCTGGCTCCAGCGTAACCCTCCCCTACAAGTGTCCTTCACTCCTCTGGGCCTCAGGAAAAGCTTGGGCATCCTGAGAAAGGTCCTGGAGGCTTCTAGAGTTGACTCACACTTAAAGTTGAAGGAGCCCCAAGGAAAACACACGGTTAAGATTTTAGAATTTGCCTCTATCTTGCCTGCTGAGTCTAAACTGACAAAGAGCCAGTTGAACAGCCAGTGGGTTGGGCCTGGGGGGACAGGGAATGGCAGTAACGATGGGAGTTCTGGATTGGACATGGGAGAGGTGTGCCTTGGTGACCGGCCACCAGCCAGTTTGCGGACCTTGGGCCAGGTCTCTTTCCTTTTGTCCTGGCCCTGTTGGAGGAAAGATAGGGGGCTTGGTGGGATGGAGAAAGTCTTCCCCCTCCTTCAAACAGAAGAGCATATTTTCATCTATTAGGATTTGTTTGAGGACTGAGTTGTGATGCTAAAACAAGTTTGAAAATCATGGGCTAAACCATGGGCCTGGGGTGAAGATGAGGAAAAGGGTTGTCCTGTCTTGACTGTCTGCTTAAACTATTTGACAGACTTCATTGGTGGTCCAGTGTCTAAGACTGCTCTGCCAAAGCAGGGGGCCTGGGTTTGATCCCTGGTCAGGGAACTGGATCCCATAGGCCACAGGGATGATTGAAGATCCTGCCAGTTGTAGCTAAGACCTGGTGCAGCCAAATAAATAAATGTTAAAAAAAAAAGGCTACTTGACTATACCCCCAGACCACCCATTTTACTCTTCTCTCTTCCTCTTCTCTCCAGGCCCAAGATTTCAGATATATCTAAGCATGCTCCCCTCATTTTCTGAGTGGTGTGTGGATGTGCTACTTAAGTTGTCCCAAGGCTGAAGCTGTGAGGCTGTGGTGCAAAACCAGGAAGGGTCCCTTTCCTTGCAAATGGGTGGGTCAGGGTCAGGGAAGGCAGGCTTGCTGGTCTGCAGCACAGTCTAAGTTTGGCTGATGATGGTTGAGGCTGGGAAGGTAGGACTCTGGGATGGCAGTGATACTGCCAAGGTGGGTCCCTTCTCCTGCCCACCACGGATCCCCAAAAACATATGATGGCCTACGAGTCAGTCTGACTAAAGCTTTCAGTTCAGCCCACCTCCTTGTTGTCCGAGTTAAGGAAATCATTATTACTACTGCATTCCTAATTCAAGTTCCTGGCCCACTCATTCAGTCTTTTTTTCTCTCCATTAAGTCATTTAGTACATATATGCTTGTACCTTAGACAAGTACATGTGTGATCTGCTGGATGAGGGAAGGAGTAAAATAAAATTCCTTTTGTTAAAGGGGTTGCTGTGTGTCTTGAAGGCAAAGCCTTGGATGTTTCCTTCCTACCTTGCCTGATGAAGAGTCTGCACATAGTGGGCCCTTAAGGATGCTGTAAATGACCGGGGGGACTTCCCTGGGCAGGTTTCTGTCTTACTCGGCCTTTTGCCGTTGCCCCTAAGAGACAAGTAGCATCTGAATGTCAGACACTAAGTTAAATACCTCCTGCAAACCTGCCTCCCTCCCTGGAACTGGCCATCCAAGTGACAGGTAGTACTTCTTTCTTGCTGTCTTCTCATTAAACTGACACTGCAAGTTTATTGCCTTTGTGTCACCATGCCTTTTTTTTTTTTTGACCTCACCGAGAGGTAGACATGTGGGATCTCAGCTCCCAGGCCAGGGATCAAACCTACGCTTCTTGCATTAGAAGCATGGTCTTAGCCACTGGATCACCAAGGAAGTTCCACCATGGCTTTTTATAGGCAAGAATCCTACAGGTGACTACAAGGTCTTGAATGACATCATCCAAATACCTCATATTCTGTACAAAGCTTTTGATAGTAAATTTTCATGATGGGGATATAATATCACATCAGAAAAATGTCAAAGAGTTGGAAACAAGCCAGATGAGATAAATGTATGATGAGGTTCTAAACTATTTAGTGTTTAGTTTAGTGCAAGTGTTAAGTTTAGTGCAGGGATTGGTTCGTGAATATTTTACAAAGAAAACATGGAACTCACCATCATTTGTTTTAGACACCACATTCAGCTCAGAAATCCTAGCAGGAGAGAGGAGGATTGGGTGAAAATGTCCTTTAGATCTCATGGCAGGTCCTGAAAGTAAATGCAGTATATATCTTAGAGAGAGAGAGTTAGGAAAAAGAAAATGCAATATTTTGGCATTGAAAGTTTCTCATTAAAATATTCAGATGCCAATTTTAAACACTGGCAATAAATGCATATATATGTGTCAGCAGTGGCCATACACCCTGCCAAGTAATTTTATAGCACATGCGCTTCCAGTGTATGTATTTATTTATACTCATTACGCGAATATAAAAATAGGAAATATAATGGATGAGAGAGTCTTAGAAGACTCTAAGGAGATGTGCATAGAGGTATTTGAAAGAGCCAAGACTTGGAAAACATGCCACGGCCTTGAGCAATAGAATGGAGGTGTGAACTGTGCCCTGGACACAGGATGGAATCAGCACACTTATGTGCAACCACGTGGGCAAGTCCCAGCTCAAGAACGTTAAATGCACAAATCAAACTGCAGAAGAGTAATACTGTGTCCGTCTACTTAAGTGAAGTTCAAAAATATGCAAAACTAAGCAACACGTTGCTTAGGAACTCAAATATATGGGTATAACATGTAAAAAACAGAGAAGAGATGGACCAACACCGTATTCAGTCTAATGAGCACCCCCTGAGAGGAAGGGAAGGGGAGGGACTATGGTTTGGGGGGTCCATGGGGCAAACTTCTTGGTAAAGCTCTGGTTCTCAAAGTGAGTGTGGTGATAACTGAGCGTGGATTGTTAATATATCCACCATATTTCATAAAATTCTATTTTATTTACTTAATACCTAATGGAAACAAGATTTAAAAGGACAAGACAAATTCAATGACTAACAGTCCTCTAATACTGCTGCACCCCTCAAGCGGCTACACTGCGTACTCCCAGGGTCTGTCTATATTGAAGTTTGGAGGTTATTTTATCATATGATAATACTACCATATTTGTATTATACTTTAAATATTATTTATATAATGTATATATAAAAGTATATGTAGTATATTATGGTTTTTGCTCAGTTGTATCTGACTTTTTGTGACCCCATGGACTGTAGCCCACCAGGCTCTTCTGTCCATGGGATTCTCCAGGCAAGAATACTGGAGTGGGTTGCTATGCCCTCCTCCAGAGAATCTTCCTGATCCAGGGATTGAACCTGGGTCTCCTGCATTGCAGGCAGATTCCTTACCATCTGAGCCACCAGGGAATATATATATATATATATGTTAGTATTATATACAGTATATATAAAAGGTAATGTGTAAATAATTATTATATAATATATAATAATACATTTTATAATACATTATTGTACTATAACATTTTTATTAAAAATGATGATGTTTTTATCTTTAAAAAGTAGTTTTTGTAGGCTAGGAGACAGGAAGTCCAGTTCAGCACCAAGGCCCTGATGGTGGTGTGAGAACTGTTGTAATCACTCACCCAGTGATGTGTTGCCCAGGATGAGCGGGGCTTCTGGGTGTTTTGCTTTCAGCTCCAGGAGGTCTTTGAAGGTCCCAGGGGAGATCCAAGTAACCCTCTCTCCATGAAAGGTCAGGGTTCGTTTTTCTGGGTTCTCTGCCATTCTCTAAGTGGAAATAACAAAGGTGTGTGCAGGTGGGCACACCTGTATTCCTGGGTTATGATAGACTCCGGGTGGAGGTATATTTCTCTAGAGAGATTTCAGAAGTTCTGGGTTCCCCGTAACCAAACAGATACTCAGTATACCATTGGCTAATGCTTGAATTAGATATTTACTCCTTTAGCTTAAGACTTGTTCACGTGTAGTGCTTTGGAGGAAAGTGACAGCATGAGCTGGCATCTGTCATTGACCCTTCAGTATAGATTAACTTAGCATAATTTAGTATCATGGCCTTAAAAAATCATAATTATACTGATACTCCTAAATTAGAATCTTCAGTTTTACCTCTGAAATCCAAGCTCACATACCTGAATAAGTGCTCAGTGTCTATTCTTAGATATGCAATAGGCATCTCAAATTTAACATGTCCAAACCTGAGTTCTTCATATCCCATCCCCCTCCAAGCCCTCTCAGAAAGGATTCTCTAAAGGGAAAATCCCCTGCTCCTCCAGAGGTCTTCCCCTTCTCAGTAAATGGCCACTCCCCTTTCCAGCTGCCCAAAGCCCCGGAGACAGCCTTGAGTCCTTTCTCTCCCAACACACCACATCACGTTCACCAGGAAATCTTGTTGGCTCTTCCAAAAGCGTATCCAGAATCCACTGGCTCCTACCACATGCATGCCAGCTGTCCGGCCCAGCACCACCACCCTCAGGAGGATACAGATGCCCTGATGGGCTCACTGATCCTTCTCTCACCCATCCCCAGCCTATTCCTGTCCCAGCAGCCCAAACCACCCCAGATCCCACCCACCGCAAGGTTAACAGGAGTGTACCCCTCTTATGTCCAACCTCTCTGATAGCTTCTCATCTGATGTAGAGTAAAAGCCAAGCAGGCTAAGTCCAGGACGGTCTGCCCCCAGCCCTGCAGCTTTCTGACTTCTCTGGTTCCGAGTTCCTGCCAGGCTGGCCCCTGCTCTGTCCTTGATCAGGACAGGAGTTGGCCTCTCCTTGGTACCTCTGCATTGCGGCCCCACTGCCTGGATTGCTCTTCCCCACCATGACCAGTTCCCACACCTACTTCACCACTTTCATCTAATACTACCTTTTCAGAGATGTCTTCTCTGGCCAGACATTGAAAATTGCAACCCCCTGTATTCTATCCCCCTTCACTGTTTTATTTTATTCTCCTTATCACTTGCTAACACCCTATATAACTTATCTATTATCTATATATCTATTTAAAGTTTTAATTTTATATTAGAGTATAGCCAATTAACAATGCTGATAGTTTCAGGTGCATGGCAGAGTGACTCAGCCATACATACACATGTATTCACTCTCTCCCAAACTCCCCTCCCATCCAGGCTGCCACATAACATTGAGCAGAGTTCATACAGTAGGTCCTTGTTGGTTATTCGTTTAAAATATAGCAGTGTGTACATGTCCATCCCAAACTCCCTAACTATCCCTTTCCCACACACTTCCCCACTGGTAACCATGAGTTCCTTCTCTAAGTCTGTGAGTCTGTTTCTGTATTATAAATAAATTAATTTGTATCATTTTTTTAGATTATTCATATAAAGGATATCATCTATCATCTTGTTCATTGTGTGTCTCTCCCATCAGATTACAGTCTCCTTGGGGGCAGGTCTTTGGGTGAGTTTTGTTCCCTGTTGTGTATTCAGTACCTAGAACAGTGCCTGGCATGTTACTGAATGATTGACATTTGTTAAATGTATGAATAAACATATCAGAACACCTTCAGAATTGCATATGTTATCAAATGGAACAACTGGATGTTAGAGAGGAAAGATAGAAATGCTGACAGAGGGAAGGCTGAGGAACTGGGAGACCCTGGAAGTGCCACTTGAGGTCAATATCTGGGAAGGGCTGGAAAGACCGAGTTAGAAGTTGAGAAAAACTGGATTGATTGGGAGAGTCAATAGGGATACATTGCAGCTGACAATGGTGGAAGTAATGATGAAAACGGTTAAAATATAGCCTCAGTTGAGGCTTTGGGGAGTGTGCACAGGGCATCAGCCAGGGCTGGGTGAGCCAGGCAGGGACAAGCATTCTGATTTGATCAAGCATTTCTACAATTTGATAATTTCACAGGATGGAAATGTAGTTTTTAAAAACAGCTTATAACCAGTGACATTTCAATAAGCACATAAAACACACAACCCCTCTTACCAAGAGTTCCGGGGGAAATATGAGCTCCTGGGTAGGGTCCAAGGGCTGGAACTCCTCTTTCACGAACAACTGTGTGCAAATCTTTATAAAGGGCAGAAGAAGATGGTTTCATCGTTCGGGCTCAATTGGAAACAGCATCATAATTCTTTACATTAATAAGGCAAAATGAACACAGTAATAGATCCGACTCTCCTTGTATGGGAAAATAGTTCAAACCAAATAGTTTTAAATAAGAATGGTGTTGACACTAAAGAAAAGAATATCCTATGAACCAGTTCAAATAGTATCCTGCAAAATACAAAGACAGTATATGAAAAACAATCAGAGGTCAGTTAGTTTGGGAAATCCTCTTCACTGTGCCCCATCCACTAGGCCCCCCTCATCTGTCAAGTTAAGATTCAAAATGCAAAAAGCTCTGAGAAGTTCTGTAATTTAAGTAAAACATGACTCTGAACATATATGCTCTTGTGTAAGCACACACACACCCCACTTGCTTTAATAACAGTAGTTAGCATTTATGGAGTGCTTACATTCCATGTTCTTTCTACACATATTAATAATTTACTTAATCCTCCCAACAACTGTACAAAGAAAGTAAACTGCCATCTCTATTTCATCTATTAGAAAACTAAAGCACAGTGAAAAGTTGCCCAAACTGCAATCCTCTCTAAATTAAATATGTTTTCTTTTTGGAAACGCTTATTCTCAAGAAGTCTTCCTAAAGAGTAAGGCAAATCAGGAGAGAACTGTGGGGTATGGGGCTGGAAGGATATATAACGGGGAAACCTGTGGGAGATGGGCTGGCCAAGCGCGGCGGGGAGTGGGGTTGGTGGGGTGGGGGAGACAGATTTAAGCCATTATCAGCTCTGCCACAACTTGGCTCTCTGACCCTCTCAATAGAAATGTACCTAATCTCTCTAAAGATTAAATGGAAATAATACCTATTTTAAAAAACTGAAGTGTAGTTGGTTCACAATGTTATACCAATCTCTGTGTACAGCAAAGTGACTCAGTTTTACACTTATTTACATTCTTTTTTACATTCTTTTTAAAACATTCTTTTTAAAACATTCTTTTCCATTATGGTTTATCCTAGGGGATTAGATATAATTCCCTGTGCTATACAGTGGGACCTTGTTGTCTGTGCATTCTAAATGTAACAGTCTGTAAATACCAACCCCCACATTCCCAGTGAATTAATGCCCATTTTGAAGGGTAATTGTGACATGTAGATGAAGTGACCTGACATTTGTCCAATACTCCCCTGCTTTTACCTCTGTCTCTGTAAGGTCTTCCCAGATTCTGGAGGGAAAACTTGCATTATTCCTTGTGTAGGTCCTTAGTAGGACCCCAGACTCAGGCATACCTGCCAACAGCTGAAGGACCAGTTTTTGCCTTAGCTGGAATTAGAAGTATAGGCAGTTCAGTTCAGTTCAGTCACTCAGTCGTGTCTGACTCTTTGCGACCCCACGAATCGCAGCACGCCAGGCGTCCCTGTCCATCACCAACTCACGGAGTTTACTCAAACTCATGCCCATCGAGTCGATGATGCCATCCAGCCATCTCATCCTCTGTCTTCCCCTTCTCCTCCTGCCCCCAATCCCTCCCAGCATCAGGGTCTTTTCCAATGAGTCAGTTCTTTCCATCAGGTGGCCAAAGTATTGGAGTTTCAGCTTCAGCATCGGTCTCTCCAATGAACACCCAGGACTGATCTCCTTTAGGATGGACTGGTTTGATCTCCTTGCAGTCCAAGGGGCTCTCAAGAGTCTTCTCCAACACCACAGTTCAAAAGCATCAATTCTTCGGCACTCAGATTTCTTCACAGTCCAGCTCTCACATCCATACACGACCACTGGAAAAACCATAGCCTTGACTAGATGGACCTTTGTTGGCAAAGCAATGTCTCTGCTTTTTAATATGCTATCTAGGTTGGTCATAACTTTCCTTCCAAGGAGTAAGCATCTTTTAATTTCATGGCTGCAGTCACCATTCACAGTGATTTTGGAGCCAAAAAAATAAAGTCTGACACTGCTTCCACTGTCTCCTCATCTATTTCCCATGAGGTGATGGGACCAGATGCCATGATCTTAGTTTTCTGAATGTTGAGCTTTAAGCCAACTTTTTCACTCTCCTCTTTCACTTTCATCAAGAGGGTCTTTAGTTCCTCTTCACTTTCTGCCATAAGGGTGGTGTCATCTGCACATCTGAGGTTATTGATATTTCTCCAAGCAATCTTGATTCCAGCTTGTGCTTCCTCCAGCCCAGCGTTTCTCATGATGTACTCTGCATATAAGTTAAATAAGCAGGGTGACAATATACAGCCTTGACGTACTCCTTTTCCTATTTGGAACTAGTCTGTTGATCCATGTCCAGTTCTAACTGTTGCTTCCTGACCTGCATACAGGTTTCTCAAGAGGTGGGTCAGGTGGTCTGTTATTCCCATCTCTTTCAGAATTTTCCATAGTTTATTGTGATCTACACAGTCAGAAGCTTTGGTGTAGTCAATAAAGCTGACGTAGATGTTTTTCTGGAACTCTCTTGCTTTTTTGATGATCCAGTGAGTGTTGGCAATTTGATCTCAGGTTCCTCTGCCTTTTCTAATACCAGCTTGAACATCTGGAAGTTCTCGGTTCACATATTGCTGAAGCCTGACTTGGAGAATTTTGAGCATTACTTTACTAGCATGTGAGATGAGTGCAATTGTGCCGTAGTTTGAGTATTCTTTGGCATTGTCTTTCTTAGGAATGAAAACTGACCTTTTCCAGTCCTGTGGCCACTGCCGAGTTTTCCAAATTTGCTGGCATATTGAGTGCAGCACTTTCACAGCATCATCTTTCAGGATTTGAAATAGCTCAATTGGAATTCCATCACACCCACTAGCTTTGTTTGTAGTGATGCTTTCTAAGGCCCACTTGACTTCACATTCCAGGATATCTGGCTCTAGGTGAGTTATCACACCACTGTGATTATCTGGCTCGTGAAGATCTTTTTTTTACAGTTCTTCTGTGTATTCTTGCCACCTCTTCTTAATATCTTCTGCTTCTGTTAGGTCCATACCATTTCTGTCCTTTATTGTGCCCATCTTTGCCTGAAATGTTCCCTTGATATCTCTAATTTTCTTGAAGAGATCTCTAGTCTTTCCTATTCTGTTGTTTTCCTCTGTTTCTTTGCATTGATTGCTGAGGAAGGCTTTCTTATCTCTCCTGGCTATTCTTTGGAACTCTGCATTCAAATGGGAATAACTCTTCTTTTCTCCTTTGCTTTTCGCTTCTCTTCTTTTCACAGCTATTTGTAAGCCCTCCTCAGACAACCATTTTGCCTTTTTGCATTTCTTTTCCATGGGGATGGTCTTGATCCCTTTCTCCTGTACAATGTCAGTACCTGGGGGCAATAATGTGGTGTATATCTATAACCTAGAAGTAAGATAGTGTCTGAGAATTAAAATGGAAAACAGTGAATCTGAGCTGAGGAATTAAAATTCCCCTAAACAGGAGCTAGGCCAAGACTTCACAGTTACCCCATGGAAGACAGTAACATAGCTTCAAGAGATGGGAGTGTCATGGGGCAGACATGTGCCATCTAGTAGGTCTACCTGATGGGTGGAGAAGAGTCTTCTGTGGTGTTACCCTTATGATTATCAATGGCTCTGCATCCTTGCTCACCAAGCAATCTTCCCCTTATACTGTGACGTCCTGTGTGTGCTTTCCTACAGGAAAGGATGTGGCTCAGTGACCATAAGATCCACCTTAAAATTGTGTTTGCCTTTATAAATGAATTATGTGGCACGGTCTAGTTTAAATATGCTCTTTTGAGCTTGGTTAAAGTGATTCAGGTGGTTGCCAGAGCCCAATCATGTGCCCCTTCAGTCATGTCTGACTCTTTGTGACCCCATGGACTGTAGCCCGCCAGGCTCCTCTGTCCACGGGGATTCCCCAGGTAAGAATACTGGAGTGGGTTGCCATGCCCTCCTCCAGGGGATCTTCTCAACCCAGGGATCGAACCCAGGTCTCCCACATTGCAGGCAGATTCTTTACCACTGAGCTTCCAGGTTTGAATTCTGGAGGCTACAAAATGCAGACTTCAGAGTATTTTTAGCCCTCCAGGGGGCACTGATCCTCCGTGAAGTGGTTTTCCAGGGTGTAGCCTGCCTTCCTGGGGAACACCCCTCTCTTCCATTGCACAGCTTCCCCAGAGAGAAATAAAGTGACGGGGGGAGGCCGAGAATGGAAAGAAGGTAGGTGTTAAGGGTACAAACAGAACCAGCAGGGAACGACGGGCTCAGTTTTGTTTAAGGGCAGCTCTGTTCACTTAGCTTTCCATGTCGACAGGGAGCAGACTCTATTTTTCCTGTCTTCTCACTAGGAATTTTCTCTAAATAATTCCTGTAAGAACTTGGCAGTGGGTCTTTCTTTGGAAACTGGCATCTCTCAGAGAGCAAAGCCAGAGGCTGGGGTGTCTCAGGCTGGACGTCCCAGCCGTGGGGGCCGTGAACGCGCCGTCCGAGTGTGGACGGGCTCCCCAGCCTCCCCGAGGCAGCAGCGCCCTCCCTCTGCAGGGGACAGGGCGGCAGGATCTGGGTCAGGCAAGGACAGGACCCGCTTCGCGGGGGCAGGACTTTGTTCTCTGACCTAAGCCGGCTCCTGTTTCGTTGTTCAGCCTTCCAGAGAGTGAAGGGGGAAATCAGAGCGCGAGCTTTCATTCACCTCTTTACCCTGCTCCCAAATGAGAAGCGCTTTATTCGTGCCTCCACTTTGGACCCTTGTAAAAGCCGAGAATGACCGTCAGAACGATCAAGCACACTTTCAGCTCTGTTGGTGTTAAGTGATACTCTTGGGGAGAAGACAAAGCAGAGGGACTCACGTCACTTTTCCTGCAAAGCGGGGAAGAATCATCTTCTCCCAGATCCAGGCAGCATTTTCCTGTTCCTTTCTGTTGACAGCCATTTGACTCCTAGGACAGTGAAATGCCTTGAGATGAAAAACTTGAAAAAAAAATCTATTTAAAAAAAAATACTATTTAAAAATTTTTTTGAGTATACTTGCTTTACTAACACAATTATACTCAATTGTGTTAGCTTGTGCTATACAAAAACGTGAATCAACTCAATTATACGTATACATCTATCTCCTTCCTCTTGAGTCTCCCTCTCACCATCTGCCTCTCCTATGAAAAACTTTCTGACATATAAATCAGTGTGTGCCTTAAAGGGTTTAGCAATTTAAATGAGGCTCCAAGCTTTTTAAGTTACTTTCGATGGTTTCTATTGGAATAGGGATAATCAGAAGATCTTTCCTTTTTTTTTTTTTTTTTAGATCTTTACTTTTTACTTTACTTTAAAAATATGATTCAGATACAGAATATATAATATAGATAAATGATATAGATAAAATATACAATACATTCACAATATATAATACATAGCATAAACAATAATAAAGAATATGAAGAAATATAAAAGAAATAAACTATCATTACTGATAAACATTTTTATATAATATATATTTGTACTATATTTATAGTTAGTACAATATACCTTTTATTTTCACTTTTTGTTCATTTATTTGCCTGTCATTAAAGTCTTTAAAATATATTTTTATTGATGGCATATTAATCTATCTTCTGGCTATTCCATAAATATATTTGTAAAATTTACCATTGATGTATACTTAATTTTTTCCCTATATTTTATAACTGCTGCTGCTGCTGTTGCTAAGTCGCTTCAGTCGTGTCCGACTCTGTGTGACCCCATAGACGGCAGCCCACCAGGCTCTGCCGTCCCTGGGATTCCCCAGGCAAGAACACTGGAGTGGGTTGCCATTTCCTTCTCCAATGCATGAAAGTGAAAAGTGAAAGTGAAGTCGCTCAACACTTCTGTTCATTGCAGGTATAGTTTTGTGTACATCTCTGAATTTTTTTTAGGTGAATTCCTAGCCGTAGAATCACTTGATAAGATGTTTTTCAGAGCAATAACAATTGCTAGTATCCATTCTCTGCAAGACTTGACAACATTGACTATTATCATTTATATAGGGACCTAAAAAAGAGAAAATAAAAAGAAAGACAAAGAAGGAAAGCAGTTTTGGAGCCAGATCTCCCCAACATTTGCAATCTGTATGGCACTGCCTGGGAATGAATGGACAATCAATGAATTTTAAAGCAGGTTTCCATTTGCTGGTTCTTTCATTTCCCATTTTCTCCAACCTTACTTGTTGTATTTTATTCCTCAAACAGTCTCTCCTAAGTCTCTAGTAAAATACTTTCTTCCAGATACTTGAATTCTCTGTCTCTGCGCAAATGTCTCAGGCCGGCAGCTTCCTAGTTCTGTCCAAGAAGCAAACCCAGCTGGGCCAAGCCAGTAGCCTTCCTCTCTCACTCAAAAGTCTGAGCCGTCATGACAGATCATGAGTGAGTGGTAGCAGAAGAAGCCAGTCTCATCCTGCCTAGCAGATAAGAGCCTTGGGTATCCCTGCTTTGGGGCTTGCTTCCTTTCACCCGTTAAGGGTCCTGGGGCCTGTTGGCTGCATGATGGGTCTCTACTACAATTTTTCCTTTACTCCCAGAGGCTGTGCCTGGAAAGGTGGATAACATCTATGCTCCAGAGGGAGAGAGGTCGCCTTTAACTTCCTTCATTTGTATTTCACAAGCGTTTTTCCGTTTACACCGGTAATTTGATGGCTTTACAAGCCATACATTTTATTTTTCAGCTCGTTAACCACTGGCTCCCCCGTGTGGCAATGGAAGATGGGACGTGCATGGGGGCTGGGCCTGGCTCTGGGGAGTGGGACACACCTGCTGGTCCATTTCTAGGCCCTTGTCCGCTCTTCATGGAGCTGAGGCAAGGGTACAGATGGAGGCCCTGGCCTGGGGCCTGCTGCTCTTCCCTCCTCACCCTGGCTCTGGGTCTGTACTGTGAGGGGCCTCACACACCCATGAACCAGCCGGCAAATCCCAGTTCTGTCTACTTCCTCCCTGAATAGCCAGTGTTTGGCCTCTGGTGCATATGCTGGCTGTTATGATCTTCTCAAGGAAGACGGACTGGGGGAAGAGGCCTGTTCCCGGGAGTGGGGTCAAGACCATGTCTGGAGCATAGTCCAGAAAAGGGTGATGGCTCGAAGTGTACAAGTCACTTTGGCCATGTGGCCTCCTGAGATTGGCTGTAGGGGGACCAGGGAGGGGTTCTCTGAAGTTTGGGATCCCCCTTGCTTGGGTCTAAGGGCGGTATTGCCTATGTCCATCCTGCCCTCTGCAGAGGGTGATCAGATGTGTTTGTCTGATCTCCCTGGCAAACACTATTCGTAGTGTCGATGGCATCCTCGATACAGCAGTAAATATTTGTTGAGTTCTAAGCGCTAAGCAAGACTATGCTACATGCCTGCGATTTCTCATTTGATTTTCACAGCAGCCCAGTGAGGTGTCACTATTTGGTGGGGGAATCTCTCTGCACTCTGGTACTTGGGGTGAATTTTGGATTCTACTATGCCTGTTTGGCTTCTTTATTTGCTCACACTTTCCCAGCTGGTCTGGATTCTCGGCAGTAACCTTGCCTCTCCCAGGCAAACTCCGTATCTTTGCTTGTCTCCTTGGGTTTGCTGGAGACCTCCTCTCTGTCCTGTCCCGACACCTTGCTGAAATCGTCATGGAAGGTGTCTAGCTGGCTGGCTGGATCACCTGGCTTTCCGGTGGTGTGGTGTTGAGGGTGAAAAGTGGTATAACACCCACCCTTCCCTCAACAGAGAGCTCAGACTCCTGTGAGTTAGATGGGGCTATTGATAACTCAACCGGTCTTCCTTACGATCTATTTGCATGGTCTAAAAAAACTCGACTCCTGTGTTCCCAGCCTAGACCATCTGTCACTGTCGTTCTTGCTCTGTGGGTACCCCCACGGCCCCCTACTCACCAAACAAAAGGTCTTTCCACTTGCGAGAATTGGGCGATACCCAGTGCAGCGGCATAGGTTACCTAACCAGAGGAAAAGCAAAGTTATCAGTATGTTTTATTTTTAGTGATTTTTACTTAATTTTTCTTTAGAAAGTTGAAACGAAGACAGGTGTTTTGTTTTTGAGAATATTTGAATATCTGCTAGGCTGTTGACTGCTTTTTCCTTCCTCTTAGATAATACCCTTCCCATCACCTCGATTCCAGTTTTATTCTCTGTTCGAAAGAAGATGATAGTCTATCTGGTGAACTCAGTTGCATCCATCTATTAAATTATTCATTGATTCAACGTGTATCTATTGACAACAACTATATTTCAGACACTATGCAAGATGTAAGTGATCCTTAAACAGGAGAATATGCACTGTTTCTAAGGCTCTATATGAGTGAAGTATCATGCCTTGACAGCTTGTTAGTAGAGCCCCTCACTGGACATTAGGTCACCGCTTCAGAATTTCCTAGGGTATTTGTTAAAATGTGGATCTCTGGCCTTTCTCCAATTCTAAATCAGAATGTCTGGGGACAAGCCCAGGAATCTGCATTTAAGAGGTCTGTGGTGATTTTATTGCATGGGAAAGTATGAGAGCCTCAGGTTTCCAAGGGATGAAGGCGTGGGGGAGGGTGGGGTGGAGGAAGGTTAGTGTGGAATCGAGGTCATCTGGAGAGGCTTCACAAAGAAGCTCATGCTGAAGGATGAGAAAGAAATGGATTGACGGAGAGCACGGGAGGGGCTCTCGGGGTTCGCAGAGCAGCGCAGGCAAAAGTGGGAATGTGCAGAGGACGGAGGGCTGAGAGGAGGCCGGCCAGTGGGGAGTCACATAGCTGAGGAGGAAGAGTGCGTTTTGGAGGCCAGCTGTTGGGCTTCTCTGAATGCCGGGTGAGGGAGGGTGGGTGTGGCCACGTGAGGGATGAGGAGTTGTTGCAGGACCTCATCTAGTGGAAGGACCTAAACTAAGGAAGGCAGGATTTTAGATGACTTGACTGGATGTCCTGTAATGGAGCAGAGAGAGGAAAGGAAGTCTACCATAACTGGCAAACTAGGAGAGTGTGTGGGGCTGACCCTTCATGCTTCAGTCTAAGGATTTGTGTATCTAACAGATGACTTGTTTAGTCATGGTTGATGCCCCAACGTGAGGTTTGTTGTGAGGAAGCAGAACATGCCACGTATGTGCATATGTGTGTGCATGCGTGCGTGCACAGTCGCGCCCAACTCTTTGTGACCCCATAGACTGTAGCCCTCCAGGTTTCTTGGTCCATGGAATTTCCCAAGAATATTGGAGTGTGTTGCCATTTCCTACCCCAAGGGATCTTCCCGACCCCAAGATCAAACCCTCATTTCTTCCATTGGCAGGTGGGTATTTACCACTAGTACTACCTGGGAAACCCATGAGGTTTACTGTCCCTGCAAAAAAAAAATATGTCTATGAACTCCTCTTTAGTAACTTAAGCCCATTGTAAATTTCAAAAGATCCTTTCCATATGTGAAGGGCTGTGTTATGGGTTGAATCGTGTCCCCAAAGATGTGCTGAGATTTCAACCTTTGGAACCTGTGAATGTGATCTTATTTGAAATTCTGCAGAGCTGCAGATGTAATCAGGTGAAGAGGAAGCCCTACTCATTTTAGGACAAGCCTTAATCCAGTGACTGGACTAGAAAAAGAGGTAAATCTGGATACAGATACACAGGGGAGAAGGCCATAAATAGATGGAGGAAGAGATCGGAGTGATGAATCTCTAAATCAAGGAGGGCCAGGACTGCTGTCAGCCACTAGAAGCTGGAAAGAGGAAAGGAAGAGTCTCTTCTAGGGCCTTGCTTTCAGACTCTTTGCCTCCAGAACCATGAGAGAAGACATTCCTGTTGTTTTCTTTTCCTGTTTGTGGTGCTTTGTTATGACAGCCCAAAGGAAGGCAGCCAGGTAAAGTCACTGGGTAAGGAAGAGAAAGGGGGGTGTCAAGATGGGGGTGTGGGCCCCTTGTTTGGCCAGCAAGTGCTCTGATGAGCAGCTGCTACGTTTGACATTCTCTGCTCCTGGTGAAAGCAGCTACTTCAGAAACCATCGAGGGGGTCCCTGAGTGGGGCTGGGGTGGCATGGTAGGGGAAGCGCAGCCTGACACCAGCCCCCGCCTGGCCTCAGGTCAGACCTACCCCCCAGGGCTTCCAGCAGGTGCTCCTCAGAGGGCTGTGGGTGGTTCCTCAGCAGCGTGTATAGGGACATCACCATCCCAGGGGTGCAGAAGCCGCACTGGGTCCCGTGGCTCTTGGCAATCCTCTCCTGGAGGGGAATAGGCGTGGTCACAGGCCCTGACTTCCCACTGCCACCTCCGCCCCCCAGGGTCCACGCCAAGCGTCCCCCTTGGCACAGTGGCACCCCCTCCCTGAGCAGAGCACCCTCACCTTGAGCAGAGTCGGCCAGCACCCCCGGGGGAGGGGACCCGGGAACCGTGTCCTAGCCTTACAGCTGCTTCTCAAGCTCAAATGTCCAGATCCCTCTCATTGGGAATTATCGGTGCACAACCTCTATTCCCAGAGTGAGAATTCTCCAGAAATCAGTAATGACAAGGAATGTGTGCGTAATTTCAAAAACAGTTTTGTCAAGCACCTGCACATCTTTCCCACCTTGGTTCTGAGCAGGGGTCACCTCTTTTTGAGTAGCTGAGAGACTCTCCACTATGGACCTGACAATACTCTCTTCTCTAAATTCTGTGTGGATCAAAAGGAGTTCAACTTTCAAAGGTCCAAGATTTTGGTCTGTGTTCTAGGTCCTGGCTATTTAAAGCACAGTCCGTGGACTGGCAGTGTTGTTGTTGGTCCCACCTGTGGTTTTGTAGGAAATGTGGAACCTCAGGTCTCTGTTTTAAACCTTCTGAATCAGGATCTGCATTTTTAGAAAGCTCCTGGCTGATTGATTTTTAGGCACATTAAAGCTTGAAAAGGCTTGCTCTGGATGCAGAGCGTAGTGTAATCTTAGGATTTGGGCTTATGGGTCTTGGGGTAAGCATCCTCTCTGACATTCTCAGAGACTCTAGTGAACTCTGCTGGGGCTTCTGCCTTTGCTGACATTCCTGGAATTGATTTTTATGTGGTTAAATCCAGATGACTCCTGCCTGGTAGTACTTGCAGCGTTAGTGTGTCTGGATGTACGACTTTCCAAACCCCTGAGCCAATGACTGAGAGACTAGTGTGTTTCTGCCCATACCTGTCACAGTACTCTTAAAACTCCACGCCACAGGGAATAAACCTGAATTTTACCCTGTCATCCTCGAGATGTTTTATTCTGAGCATAATACCCTCTGTGTAATATTTATTCTGCATTACAGTCTAATATGCATTAATTAATATTTTGATCATGCTGTTACCATTCAAGCAGACAAAATAAGAAGAAAGATGATCAGCTAATGAAATATGGATGTATTTCTAGCTTTCTTTTAAGTCATTTAACAGAATTGATTATCTGGATCAGTGTGTATCTAAAGCTTCTACTTTGCGGACCACAACCTAGAAGCCCTAGGAGGCACAGTCAACACAGTTTTGATTACAAAGATAGGCTTAAGAAGTGAGAAAATTGGGATGTGCTCTTACCTGCACGGGGTGAAGCCTGGTTTTGATGCTTCCAACACCTTCCACAGTGGTGACAGCAGCCCCATACAGATAGCAGATGGGCACCAGGCAGGCGGTGACAGAGAAGTGTCTTTATGTGAGAAGCACAGGGAAAATCAACAGGAGTAACACAGTTCTGCCTGGTGGGAATGCGGGAACGAAGAAGCGTAGCGAAACCCCTCCCCTCAACCAGCCCGTCATTCAGCCTAGAGGGTG
The DNA here is from genome assembly GCF_910594005.1 of Cervus elaphus. NCBI lineage: Eukaryota > Metazoa > Chordata > Mammalia > Artiodactyla > Cervidae > Cervus > Cervus elaphus. The sequence goes on from NC_057822.1 coordinate 44,720,665, forward strand.
GGCAACTGGAGGGGTGACCAGGAGGGAGAATTAGAGTCCTTTCTGCTGACTCTGTATCAGCTGTGATAATTGGGGCTTTTAGGGGGAATATGGGCATTCTGAACCTCAGAAACACTTTCCAAGCCCAGAACAGACCCAGCTGGATCTGGATTCAGTGGATATGAGCTTGTCTCATCAGGAATAAGTTGGACGTCAATTATTACTCATTACAGCCTTGATCCCATAACAGGTAAAAGGCACACCTTGTCTTTTAACCATATTTGAGAATATTTTTTTTTTGCCTGTTTATTTTAAACTCTGTATAAGGTTATTCAGCAGAGTTGGAAGGCTTGTGTCCTGAGGCCATTTCTTGCAATCTTGGGCCAGTGGATTTGGGAGCAGTCCAAGTACTGGAATCCAGCCCTTAAGGAAATGCTGAAATCATGGGCCAGGTTCAGTCCAACAGTAAAAACAGCCACAAAATGTGGGCTTGAGTTCTTGTTCTATGGCTTACTAATTGACTGAACAAGTCACTTCATCATTCTGAACCTCAGTTTCCTCACCTGTCAAATGAATGTTTGGCCTAACTTGGAGTTTCATTTTTTTTGGCCATACCACACAGCACGTGGGATCTGCAGCATGCTGGATCTTCCTCCAACAGGGATCAAACCTGTGTCCCTTGCAGTGGAAGCACAGAGTCGTAACTGCTGGATCACCAGGGAGGTCCCTAAGTTGGGGTTTCTTAACTGGGATGCATCAGTGGGCCTTGGGAGATCCACGGCCCCCTGGACACTGTGTAAAGCATCATTAGTTTCTTTTTGTGATTAACTTTTATTGGAGTACAGTTGCTTTACGGTGTTGTGCATTGGTAGTTTTTGTAAAAAGCACAAGCTTTTATCAGACTTTCAGAGAGGTCTAAGACCTAGAGAGGGTTAGAGTCACAAAGCTGGGAGGCCTTTGCGGTCGTCCTTAGCTGTGGGAGGAGAATGCGAGCCTGACCCGCGGGCATCTGGGTGATACCTTATCTCCTGGGACGTGGGGTCTCGCTTGGACACCATCACGGTGCAGGCACCACAGCCTCCTCTTCCGCAGGCATACTTGGTTCCCGTGAGGCGCACTGGGAGGGCCGGTCAAGGACAGACTCCTGGCGGACACGTCGCCTCCTTTAGAGCTTCCTCCCTAGGGTGTTGCTAGTGAGGAGAGTCTCCTTTGTGGAGTGAGGTGCGGGTCTGAGAAGACGTTTCCCTGCCTCCAAGCCTCAGTTGAGACCACTGTGTGTCCTCCTAGCTGTGTGCCACTGCTCACACAAACCTCCCCCTTCCTGTTTCCTCACCAGCAATGAGGGGAAAGCAGTGTCTCCTCGATCTTCACAGGCTTATCATAAGCATCTTGTCAGATAACAAAGTAAAAGCCCTTAGAAAAGACCTATTTCATTACAGGTATTCTCCTGGGTTCCAATCATGTAACTGGAAGAGAAGCACTTATTTTTAGCAGGTTAATGTATTGCTAGTTTTTCTGTTATTTGTGTTGCATTTGAAACCCAGTCAGTGAGCCTTCAGAGAAAACTCCCACCCTTATTTTTGTATCCCACCTGGAGTACCTCTCTGCTCCCTCTTGGTCCAGGTCCAATCCCAAGGAGCCTCTGCTCCTCTCTTTAGTCATCTTTCTCCCTGATTGTGGTCCATTTCCACACAGTTTATGGTTTGGATAAACTAGTAATTAACTAGACTGGGTAAGAAGACTTTGGAATCTCTGGCTTTTTTAAAAAGACATATGGCTTGTTCACCTAAATTAAGTCATAACCATAAATGCTTATCAGAAAGTATGTGAATGAGTTGGAGTGGGCTGAGTGTACCTGGAAAGCTTGGGCCCCCTTTTAGATGGAGGATGACAGACAGGCCCCACTCAGCTCTAAGTAAGATTGCTGCCAGATAAGAATGACTGTATTCCTATTTTTCATGAGAAATTCCTATTTCTTTTTTTAATGAGATTTCCTAATTTTCAAACATTGACAGTGAATCATAAACCATGTGGGCTTTTAAACAAAACTTGTAATTTCTCTCTTTTTCAAAATTTGCCTTCTACGAAAGATACACTAGATTTATCAATTAAAATAAGTTAGCCATTATGAAAATCTAAATTTCAGAATATGGAAAGTTGAGGGAAAACCTGTTGTGAGAAAATAAATGTTGGGAAAGGTAATCTTCTCCTTTGACACGTGCTCTTCCTAAATCTGGAGAATTTGGTTTTCCTCCAGGGCAAGGTACATGCAAAACAAACCCCTCTTATATAACCACTCTTTTGGGGAGCTGGAAGGCCCTTAAAGGAATAATTAGTGCTGAAGGAAAGAGCTTAGCTTCTATTTCATGGCTATTAAATCAATATATAAGAAACTCTGGGGAAACTTCATCCTCTCTAAATAGCTCAATTAACTTAATAGCCTTAAAACCACTGCCAAGAGCAAAAAGAGAGTGAGGGCCAAGGGGCCTGGCTGTTTGCAGATAGAGAAGTTTGCTTAAGTTTCATAATCACAGCCAGCCTAAGCTTTAAGGCAAACACAGATCTGGCCAAGACTCTGACCAAAAGGATCCAGTTCTTTCTTAGGAAGCTCAAGAGAGTGACTTCTGGGTCTGCATTCCTTTCAATCACCTGCATTGGAAACAGAGAGGAGACTATTATGGGGATTGAAGGGGTGACCCAATGAAACGCAGGAGACATAGAGACAAAAGCTTGATCTCTGGGTTGGGAAGATCTGCTGAAGGAGGGCATGGGAACCCACTCTATTATTCTTGCTTGGAGAATCCCATGGACAGAGGAGACTTGTGGGCTACAGTCCAAGGGGTCACAAAGAGTCAGACACAACTGAAGTGACCTAGCACACATGCACATATCAACTAATTCTGTATAATGGAAACTGAACAGAAAAATTAAGTTTATAAATAGAAAAATAAAGAATGCCCCACTTCTTAGCCTCCTGAGTTTGAGAATCAAAATATATTGCTAGAATAGAGTGCTTCTGGTGAATTGGGCCCAGCGCTGAGGTCCTCTATAAGCATTTAAGAGGTTTCTAATCAATGAAAGAAGCATCTCTCTTTCCATCTCTACAATAGTCATAAAGATGGGCACCCTGAGACTCAGGCAGTGAAGTGACTTGTAGAAGTTGTGCAGTGAACGGTGGAGCTGGATTGGAAACCAGGCCGTATGACACGAGGCATATGTCTTTACCCCCAGTGCTTTATCACATCCCCCACTCCCTGGTGGAGTGTAGAACAGGCCAAAGTAGACTGGTTCCCAGTCTCTGGCTTCTTGTCCCTGGTTGGAGGGGGTCTCAACCCAAACAGGCCACATGTGCTCCCCTCAGGCTAGAAGTTTCCTGCTGACTCTGCAAACTGTGGTGGTGACACCCAACACTTACCTTCCTCCCATTCACAAAGAAAACCAGTTCATCCGATCTCGAAGGGCAGTGCATTGTACCAGGAGATGAAGTTTCGCCTTACAGCTCTAGGGGGAGTGCTCTCTGGAGCCAGCCGTAGAAATGAGCAGACAGGATTTAGGTCCAAGCAACTGAAATCTCTCCTGGTGTGGAAGCAGACAGTGTGGGGCCCCAGGGAGCAGAGCAAGGGGGTGGAGACTACCTGGCTTCATGGCCTTTTAAGTCAAGGGCACTTGTGTGGCCCGGCCTCCCAACTCTGCCTCACTTGGCCTTCCACCAATCCTGGCTTCCAGGCTTGCTCATGGCCAGCCCACACCTCTTCTTGCATCCTCGGAAGTTGGAGGGCTTCACTGTGAAAACTATAAACAACTGTCTAAACTCAAAGCCCCTCTGCATGCTAACTCAGCTCCAGGAACAAGTCCAGGATGGATTTTCTCCTTCTCTGAGAGAGCTAGCAGAGGGCTTTCTGAGACCTCCCACTTTCACCAACCGTTTTCTAATTCTAGCTACAGAAATGTCTCCTCATAGGGAATCACGTGGACCAGTCCTGTCTGTGCCCTGACGTGGAGGTGTGGGATGTCTCATCCACTTAGCTCTTTGATGCTCTTCCTCTCCACCTGGAAAAGATCATTCCACTGGAAAAGAGTGTCTAGTTTAGTCAGCTACTCAACAGATAAATAAACTGGGGCCCAGATAGGTGAGGGCATTCCCTGGTGGCTCAGAAGGTAAAGAATCTTCCTGCAATGCAGGAGACCTGGGTTCGATCCCTGGGTTGGGAAGATCCCTGGAAAACGGAATGGCTACCCACTCCTGTATTCTTGCCTGGAGAATTCCATGAACAGAGGAGCCTGGTGGGCTACAGTCGATGGGGTTGCAAAGAGTTGGTCATGACCAAGCAACTGAACACAGGTGACATCAGTAACTCAGGGTCATGCAGAGGATAAGTGGCAAAATGGGAACTAAAACCAAGCTCTCTGGCTTAAAACATTGGATGGATTCATTAATTAAAAAAATAGATCATTTTTGATCTGTTTGAAGAACTCCAGTTAGATATCTGTGGATAAAATCAAGCAGTTCTTATTCTTTCAGTGAAATGAATGCCCAGGGTTGGCCTCATGGCTGGATGAAGCAGGTTGTTCGTGCCTGTGTGGTCTGGTTTCAGGAGAGAAGGCAAGACCTCTCTGTTCACTAGCCCTTCCTGGCTCCCCAATGTTATCAACCCCTTGTCTTAAGGTGAACTCACTGTGTGGCGATGCCTCAGGCCAGGGTTGGCAAAGACCTGGCAACCTCCTGACCTGGCTGATTGAGGAAGATCCTCTTTCCCACTTCCTGGTGGCTCAGTGGTAGAGTCTGCCTGCCATGCAGGAGTTGTGGGAAAAGATTTGATCCCTGGGTCAGGAAGATCCCCTGGAGGAGGGCATGGGCAACCCACTCCAGTATTCTTGCCTGGAGAATCCCACGGACAGAGGAGCCTGGCAGGCTACAGTCCATGGGGTCACAAAGAGTCAGACACAACTGAAGCGACTTAGCACGCACTCATGCTCTTTCCCAGTTGATCTGCATGTGGCTTCAGATTCTTTCCAGCAGAGCTAGTCCAGAAAACACTTCCTGGTTGAAGGGAGCTGCTGCTGCTGCTGCTGCTAAGTCACTTCAGTCGTGTCCAACTCTGTGTGACCCCATAGATGGCAGCCCCCAGGCTCCCCCGTCCCTGGGATTCTCAAGGCAAGAACACTGGAGTGGGTTGGCATTTCCTTCTCCAATGCATGAAAGTGAAAAGTGAAAGTGAAGTCGCTCAGTTGGGTCCGACTCCTAGTGACCGCATGGACTGCAGCCTACCAGGCTCCTCCGTCCATGGGATCTTCCAGGCAAGAGTACTGGAGTGGGTTGCCATTGCCTTCTCCAGTTGAAGGGAGCTGACAGCTTCCAATTGTCTTTACAGCTCTAATTCCTGGGTCCCAGGCATACCTGCTTCATATACTCATGGAGACAAGTGTTTACACCCATGTGCACATGTATGGGTATGTATGTAGTGTTTCACATGTGTTAGAAAGTTGTTGAAGAAATGTACAACAGGGCCATGGGAGAAGTTGGAGATCACACTGCAAATTAGGTAAGACCTTCAGGTCAGCCTTTTAAAATAATACTTTTATTTATTGATTTATTTTGACTGTGCCGGGTCTTGTTGCCACGCGGGCTTTTCTGTAGTTGCGGCGGATGGGGGCTACTCTCTAGTTGCAGTGCTCAGGCTTCTGATTGCAGTGGCTTCTCTTGTTGTGGGGCAGGCAGTCTAGGGAGTTCAGTCTTCAGTAACTGCAGCATGTGGGCTCCGTAGCTGGGGCTCCCAGGATCTAGAGCACAGACTCAGTAATTGTGGTTCATGGGCTTAGTTGCTCCAAGCCACATGGGATCTTCCTGGATCAGGGATCAAACCCTTGTCTCCTGCATTGGCAGGCAAATTCTTTACCACTGAGCCACCAGGGAAGCCCCAGGTCAGTCTTTTTGATCCTGACATTTTCTGCTACAAACACCCCAGTAGCCCTCTGAGGCCTGGAGCCTATGGAGCATAAGGTCCAAACTCCTCAGCCTAGTGTCCAAAGCCTTCTACCATCTGTCCTTGTTTTAGGCCTCAGACTCGCTTTCTATTCAGAAAAGTCTCCTGCTCCAGCCAGACTATCCCCTCATCATCATTCCTCTGCTTAACCTTGGCATTTCTCTCCTGGGAACCTTCCAGTGGTCCCCACTGCCTTAGCAAAACCTCACAGGCTTTCTGAGGAGGCCCGTGGGATGGACCCATACCCTCTCTGAGACCAGCTTCACCGCTTCCTCCCTTGGCCATCGTCTGTGCTACACTGGCCTTCCCCTGCTTCCTGAATGGACTGAGTTCTTTCCTGTCCTAGGCTTTGGCGCGTGTGACCCTTTCCACGTTGACTCCTCTTCTCTCAGATGTTGGCCTGGCGGTGCATTCTTGCTACTTGGGTCTGAGCTCTTACCTGACCTGCTCGTCTGAAGGAGCACTCTCCTAACCGCTGTTTCATTTTCTTCATGGTGCTTCACCCACTCACGTGGATGCTTCTTTACCTGTTGTTTGCTGTCTCCACTGGAAGCTGAGCTCCCTGAGGGCACCTCTGCCTCTCGGGTCCGGAATGGAGCTGAGCACAGAGTGATTGCCTGTTGAACAACTGTTGAGTGACTGAAGAAGGCACTTCTTCAGTCCCTTCCACGTCTAGGGACAGCAACTCTGCTCCTGTCTCCCTGTGATTGTTTGTCCTCCTACCCTCCCCCTTCTCTGTTTATCGTCAAGAAGAGAAGCAAACCTCCCTTCTCTCCTTTCTCTCAATTCCTTTAAAAGCATCTGCATATCCAACTGATTCTTTCTTTACTTTCCACTGAATAAACTGGGAACCAGGAAACTAGTCTCTAATCTGTTACTAATAGTAGGTTGTCTTATCAGTGTTTGGATCTCATTTTTCCGATTAGGTAATACTCTCCTGGAGGTTAAATAGCAGGCTGTGTTCCCCACCATGCTCAGCATGGATGATGACTTGTTCCTTGCAGGGCTTCGTCAATGCTTGACTGATTACTCCAAATACTTTAACTGAAGGAGGCATCAGTGATCATTCATTCATTTGCTCAGTTATTATTGGATTGGTCAAAGAGTTCATTTTGGGTTTTTCTTAACATCTATGGAAAAACCTGAACAAAGTTTTTGGCCAACCCAGTATTAAGCACAGTGGGGAACAAGATCTACTGGTTTTCTTTCTCCAGAGACTTTATGGTTCATATGAGAGACAATTCACATGTAACTGAATATCAACCGTCGTGAGAAGCATAGAACAGGGAGATTAGATTTGTTTGGGGAGAGGAATCAGAGAAGGCCTCCCTGAGGAAGGGACTAGGAGTTGATTCCATGAGAACTGGAATCGAGCGGGAGCCGAGAGAGGGAGAGGGCCACGTGGAGACTGAAGCCCTTCCTCCGGCTGCTTCCATGGAGGGCAAGACTGACACAGGCATTGTTAGGGGTCCACAGTGTGTTCTCTATCTTACTCTGTCCTTGTCATTTGTTATTTTTTGGCCTGGACTCCTAGCAGTAGAAGCATGTAGTCTTAACCACCGGATTATTAGGGAATTCCCTTACTCTGCTCTTTAAAACAGGGTAGCCAGTGCTTGCAAAGAGCACATGGTTCCCATTTACAGGAACACGGCCACTGCCGATGAAAAGCATGTTGTTTCAAAATATGTATAAGAAGGCTTCCCTGGTGGTTCAGTGGCTAAGACTCTGCACATCCAAGGCAGGGAGCCAGGATTCGATCCCTGGTCAGGAAACTAGATCCCACATGCTGCAACTAAGAGTTTGCATGCTGCAACTAAAGATCTTGCATGCCACATGAATCAATAAATAATTTTAAAAAGGAACAAGTATTCATAAAAAAATATTTATAGGAGTAACTCCTTCAACATCAATAGAAGGCACAAGCATTTAATGGAGAAGATCAGTGTTAGAATACCGAAGTCAGATTATAGTATTAGAGTTGGAGGGTCTAAGTTCTTTGGATTAGGCAACCAAATTCATTAATTGCTGGGAATCTTGAAATGCTTTAGATAAGTGTTTTCCAAACATGTTTCAGCCAGGGAAATTTTTGTTTGAATGATATCCTCTGAAGTGTAAACAAAATTTTTAAAAAGTCACTGTGTAGCCTGGAGGGCCAGGGGTGAGGCCTAAAGTTCTCACATTTTCTCTCCTTCAGAGCTCTTGGGGTTCTGGGGAGTTGAGTCAAAAGATCACTCAGGGCAGAGTGACCAAGGCTGTTCACAGTAGAAAGGTAAGAGGGTGTCTCTGCCAGGTTTTTCTGATTCTCAGATCTTATTCAAAACAATGGGGAACCACTGCTTTTTTTTTTTTTTTTTTAATTTAATGAAAGGAGGGGATTGAATTTCATTACTTTTAAATGGATTGTTCTTGTGAGTGAGAGAAGTGCCATGTCTATTGACCCAGGTGCTGGTATGTTTGTTATAAATAAAAGTCTTAGGAGTTAACATCAAAGAATTCCTGTTACCCAATGAAAGGATTACTATTGGAAATGATACTGCCCTCCCCAACAGCTAAAATACACCTGTTTCTGGGGAAAAAACTGTAACAAGTGTTGCCTGCTGAAGGAAATGGAAAAGTACTGGCCACTACTTTTGGGGTGTCCCTTCTGTGTGAGCTCTTTGAAACCCAGAGATGGAACATGGGCAAGCAGACTGACAGTGGGCACTTTGAAGATCCCCTAGGCTGGTCATTAAATGACCTTGGGTTGGTCATTACACGTCCATATTCCAGACCCCCCATTCTCAGCCTCTTTGGCTGTGAGACCCCTTCCCTGCCCCTCATAGCTGGGCTTGTGGGAAGTAAGGCCTTGGGCTGTGTGTGGGAGGAGTGCTAGGCTGGGGAAGAACCTGGAAATCTTCACCTTGAAGACTGTGACTCTGGAGGACAGCTGGTCCTCTGGGTTGTGGGTGAGGCATGGAGAAGACGTTTGACTTTAGTGTGAATAGGAGGTCAGGGGCCACATGGGCCATCTGAGCCCTTCCTTCCAACGTGTCTGGGCAGTTATGAGGGGGATCAAGGAGTTGAGGGCTATGTGGCTGCCTCCAGCCTCCTAAGCAGGCCACTGGCCCTGCTTCTGTCCTGCCAGTCCATGGGGTGGATCAGGAACATGTTGGCTTCTAAAGTCAGTTGCCTCTTAGGTATCCCAGTAACTAGGTGGGAGCCCAGTGAGCTGACAAATACAATTTTAAGGAGGCCGGTTGGGGACTGAACAGAGTGCATTTCCCAATGTGATCTTATTTGGAAACTGGGTCTTCATAGATGTAATCAAATGAAGATGAGTCACACTGGATTAGGGTGGGCCCTAAATCCAGTGACTGGTGTCCTTATAAGGAAAGGTAGATTTGGAGACAGACATACAGGGAGGGAAACAGACATCTGAGGATGAAGGCAGGAATTGATGTGTCCATAGGCCAGGGAACACCAAGGACTGCAGGCAACCCCCACAACCTAGGGATAGGCAAGAAAGACTTTGTTTCAGCATTCAGAGGAAGAACGGCCCTTCTGAGACTGTGATTTCAGACTTACAGCCTTCAGAACAGTGAGAAGATAAATGTCTGTTATTTTAAGCCAGCCAACGTATGGTATTTTATATGTATGGAATTCATACATACCTGAGAGTTAGAGAGACGATCATTCAAAACAGAACATGCTATAGTCATCTCCAATGGACTAAGACAACCCCTGCCCTCAAGACTCTCTCAAGAAAAAAAACCAACCAACCAACTAACAAACAATTCAGTTGATGGAGGCAGATTGTGTCTACAAGCCAGGGAACACCAAGGAATGCTGGCAGCCACCACAAGCTTGGGAGAGACAAGGGAACCCACATTAGTGACTTGGAAAACAAAGAGCAACACATAAACCTGAGCATGGAGTAAAGACATGCAGAAGAAGCAATCATAAAGAAACAAATAAGAGACCTGGAGCCTAGATGCCAGAGATAAAGCCTGAAGAACAGGACAGCTAAAGGAGCAAAAGGAAGAGGCGAAGGAGAAGCAACCATGAACACTTGAAGACACTTTCTGTGATCTGAGAGAGATCTCAGTCTAGAGACTGGACGTTCTCCTAAAGTTCCACGCTAGATTGAAGAAAAAGACACACATCTGACTTCCGCTGACAGCATCTTGGAACTCTGAGGATAAAAAGAATTTCTTACCAGGTATTAGGTTGAAAGAAATCAGTTGATAAAGAATCCGCCTGCAGTGCAGGAGACCCTGGTTCAATTCCTGGGTTGGGAAGGTCCCCCGGAGAAAGAAACAGCTACGAACTCCAGTATTCTGGCCTGGAGAATTCCATGGACTGTATAGTCCATGGGATCACAAAGAGTCAGATACGACTGAGTGGCTTTCACTTCACTTCAGGTTGAAAGATCAAGTTTTCTATGAAGGAAAAAGGTTCAGTCTGGCATCACAGGGCTTGCTGCCACATTGGACGCTAGAGGGCAGGAGACTAGCAGCTGTAGGCTGGTTTCTGAGAGGAGAGAAGGCACTGGCACTAAGTATTCCCACCTGGGTAATAACCACCTTACCTGAGGAGAAGGGTCACACAAAAAACAACTAAGTATTCTCTCCTGGGTAACAACCAGCTTACCTGAGGAGAAGGGTCACACAAAAAACAACTAAGTATTCCCGCCTGGGTAACAACCAGCTTACCTGAGGAGAAGGGTCACACAAAAAACAACTAAGTATTCCCACCTGGGTAACGACCACCTCACCTGAGGAGAAGGGTCACACAAAAAACAACTAAGTATTCCCACCTGGGTAATGACCACCTCACCTGAGGAGAAGGGTCACACAAAAAAACAACTAAGTATTCCCACCTGGGTAACAACCAGCTTACCTGAGGAGAAGGGTCACACAAAAAACAACCCTGATAAGAAAGGTAAAGAGGAGTGCCAGTCTGAATAATAAAACCATATGGCAGTAATTATATAACTTGTTATTTATTGTATGTGTAAATAAGTAGAAAAATCGAACCCTTCTAACAATTATAAGGCACAAATGGAATGGATTACCACTTAAAAGTGATGACTAGAAATTCAATGAGAAAAATTACCCCAAACCTAGTATATACTATTTATATGTACATACTACATATATATGTAGTATGTGTATATATATACACAAATATATACACTAAGATATATATAGGTATACAGGGCTTCTGAAGTGGCACTAGTAGTAAAGAACCTGCCTGCCAATGCAGGAGACATAAGAGATACAGTTTTGATCCCTGGGCTGGGCAGATCCCCTGGAGAAGGGAATGGCAACCCACTCCAGTATTCTTGCCTGGAGAATCCCCATGGACAGAGGAGCCTGGCAGGCTACAAACAATCCATGAAGTTGCAAACAGTCAGACATGACTGAAGTGACTTAGCACGCATACATATATATACATGTATGTATTTATATAAGTGTGTGTACTCAGAAACATGTTTAAAGTGAAAAAGGAAAGAGTTAAACATAGATGGGTGAAAGACATACCAGGCAAATGTTAACAACAAAGTTTGTGTTTTCTTTTTCTTTTTTTTTTTTTGTGTTTTCTTATTAATATAACGCTTCTTCTGCTCTTACATCTGTCAACCAGGGCTCAGAGGTTTAGAGCTCTGCAGGAAGTCGACCTTCCTGAACACTTCTACCCAGTCATTTACTTATTCAAAGCAAATTAATTTTCTTGACCTAGTATCAATTTCCAGATAATAAAATTTGGGTTAGAGTTTTAAAAGGGCTTCCCTGTGGCTCAGCGGTGAAGAATTCACCTGCAATGCAGGAGACCCGGGTTCAATCCCTGGGTCGGGAAGATCCCCTGGAGAAGGAAATGGCAACTCACTCCAGTATTCTTGCCTGGAAAATCCCATGGATGGAGGAGCCTGGCGGGCTACAGTGGGGTGGCAAAAGAAGCAGACAAGACTTAGTGGCTACACAACAACGATGAGTTTTAAAACCTCATGTTTTTTTCCCTGAGGTTTTATTTGTAATTAATAACAACATCTGGTACAGTGTGATAATAAATGCATTTAATCAAATTCAGCTGAATAAGTAAGGAAAGCATATAGCAAACAAATAATATGAAATTTTGGGGGTAAGTACTGATTTAAAATATTGAAATGTTATATATACATAAATTGTGTATTTCTTTGAATGTAGAATTCAGTTCAGTTCAGTTGCTCAGTCGTGTCTGACTCATTGTGACCCCGTGGACTGCAGCACGCCAGGCTTCCCTGGCCATCTCCAACTCCTGGAGCCTAGTCAAGCTCATGTCCATCGTGTTGGTGATGCCATCCAACAATCTCATCTTTTGTTGTCCACTTCTCCTCCCATCTTCAATCTTCCCAGCATCAGAGTCTTTTCCAATGAGTCGGTTCTTCGTATTAGGTGGCCAAAGTATTGGAGTTTCAGCTTCAGCATCAGTCCTTCCAATGAATATTCCGGACTAATTTCCTTTAGGATGGACTGGTTGGATCTCCTTGCAGTCCAAGGGACTCTTAAGAGTCCTCACCAACACCACAGTTCAAAAGCATCAGAATTATTCTTTTTTATAAAGGCAATTAATCCAGTGTATAACTAAGAGTGAATTGCAGCTTACACCTATGTAGAATTTGCATGTTAATAAACTCACGAATCAGGGAGGATCACTTTGGGAGATGTGTGTGGCAGACTGGAGGTGAGCTTCTCAGTTCCCCTTCCTGGAAGGACCTGCCACCCAGCTATAGGGAGTGTTGTTGGAGTGTGGTCTCCAGCTGTCAGTGCCCTCAGGGTCTCCTTAGAGCAGAGGAGTTTCCTTGTTCAAGGATAAGTTTTGCCAGTGCAGGCCTGTAGTCAGTGAACCAGTCACTTGGGGATACACAGGCCTGTCCATTTCAGCCTGAGCAGGGCTGCTCCATGGGTCAATGCTCAATCCAGGGCTCCCTGCTAGGGTGCTGATGCTTAGAGGGCCCTGTATCAGTCTGACTTCTCCCTCTGCCCAATTCTGCTTCCTCAGCCTTTCCTCCTCAGGTTTTTGTTCAGTCGCTCAGTCGTGTCTGACTGTTCGTAACCACATGGCCTGCAGCACGTCAGACCTGCCTGTCCCTCACCATCTCCTGGAGCTTGCTCAAACTCAAGTCCATCCAGTCGGTGATGCCATCCAACCATCTCATCCTCTGTCATCCTCTTCTCCTCCGGCCTTCAATCTTTCCCAGCATCAGGGTCTTTTCTGATCAGGCAGCTCTTTGCATCAGTTGGCCAAAATGTTGAGCCCGAAGAAACATCATGCCCCCTAAACTCTGTCTCAGCACTTTCTTTCAGAAAAGTCAACTTGAGATACCCCCGGCTCTGATAGTGTTAAGAATATGGCTAATTTACACCATAGAAAGTATCAAGTGAGGAGAAGTTAAACATTTTCCCTTGAAAGAAGCAATATAGATATCTAAGCATTCTTGTGCCATTTGATCTCTCCCTCTTTTTGACCTCCCCCAGTTCTAAAAGCCAAGGTCACGCCCGGTGCTGCAGGGTCAATATACTGAACTGAAAACCAATCCCTCCCAGTCACTACTCACTCAACTCCATTTCCCTAGTATGTTGTAAGGTTGCACAAAACTGTTCTATCATAAACTTTCGGCCCAGGAGAAGCAAGACAGTTGGGCCCTCTTTGTCCTTTAGGTTGAAAGGAAAAAGGCAGCAAGTGTAGTACCGGCCGCGTAGTGTTATTTCTCTTCTGACAAACTTTTATTGAGCTTTCAGTTAAGCAACAGTAAAGGTAAGTCTCTGTGAGTGACAGGCACTAGCTGTTGTGCCCAGAATTAATGATGATTATGTGTTCTATCACTCAAACTGTGCTTGACTGTTTACTGAGTCCTCTGGCTGAAAAGATTGTATTTTACACTTCTCGCACAACTATCACTGTAATGACATCTAAAATTAGACACACAATCACAGATGTTTATCTCCATTAATAAGATAGTTTATAAGATAACATAAATTGTCTAATTTTAAAGGCATTAAAATAGCAACCTTACATTTGAAATTGCTATGCTTTAAACTATACTATTTTTATAAATTCTTCCTCCCCAACTCCAATTCTTCTACTTAACTAAATACTACTGAAGTGATCAGATTTATTTTGTAAAAATCCAGTTTCTGTTATCAGAAGTCTTGTTCACACAGTCTAGGAAGTATAATACTCTTACAATTATGTTTGTGATGAATGTGTCTTCCTATTTTACTGCTAGAAAAATATATCAGCTACCTGATTTTTACTGTTCAGTCTGGGACAATGAATTTTTGTGGGCTGGGTTCCAGGTAATTTAGATTACTGGGTGAATTAAAAGACACTTAGAAACACATGTACACACACATACACACACACCCCTACTCCTCACAGAATAAGAGGCTGACGGGTAAGCCTTTCCTTTCTATTCGCCAACCTTCTCTTCCTCCAGTCTAGTTTTACACACACACAAACAATTGCTACAAGCTTATTCTTCCACCACAAAATTACTATTAATAAACGCAGAGCTTTTTTTTTTTTTAACTGGAATATAGTTGCTTTAGAGTGTTGTGTTGGTTTCTGTCGTACGGCAAGGTGAAGCGGCTGTATGTACACACACATCCTGTCCCTCCTGGGCCTCCCTCCCTCCACCCCCACCCCGTCCCTCTGGGTCACCACAGAGCACTGAGCTGAGCTCCTGGTGCCAGACAGCAGCTTCCCACTAGCTGGCTATTTTACTCATGGCACTGTGCTACTCTCTCAATCATCCCACCCTCTCCTTCCTTCCATGTCCATTCTCTACGGAAACGCAGAGCTTTAATACCTAGCACACAGATCCCAACAAATGATTTAGTTTATTCGTGTTTTCAAACTTCACAGGAGACTGAACATCTTCTCTGGCATAAGACTACATTTCCTCAGGAAAATGCAATGTAAAACAGCTAAGAAATAACTGAAAGAGAACCCTGAGGATTTTGTGGCCCTTTGATAGCAAAAGGAAGGGGGCTCTGATTTCACTGTTTAGACACTAAGCCAAAAGAAGGGACACCAGGGTGATCTGAGAGAGCCGTTTTAGTCTGTGTTGTTTCCCAGGTAAGGAAGACATGGTACCATGTGCATGGCTCATGGCAGAGGAGGACCTGCGGGAGGCTCTGGATAGTTTACCTCTCTAAGCCCCATCTAAATGGGCTGCATGGGAGGAACGGCAGGAACCAAGGATTGTGGTGGGCTTTCAAGTTGGAGATCATGAGCAGGTTTCAAGCATCTCTTCCAACTCTGCCTTCAGAGACCTCTTGTCTGTGGTTTGGAGTTGGCCGACATGGGGTATTTACAACGTGGAAATTGGCAAACAAAACAAATCATTGATTTTTCGAGGGGAACTGGCTACTACTAGCACACCATTGGCTCTGGGGAATCCCAAGAGTTTTGGGGGTGAATGATTTCGGGGGTGAGCACACTTGTGTAGAACAAAGTATGAGCAGTCTGTATTGAGTTGTTGGGTAATGAAAACTCCACCACTGTTGAAAATTCTGATGCTGTAGATATTCATGATAATACAAATGAAAAGAAGAATTTTTGATTCTAAACTTTCTTTATACATTTTGGTGAAAATGTGAATTCTAAAACATATCATACAGTGGCCTAAACCACAGAGAACAATGAAAAGATGCTAAAATTACCCTTGACAATTGGGGGCCAACCTACATTTTGCTTGGGTTTGAAAATTTTAATTTCAAACATGTATTCTTGCATTTTTTGAGGAAAACACATTTTCTGAGGATTAAGACACATGGATGGACCAAGGTGTAAATGTTGATGGATCATCTCTGGGAATCTAAAGAAGATCAAAAGAAAAAATTATTAATAAAATATTGCCATATGAAATAAGTTGTAATTCATAAGACAAATATTTTTTAAAAAAGGAAAGTCAATATCCATTTTATTCTTATCAAAATTAGATAATTTTCATATTTCTTTCAATCCGTGAGTTTTGAATTTCCTTATTCTCATATACTTCTTATGTTTAGGATAAGATGCATCTTATTCAGAAGCCCTGTAATTTCAAAGGCATAAAGTGCAACCTAATTCTTAAAAAGTTTTTAATTGGAGGATAATTGCTTTACAATGTTGTGTTGGTTTCTGCTGTATAGCAACATGAATCAGCTATAAGTAGGCAAGTGTCTCCTCCCTCTTGAGGCAATCTAATTTTACACCAGAGATTCATTTAGGGCTGCAGTAAGCAGTTCAGTATAGAAACAGTCTCTGATGATAGTTCTAGATGAATTTTTAGCAGCTGGAAAATGGACCTATGATCCATTAGTGTGTGATTACAGGGCAAATCAAAGTGTGCCCAGTGACTTGATGTGTGTGCATGCATGCTAAGTCACTTTAGTCGTGTCTGACTCTTTGCGATGCTATGGACTGTAACCCACTAGTATCCTCTGTCCATGGGATTCTCCAGGCAAGAATACTGGAGTGGGTTGCCATGCCCTCCTCCAGGGAATCTTCCCAACCCAGGAATTGAACTCATGTCTCTTGCATTGGCAAGCAGGTTCTTCACCACTAGTGCCACCTGGGAAGCCCTGTGACTTGATAGTTTCATTTAAATTATTTTCATTAGTTTGCTCAACAAATATTTTCAGAATAATTGACCAGATCTGATGTCTATTTAATCTTATTTAGTTATTGAGGTAATGAAAATAACATGTCAGTTTCATCTTACAAAATGTTTAAAGTAACCTAGCATGTCCATTTGATATGAGCACTGGGTCAGTTGTGTGTTTTTATTTGGGATCTGAAACTTTAAACCATCATTTGAAGAGGGTCGCTCACTTTGCAGCTGTATTTGCAGTTTGAAGCATATAAGAAGTAGTAAGTGAAGCCAGAATGAGAATTTTCAATGGAAAAGATAAACTTGCCCTGTAATTTTTTCATGGCTGTCAGATCCATACCAAGAACCTGAAAGTTCACACAAGGGGTGATTCTAATAGGGAGCTCTCCTCACCACCCTTACCATGTCAGTGAACTGATCCACACAAGTCATTCTAATCAACTCAGGGGTTGCTGGGCTACTCAGGGTGAAAGTCTTGGTCAGCCCCCTCTCTCTTCGGGCAGCAGCCACAGCATCATATATGGCGAACAACACGGAGGATCCCAGGAACATTCCAGCCTCACCTAACCCCTGAGAAGGAGGGTAAAAGGCTGTCAGAATTGCATGGTTCTTTTAGGACTAATTTGTGTATACACACACACACACACACACACACTCACTCACTCCTCCTGGCTTTACAACCCTCTGAATGGATTGCATCAGAATTACCAGAATCGAATTCCCACCCTACCCCCTCTGCTTCCCACCCTCCCCACTCCCCCCATCACTCCCCAACCTGCTGATTTGTGTATGGGGGGTCCTCCTCAGAGTGGCTCATGGAAATGTCCCAGGGCCATCAGGACAGTGGGCAGCTAAAATCTCCTGTCTCTCCCTGCCCTCCCACTGCAACCTCTCCCCACCCAAGTAAAGTTCTGGAGACAGAAGCCCTTAGGGCCCTCTAGGATACTCCAATTGCAGCTCCAGACTATTTTCACTGAACTCAAGACCACAACAAAACAATAATAATCTTTGTAGCCGAGCTTGAAAGACAGTGAGATGGTTGCCCCTGGAGGGTGGACTGTTGAAGTCTTTGTATGTATTAACAATGGTTGCCCCTGGAGGGTGGACTGGAGGGAGGACTGTGGAAGTCTTTGTATGTGTTAACAATGGCTGCCCCTGGAGGGTGGACTGTGGAAGTCTTTGTATGTGTTAACAATGGCTGCCCCTGGAGGGTGGACTGGAGGGTGGACTGTGGAAGTCTCTGTTTGTGTTAACAATGGCTGCCCCTGGAGGGTGGACTGGAGGGTGGACTGTGGAAGCCTTTGTATGTGTTAGCTTCCTTGACTGTGTGTTGAGTGCTTTTGAATGAACAATGTGGTGGCATTACATGCTGAATAATTCAGCAATGCTTCTTTTTACTAATTTTTCTTCTTTCTTTCTTCAACGTGTTCCGGTCCTTGGTCTGTGTCCAGGGACTTGATGGTTCCAAGGGCCCAAGCAGATAAAGGCTATCCCAGTCTGTGGTGTTCTCTCTGAAGCAAATGTGGGGGAGAGGGGGAGAGGAGGAGCTGGCAGAGGAGGGTTTTCCTCTGAGGAGAGGGGAGGCGGGGAGAGCAGGGAGTAGACCGGGCAGAGAGGTGGCTAGGTCCTGAGGGCCAGGGCTGTGCCCTGTGTCAGGATGGTCTTGATGTCCCTGGTCAAGGTCTGGTGAAGTGGAGGTAGAGACCATTTGGACAGGAAGTCTCACCTTCCTCCCAACCTGGTCTACTCCCAATAAAGAGAGGGAAAGCCTGAGGTTAAAGTTGCCATCTGTCTGGCCAGATGTGGGCCTAGAATAGAACTTCAGTTGGAGAAGCTGTGTGTTTTCCACACGTGTTTGAGGACCTTGCCCTAAGTCTTTATGAGCCAGTGAGAGCTCATTGGCTCTATGCCTAGGGTCAACACCTCCTGTATTTGTGGCATTAACACCTCAGAGTAAACTCAGTGAGAAGCTTGTGTGAAAGTTTATCCTGACTTGGGGAGAGTGCGGGGAGAGGCAGTGTAGATAAGAAAGTTTGCAGAAAACAAAGTCCAGGGCCAGTGAAATATGTCTACTTCAGTTTAATCTCATGGTGGCATTTAGCCTAATGACCCAAGATGTCTGCTCACTCCTTAGCCCTTCTCATCTGATTCAAACTCATTTCATAATCTCTCCTGAGAGCAACTGAACAACCACCCAAGAGTGAAGACTACTTGGGCTTCTGAAGTCACCGAATGTTTGCTTTTTTTCCCCTTCTTCTTTTGGGATTTGCAATTGCAAAGGTTAAGTGAATTCACGGGACTGCTTATATTTCTTTTTCTAAAAACATTATTTTTATTTATTTGGCTGTGCTGGACCTTAGCCGTGGTACACAGGATCTTTAGTTGTAGCATGTGAATCCTCCCAGTTGGTGCATGGGGGATCTGGTTCCCTGACCAGGGGTCAAACCCTGACCCCCTGTATTGGGAGCACAGAATCTTAGCCACTGGACCACCAGGGAAGTCCCTGTATTACTGTTTATTGACAGAGTAGGTTGTTATGGGATGAACTGTGCCTCCTCAAATTCAGATTCTGAAGTCTTAACCCTAACTACCTCAGACTGGGACCATATTTGGAAATAAGGTCTTTAGAGAGATAATTAAGTTTAAGATAATTAAATTTAAGATAATTAGGTTTAAGATAATTAAGGAATGAGGTTTTTAGGGTAGACCCCAATCCAGTATGACTGGTGTGCTTTTAAGAAAAAAAATGTTAGGACACAGAGACACATTAAGTATATGATAAACACATGATCATATAAAGGCATGGGGAGAAGGTGTACATCTGCCAGTCAAAGAGAGGCTTCAAAATAAATCACATCTTCAACTTGGACCCCCACATCAGGAACTGTGAGAAAATGTATCTCCATTGTTTAAGCAACCTAGTCTGTGGTGTTTTGTTATGGCAGCCCTAACAAACTCGAGTTCTTACCTTGGACGAGTAGATGGCGATGGGATTTTGGGAACGCACCAAAGTGACATTGAACTCTTCAGGTATTTCAGTGACTGTGGGGATTTTGTAGTCATCTGGACCCCGAGAGTAAAGCACGCCTTCTGGGGAGTATTTCAGCTCTTCTATGGTATAGAATCCCATGCCTTGGACAAATGCTCCTTCAATCTACCGGCAAAAATTCCAGTTCGTAAGTATGTGATGTTGGTTGAATAAGTATTCCTGTGTGACTGAAAATGGAGCTCTGCACTATAATAAGCCACTCTTGAAGGCACTGTGGTGACTGTATGAATGGTCCCCAGGATTTGGAGCCTGCCATCCAGAGGTAGCCTGGTCTCATCCCCAGCTCTTCTCACCAGAGACCCCACCCTCCAGGGACCTGACACTTCTCAAATTCTGGGTAACGTGCCAAATCCATCAGATTCATTCAGATCTCCAAGTCTTCATGGTTTGTTTTTTTTTTCCATATTTTTTGGCCACGGCCATGAGGCTTGTGGGATCTTAGTTTCCCAACCAGGAATAGAACCCAGGTCAGGGCAGTGAAAGCACCGAGTCTTAACCACTGGACCACCAGGAATTCCCAGGACCTCCAAGTCTTTGTAAAGCAGTTTACTCCCTTCATTGTTCACCACTCAGCTTGTCCACCTGGCAAATGCCTATTCATCCTCCAAGTCCAGTCAAAGAAAAACTGGCTCTTTGCAGACTTTTGGGTCCTCCAACCATCCAAGTCCATCCTCGGTGGACTTAGGAACTGCCTCCTCAGGTTCACAGCATCTTGAACAAGTTACCCTGTCATGGTGGCATCGGAGGGCATTTTTCCTGTATACTCTCTGTTCTGTTCTTGCTCTTACTTCACTCTCACTAGCTCGTAAGTACACCGAGGCTTGACCTTCCTGTATTCTGTTCTTACTCATGGTGCCTGGCACGTGGATTCTCAATAAATGTCTGTTGAATTAGTTGTTAAAGAAGCCACTCTCTTAATTTGTCCCACCTTCTCCTTCCCCTGTTGTGCCCACAAGTCTGTTCTCTATGTCTGCCTCTCTATTCCTGCCCTGCAAAGAGGTTCATCAGTACCATTTTTCTAGATTCCATATATATGGGTGAATATATGATATTTGTTTTTCTCTTTCTGACTTACTTCACTCTGTATAACAGACTACTCTAGGTTCAGCGAACTGAGAGAGTAGCACTGAAACAGACATTACCATATGTAACATAGAAAGCTAAGGGGAAATTGTGTAACACAGAACACCCATCCTGATACTCTGCGACAACCTAGAGGGGTGGGATGAGGTGGGGGTGGAAGGGAGGCAGCTCACGAGGGAGGGGGACGTATGTATCCTTATCGCGGATTCACCTTGTTGTATGGCAGAAACCAGCACAACATTGTAGAGCAATTATCCTCCAATTAAATAAAGCAGTTAAAAGCAATTAAAAAAAATAAAGAAGCTAACATTAAAGGAACATGAACTAGAATAAATGAAACCATGACACTGTATTTGTTATAATTTCTGCATTTCATTATTTCCCTTTATAATTTACTATGGAGACTATATCAGTGTTAAACAAGGTGGGTTGGAAGAAATATTTTTATTAAATTAAATATTTTAAAATTAAAGTCATGCTGTGTCCTATTTACAAATGATTGTGTTCTTAGGGAAAAGAAAGATCTTGTTTAAAAGGAGTGTCTTCCTGGAGGTTAAAAATTGAAGTAGAGTTTGCATTTTATTGAAATATAAAATTACAGAATAAGGTAAATAAATTTAAACACTAAATTTGAGTATTTCCAAATGCTTGTCCCTAAGGAAAAGATCAGATTCCAAGAGTTGCAGTCTCACCCACTTGTGGTTTTCTTTCTTTTTCCAATGGGAAAAATGCAAGATAGTCCTGATCATGACCTCTCCCTTTCTGCCTCTGCTTAAGCAATAAAAAGGCAGGAATGAGCTAGGAGGAAGGGGAAGAAAAGGGAATGGGAGGTGGGGTTTGTGGTTCCTAAGCTTTACCCACTTGCAGTGAATTTCAGGTTAAAAGTGCTTTTGCACAATGAAGGAAACTATAAGCAAGGTGAAAAGACAGCCTTCAGAATGGGAGAAAATAATAGTAAATGAAGCAACTGACAAAGAATTAATCTCAAAGATATACAAACAGCTTATGCAGCTCAATTCCAGAAAAATAAACAACCCAATCAAAAAAATGGGCCAAAGAACTAAACAGACATTTCTCCAAAGAAGACATACAGATGGCTAACAAACACATGAAAAGATGCTCAACATCACTCATTATCAGAGAAATGCAAATCAAAACCACAATGAGATACCATCTCACGCTGGTCAGAATGGCTGCTATCAAAAAGTCTATAAACAATAAATGCTGGAGAGGGTGTGGAGAAAAGGGAATCCTCTTACACTGTTGGTGGGAATGCAAACTAGTACAGCCACTATGGAGAATGGTGTGAAGATTCCTTAAAAAACTGGAAAGAGAACTGCCATACAACCCAGCAATCCCACTGCTGGGCATACACACTGAGGAAACCAGAATTGAAAGAGACACATGTACCCCAATGTTCATTGTGGCACTGTTTATAATAGCCAGGACATGGAAGCAACCTAGATGCCCATCAGCAGATGAATGGATAAGAAAGCTGTGGTACATATGCACAATGGAATATTACTTAGCTATTAAAAAGAACACATTTGAATCGATTCTAATGAGGTGGATGAAACTGAAGCCTATTATACAGAGTGAAGCAAGTCAGAAAGAGACACACCAATATAGTATATTAACACATATACAAGGACTTTAGAAAGATGGTAACCCTATATGTGAGACAGCAAAAAAGACACAGATATAAAGAACAGACTTTTGGACTCTGTGGAAGATGGCGAGGGTGGGATGATTTGAGAGAATAGCATGGAAACATGTATATCACCATATGTGGAATAGATCACCAGTCCAAGTTCGATGCATGAAATAGGGCACTCAAAGTCGGTGCCCTGGGACAACCCAGAGGTATGGGATGGGGAGGGAGGTGGGAGGGGGGTTTGGGATGGTGAACACATGTACAGAAGTGGCTGATTCATGTCAATGTATGGCAAAAACCACCACGATATTATAAAGTAATTAGTCTCCAATTATAATAAATAATTTTTTTAAAAAGTGGGGAATCCAGTCTCAACCTAGCAAGGTTATGATGGAGCTAGTCTAGGACTGGATGGGCCAGGGATCCTCATTTCCAATAAACTCTACAGGTCTTCTGTTGCAGACTCTGAGGATCACATTTTGAGCAATACCGAGTGGCCCATTTGTTCCTTATAAAGTACATCAATCTAGATAAACCAGTCTCCCAGGACTTAGGACAGTGGGAAACTGTTTGCATATGAAAGCACCACAGGTCTGTCGGGTGTGAAGCCAAGCTGCTCAGCCTGTGTAGACTGTTCCTAAGGTGTGGAATGGCACTAGTCAACCCCAACAGCTGGGACTGGTCGGTAGGTTTCCGGTGGGCTAATGCTGCTGGTTTGTGGGAACCCACTGTGAGTAACAGGCTAGAAAAAAAGCAAAGTTATGCCAACAGTTGGAAAGGTTTTAACTCTAAATTTAAAAAGCCTTTGGACATGTTCATTTTATTTGTGAGATAAAAATCAGAAATTCAGCAAGAGGGGAAAAACTTTTAGCATTTCTTTTTCCCTTATATTTTGCTACATTGTGGTCTACTTAAAACCAATGTTAATATGAATACTGTTATAACTTTCTATTAGGAATTTATATAGTGTTCCCTAACTATGAACATATTAATGTCCACTGAGGACTGTGGCTCAGATCATGAACTCTTTATTGCAAAATTCAGACTTAAATTGAAGAAAGTAGGGAAAACCCCTAGACCATTCAGGTGTGACCTGAATCCAATCCCTTGCGATTATACAGTGGAAGGGACAAATAGATTCAAGGGATTAGATATGATAGAGTGCCTGAAGAACTACAGACAGAGGTTCATAACATTGTACAGGAGACGGTGATCAAAACTATCCCCAAGAAAAAGAAATGCAAAGGCAAAATGGTTGTCTGAGGAGGCCTTAGAAATAGCTGAGAAAAGAAGAGAAGCTAAAGGCAAAGGAGAAAAGGAAAGATCTAAATGCAGACTTCCAAAGAATAGCAAGGAGAGATAAGAAAGTCTTCTCAAGTGATCAATACAAAGAAATAGAGGAAAATAACAGAATGGGAAAGACTAGAGATCTCTTCAGGGAGAAGGAAATGGCAACCCACTCCAGTATTCTTGCCTGGAGAATTCTGTGAGCAGAGGAGCCTGGTGGGCTACTGTCCATGGGGTCACATAGAGTTGGACATGACCGAAGCGACTTAGCAGCAGCAGCAGCAGCAGCAGAGATCTCTTCAAGAAAATTAGAGTTACCAAGCGAACATTTCATGCCAAGATGGGCACAATTAAGGACAGAAACAGTATGGACCTAACAGAAGCAGAAGGTATTAAGAAGAGGTGGTAAGAATATATAGAAGAACTATACAAAAAAGGTCTTAATGACCCAGATAACCATAATGGTGTGATCATTCACCTAGAACCAGACATCCTGGAGTGCAAAGTCAAGTGGGCCTTAGGAAGCATCACTACAAACAAAGCTAGTGGAGGTAATGGAATTCCAGCTGAGCTGTTTCAAATCCTGAAAGATGATGCTGTGAAAGTGCTGCACTCAATATGCCAACAAATTTGGAAAACTCAGCAGTGGCCACAGGACTGGAAAAGGTCAGTATTCATCCCAATTCCAAAGAAAGGCAATGTCAAAGAATGTTTAAACTACCACACAATTGCACTCATCTCACATGCTAGCAAAGTAATGCTCAAAATTCTCCAAGCTAGGCTGCAATAGTACATGAACTGAAAACTTCTAGATGTTCAAGCTGGATTTAGAAAAGGCAAATAAACCAGAGATCAAATTGCCAACATCTGTTGGATCATCAAAAAAGCAAGAGAATTCTGGGAAAACATTTCCTTCTGCTTCATTGACTATGCTAAACCCTTGGATTGTGTGGATCACAATAAACTCTGGAAAGTTCTTCAAGAGATGGGAATACCACACCACCTTCCTTGCCTTGAGAAATATGTATGCAGATCAAGAAGCAACAGTTAAAATTGGACATGGAAAAATGGACTGGTTCCAAATTGGGAAAGAAGTATGTTAAGGCTGTATACTGTACCTTGCTTATTTAACTTATATGCAGAGTACATCATGAGAAATGCTGGGCTGGAGGAAGCAAAAGCTGGAATCAAGATTGCTAGGAGAAATATCAATAACCTCAGATATGCAGATGACACCACCTTTAGGACAGAAGGTGAAGAGGAACTAAAGAGCCTCTTGATGAAGGTGAAAGAGGAGAGTGAAAAAGCTGGCTTAAAACTCAACATTCAAAAAAAAGATTGTGGCAGCTTGTCCCAACACTTCATGGAAACAATGGAAACAGTGACAGACTCTGTTTTCTTGGGCTCCAAAATCACTGCAGATGGTGACTGCAGCCATGAAATTAAAAGATACTTTCTCCTTGGAAGAAAAGCTACAACCAACCTAGACAGCATATTAAAAAGCAGAGATACTACTTTGCTAACAAAGGTCCATATAGTCAAAGCTACGGTTTTTCTAGTAGTCATGTATGGATGTGAGAGTTGGACCATAAAGAAAGCTGAGTGCTGAAGAATTGATGCTTTTGAACTGTGGTGTTGGAGAAGATTCTTGAGAGTCCCTTGGACTGCAAAGAAATCAAGCCAGTCTGTCCTAAAGGAAATCAGTCCTGAATATTCATTGGAAGGACTGATGCTGAAGTGGAACCTCTAATACACTGGCCTCCTGATGTGAAAAACTGGCTCATTTGAAAAGACCCTGATGCTGGGAAAGATTGAAGACAGGAGGAGAAGGGGATGACAGAGGATGAGATGGTTGGATGGCATCACCAACTTGATGGACATGAGTTTGAACAAGCTCTGGGAGTTGGTGATCGACAGGGAAGCCTGGTGTGCTGCAGTCCATGGGGTCACAAAGAGTCAGACACAACTGAGCAACTGAACTGAACAAAACTGAGGCTAAATTAGAAAGCTAAATTAGAAATCATACATATTCCTGCCATAAAGGCAACCACTGAAGAAAAGACAACTTTTTCTTGAATATTCTTCAAATATCTTATCTATTTGTGTGTGCAGTGTATAATATATACTGTAGAATACTTGTATCAGGCATAAACAACATTTAGAGGACTCTGGGAAAGAATTTTCTAAAGGGAACTGACCAAAACCCCCTGTGGCAGCGGTTCTGGTATCACACACCTGTCCAATGTCCACAGCTGGGTTTATGCTGAAAGCAGCATCCATGAAGATGTCAGTCCTAAGGAGCTGAAAACACATGAGAGAAAATGCACAATTGGAAATACTGTTTACTTAAAACAGATCTGGACTCAAATTATATATCTGTCCCTGGTTCTCCCACTGGGAGAATCTTTACAGCACAGAAAACAATGTTTGTGAAGATGGTAAACACTAATGTCGCTCTTTACCTTATGAGCCCCTGTGAGACAGTCGACTTCAACCTCGGAACAGGATGCTCCATAAACAAAATATGGGAAAGCGTCACCTTCCCCCTTCTTCCAGTCCATATTTGCCTGGTAGCCTCTGAGAAGAGAAGCCAGGAATGAAAAGAAAAGGCATTTTCCCACTAGTGGACTGAACGCCCCCTGAGCTCTGGGTCCTGGAGATGAAGAGAGCACCCACCCCGTGGCTGATGCCTCTCTCCCCATTTCCTGAGAGCGGGATGGTAGTGATCAGAGTTGCAAGAGAACCACTGCAGATGTGGGAAGAAGGTCCACTGGTGTCCCACCCCTGCCCTGCAGTGCACAGTTGCTGGGATGGTCAGAGCGGTACGTAGGGAGCTATGGTGTCCCTTCTGGTTGGTTAATAGCTTGGCGGCCCCTGGGAGTCCTTGGCCCTCCCCCTCCTCCCTTTGCACCCCATGACCCAGGGCTGAGGGTTGACAAGGGGCCCAGAAGAGCTCCAGGGCTCTCAGGGCACCTGGTCAGATAGCTGAGTGCACACCATCCTTGCCTAAGTGTAATCTAAGCCAAAACAAGAATGTCCTTTACTTGAAATATCCAGTAGCGGAGAGACTGATGGATTCTTCGTAGGCTTCTGAAATCTGGAAGACATGATTGGTTACAAAGAATAAAAGTTTGGGGAAAGCAGTGAGAAAGGCCTTCCATGAGGGTCTTGCATCCTCTAGTTTGCACTGACCTCTGTGTCTGTGTTCCCCTGGAGTGAGACTCACACCCATACAAGCCACAGGTCAGGCTTTCCAAGGGAGGTGCTTAAAGGCAGCTGCTGGCTGTACTCTGGGACTCTCTATTTTTTGAGGTTGTAGTGTGAAGTTTATTATTTTTTCACCCTTTTTGGCTTTTTAAATTAGAAAACGGGCTAGGCCACATTCATGCACTTGTGTACATTAGGTATTCACACAGGTATGTATATCTATATTTAACACACATATATGTATATGTGTATATGCATGTATGTATTCTTTCCCTGACTTTTTACCAAGTAATTTGAATGGCTGTCTCAGTGTATTATGTCAGCTTCCCTGCTGGAATAAACTGGGTAGTGCTGGGAATACTACTACTAATGGCTATAATAATAAAAACAAAATAATTAATCATTATATTAATTGAATGTAGCTTATTGTATTTAGTATAATTATAGTAATTAAATAATTATTATAAAGTTATTAAAATAGAGTAATCTTTTGATATTAGGATGCTATTATCTCTGTTGCTCTGGTGAGAAAACCAAGGCCTTGAGGCCCCTGGGGACAGGCCCAGGGGGCCTGGGCAGTGACAGGGAAGGGCAGCAAACTGGGTGTGTTTCAGTTTAGACCTTATGCTGTCATCAGGGCTTCCTTGGTGGCTCAGATGGTAAAGAATCTGACTGCAAGGCAGGAAACATGGGTTTAATATCTGGGTAGGGAAGATCCCTTGGGGAAGGAAATGGCAACTCACTTCAGTATTCTGGCCTAGAGAATTCCATGGACAGAGGAACCTGGTGGGCTATAGTCCACGGGGTTACAAAGAGTTAGACACAACTGAGTGACTAACACTTACTACTTATGCTGTCATTGTGCTCTGTGAGATACTGGGCTCTGAAATAAAGTCACATTGCAGTGAACACAGACATCTCTCTTACTCTTTTGGAAAAGAAGAAGTAATGTTAAGAAATGTTTTGTTCATGAAAGGGCACCACCAATTGGTCTGTGCACGCAGGATTTGACCCACCAGGGTGTATTTGCCCTTTTCCGGGCAAGGGTGATAAAGAGAACACTCACCCACTCCTCCCATGTTCCCTTAGGCTTTTTCTTGATGACTGGCTGAAGACGGGCCTTAAGAATTTGGCAGGCATTCTAAAAAGAAATATTTGAAATATCAGAAATGAAGGCCTCAGAGAACAGCAGAATACTTAAATCAATTCAAATGTAGATGATCAGTTTTGTGAACCTGCCTCCTAGTCCTCTGGGCAGGGCTTCTTAAACGTGAGTCATGAATGGAAACCCTCTGAGGGAGACAGACATCCCTGTGGCTCCTGAGGTGTTGACTGAAAATTATTTTTATCATCTTGTTTAAATATGTGTTAACATAAAGTTAGATAGAGTCTCTTTATAGTTATAGCTCTTTGATAACTTTAAAGCAAAAATAAAATGACAAAGCATACAAACCAATCTAAAGACCAATAAAATTCAGCATAACATTAATTCAGTGGGCTGCTGATGTTTTCTGGAGCTAAACTGCTGCTTGGAATGAAGAAAAGTCTGGAGTGCTGAGGCATACATACTTCGGAGTTCATGTGCCTAGTGTGTGCCAATTGACGGATCAATTTTCTCTCTTATTTAAATTGCTATGGACTTTTATTTTGCACTTCATACTTTGCCATCATTCGCTATTCACTGGGCAAGGAAACATCATTCATGTATCAAGTCCATCTCTGCTATTGTTACCTTGACACAAAGTATACTTTTGGTCCCAAATGTGGACAAAGAGATCTCATGGCAATACTCCACTTATAAAGTGATATTCTGATGGTGCAAAACATGCTTGCTTTAATTTTTCAAAGATTTTAATGGAAATGAAAGTAAAAATTATTGAGGTGAAATCTCAGACCCTTAAGATTACCCCTACTGATCCCCAGGTGTTGGTGGGCCTCAACTTGGCTTCCACTCAATTCAAATGCAAATCTATTTACTTGTCTGCCCTTAGTTACTCCTCTCAGCCTCAGAGCCCCCCTCACACCCTCTCTTGGTTTTATTCCTTCTGTTCTGTCATCTCGTCTTTGGGGAATGGCCTCTGGCTTCTCATGCATCAGGGAGAGCCCTGTTTTCATAAATCTGCCTTTGCCGTCTCATTCAGTTTTCAATACTGACCTCATTACCAATGGATACCTTCATTGGTATGCCACGTTCAAGACAAACCTGAGTCACAGACTTCCCGCCTGTCTGCAGCTCAGCTGTTCTTCCCCTCACTGGCACCCTGACCACATGCTCCTGTGTCAAAGCTTTACACCCAACAGTGCGAGGGGCTCCTGAGGTAAGCTTTCCCTTAAGAAAGTGAGATGTTGCAGAGAATTTTGTCCTTCTTTCATAACCTCCTGAATGCCTTTTCTTCCTAAGTAGAATTCTCACACTTTATGTTCTCCAATAAGGTCACCTCCTCCTACTGAAGCTCCAAATGCCAGATATTAATGTTTCTGGCTTCCTTGGCATGATAGAAAAATTTTAAATATGCCAAAGTAAGGAGGGTCATACAATATTCTCCGTATAGCCATATCCAGCTTTGACAGTGAGCACGTACAGCCTGCCTCAGCCCTCAGTTCTCTGTCTCACCTCTCCTGCCTGCCTTCTACTCTGCTTCCCTCCTGGCTGTTCAGGTACCAGGCTCAGGGTTAGCACCTGCCTGATTTCCCTGCTGCCTAAGATGGCACCCTCAACACATCCACTTGCTCTTTTCATAACTTCCTTTGATTCATGACACATGACATTGCACCTCTTTTTTCTTTCTTTATTATTATTTAATAACTTGTTGCTTACTGACAGGATGTTAAAAGGCTTTGCTAACTCATTTTAGGCTAAGGACCCATAAGAATGAGACCAGTAACTGACAAACAGCCCCTCATTCCAAATCAAGGTGCTCTGTCAGGGGATGTTCAACTTTAAGGAATCCAATATGATGTACTTATTGTGTGTGTGTCTGTCATTTCTCAAGGACTTTCTGTTTCTTATCAGTTTTTATTCCAGGAACGAGTATAACTGCACGCAGTTTTCAGGACTGAGATCATGGGAAAGGGTACCTGTTTGGATTTTTTTTAGTAGCTCTCTAATGACTTTTTTCAGCATCAGCGACCTTGTATGTATTAGACTATTTTGTTGTAATTGATGGGATTTCATCCTTTGTAATGGCTGAGTAATCATTTTACTAAAGATATATAAGCCTGCATTTCTGCTAATAAAATACCCGTGTTTCACTGGAGACTTGGGTCCCCATGTCTTTTTTTCTCTTTCTTGCTCTCTGGCTAATTCTCTGGAGTGTAAAAACCTGGCGAGCTCACTTTCCTGCCCGGGCTTTCAAGACCTCTTCTAGGGGACGCCCTGTGCCTCCGTGAGTGGTAGAAGCCCTATCCTCGGGCTTTATTGGTTCTCTGCATAACCCAAGAAATACTAGCCTCTTTCTCTCTTTTGCTTTCTTATCATCGACTCCAGACCACCAGGTTCTGGTCCATTAAAGGACCACAACAAGTGGCGCCTGAACAGGGACCTGGTATACGTGGCATTTTGGACGGAGTGACTCGGGACCTATTGAGGTCGGTAAGTACTAAGACATGGGTCAAACGGCTGAAAAGCCCCATTATTTCTCTACTTTACTTCACCATTTGTTTAAAGTTCAGGGACTTTCGGTTTTGCACCAACTAATAGAGGCTTGCCTTCAAACAGTGGTTGAATGTAATCCTTGGTTCCCTGATGAAGGCAGTTTTGATTTAGAAATTTGGCACCAGGTCAAAGAAAATGTTGAATGAGCCACCAGATGGGGAAAAAATATTCCAGTTGATTTCTGGCCCCCGTGGGCTCTCATTAAAGCTGTAGTTCTGCCATTCCAAGGTAATTCTAGCCCTCCTGATATTTGACAACAGACAGAACACTTATTACATGAATATGAATTAGATGATAAAACTTTTACAAAAGGCCCAATTAAAACAACATAAAATATTTCAGAATTTTCCTACTAATCCTATGCCAGCTGCTCCAAATGCTCCTCCTCTGCCAACAGGTGCGACTCCAAAAGTCTCTCCTTTGCTAAAACCTAATGATTCTGACGACGACTCTCCTGAGATACCTTTTGACACCAAAACTGGCAATACTTTTTTAGATAATAATAAGTCCTTAGCACAGATTCGTATTTGCAAAAAATCAGCATTTGCTTGCTCTCCTTCGTGACAGAGGCTCTCTGAATTGCTGGCTTTGCAATCACAAGTCTCTGAAGCTAATAGTTTTTCTGCCTTTCCAATTTTAAGAAATCCTGATGCTCAAGGACACATAATATCTCTATATGAAGGTATTAACTTCTTTCACATGCAACAAATGAAAAAGGCTGTAATTATGTATGGTCCACATTTGCCTTTTACTAAAGAGCTTCTAAATGCTATGACATCTTCTGTTGAGAATTTTATTCCACATGATTGGCAAATTTTAATAAAAGCTCTCCTTAAACCAGGAAAATATCTTCAATGGACAATGTGGTTTCATGATGTAGCCAGAGATCATGCTAACAAAAATGCTCGAACTGGCGCTTCCCAAAACCAAATTATTTTTGAAATGTTAACTGACACCAGACAATTTGATGCCATAGAAGCTCAAATACAATGCCCTCCATTGTTACATGAACAATTAAAAACAGTGGCTCTTGAAGTTTGAGATCAAATTACTCCTCAAGGAGAGCCTACAGGTAGCTACACTAAAATATTACAAGGACCTAATAAAAATTATACTGATTTTTTAGCTAGATTAAAAACTACTATTTCCCATACTGTAATTGGAAAAGAAGCCAAAAAAACAGCTTGGAAAATTACTTGCTTATGAAAATGCAAATCAGAAATGTCAAAAAGCTATAGCTCCAATTCATGAGACTGAGACTATTACTGATTATTTGAAGGCTTGTCACAATCTAAGATCAAAAACTCAAAAGATGCAAATGCTAGTGGAAACAATGGCTGCTTGCTTTAAAAGGAAAAATAAAAGATGCTTTACATGTGGGGATAAAAACCGTTTAAAAAGAGACTGCCCTAAGAAGGCTAATAAAAAACCTTCAAAAATCTGTCTTCACTGCTGTAGAGAAATACTTTGGGCCAAAGATTGTAAATCTAAATTTGGTATTGAAGAAAAACCTATTCCGGAAAACTCCAAGCAGGGGAACCCCCAGGTCCCTTTCAACAAAAGCCAGGGACGACTTCCATCTTTTCCCTCAAACCCTTAACATCCAGCAGTGCTGCCATTGATATACCAGCCCTATATGATTTTCTCATTTACCCTCAGTCCCTTCTAGAATACCTACTGGAATTTTTGGTCCCCTGCTCCCACAAATTTTCAGTCTTTTACTTGGCCAATCTAGTTTGACTTCTAAAAAAAATTACTGTTCACCCTGGAGTAATTGATTCAGATTATAAAGAAAAAATTCAAATTATGATGTCATCTCAGATTCTATGGCAATTCACAAAGGAGGACAAAATTGCTCACTTACTTCTTTTACCTTACATTTCTATTAACTTCTCTAATGCTGTATGGACAGGTGGATTTGACAGTACAGATCAAAAACAATCCTTATGGACATCATTGATATCTGAATATGCCCGACCAAATATAAATATCAAAGTTAATGGTAAAAGATTTTCTGGCCTCCTCGACACTGGATCTGATATGACTATTCTATCCAAATATTTATGGTCCAAATCCTGGCCTATACAAAAAATCTCTTGCCAAATTGCAAAAATTTCTCAAACCAAAGTATAAGAGGTTTATCAGAGTACTCAAATTTATCCATATGAGGGGCCAAAAGGCCAACCTACAACATTAAGACCTTATGTGATAGATATACCCCTTAATCTAATAAAAAGAGATTTACTTATACAATGACAAACTCAGAAATACACTCCACATTTTCCCTAGGGGCCACTGCTCATTTAACAAACAAAATAATTATTAAAATAACTTAAAAAAAATGACGAGCCTATTGAGACAGAGCTGTGGCCCCTTTAAAAAAAAATTACAGGCTGCTAAAAAACTTATAGATACACAATTAGAATGAAAACATATTGAAAAATCTTGCTCTCCTTGGAACTCTCCTATTTTTGTTATAAAAAAAAAAATCTCACAAATGGCGTCTCTTAACAGACCTTAACAAAGTTAATGCATCTATGAAACCTATGGGTACATTGCAACCAGAGATCCCATCACCTACCACTATTCCTCAAGATTGACACATTATTATTATTGATTTACAAGATTGCTATTTTAATATACCTCTACACCCTTTAGACTGAGAGAGATTCGCTTTCTCCTTCCCTTTTCCTAATCACATCGGGCCTCATAAACGATATCAATGGACTGTACTACCTCAAAAAATGATAAATTCTCCCACCATGTGTCAGTACTACATAGCTAAAGCCCTTGAGCCTATGAAAAAACAATTTCCTGACTTTCTTATTATTTATTATATGGATGATATATTGCTTTCGGCTCCATCTGTTTTAAAAACTCAATACATGTTTGATATAGCTCAACAATGCTTACAACTTTGGGTTAATCATTACCCCTAAAAAAATTCGAACCTCTATGCCTTACCATTACTTAAGATTTGTTGTTAATAGGCAACGTATTACTTCCCAACTAACACAGATTCGTACTGATAAATTATCCACCTTAAATGATTTTCAAAAACTTTTAGGTGATATAAATTGAATTAGCCCCTCTTTGGACATTGCTAATTGTCAACTAACTAATCTATTTAATACTTTGAAAAGAGATCCTAATCTAAATAGCCCTTGATCACTTTCTCAAGAGAAATGAAAGAAACTCTATTTAGTACAAAATAAACTACAGAAACATTTTCTACCCACATTAGACTAGATTTACCTTTAAAATTATTTGTACTCCCCTCTCTTCATTCTCCCACAAGACCTCTTGCCCAACAAGAACACCCAATAAAATGAATCTATACCCATTTTAGAAAAATAAAGTCACTTACACCCTATCTTGATTTAATTGCTCTAATCATTATCAATAAAAGAAATAAGACTAAAACTCTAATTGGCTCCAATCCCCATAAGATTGTAATACCTATTAAAAAATCTCAATTCAAAAATACATTACAAACTTCTACTGATTTCCAAATAGCTTTTCTAAAATATTTTGAAAAAATTTCATTTCATTATCCCACTAACAAGCTATGAAATTTCTTCAAAAATACTAAATTTATTATTTCCCACATCATCAGCCCACAGCCTATACCTCAAGCTGAAGTTTTCTATATAGATGGGACTAAAAACGCCAAAGCCTCATTCTAGTCTCTCAAAAAATATAAAGTCTTTTACACTAAATTCCATTCTGCTCAACAAAATAAATTATATGCCCTTATTCAAGTTATTTGCCTACATCCCTACCCCATTAATATAGTCTCTGATTCCTATACTCAGTTTTTGTATTAAAAAATATAAAAACCTCCACCATAAATAATAGGTGGAATTCAATAACTTTTTCTCAAACTACAATCCATTATTAAAAACCACACTTCTCCCATTTATATTACACATATTCAAACACATTCCTGTCTTCCCGGTCCTATGACTGATGGTAATAAACAGGCTGATAAACTCGTTTCCTTTGCTACTCCAGAGAAACAACATGCTCTGTTGCACAATGTTGGCTCTCTACACCAGCTATAAAAAAATCCCATACTGCCAGGCTAAAAAATTATTAATAATTGCTCTACTTGTAGACCTCTACATCTTCGACCCGTTACACAAGATATTAATCCTCAGAGATTACAACCTAATAAACTATGACAGGTAGATGTAATTCATTGCCCTAAACTTTCTCCTTCTTTCCTACACACCTGTATTGACACAAATTCTTAATTTATCTGGGCCACACCTCTTCGCGGTGAAGCTACAAAACATGTTATAACTGTTTTGCTATAATGAAAACTCCTAGTTCTATAAAAACAGACAATGGCCCTACCTATACTTCAAGTTGTTTCAAACAATTTTTACAAACATTTTCTATTAAACATATTACAGGTATTCCTTATATCCACAGACACAAGACATATCAAGCAGACACATCACACATTAAAACTACAAATAAAAAAATTTAAAAAGGGGGCATACACAGGAACACTACTGTCTTCCTTATCTAAAGCAGACTTTACTAGATTTCAACATAAGATATTCTCTAAACCTATGACTATTGTTAATACAGTTTTATTTGTTTTAAATTTTTAAAACTTACCGCAGGGAGATATCTTGGCGAGAGCAGAAAAACATTTTGAGGAACTGAAGGACACTTCTCTTCCTCTGCCCATTTGGTACCAAGATGGGTTAACTAATCAATGAAAATCTGGGAAACTAATCTTACAGGGAAAGGAGTATGCTTGTATTTCTCCAGATAGATCCAACGAACTCACATGGCTTCCTCTTTGGAAGATTCGACCTAAGGGGGCCCCCTGGCATTCAAACTAGAGGTGAAACAGTAAACACCCCAGGAGGAAGAAATTCCAATATGAGCCATGATGCCTCTAAAGATCTCCAGAAAGCATCACCCTTGGCGGCATCAACCTTATGATCTCCCCTCTTGGAGACAAATAAAAACCCTTACTAATCAAACTGAAAATCTGATTTCTCAACAGGAAATGCCTTGGAGTCCTGAAAATATTTTTGTTGCTATGCTTGCTTTGCTTGCTTTCATTTCCCCCACTCAAGCTGAAGTAACTAATCATACTTACTGGGCTTACATACCCAACCCCCCTTGATTACAGGTTGTAGAATGGACAAAAAAGAGACCGATCGTATCAACCAATGATTCCATACATATGCCTTCTCCCTGGAGTATGAAAGGGCCGTCACACCCTGAGGAGGAGGGAAGACTAATTAATATTTCTCTAGGTCATGAAGTCCTTCCTCTGTGCATGGGCCCAGCAAAATTAAGCATTAACGTTAGCTGACAAACTTGGGCTTTCGTCTTGCCTCCAAAAGAGGATTTTCAGACATTGCTTGGATTATCTACTGCCCTTTATTTTTCTGAAAACCATGTCAATATGGAAAAGGACAAAAAACATTATATGAAGGATTTACTTATAAGAACTTTAAATATGCTCCTGTTCGTTGGGACAAATGTCAAGCCAAATCAGGAAAATTGATGTTTGTGGCTAAGTACACCAGTGTCAATTGGGGACCCCATGGTATGTAGTTATCTAACTGCTCAGATGATATTGACAGTACTGTGTGTGACTATGCTACTCAAGTAACATGGTAGGTTACTAATACTACGATGGAACATTACCATGACAAAAGACTTCTTGACTGGCTTGATGGTGGAATGGCACCCCTCGTCCTTGAATTGTCCTCGATAAACAGATTGGGCCTGAACAATGAGACATCTAAAAACTTGCTGCAAACACCAAAGAACTTGGGACTTGGACCGGACATTTCACAAGGACCAGTTGTAGTCATAGTAATTATTTCTTTCACTATAATCAATCATATTTCAAACAAGCTTGTGTTTCCCTTCCTTTTGTTATAGCTATAGGAAACTTACAATTCAATAAAATGTTACGTTCTGTAACTTGTATAAATTGCAAACTATATACCTGTCTTAACTCTTCTTTCCTTAAAAAAATAAATCCCTTTTGATTCTTTAATCTCTATGTAATTTGTGGTTACCAGTAAATCTCCAACGGCCCTGGGAAGAGGGCCCCATGGCTGGGCTCACTTCCCGGTTACTTACTAAATTACTTTGACGATCTAAACAATTCATTGGATGGCTGATTCTTGGCATTTTGGGATTAATAGCTATTTGCACCACTGCTGCCGTCACTGGCATTGCTTTACAAGCTTCAACTCAAACACATAATTTTATCCAAAATTGGACTAAAGATGCTCATAGTATGTGGGCCACTCAGGCTCAGATAGATGAGAAAATTCAAGATGAAATACAGGAACTAAAAACAGCCATCAAGTGGGTCAGAGATCAATTAATAGATTTACAAAAACAAGTGATACTAAAATGTGATTGGAGGCCTACTCAATTTTTTGTTACTCCTGTTCAATTCAATCATAGTGCCTACAACTGGAAACAGATCAAATTTCATTTACAAAACATACATGATAATGCCTCTCTGAATGTACAATTATTACAAAAAGAAATCTTTGAAACCTTTTCTAAAAGTCTACCCTCTTCCACTAATTTGAAAACTTTAGCTAAACAACTTAGCTGATCAATTATCTGGGCTAGACCCTCGAAGATGGTTACAAAACATTATACATAGTATTAGATCTAACATTATAACGCTAATAATTGCCCTAGTGGTTATATGCATATTATATCAATGCCTTTCAACTAAAATTATTCAAGCTAAACAAACTCATTTGGTCAGGACCTTTTCCACTAAAGTATCTACAGGCACCCCCAATTATGAAAAAATAAAAAAGGGGGAATTGTCAGGGGATGTTCAACTTTAAGGAATCCAGTATGTTGTACTTTTCTTCATTTGTGTGCCATTTCTCAAGGATTCTCTGTTCCTTATCAGTTCCTATTCTGGGAACGAGTAGAGCTGCACACAGTTCTCAGGATTGAGATCGTGGGAAAGGGTACCTGCTTGGATTCTTTTTAGTAGCTCCCTTCAATGACTCTTTTCAGCGTCAGTGACGTTGTATGTTTTAGACTATCCCTTTTGTTGCAATTGATGGGATTTCATCCTTTGTAATGGCTGAGTAATCATTTTACTAAAGATATATAAGCCTGCATTTCTGCTAATAAAATACCCTTGTTTCACTAGAGACTTGGGTCCCCATGTCTTTCTTTCTCTTTCTCTCTCTCTGGCTAATTCTCTGGAGCATAAAAACCTGCTGAGCTCACTTTCCTTCTCAGGCTTTCAAGACCTCTTTGAGAGGACGCCCTGTGCCTCTGTGAGTGGTACAAGCCCTGTCCTAGGTCTTTACTGGTCCTCTGCATCACCCAGGAAATACTAGCCTCTTTCTCTCTTTTGCTTTCTTATCGTCGACTCCGGACCACCAGTTCCGGTCCATTAAAGGACCGCAGCAGTGCTCTACCTCCTACGCAGGAAATGCAGAGAGAGGGTGGCTGCACACACCCTCCCGCACCTGCCTCCGTGGGATCAGGGGGCCGAAGCCAGGAGACTAGAAACTTGTAATGAGGGAGAGGGTGTCACAAGGAGAAGGATGTTGGTGCGCTGGGGTCTCCATCTCTTCGGGGAGAAGGGGCAGGCAGAGCGTTCCCCATGCTGAGCCCAGGGAGAGGTGCTTCAGAGTTACTCCAAGACCTTGATATGCATTCCCCAGAGCTGGGGTCTCTGCAGGCCGGAGTCTGCTTCTGAACCAAGTCTGCAGGTGGAGGGCTGGGGCCCTGGAGGGCCTTCTCTGGGAGGCGCCATCCTCCTATTCACCAAGTCCCCAGAGGTACACGTGTTCTGGGTGATGTCTGCGCTGTGGATGCCACCCTGGGTGATATTTTTTTTTCTAATTAATAGAATTCTCTGTATGTAACCATTCCATTTTAAGACAAAATTCAGAAGACAAAACCAAAATGAAAGCAATCTTCTCTGCTTGCTGCTTTCTATGCTTTGTGGTATTTAATACTTAGTCAATCTCTACTCCTGTAGGCCTAACTGTACTAATGTGTATTGGTTTACCTCATCCTCTTACTGCTGCTTTTAATTTGAAATTATTCAGGACTTTTCTTCAAGGCATTTTTTCTTTTTTATAGCTATTTCCTATACTTTACTCCCATATAAATGACTTGAGATTTAAAAAAGAATTCTGGGGTTCTGAAATCAACAACTTCACTTTCCTCAGCCTATTTACACCAGGGCTAGAGCCACTGTCTCCTTTGCAGCCAATGAAGCCCCAGCTTCTGCTCCATGTGGTTCTTTTGAAAATCTGGCATGATGGTTGGCTGACAAAGAGTCTACAGCCTTGGGAAGCTGTGAACCTCGAAAGCTCTTCGTAATCAACCCACCATGGAAGCCCACTGCAGAGCTGTAGGAGGTCTGATGACAACTGGGGGACAAACTGCTTCTCCTTTCCTCCCAAGTAGCTCTCTCTGGATCTGCTGGACAGCTCTGTCCAAACCAGACAGCGGAAGCCAGTGCGTGGGAAGTCTTTGTTTTGACATCTCCTACATTTTTAGACTTCAGATGAAGGATTTTATTTTGTCTCAAAGGTAGCCCAGCAATAGCCACATGGTTCTACTAATAAATGAAGTTTTCATGTTGTAAGCTATACTTTACCCACTGATTTTTGAAAGCAATCTTATTCTAGTATGTATTTTTTGGTGACTCTGTAACTGTTATGAAATAATTTCTGTTGCCCTGCCTGCCAGCTCTGGCTAATGTCTAATCTCTAGATTTAAAAGGACCCCCTGTATCAGAGTTTCCCTTGTGGCTCAGCTGGTAAAGAATCCGTCTGCAATGTGGGAGACCTGGGTTCGATCCCTGGGTTGGGAAGGTTCCCTGGAGAAGGGAAAGACTACCCACTACGGTATTCTGGCCTGGAGAATTCCATGGACTGTATAGGCCATGGGGTCACAAAGAGTCAGACACGACTGAGTGACTTTCACTTTTACTTTCCTGTATCAGAGCTTCCTGAAAGTGGGGAGGTCCCTCAGTAAAAAGAGGCAGCTGGCCTGGGCCTCAGGGTAGGGCTGGGGCAGGTCGCAAGTGGCTAAAGCCATAGAGAGGCACGGCCCAGGTCAAAGCTGCCTGGAAGGGGCCCTCTAGGGAGCTTACGATGGCACCCGCGAGGGGAGGAATCAGACGTAGCACAGTCAGATTACACTGATGCCAGCCAAGTAAGACCCGTTCTGCCTCTCATCTCTGCGCTCACTCTTCCTTGGACATTATAAGGCTCTGAAATGTAGGTGAGGAGGATGGTAGCAGGGGAGAAAAGGTAGGGAGAGAAACGGAGAGAAGCCATGCCTGCCCCTTTCTGCCTGCAAGCCCAAGCTGGGAAGTAGCAAAGACAGTGGAATTTGCAGTATATTTTGGAATTTTGGATTGGACGTTTGAATTACTGCAATGATATAGTTTCTGCTAATAAAAGAGACCCCAGTGGGGGACTTTCCTGGTGGTCCAGTGGTTAGGACTCTGCGTTTCCACTGCAGGGTGTATGGGTTCAATCCCTAGTTGAACTAAGATCTTGCATGCCAGGTGGCAAGACCCCCCCAAAATGGATTTTAAGTGATCTTAGAGTTATTAGAACAGTTAGAGGTAGACTTTATTCAAGGGGGAGGAGAGAAGCCCGCAGAGGGAGCTGGAACCACTTGGAGTCTTAGTTCTGCCAGGGATTAGCTGAGAGATCTAGAACCACCTGCTTGACCCCTCTTGGCCTCAGTTTCATGTTCCATAAAAGAAGGGATGGGACAAGGTCCCCTCCAGCACGGTCAGCTGGGTGACTGAGAAATGAAAAAAAGTCACCTGCACGGCCTTCCCGTTGATGTCTGCCCCCATTGAACCAGCTGTGAAGGTCGCATTGGAAACCGTGGTCGTGTTGGTCTCAGATAGGTGTATATACGACTCAGGGATGTTCAGTTCACGGCTCGCCACCTGCCAGGAGCAGAAGAAAAATACTGTTTATTTCATTGACTTTAATTCTCCCTCCCCACAAGTTAAAAACCTTTTAATTCTTTTTTGAACTGAGTATAAAACTGTACAGCTACCCTGTACTGACCAACATTTAAGGGAACATTGGGGATTTTATATGTTGATTATATAATTCAGAAGATTTTAAATGGCACTGTGAAGCATATGCTGTTTTCTTTGTGGCCAACCAAAGAATCTTTTTGTGTTTTCTTTTATACCTCTCTCGTAGTAGCTACACAGCAGTACAGTCACTCTGGGACATCTAGTTTAGGACAACACATGCAGACAAGGTTGAGGTCCAGCGATACTCTTCCACAATGGAGAAAAGGAATACATATCTCACCTGGATCATTTTGGTGTGAAGGCCTTGTCCCAGTTCACAGCCACCATGACTCACCAAGACAGAGCCATCGAGATAGATGTGGACAAGAGCAGCAGCCTGGAGATAATAATTATAAAACCAGTTTGGACACTGACGTGGACAAATGTTGCCATGAGTTTAGCTGAGGTTACCCGATGAATGGTTTTGCTTCCGTGAGCCAACTTCTCATTGTTTATACTGGAGAGGAAAACCTTTACAGACAGCTACAGACAAGCCCTGTCGATAAGCCCCAGACTTGCAAACACTAGTGCAGAGACATGAAGTGTGGCTCAGCCACACTCCCACACGTGTCCTGCCCACTGGAGGCATTGTGTGGTTGGCATGCCCGTTGTCTCTCCAAAGCCCCAACCTGCACAAAACTCTATTGTTTGTTCCTCCCTAAACATGAAGATTAATTTTCAAACAAATGGAACTTGGATAAGTCAATTTCCAGGCACAACCTGCCCTGGATACTAGAGGAGCTGGAAGAAAGTCGGGATGTTGTAATAATTTCCAAATGCTGCTGACCTTAAGAATCGTGGTTGGGGAGGGATGTGGGCCCCATTATGGAAATTCCAATTCAGTAGAAGGTTGAACTTGGAGTTCAAATACTCATTTTTTAAAAACTCCTAGGTGATTTGGATGATTGGCCATGTTTGGGATACAAAACGCCTCCTGCAGTGGCAGCGGAGCCATCATCATTTTGTAAGTGAGGATTTAATTTAGAAAAGCAACATAATTTACCACATTTAGTTAATGTTACTATTCTGAACATTATTGGCATTTATCATTACTATTTTTATTAATTTTCCAAATTTGTGTTTTATAAAGGCATAAGAGCTATAAGAAGCTTATTCTTTGTTCTGTGGTTAACACACAGTTAAAAATATTTAAAAAAACAAGCAACTATTGAGAGTCCACAAGAATACTTCTGTTTTCCTTTAAAGGAGATCTGTTATTCTGGCTTGAGAAACGCTACCTAGGGGAAAGACTGAACATCTGCTTCAAACTCTCCTGACCTTCCCTCCCTCCTTCTCACTTGCCTTTCTACCTTGTTAGTAGACTCTGAGGAAGAGCGTATATTAAAGGTAGTTTTAATAAAAGACCAGCTTGGCCAAAACTCATTCACACCAGTAAGGGTGCCTGTCTTTGTATGGGTTTGGTTATGAGAATATTTCAGAGACTGATGGGAATAGAAGCCAAAAAAAATAAAATCTGAAATAAGAACTCTATGAAAAACTGTTTAAGATGAAATTAAAAAGGAGGGATAGTAGTCACTGAGCCTCAATATAGGAATTCCAAGTTCTGTATGGATAAGAGAACTCTATTCTTATGCATTTTTGAAATCTCTCACTTTCAGATGACTATGGTCACTGAGAAATTATAAAAGAGATGGAAGGGATCCTTATTTACTCACTTTTGGGGCCCAGTCCAAGGCCTAACCCCCTGAGCTGGAGTTTTTCTGTTGATGGTTTCTAAGATCCCTGGGACTGTGTTGCCCCAGGTCTGCTCCAATACCCATGGTTTCCAACACTTGCCTAAATCCACTGTGTTTCCTACTATAGGAAAGTGCCCCGTTTCTTGTTCTCCCTGGAGGGGACCATCCCTCCTCACACATGATTGCAAGACAATCATGTCTCTCTGCCAGAGACACCTGTCTTTACCTCACCTGATTGTAGAAGGTTGTGGGCACCCCAACTGTAAATTTCATGGGGACCACGGCAAGCCCCCTCTTCTTCCAGTAGTTCTTTTTGTTAAATTCCTCTGCAGCCAGTTTTCTAGCGGAGAAGGAAGATTTCTCCAAACATTCTTTCCAGCATTTTCTCAAGGGCTCGGGATTAAATGTCTGCTTATGGGCTGTTCTGCTAGTTCTCTTATACATGTTTATTTCTTTAACCTGAAAGACAGGGAAATAAAGTGAATTTCAAGGCTATATGTTTATTGTTGACAAGAGGCAAGCATTTTTGCTATATACCTGATAGGAACAGAGTCTGAAAAACAAAACAATTATTGAAATGGCTGTGGATATGTAAGTGCAAACATACATGTATAAACTTAATGATAATAACA
The DNA here is from genome assembly GCF_910594005.1 of Cervus elaphus. Lineage (NCBI taxonomy): Eukaryota > Metazoa > Chordata > Mammalia > Artiodactyla > Cervidae > Cervus > Cervus elaphus. The sequence continues at coordinate 44,763,606 of NC_057822.1, forward strand.
ATAGAAACCACTCTGAACACTTCATATGCTCCAGATTGTAGGTTAAATGCATTTCCTCAGTTAACTTTACCACTCTGAGCAATGGTAGGAACGGTTATTATGAACTCTGTCCCAAGATTTGTTAGTGCTGAGACAAAATTTTCCTGATCCCACAGCCTTTTACTCATACACAGTTTTTCCTTATTCTTAATCATTCTCAGATTAATTCCTCAAAATCTTTTTTTTTTTTCAGAAATACAGGATTTTTTATTGATGATTTTATTTCATGATCTTTCTTTTTTTTTTTAATTTTTTTATTAGTTGGAGGCTAATTACTTCACAACATTTCAGTGGGTTTTGTCATACATTGATATGAATCAGCCATAGATTTACACTTATTCCCCATCCTGATCCCCCCTCCCACCTCCCTCTCCACCCGATTCCTCTGGGTCTTCCCAGTGTACCAGGCCCGAGCACTTGTCTCATGCATCCCACCTGGGCTGGTGATCTGTTTCACCATAGATAGTATACATGCTGTTCTTTTGAAATATCCCACCCTCACCTTCTCCCACAGAGTTCAAAAATCTGTTCTGTACTTCTGTGTCTCTTTTTCTGTTTTGCATATAGGGTTTTCGTTACCATCTTTCTAAATTCCATATATATGTGTTAGTATGCTGTAATGTTCTTTATCTTTCTGGCTTACTTCACTCTGTATAATGGGCTCCAGTTTCATCCATCTCATTAGGACTGATTCAAATGAATTCTTTTTGACGGCTGAGTAATATTCCATGGTGTATATGTACCACAATTTCCTTATCCATTCATCTGCTGATGGGCATCTAGGTTGCTTCCATGTCCTGGCTATTATAAACAGTGCTGCGATGAACATTGGGGTGCACGTGTCTCTTTCAGATCTGGTTTCCTCAGTGTGTATGCCCAGAAGTGGGATTGCTGGGTCATATGGCAGTTCTATTTCCAGTTTTTTAAGGAATCTCCACACTGTTTTCCATAGTGGCTGTACTAGTTTGCATTCCCACCAACAGTGTAAGAGGGTTCCCTTTTCTCCACACCCTCTCCAGCATTTATTGCTTGTAGACTTTTGGATAGCAGCCATCCTGACTGGCGTGTAATGGTACCTCATTGTGGTTTTGATTTGCATTTCTCTAATAATGAGTGATGTTGAGCACCTTTTCATGTGTTTGTTAGCCATCTGTATGTCTTCTTTGGAGAAATGTCTGTTTAGTTCTTTGGCCCATTTTTTGATTGGGTCATTTATTTTTCTGGAATTGAGCTTCAGGAGTTGCTTGTATATTTTTGAGATTAATCCTTTGTCTGTTTCTTCATTTGCTATTATTTTCTCCCAATCTGAGGGCTGTCTTTTCACCTTACTTATAGTTTCCTTTGTAGTGCAAAAGCTTGAGAAGAGCTAACACCTACCTTACTCAAACTCTTCCAGAAAATTGCAGAAGAAGGTAAACTTCCAAACTCATTCTATGAGGCCACCATCACCCTAATTCCAAAACCAGACAAAGATGCCACAAAAAAAGAAAACTACAGGCTAATATCACTGATGAACATAGATGCAAAAATCCTTAACAAAATTCTAGCAAACAGAATCCAACAACATATTAAAAAAATCATACACCACGACCAAGTGGGCTTTATCCCAGGAATGCAAGGATTCTTCAATATCCGCAAATCAATCAATGTAATACACCACATTAACAAATTGAAAGATAAAAACCATATGATTATCTCAATAGATGCAGAGAAAGCCTTTGACAAAATTCAACACTCATTTATGATTAAAACTCTCCAAAAAGCAGGAATAGAAGGAACATACCTCAACATAATAAAAGCTATATATGACAAACCCACAGCAAGCATCACCCTCAATGGTGAAAAATTGAAAGCATTTCCCCTGAAATCAGGAACAAGACAAGGGTGCCCACTCTCACCACTACTGTTCGACATAGTGTTGGAAGTTTTGGCCACAGCAATCAGAGCAGAAAAAGAAGTAAAAGGAATCCAGATAGGAAAAGAAGAAGTGAAACTCTCACTGTTTGCAGATGACATGATCCTCTACATAGAAAACCCTAAAGACTCTACCAGAAAATTACTAGAACTAATCAATGAATATAGTAAAGTTGCAGGATATAAAATTAACACACAGAAATCCCTTGCATTCCTATATACTAACAATGAAAAAACAGAAAGAGAAATTAAGGAAACAATACCATTCACCATTGCAACAAAAAGAATAAAATACTTAGGAGTATATCTACCTAAAGAAACAAAAGACCTATACATAGAAAACTATAAAACACTGATGAAAGAAATCAAAGAGGACACAAACAGATGGAGAAACATACCGTGTTCATGGATTGGAAGAATCAATATTGTCAAAATGGCTATTCTACCCAAAGCAATCTATAGATTCAATGCAATCCCTATCAAGCTACCAACGGTATTTTTCACAGAACTAGACCAAAGAATTTCACAATTTGTATGGAAATACAAAAAACCTCGAATAGCCAAAGTAATCTTGAGAAAGAAGAATGGAACTGGAGGAATCAACCTGCCTGACTTCAGACTCTACTACAAAGCCACAGTCATCAAGACAGTATGGTACTGGCACAAAGACAGAAATATAGACCAATGGAACAGAATAGAAAGCCCAGAGATAAATCCACGAACCTATGGACACCTTATCTTTGACAAAGGAGGCAAGGATATACAATGGAAAAAAGACAACCTCTTTAACAAGTGGTGCTGGGAAAACTGGTCAACCACTTGTAAAAGAATGAAACTAGAACACTTTCTAACACCATACACAAAAATAAACTCAAAATGGATTAAAGATCTAAATGTCAGACCAGAAACTATAAAACTCCTAGAGGAGAACATAGGCAAAACACTCTCCGACATAAATCACAGCAAGATCCTCTATGACCCACCTCCCAGAATATTGGAAATAAAAGCAAAACTAAACAAATGGGATCTAATGAAACTTAATTCCTCAAAATCTTGAACTGTGCTAGAATGCGTGTACACATGGCCATAATATTCCACTTTATTCATGCCCTTGGATGCTTCATACCAACTCTGGGATTGGCCAAGACACTTGTTTGGCCAATGGGACAATATAGGCAGAGACTTGAAAAGTGTTTGTGCATTAGGGCTTGCCACATTCTTGCTACTCATTCTCTGAGCCACCTTGAGAGCTGATCTGGGCTAGCCTCCTCGAGGGTGAGAAACTGTGAAGCAGAGACAGCCTTCCCAGCTGAGACATCCCCTAGACTAATCAGCCCAAGGACCACCAGACATGCCAGCTTAGGCTGTCTTTTAGACTATAAAACTCTAGTTGAGCTGGTCTAGGCCAGAAGAGCTACCCAACTGATCCACAAAATCAGAAGTGCTATTTGTTGTTTTGGTTAACAAGTTTTATGATTGACTTGGTACACAGGAGTGAAGCCACGTCTCCTGCACTGGCAGGCGGGTTCTTTAGCACCAGACACCTCAAGACTAGAAGATGACATCGTCTATTAATATACATAGATATTCAACATATGTTTGAACCAATGATGTCAGAATTTTGTTAGGGTGTTCAGACTGATGACTTACCTGTTCAGGGGTTAAGTTACACCGAGAGGCCACAGCAGTTATATAAGCTTCACCGACCACTATGCCCTGGGGGAAGCCAAATCCTCGGAAAGCAGTGTTGGAAGGCAAATTTGTTTTGCAAGGTCTACCCCGACACCGGAAATTAGGAATATAATATGCATTTTCAGATCTCAGCACCATGAACTCCATTACCTGAGTTAAAGCAGAACAACACAAAACTTCATATCTATCAAGTATTCAAAACCGCTTATCCAAATGTTATCTCTAACTCAAATGCTTCACAGAATTTGTCTAATTTGTATGATGATTATTCGTACAAAGAGCAGTGCAATGGTAACTTATGGGAAAGGTGTGTTTCTTATTTACCAACTCAGACTCATCAGGAGTGCATCCACCGTTGATATAATATTCAATATCAGCAGCTTTGATCACACCATTGTTCATGAATCCAATCTGCAAAGTGATAGAACAAGTAAACCGTTTCCTCAATAGTCCTTTACAACCAGACCATGCTGAACACAAACACATCCGGTCACAGCTGTCAGTCTATACCCAGCTTATGCACATGGTTTGATGTGACAGTCACCAGAGGAACACTGAGGGTGGTGACCAAGTAGACCATGACCTCAACAGGAAGTTCTGATTAGTTTTAGGCAGCATCCCAATGTCCCTTTCAAGTGGCACAGAACTTAGTAAATTGTCTGTACTATAGGTTGGTTATCACCGGACAGTGTTGTAAGCAGTTTCCTGAATTTGCTGCTGTCACTCACTTTGTATTTTCCGAGCAGTGGGTGGCGGCCAGCAGTTATCAACATGTCATCACCACGTTCCAGAATGAACCGTATTGGGCGGCCAGTCCTGTAGGAGATGATTCTGTTAACATGCTGGATGCTTCATGACGGGGGAGATGCATCGAAATAAGGAAAGAAAGCTTAAGATAGTTCAGTTTCGTGGTTTCTCAATGTGGGATTGGGGGTAGTTGCAGGCTATTTTGAAAATTTGTGGGGGTATTAAAATGTGGGAAAAGAACTCCTATTACTGTAATCATTTTGGTTTAGTCACATCTGAGAATTCAGATATTGAAATAACATGTTATTTGGTTAAGTTTCCTTCCTTTTTATTTCTTTTTATATGACATCAAGGAATTTTATGATTATTTTGCAATTATATGTGTAAGCAGGTTGTACTATTATGAATTTCATCTGGGGACATTAAAAGGGGGATAATATATTTGTTATAAGTGGGATGTGGAGGCTGAAAGGGTGGAGAACCAATCGTTTGTCAACCTCCCCTGGCTGCATTCAGACTCTTCCTTCTTCAAGTGCCTAGTGAACACTCCTCCTGCTTCTGCGGGAGTGCTCCCAAGACCTACACACCTGTACTTACTAGATGGTCTTCTCTATTGTTGGAAAGCGCCAACGAGCTGGAACATTCACAGCCTTTCTTTTTGGAGCAGTAACCAGGGGTAAGTTAGGTTTGTCCTGAATATACTTAGTGAAATTTAGTAGTTTTAAGGTTAATTCACAGAAGTCGTGGTTATTCCTGGGGTCTGGTTATTCCATCCAGAACATGCAGAGGCTAAGAGAACATTCCCAGGCAGCAATACACCTGATTTATTTCGTGAAAAAACATGCCCCTCATAAGGTTGGGATTTTGAGCCTCCCTCTCCTCAGCCAACCTCAGCTTGATTTATTTTAATGGTTTGAAACATAAACACTTAAATGAGTGAAAGTCAATGCAACTCATAAAAGTAACGTCTAGTTACATCTGTGCAGTGAGTCAAAATTTATAGTGATTACATTTATTTCACACAACCACCCTGGGACACAGGTAGTTATTACTTTCACCACTTTACTGGTGAGGAAACCAAGGTGACTTGCCCAAGGTGACCCTGTGAATGAGTGGGCAGAGCCGGGCTGACACCCAGGCCCTCTGGCTCCAGGTCCAGTGTGTCTTCACCCACGTGCTGACCATGCCCTTTGGAAATGAAGGGCTATGATCAGTGGGATGAAAGTTGGGGTGCGGGGCTGGGGGGACATAGGTGGCATCTGCCCTGCGGCCACTGTAAGTCTTACTTGTTGGCAGCCACGGCACTGACAGCTCCCAGCAGAGCAGGCTTGCTCACTTTCCCCCCAAATGCTCCTCCAGCTCTTTTCGTGTGACAGGCGATTCTGTTCCTTGGGATATTTAGTGCTGCAGCCACGTATTCCTGAAAGAGGTAAGTCTCCAAAGTCAGGTAAGTGCAACTTACTGGCTTATTTCCTCACTCATGTACTTCCTCTCTACCTAGTAAGAGAAATTCAGTAGTTGAGCAAAAACAGCATTCACACAATTATGCAACCATCTTTGTAACTTAATTTTAGAATATTTTAAGCATCTCCAAAGAACACTTATATCTATTAAGCAGTCACTCCTAATGAAAATGTTTGCTGTTATTTAGTTGTTAAGTCATGTCCAACTCTTTTGCGACCTCATGGATTATAGTCGGCCAGGCTCCTCTCTCCCTGGAAAATTTTCCAGGCAAACATACTGGAGTGGGTTGCCATTTTCTTCTCCAGAGGATCTTCCTGACACAGGGATCAAACCCGCATCTCCTGCAGTGGCAGGTGGGTTCTTTGTCACTGAGCCACCTGGGAAGTCCACCTTGGACAGATACCTAGTTGTGAAATTGCTGGGTTATATGATCACTCTATCTTTAGCATCTTGAGAAACTGCCAAGCTGTTTCCTAAGTGGCTCTGCCATTTTCATGCTCTGTTGCTGGGAATAAATCTTCTAATGTCTCCACATTCTCACTTGTTACTATTTGTCCTTTGTTTGTCTAGTGAACTGCTATTACTGTGTTTTCATTTGCATTTTTCTAGTGAGCTTCCATGGTGGCTCAGACGGTAAAGAATCTGCCTGCAATGCGGAAGACCTGGGTTCGATCCCTGGGTTGGGAAGACCCCTGGAGAAGGGCATGGCAACCCACTCTAGTATTCTAGCCTGGAGAATCCCCATGGACAGCGGAGCTTGGTGGGCTACAGTCCATGGGGTGGCAAAGAGTCGGACACGACTGAGCGACTATGCACACACACACACAGTGGTTTAATGATGCTGAGCTTCCCAGGTGGCGCCAGTGGTAAAAAACCAGCCTGCCAATGCAGGAGATGTTAACAGATGCGGGTTCAAGCCGTGGGTCAGGAAGATCCCCTGGAGAAGGAAATGGCAACCTGTTCCAGTATTCTTGCCTGGAGAATCCCATGGACAGGGGAGCCTTGTGAGCTACAGTCCATAGGTTCACAAAGAGTTGGACATGACTGAAGTGACTTACACACACACACACACACACACACACACGAGGCTTGTGGGATCTTAGTTTCCCAACCAGGAACCCAAGGAGCCTGGTGGGTTCCAGTCCATAGGGTTGCACAGAGTCGGACATGACTGAAACGACTTAATATTTGGCCACGTGTGAGCGTCTTTTCATGTGCTTATTAGTCATTCACAGACTTTCTTTGGAGAAATATCTATTCAAATTCTTTACTGGCCCTGCCTTTGATGCTGCCCCAGGCTATGGGCTTTGGGCTGTGAGTACCCAGTGCCCCTATTATCCCTGGGAAATGCCTGCTGTCATGACTGATTGCACCTCAGAAGGTGATGATGGGAAATAACTAAGGACCTTAGGACATACATGTTATTCCTCTGGACCCCAGAGCCACATATGGTCTGCCAAAAGAGACCTCAGGGGTGATCATTATCAAATTCCTCAATTTACAGAAGATATTGGTGTCCAGCTGCTTGTTGGAGATCATGTAGCAGATTAGCGTCAAAGCCTATATTTCCATCTCTGTCCACTCCAAAATTTGCAACAGTGGAGGCCGCAGCTACATCCCGGCTCAGCACCAGCATCTTCTCAAGGGCTCTGGGTTAAACATCTGCTGATAGGCTGTTTTGCTAGTTCTGTTATACATGTTTATTTCTTTGAATGGCAGCTGGGAGCTTCCTCCACCTACTGAGCCTCGCCATCCTTCAGGACCTCAAGCTACCAACTCACTGTGCCCCACCAGGAAGCCCCCAGCTCCTTCCTTCAGTGAGGCTGTCATTACTCCTCCTCCCAGAACTGGCCAAGGATCCCCTGTGCCTGCCACTGCTTTAGGACCTACAGCTCCATGTTTCAGAAGAGGGGAATGTCAGAGGATTTTCTTTACTTGCCTTGGTGAGGTTAAATCTCAACCACAACAGGATTGGAATTCACATGCTGCTGCACTGGGCTGAAAATGTCTTGAAGATGCAATCACTTCACACGTATGCCACCGATTTATAAAAACATTCACACAGAGATGCAACTCAGAAGCACCACAAAGGGAAATGTAAATGCAATATTAAGGCTTTGACCTCCCTGAGATTAAGTTTCACACTATAAGTTGTTAGAAGGGGAAGATGGACTCTGCCCTCTATTTTGGGAAGGCAGCACAATTTTCAGATCTGTGAAAGGTCTGCCTTTTTAGGGAAATATCTGCCCCATTTCCTTCATTCTGGACTTCAGCCAATGGCAAGTATGCAGGGAGTGCAGACATCAAAAGGCCCCTAGAGTGGAAAGCCTGGTTGTAAGGGCCTCTGTCACACAGCTATTTGGAGTCTCATTTTCCCAAAATACTCTGTTACCTGCACATGGGTCTGAAACTGTGTTCCAAGGTGTATCACCATTTCCTTATCTTCCTCTTGGGGGATTGCCAGGATAGTTTGCGTTTCCATGTAAAAATGTTCCTGACCTTCCACGTGGACCTCACCTATAAAGCATAAACACAGAACAAGGTTTACTTGAAAGTTCCAACCTGGGGACTCTTGGTGGTGTTTACTTTGTAAAGAGCAAGTTACTTCAGTTTATAGAGCTTGACTTCGCATCATTTGGTTAAACCACATTTTCTCATCAATCTTCATTGTGCCTCACCAGCTGCCTGACTCTGGCTGGCTCCCTCCCTTCTCTTGGCCTGTCCAGTGGGTGGTGAGATCTGCGATGTGTTGGACTTGAGTACACAGGCCAACATGACCACATATCCTAGCTCTGTTATATCCTTGCTCAGTGAGTTTGGCCAAGTTAGTAAATCCTCATTTCCTCATCTAGAAAATTGGAGGTAATAATAGTATGTACCCTAATTAGGCAATGTCAGGATTATTGGGTCACAGAGAAGGTAAGTAGGTTGATTCCTACCTTAAAACCAGCCTGCTCTTGTTGATTTAGCTGAGATTTTTGGCTTGCTCAGTACATCCTTATTATTGTTTTTTTAAACCTTTTATTTCATATTGGAGTATAGCCAATTAACAATGTTGTGATGGTTTCAGGTGAGCAGCAAAGGGACTCAGTGATACATATACATGTATCCATTCTCCCCCACACTCCCCTCCCATCCAGCCTGCCCATCACACTGAGGAGAATTTCCTGGGCTATACCGCAGGTCCTTGTTGGTGATCCATTTTAAATACAGCAGTGTGTACATGTCCATCTCAAACTCCCTAACTATCCCTTCTCCCCATCCTTCCCTCCTGGCAACCATGTTTGTTTTCTAAGTTTGTGAATCTGTATCTGTTTTGTAAATAAGTTCTTCATCCTTATTATTTTGTAGGTTGTACTAGAGACACATTTAGCCCTTATTTAAGTATTGGAAAGTTAGTATTTTTACTTTAAAACTAACCAAAAGAACCCCATACTGTTAAAAATAAGTGAATTGCTTTGCCAGAAAACAAAGGATTTCTTGAATTACTTCTTGGGATAATAGGATGTGAGTCATGTAAAAAGGCACCCTTTCCCCTACAAAAAAAGTTTGCTTTCAGCATGTATATACTGATTTTAATCTAATTTATTTAATAATAAAATAGTTTTTACATATGATAGATATTATTCTGAGGTCTAGACTTTATAGATAATAAATGTATGCACTCTCTGTACCAATCCTATGAGGCAGGTATTATTAGGAATTTGAGACATAGAAAGGTTAAGTAAGCTTCCCAAGGTCACATAGCCGGTAAAGAGCGGAGCTGGGATCCAAACCCAGGCAGCCTGACCCCAGGATCCATGCTGTTAACTATTACAAGACATTATATTCTCAATAACTCCTGGTTGTGTTGCTGTTCAGTTGTTCAGTCGTGTCCGACTCTTTGTGACCCCATGGACTGCAGCAGGCCAGGCTTCCCTTCCTTCACTATCTCCTGGAGTTTGCTCAAATTCATGTCCATCGAGTCGGTGATGCCATCCAACCATCTCATCCTCTGTCACCCCCTTCTCCTCCTGCCCTCAGTCTTTCCCAGCATCAGGGTCTTTTCCAATGAGTTGGCTTTTTGCATCAGGTGGCCAAAGTATGGGAGCTTCAGCTTTAGCATCAGTCCTTCCAATGAATATTCAGGGTTGACTTCCTTTAGGATTGGCTGGTTTGATCTCCTTGCAGTCCAAGGAACTCTCAAGAGTCTTCTCCAACTCTTGGTCATTTCTGTCCAAATTTTAAATTCCCTTTGACTTTCAAACTCTCAACTTGAACTCCCACTATGGCCAGAATCCTGAATGACAAATAGCTAGCTAGCATCTTGTCATTCTGTTACCCTCAGCGAGAACAGAAATTTAAAGAAAATATACCACTATGGTTGACAGCAAGGGCCTAGGGCTCAACCAATTCTGGGCTCCAGTCCTGGTTCTACCGCTAACTGGTTATGAGCTCTCAACCAGTTACTTAACTTTTCAAAGCCTCAGTTTCATCATCTGTAAAATGCAACTACTGATGTGTTATCAGGTACTCATTGTGCCAGGCCCCATGCCAAGCATTTTACATGTTTTATGTTATTTAATCCTGACAACAACCCTATATTATTATTAAGTCCATTTTAAGTTCCTAAGTATTACTGCTTACTATTTAATATGTAAGTAGAACACCGCTAAGAAAGAATACATCAGTAGCTGCATTTTACAGATGATGAAACTGAGGCTTTGAAAAGTTAAGTAACTGGTTGAGATCTCATAACCAGTTCTTATCGGTGTTCTACTTACGTATTAAAATAAAGAACTACTGATGTGTAAAGTAAGAACTACTGATGTGTTCTTTCTCAGCGGTGTTCTACTTACATATTAAATAGTAAGCAGTAATACTTAGGAACTTAAAATAGACTTAATATAATACTATTCATTTCTTAGGGTTGTCGTCAGGATTAAATAACATAAAACATGTAAAATGCTTGGCAGGGTGCCTGGCACAATGAGTACCTGATAAATGTTAACTAATATTTTTATCACAACTAAATAACCTTTAGCCCAAATTTATAGTCTTTGTAAAATCCCATTTAGTTTCTTCTATAAAATCTATTATGGAGTAATGAATGTTTGACACAAGAGTAGATATTGTCAAATCTCTGAGCATCTTTCTTAGCTTTCCTGCTTGTATTTAACTATTCTTCTGAGGTAGTAAATTGTTTTTATGATTGGGAATCAGTCTACATTTTCTGCTTAAACAGAATGATGCTGGGAAACAACTATTCTGAAGGCATTTCAGTAAAACATATAGCACTTGCCATTCCATTTATTTAGAAGTAGGTAACAGATTGTAAAAGTTACTGTAAAAATCACTATTTTCTCTTACTTAAGATCTGTAGCAATTCTCTTAGTAAAGACAACTGCAGCTTTCAACTCTGGCCACAAATTAGACTCACCCACATGGAGATCTGTTAAAAAATACTGATGCTCTGACCTTTTTACTCCAAGGTTCCGATTTCACAAGTCTGAGGTGGTATCTGGATATTTGTATTTTAAAAAACTGTACTAAGTCTTACCCAGTGCAGCAATTCAAAACAAGCAAGCAAGCAAACAATATAGTATCAAGATTAGGAAAGATAAATAAAACTGTTAAGATACAACTTTATACACAGAAAATTCAAGAGACTCTGTAAGACAATTAAAATAGTGAGGGAATTTAGTGAAACTCCTGGCTGTAAGATCAATATACAAAAACCAACTGTCTTTATATATTAGACATAAATGAGTAGAAAATTAAATAAAAATATAATTTACAATAGCATTACAATAGCGTTGTGAAGTATCAAGTACTAGAAAGAAATATTGAGAAGGGTGTACAAGATTTAAACTAAAAAGACTGATGATAATAAACAAACAATGGAACTTTTACAATTGTTATTAGGAGTAAAGTAGGAAAAACATTTTTTAATGTTTGGCATTAACTAAAAGCAAAACATATTAAAACAGAATTATTTGGCATTTCTACTACTGAGTATATTCTATTGAAAATGAGTGCTTATCTTCACCACAAGACATGTATAATAACAGTGTTTACAGGAACTATTCATAAAAGCCCCAAGTTGAAAAAATTCAAATACATATCAATGGTAGAATAGATAAATAAATTATGGGTATAATTACAGATATAATGGATATATAAATATTTATACCATGAAATATTCCTGAACAATGAAAAAGAATTATGGATCTATGCAACAACATGGATGAGCCCTCCATACACAATATTGAATAAAAGGAGTAGGCGCTAAAGGAGTTATACTATAAAGTTCCACTTATATGAAGTTCAAAAGAGGTAAAACTAATCTACAGTGGTAAAGGTTAGAATAAAATCTTTGGGGACTTTCTTGGTGGTTCAGTGGTTAAGAATCTACCTGCCGATTCAGGCGGCCCTGGTTTGATCCCTCGTTTGGGAAGATTCCATGTGTTGAGGGGCAACTAAGCCCATATGCCACAACTACTGAAGGCTGAGAGCCCTAGACCCATGCTCTTCGGTAAGAGAAGCCTGCACATTCCAACTAGAGAAAGCCCTTGCATAGCAACAAAGACTCAGCACAGCCAAATAAGTAAAATTAAAACAAAAATCTTTGGGAGGTTTACTGACTGAGAAGGGGCACAAAGAAGCTTTCAGAGTGCTGGAAATATTCTATATCTTGGTGTGGGTAGTATTTACATAGACCTATTGTTGTTCTTATTTGGTCACTGAGTTGTGTCCAATTTTTTGCCCCATGGACTGCAGCATGCCAGGCTTCCCTGTCCTTCATTATCTCCCAGAGTTTGCTCAGATTCATGTCCATTGAGTTGGTGATGTTATCTAACCATTCCACCCATAGACTTATACATATGTAAAATTTCATCAAGCTTAGTAAATTAATTATTTGTGCATTTAAAATTGTGATTCAAAAAATCACACTAGGGTTGAGAAACTTTGCCTGAGAGCTCTAGTATTTCTCAAGCCAGATGACTGAATTAAGTCTTCAACTGCAGAGGCTTTACCTTTTTGGCTCAAGATCACTTACCTTCAATGATTTGGTCAACGTGTTTAAAGGCTTGCTCTACATCTCCTTGCTCAATTTTTTTCTCAGCAGACAGAAATGAATTGTGCTCTAGGGCTTGCTGCAGGGGAAATAACGAACCAAAACAAACAAGAAAAAGGTGTTGTTTTTTTAAAAGCATTCTAATAAGCCATTCAACCACCATCAAAGCCCCAAGCTCCTGCTCAATCAGATCTTCACACACCAAGACAATCCAAGAAGTAAGGAGAGACAACAGATGTTGGGTTGAAATGGATTACAGGCATTGGTATTGCCTTAGTTTTGTTCAGGGCTCTGAGGAAGAGCTGAGGGGGAGACAAGGATTGATAGATACAATATGGTCCTACTCTAGACAGCCGAATGAGGGCCTGAGGCAGTTTGGTGTTAAGGTACCAACTTTGTGGTGAGGGGGGCAAATAACAGAGTAAAGAGAGGAAAAGAGAAGGAGGTTGGTGGGGCCAGGAATGCTCAAGGGTGACCTTGTGTAGGTGATGAAAGTTAGGTGTTGAATTGAATGGGATTAGGACAGTTTTCATTCTAATCCCAAAGAAAGGCAATCCCAAAGAATGCTCAAGCTACACAAAATGAGTGCACAATTGCACTCATCTCACATGCTAGTAAAGTAATGCTCAAAATTCTCCAAAACGAGCTTCAGCAATACATGAGCCGTGAACTTCCAGATATTCAAGCTGGTTTTAGAAAAGACAGAGGAACCAGAGATCAAATTGCCAACGTTCTCTGGATCATGGAAAAAGCAAGCGAGTTCCAGAAAAACATCTATTTCTGCTTTATTGACTATGCCAAAACCTTTGACTGTGTGGATCACAATAAACTGTGGAAAATTCTGAAAGAGATGGGAATACCAGACCACCTGACCTGCCTCTTGAGAAACCTGTATGCAGGTCAGGAATCAATAGTTAGAACTGGACATGGAACAACAGACTGGTTCCAAATAGAGAAAGGAGTACATCAAGGCTGTATATTGTCACCCTGCTTATTTAACTTCTATGCAGAGTACATCATGAGAAATGTTGGGCTGGAGGAAGCACAAGCTGGAATCAAGATTGCTGGGAGAAATATCAATAACCTCAGATATGCAGATGACACCACCTTTATGACAGAAAGTGAAGGGGAACTAAAGAGCTTCTTGATGAAAGTGAAAGAGGAGAGTAAAAAAGTTGGCTTAAAGCTCAACATTCAGAAAACTAAGATCATGGCATCTGGTCCCATCACTTCATGGGAAATAGATGGGGAAACAGTGGAAACAGTGTCAGACTTTATCTTGGGGGGCTCCAAAATCACTGCAGATGGTGATTGCAGCCATGAAATTAAAATACGCTTACTCCTTGGAAGGAAAGTTATGACCAACCTAGATAGCATATTAAAAAGCAGAGACATTACTTTGTCTACAAAGGTCCATCTGGTCAAGGCTATGGTTTTTCCAGTGGTCATGTATGGCTGTGAGAATTGGACTGTGAAGAAAGCTGAGTGCTGAATTGATGCTTTTGAACTGTGGTGTTGGAGAAGACTGTTGAGAGTCCCTTGGACTGCAAGGAGATCCAACCAGTCCATCCTAAAGGAGATCAGTCCTGGGTGTTCATTGGAAGGACAGCTTCATGCTGAAGCTGAAACTCCAATACTTTGGCCACCTCATGCGAAGAGTTGACTCACTGGAAAAGATCCTGATGCTGGGAGGGATTGGGGGCAGGAGGAGAAGGGGATGACAGAGGATGAGATGGCTGGATGGTATCACCGACTTGATGGACATGGGTTTGACTAAACTCCAGGAGTTGGTGATGGACGGGGAGGCCTGGCATGCTGCGATTCATGGGGTTGCAAAGAGTCGGACATGACTGAGCAACTGAACTGAACTGAACTGAGGACAGCTAGAGAAGAGAGGGAGAATCATTTATGGTCTAAAGCGCCTCATAAAGCAATAGTTTGAGGTTGAAACCAAGCTGAGGGGCCAAAATGAGAACAAGCCAACTGGAAGGGTGGAGATTTTATTTTTTTTTTATGCAACAAATTTTATTTAGCATAGTCAGTCCCAACATTCAGCACAGAAAGAGTTTACAGAGGATAGAGTGTGCATTAATAAAAGCCAGTCTTTACCAAAAGAAAACAGAAAATATATTATTGATTCAAACTATTTTACACTTGAATGATAAACTGCAATAACTTATGTTGGGTACCTACTGATATAAGAGAAAGGAAGAGAAGAAAAGAATACTTTAGAAGAGTCTAGTATCCATCTGGTATCAGAGAAGTCAGTAGAGGTCACTGAGACAGGCAGTCTGTCTTGCTTTCTGCATTAGCGCCCTCAGCTGGAACTGGTTATGGGACAGAAGACGTACATGCTTTAGGAAGACATCTAGGTCTATAACTCCCTGCCTCAAGGCTTCTCCCAGGTTAAAAATAGTGTCTTCAATAGCATTTTCCTCTGCATACAGATTTAGGATCTGTTTGTATAGTGGGGCTGTGGGAATGATAACTTCATCAATATCATTGTTTTCAGATTGATTTTCCATTTTCTCCAGAGCAGAACTGAGTTCTTCATCCTTCTTTCTCAAAAGTTCCATGTTTTTAGCAACCTCAGCTACCTCTTGATCTAGACAGGTAGCCATCTCCCAGAGATCCTAGTGCCTTTTTTCCAGGTCTTCCTCTGCTCGTTTCAAGGTGCTGAGCTCTGCCTGGGCATGATCCATCTCCTCCTTCATCCGCCATCTCAGCCTGTCACTGACCGCTGAGCTGAGAGAGGCTCCGACAGTGTCCTCGCTGATTGTGCCATCCCTACTGGGACCAAGAGTGGTCACAGGAAGCTGGGAAGGGTACTGGGAACTTATTGTGTCAGGATACTGACCACCAGGTGGGTAAGGACGGCCTGGGTAACCACTGGGATTGGGAGGGTACCTGGATGGGTATGCAGAAATCCTACTTGGCAGGCCTGGAATGTAGGAAGTATTTGGTGGCCCTGTTGCCTGGTGTGGTGGATAAGATGCTGAAACAGTAGGACGAGAGGAGACTGGAGGTTCATCTCCAAAGACCACAATCGTGACTTGAACAAGCCCCAACAAGTCTGACTCTGGGTGCTTCCATTCATGTAGATAAGGAAGATAAATCTTCCCATTAGCATCCACATGCTTTCCTGTTTTAATAGTCATTGAGCTAGCAGGCTTAACGAAACAGATAGGGGGATTATACGGATATGTGTCCAGCAGCCACAGGCAGATTGGAATGTTGTATGTATTACCGCTATAAGGCACAGGAATTGTTCCAGTAAGGTTCATTAGTTCCCTGGAACTGCCATCATTAAAAACATATGAATCCAATACAGGTTTGAGATCTCTGTATAAATTAATAACGTTAACAGTTTCACGTACAGTTAGATCTCTGCATTTGTACTTGGACACCATTTTCTTGAGCTGGCTCTCCGACGCCACCATGGCCGCCGCCTCGCGACTCAGGTCCCTGCAGGCAGAGGGTCAGCCGCTCCGGGGCCGCCCCACCCACCCGCCCCCCACACCCTCGGTGGAGATTTTCTATCAAGAAACAGTAGGTTAGGCTAGAAAGGTGCCTTGAGGTTGGATTAAGAAAGATCCTAAGGACTTACGTGGTGGTCCAGTGGTTGGGAGACTGCCTGCCAAGGCAGGGGACATGATTCAATCCCTGATCTGGGCAGATCCCACACACCACAGGGCACCTGAGCCCACGCACCACAAAGACTGAAGCCTGCATGCCCTGGAGCCCACGCTCTGCAACAAGAGTGGCCCCTGTTCGCCATGACTAGAGAAAGCTTGTGCGCAGCAATGAAGCCCTGAAGAGCCCCCCTCAAAAGATCCTGAGTCCCATACTAAGAACCTCATCTCAGGGGATGTTGCTGTGTGGAAGAAGTGATCTGCTGAACTTTGAGGCTTAGAAAGTTAATGTGATGGACAGATAGGTTGAAATAGAATACAAGAGCCTTTTAAAGCAGTTATGATAATTAATCTGACGACAGGTGATGAGGATCTGGCCGAACCGTGAGATGGGAGACAACGAGAATAGAAAGAAAGGGACAGAATTAGGAGGCATTCCGAGGATAACTGGGAAATACTTGAGCTTGGTAACCATTGGGAAGGACAGAGGAGAATCACAGAGAATGATGAAGACTGCATCCCATTGGCTGGGATTCACATTGCTTATGGACTCATCTATCCTTCCATCACACATATTTATTGAGCACCTACCATGGGCTTAGTGCTTCACTAGGTACTGGGGTTATAAAGCACTGAGAATATGTTCTTGTCCTCATTAACAAAAACAACTAAAACAAAAAGACAGCTAACATTTATTGAATGGATTCCATGTCCCAAGTGCTGTTCCAAGCGTTTGAATTCTTTCATTTAACCTCACAGTGACCTTTTGGTGTAGGTACTTTCATGGTTCCCATTTTACAGTCAAGGAAACTGAGGTATGAGGAGTTGAAACAACTTGTCAAAGCTTTCATTGCTATTAAGGTCCCACTAGATGACAGAGTCAGACTGTGAGTCAGAGTACTATCTCCAGAGCTTGTGTTTAAGCAGGAAGTGGGCAGGGAGACAGAGGACCCAAGCTGTAATCCAGTAAATGTTACAACTGTTCTGAGTTTCCACTCTCTGGATTTCCCCACTGACTAGTTTTGTATGTGAGGTCATAGAACATCTCACTGGTATCCCTTATCTGTATTCTGTGGCCATACCTTAGCAAGAGATCAAGGGAGGAGAAATGGACACAAGAAAGGAGGGAGCTCCAGGCAGAAAATTTCTCAGTATTATATTTCGAGGTGCAGATTGCTGGAACCTTCTCTCTAAAACTATGGACAACTCTAAACCCAGTATAGGTGAGCCCCTATATGGTTTTGTGACCCCACGGGTTGAATTCTGTCAAAATTATACCAGCATAGTCTTTCTAGAAGACATGAGATGGCCTGCATACCTCTATTGTTATAATCCTGGGCTCTAGGTCTTCATAAGCAATCTTCACTTTTTTAGCAGCTTCTTTTGCATGAGCATAGGTGTCAGCAGCCACAGTGCAGACGATCTGACCCACACAAATTACCTGCCGAAAAGCCACATGTTGTATTGTTTTCAACCTCTGAGAATAAATCTAAAACAGTAACTTGAGTGGGGTTCAGGGGATACATAGGTTGGAGGCAGAATTTAAGGACCTGGCCTGTGACTGTCTTCAGTCACATTCCTTCCCACTCCCATGTCACAGCCAGTAATACAGTTGTCCTGAGATAATGTTGGTTCTTTTAATGTCCTATGTTCTGTATTGCTTCTACCACTTGATGGTTTTTCAGAAGCCTTCCCTGAGAAGGCTTATGGCTTTTAACAGAATCTCAAAAGGGTCCACCGTTCAAGAGAGAATTTGAGGGGGAGTCACTGGTTCCCTGCAGGTCTTTGTGATGTGAACATGGGCCATGACCAATAATCATTTTGGCATTTCCAGCAAAGCATTTGAATGACAAGCGGCACACAAATCACACACCTCATTTTGTGCGTAGAAAATCTCTCCCTGATAGGTATTATCTCCTGGAACATCCTCTGCTGTTATCACATCAACAACACCAGGAAGGGCCAGGGCTTCTGAAGTATCAATTAGTCTAGGAAGGAAAGTTTGAAAGCACACACTGAAGTTACAGAGGTAAGTTCAGGGTAATATAAGTGATTTCTCAAACACCACAAAAAATTGATGACCTTATAACAAGTCATGGGCAGTATTCCATGTGAAAAGTGCCAGCAGTTAGTAGTTCTTACTTTTGGCCATATATATATTATATATATATATATATTTTTTCTTAACTATGTTTAAAAAATGACTGATTCCCATTCAGAAGAGAAAATTATTCTTAATTGACCCACATATGTAATAAATTCTCAATTCTAATATGAAATTGTGAATGCATTCCAGTAACATATAAGGACGTTTTATTTTCTTACATGATCTTTGCATGAGCTCTGGTGCTGGTGACTACAGCCAGGAAGAGTTCTTGGGAGATGGGCGGCATGTCATCAACAAACACAGCTTCCCCTGTGGCGTGTTTAATGGCTGACTGGTGCATGACTGGGTGGCCAACTGGATCTTGTGGGGGTTGGTGGGGATCCACGCACTGTTCATGAACAAAGCAAGTTATTTTACTGCCAGACGTCCTCAAGCACTGAAACTTGGGTCTGATATATCTTGGCCTACTCCAAAGTCAAGAAAAACTATAGGCAACTGGGTATCTATATCTGCGAGTCAACATTAATAAAGATCTGTACGGTAAAGGATACATTCTGATTACAACCACTCCCTCACCCCAAAAAAGAAGACTTTTTTTTATTTGCTCTCAAAGACTACAACCTTGCTGAGGTATCAGAATACACCGTAACACATTAACACAATGTGATCAACTTTGTATAGCAATAAAGAGTAGCTGACATCACCTAATTTGGTGCAAGAAATATACACAAGTTTCTGGGAGATTTAGGATGATTATAAGAAAGCAGGGACTTCCCTCATAACGCACTTGGTAAAGAATCCACCTGCAATGCAGGAGACCTGGGTTCTATCCCTGGGTTGGGAAGATCCTCTGGAGAAGGGAAAGGCTACCCACTCCAGTACTCTGGCGTGGAGAATTCCATGGACTGTATAGTCCATGGGGTCACAAAGACTTGGACAGGACTGAGCGAAGCAGTAAATGTTAAGTCAAATTTTAAAGAAAGGACAGACATGGGCCAAGAAAGGGAGGAAATTTTAAGCAGCAAGACTGAAAATAGTAGGGAAAGGAGATACAGAATCTAATTCTTTGTGTAGCCTTCAGTAAAAGCATAGAAGCTAAACCAAGAAAGCCAGGCGTGGGTGACAATGGGTAACATTAACTGGTTTTAGCAGACTTTGTCTGTACAAGTAATAAAAATAAGTTATTGAAAAGAAAGAAGATATATGCATAATGGCATACACTTACATGCACAGACAGATTAAAAAGCAAAAAACCCCAGCCACTGACCTGGAACATCTGAATTCCTTGAGGTGTTTCTATCGGGAAATCTTCTAGAGCACTCACGAACTTCTCTGGGATATCAGGAAACTTGTGGGGGTCCTGAAAAGAAGATTATTTCACATTTAATTTTACAATCTGAGTGACTAGCATGGAAAAACACATGTCAGGAATAGATTATCCTATTTATTCTTCCAGACATCAGATACCAGTTCTGCTGGGAGAGAGCCCTGAGCTTTGAATTCCCTGGGCTAGCACTGTTGTTTGAAGAAGTACATAATAAAATACTAATAATGGTTATATACAGGCTATGGGATTATAGATGATTTTCTCTCCCTTTTTGTCTTATTCATATTTTCAAAATATTAAAATAGGTCTTATTTTAAGGAAAAGATTATATTTATTCATTGAATGTTCTTCACTACTATAAATCAACATGAATGCATATTAACATCTGTCATACAAATTATAAGGCAAATGGAATAACAAGGTCATTTATCCCCTTCTCAGCTCAGGAGTGAAGGAGGGCGAGGGAAGGAGAGAAACAAGAAGGGCCAGGAGGAAGTTGTTGGAGGTGGGGAAGCTCCACCCGAAAGCCCCACCCTTGACACCCTCTGTGTATTATTTGAAACCAGGCCGTGGAGGCCCTTCATGTGCAGGCTCATGTCCAGAAGGCCAAAGACTCCAGAGACCCAGAGAAGTCATCCTTACCATTTTATTCAGGCCTCGCCTCACTTTGAGGTAGAATTTGAAGAGTAAGCTGATGATGAGGGTTCGCCTATACTCTACCATGCCACCCTTAGCATCTGGAGGGATGTAAATCTCATCCAGGACCAGTTGGCAAGCATCACTCAGCATCTGGTCGTTCCACTGCCTAGCAGGAAAGAGTGTGAACATTTCACAGGAGAGGCAGAGACAGCCAGTAATCCAGCAGAGTACGAAAAGGTGGAGAGCAATATGTATCTGTCTTTGAAGTCTACACAAAATACTCTCAAATACCTCACTAGGTTTCTTCAGAATCTGAGGCAGTGGCTCCCAAATTTTCTTACAAAGTCCTCCTTTCAAAAATATTCTTGAAAAAATTTTAATTTTTAATTGAGGTGTAATTGACATGACATTATGTTATTTTCAGGGGTACAATGTAATGATTTGATACTTGTATATATTGTGAAATTATCACCACACTAAATCTAGTTAATATTCATCACCATATGTTACAAATTTTTTTCTTGGGACAAGAACTTTTAAAATCTAGTTTTGTTTTTAGCAATTTTCAAATATACAATATAGTATTATTAAGTATAGTCACCATGCTGTACATTACATCCCAATGACATTTATTTTATAGTTAGAAGTGTGTACATTTTTAACCCCTTCCATTCATTTTGCACTCCATCCTCCACCCCGCTGCAGCCACCAAACTGTTCTCTATATCTACAAGCTCAGTTTTTGCTTTGTTTTAGATTCCACATATAAGATCATACAGTATTTGTTTTTCTCTGCATCATACTCAGTATAATGCCCTCAAGGTCCATCTACGTTGCCACAGATGACAAGGTTTCCTCTTTTATTATGGCTGAATAATATTCCATTAAATATATATATGTGTGTGTGTGTGTGTGTGTGTGTGTGTGTATATCTCCTTTATACATTGATCATCAATGACCACTTAGACTGCTAGGTGGACCTCATAGCCATTATTTCGGCTATTGTAAATAATGCTGCATGCCACATGGAATTGCCTATGTCTTTTGAGTAGATGTTTCCTTCTTCTTTGTAGGATCATATGGTAGTCCTATTTTTAATTTTTTGAGGAACCTCTATACTGTTTTCTACAGTGGCTGCACCAATTTGTATTCCTACCAACAGTGCATAAGGGTTTCCTATTCTCCACTCATGTTATTTCTTGTCTTTCATATAATACTCATTCTAACATGTGAGACGATAGTTCATGGTGGTTTTGACTTGCACTGTGATTAGTGATGTTGAGTATCTTTTCATACGCTTGTTGGCCATCTGTATATCTTCTTTGGAAAAATGTCAATTCAAATCCTCCGCCTATGTTTTAATCAGATTGTTTTTATTATTTTAACATCACAGCCTGGGAATGTTGATTTACCTCAAATAGCTTGTATGATAAAAGTACTCACATCAAGCTTCCTAGGATCCAGGACTTTGTTTTGTTCATGGCTGTGTCTCCAACAGCGACACTGCGCCTGGCATGGGTGCATGCATGCTCACATGCTCAGTCGTGTTTGACTCTGTGATGCCATGGACCGTAGCCCACAAGCTCAAACGTGTGAGATGAAAGCTCATGGTGGTTTTGACTTGCACTGTGATTAGTGATGTTGAGTATCCTTTCATACGCTCGTTGGCCATCTCTATGTCTTCTTTGGAAAAATGTCAATTCAAATCCTCTGCCTATTTTTTAATCAGATTGTTTTGATTATTTTTAATGTTATGGCCTGGAATGTTGATTTACCTCAAATAGCTTGGATGAAAAAAGCACTCAAATCAAGCTTCCCAGGATCTGGGACTTTGTTTTGTTCATGGCTGTGTCTCCAACAACGACACCACACCGGGCACGGGTGCATGCGTGTGCGGTTGCTCAGTCGTGTTTGACCCTTTGTGACCCCATGGACTGTAGCTCACAAGCTCCTCTGTCCACGGAATTTTCCAGGCAAGAATACTGGAGTGGGTTGCCATTTCCTCTTCTAGGGGATCTTCCCGACTAAAGACTAGTAAATGACTCAATTATTGATGATACTTGCCATTTTTCATGACTGAAAGTTTCTATATAAATGCTTTGAGAACACTTATTTTAGTTATTTCAGTATCAGAAAAAAAACTTGCATCAAGTTCTAATTGTTGACAAAAAAACATGATGGGTGGATGAAAATTACTGTAAAATTCCTGGTTAGAAGAACTTCAAAAACTTGCTGCTCAAATGCTAGAAATAATGCAAATGACAGGAGGAAGGCCAATTCACCTTTTGGACTATTTCATCTCCTTTAAGCTCTTTAAGGACATTTTCAGTTACCTTAGGACACAGTATTAGAAGCATTTACTTATTTTTCAGGTTAATTTGAAGTGGAATTCTGGAGATACTATATACTTAGATTATCTTAGATTAATTTGTGAATTATTATCATAGAAACTACAACAAAAGAATCATTGCATCTTGAAAGTGGTTGGTTTTGGGGTGATTTTTATTTTCTTTGTACTTTTCTGCAGTGATTAAATTTTCAATGCATTATATGCATGCGTGTATATATATATGTATATTATAACCAGAAAAAATTTTCCAAGTGTTATTTTCATTAAAATATTAAAATGGCAAGGCCTGGGTTTCATGTTTCAGATGTGTTATGACATACCTCCCAATAAGCTGCCGGCAGGTTTTGCTTGCGGAGACAACAGTGGGGCCAACACTTCCGTAGAACATCTGAAGTTCCTTGATGGTGTCTGTGCCATCCTCAAACTTCACACTCATCCCAGCATTGACAATGGCAAAGGCGTTCTCCTGACGCTGGGCTAGCCGGAGTCCTGACACAAAGTGCCACTAGAAACAGAGAAACGACGTGTAGTGCTTATCTTCACTGTCTGATGTACAGCAACAACCATGTTCGGTATTGATAATGAGGAAGATCTTGTGAATGATATAAGTTCTCACACAGGCGTGGTTATGGAGTATCGAATTGACTGAGGAGTACATACTGCCCGCGTGCTTTGTATCTATTATTATCTATTACATTATGTGTTAATTATTATGTATTATTATATTATGTGCTAATATTTAATCCTCACAGCGACTCCGCTCACGTCCAGTTTCCTGCTGAGTGAACTGAGAGGCTGAGTCGCCCACACAAGTTCACAGAAGAAGAGGCAGTGTCGGCTCTGGGGTCTGTGCTCATCTACCCTCCACTGTGAATCCGTGTGTGGCCTTGGGCAGGGGACTTAAACTGTTCCAGTTTTAATCTTCTTTAAAATGATAAGGTTTAATTTGATCAGATGGCACCTTGGTGACTGCTGAGATGGTTGAGCAGAAGATGAGGAGGTGGGGTGCCTCTCACAGTGAACTTCCTCACTTCCACTTGTGGCAGTTTTAGTTTGGTGTTCTATGTAAATCTCATTTGAATAAAGAATTCTACTGTTGAAAAAAAACCTTGGAACCCACAGGACGAATGGTCTCCAAAGTGCTTGCCAAGTTTAAATCTGTCATTCTAGGTTGAGTTTCATTACTAGTTTGAAACACTGGAGCCACAAAGTGTGAAAACCTCTTTGTGTGGCCAGCATCTTGGCAGGGGGCAGGGGAGAGATTAGACCCTACCATCACGGACCCTGACGAGGAGCAAACATCTTTGATCTAGAAAGCAAGGTGATAAAGACGTGTTTGAGAGACACTGGTTGTTCCTGCTGTACCACACTGACTGCTGGGGACTTGCTTCTCATTCCTCATCACCTTCCCTTGCCTGACCTATTGCATTAGCCTCCTAACTGGCCATTCAACTTTTAGGCTATCCTCCAACCAACTCATCCTCTATCTTTCTAGTGACCAATATTTCTAAAAAGCGGCTTTCCTTAAGACTGCATCTTCTTTAAAGCCTTCAGAGGTGGCTGTTTGCTAGGACCCATACAGACTCCTTAATAGAGCAATAGATATGCTTGGTGATGGAGCCCCAACCTCCCTTCCAGACTCATCTCACAGGTTGCTTCACACAACTCGCCCTGACATCTGGCCTTCAGCCTGCCATGCCGCCCAGCCCCCACCCCCGTGAGACTATTAACTCTTTGACTATTTGTTTTATAGAATTAAAAAAAATTGGACAATTATGTGGCAGCCTGGATGGGAGGGGAGTTTGGGGGAGAATGGATGTATGTTTATGATGGCTGAGTCCCTTTACTGTCCACTTGAAACTATCACAACATTGTTAACTGGTTATACCCCACACAAAATTTAAAAAATATTTAAAAATTGAATGAAAATCCTGGAAAGACCACCCCCTTCTCTACACTGATCTATGCTGATCCCAACCGCCTTCCTTCATGGTTAACAACACCAGGGCAGGGCTCTCCCCATCACCGGAACTACCTCAATTCTTTGTCCACTCATTTCCTATCTGAGATTAGTTCCTTCCTATTTCAAGGCCTCCTCATAGGTGTAGAGACCTTTAAAGACTGAACGTTGTGTCTTGTAGTCTTTGGAGTTTAGCACTGTGCCAGACATGTAGATAAATAATAAAGGCAGCTAATAAATAGAAAATTGCACTTAAAATATCTGGTTGACTTGGTAGTACATTTATGGCAATGAACTTTCAGTTTACCAGAAACTTGCTGTAGTCAACAGACTATAGTTTTACTCAATCTTGGCTAAATTACATCTTTGTCTGAAACTCCCAATTCAACTCTTCACACAAAGGGCTCTCCTTTTTACAGGGCTAATGTTCCCTGCAGGCAGAGAGATAAGGCTCATGGAAATGTTTTCATTTCTTTTAAAATCAAAAGGAAAAATGAATATAATGATAATGAATATATAACACTGAAGGCAGCCTGGATCATATTTATCTTTATACTGACACAGTCATATATATTTTTTACTTTATCTTTTATGGAGGAAAGGACTGACCAAAGGCAAAGCACGCAGGACCCCTGAGTTCAAACCGTGGCTCTGATAAGAAAGCAAATCCATGGTCACCTGGGAATGCACTCCTCCTGTGGGCAGCCCCAAAGGCGCCCTGCAGCAGCTGGTTGGAAAGGAGAGGACACCCCTTCCTCGGAAGCCCACATGTGGCCCGCTGCTCAGGGTGAAGCTGGGTTTCCCTGGGGTAGGCGGCGGGTCAGGGAGCCCTTACCGGAGTGGAGTGTGGAATATACACAGATAACACAATCTCTTCTGACTTGAGGTTGGCTTCAGGTGACTTCTCGAGAAAACGGCCATCTAAAGGAATCTGCCGTTTTCCTTCTATTAGAGAAAATGACCTTGATTAGGATGAAGTCATCAAATTGGAGAATATGCCCAAAGGGACAGATGTGATGCACTGGTGGAAAGAGAGAGTGCAGCTGGGAGCCAGAGATGTGGGTTCTTCGCCCAGCTCCCATGATCGGTTGGCTGAGGCAGGTCCTGGAACCTTGGGCTTCTGGTTTCTCATGCACAATGGCAGGGTTGGACCCAGTACACTAACACATCCTTTCTTGTTCTTATGCCCATTATACACCATTCACAGATTTTGGGCTTTGAAGAACTTTAAAGCTATTTGGAAACTACCTAGTATAAAGGAGGTTCACAAATGGGTAATGGGTACACTGGTTACAGTGCATTTCATAGATGGGAAAACTGAGGCCCTGGGTCAAGAAAGGACAGATGACCTGTCCAAAGAGATAGGGATGGATGAAGGGCAGGGCTGGGATGCCTGATATATACTTTTTTCCCCTTACACAGTTTATCATACTGTCTCTTTTGCTCCACCACAGTTTAAAAAATCTGATTTTAATCAAAGAGAGGGTATCTTGGACCTGTGAATAACACACATTTGTCTTTATTTTTATTTCTTTAAGTTTAAATCATTTTCTCTTGGCAAAGTTTAAGCTGTCTTTGCCTAAAGAGAGAAGAAATGAGTAATACGGCCCACAAATTTGATTTTGTTTAAAATGAAAGGTACTATAAGGAAAATTTTCACCTTTATGAAGCTCTGAAATAAAATATGCCATAAAACTTTAAAATCACGTATATACACCTCATTAAATTTTCCTTTGTTTGCCTTGATACTACAATTCGGACTATGCACAAACACAGCCAACTAGTTCAGAAAAACTGTCCAGTGCAGGAACTTATGTGATCCACAAGATATAGAACATACGGAAAACAAGGCGAATGATCTCAGTTTCATCCTCATGTTTGAGGTAATGGAGATACAGCCAGATATATTTGGTGAGTCTAAGTGAGATATATTTGGGTTCCTTGTTCATAGTTTGCAAAGGAGCTACATAACTGATGTGGTAATTATAAAATCAAACGCCTAAAGCTTGGTCTCTTACCTTTAGATATCAGATTGACGGTAGCATTTCCTGCTGCTAAAATGGGATTCAGGTCAGAATAGTTAGGCCTGCTCACCACATGCCCTCCTAAAGTCTAGATAGAAAAGAAAAGATGGCATTTTTAAAGCTACACTCAGTCATTTGACAGATAAGGAATTATGTATACAGGGATCTTGTGTAAGCTTTAAAAATTCTCTTCTTTGTTTCATAGAAAGATCTGGCAAACTTGGGGGGGAGCAGCTAAATATAGTCAGACAACACAGTGTGTAAATTCCCACCCCTCTGATGCCAATTTGAACTTGAGAAAATATTGCTTATCTACGTGCAATGAGGAAAGAAACCTCTTTCAGAACTGACCCTAGCACGTGTCCAGTAACATGGGGAAGTGAGGAGACTGGAGCCTGAGGAAACTCTAAACTGATATGTGTTGTGCTGCTGTCAACACAATTCTCCTTGTCCCAAAGCTGTCTCTAAGGCTGCTCTGACACAGTCTTATTTCATATGACACTAGAGAACATACCGCCATGTTCCTAATCTGGGCTCCAGCAAGGGTTCTCAGGTGCTTCAGGAGAGCATGGTAGGTCTTGGTCTTCTCCTTTGGTTGTTCAGAAACAATAAAATGTAAGGCATCATTCAACTGGGCCAGGCTGTATCCTGCGCCTATCGTCACCCCTGAAAGTAAGGTATGGAATTTAAACTTAAAGTGGAAGGTAACAAGATGCGTGGGCTGCTTGGAAACACTCTTTCAAATATATTTTCTCTTTTCATATAAACTTAGAAGGACAGAAACAAAGATAAAGATATTTTGGCAATTTGCTTTATTCTCAGATATTAAGTACCAAAGATTTTTCTCATTCATGTACACAGTTATATCTGCCTTACATTTTAGGACACCTCAACCATAGATATCTGAAATTCACTACTTTGTTTATTCCCAGTGTAGTGCTGTCCTGAATAAACGGATCAAATATGACATTTTCAACCAAGATCCTTTAAGATTTTTAAAAGATCATTACACTTGAGTGGAAGTTGACTTCCAAATCTGCATTGCCCATTTGCCCTTTTCCCAAGCCATCTCTTCCTGTTGTTCCTTTATCATAACAAGAAGAGATACCTGCTTGAAACTTGGCTTAGTTCTATTTGCCTGTGAGCTTACAGGGAGTGTTTTGAGTAGTGATGTCCTCTAGTTCATGCATTCTCAATGGGGGCAATACTGCCACCAAGGCAGTGAAAAAAACTTATTCTTTTTATTTATAAAGCCCTAATACCCATATAGATATATAGTCTATCTGTGATGTTAAAATTTGATGGAGGATGATGAGTGAAAAAATGTCTATCACTCCTTAGAGTGAGAAATGATGAAAAGGTTGAGAAATACTGACCTAATTCTACAGGTTCTACGACCCAGTCCCTCCATCTCTACCTCACCATAACCACATCCCTTCCTTCTAGCCCTTCCCTATACAGCCTGACCTTTTCTTGCTCTATCTCCTTCTGTGGGTCCATTAATATGAACTTTTCAACAAGTGAAAAAATAAGAAAAGAATGAGAAGACTAAGATGGGAAGATCAGAGGGCAAAGCAGAAAATTCTTCATTTGATTTCTGCTTACGTATCTGATATTTACTCAGACATATGATTTTTATCAAGACCATCCCCAAGAAAAAGAAATGCAAAAAAGCAAAATGGCTGTCTGAGGAGGCCTTACAAATAGCTGTGAAAAGAAGAGAAGCGAAAAGCAAAGGAGAAAAGGAAATACATACCCATTTGAATGAAGAGTTCCAAAGAATAGCAAGGAGAGATAAGAAAGCCTTCCTCAGTGATCAATGTAAAGAAATAGAGGAAAACAATAGAATGGGTAAGACTAGAGATCTCCTCAAGAAAATTAGAGATACCAAGGGAACACTTCATGCAAAGATGGGCTCAATAAAGGACAGAAATGGTATGGACCTGACAGAAGCAGAAGATATTAAGAAGAGGTGGTAAGAATACACAGAAAAACTCTACAAAAAAGATCTTCCCAACTCAGATAATCATGATGGTGTGATCACTCACACTCACCTAGAGCCAGACATCCTGGAATGTGAAGTCAAGTGGGCCTTAGAAAGCATCACTACAAACAAAGCTAATGGAGGTGGTGGAATTCCAGGTGAGCTATTTCAAATCCTAAAAGATGATGCTGTGAAAGTGCTGCACTCAATATGTTAGCAAATTTGGAAAACTCAGCAGTGGCCACAGGACTGGAAAAGGTCAGTCTTCATTCCAATCCCAAAGAATGGCAATACTCAAACTACTGCACAATTGAACTCATCTCACATGCTAGTAAAGTGATGCTCAAAATTTTCCAAGCCAGGCTTCAGCAATATGTGAACCGTGAAGTTCCAGATGTTCAAGCTGGTTTTAGAAAAGGCAGAGGAACCAGAGATCAAATTGCCAACATCTGCTGGATCATGGAAAAAGCAAGAGAGTTCCAGAAAAACATCTATTTCTGCTTTATTGACAATGCCAAAGCCTTTGGCTGTGTGAATCACAATGAACTGTGGAAAATTCTGAAAGAGATGGGAATACAAGACCATCCGACCTGCCTCCTGAGAAACCTGTATGCAGGTCAGGAAACAACAGTTAGAACTGGACATGGAACAACAGACTGGTTCCAAATAGAAAAAGGAGTACATCAAGGCTGTATATTGTCACTCTGCTTATTTAACTTATATGCAGAGTACATCCTGAGAAACGCTGGGCTGGAGGAAGCACAAGCTGGAATCAAGATTGCCGGGAGAGATATCAATAACCTCAGATATGCAGATGACACCACCCTCATGGCAGAAAGTGAAGAACTAAGGAGCCTCTTGATGAAAGTGAAAGAGGAGAGTGAAAAAGTTGGTTTAAAACAAAACATTCAAAAAAAAAAAAACTCAACATTCAGAAAACTAAGATCATGGCATCTGGTCCCATCACTTCATGGGAAATAGATGGGGAAACAGTGGCTCAGTTTATTTTTCTGGGCTCCAAAATCACTGCAGATGGTGATTGCAGCCATGAAATTAAAAGGCACTTACTCCTTGGAAGGAAAGTTATGACCAACCTAGATAGCATATTAAAAAGCAGAGACATTACTTTGCCAACAAAGGTCCATCTAGTCAAGGCTATGCTTTTTCCAGTGGTCATATATGGATGTGAGATTTGGACTGTGAAGAAAGCTGAGCACCAAATTGATGCTTTTGAACTGTGGTGTTGGAGAAGACTGTTGAGAGTCTCTTGGACTGCAAGGAGATCCAACCAGTCCATCCTAAAGGAGATTAGTCTTGGGTGTTCATTGGAAGGACTGATGCTGAAGCTGAAACTCTAATACTTTGGCCACCTGATGCAAAGAGCTAACTCATCTGATAAGATCCTGATGCTGGGAAAGATTGAGGGCAGGAGGAGAAGGGGACGACAGAAGCTGAGATGGTTGGATGGCATCACCGACTCAATGGACGAGGGTTTAGTTGGACTCCGGGAGTTAGTGATGGACAGGGAGGCCTGGTGTGCTGCGGTTCATGGGGTTGCAAAGAGTCAGACCCGACTGACTAACTGAACTGAACTGATGATTTTTATCCATTCACATGCTGAGTTTGGATAGTAGACAGCGGTACACATATCTCAGATAGCCTTATTTGGTGCATGATGAAGAAGGAATACTTGACTTGGAGTAAGAAGACTTAGGATCTAGTCCTGACTTGACCATGTGTTAGCTTTGTGAAGTTCAGCAGTTACGTAAGCCTTTTGATCCTGTATGTTCTTTCGGAGAATGGGGATTTCACGACTTCCTGCTGTGTCTACTTCCCAGGGTTGTCATGAGGATCAAAACAAATAAGAGAAGTGAGAATGCTTAGTAAACTGTGAAGATTGTAAAAACAAATAAGGTTGTTGTTCACAGTTAAATTTTCAAATCTTATGGCCCAGATCTTTTCTCTTTTTGGTTAGTGTGCATGTATACAGGATAAGCCTCAAGTAAATTTGTGAATCAGGGAGTAATATCAGGCAAGAACCTTTCCTACTGGCCAAATAATGTCTTAAGTCTTCTTACTCAGTCACTCTGTCTATACTTGGCTGAGCTGTGTGCCATCCTCCAGCCATTATGACTTCTATGACAAGGTAGACCATGGTGACACAGCTGGGTGGGCAGTTTGATAAAGCTAGTAGAAGTCTCACATAGGTGCTCAATAAATATTTCTGAAAGAGTAAATGAGGTCAGCTATTCTATGAAGATCTCAAATTAGCCCAATTTTAATAATTGATTAACAGCCCATAGCAGCCAATGGTTACATCTTATTTCAAAAAAAAAAGTGTACGTACCATCATCTGTGCTATTCACGAAATATAGTTCTTGAAGCCCAAGTGGAGATATAAAAACTGGATGGAATTCATCTCTGAATTTAATGCTGGGTCCTTAAGGAGAAAAACATGTAAAGCAATTAGAAAAGAAAGACAGTGGATACTAATATATGTGGTTTGCTGATAATTCAAAGTGAAAATTACACGGCAACTCACTTGTAAAAGAAAACAACACAACATTCTAAAGGATCATAGGTACTCACTGATAAAAGTGAATCGCATTTATGCAGAGTTTTAAAAGAGACACAGATGTTTGAGTTACCCCCAATCTAGACTTAAAAACATGCCCCTAGACCACCTACCCACTGCAGTGTTCCCCATGATGATGGGGGCTTCAGGGAAATTGGTTTTCAGCTCCAGAAGGTCATTCAGGTTTACAGGAGTGATCCAGGTGGTCCTCTTCCCTCGAAACGTGAGCCTTCTTTTGTTCGGGTCTTCTGCCATTCTCTATAGGGAAACAAAACCAATAAACTTCCAAGTAATGCTTTGGGTGTCTAAGTAGCCTGCAGGTCATTTTAGCTTTTTGAGACAATTTAACTTCTAGGTATCAGGAGACGGTGGCTTGTTTGAAGCTACCTAAATTGAGAAGATCTGTGTTAGCGCCACTGAATAACTCTCATAATAGGTGTCTGTCCATCAACAGCTGCATATAGAGTAGAGCAAACTCTACATTTGTGAAGTGACTACACAGAGAGGAGGCAGCATGGCAGCTTGAAGGTATCTTAGCCTGGAATTAAAGGGCTAGGCTTCTTGCTCTAATTCTGCCATAATGGTGACCCAAAGGGGCCCCTCCTTTGGAGATTAGATTCTTCAGTGGGACAGAAATTGCTTATAAGCAATATTACCCTTGGGGGAAAAAAATCCCTTAAATCATTCATCTGGTAGAGTATAAATGGATACTTTTACAACTTTGTACATATATATATATATATATATATAATATTGAAATATATATCAAATGTATTAATATATTTAAAATATATACCTTTATCTACATATCTACATCTACAAATAATCCTTAAATACAAGGTGTGTCCAGGTTCTCACGCTCTGAGGGGTGTGTATGTGAGACAGGCGGGGACCTGGGACCTTTTGCTGAAGTGCTGTAATGCTTACACCTGAATCTCTCCTTGAGTAACAAAATACGAGGAAACTGTATGGGTCAAAAAATAACTATATGCACGTGCAACTGAGGCAAATGCTGAACAAATAATGCAAAGAGACCAAAAAACCCAGCTGCTGCTTTTGAAGAGCCCAGAGAAAAAGCAGGGTACGGTGCACACCCTCCTACACCTAACATCACCTAAGGGATGGGCAAACCATTTAAGCCATCCCTCCGGGTTGACCCCTGGACAAACCCCTACCCTCACCCCATATAAGGAACAAGCTCGCCCCCCACCTCAGGGAGCAAGCAAGCCGAAAGGGAACCTGTTGTGTGTTTTGACTCCCCCATGCTGCAGAAGGGGCCCTAGTAAAGGTTTACCTGAATTTCTTGTCTGGCCTCTGATGGATTTCTACTGATTAAGGAGGCCAAGAACTCTGGTTGGTAACATAGGGACTGAAGCCTTCTGAGAAGCCAGTAGAATCATAGCCCTCACCTCATGCTCTCTCCAGGACAGAGCCATGGAATAGAATGATGGGCATACCACAATATTTGTGTTTTTCTCTCTTTCTCCCCACTGAGTTGAGAACACAGAGGTTAAGAGTAGGAATAATGAAATTCCATTATAATAAGGATCATCTGATTTTTACTTTACTAGTTTTACAAAATGCCTTTGACACATCTCACTGTGTAGCTGTGTGATCTTGGTTAAGTCACCTACACTCTCTGAGCTCAGGATCTTCGATGGAGGGGTAGACCCAAGCACCCCTGTGGTCCTGGCAGCACCGCTTTCCTCAGCTGTCTGTTTTATACTATTCACAGCGGAGTTGAACATGTTTCTAAAAATGGGTTATCCTGTTAGTCACTCTCCCAGCTTTTAGGATCTAAAACTCAGTAGTCTCATAGTGTAAGGCAAAATGCGTAAACCACATCATGTTATAAGACAACAAAAGTAAAGTATCTTACTATCAGTTCAGGAGGGAATATAGGTTCCTGGCTTGGATCGTAGGGCTGGAATTCATCTTCGTTGTACAGTTTGGTACACATCTCAACAAAACAAAACACAAATGGAACTTCAGAGATGCTGAGAGATGTATAGGAGTCTCTCAGTGTGAAACTTCAGAGTCAGAGCCCACATCTGACATTCTGGATATAAAATAGAAGCGCCAGAGCCACAGGGCGGCCCTGGCAGAATTCTTCCCACCCTCAGAGGCCACTGATGGTTTCCCTGGCAGATCTGCTGGGCCCTGGGCTTCCTCTTTTGGTGTCAGGAGTTGGATTTTAAGCTTCTGTCTGGGTCTCAGGTATCACTGGTAGGTCTTTATTTGCCGTAGGCATGAAGACTTGTCCCTGCTTTCATCCCTTGTAGTGCTTGTTGGGGGGTATGACAGGGGGTAAGCCCAGATTAAGGCACAGAAATTTGTAGTGCTCTGAAGGAAAACAGTCTTCTGTGGTGACTAGCCTCATGAAAGTCTGTGCACGGGTGCTTAGTCGTGTCCGACTCTGTGCGACCCCATAGACTGTAGCCCACCAGTTTCCTCTGTCCATGGAATTTTCTAGGCAATAATACTGGAGTGGGTTGCCATTTCCTCCTCCAGGGGATCTTCCTGACCCAGGGATTGAACCCATGTCTCTTATGTCTTCTGCATTGCAGGTGGATTCTATTACCACTGTGCCACCTGGGAAGCCCCTCATGAAAGTCATGGGCTTGCTAACCTGGGGGGCTTTTAAAGACTGTTTATACCTTGAATTCATTAACTTTACATTTTATTCATTGGGAAGAGTAGAATAATAAATTTGGATTGATGTGGGCATTTTTCAGTCAATTCCAACTTAAGTAGAACAATAGATACTTACTTTTTCCTGTCTACTTGTGAAAGACGTCTCTTCTTGATCCATGCAACATTTTCCTGATCCTTTCATTTGACAAACAGTTGATTCCTGAGGAAGTAATACAGTTTATAACAAACCCACTGGTTGGTTTTCTAAACACCACCCTGAGCACGCACCCAGCAGTGCCCAGGCCCCATAGGAGCTATGGAAGAAGTAACAGAGCTCATCCTGGCCCTCAGCGAAGCGAAGGTCACTCAGTCGTGTCCAACTCTTTGTGAACCTATGGACTGTCGTCCACGGAATTCTCCAGGCCAGAATATTGGAGTGGGTAGCTCTTCCCTTCTTCAGGGGATCTTCCCAACCCAGGGATTGAACCCAGGTCTTCCACACTGCAGGCAGATTCTTTACCAGCTGAGCCACAAGGGAAGTCCAAGAATACTGGAGTAGGTAGCCTATCCCTTCTCCAGGGGATCTTCCCAACCCAGGAATTGAACTACATTGTAGGCAGATTTTTTTTTTTTTACCAGCTTAGCAACCAAGGAATCTCAGGGACTCTGTAATGGTGTGGGACAGAGTATAAGCTATTCCATCACTGAAGGATCAGATAAAATGCAGGGAGTGTGCAAACATGTTCCTGATTGGGTCTTGTAAACGGCTCCGCTTGAGTCTCAGGGGAAGGCGAAGGTGATTAGAGGAAGGTGGGTCAATCAGCTAAGGCTTCCTACTGAAACTGAGGTTAAAGGAGTATAGTTGCTGCTGCTAAGCTGCTGCTAAGTCGCTTCAGTCGTGTCCGACTCTGTGCCACCCCATAGACGGCAGCCCACCAGGCTCCCCCGTCCCTGGGATTCTCCAGGCAAGAACACTGGAGTGGGGTGCCATTTCCTTCTCCAGTGCATAAAAGTGAAAAGTGAAAGTGAAGTCGCTCAGTCATGTCTGACTCTTCACAACCCCATGGACTGCAGCTTCCCAGGCTCCTCCGTTCATGGGATTTTCCAGGCAAGAGTACTGGAGTGGGTTGCCATTGTCTTCTCCAAAAGGAGTATAGTTACAAGGGGGTAATTAGAAAGACAAACAGCTGGCTTTTCATCAGAAGGGTGATGCTTGTGTAATTTTTAATGAAGTCCTGGGAGGAGATGATGCATGTGTATTTTTTAATGAAGTCCGGGGAGGACAAACTGCCTTTAAGATGTCCTGTATACAAATATAAATAGACTGAAAAACCTGAGTTTCTTTGAATGTTTTTGGAGCTATTCCAAGGTATTTGGAGAATGCAGTTCCCAAAACATTTTGCCTTAATTTTCAGGACATTTCATGTAGACCCAAAGTAGTGTTTTTGGCCTGAATTCACTGGTCAGTTCCCTCAACTCTCAGACAAATCATCATTCCTGTTTGCCCTTTTCACATGCAGACACAGCCTAAGGATCTGTGGTGGTCTGGAGACCTATGGTTTGGCTTTATACGTGGAGTCAGAGACCTGTGTTCTAGTTCCTGCTTTAACACATACTAGCTGGATTGAGTTTGCTAAATTAGGAAGATAAAACCCGTCCCAAAAGGTTTGTCAGATTTAAATATGTGACAGGTGTGCACAGTATGTGACACACAGGAAGAACTGCAGGAATGGTGGTGGGTATTTTCACTCATAAGGTAACTGTCCAGAGTTAAGAAAGGATTTGGACTTTGTGACAACATCATGCACGATAAAGGGACCAACTAGTGGCTGAATGTGGGGACTCTGAGTGAGTGTGACAAAATGTCTACCTTTGTATGTATTTTGCCCTCAGGAAAATAGTAATAGATTGAGTCATATGAAATTGCTGTTCTCGTGAGTCAAAATGGCCACACATATAGCACAACATAAAAAATACCTTGCTCAGGATTTAAAATAAACTAGCCTGTAGTTTGGAAATCTTTTTGAAATTCTTCATTTCTAGTCTAAACAAAGATTTCTTTCAGACGTTTTAGTATTTAGAATGAACTTGCACCCTTTGAATTGGTTTTGGTCAATCAAAATTATATAAAAATAATTTTTACCATAAAAATGGGTGATGAAAAACACAGCTGAATACTTGCCATGATGATACCTAGTCTTGATATTTAACTTTATGAAAATTAAATCTATCTCAAGACATCACCTGCCTCCAGGCCATATACTAAATCATTCTTTAACAACTTCCTTCAACCTGTTTGATTCCTTGATCTCTCAGTTTGGAAGCTGATTTGGATTTCTTTCTCACTGCCTCCTTTATCATCTAGAGGTTATGATTCTGGCAATCCTCTTCCTGAAAGGTATCATTTTGGGCCCATATCTACCACACTGGTTTAGGTCCTCATTCCCTCATACATGGGATAGTGCACTAGTCCATGCCCTCATCCCCATTCTCTCTTTCCAGGCTTTATTCTCCTTATAGACAGGTGCCAAGAATTTTGAAATATTGTTCTTGTGTGACTTCTATCTTGAGAATAAACAATGACTATATAGTAGGTATCAGCTTTAAGCCTAAATTCCTTAATGCTTCAGCCACATCAAATTCTTAGTTGAACTTTGGACATCTTTCTTTTTTCTACTTCCAAACATTTTCTTACTGGAAATTTTCTAATCACCTCTCTTTACCCATCCATCAATATCACTTCATTTAAGACCTGGCTCAAAACTCTCCTTCTCCAATAAGTCTCTGTATCTTCCCTCCCCACTCTGATTCTGTTTAATCCATATTCCTCTAAAGCTTATTTACAAGGTAGAGAGGCTACGCTGTGCTGTTCTCAGTCGTGTCCGACTCTTTGTGACTCAGTGGACTATAGCACACCAGACTCCTCTGTCCCTGGGATTCTCCTGGCCAGAACACTGCAGTTAGTAGCCATTTTTCTACTCCAGGGGGTCTTCCCAACCTAGGGATGGAGCCCAAGTCTCCTAAATCTCCTGCATTGTTAGGCAGGTTCTTTACCACTGTGCCACCTGGGAAGCCCGCTAGAGAGGATATATTGAGCTTTTAATATCTTGCTTTTCAACTATGTGTTTATTGTTTTTTAATCTATATATTTCATTTTCTTCTATAGGCTTTGCATTTCTTGAAGTCCTGGACCACATACGTTACTTCGAAAGACTGCCTGCCTAATTTAGGGCTGTAAACAAGATAGATGTTAAAGATTTATTTTTAAAAACAACAATAGGGGCATTTAATCACTTTCAGTGGCTAGAAAGCACGACAGTTTAGAGAGAACTGAATGCAAGAGACAGTTTTACACAAAGGTTTCTTAATATGTTAAATGAACTGAAAAAATATTTTTTATCATAACTTACCGCAGAGAAAGTTTTTCCACTTTCTACAATTGGTCGGTATCCAGTACAGCGGCACAAATTACCTGAAGAAGAAATTGATGTTTAAGGAATGATAGAGATATATTGCATAGTTGTGCTTTTTTTCAGTGGAATAGCTATACTAGTAGTTTTTCAGTTTTTACCTTTTGTTTCTCAAACCAACAAAATGGCTCTTTGAAACAGAAATGCCCTTCAAAAATAGAATATACTTGTGATTACAGTTTTATCCTGAAATATCAGAGATCTCTATGGTTTTTTCCCAGTCAACCCTTCCTACCTTATTTCTCACCCCTGCCCTAACTCATGTAACATGTGACCACCGTCCCCCATAACATCTCACATGGGCCCCTTTGTTAAGCTTCTCTCATGTAGTTTCTTCTGCCTCAAAGGTCCTCTTGGGGAGAGTGTGTCCATTTATCAGGGCCACAGCCCCCTCCTCCACGGAGTCTGCTCTAACACCCCAGCCAAAGCCGTACACTCATTGTCTGGATCCTTCCCCAGGTCTATCGCTGACCATGTTGGAGTAGGGTCGTTTACGTGCATGCTTCATTTCCTTCATTGGCTCTTAAGCTCATGGAGAAAACAATGACAGTCTTAGATGTTCTTGAATCCTCCCAGTACAGCAAAGTAGGTGTTCAATAAGTACCTGGTATTGTTTTAATTAGTTACTTCAAAAAGAAACGGTGATGAAACCACTGTCCTTTGAAAAAGTATATTCAAATTTTGAAGCCAGTATAAATGACATTTATGAAGAGGTTTTAGTAATATGGGAAAATTCTAATGTTGTATAGTTAAAAATTGTATATGTAATATGCAATTGCATACATAATAGTCACAAGAATTTAAAATAAGCCTACAAAAACTATGCACAAAAGAGACGGAAACAGAAGCATCTTGACTGTGCTTGTCTTCTAGCAGCAGAAACACGAATGAGTTTTCCCCTTATCTTTTCATTTTTCATAATAGAAATACATCATTTTTATGTTAAAAATAAATTTAAGTTATTATGTTCAAATACAGTTTAAAAATTTCAGAAGCAATGTATATATGTCAACTGGGCAGGTTTAGTTAGCTAGAAGCAAAGTGTTGTTTGGAAACTTGTTGCCAGTGAGTCATGTGGAGAAACTGGATAATAGGTTTACTTCTCTTTTTTCATTTGAGCAAGAATTGTTTAGAAAGAAACTACATGCACAAGGATGGATTTAGATTCCATATTTTAATCTTTTCTTTTGCTAAGAAGAAAGAATACAAGAGTTTGTGAATTACAAACCTCTCTCTGGCATAGAAAAAAGGAGTTGAAATACCTAGAACATAGCTATAGGGCATGAAATTGAACTATTTAAGAGGCAAAGGACAATTTCTCATTGATAAACAGTGAGAAAGCATTAAAAGCTACAGAGAGCTATATCAAAGCTTTTAGTTTTGTTTGCCACATAATCAGAAGCGCTAGTAAAAGCCCACCAAGGGAAACAAATAGCACCCATTACAGAAAATTTTCTGATTCTGAGGGAGAAAAATATGGAAATTCAAATTTTTTCTTTTCTTAGTCTTGAAGAAAAAAACAAGATTAAATGAAGTGGTCATTTGTATCAGCTGATCATTATAGAAGGTATATGTCATGTCTAATTGCATTCCTTTTGAGTTTTTATTTGATCAGTTTTCTCAAAATATGAACATAAAGGTGATCAGTGTGCCTAGCTTTTATAATTCTAGAAAAGAGATCAAGCAAATGAAGTGTGAAACAAAATATACTCTCGAAGTTATCCACACCTAGAATGAAGTTATCTTTATAATTTAGCCAAACTTTACAATGCCATCTCCTGGTGGTTAAGTGAGTTATAGGCATAGAATCTGAGAGGAAATAATTCATGTTTATAAGACTGTCTGTGCATATTCAAAGAAACATACAAAAAGTAAGGCAAATCTCAAGACCTTTACTTTTCAAAGCTCTAAATATCTCATTTGTGAGGGTTATTTTATAAAACAAAGATTATCTGTTATTCAAATTTATTCAGGTTTAGTTAAAATTATAATTGAAACCATTGGCCAAAATTCTTACAATACTTAATGAGAAACTGAAAAATGTTGAATGTAGAAGTTGATGAGAGATAAGGGAAAATATTAGTGAATATTTATATTCTACTTACCATACAACTTAAGTTGAAATTTTACTTTGTTTTAGTCTGTATCCTTTCATCATAAAACTGAATTTTTGTGTAGGCTTGTTTACTGAAAGGGACAAAGAGTTTTCTTATAATGTTTAGAGGTTTGCTTCCACAGCTTTCTTCAAAGAACTAGTAACTGGTTACATTGAACCTAGTATGTTTATTGAAGGAAACTACATTTGATAAAATGCTTTTTTTCTGGTAGTAAATAGTGTTTGTTCACTTAAATTCAATAGCTAGTCATAGGAGATTGAGTTGCTCACCAAGCTTAGTGTTTGTTCACTTAAATTCAATAGCTATTTTGTCATAGAAGATTGAGTTGCTCACCAAGCTTATCTGTGATAACTAATTCCTGTTTATGGGCTTCTCGATCTTGTAATGAACCCAACCAGGACAGAAAAAGGTAAAGTTTCTGAAATCTATTCTCTTTGTAAAATTAATTCTAGTAAGTAGGGTTAATGAATGATTCTGACAGGTTGATTTAAAAATAAACCAATAAATCTCATTCTTGTACACTACCCAGATTTCCACATTTGGAAACTATTGTATTAAAAATGTTAGAAACAGCCTATTTGAATGCTTTTGCAGAGTGACTACAGGCTCCATTAAAGGAGAAAGGTTTGTAATGAAACAATATTGCCCCAATTCTTGGCACCAATGCTGACCAATGAGGGCGGCCCTTCCTAGAGAGGCCTGTGGTCAAGGTGAGGGCTAACGAGCCTACTTGTTGACCAGGTGCCTGGAGCCCCAGAGCTGCACCACAGCTTCCCTCCACCAGCTGGGGCCTTCTTCCCTCCTTCCTTCGGCACCTCCCACTGGAAGTCCTGCCTGCTGAGGGCTGAGAAGCCTCACCTCCAAGAGCTTCGGTTATCTGCTCAGGGGTGGGCTCCGGGTGGTTCCTCAGCAGTGTGTAGATGGACATCACCATTCCCGGGCTGCAGAAGCCACACTGTGTCCCATGACACTTGGCAAGTCTTTCCTGGGGGAAAAATGGTACATTACTTCTACTTTAAACCTCGCATTTCCCTCCCTTGTATACCAGATAGGAGCAAAGCTTATATATTTAACTTTCTAGAGATAATTGCAGGGTGAAAAATGTCATTCTGGAAGCATATTTCTATTTCCTGAAATCATATGTTTCGCTCTACCGACTCAAGAAAAGCCTATTGGCATGTATTAAGTTACTTTACTCTCTAGACTCTCTGGTTTCTTTACCTGTGAAATAAGAATATAGTTTAAGTAATGAGTAAAATGCTTTGAAGTCATGTTCATGTGGATTTTGGTCCTTCCTGTATTCATTAATTGTGGGTCCCTGGATGATTTACTTGACTTTCTTCCTTTCTTCATCTTTTTCACTTCCTTTTAAAAAGACGTTTTTTAAAAAAATTGGAGTATAATTGCTTTTGGGGCTTCCTTGGTGGCTCAGTGGTAAAGAATCTGACTGTCAATGCAGGAGATGCATTTTGAACCTTGGGTCAGGAAGATTCCCTGGAGAAGGAAATGGCAACCCACTTCAGTATCCTTGGCTGGGAAATCCCATGGACAGAGGAGCCTGGGGCTCTGTAGTCCATGGGGTAGCAAAAGAGTTGGACACGGCTTAGTGACTAAACAACAACAATATACTGCTTTACAATGTTGTGTTATTAATAGTTTGTGCTGTGCAACAACATGAATCAGTACACATATGTCCGCTCCCTCTTGAGCCCCTCTCCCAGCCCACCCGCATCCCGTCCCTCTAGGTCACCACAGAGACCCCGCTGAGCTCCCTGTGGTATACTGCGGCTTCCCACTAGCTATCTACTCTCCACATTGTTGTCATTTCAGTTGCTAAGTCATGTCCAACTCTTTTGTAATCCCATGGACAGAGGATCCTGCCAGGCTCCTCTGTCCATGGGATTTCCCAGGCAAGTATTGAAGTGGGTTGCCATTTCTTTTTCCAGGGAATTTTCCTGACCCAAGGATTGAACCTGTGTCTCCAGCATTGCAGGCAGATTCTTTACTGCTGAGTCACCCAGGAAGCTCCATTTTACACACGGTAGTGTATATATGTCAATAATATTCTCTCAATTCATCCTACCCTCTCCTTCCCACCTTGTGTCCACAAGTTATTCCCATCTTTAAACTTAGGATAATAATGGTATCTATGGCACAAGATAACTGAGAATAAATGAATGAGTATATACAAATCATTTAACAGTCTCTGGCAAGTAAATTTTATCTTCTTCTTCATTTATATTCTATAACGTTTTATGGATTAAATGACAATCTATATAAATGCTTTGAAAATTTTGAAGTATAATTTAGTAGTGTTGTGCCATTTATATACTTAATTTATGCACTTTCAACTTTATGCATTTATATACAACAAAACAATAAAAAAAAGAGAGTGAGAAATAGAATGAGAAATGACAATTTACTTTGTGCATTCTGTACAAAGACCCAATCCATGAACGGATGGGAAACATGACTCTGTGGGTCCCACTGTGTGTCTCTGTCCCGTGTCTTTCTCAATGAGTTGAGGATACTCAGTTCGCTGGCCTGAATGTGATTCAAATGTTTTTAAATAAACATTTTTCAAACAGCATGAGCCTTAAGATGGAAGCCAAAAACTTCATCCATGGTTCAACTGAAAGGAAAGACATTGTTATAGTCCTAGAGGAAAATATGGCTGTGTTGGGTTTACTGCTAGAAGGCAAGTTGTTTCAAATGTGTCATATAGACGGACACAGCAGATGTGCTGGTAAATATTTAACAACTGGATCTCTGGGAAGACAGTCCTTATTTGTAGCTTCTACTATTTTTGGTAATATAAATATTTCCACAGAGGCTGAGGTTAAACTTCTGATGTGGTGTCATTGAATGTGGATACATTTACAAGGTACTTCCACTGTGTAGCTACAATAGACATAAATGGCCTCAAAAGCATAGGTGATAGAAAAATGTAGTAAAATAATTAGGATACAATAAAAGTTGCTATTTATTAACTTTGTTTTTTAATATCATTTACCTACTTTTAAGTTTGTATAGTTTAGTTTTTAGTAACAGCTGTGCTTAAAGCCTGCCTCACAAAATCCCTAACATTTAATAAGCGGCTCTCAGTTCAGTTCAGTTCAGTCACTCAGTCGTGTCTGACTCTTTGCAACCCCATGAACCACAGCACGCCAGGGCTCCCTGTCCATCACCAATTCCCAGAGTCCACCCAAACTCATGTCATGTCGGTGATGCCATCCAACCATCTCATCCTCTGTCGTCCCCTTCTCCTCCTGCCCTCAATCTTTCCCAGCAGTAATCAAATTCTATGCCCCGACCAGTAACGCTGAAGAAGCTTAAGTTGAATGGTTCTATGAAGACCTACAAGACCTTTTAGAACACCCCCAAAAGACGCCCTTTTCATTATAGGGGACTGGAATGCAAAAGTAGGAAGTCAAGAAACACCTGGAGTAACAGGCA
Organism: Cervus elaphus; assembly: GCF_910594005.1. Taxonomy (NCBI): domain Eukaryota; kingdom Metazoa; phylum Chordata; class Mammalia; order Artiodactyla; family Cervidae; genus Cervus; species Cervus elaphus. Next base: position 44,806,793 of record NC_057822.1, read on the forward strand.
AATTTGGCCTTGGAGTATGGAATGAAGCAGGGAAAGGCTAATAGAGTTTTGCCAAAAGAACGCACTGGTCATAGCAAGCACCCTCTTCCAACAACACAAGAGAAGCGGCTCTCACATGTCAGTAAAAGCCTGTTCGGGACACTACTGAACTATCAAGTGTTGTCAGAATTTGGGAGGAAGAACTCTGATAAGCTGCAGCATTAGGTTGCTTCCATAACTGTTAAGATGGTGAGCCAAGTGTGGAGTAAGAACTTAATAAGATCAAAAAGTCATTAAGTTTACAGCTGAAAGATAAACACTACCAAAAGTGCTCATAAATGCACCACATCAACAGAGGAAGCTCTGAGCCTCTGCGTTCTAACACAATTTTCTAGGGGAAGAAATTTCCAAGGAGATTATGGCAATCCATAATTTTCTTTCTACACCCTGCTTTTAAAATTTAATCTCCGAAGAAACTCTTGTTCAATAGTTCATAAAAGTAATATTGCAATTTCTTTAAAAAGTCCTCTGAACATTAGTATCAATAAATACTTTGTCATTTTAGTTGTGCTTTATTGTAGCATGGTGTTCAGCTTCTCATGAGACATTTGGGGAGTATTTGTATACAAGATTAGCTTCTTATTCACAGTTCAGTAATTTTGAAATGTGGTAGGCCAGTGGTATCTTCTATAAACTTGTAGTTTCCTATCTCATTTTCTTCTCTTATCAGACTGGGTTGTCCTTGTTTTAGTTTAGGGCAAGGATGAGACTGAGAAGTTAAGATATATTAAAATTATAAAGATGAAGAAATCTTATACACAAATCTCTCTCTTTTTTAAAAAAATTTATTTTATTTTTGGCATGTGGGATCTTAGTTCCCCCACCAGGGATGGAACCTGTGCTCCCCTGCAGAGGAGGAGTGCAGAATCTTAACCAATGGCCCACCAGGGAAATCCCTATATACCAAGCTCTGAAAAGATCCCTAGCTATGAAGCACTAAATCCCACAAAATGAGAATTTAAAAGCACAAAATCTATCTCAAAATTGATGACCTAACTGGAGTCCATTGGATTACGGAGGGTGCCGATACCAGCACTGGGTCCCTACCACATTGTCCGCTTACCTGCACGGGGTGAATCCTGGTTTTGATGCTTCCTACACCTTCCACGGTGGTGACGGCAGCCCCATACAGAGAGCAGATGGGCACCAGGCAGGCTGTAACTGGATAATGGCTGTGATGGAATTTTGTAAAGAGAACACACTGGAATCACACGGAGGAGGTAACATAATTCAGGGAGTTATTTCTAGAAAGGGTCTTGAGACTGTATTTCCCTGAGAATACAGAGAACACTAGATAAAAACCATAACTTTTTGGAAGTGTTCAAGAAAGGACTTAACATAGGGCTGGAGTAGAATGGTAGAGAGAAATGGAAAAAAAGAAAACTGAGCTCTGTGTAGAACCTCCAAGAGACCCTCATTCTCTGTTTATTTTTCTCATTCAGAGGAAAAAAAGGCTTTTTCTCATCACAAAATGATATATTGACTCATGTAAACCATCATGGGATAATTTACCCCAGTGATTCTCAACTGTGGGAAGTTTCTAAAAACACAAAAATTCTGGTTGCATGCTAGCCTAATTATTATTATTAATTTTCGGTCATGCCACACAGTATGTGGGATCTTAGTTCCCTGGTTAGGGATTGAAGCCGAGCCCCCTATATCGGAAGTACAGAGTCTTAAACACTGGACTGTCAGGGAAGTCCAAGGCTAGCCTAATTAAACCAGAATCTTTGGGATGCAATCACTCCATCACTTTTCAAAGCTCCTCAGCTGATTCCAGTGTATGGGCAAGTATGTAAACCATGGGTTCATGTCCCTGTCTTGACCGTCTCTCTCACACTAGAGTCTGTATTATTGACACAGCAGATGTGGTTACATCAGATTCTCATCTCACTGGTTGGGAATGGGGTCCAGTCTTCATTAGTCCAGTTTAGTCTCTTGGAAGAGTGCTTGGTGTACAGAGCAAGCGTGAACCCTGGGTTATTGCGCTTTTTTTTTTCGTCCTCCAGCTGCCCTCCTCCATTAAGTTTACTTTCTCTTAATATTATCTCCCGCCTCCTTTTCTCTCAACTTTTCCAGGGCTCATTGGTTTCCTGTCTTAGCCTTATGCCTCATCCAGGAAATAGAGGCATATTCTCCTATCACTGCCCAACCCACCCCTACTCATCTCTAGCTGCAGTCAGCCTCATTCCCAGTCCAGGCCTGGAGGGTGAGGACACCCCACCCCACCTCTTCCCCAGTGCTCTGAATCCCTTCTATTCTTGTCTTCCCTTGGACTTGCTTCATTATCAATTGCCCTTCTAACCTCTTCCTTTCTAGGGTCTCATTTCTCTAAATTCCCTTGAATTTAGAAGTTCAAATGTTTTTTTGTGCTAAAAATAAATCCCCAGGCCAATGTATCTCTCCAGCCCATCTTTCGCTCCTTCTTAGTCGAGTTTTTTCAAAAGCTATCCATGCCTTCCTAGCCCTCCAGTCACTCTTGCGTATCTGTACCTCATCTTCCAGCCCCACAAGTCTGCTGACAGTGCTCTGGGAGCAATCTAATGGCCCTGAGCCATGTCCTGGTCTTTCATACTATTGCACTTCTACCACCTGGGAACTTTCTCTTCTGGATGCTCCTCCTTCATCCCTGGCTACTCCCTCTTGGTCTCCTTTTGGGGGTGTCTTTCTTTGCCCATCTCCCTGTCTCTTGTTGTGCAGTGTCCTAAACTTGGAAGCTCTCCTGTGATTCCTGCTACATTCTAAATGACCAGGGTTGAAAACCACTAACTGGCCCTCATAACCTTGACAAGTTAGTTAACACTTTTTGCCTCCATTTCCTCTTTTTTCAATATGAGTGACAGTCGAGCCTATCTCAAAGTTGTTTTGGGGACTGAATATGATAACATGATGTAAACTATTTTGAACAGTGCCTAGCATTCAATAAATGTTAGCTCTTTCTATTGTCATTGTTAGTATCTATGTTGATAACTTCCAATTAACTAGTTCCGGATGACACCTCCCCTCTGAGTAACAGACCTGTCTATGTAGATACCTGTGGACAATCCCTCTTGCATGTCCCATAGTAATTGCAATGCGATTCGTCCAAAGCTAAACTCACCACTTTCCTTTCCCCTGCGTCTCCTCCTCCTAATCTGTGAACAGCATAACCCAGAGACTTAAGACCAAAAACTTGGGAATCCTGCTTGACAACTCTCCGACCACATGCAAAGCAGTGAGCAAATTTACATTTTAGGTCAAGGTGACGTTGGCTCAGTCACATAACCTAATCGGAGGTCTCACTCAGCCCTTCAGGGGAAGAACTCTTCTAGTGTAAGTTGATCTAAACCTCCTGCCAGGACAATGCTTCCCTTCTTTGTGTGTAAACCCATTCCTGCCTGGCCCTCGGTCTGAGATCTGCTCAAAAGCAAAGCAAATATCTGTACGGCAAGAGACAGAGTGGCCCTGAGAGGCTGGAATGCAGGACAGATACACCCTGATGGGAAGAGAGTCCAGAGGAAAGATCTGGAGCAGGGGAAGTCACAGGAGAGCAGGTCCAGAGGCCATGTGAGTGCAATGGACGCCTGGAGAGAGGAGAGGGGACACAGGGACGGGACGTGGCGGTTCTGCACCCTTCCCAGAAGCGCTTGGGCCAATGCAAAGGATACTGGATCTTCTTGGTCTTGGGGTCGTATCTGGACACCATGACAGTGCAGGCGCCGCAGCCTCCGCTCCCGCAGCCGTACTTGGTGCCGGTGAGGCGGACTGGAAGGAAGGAGGTCAAGGAGAAGAGGGACCCAGGCTGCTCTGCTTTCTATACTTTTCTTCCTCAGATACTGATAACAAGTGAAGTCATTTTCTGGAGTCTCCTAAGATTTCCTGCTTAAGAGAGCTGCCCCACTTTTTGCACATAAGTGAGCTAATTGATGAAAGGTGAGAAGATATCCCTACACACCCACATCTCACGGCTTTATCTGAAATCCCCAAGGCATTTGTGAATGAGGCATTTTCTGGATTTTAGAAAGACAGTATGGTAGCTCTCCAGTGGAGCAAGGGCAGCACCTTGTAATCAAAAGCTCATGCTTCTACAGTGAGTCCTCTGGATATTCACACCGAGTGGGACATGTGAAGACTACAAAGAGCCTCATGCCAGTTAGATCAGAGTCTGCATCCAGATGAATAGGGAAAAGCCTGTTGAATTCAGGGTTGGGGACAACGGATTCTGCACTCGTGTTATTGCTATGGAGGTGCTGGGAGGTGGTGCATAAATAAAACTCAGAAACCCCTGCCAGGAAGTTTAATTTTTCCTGGTTCAGCAATGTAACACTTTTATTTTCTTATAGGATTACAGGATTAGAAAATATAAATTGATAACTTTGTTCCTGAGCCAGTAATATCAACAAACTCTTGTGTACCTCTTCCGTGTAAGACACTGGCATGCTTCCACAAAGAAAGAACAAATAATACATGTAATCCCTTTGCTTCAGGTGCTATTAGAGTCTACTAGAATTTGCTTGGGACCTCTCTGGGGGAGGTTTAAGAAAGATTTTGTGGGTACAGATTATAATTGGCTTGGGTGGAGGCTGAGAATGATTTCATCTAGAAATTGCTGCCCATGAAGAGATAATACCAGGTCAGGACGCTGCAGAGTAGGAAGCTGAGATTCTCTGCAGAGGCTCAGAGGGGGTGGCACCCCGCTCCCTGTGTTCCCTTGTCTGAGCCCATGCAGGCAAGTCCAGCTTTCTGTCTTCAGGCAGAGTCACGTGGGTGAGGCCTTCATGAGAATGCACCATTTTTGACATGAATGGAAAACTCAGAGAAACCCCTTCTCTTTGCCTTTGGTGACCTGACATTTTCAAGCAAAGGAATCCAGGAGCCGTCTGACTCTAAGAAGAGGCAAATTTTGACTTTTCACTCTGTTAGACCTTAAAGCAGATCTATGCTTCTTGTTTTAACATTGTCTTGAGTGCAAAGTGAAAGGTTGATTCAACCAGCTGCTTTGCCCTCTGGTTACCAGACAAGTAGTTTGATGCCTCCTTCCTCCAGTCCCACCAGAAGTGCCTGATTCAGGCAGTTTCTTCCATGTTCTGTTGACTCATCCTAAAGCTCTTCGCTAGGTAGGGTGACCAGACAAAATATAGGACACCCAGTTAAATCTGAATTTCAGATAAAAAATGAATTATATTTTAGTGTAAGTGTGTCCCATGCATTCAAATTCAAATTTGCCTGGGCATACTGTATTTCTATATGCTAAAGCTGACAACCCTACATAAGTCAAATACAAACAATAATATATCAGAAGTTTATTTTTTGGTTTTTTTGGTTCTTTAAGAAAAGAACTAACTGACTTTTGAACTCTGTGGGAGAAGGTGAGGGTGGGATGTTTCGAAAGAATAGCATGTATATTATCTATGGTGAAACAGATCACCAGCCCAGGTGGGATGCATGAGACAAGTGCTCGGGCCTGGTGCACTGGGAAGACCTAGAGGAATCGGGTGGAGAGGGAGGTGGGAGGGGGGATCGGGATGGGGAATACGTGTAAATCTATGGCTGATTCATATCAATGTATGACAAAACCCACTGAAAAAATAAATAAATAAATAAAGGGGGGAAAAAAAAAAAAAGAAAAGAACTTTCTCAGGGCCCCAATATGCAGAACACTATGGGGATATACAGAAGTTACCCTGAGACTAAATGCCCATGGCCAGCTTGTGCAGTTGACCCTGGAATTTCCACTGACTTCTGGTCATTCATCAGTGAGTGATTGAGTCTTGCATGCCAAACTTGACTCTTTGCCTCAAGGATCTCACTTCTCATTCATCTCTTGCTATACCCTTCCACCCCCACCCCCCAAAGCTTTACATCCATTGGAATAAACTGCTTTCAGTTCTTCTAAAGCAATATATTATCTTGCTTCTGCACCCCCACACCACCACCAAGAATACCCTTTCCCCCATGAATTCCCCTTTCCCAGAAACTCTGACACAACCCTTCTCTCTTCCTTCCTTGCTCAAGCCTGGTGGGAGGGCCCTGTCCATGTTCCCACTACACGGCACTCATCACACCCGCTGTCTGTCTCTTCATGCACTAGACTGAGGGCAGAAGCTGTGTCTTCCAGCTTACTTCTGCACACGTGGTGCTTGGTAAAATTCATCTACTGAATGAAGAGTTGTTTCAAGAACTGCAAGGTGTTAGGGTTGGGTATGTGAAGGGTGTGGGAAAGTGAGCACAAGTGTTTAGGATGTCTCTGACCCATCCCATTTCTCCAGTTTTATCCTAGAGCCAGGATCTCACAGTTGCATTAAAGCAGCTCCCTAATACACACCCTCTTTAACCCATGTAGCTGTGGGACATCAACCCTTGCTGGTGCAGTATCTTGTTTTTACAGGTCGGATTGCTTAACAGCAGGCCAGGATCTGTCATGTAGAAGGAGAGGTAACATGAGGTTGCACCCCAGCAGGTCTGGGCCGCGTAGGTGGGTTGCCATTTCCTTCTCCAGGAGATCTTCCTGACCCAGGGATCAAACCCAGGTCTCCTGCACTGCAAGCAGACTCTTCACTGTGTGAGCCACCACGGAAATGGGAGGCTGGGGCTGATTCTGTCTAGGGCTCTACCAGCCTTGCTTACCTGGGAGCCCATGAAGTTTCAGCTTGTTCCTAATATAGAGTTTCTTCACTTTGGGAGTCTAGAGAAAGCATGGTAAAGTGTGGCACAGATGTAGAAAGGTAAGAAAAGGGAAGTGATAGGGTATGCTGACTAACACAGATTTTAAAGCTGGGAAAATGGGAGATGGCAAAACCAAGGAGGAAGGATTTGGCCTGTTTGGTTTTTTTTTTTTTTTTTCCTCATTTATTTTTATTAGGTGGAGGCTAATTACTTTACAATATTGTAGTGGTTTTTGCCATACATTGACATGAATCAGCCATGGATTTACATGTGTTCCCCATCTCGATTCCCCCTCCTGCCTCCCTTGTTTTGTTTCAACTGTAATCCCAATTCCCTGAATAGTGAGTGCAACGGGGACACTGAGGGGCAGTATTGGCTAGAGTAGTAGAATAATGGGGGTAGGAAACCAGATTGAAATGTTAAATAGTGAGAGATGGAGTCAGCAGAGAAATGAGACATTAGGTACACACAGTTAGTAGATAAGTCTGGTGAGGAAAGGACTGGGAGAAAGGAAGTCACGCTTCATGTTTTTGGATGTGCATGTTGGGAGGCCAAGGACCAGAAGCAGGAGGAAACGAAGATTCTGGAGAGAGGATTGTCTGGCTCACCACTGATTCCTCTGAGCTTAGTACAGTGCCTGGCTCTCAGTAGACGCTGAATAAGTATACACTTATTCTTAACTTATTATTTGTTTATTTATCTATTGGCCATGTGGCTTGCCGGATCTCAGTTCTGCGACCAGGGATTGAACCCAGGCTATGTCAGTGAAAGCCCGGAATCCTAACCACTAGGCACCAGGAAACTTCCCCCCAAAATCTCCAAAACATTTTGAAACAATTGTAGTCTCATAAGAAGTTGCAAAAATAGTACAGACTGCCCTATGGACCTGTTCCCTAGCTTCCCCCAATGCTGACATCCCACAGAACTATAGTGCAACACACCAAAACCAGGAAACTGACATAGATATCATACCAAGAACAGAAAACCAGAGGCTAGAGTTTCTTCAGATTTTGCCACTTCTGCCTGCTCTCATACTATGTGGTATATCCAGCTCTACGCAATTGTATCTCATAGATCTCTGTAACCACTGCCACAGTCACTCTCTCCTGCTACCCTTTTATAGTTACCCTCAAGCCCAAGAAATTATTTTTGAATATTTAATCAAGGTGCAGGAGGAGTGAGATGTGAAAAAGAGTCCAGATAAGAAGTAAAGAGCTGGAGTGCATTAGTTATACAATGGGATTTTGAAATAGGCTTATAAAACCTTGTTTTCTCTGATAAGGATTATCAAAAGGCATAGATGACAAGTCAGTGAAATGCCCTTGTGGGAAGGTACACACATTGTCATTGTCAGTGACATGTACCCTTGAGCAAGCGGCTGGACTATTTAATCTTTTGTTTGGCCTGCCATGTTGGATCTTAATTCCCCAAGCAGGGATTGAACCCATGCCCCCGGACATGGAAGTCTTAATCACTGGACCACTGGGGAAGTTCCTGGCTGGACATTTTCACATTCACCCTGCTGAATATAAAACCATCATCAAGGTGACCATGGGGCTCAAAAGTCAAAAAGTTATTTCCAATGTTATCCCACTCATGGTTCACTGGATGATCATTTTGGTTTTGCCCAGGCAAAAAATACAATGAATATAGCACGAAGCTGTCACTTTTAAATGCATTCTCTGAACTCCAACTAGACTGTGCAAATTGAACACAAGGTTATTTATCTAGAGCAAATACAAAAGGAAGAATGATTTCCTTTAGAAGTCTTAGCATGTTTTCTTTTTACCACCAAAGCCAGATTAATTACAGTAAAATAAAAGGATATGGATTTTCCTCAAGTAGAATAGTAGATTTACTTCAGGATCAGCATTCTTCTCTATGACCTACATTGTGAAATAAGAAGGGATTTTAGGAAGATAATACCATCGTGTTATGGCAATCCTATCTGTTGTTTTGGGGGCATGTTTTTGAAAGGTGCTGGCTTCACAAGGACCAAAAACAACAAAAGAAGCCTTTTCTAACACTGGAAATAGAATTCTGGAGAAATAATGGAACACTGTTTCAATGTCTCTGAACTTTCTCATATATGTGACAACTGTAAATTCTGGATTATTTTTTTCCTTACAGCTACTCGGAGAGGATCCAGATGGGGAAACAGATTCCAAAATTGACTCAAGATAACTCAAGATAACTCAGTCCACATGAAGTCATGAAAAAGCTTAGCCAGAGAAGATTCTCTAAGGGAGTCATAGGAGAGTATGCTATGAGGGAGCCCCTTCTGCCCCCACCAGCTCCCCCTGCCCCCTGAAATGGACGTGCCTGGGTGAAGGAAGAGCTTAAGGGGACAGGAATCTCCCCTCTGCCTGTCACGGTGCTCCAGGCTGCTACTCCCAATAGATCGAAGCCTGCACATGAGATAAAGTTATCTGTCCTCCCCGACTCAGGCAGCATCTCTGCTGGGTACAGTCAGGCAAGATTAGAGAGGAGAACTGGAGGAAACACATTAGGAAGGGGCGCAACATTGAAACTAGAGACACAGGACCTTATTCCACTGAAAGTGTTTTTGATCACCCCAGAAAAAGTAACAAACCACATTATTTTTCATAACTGCCTCCTATTTTCAAGTCTCCTTTTGAGTCCTCAGGAGATTCACTCAGCCAGAGATGAGCTCAGTGCTCCCCACTCAGAATCTCAGCGTGCAGAGCAGGCTGAGCGAAATGTCATCACAGAAGCAAAGCATTATACCTAGACTGCTTTAACACCCTACCTGTGTGGCTACGGAAATTATTTCCAAGGTGGAAGCAAGATGGGGGTTGGGACTGATGGCCTGCAAGCCAGGACCACTGTCCCTTCCTCCTGTGTGCCCCTACATTGAGGGGACACAGCCTGCTGACATTATTCTGTGTTATAAAGACATCAGTGTTCCTGATGCAATATTCCAAGTCAATGTTTCACAACCATTCTAACTGCCGGATCATCGTCACACTTGATTTAGTGCTGTCTTCAATCATGATATTGCTCCAGGCTCAAAGTAGCAGGCTGTGATGCTTTAGCCTTGAGGGTCATTGAGCAGCCTGAAAGTATTTATTAGGGCAAAATAAAACCCTCATTTGCTATTATTATCCTCAATGTCATATACTCCTTCTATTAAAACAGTGTTGTTGGAGGGGGCCGGATGCGCCCTGCCCCCAGCCCACCGTGACCATGCTGTCCCACCTGCTGAAAGAGCACCAGGCCAAGCAGAATGAACGCAAAGAGTGGCAGAGGAGGCAAGAGGCCATCACTCCAGCCACCAGCCTGACAGAAGTTTTGGTGGATCACCTCAGTGTAGGTGTGGCCCAGGCCAACAGGAGCCAGAGAAAGCTAGACCACAAGGTGAAGACCCTACAGATTCAGGCTGCCCTGTCTGCCAAGCAGACAGGTCAGTGGATCGGGACGGTGGAGAACTTCCACTAGGCACTCAGGGAAATCGGGGATGTGCAGAGCTGGGCTCAGAAAATCGAGCTGGACATGTGCACCATCGCCCCTGCACTGGAGTACATCTACAAAGCGCAGTGGCAGTCGGCCCCCTCCTAGCCCAGCTGCCCTCCCCTCCCCTCACGCCTCCTACCTGCCCTGGGTGGGGCAGGAGGGAGGCCGATAGCCCATGAATAAAACACAAGCCTCCAAAGGAAAAAAATAAATAAAATAGAATAGCATTGCTAAACTCAAGCAGAGCTAACCTCCATGTAATGGGAGGACGACATAGCTTTTAATGCCTGGGTCAGAATCCACTTCCATTGTAATTTAACAGATAAAGATGAGAGTTCCTTACTGATTCCAAAAGAAAAGAGCAAACTAGCTGGAGGCTAATTTACACTCCCAAGCTTTAATCATTTTGCACTAAACCCTAAACTAACGACCCATGGTCAAGTTCATACTACTACATGTGACTTGAAAAAGACAGAAAAGGGAGTTTAAATAAATCAGAAACAGCATCAGTAAAAGAAAATCAGCTTGGTTTTTATCTCTGACATATGAAAATGCATATTAATCATATCATAAACTTACCTTTCTTCCATTCACAAAAAAAATCAACTCATCAGAATCGGAAAGAGAAGGCATTATGGCAGAAAAAATACCTCCACCAGGATAGAGGGTTATTGTTTTCTTGGAGAGCAGATATGGTAGGGCAAAAATCTGGATGCTTATCAGCCTTGGGAAAGCCCAAGCTGCCAAAGCAGGAACAGAAGAGGTGACTTATAGCCACCCTGGCAGACGAAGCACCAACCAGAGCTCCCGGCCCGCCCAGCCCGCGAGTGCGCCCTTCTCCTCCCTTCCATGTCAGTCAGGTCAGTGATTTTGGCAGTCCCCTTTGAAATCCAAGACTGGTTTTACTGGGGGAAGGTGTTTAACATCAGGAATGAAAAAAATAAAAGAGAGTTTTAAATAGACTATTTTATTTTTTTTAACTAATCAAGCCATCAATTAATTCAGTGCTATTAAAACTCATGACACTTTCTTAGGTTTTTCTCCAGTTGAAGGGCAAAGGGAGATTTCACTATGTACATACCTTCATAATTTCTTTATAAAAACTTCATAAAAATGTGTCCTTAACTGCGTTAGGCAAACTGCAAGTATGTTCTCTTAACCTTTTTTTTTCATACTCACTTGCTTCTGTGAATTTAAAGGTTAAGACATCAAACTACTTAAAACCAGAAGCATGTGCAGGAGCTTGCTATGGGCTGGAGACCCTTTTCAGGATTCCCTTAGGCCTACAGCAGCTTGATAAAGTGTTGTCATCTTCTCTTTGCTGCTGCTGACTAAGTCACTTCAGTCGTGTCCGACTCTGTGTGACCCCATAGACGGCAGCCCACCAGGCTCCCCCGTCCCTGGGATTCTCCAGGCAAGAACACTGGAGTGGGTTGCCATTTCCTTTTCCAGTGCGTGAAAGCGAAAAGTGAAAGGGAAGTCGCTCAGTCGTGTCCGACTCTTAGCGACCCCATGGACTGCAGCCCACCAGGCTCCTCCGTCCACGGGGTTTTCCAGGCAAGAGTACTGGAGTGGGGTGCCATTTTAGAGATGTAGAAACCGCAGCACAGAGACATCAGGCAATTTGTTCAGTGCCACACAAGCAGTGATGGCAGAGTTGCTCCAGAGTCCGTGTCTTTGACCTCCTTCTTGTGCTCCAGATGGAAACACGGTAGGAAACGAGGCTGGAAGGGTGGCCAGTGGTCAGAGTCTGGGCCAGAGCATGCAGGGAGGCCTGGCAGGCATGATGAAGGTTTTGCTGAACTGTCTAAATATGATGGGAAGCCACTGGAAGGCTTTTAGTAGGGGTGACAGGGTCTCGGTTTTAAAAAGATGGCTAGGCTGTTTGCAGAGAATGAAGGGTAGGGACATGGGGAGACAGAGGAGAGATAATTAGAAGTTATGATGGTGGCTCAGCCAAGGATGATGACGTTTGGACTAGGGTGCCAGTCAGGGGCAGCAGTAAGAAGGGCCCAGATGTGCTGACAAATTGGATGTGAGGTGTGTGTGTGTGTGTGTGTGTGTGTGTGTGTGTGTGTGTGTGTGTGTGTGTGTGTGTGTGTGTGTGTGTTGTGTGTGTGAGGGGTGGAGTCAAAAATGTCTCTACCACTTTTAGGCTGAGCAGGTGACTGGGGCTATCTTACATGTCAATTTCTATTTGGATAGTAAAAGTTTGGGAACTTAAACAAACACACAAATGAAGATGGTGAGTAGGTTGTAGAATATTCAAAGTCCCCCATCTCTTTGCATCCTGTATTGAGGAAAGGGAAGGCTCCAGGTTTGAGGCAGACTTTCCCTGAAGAGACTCCAGTCTTCCAGCCCCAAGCTCGGACCTCACCAACTGGGAGCAGGCTCCCCACTCCCCTGCCTCATCACCTCCATGGCTCCTATTCACATCCATCTGCATGCTGGTTAGCAAACAGGGATTTGAAGGATGAATAGAAGAACAAATAAAGGACATTTCATCAGAGGGACCACTGTGTAAAGTCAAGGAAGTTTGAAACTGTTTATTATGTTTCAGAGATTTACAAGAAGTTTATTTTATTCTTGTGTATGAATTGCATGAGAATGAGTGAGAGGAATACAAGTATCAAATAAGAGGATTCATTTACTAAAAAATATTTGTGTGCCTGACAAGATCACTGTTTTCCTGGATCTCAATTGTGTGTGTGTGAACTGTAAAGTACTAGATAAAATGCCATGTATTTCTAATATGATGGGATAACAAACAACTAGAGAAATAAGTTAACTTTAAGAAATGAATAGTAAGTGATATGATAAAGACAGGGGGATGATACAAATGGACTTACAAGACTAGCTTAGTTTTGGATAGTTAGCACTAGGGTGCCTTCTTCAATTGAGTCCAAAAGGCCAACCCACTGAGAGAAGGCACAAGAAAAGAGTCCCAAGTGACCTTAAGGAAGAAATGAACTTGTCATGTTGAAAAGCAGAAAGAAGGCCAGTGTGGGTGTGTGCGGAGAGGAAGATGGCATGAGAGAAGGTCAGAAAGATGACATGGCCGGGGGAGGAGTTTGCACGTTTCTATGTGGGAAGGGATACCATGGAGAGTTTTGAGCTGGGATGTGATATGGTTTATATTAGATCACTCCACTGTATAGAGAAATGAGTTATTACTGCTAAGAGGGTAGCATGGAGACCAGATCTGAAGCTATTGATGGGGCTGATGGAGAATCCGACTAGGGTGTAGGATGGTGGCATTAGAGATGGAGAGAAAAGGACAGAATTGGTATGAATTCTGGGGGCAGAATCCACTGGATAGATGAGATATGGGTGGGGGTAAAAGAAAGAGAGGTCTCAAGGATCAGTCCTGGGTTTCTGGCTTGAGAAGCTGGGTGAACCATGGGGCCATTTGCTGAGATAGCAGGACAGGGTTTGTAACACTGGGGAGAAGGGCAAGGGAGCCAAGAGTCTTTTGGGTCTGTTCAATGTGAGCAGCTTATTTGACTTTCAAGTGCATATGTCCGTTGGGTACAGAAATCTAGAAGTCAGAGGAATCATCCAGACTGGAGACCATCAGCTCAGAGATGATAAGCACAAGCTACATGGGAACTGTAGAGTATTTCTATTACGGCAGGAAATATTAGCTGATGTACTTCCACCTTGCCACCCCTTTTCCCATTTTCAGGCATTGGGGAGGCCATGCCACACTCCCAGGCTTCAGAGTGGGGTTCTCACATCAGGAAGCAAAGACAAATGCAGAAATGCCAGGAACAGACAGGGATGTCAAGGCAAGTGTCCTTTCCTAATACCACTGTCCCAAATCTCCTACAGGGGCTTTGTACTGCTGGGTTTTCTCTCTGCAGGACCAGGTTTTTGCTGCCAGCTGGAACCGTGCTTGAGATAGAATAAAAAAAATATATATATACATATATATATGTATATATATATAGAGAGAGAGAGAGAGAGTAAATGAGTATATAAAATATATTACAGCTGTGTAATAGCTAACCTTTATTCAGTATTCGAGTACATGCTGAGTGAAAAGCTTCCCTGTATTAGTTCATTTAATCTTTGTGGTAAACTTCAGTAGGAATAGAGTCTCCATTTTACAAATGAGGATCCGAGGCACCCAGAGATAGTTAACACGCTTTGTACAAGTGAGCCTCTGCCCTGTGAAATTCCTCCTTATAATTTCACATGCTTGCTTCCTCAACTTCCTGTGAGACACAGAATAAGTTTTGGTTTCCCTGGAAGGCTGGTACCACATTACCCTAACAGAGTAATAAAGTTTTCACTGCCTGTGAAATAGAAACTGAAGAAGGAATTCATAGGGCCTGGACTCCATCTTAGGCCTGTTCATGCTGATCATTCTCGGCCACCTCTCCAATGGACTCTGAATTCTGTGTTTAGTGCCTATGATAATGACAACAGAAGGATAAGACCCCCTCTGGACAGGGGAATCTTGAAGATCGTATCCAGGTTACTCATAGTCTAAGAGAACACATACACTAATCACCCCTTCCTCCAGACAGGCCATAAATTTTTCTGTACCTGTTGGAGTATAACCTTGTGCATATTGATTATTGGCTAATTGTTTAACTGTCTGAGCACATGGCACATGAGTGATGGGGTTATTGGAATTGTATTTACCCTTCCTTAGTTTATGTAAGTCTCAAGGAATTTGGGGTGGTGGGTTTGGACATGTACACATGGGGTATAAAAGATTGTCACAAATGCTGGTCTGGGTCCTTGGTTAAGAGGAGACTCTGCCTTGGGCCCGCCGGTGTAATAAACTGCACTCTACTATCTGCATTGCCCTTCTGAGTGAGTTTGTTTCCCAGAACGCATGGCTACAACAAAATTACTGCAGCTCTTAAATGCCAGGGCAATTTACCCCCTAGCCTTTACCCATCAAAATTTTATTTTATTTTATTTTTTTATTTAATTTTTTAATTTATTTTTATTTATTTTTTCATTTATTTTTATTAGTTGGAGGCTAATTACTTTACAATATTGTAGTGGTTTTTGTCATACATTGATATGAATTAGCCATGGATTTACATGTATTCCCCATCCTGATCCTCCCTCCCACCTCCCTCTCTACCCGATCCCTCTGGGTCTTCCTAGTGCACCAGGTCCAAGCACTTGTCTCATGCATCCAACCTGGGCTGGTGATTTGTTTCACCCTAGATAATCCATCAAAATTTTAAGAACTGTGAGGGCATCTGACTGCAGGTGCCTTCCAGCCCATGGCTTGGCTGGCTTAGTTTCACCACTGATGGAGCATGCTTGGTAGGAAGACCCAGACCAGCCTCCTGAGTTGTATTGGCAAGACCAGGTCCAGGCTATTCTGCCATCTTTTCCAAACTACAGTGTCTGCCTGGTGAGTAGAAATGTGTATATATAGAACACCAACTGTTCTTAAAGATTTAATAGCACAGAGTTCCTCCGAGAGCCTATTTAAGCTTGTAATAATACAGAGATGTGGTTTCTCCCACAATGTGAAAACAGGCAGTTACACCTTGGAGTTAGTTATTTCTTAAGCTCTTGCCTTATCAGTAGGCATGGATCTTGTTTAGTCAAAGATGTAAGACTATGGCTTTCTTATCCTCCCTGGAAATGCAGGTCATGTTGGGAGCTGGGCTGCATCAAGGGCCTGGAAACTTCATCATGGAAGCCCTCTCTGGAGTTTGAAAGCCCAGCTGTTGAAACACACATGTGCCACTTGTCCATGTTTAACAACTCAAACACCCAGACAGAAACCGATAAGCCAGACTAGGGTCAGATAGGTGGGTTTGCTGTAAGGGCAGACAATTGCAGGGCGTGACAGAATTAGGAACAATCAGTCTTTCTGGACGTGCTGTGACGAGCTATAGATTTTAATTAACATTCTCCAAGAGATACAAAGACTGGAAAACACATTATTTTTGGCTACTAGACTTTTTATTTCTTGGCCACACAGCACACAACATGTAGAATTTTAGCTCCCCTTTCAGTTCAGTTCAGTTGCTCAGTCATGTCTGACTCTTTGTGACCCCATGAACTGCAGCATGCCAGGCCTCCCTGTCCATCACCAACTCCCAGAGTCCACCCAAACCCAGGTCCATCGAGTCGGTGATGTCATCCAGCCATCTCATCCTCTGTCGTCCCCTTCTCCTCCTGCCCTCAATCTTTCTCAGCATCAGGGTCTTTTCCAATGAGTCAACTCTTTGCATCAGGTGGCCAAAGTATTGGAGTTTCAGCTTCAGCATCAGTCCTTCCAATGAACACCCAGGACTGATCTCCTTTAGGATGGACTGGTTGGATCTCCTTGCAGTCCAAGGGACTCTCAAGAGTCTTCTCCAACACCACAGTTCAAAAGCATCAATTCTTTGGTGCTCTGCTTTCTTCACAGTCCAATTCTCACATCCATACATGACCACTGGAAAACCATATCCTTGACTAGATGGACTTTTGTTGGCAAAGCAATGTCTCTGCTTTTTAATATGCTGTCTAGGTTGGTCATAACTTTCCTTCCAAGGAGTAAGCATCTTTTAATTTCACGGCTGCAATCACCATCTTCACTACCAGGGATCAAACTTGTGCCCCCTGCATTGGAAGTGTGGTCTTAATGACTGGACTGCCAGGGAAGTCCCAAGACTGTATTTAATGCCACTTGGTACATGGAACTGAGGGAACTGAATCTGCCGGTACACAAATTTGGTCACCCAGGACCAGAACATGTCTTTGGATCCTAGCGTAGTTTGTTGGAGGGACAACCAGTCATGTTCCATGGGCAGATCCCATGAGGGTCAGCACTGTCCATCATGGGCACTTTCAGCTCACGTCCCCTTTCCTGCATCTCAGGACCAATATACCTGCAACCCCAGGATTCTGCCCTCTGCTGGCCTGATGCATCCCAGTTTAGAGGGCCACAAAAAAGTTTTTTTCTTTTAAAATCAGAAGAAAAAATGAATATAAACCACCCTGGTTTATAGTTATGTACCCATGCAGCTGTAAAATATAATTTCTAATTTTTGCTTATGGAAGGAGCCCACAAGAGGCAAAAGTTCCCCAAACAGGCTCTATCCTGTACCTCCTTCCTCAGTTACAGGGCACACTCTGAGAGGCAGGTTGAATTTAGAAGTGAAATTTTTGCAACATGGCTTGCCCATGGACCTAAGCCAAATTCTTCAACTCTGCTTTTAATAAAACTGGTAGAGCAATTTGATCTTCATCTGTCTAATTTCTCTTGTTGTTCAGCTGCTCTGAATCCAGGCAGCCTCTTCAAAACCCCAGCATGTTGGCTAATCATTTCAGTCACACATTCCCAGCTACTTATTTTGCTGGGTCAAACGCATTATTTTCATGAACTTCTACATGGCTAAGTGTTATTCTTGACACTTTCTGATTCAACTAAATTTACCCAAATGACAGTTTCACTGTGGTCACCTGGACTCTTATGGTTTGGGTGTCTCTCCAGCACATGGAGCATCCAGACAAGTATGAGCCTTTTGGGATCCGATTCAGTAAAGGGGTCTTTGTGTTTGGTTGTGCTCATCATAACCTTGGCTCTAATGGCCAGGTTGAAAGTCTCCCCAAATGGACTTCTCTTTTCCATTTTAGTTCCTCAAACTCCTTTCCACACTGCAATTGGAAGGATCCATTGAAAACACAAATCTAAATATGTCAGCATCAACTGTGTGTGCCTAAACCCTTCAGTGACCTGCCCTGTATTTGGAAGAAAGCAAAGATGCTAACCTGGCACTGCCTGGCATGCTCTCTATCCTGCTGACAAGCTCCCTGCACAAGCCTTCTTCCAGTTGCTGGCCCACAGCCAGAGCCCCACCCCAGAGCCTTCAAGCACACTCTCTATTTCCTGGCACCACCTGCTACAGTTCTTGCCCAGACAATGCCCCCTTATCCTGAGGGTGTGGCAATGCTCTTGCTCTCTCAGAAAGCTGTCGGACCCCCAAGTCTCAAAGTCCCAGATATTACCTTCACTGACTACTTTATATTTCTTCTGGGCACTTATCAAGGCCTACAATGACATTTGTGTGATTACTTGGTTAATGCCAGTCTCTCCTATTGAATCATAAACTCTATGTGGGTCTGTCTTGTTCACTGTGTGTTTCCAATGTCTAGCACAAAGCCCAGCTCATCTATGACTTTATAAAGACAAAGGCTACGTTTCTAAAAAGGACTAAATTCATACTGTAGTGAGCTTTATGCTAAAGATTTTAGAGTGGACTACTATTCTGTTCTTTCTTACTCAAGAACTGAAAATAAGCCTATGCACTGTGGCTCAAAGAATGATCCAAGTTCTTTCTGGACCTTTTTCTGGATGATCTAAGGTGTTCTTGTCCTCCTAGGAGTCTTATTTCAGGGCTCTCAGTGCTCATTACAGACAGGTCCTAACTTGTTCAAAGAAAAGTCTTTAAGTATAAAATCCCGTTCAGTGATGTCTACTGAAGTCTTGGCTTCTCTCCAGTTTGCTTCACAACTTTCTGGATGGCTGTTTAATTCTTTAATGAAAAGGCCTGCGTGATGCTGTGGCTTTGTTTAACCTCAGCATCCTTTTATCTGTGTTCTCTTTGGTAGCTTCTTTCTTTCTGCAGGACTGGCAGTGCCTTCATGACTGTGCACTGGTGAGGGTACCTACATTCTGGAATAACAGTAAGAGTTCATTTTATTGAGTGCTCACTGTGTGCCAGGCACTGTTCTAAAGCATTAGCTCATTCAATTCTCAAACCAATTAGATAAGGATTATTATAATCCCCACTTACAGGTCTGAAAAATTGAGGCAGGAGTATTCACCACTAAGTACCAATTCCTCCCTAGGGACTTGTGGATACCATGACATTTCTGGGCAGCTTCATTATTTCTTCACTGAAAGAAATAATTAGGGAGTGGCTTGGGAGATCTGTCTCCTCTCCTGCTTCCCCGGTGACTGGGTCTTGTAGGTAGAGAGTGGGATATGGAATTTTCTTCTGGCTGTGAAATAACTGCAACCTTGGCCAATCACTCTTTCTCAAGTAGGAGCAGCTTCTCTTTGCTTGGCAAAAAGAGAACTGGAATGCATACATGGGCTGTAAATGTTAGATGTTTAGAAGTGGATAACCCTTTACAGTACTGGTCATAATAGGAACTCAAAAATGACTGTTGGGTGAAGAAAATAGTATGAGTGGGATGGGTTCCTCAGTTTTCTATATTGAAATCCTCCAATTTAGTGGAAGATAAAGAAATAGTAAGTCTACCCAAGAAGCTAATATGTCAAGGGATGAGGGCAGAAAAAGATTATCATCAGAGCAGATCAAGTAAGGCATTTCTTGCTAGTCTTCAAAGAACCTTCTCAACCAGAGAGGAGCTGGATTTTCTTGTAGGAGTGTGCTGCCTGGGCATTTACTTTCCCTCTCTCTGTCATTCTGGTCTCCTAATGCTGACCTGAATCATGTACCCTATTCAACAAGCCAAACCTCTTGCCAAGTTAGTAACTGACAGACTCAGTCCTCCTAATCTGTCCAGTCATTTGGGCCCTTTTACTTCCTCTTCCTATTTGTGCTTTGTTTTCATTATTTTTCTTTACTCTTTAATGCATGTCTCATCCATATGCTCCCCATCCCCCCATTCCAGTTTGTTTCTTATTTTGTTTTCTATTTATTTTCCCTGTAAACAGTCATTAGTGATCACAATGCAATCAAATTGGAAATTAATGATAAAAACACAAATAAAAGACATCTAACCACAGATAAATTTTAAAATTAAATTCTTAATACTTTGGTTCAAAGAAGGACTAAAAACAGAAAATAAAGACATAACAATAAATGTCAATGAAAAAGTTATATGTCAAAACCAATGAGATGTGACTAAAACTGTATTGGGGGGAAATTCTATAACCTGAAATGTTTTATTTTTAACCTAGAATGATTGAAAATAAAAGCACTAACCTTTCAACTCAACAAGGTAGAAAATAAACATAAATCCAGAAAAAGCAGGAAGAGGGATATAACAAAGATAAATGCAGAAAAAAATATTTAGAAGATGTGAAAAGTGTTGAAATGATAAAAAAAACTTTTTGGTGAAAATCTAGTAATTAGATATTTAACAAGTCTGCTCAAGGGAAAATATGAGAAGATTCAAATAAACATAATTAGGAATAAGAACTAGGATATAACCATTATATTCAGCTTCATGCCTAAAAATCTGCATTGCTCATGTTATCAAAAATTTAGTACACATGTTCTTCAGTGTAGTAGGACAAATGCACTTCAATGGAAAAAATAGTTGATTATGAAGTATAGATACTATGGAAAACAATTTAGCCATTAAAAATAATGAAGGACTTTGGTTCAGGATTAATCTTTCCAATGAGAATTCCTGGAGTCTTCTCTCCTCTTCCTGGCCTCCCTGTGTCCAATTTCCTTACTTTGGCCCACTCACTACAGATTTTCCTATAGTTAGTTCTCTTTGATGATGTCACTGGTATCCTTAACACCTTTTCATCACAAAATCCAGCAAATCTTCCACATGAAGCTCTTAACCACTTGCTAATCACCTTAAGAACATATATTTTCAGAGGGTGTGTATGTATGTTTATGAAATATGAGACATAATCATTTCCCACAAACTGACAGCTGGATATAATGAATGATTCAGCAAAAATTACAAAGCGAGTCTTATTAAGTACCCAGAAGCAAACTATGAGGCTTAAGGTGGGTGAGACATGTGAAAACACTCTGGAAATTCTACAGTAACATGCAAATATTGGCTATAATTATTGTCATTATTATTTTCTTTGCTATAGTTTCAACAAAACTCCTGACTACCTGCACTGTATATAAACTGCCTCCCTAATTTCACACTCCTGCTTAGTCTTCCACCCTCTTCACTCTTCACATGACCCTCAGACAGCAGCTCTAGTTTTTGAAAATGGATGCAAAAGAGTGCATCTCAAAAGAAAAAAGTGAAAAGAAATGAGTGAGAATTCAAAGAGGATTTATTGAACTGAATGGATTTATGGTGATGCCATGAGCAAAATCAGCTTGTTTGTATAAATTACAGAAATTTTACAGAATAATGTGTGATACTAGGCATTATTCAGTATTTGAACATTTAGGTTAGAATACTACAGACTGGAGAATTTTTAAATATGCTTCAGTTATTAAAAATATTGAGTGTTTATGCCTTTTGAACCTAACCTATAAGAATACTGGCTGCAAATATTTTGGCCACCCTCATCTTAACACAGTAGATCTGTTTTAGTAGTGAATACAACCAATATTCATTTTTGAGCGCACACACAGGGGAAAAAGAGTCAATAAATAGAATTACTTTGTTGAAATTATGGTGGCAAATATTTCCACAGGTTCTATGGAATTATTTCTATAGTTCTCTTAAATTCCCTTTCATTTTAGAAGGTGACTCTGCTTTACCTCACATTTTATTGAGTGAATTAATAATTCTTTGATAACTAAGAGCCTTAGAAAGTCAAGCAAGTTGCCAACAAACTTATGCATTAAAATAAATGAGTATTTGCTTTCACAATCATTATGGACTATCATTCATCATACTGCCATATTTAATATAGAATAATGATAAGAGCTCAAAAAAAAAACAAAAACTTTTCAGCATAGCATCTTGTACATGAACCAAGAACTTCCAGATGTTCAAGCTGGATTTAGAAAAGGTAGAGGAACCAGAGATCAATTGCCAACATCCGTTGGATCATTGAAAAAGCAAGAGAGTTCCAGAAAAACATCTACTTCTGCTTTTTTGACTATGCCAAAGCCTTTGACTGTGTGGATCACAACAAACTGTGGAAAATTCTGAAAGAGATGGGAATACCAAACCACCTGACCTGCCTCCTGAGAAATCTGTATGCAGGTCAAGAAGCAACAGTTAGAACCAGACATGTAGCAACAGATTGGTTCCAAATTGGGAAGGGAGTATATCAAGGTTGTATATTGTCACCCTGCTTATTTAACTTACATGCAGAGTATCATGTGAAATGCCAGACTGTGAAGCACAAGCTGGAATCAAGATTGCCAGGAGAAATATCAATAACCTCAGATATGCAGATGATACCACCCTTATGGCAGAAAGCAAAGAGGAACTAAAAAGCATCTTGATGAAAGTGAAAGAGGAGAGTGAAAAAGTTGGCTTAAAACTCAACATTCAAAAAGCTAAGATCAAGGCATCCAGTCCCATCACTTCATGGCAAATAGATGAGGAAACAATGGAAACAGTGAGACACGTTACTTTCTTAGGCTCCAAAATCACTGCAGATGGTGACTACAGAAATTAAAAGATGCTTGCTCCTTGGAAGAAAAGCTATGACCACCCTAGATAGCATATTAAAAAGCAGAGACATTACTTTGCCGACAAAGGTCTCTCTAGTCAAAACTATGTTTTTTCCAGTAGTCATGTATGGATGTGAGAGTTAGACCATAAAGAAAGCTGAGCACTGAAGAATTGATGCTTTTGAACTGCGGTCTTGGAGAAGACTCTTGAGAGTCCCTTGAACTGCAAGGAGATCAAACTATTCAATTCTAAAAGAAATCAGTCTTGAATATTCATTGGAAGGGCTGATGCTAAAGTTGAAATGCCAATACTCTGGCCACTTGATGTGAAGAACTGACTCAATGAAAGAGACCCTGATTCTGGAAAATACTGAAGGCAGGAGGAAAAGGGGACGACAGAGGATGAGATGGTTGGATGGCATCACCAACTCGATGGATATGAATTTGAGCAAGCTCCGGGAGTTGGTGATCAACAGGGAAGCCTGGCATGCTGCAGTCCATGCGGTTGCAAAGAGTTGGACATGACTGAGCGATTGAACTGAACTGATAGCATCTATTTTAGATGAAGAGGTGTATGCTAATGACCTGCCAAGTCTTTAAATCATTCAGAAAATCAACTTGTGTTCTCAAGTCCCAAACTTTAGGTAACAGCATTTAGAATCAGTAAATGAAATCTAAAAGGAAAATTCAGAAGACAAGGAATATGATTTAAAAACAGTAAAAAAAAAAAATTAAAACTATTAACTATAATTTGCTGCAAAATAGTTTCTGTTTTGACCATTTAATTTATTTTTCAAGAATTTTTTAACTTTTATAAGCTTGTTTTCTCTCTTCCATTGTTTTTGTGGATAAACTGAAAGGATCCCTAATTCTTTCACATACCAAAGCAGAGACTAAATGTACACAATCTTTACTCTAGCTAAAAAGAAACTAAACTGTTTTTTCGATAGAGCAGTAACATAGGGAATCAACATATCAAATAACGACAAATATTCTTATTTAAAATATTCTTCTAGAACATATATAGATGGATAACAGGCACATGAAAAGATGCTCAACATTGCTTATTATTAGAGAAATGTGAATCAAAACCACAATGAGGTATCACATCTGCCAGATGGTTATCATCAAAAAAATCTACCAAGAACAAATGCTGGAGAATGTGGAGAAAAGGAAACCTTCATACACTGTTGGTAGGAATGTACGTTAGTGTAGCCACTATGGAAAACAGTATGGCGGGTCCTTAAAAAACTACAAATAAGAACTACCATGTGATTTAGCAATTTTACTCCTGGACATATATCCAGAAAAAATGAAAGCACTAATTTGAAAAGATATACTTACCCCAGTGTTCACAACAGCACTATTTACAATAGTCAAGACACAGAAGCAACCCCTGTCCACCAACAGATGACTGGATTGAGAAGATGTGGTGTCTATACATACAATAAAACACTACTCAGCCATAGAAAGAATGAAATGCCAACTAAAGCTAAAATACAAAGTCAAACAAGCATAAAACTATCTTAAATTGATTTAAAAAAAGTTAAAATGTTTACAAAAACCCAAGAAATTATGTCATTTTTAAAAACAAGAACCTACTGGAGGGATGTGGAAAACTGAGGAGAGTCAGTATGTAGTAAGAATAAAAGGCTAAACACACCAAGTAAAACAGACTTTATATTTAGACTATAAAATTCTTTCTTTAACAATGTTTTATCTAAATAAGAGAACATTTACATAAAGATGACTACATTGACATATGAATAACTAGAATTCACTAATATTTGGTAGGGTCAAAATTTACCTAAAATGAAAATTTGTATAGTATTTATTTCACAGTATAGTATTTCCTGAATTCTTCAGTACCTGTCTGTTAATGATAAACCAAAAGCACAAGATACCATCTTTATAACACAATTACTTTAAAAGACATTTCCTTGGATTTAAACCTTTTCTTTTTACACATGCAAAGCAGCATGATAAAGAGAAGGCATTCAGAGATAACTTTTTCACTATTAGTAACTTTAGCTTAATTAGTTTAGTGAGGTCCTTAAAATATAAAGGAAGCAAAACAAATTTGCAAATTTCCAGCTGATGAGACTCAGCTTTCTGTATTTTGTAGCTGACAATCATTTGCAGTTTTCTTTTCTGGTGACTTATACAGGAAGTTATAGTAGACACACAAAGATTAGAATTTTGCTAAGTCAATACCCGCTGCTATGGAAAAAGAGTGAATATAATCTGAATGTTGCTTCTTCAGGGCAGTAAGCACACAGATCTATCAAATGGCTCATGGGTGTCTCCAACTAGAACAATAATGCTAACAATTTAAGTAACAAATTGGGTCAATCAGTGTACACCAGTTATACTCACCATCCTGGGTCTCCCACATCTCAGGCTATTCCCTCCATGTTCCTTACCGATTTCCCAGGTCCAGCCCACTACGTGGTTCTTTCCAGAGCATAGCAAGCCCACTCTCTGAAAAACAGGACAGCCCTCCTGCAATAGTGAAATACTTTGCCTAGTATTCTCAGGGAGGCCATTATACTGGTGATAAAACCCTCAAATACATGCTGGCACGTTTTTGTCCTTGCTGTTTTAAGGAAGGAAATTTATCTTCCCTACACTCGGGAAACTAGGTGTCTGCTTCAATTAAACTCTTTCCCCTGCATGCAGAAGGCACTAGGTGGAGAAAAATCCACTTTTGAAAGAAGAATATACATCCATTTGTACTTGGATTGATACAACAGAGATGAATCATCTGGTGAGATTTACTCCTAGTTTTTGCAGAGCTTGACAAGTGGGTTTCAGAAGCATCAAGGCATCTGCAGCTATTAATATCTGAGGCACTTCTCTTTCCAGAACGGTT
This sequence comes from Cervus elaphus, assembly GCF_910594005.1. Classification (NCBI taxonomy): domain Eukaryota; kingdom Metazoa; phylum Chordata; class Mammalia; order Artiodactyla; family Cervidae; genus Cervus; species Cervus elaphus. Next base: position 44,832,101 of record NC_057822.1, read on the forward strand.
TTCCTTCGGCCCTTGTCAAGTATGGTTTTCAGTCTGTTTCCTACCAAAGTATTTTCCGAGAACCACTGAATCTACTGCAGAAAACAGCCAAACTGGCCTCAACATGTTCTGCCTAAAATTCTCTTTGCTCCAGAGCACAACGATAAATGCCACCACTGTCGCCTTGCGGTCATGGGTCCTCAAGACACCTGGGTGCGCTTTTTACAAGCATGTCCTGGAGGTACAACTGAGGGTGGCTGCTGCTGGCCTGGTCAGTGTTTCTGTGTCCCTGCGAGCGGGGTTCTGGTGGTGCTCACTGGCTGGCCTGGGTCCTGGTCCTCCCCGCACCTGGGGTCAACTGATCAACCGCTGTGCTGCCCCCACGCCGCCCAGGACAGAAGTGGAGGACGCCTGGCCTCCGCGCATGCGCGTCGAGACCACACCCAGCCCCGCCCCCGCCGGGGTCTCCGCATCCCAGAAGCTCGGCCGCGCGGGGCCTGATGGGAGGGTAGGATCATGCTCTCCATGGACATTTATCTGGAGAAGCAAAGCATTTGTGACAGCGGGAAGCAGGGAGGTGTCGGATGAATTGATAACTTTCATTCAGCGCTCCCTCATCACCAGGCGCTTCGCATTTCGGCGAGGCCCCCGCCAGGCCCGTGGGCTTCGCTGGTGGCTCAGACTTAAAGAATCCGCCTGTAATGAGACAAGCCTGGGTTGGATTCCTGGGTTGGGAAGATCCCCTGGAGAAGGGAATGGCTACCCACCCCAGTGTTCTTGCCTGGAGAATTCCATGGACAGAGGAGCCTGGAGGGCTTTAGTCTATGGGGTCTCAAAGAGTTGGACACGACTGAACAACTTTCAAGGTAAGGTCCCCGGGCCTTTGATGCCTCAGATTCATGGCAACATGGGTGTTTGGGCACTGGGAGAGGCTGATCAGAATGGCCAGTGACTTCAGACCCGGGCTGGGTTAGCTGCACATCACCAAATGCCTCCTAGGCCATAAATGGTCTGAGTCTGTGCATGTTTTCCCTCCAAAGCCACAGACGTTCCCATGGGTCATTTCCTGTGACCCCCAGCTTCCTCGTGTCCCATAAGGACCCAGCCTTGAAGTCTCTGTCACACTTTGGCACAAGGTGCCACCTGGGTGGCCTCATCCATGCCACTGTCAGCTGACATTTGCCCAGCAGCCTGCAGACCACAGTCCATGGCTCTTTACCCAAGTCTTGAGACCTTCACAGCCCACCCCCTGGGTTTAGGGACACGTTAATCGAGCTTTCTGGAGTTTAGGGTGCCTTCATCCATGTCAGGATTATGAGCTTGTGCTTTTCAGACCAGTGGAGACTACTTTGTTTTAAGTAGGTGTGTTCAGTTCAGTTCAGTCGCTCAGCCATGTCCGACTCTTTGCGATCCCATGAATCACAGCACGGCAGGCCTCCCTGTGCATCAGCATCACTAACTCCCGGAGTTTACCCAAACTCATGTTCATTGAGTCGGTGATACCATCCAACCATCTCATCCTCTGTCGCCCCCTTCTCCTCCTGCCCTCAATCCTTCCCAGCATCAGGGTTTTTTCAAATGAGTCAGCTCTTTGCATCATGTGGCCAAAGTATTGAAGTTTCAGCTTCAACTTCAGTCCTTCCAATGAACACCCAGGACTGATCTCCTTTAGGATGGACTGGTTGGATCTCCTTGCAGTCCAAGGGACTCTCAAGAGTCTTCTCCAACACCACAGTTCAAAAGCATCAATTCTTCAGCGCTTAGCTTTCTTTATAGTCCAACTCTCACATCCATACATGACCACTGGAAAAACCATAGCCTTGACTAGATGGACCTTTGTTGACAAAGTAATGTCTCTGCTTTTTAATATGCTGTCTATTTCTTCCAAGGAGTAAGCTTCTTTTAATTTCATGGCTGCAATCACCATCCACAGTGATTTTGGAGCCCAGAAAAATAAAGTCAGCCACTGTTTCCACTGTTTCCCCATCTATTTCCCATGAAGTGATGGGACCGGATGCCATGATCTTTGTTTTCTGACTGTTGAGCTTTAAGCCAACTTTTTCACTCTCCTCTTTCACTTTCAACATGAGGCTGTTTAGTTCTTCTTCACTTTCTGCCATAAGGGTGGTGCCATCTGCATATCTGAGGTTATTGATATTTCTCCCAGCAATCTTGATTCCAGCTTGTGCTTCCTCCAGCCCAGCATTTCTCATGATGTGCTCTGCATATAAGTTAAATAAGCAGGGTGACAATATACAGCCTTGACGTACTCCTTTTCCTATTTGGAACCAGTCTGTTGTCCCATGTCCTGTTCTGACTATTGCTTCCTGACCTGCATACAGGTTTCTCAAGAGGCAGGTCAGGTGGTCTGGTATTCCCATTTCTTTCAGAATTTTCCACGGTTTATTGTGATGTGTAGGTGTGTAGGGGGCATACAATGGGGGACTTTCAGGGCTTCTAAAATCTTGCAGTCTGGTGGTCACCTCCTCCCCCGGGCAGGTGGCAGGCACTGGCTCTAAGGATGTGCTCCTGCTTCTATAACAGAGCAGAATGAGCACAGCCTCTAGCTGGTGGGCAACCAGTCTTGCTCAGCCATTACTCAGGCGCCTCAGTGGGCCCCGCCCATAAGCAGTTAACTGTCAATGAGCCACCTTTAGTTGTCCTGCTTGGCTATTGGTCAGCACCACAGTGGGCCCCGCCCACAAGTTACTGTCAACGAGGGACCATTAGGGAAGTGGTCATCAGGTGGAGAGTGAGGTAAGAGGCAGATTCAGGCCTTCTCCTGGAGACCCTCCAGCTCATCCAGCCTTGGGCCAGTGGGTGAGCTAGAGGGCCCTGGGAACAGCTTGGGGACTACGTCCTACAGGATTCCAGAGCCCTCACTAAGGTGCTCCACTAGCCTTCACCCAGTCCTTGAAGCAGTGGTGAACCTCTCCCCACTCCCTGTCTCTGAATCCTAATAGCAGTGGCCATCTGCCTGGGTTCCAGTCTGTGAGATCTGGTCTACCCCATTTTTGTGGCCTGAGAACACAGTTGGGTTGAAGTGCCTGGCTGTTTCAGAGATGACAGCTGGGCAGGGTGTGGGAACCTGGCCCTGAAAGAGCTGCCAGCCAAAATCTGCCTCCACTGGGCCAGAACTGGGACCTTGAAGGGTGAAAATTGTGCCTTGGGACCTTGTCCTTTCTTGTAAAGAGAGAGAATAGCATTTGTTTGATAGAAATTTATAGGAACATTGCTACCTGATCATGACCTGACCTTAAGAAGAGAGGATCTGACACTAAGAAGTTTGTAGCAACTAACCATGACCCTCCCTCACCTCTTGCTTTTAAAAAGGCTTTGCTGAAAGCTTTCAGTAATTTTAGGGTTCTTAGGGCATGAGCCACCCTTCTCCTTGTATGAATCTGTAATAAACCTTTCTCTGTTCCAAACTCTGATATTTTAGTATTGATTGGCCTCATTGTGCGTCAGGCACACAGACTTGTGATTTGGTAACACTCCCAGCGTGTGCCCAGACTCCAGCATGCCCCACTTCTTTCAAGGGGTTCAGCACTTCCTGCCCTCTACTTCTGCCTCTTAGATCTACCTTTCCCAGGGGAGCCATCCTTGGTTTATCCCTTCTTCTCTTTCTTCTTCAGTTTTTCTTCTTTTTCCCTCTCTCTCATCCCCTTCTACATTTTCTTCCCTGTCTGCAGTTTCACCTTCCAGTAAGTTTTGTGCTGTTTCCCGGATCTAGTTGCTAATTGCACTGACTCATAAATCTGTCTGCAACCCAGACCTCTTGCCAATCCTGAATTAACTGCCTGTTAGATAAATCCCTTGGCTGACTTGTTCAGTCGCTAAGTCTTGTCCAACTCTCTGCAACCCCATGAACTGCAATACGTCAAGTTTCCCTGCCCTTCCCTATCTCTCTGAGTTGGCTCAAACTTATGTCCATTGAGTCAGTGATGACTCAGTGAGATCAAACAATCTCATCTTCTGTTGCTCCATTCTCCTCCTGCCTTCAGTCTTTCCCAGCCTCAGGGTCTTTGTAGTAGCATTCTAGCTGTTGTCTCCCAGGCTAATTAATGTTACATAATCTGTCAGAGCAAACCTTCCTTATATCATTACTTTCATAAAAACCTTCAAAGGTCTGCAACTGTTGACAGAATAAAATCTGCACTTTTAACCTATATTTAGAATCTCTGTGATTTGTTCTAGCCTGGTTTTCTAAGTTTATCTCCAGATTTCCCTCCAGTCAAACCAATTTTTATGTGTTCTGATATGTACCTGATACTTTGATGACCCTCATGCTTTTGCTTTTGCATTTTTCTCCAGCTTGAATTCCTCTTAAGGCCACTTGTCTAGATCTTACCAACAATAGCTGCATATCATTCCTCTTCCCTTTCCATGCAACTTCATTTGGGTCATATTTAGCTTAATATTTTCTACTATTTTGTTAATTTCATCATAGACTCACATGTAGTTAAATTATAAGCTCCAAGAGGTCAGATTTCTGATTTATTTTCTCCATTCTGGACATGCTTGGCCATGAGTTTTTAGGGGCTTCATAAAAATTTGTTGAAAAATAAAAAGAATGATCATACATCTCAGCCTGCTCTCTGCTCCCTCTTTTGCTTTAGCTCCTGAAGAGGAGTGAGTCTAACAATTTCAACCACAAATACTGCAATACAATTATTGACTGGTTGCCAGGTGCCTTTCGCATGTAGAAATTGAAAGGTTGTTGCTGAACCATGAAAAGATGCCGGGATTCTTGGCCTCCGGAAAAGAAGAATTCTATCCGGGGCTAGAGATGAGGCTTGATCGCTCAGAGGTTTTGTGTAATAAAGTTTTATTAAAGTATAAAGGAGATAGAGAAAGCTTCTGACATAGACATCAGAAGGGGGCAGAAAGAGTGCCCCCCTGCTAGTCTTCAGCTGGATGTTATATAGTCACTAGCAGTCTGTTAATGAAAGAAAGGAATGTCTTAAAACTCAGAATGGCACCAGGCCCCTCATCCATAAGATGTATTTTGGGATAATCTTGGCACCAGACCAAGTCATCCCAGGCCATAAAACGATTGACTTGAATCTTGTAGAAAGGCAGATTACCATACAAATAGTTTCATTTACATAGATTAGGGGAACAGTGTCTGAGTATAACATACTCATTTGTCAAGTCGGTTCTGAGCCATTAGGCAGAACTGACTTGAACACAGAGTCTGGGGTAAATGCATAGTACATTAACATAGCTTAAGACAAACATTTCCATAAGAAAAATGCATTAGTTAACTCAAGGTTTGAGAATAGTTAACTTCAGGTGGAACCAGGTGTCATTATGGCAACACAGTGTTTTAAGAGAAACCTCTTTTTAAATTTGTATAGAGAAGGGGGAAAAAAATATATCACTAGTTTGTTTCTTCCTGCCGCTTAAGTGAGAGATTAAAAATGTCTGACATTTGCAGCCTATTTCCTCTGTTTGGAGACCCCTGGCCGTCCTGCCTGTTACCCTCTCAAAATTACCCTCTCAAAAAAAAAAATATTACTACATTTTCCCACAAGCATTTTAAAAATGTATTGTTGTTTAATCAGGTCAGGTTTCGATATGCCCTGGTGCCTAAAGGAAGTTTCAGCTGACACTAAGTTGGAATAATGGGTTAGTGTTTATAACGTTCCTGCCAAACCTCAGATATCAATATTCTTCCCCTTCTGTGACCTAGTCAAAAAAATCTTTCTTTGCTCACATCTCCATTGTAATGTTTTGGGCTAGAGAAATCAGAAAACATAAGGCTGGAAACAAAGGACTTGTTGGGTAGGAGTTATAATCATCATGATAATATCCATCGCTAGCACTTATTTAGCTGTTAATAGGTGTCAGACTCTGTTAAACAGCTCAGCTCATTTAATGCAGGGCCTCTCCTGGGTAGCCACCATTTTTTCTTTATATAACAATTTTGGAAGCAGAGGCATCAAAAATTTGCCCAAGGCTAACAAACACTTACAGTTAGTTTAAGTGGCAGAGCTGGTATTTGATCCCAGTCATCTGATTTTAATGGAGAAGGAAGTGGCAACCCACTCCAGTATGCTTGCCTGGAAAACCACATAGACAGAGGAGCCTGGCAGCCTACAGGCCATGGGGTTGAAAGAGTCGGGCATGACTGAAGTGACTGAACAATGAAAGTCTGATTTTAAAGCCACTATATCATGTAGCCTTTTCCAGTAAGTCAGCATGACTTTCAGTGACACTGCCACTAAGGCCCATGTAAAGATTTATGCTTCGTATTTTGAATTAAGAAAATAAGAAGCTTTTAAAAGTATAAACTTGGAATACTATGATAACGAGTCAGTGCTTTTGTGAAGTAAGTATGCCCCTCCTTGGGGATTCTAGTGTGTCTTCTTGTTGGACAGTGCCTGCCTTTGAGGGTTTCTGGGATTAGGTATCCCCTGGCATCTATTCTGATTTTGATGGGGTATGTTTCTGTGTCCTTTCCAATTGCCAGTTGCCACTGACACCCCCACTCTGTCCTTCCTTCCTCCTGCTAGTGGTCCTCCTCTTTGATGTATTTCTCTCATCCTTTAGTCTTCTGTCTGCCCCTACTAAGCCCCTCCTGCTGTCTGAATCCCACCTCCCTTCCCTCACACAATCCTAAATCCTGCTCCCTCACCTCCATGTTCCTTATGATTTTACATGGCTTTTTCTCAAGTTGAAATCTAAGCATCCCAGAACATGCTCCCTGTTCAACTGTGTCAGGGACACTCATTCATCCTGTCTTCTCATGCAGGCACTGTCTTCCGTTCTGCCTGGCTGCATGGCTTGACTCCTGCATAGGGGCTTTCAGGCAGTGGAAGCCCAGTTTGCTCCCCAGGCCCTGATCAGTGAGGGGCACAGCCACCTGAAGGAAGGGAGCCTTTTCAAAGGTGCCTGACAAAGCTCTATGGGCTAGAGCAGCCTTCAGTGGTGACCAGAACCTACGTGGCCTTGCCCTAATGGAGCTAGGATCAGGTAGGGAGATACAGTGAGAAATAAGCAGACTCAAAGGTATACTTAGAACTGGATCAGGGCAACAGAGGACTAAAATGAAAGGTGTTGAGAGAGAGAACAACTGTGACATAAGGTGATGGGTAGAATGGGTTTCCTGAGGAAGTGATACTTACACTGACATCCAGAAGGCAAGAAGGTGCCAGTCAGGGGAGGGGGGAGGTGAAATCCCATACAAAGACTCAGGGTGATGGTTGCATATGTGTATCAGCTCGGCGAGGTGATGGCACCCACTGTTCAGTCCAACACTAGTCTAGGTGTTGCTGTGAAGATATTTTGTACATGTGGTTAACATCAGCTGACTTCAAGGAGAGGAGAGAGCCTTTGACACTGTGTGGGCCTCAAAATCAGCCGAAGGCGTTAAGAGCAGAAACTGAGGTTTCTTAAAGAGGAAGAAATTATTCTGTCTCAAAACTGTAACAGAAATCCTGTTTTCCTAGGTTGCTCCCCTACAGAGTTTGGACTTTTCACAGCCTGCACAACTGAATGAGCCAGTCTCTTAAAAGAATTTTTTTGTGCATATATATGTGTATGTTTGTATGTATGAATATGTGTATATAGGTGTATGTATATATGTATGTGCTGCTGCTAAGTCGCTTCAGTAGTGTCCAACTCTGTGTGACCCCATGGACAGCAGCCCATCAGGCTCCTCTGTCCACAGAATTCTCTAGGCAAGAGTACTGGAGTGGGTTGCCATTTCCTTCTCCAATATATGCATATAGGCGTATTTATATATGTATGTGTATGCATGTTTATGTATGTATGTGTATGCATACCTACACATACACATGTGGGGTTCCCATGTGGTGCAGTGGGAAAGAATCCACCTACAATGCAGGAGACCTGGCTTCAATCCGTGGGTTGGGAAGATCCCCTGGAGAAGGAAATGGCAACCCACTCCTGTATTCTTGTCTGGAGAATCCCATGGACAGAGAAGCCTGGCGGGCTACAGTCCATAGGGTCGCAAAGAGTCGGACACGACTCAGCACAGCACGCACATGTGTTTGCAACCTTGCCGGGAGCCGGCACATGAGATCCCACCCATGACAAGGTCATGAGGGAGAAAAACCTGACGGGCAAGGCGGATCAGGTGTTCAGGGGTTTCGAAAAGGCCAGCTCACGAGATCCCACCCATGACAAGGTCATGAGGAGAAAACCTGACAGGCAAGGCGGATCAGGTTTTCAGGGATTTTGAAAAGCTGCCCTCAGCGCTCACCTTAGAGATGATATCTGTCTTTCTGATGCCTGCCTCAATAGACTACTCCCTAATTTCTGTGACACAGGCAGAAGGCCTTCCCTGATCTCTTCCCAAATAAGAATCAATTTAGAACTTTAATCAATAAGTTTCCCAGGTGGTGGTATTTTATGAGATAATCCAGGGTGAAAGGAGTGTTTTAATTTAAACTCCTTTGCTGGTAGTTTGTTAGCCAAATGCATTTATGCCCTTGGTACTAATATGCATGATTGCTTATAATATCCTAATCATAAAATAGCATAAATAACCTGATTGTATAAAAGCCCTAATAGACATAGAGCCTTTTTAAGGGGTAAAGGAGTCCTATTAGAAAACATAAGAAAAATTATTCTATAGGTGGTTATTGGGTTGAGATTTGCTTGCTGTGTTTTGCTTGCTGTGTTTTTGCTTTTAATGTGCTAAGGTTATGTTATAGAAACCATTGTTAATATAGTTAAAGATCTAGAGAAACAAGGACTTAGACCTAGTGTGGTAACAATGAGATGGTTGTTAATTGTCAGCCAGGAGTGCTAGGCAGAAGCTGCCTCACCAAAGTCGCAGAGTCAGTATGGGGTAAACTTCTTAGATAAAGGCAACTGACAACTTCTGCAGAAGGATTAATTTTTGTATTAACAAGGATATAATTCTACTCTGTACTATTTCCCTATGAGACTGCTACCTTTCAGTTAAGGTCACCATAGAAACAGAAAATAGGTTTACATTCACCTGACCTGCATAAAATGTTAATAGGCCCCAAGACCAGAAGATAATGTACAAGACCCTCATAAACAAAGAAGTATGCAGAAAACACCCTGGTTTTGTGAAGGACAAGCTGACGTAATGTTAAACTATCTTCCCCTTAGAAATGTAGTTACTTGGGGTATAAAAGCTATTGTAAAAAATAAAGCATTGCCAGACTCTGCCAGACCCTGCAAACACCCCCGTCTGGTCACTCTCTCTCTCTCTCTCTCTCTCTCTCTCTCTCTCTCTCTCTCTCTCTCTCCCCCTCGCAGACTTGGCCCTATCAAGGCGGGTCTCACGTGTCTTCTCTCTCTCTCGCCGACGCCGTTCATCCTGAGGGTGCCCCCTGGATCCTGCCGAGGCTGGACCCCGGCATAACCTGACTGATGCTGGTGGCATGTGCAAAGGCTTTGAGGGAGGAAAAACTGGGTCCATTCAAGGAGTTGAAGGCTATGTGGCTTTCTCTCTATTCATGTATTATATAACTAATCTGTGGCCTAACAGATCAGTTATACCTTAATTCATATAATACACCTAAGATATCCCTCAAGTAGTGAGTGACTACCTGGGAGTTAACAGGCAGGTGAGGGAGTTCTTTCGGCTCAAGAAAGCTTCAAGGGCCTTCATATGACATCAGCAGGTGGCTCACTCCTCCACCTGTACTGGTTCAGTCGGGTCCTGCAGCAGTGACCGTGGAGCAGCTCTGTCCTTGCCAGCGGTCCGCTCTTCCCTGAAGCTGGAGGGACTCAGGTCTCCCGTCCCTCCGTCTGGGTAAGCCAGAGTGCCCCAGGGAGGTGGCAGGGGTCCCGTGGCTGTGATTCTTCCGCCTGCCTTCTGTGTGATGCTGCCAGTGTCTGTTCACATACATTCTACCCTCTAATCCTGTCAGCCACCCTGGGGAGTGAGGTCCCTGCATCTGAGCGCCCTGCCCAGAGTCGGGCAGGGAGGTGTGCTGGAGGTGGGGCTCAGCTGGAGTTCCCCAGGGCTTCCCTGGTGGCTCAGATGGTAAAGAATCCACCTGCAATGCAGGAGACCCCAGCTCAATTCTTGGGTCGGGAAAATCCCCTGGAGAAGGGATAGGCTACCCACTCCAGTATTCTTGGGCTTCCCTGTTGGCTCAGATGGCAAAGAATCTGCCTGCAATGTGGGAGACCTGGGTTCGATCCCTGGGTTGGGAAAATCCCCTGGAGAAGGGAACAGCTACCCACTCCAGTATTCTTGCCTGGAGACTTCCATGGATAGAGAGGAGCCAGGCGGGCTACAGTCCATGGGGTTGCAAAGAGTTGGACATGACTGAGTGACTTTCAGAGTCCAAGCTTAGGGCTTTTGCCGCCCCATGTCTCAGCTGTCTGCACATGAAAACAGGCAGATGCCAGCTCAACAGGCAGAGTGTCCAGGGCTGGGAAGTTTCATCGGGTGAAGAGACATGGGGGGGATACAGGACCCTGGAGGGTGGCGTCCGTTATAACCTGGGGTCTGTTGCTTAACCCACCAGACACCTAACTGAATCAGAGCTCCAGAGTGTTGATTGGCCCCTAGAAACCTGCTCAGACTCCCCAGGGATTGCTTTAGAATGCAGACTCATTACACTAATTTACAAGGAGAAACCATTCAGTACAGACAGTGTTGGACCAGTGCACTCTTCCTGCAGGCAAATGTACAGGGGAAGTCAAACTTGGATCAAAACAGTGTTGAGTGGACTTAACATGGGGCAGAAATCTTTGAGTGATATTTCACTCTAGCCGTTGAGAAGCTTGATGAACAATGCACCATCTCAGTCAAAAACAGGGACCATGCAGGTCATGTTTGTAACCTGAACTCCCATATTGTCAGGAAGCATTTAACAAGAGGCTTCCTGTGTGCTGTTTTGGATCTGTCAGGAACCCTCTGGCCCTTATTGATTCCTCAATACTCAGGAATTAAGAGGAGAGGCACGCCTTTCCCGGGGCTGAGGAATCCAGGCATTTCTCATTACAGTGATAAGTACCCTCTTCCTTATTGTGAGCCAAATGGTAAAAGATGATTGTTTGCAACTGTCTGTCTTTGGTAGGGATCATCTTATGTTTTGTAAGTCTGGAATTTTAATCTTTATCTTTGCTGAGAATTACTACAGTATATATGCCCACGCCATGTTGATTAAAACACCTTTGCTCCATCAGAGCTTTGGTCCCCGTGTCTGTCTTTCTTTCTTTCTGTCTTTCTTTCTTTCTGTCGGTCTGTCTTTCTGTCTGTCTGTCTTTCTTTCTATTATTTCTGTCTTTCTCTCTCTCTATTTCTGGCTAATTCCTTGGAGTGCGGAGGCCCGCTGAGCTCACTTTCTTGTCTGGGCTTCTAAGACCCTCTCGAGAAGGCGCACTGTGCCTTCACCCACTCGAGAGGGCGCCCAGTGCCTACGTGCCTACGCGAGCCCTAAGAACAGGACTCTATTGGCTTTCCGCGTAAACCAAGGGATATCAGCCTCTTTCTCTCTCTTACTTTCTTATCGTCGACTCCAGACCACCAGGTTCCGGTCCATTAAAGGACCAACACCATATAACCCATGCTTGATATAAATATTTATTGAATGAACAAATATGATTAAACACCTGTCTTGGACAAGTGACTTAGCAGCATTAACAATAGCATAAGTAGCACTAGCAGCTAACTCTTATTGTCAGCTGACCTTTTGCAGGCATCTGCCCAGCACTCTGCGTGGGTTGCATCCCTTCATGCTCACAACAGTTCTGTGGGTCAGGCACTGCTATCAGCTCCATTTTAGATGAGGAAACTGGGACTCAGAGCACCTAGGTGACTAACAGCCCAAGGCCCCAGAGTTAGGAAGTAAGGGAGCCAGGACTGGACTCAATTCAGTCGCACTTGAGAACCTTTGCTATGGAGTGCTGTGATCTAGCCTCACTTTCCCCTCAACAAGGCTGCATCTACAGTCTTTCCTCTGAGAGACCCTTTTGCTCTAGTCGATCATGACTCGCCTCTTCTATGGACACACTCTTCTTTGATATGGGAATCCTGTTTCATCTGCAGGGTGGTCATGTTTGCTGATAGGTCTGAGTTTTCCAGGTGACGTGGGGATGTCCCTCGTCTCGTTTTCTGGCACTCTGCATCAAACGATATTACAGATGCCCACTGCCCTTGTTGTGCAGAGCTTTCCTTATTTCCTTAGAGGGCTTGCCCATTTCTCCTGATTGTCATGTGGCAGCTATACAATTTGGTTGTTTATCCCTCTGGGTACTGGACTAGGGGAGAAACTCAACACCTAACACAAGTAATGAAGCCCAGTCTACCCGCACCTCTGAATGAAAAATTGCAAGGGGTCAAGATCTCTCAGGGAAGAGATGCACATGCTCCCCAGGGCAGGAGGCAAGGTCTTCACAGCAGCTCTCCAGTGAGGTTCCCCACTGTCTGACGTACGGCCTAGATGGGTATGATGTTGAGCGGAAGGGGAAACTGGGAGACAACAGTGTTTGTTGTGTTGGGTCAAGAGGCGTCTCATAACTTTTATGTCATGGTTGAAAAAGCACACTAGAAGAAAACACGGTAAGAGAATTGTGATGCATCATTATGGCCTTTTCCATTTGTGGTTCTGAAACTGCACAAGGTGACACTCTCCCAATGTACCAGATGTATCTATTCCAGGACTTCAAATGATCACCACCATTGGAAAGGAGATTCTTCTCCACTTTTATTTTTAGGACCTGGAATATATTCTTAGTTTTCCCTCTCGTAAACCCTCTGAAGCAGGTAGAAGTTGAGAATCATGGGTCATATTCAGAGGCCTGAAGAGTGTCTGGGACTGAGGATATAGATGAGTGACACAGATCTTGGCCTTAAGATGCCCTAGCTACTGACTAGTGTAAAAGGCTGTCTAGGGAACACCCATAGAGTGAAAGTGAAGAGGCCCAGGATGGAGTCCTGAGGAACATCAACATCGATAGGATGGGCAGAGAAATGGGAATGTGCAAAAACAGGCAAAAAGTGAACAGAGAAGGAAGAGACTGAGAAGGAACAGGAACACCAGGAGGGTGAGGCATCACAGGAACCAAGGCAGGAGAGTGTTTTAAGAAAGAGGGGGTGGGAGTGGCCAACCATGATGAATCTGCTAAGAGGTCAAGATTAAGGGCTAAAGTACCATAGAGGATATTGGGAAATTTGGGGACAGCTGTTTTAGTAGTGTGATGAGAGTGGAGGCCAAATTATAGGGTTGAAAAGTGGGTATAAATCAGTTTTGAAGTGAAGTGAAAGTCTCTCAGTCATGTCCAACTCTTTGTGAACCCATGGACTCTACAGTCCATGGAATTTTCCAGGCCAGAATACTGGTGTGGGTAGCCTTTCCCTTCTCCAGGGAATCTTCCCAACCCAGGGATCAAACCCAGGTCTCCCGTACTACAGGTGGATTCTTTACAGTTGAGCCACAAGGGAAGCCCATAAATCAGCTTTAGTGAAATGCTATTCAGAGGTGATGACTGTTGAAATGATAAGTTCTGAGAAACATCACCTTGGCTCTATCAACATTTTCTATTCCAACACCCCATGTGTGGGCTGATGTCACATCACAAACAATGATCAGTTCTTTGATTGAAAGGTGTTGTTATTAAAAGCGTGATAAAGCAGCCTCTTTGGGCTAATTACATCCAAGGCCATAAATGAGATCAAGGTAAGGATGTTGATCTTGCCATGTCAGTCTTTAAAACTTAGAAAAAAAAATGAAAAATCAAGGGGAAGACTACATTCTCCAGGGGCTGGAAGCCCCTAAGCTCCATGCATATTAAAAAGGGGCCCCAGGTCTTAATCCCCTCATTTCCTGGGAGAGTGTGCTCTCTTTTCCTCTCTGGTTCTTCTTTGCACCCACGGCTTTTCCTCTCATTGGGTTAAGGAATGAGAACTGGGGGCATTGCCCTTGAGGGAGCTCTCCAAATGCCAGAGGCCTGGGGTGGGGATTAAACTCTAGATTTTATGGAGAAATTTTACCTCCAGTTAGTGCAAAGGACTTTACTTGTGTATGTCAACGTAGCTCCCAGCATTCTACATCAGGGCTTGGGAATAATGATTGAAAGGAAAATGAACTTATGTGTACATCAGTGTCTCGGACTTTAAAGGCAGGGGTCAGGGAGTTTGGGATTCCGTGTCATCACTATTTACAAGCATTTATCAGCCACCCCCCTATGGAACATCAGCATTGAAAGGATGGGCAGGGAATGATTAGTCTGTCTCTCCACTGTTTCTTTGTCTTTCTGTTTCTGTTTACCTTTGAAGTTGGTGGTTTTCCATGATGATTTGCTCAGTCTCCTTTTTAAAAAATATTTCATGTCTCTACTCTAGATTTTTGTTTTGTAGTTATCATGAGGTTTACAGAAAACATCTCATAGTAGTCCTTTTTCTTCTGAGCATTTTACTTTCATGTTCCTATTAAAGCTTCACCCTTTAACTTTTTGCTTTTTATATTCTTGATATCACAAATTGTCTCTTTTTAGGCTGTAATTTCACTATTAAAATATAGTAGCTATAAGTTATCTTTAGTGTTTTTTAACTTTTGTGCTGTAGGTAAGAGTCTAATATAGTATTCTAAAAACGAGTTAAGGCACTCTAATTCTGACTGTTTATCACCTTAATCAGAGTTCTCTGTACTTCTTGTTTCAGCTTGAGTAGCTCCTTTCAACATTTCTTGGCAGGTTCAGTGGTGGTGACCTCTAGCTTTTGTTTGTCTGGGCAAGATTTTACTTTTCCTTCATATCTGAAGGATAACTGCCGAAGAGTATTCTTGGCTGGTAATTTTTGTCTTTCACTAGGTTTGTTTTGGCTGCTCTGGGTCTTTGTTGCAGCACCTGGGTTCCTTGTTGCAGCAGGCAGGCATTCTAGTTGCAGCACACAGGGGCTTCTCTACTTGTGGCACACAGGCTTCTCTCTTTTTTTTTTTCATTTATTTTTATTAGTTGGAGGCTAATTACTCTACAATATTGTAGTGGTTTTTGCCATACATTGACATGAATCAGCCGTGGATTTACATGTGTTCCCCATCCTGATCCCCACTCCAGCCTCCCTCTCCATCCCATCCCTCTGGGTCTTCCCAGTGCACCAGCCCTGAGCACAGGCTTCTCTTGTTGTAGAGCATGGACTCTAGAGTGCACAGGCTCAATTATTGTGACCCTGGGCTTTAGTTGCCCTGCAGCACATATGATCTTAGTTCCTGACCAGGGATTGAACTCACATCCCCTGCATTGGAAGGCAGATTCTTTTTTTTTTTTTTGGAAGGCAGATTCTTAACCACTGGACCACCAGAGGTGTCCCTATATTTCATTGTTTAAAATATTTAATTCCATTCTCTTTGGCCTATAGAATTTCTACTGAGAAATCTGCTGATAGCTTAATCAAGATACATTTATAGGTTAATGCATTTTCCCCCTGTCTGCCTTCGAAAGTCGTTGACGTTTAACAATTTCAATATAATGTCTCTTGGGGAAAGTCTTTTTGTGTTGCAATAATAAAGTGTTCTGTTAGCTTTGTAGATTTGTATATTTGATTCCTTCCCCAGGTTTGAGAAGCTGTCAGCTATTATTTCTTTAAATATATTTTTTGCTCCTTTGTCTCTTTTTTCTCCTTCTTGGAGGCCAATTATTCTTATGTTGGTTTTTCTAATGTAGTCAGATTGTTCTCATAAGGTTTCTCCACTTTTTAAAAATCTTAGTTCTCTCTCCTCTTCCACTTGAGTCATTTCTATATTCCTGTCTTGAGGTCACTAATCCTTTCTTCCATATGATCTGCTCTATCTCCAGCATATTATAAGGCATTCTTCATCTTATTTATTGGGTTCCCAAATTTTTGTTTGGTTCTTTTTCAGATTTACAACTTCTTTGGTAAAGTAGCTCTTCTGTTCACTAATCTTATTCCTGAGATCATCATATTGTCTTCCTGAATTTTCTTGTAGCTCATTGAATTTCTTCACGACAGCTACTTAAAATTCTTTATCAGTTAGATCACAGTATTCCATGTCTGTGGTTCACTTGCTAGAAAATTGCCTTTTTCTTTTTGTGATACCATATTACCCTGATTTTTCATGCTGTTTGATGAAAGGTGCCTCTGTCGCTGCATTTGAAGTAGTTAATTTCTCATTTAGGCCAGGATTTGATTATTTTGACTTTAACCATCTGAGAGACTGATAGTTAAGAGCCTTCCTTTTGTTTTCCAGAAGATCGTGGTATAGCACAAGTTTTTGTTTTCTCTTACCAGAACTAATTAACTGCTGAGATAGAAAAGTATATTAAAAAAAAAAAAAAAAGCAAAAGGTGATGGCAGAGCCTAGCATATGGGGCTTTGGGTGTCCCCACGCCCAATAGGCAGTAAACAAGTCCCAGAGGTCCTTGGACAGAATCCTCTTGCCTCCTGGGGCAGCGAGCAGAAGAGATTTTTCTTCGGTTCTCTTTGCCCACTTCCCTTTCCTTTTCTTCTCCCCAGTCACTGTGGTATCTCCTGAGAGAGAGCATCTGGTCCCTCCAGCTCAGCGCATGGCCCAGCTCACTGCCTTTACCTTCCACCTCCTCTGCTAGAAAAGTCATGCTGGCTCACAGCCATTTCCTTCTTACTGGGAATATCATTTTGCTGAGTGAACAGAAAATAGAGCAAGGAGACACTGAGTCAGTGAGTGAGGAGACAAAGTCACTGTTTCCGTGAACTGACTGAAAAACAATTCTTACAGTTCTGAAGGTACAAGTCTCCAGTGGATGTTTAAATGCAGGAACCCCAAGCAAAATTGTCCTGTCCCCATTCCTGGGCCTAGGGTGGAGCTATAACTCTGAGCTATAGTTAGAATATGCATAGTATAATTCTAAATTCAAAGGAACAAAGTGATAAAATGGGGTAATTTCAGTAGATCACTTGTGTTGTTGCCAGTGTGTCCATCCATCCCTGCCCCCTGAGCGCCTCAGATGAAGCATCAAAGTCACTTTGAAACAGCACTAATTAAGCACTCATGTGGCTTTGCAGAACCTCTGCCTCCCTCAAGTTTCAAATCTGGGTCGTGTTGGAATTTGAAAATTTTATTCCTGAAAGAAGAGCAAGAACTACCACCCAGGGAATACCTATCCAGTTTTCCCATGAAAGTGTAAAACGTGTGTGTGGAAAGTAACGCATATTTGCTAATTAGTCAAAGATGTTTTTCAAAACATGATCCAGCTTAGTAGCTTCTCTATGCAAGAATTTCCTGTATCCTCCAATTAAAGAATAAAATTTTTAAAAAAGAATCTACAGGGAAAAGTATTGCTTTTCCCTGTAAATTTCCAGAAGTGAACTGGATGGTATAAGCTCTAATTTCTTTTGCAAATAATCAGACATCCACTGATAGGGCCTACATGGCGGCTTGTGGTTGAAATGGATGATTATGTTGACCTCGAAAACAAAGAATAAAATCACAGTGACCCTTGAGAGTGACCAAGTTGCCCAAACAACATTCTCTTTTCTCACTGGTGGCTACCTTCTCAAAGCTATGAGACACCAGATTCCAGACCTCTGGCTACGTGCCACAGGACTCAACTACAGGCTGAAAATTAACCATCCCTTCAGAGAATTGTGCACTGGCGGGGTATAAGAAAGACCCCGTCAGAAAGGGAGGACACTGGTTCTCCTTCCAGCCACCTTCTTATTTCCCTCTATTAAACTTCCCTTTTGCCTGACTGCCCGGCTTGCTCTCTTTCTCTCTGCACTCACCTTATACCCACTAAGGTACATTTCAATGAGATGAGCATTTAACACCTCTGAACTGCTTCTGCAGGTGTGAAGGGTATCAGATGAGCCAGATATTTCTGTTCTGTAAAAGCTGATTGCGAGGTGTGGTGCTGATCTGTATCTGAAACGGTTGTGGGTGTGCTGCCTCCGCTCTTGCTGCTTAGAATGCAGTCCAGCGGCACAGGCATTCAGTTCAGTTCAGTTCAGTCGCTCAGTCCTGTCCGACTCTTTGTGACCCCATGGGCTGCAGCACGCCAGGCCTCCCTGTCCATCACCAACTCCCAGAGCTTACTCAAACTCGTGTCCTTTGAGTCAGTGATGCCATCCAACCATCTCACCCTCTCTTTGTACATGCTGTATTTAGTTGTAACACATTTTAAAAATGTCTTTCCTTTTTCGTTTTGCTGTATTTGGTGTGGGGGGAATGTTACCTCCTCCAGCACCGCTTCCCCCAAGGTAACCGATACTAATAGTCTTGTGTCCATCCTTTCATTTCTTTCTCCACGTTCATATAATAAGTAAACATTTATGCACACATATGGAGTTTGGGGTGTGGCTACAAGGGAACTACAGTGAGGTGAGGGGTGGGGCTGGCGTGCTAAAGACTCTCTGCCTCCCTTGGATTCTATTTAGTACATTGCCTCTCTAGTCATCTCAGTCTTTTCTGAATCAAGAAAGTTCCCTTGTAGCTACTACTTTTTCATTCACGTGAACACTAAATTTCAACTTATTCTCTAGGGGAGGAGAAATGATAGTAACTAGGAGATGAGAGGAACATTCTCACATAAAGACATTAAGATGTTGCACCCCAAACTCCATATGTGTGTATAAATGTTTACTTATTATATGAACATGGAGAAAGAAATGGAAGGATGAACACAAGACTATTAGCATCGATTACCTTGGGGGAAGTGGTACTGGAGGAGGCAACATTTCCCCCCCCCCAAGTATAGCAAAACAAAAAAGGAAAAACATTTTTAAAATGTGTTTCAAAAAAAAAAAAAAAATGTGTTTCAACTAAATATAGCATGTACAAAGTGATCCGAAGGGTAAATAGACATGTAAATATGCATAAAGAAATGTAGGAAAGGACATTACTGTTTATTAAAATCTTTTATAATAATAATAAGCACATATTATATAATTACAAATAAATGCAATAAAAGTTACTCTCATTAGGAAAAAATTTTGGCCACTAAAATGTATGTGTGTGTGTGTGCTAAGTTGCTTCAGTCATGTCCCACTCTGTGTGACCTTATGAACTGTAGACCCCCAGGCTCCTCTGTCCTCGGGATTCTCTAGGTAGGAATGATGGAGTGGGTTGCCATGCCCGCCTCCAAGGAATCTTCCCAACCCAGGGATTGAACCTGCATCTCTGTTCTCACCTGCATTGGCAGGCAGGTTCTTTACCACTAGTGGTACTTAGGAATCCCCACAAAAATATATATGTTAACAATTTTTCTTTGAAAGAAGGGATGTTCAGCACCCATCTGTGTGGTTGGGTGTGAAAGATACTTGATATCTTCTCTTCAAGCATTTTTCAATGGGGTCTTGAATGGGGTCACAGGCCCCTAAACTGGGGGAAACATGGAGATTTAGGCAGGCACTACTCTAGAAATCCCTCATTAAAATACAGATTTTAGCAGGTAAGTGTAATTTTTAAATCTATAATCTTAGGTTATTTTCTCTCAAGCAAGCAGAATCCTGGTCAGGTGGATTGTGTGAGGGGTAAATAAAGTTCTGGGAGAACAAGTGTGATTAGAAAGCAGATCAGACTTAGGCAACATCTGGGCATGTTAATAAATATACATATACATAATTGAGAAAAAAGCCAATTAACCTAGTCATTGTCTTCCCTGGTGACCTATAACCACAAAATTTCTGGGAGAAGTCCCTGTTTACAAAGTAGAGATTATGTTTCCAAATCATCCAGTGGCAAAATAGAATTGCTGAAGTAAACACATGACCCAGTTTGGGGTGATATAACTTATCAGAGTTGCTCCCTTTCCCAGGGTCAGCTGTGGGAAAGCCATTGCTGGAAGCATGGTAAGTATCTCATAAAGTGTTACCTATTAAACTGGGAGCCCATGGACATTCCCTGTAGAAATGTATATATATTCTTATCTTTTCCCCAATAATTTAGTGCAATACTATAAATCTAAAAATGGTTCTAAAATCCCACTGTTAACATTGCCTTTCAGGGATCTGTCTTACCTAGATTTCAATGGCACTGATTTTAAAAGGTTTATTATTAGCTTCAACTTCCACACTGCCAAGATGGGATATATTCTTTGGGAAAACTACAGACAACAGCAACAAACTGTTGACCAAAATGTTGGTATCTTCTCTGTACTTTTCTAATTATTCCGCTGTGTCTTTGTAAGATGGACTGTACAATCAATCTTATTTTTCTAGAACTAGTGGAGCAATTTCAAAAACATTACAAAAGAAGACCCAATACCCACAGTGTTTCACCTTGTTTATGTAACAATGCATTTAACCATCCATCAACCATTCATCCAACCATCTATATAGTTCTATCCAGACAATAATAATGCCTTGTGCTAAGCAAAGGGATAAAGAGATGAAGTATGGATGCCAGTTCCTTTTATGGATCAGATGGAGGGTAGGAGAGAAAACAAAGTGAAAATCCATTTAATTCTTGCAAATATATCCTAGATTGGCAAGCCTCAGGCAGGGGGATGTGCTAGTTTCTTACTGTCATTCACAGGTGGGCAGGGTTAGATTATCTCCCTGTGAGCCAAACAACGGAGAAGGCAGTGACACCCCACTCCAGTACTCTTGCCTGGAAAACCCCATGGACGGAGGAGCCTGGTGGGCTGCAGTCCATGGGGTCGCTAAGAGTCGGACACGACTGAACGACTTCACTTTCACTTTATACTTTCATGCACTGGAGAAGGAAATGGCAACCCACTCCAGTGTTCTTGCCTGGAGAATCCCAGGGACGGGGGAGCCTGGTGGGCTGCCGTCTATGGGGTTGCACAGAGTCAGACACCACTGAAGCGACTTAGCAGCAGCAGCAGCAGCAGAGCTAAACAAAGGCACTTGAGTTTAAGGGTCAGGCAGAGGGGGCGTGGTTCTCAGAGGCAGGCCATTATGTTTGATTATGATAACAAAAATGGCAAAAACCGAGAGTAAAGTCAAAGAAACTGACCTAACAAGCAAGAGTCAAAACTGACTCTTCCCTGTTGAAGCAGCACCAATTTACATTCCCACCAGCAGTGTAGGAGGGTTCCCTCTTCTCCCTATCCTTTAGTTTGAGGTGCTTCTTTTATTTCATTCCTTTGTTATTACCTTTGATGAGATTCTTCATGTAATTAATGGCATTAATGATTAACTGTTCTGCAAAGGTTTAAGCCTTAATTTCTCATATTCTTTTTCCAAATTACCAATCCATGTTCAAACCCTGCCATTTACTTCTCTCATGTTTCTAGGTTTCTGTTCTCCACTTTCAACAGCCATCCCTTTGTCTGAGCCTTAATTCTCTTACATCCAAACTACTGCAGTTGTTCAAATTCCAGAATCTTCTCTGGTCATTTCCATTTTAAATTTACCCCATAAAAGTGGCAGAAACCACTTTGCAAGAAAAACATCACTTTGCAGCTCCCATAACAGAAACATAGTAGTTTTCCTTCAGTATATTGAACCCCAACTTTTTCTTATTTCATTAAGTCACTTAACACCACCTCTTTTATGAAGTTCTTAAGACCACACTCTGCCTAATTTTGGTTTGACTACTAAAATGGAACATATGCCTCGTAATGTCTTTTTAAAATTGCTCCTGAGTCAGGCGGGCAAGGTAGCACATGGGTCTGAGGCTGGTGATGGCCCCACAGAGGCGGGTAAGAAGTGGTGATGGTAACTCTGCAGCTGCAGGTAAGAGGAAGTTTAAAGATGTCTCTCTTTCTTTATATGAAGTCTGTGTGTCTGCTCAGTACAGGATCCATGTTTAACTCAGACATCAATGAGGAAATAATTTCTGCTGCATCACTGGGTAGGATACAGGCACCCAGCACAGAATGCCGTGGCTGGAATAGACAGGTAGAAAGTAGAGCTGGTGAGCCTTTGGACCAGAGGCCAGGGGAAGAGCAGGAGGTTTCCTTGCAGTGAGTGGTGGTGGGAGCAGCCTCTGTGGAAACATCATGATAAGAAGACTAGGTGTTTAGGGACAGAAAATAATTCGTGTAGTGTAAGAAGGGTCCTGAATCAGACATCCACAGGACCGTGTGGGATAAGAAAAATACTAGACACATAGACATATTGTAAAATCGGGGCAGAGAAAGACCAAGGACAGTCTTTAGCTATAACTGGCTGAAGACTCACCAATTCTTGGATGAGAAATGAATTGAACATTAATATCAAAACACCATTGAATATGACTTCTATCTTATTCTCTGTATTTACATCTTAGTTACATAAAATTTTAGATGATTTATAAAGACTCAAGGATACATAGTTAATTTTTGATAAATTTCTGGGAAAAAAAGAGCCCATGCCTGGATTGCTATCAATAGATGCTTGGATTGGGTGGTATCTCAAGAATCTTCTGCCCAGAGTTTGCAAGACTGATAAGTAGCTCCTCATAAAGCAATGCATTAAGCAAAAAAACAAAAACAACAAAAAAACAAAACAACCCTGACTGACAAAAATCCCACTCCCACGGATTTTGATCTAGTTGGCCTGGAAAGGAAATATAAGTATCAGCATTCAAAAATCTCTGCGGTTTTGCACCAGAGTTAAGATAGTAATTGCACCAAACCAATGCTCAAAAAAATGATCTTTGCTGGGTTACTTCTGCCTGGAGTGACATGAGTCCCAGAAACACCCCAGACACCATAGCTAGGGTAAGAGGAGTAGAGATGGAGATAAACACCCTGAGTCCCAGCTTGCAGCCCCCATCCCAAGGGATAATCATGGCAGGTAGATTTATTGTCACACTCTTAGGTATACGAGGACACTGGGAAAGAACAAATTACTATTTATATTTCTAAAAACTCTCCTGAGTCTCCCGAAGAAATATTCATCTTCCTGACCCAGGGATTGAACCCAGGTCCCCTGCGTTGCAGACAGATTCTTTACCATCTGAGCCACTAGGGAAGCCCCATCATAAAGTCTGAAGTTAAGTCCAAATACCTTATGTTCTGCCAAAAGTTTTACTTTCATTCAGGTTTGAAAAATTCATTTACAAAACAAATGACTAGTTACACAATTTCAATATTTAATAGAGAATTAACTTAGTTCAACACACAATCATTAAAAGAAAAGAAGTAAAAACAATAGAGAAGAGTCACAACACATACATCACCAAATTGGACCAACCAAGATCCAGAGTTAAACAGCATTCTGTAAAGTCCCTTTTTAACAGTAATCTGAATTTCCAGTTGGGAAAAGGTCCTGAATGGTGTGTCCAAACACGGGTGAGACTTCAAATTGCAGTTTCAGGGTTTCCCACTTGTAATCCTAGGCCACAAACTGATATCATCATCAGTTTGCATGCAAAAATTCAGCTTTCATTTTCCTTTAACCTTTTTACAATGCTGTTTGTTTATCTTGTGAGTCATAGGGTTTCATTATACCCCGAATGGTTGACCAGACCTCCAGGGGCTCGAGAATTCTAAGACCCACTCCCTTTTTTTATCTAAAGTGCCACTTGACCTGCTGCACTAGCAAGCAGGCATGGAATCTAGACAGTATCCCGGCAGATCAGAGGTAAGGTCAGAAGCCTGCTCTCCTGCTTCTGAAATCTGAACAAGACTTCCTCCATTTTAATTTCCCTAATACCTTGTTAGTGAAATATCAACAACTGAAGCCTTATATACAACCATTAATAGTTATGAAGATGTTTTATATAATAAAAATTACATAAATGGTGATGGGGAAAATTCTCTAAAGTTGAACATATAAGCAGAAACAGATAATTTAACTGTATGTAGAGCTGATACTATTACCACAAAACATTAATCCAGGTAGATTTTGAACTTGATTTTCAGGCTATACATTCTCACTGGGGTCAATTGTTAGGACAAAAAGAAAGTTTCAACTTAGTGAGTTTGTGATTTGTAGTGTTGAGTGTAGTGATTCTGAATCTATTTGGTGTGGGTGTTTTTCAGGACTGAGCAAATGAATACATACATGTATATTTTTGGGAACCAGAGTTCTCACTGTGGATGAGGGGGATAAAAATATGGAATGGGGGAAAGTCAGGAGGAACTCTGCGGTGCTGGATTGAAAATTTCTTTTCAAATACATATTTTCTTCATAAAATATGATTTTCCTAGCTGAAAAATATGTGTTTTCCACTCAATGAGTCCAAGAATAAAGACATCCTAGTAGCAACAAACATACCTAACAGCAGATCTGGTTTCTAAATACCATTTCCCACTAAAGGTGACCAGGGTTCCTTGGAGAAAGGTCAATTCCAGATTTGGGGCTAAGAAAGCATTCAATCTTGTTGAGTTAGAAAATAAGAGTGTGCTCAAAAACTGATGAATTTATGTCAAAATTTTGCCAAAAGCAGCTTGTACTGGCCAAATCTGGGACAGTTTGAGTATCAGAAAACATATGATTGAAATTAATTTTGACATATTAATTTTTTAAAGTCCATATTGATATAAACAATTAAATTTCTCTACAGATGAATGTCAAATAATAAATGAAAAATATGTAGTAAAGTTAAATCACCAGGCAAGAGTCATCAGTTCATATTAGACGAATGGGTGAAAGACTTGAGGAGAACAAAATATTCACTCAATCTTGAACTGTCATTCCACAAATAACTTATTCATTACCTTTGCATAGGTAAATCTGGCAGTACCACTGTAACGAAATGATCAAATTTAACATCACTGGTAATGGACCACATTATGGTCTTGTGACTCCAGATGAGTTGTGCTCAAAAGACATACTTGATGTTCCTGCCAAAAATGTTTAGCCTGAATCCAGTCAGGAGGGAACAACCATCAAATCCAAACAAAGGGATCTTCTGCTGAACAACTCTGCTGGCTCTTCACAAATATCTATGCCATTAAAAAAAAAAAAGTATGAGATTGTCTTAGAATAAAAGATATAAAAGAGACATGCAATGTATGATGCTGGATTCAATCCTAGATCAGAAAAAACAAACAAAAAAAAATCCCAGGACATTATTGAGTCAATTGGAGAAATTTGATCATGAATCATATATGAGAGAAATGGGCTTCCCTTGTGGCTCAGCTGGTAAGAATCTGCCTGCAATGAGGGAGACCTGGGTTGGGAAGATCCTCTGGAGAAGGGAAAGGCTACCCACTCCAGCATTCTGGCCTGGAGAATTCCATGGACTGTATAGTCCGTGGGTTGGAAAACAGTCGGACATGAATGAGTGACTTTCACTTTCACTTTCATGAGAGAAATAGTATTATATAATGTTAAATTTCTCAAGAATGATTGTGTTGTAATTATGAAGGAAAATAATATAGGAATATATGTGTGCATTTAACATTTTATTTTCTTCTAATGTTTTACTTTTTTATTTTGAAAAATTTCAACCATTCAGAAGAATAAACACTGATAGAATAGTGTGGAGGGAGGGGAGGGGAGCAAGAGAGAGAGCAAATCCAAATATGGCTAAATATTAGTATTAAATCATTGGTGAATCTAGGGAAAGAACATACAGGTGTTCATTTTCCCAAATGATTGAAAAATTTCAAAAAAATTTAAATAGTCAAACTTAATAGAAGCATGTTAAATAATCTTAAAAGAACATGTAAGAGGTTATTGGGAGGATTTTCTGTAGGAAGTGAAGGTGAGAGATTGAGAATGCCACTTAGCTTCCTGCCTTACATGAGTAGGTAAATGATAAGGTCATTCTTTAAGGTCAAAACAGAATAAGAGATAGGTTTAAAGAGGAAGATGGTTAGTTGACTTTTGATCTTGTTGATTTTAGTGTCCATGACCCAACCAAATGAAATATGTTGGAGACAGAAGTCAGATCTTCTTTTTTTTTTTTTTTCTATGTACAGTAGATAAAAGTTTTATTAGACTGCAGAATGTTGTTTCATGGAAATTAAGAAAAACATGTTTCACACAAGACATTTTGCCATGAAGTGAAGTGAAGTTGCTCAGTCGTGTCCGACTCTTTGCGACCCCATGGACTGTAGCCTACTAGGCTCCTTGGTCCATGGGATTTTCCAGGCAAGAGTACTGGAGTGGGTTGCCATTTCCTTCTCCAAGAAGTCAGATCTTCATGGGAAAGCTCAGCTGAAGTGGTTCCTTACCAGCATGGAGAGGTAGAGAAATGAGGAGAGACAATGAGAGCATCAGTGAGGCCTTAAAGACAGAAGAGCAATGAGCTGCGGGATCCAGAGGAATCCTGACATTTAAAGCAGTTCTATAGTGTTTGCCAGTATCCAGTCTGCATCATTTCTATGTGTGTGCATGCATGCTAAGTTGCTTCAGTCGTGTCTGACTCTATGCAACCCTATGAACTGTAGCCCGCTAGGCTCCTCTGTCCATGGGATTCTCCAAGCAAGAATACTGGAGTGGGTTGCCATGTCCTCCTCCAGGGTATCTTCCAGACTCGGGGATCGAACCTGCATCTCTTGCATCTGTTGCATTGGCAGGCAGGTTCTTTAGCACTAACACCACTATGGAGGCCCCTTCTATATGTATGAAGTGAAGTGCAGTGAAGTCGCTCAGTCGTGTCCGACTCTTTGCGACCCCATGGACTGTAGCCTAACAGGATCCTGCGTCCATGGGATTCTCCAGGCAAGAGTACTGGAGGGGGTTGCCATTTCCTTCTCCAGGGGATCTTCCTGACCCGGGGATTGAACCCAGGTCTCCCATATTGTAGGTAGACGCTTTACTGTCTGAGCCACCAGGGAAGTCCTTCTATATGTATAGCTAGCTACTTTTCTCAGGTTCTCCTGGAATGGAGGCAGGCAGCTTCTAGGTAGCTTCTAGGTGACATCATGTGACCCAGCTCTGACCAATGGAATGGGGGCAGAATCATATGCATCTTTCACTTGTCCTGACTTCCCATCTGTGCAACTGGAAGCTGAAGACTCCAAGATGGCTGAACCACATGTTGGAGAATGGATGCTTGAATCACACTTGGAGGAGAGCTGCCTAGGGGAACATGCCCTAATCAAGAAATCAACTTTGGTTGTGCTCATCTATGAAGATTTGGGGTTCAGTTCAGTTGCTCAGTCATGTCTGACTCTGTGACCCCATGGACTGCAGCACACCAGGCCTCCCTGTCCATCACCAACTCCCAGAGTTTACTCAAACTCATGTCCATTTAGTTGGCAATGCCATCCAACCATCTCATCCTCTGTCCCCTTCTCCTCCCACCTTCAAACTTATGTAGGACATAGTTTATCTGGGAGAAAGGTCTATACCTTTATATTCTAAGGGGTCTGGGTTTCCAGAAGGATAATAGGATTAGGCAGAGGTGCAAGAGCCAGAGAAGGAGCAAAGAGGCATAAGGAGAAACTTGAGAGATTAATGTCAGAGAAGCCAGGAGAGTAGATTTGCAAGGACCAAATGGTCTGCTGTGTAGAAGGCAGCAGGGATGCCCGGAAAGAGTTAAGAGTCTCAGATTGGAGAACTAGTGAGCCACTCGTGGCCTCGGCAGAGCAGTGAGTTGAGGCATAAATGGGAAGTAAGGAAGTAGAGAATGTAGGAAACTGCTGTAAAAACTTGTCTTTGAAGGGAAGGAGAAAGAAGCAATAGCTAGAGGAGGAAGCAGAATCAAGAGAGGGTCACTTTTAAGGATGGGACAGACCTGAGATTATCAGAATGAGGTCGTAAAGAAAAGAGAAGTTAAAGGTATGGAATGTTGGTGGGATAATTGTGGAGAGTGAGTGGGACAAGGAGCCAGTGTCAACATCGACCCTGGAAAGGAGGGAAGACCTTTGACCATCTAAGACCATGTGCGTGGTGGGGGTGGGGAGGGGAGATGGGGGTTGGGGCAGTTCTTACCTGATGACCTCAATTATTATTATTATTACTTTTTTTTTTTTAAAGAAGTAAGAGGCAGCTAGGGAAGAAGGGGAGGAGGACTTTTGGAGGAGACTAGAAGAGATGGGTACAAATCGGGACTGGGCTTTGCCTTTATTTTGATGTTTAACATTTGACCAACCACTAGCTCTTACACCTGGGTTCCACAGCTATAAATCAAGAAAATGACAATACCTCATATAGAAATGCATTGTGAGCTCAAAGTCATGACTAGCAGTGTACTCACCTGTGTAAATGCTGCTTGCTGGCTTGACAGGTGTATGTCCACTTCTTTATCCTCTGCTTCAGCACCTTATAAGAATGTTTCCATCCTCCAAAGTGTGTTTCTCTTGCTAAACACAGCAAGCAGATGAAAGTCTTATTTTTATTTTTAATTTAACAACAATTTTTTTTTTTATTTTGGCCTTGCCATGGGGCATGAGGGACCTTAGTTTCCCAACAGAGGATCCAACTCTGGCCCTTCGCAGTGAGAGCAGAGTCCTAACCAGTGGATGGCCAGGCAATTCGCAGAGGGTCTTATTTTTAGAGACAGTTAATTTAAATATATTCAAAACTGAATATAGTGCATTTTGTGTGCCAAGTCGCTTCAGTCACGTCCAACTCTGTGACCCTGTGGACTGTCGCCCACCAGGCTCCTCTTGTCCAAGGGATTCTCCAGGCAAGAGCACTGGAGTGGGTTGCTGTGCCCTTCTCCAGGGGATCTTCCCAATCCAGGGATCGAACCTGTGTCTCTTACATCTCCTGTATTGGCAGGCGGATTCTTTACCACTAGCACCACCTGGGAAGCCCTAAGTGTTAATATTGTTTTCTTCTAGGTCATGGTAGAAACATTTTGTTTCCTGTTTTGATTACAAAGTCATTTTAATTTGATGAAGTTCTCACAGGCAGCTATTGTTACACATGTGGCAACTGTGCAATTATGTGCAGTTGAAAAAACTCCCACACATTTGCCTCCATTTCCCTACTTGGTTCCATTGGTGTGTTCTCAAGAACTAGAAACTGATTATTATTGAATTATTATTGCCTTGAGCAAAAAGTCAGTCATTAGGTAAGAATAATTCTCACCCAAGTGAATTCCCACCTAATGATAATAATAATTCTCACCTAAGCATGAATCCACTTCTACAATGAAACTGCCAGGGAGGCAGGGGTGGCTTTACCCAGCCCATAAAAACTTGTACTTCAACAGTCCACCTACCAGTTGTTCATCTTCTATCTATTTACTAGAAAGATTAAACCCACCCCAAACCACAACCAGCTCCCATTGAAAGAGGCCTCTTTAGGTGTGGAGAAAAGGGAACCCCCCTACACTGTTGGTGGGAGTGTAAGTTGATGTAGTCACTGTGGAAAACAGTATGGAGGTTCCTCAGAAAACTAAAACTAGAATTACCATGTGATCCAGCAATTCTACCCCTGGGCCTATATCCCAGACAAAACTGTAATTCAAAAAGATACAGGTAATACAGATACTCTATTCACAATAGCCAAGATGTGGACACAACCCAAATGTCCACTGACAGATGAACAGATAAAGGAGATGTGATGCATGTATACAATGGGATACTACTCAGCTTTAGAAAATAATGGAATAATATCATTTGCAACAACGTAGATGGACCTAGAGATTATCATACTAAGTGAAGTCAGAGAAAGACAAATACCATATGATATCACTTAGATGTGGAATCTAAAATATGACACAAATGGACCTATCTATGAAACAGAAATAGAAGCAGGGACATAGAAAATAGACTAGTAGTTGCCAAGTGGGGGTGGTGGGAAAGGATTAGATTGGGAGTTTGGCGTTAGCAGATGCAAACTGGTATATACAGAATGGATAAATAACAAGGTCCTACTTTATACCACAGGGAATTATATTCAATACCCTGTGATAAACCATAGTGGAAAGAATATGAAAAAAATGTATATGTATACCTGAATCACTTTGTTGCACAGCAGTAATTAACACAACATTGTAATTCAACTATATTTCAATGAAAAGTAAAAAAAAACAAAAAACAAAAAAAACCCAACTATTCTAAAATAAGAAAGAGGCCTCTTTAAAATCCACAGGGGCCCCAGCTGTGAGAATAGATGGTGGTATGTGAAGGAAGGGGAGAGGGAAGGAGTGGAGGATAAAATCTTTTTTTTTTTTCCTAAATTTCACTGAAGTGGAAAGTAAAAACTTCAGGAATCTATAATTAATCACAGGTATTAGACATTTAAAATTTTTTTTGCCTTCAAGAAGGTGGAGATGGTGCAGAAAAGTATCAGGGCAATCAGAGAAACACTTAGTGATCAACCCATCAACATAAACTTTGAATTGACCTGGTATCAGAAATATTTATAAATGGGCAGCTTTTGAATTCATACCCCTGAATGTCTAGGATGGGTATCCTGGAATTATCATTATTGTTGTTTTAGTCATTCAGTCGTGTCCAGTTCTTTTGTGACCCTATGGACTGTAGCCCACCAGGCTCTTCTGTCCATGGGATTTCCCAGGTAAGAATACTGGAGTGGGTTGCCATTTCCTTCTCCAGGGTATCTTCCAGACCCAGGGATTGAATTCATGTCTCCTGCATTGGGAGGCAGATGCTTTACCACTGATCCACTGGGGAAGCCCTAAAATTATTAGGTTCTCCAATTTTAGTTCTTTCTGTGAAAGAACTCTGAAAAGACTGTGACTTTAACAGTAACTCCAATGAAAAGTGGTGCCAAAGATTCTGTCTTCAGGCCTCATTTTCTGTCTCCATCTCGTCTCCGTGAATTGATGGCTATAATTTTCATTAATAAATCACAGGACCAATTCCCTTTCTCTCAACACCTTTACTTCAGATTCTGGTCTTAAAGTATTTGTCTTTTTACTTGAAAGCTTCTGAGGGAGGTGAGATATATGTTTTAAAAATTGGTTTTCAGATATTAGTCTCTCCTTTGGCGACAACATTCACTCACATGGCTTCTCCCAAAACCACATCTCCACCCGCAGCATTTCTCAAAGTGAAGCAGAGCAGGACTCTATGGTCCTTGCCCCACCGCCCCATGTCCTTTGCCTGTTTTTTGTCTGTGGAAAACTTTAGTTGAAGAGTAAGTTTAATCAGAGAAATGAGAAATGCATTAAAAAAGGAAAATAGTCCAAATAAAGGAGACCAAATAATATCAATGCACTCATTAAACATAGTCAAGGACCTTTATTTCTCAAGGGCTATAGATAATATTCTGAGCCATATCCTGTGAGCTCTTTTATAGATACTAAAACACCAGGTGGAGAAGTTAGCTATGTGATGACCAGACACCCATGACATAAGCTGCTACAATTCCAAGAACTGGCCTCAGAGAAATGGAAACAAATGGATCCTGGAACTGCAGATTAACTGTACCCAAAACAACCAAGATGACACTGGTCAGACCACCAATGACCACTTTGAAGATGACTTTCAGAGATAACTGTGCTGTTTCTGCATATAGTCCCCACCCCACCAGTTGCCAACATCTGAAATAAAGTAAACTTTCCTTTCCATGATCTTGGCATATTTATTGGCTTTTGAGCATGGAGCACCCAGACCCCACACCTTTCGGTATTGAAAGCACCAGAATTTCCTTCTAACTGACTTCAAATTTTGGGGGACAGTACCCCAAATACCTTACTGGCCCCTTGAACCATCATCTCTTGCCAACCTCTAATTTCAAGGTTTTCTTTGATTCTTGTTTACTCTTCACACCTAGTCAGTGACTTGTACCTGTATTCTCCTCTCTACTCCAAGGTACCAGCCACTATCTCTCACTTGGCATGCTAAAATGGCCTTTGGCCTTATTTCTAGTGGACACTTAATCCAAACTGCACTGCCAGGTTCACTAAAGGGAAAATTTTTTTTTAATTTTTTTTTTAAAGGGAAATTTTGATCCTATCACTTTCCTATTCAAACTCTCAAATGTCTACCATGGTCTATGGAACCAGTAGTATTTTTGACCAAGGACTCAAGGTCCTTCATAAAACCTTGCACTCCTCTCTGAGTCTGATGTTCTGGGTAGTCCATCTCTTTACTAACTTCCATGAGAAGAATTAAGATGTTGATTGTACCCAAGCTTTATAGAAGTGGCATCATCAATTAAAATAGCAGTATCTTAAAAACGTTCATGATGAAGAGGGACTTAAGAATTGATCTTCAATGACTCGATCAATGACTGAAGTGCCTCCTCCATGTTTCTGTGTTCTCTCTTTTTCTTTCAGGACTGATGAATGACCTGTGTTGTATTATATCCCGTGGGAGGTAACTATATATATATATATATATATATATATATATATATATGTAACCATATAGGTAACCATATGTATATGGTATGTATAACCATATGTATAACCATATATATATATATATATATATATATATATATATATATATATATATATACCCCCAATGTTGGTGAGGGGTGATGAAATAAATGTAATCATACTCAGTTGCTGAAAGTGTAAGTGGAAATAATCTTTTTAAAGATGGTAAGTATTAAGGACCTAAAAAGTAGACAGAAACTTCGCTTCTAGGAACTAACTGGAACTGGACATAAGTGGGAATGAATGCAAAGATTTGTGTACTAGAATGTCCATTAAAATACTACCTGTTCTCAACAGTAAGGGATTGGTTATATAAATTGCAGCACATCTGAATAAAAAAAAATTTAATAGCCATTAAAATTGTTTTTGAAAAATATTTAGTGACATGGAAAAATGTTCATGATACACTATAAAGTGAGAAAAAGAAACAGGCATGATAATAAATACAACATCATCATTACTTGGAAAAATATGTTTTATTTATTCACATATTTATATACACTCTAAAGACTCTTTTTTTTTTCAATTTATTTTTATTAGTTGTAGGCTAATTACTTTACAATATTGCAGTGGTTTTTGCCATACATTGACATGAATCAGCCATGATTTACATGTGTTCCCCATCCTGATCTCCCCTCCCACCTCCCTCCCCCTCCCATCCCTTTGGGTCTTCCCAGTGCACCAGCCCTGAGCATTTGTCTCATGCATCCAACCTAGGCTGGCGATCTGTTTCACACTTGGTAATATACATGTTTCAATGCTATTCTCTCAGATCATCCCACCCTCGCCTTCTCCCACATAGTCCAAAAGTCTGTTCTATACATCTGTGTCTCTTTTTCTGTCCTGCATGTAGGGTTATCATTACCATCTTTTAAAATTCCATATATATATGTTAGTATAATGTATTGGTCTTTATCTTTCTGGCTTACTTCACTCTGTATAATGGGCTCCAGTTTCATCCATCTCATTAGAACTGATTCAAATGAGTTCTTTTTAATGGCTGAGTAAATATTCCATTGTGTATATGTACCACAGCTTTCTTATCCATTCGTCTGCTGATGGGCATCTAGGTTGCTTCCATGTCCTGGCTATTATAAATAGTGCTGCGATGAACATTGGGGTACACATGTCTCTTTCAGATCTGGTTTCCTCGGTGTGTATGCCCAGGAGTGGGATTGCTGGGTCATATGGCAGTTCTCTTTCCAGTTTTTAAAGGAATATCCACGCTGTTCTCCATAGTGGCTGTACTAGTTTGCATTCCCACCAACAGTGTAAGAGGGTTCCCTTTTCTCCACACCCTCTCCAGCATTTATTGCTTGTAGACTTTTGGATAGCAGCCATTCTGACTGGCGTGTAGTGATACCTCATTGTGGTTTTGATTTGCATTTCTCTGATAATGAGTGATGTTGAGCATCTTTTCATGTGTTTGTTAGCCATCTGTGTGTCTTCTTTGGAGAAATGTCTGTTTAGTTCTTTGGCCCATTTTTTGACTGGGTCATTTATTTTTCTGGAATTGAGCTGCAGGAGTTGCTTGTATATTTTTGAGGTTAATCTTTTGTCTGTTTCTTCATTTGCTATTATTTTCTCCCATTCTGAAGGCTGTCTTTTCACCTTGCTTATAGTTTCCTTTGTTGTGCAAAAGCTTTTAAATTTAATTAGGTCCCATTTGTTTATTTTTGCTTTTATTTCCAATATTCTGGGAGGTGGGTCATTGAGGATCTTGCTGTGATTTATGTCAGAGAGTGTTTTGCTTATGTTCTCCTCTAGGAGTTTTATAGTTTCTGGTCTTACATTTAGATCTTTAATCCATTTTGAGTTTATTTTTGTGTATGGTGTTAGAGTGTTCTAGTTTCATTCTTTTACAAGTGGTTGACCAGTTTTCCCAGCACCACTTGTTAAAGAGGTTGTCTTTTTCCCATTGTATATTCTTGCCTCCTTTGTTGAAGATAAGGTGTCTGTAGGTATGTGGATTTATCTCTGGGCTTTCTATTTTGTTCCATTGATCTATATTTCTGTCTTTGTGCCAGTACCATACTGTCTTGATGACTATGGCTTTGTAGTGTAGTCTGAAATCAGGCAGGTTGATTCCTCCAGTTCCTTTCTTCTTTCTTAGGATTGCTTTGGCTATTCGAGTTTTTTTTGTATTTCCATACAAATTGTGAAATTATTTGTTCTAGTTCTGTGAAGACTACCGTTGGTAGCTTGATAGGGATTGCATTGAATCTATAGATTGCTTTGGATAGTATACTCATTTTCACAATATTGATTCTTCCAATCCATGAACATGGTATATTTCTCCATCTGTTTGTGTCCTCTTTCATTTCTTTCATCAGTGTTTTATAGTTTTCTATGTATAGGTCTTTTGTTTCTTTAGGTAGATATACTCCTAAGTATTTTATTCTTTTTGTTGCAATGGTGAATGGTATTGTTTCCTTAATTTCTCTTTCTGTTTTCTCATTGTTAGTGTATAGGAATGCAAGGGATTTCTGTGTGTTAATTTTATATCCTGCAACTTTACTATATTCATTGATTAGCTCTAGTAATTTTCTGGTAGAGTCTTTAGGGTTTTCTATGTAGAGGATCATGTCATCTGCAAACAGTGAGAGTTTTTCTTCTTTTCTTATCTGGATTCCTTTTATTTCTTTTTCTGCTCTGATTGCTGTGGCCAACACTTCCAACACTATGTTGAATAGTAGTGGTGAGAGTGGGCACCCTTGTCTTGTTCCTGACTTTAGGGGCAATGTTTTCATCTTTTCACCATTGAGGATAATGTTTGCTGTGGGTTTGTCATATATAGCTTTTATTATGTTGAGGTATGTTCCTTCTATGCCTGCTTCCTGGAGAGTTTTTATCATAAATGGATATTGAATTTTGTCAAAGTCTTTTTCTGCATCTATTGAGATGATCATATGGTTTTTGTCTTTCAATTTGTTAATGTGGTGTATTACATTGATTGATTTGCGGATATTAAAAAATTCTTGCATTCCTGGGATAAAGCCCACTTGGTCATGATGTATGATCTTTTTAATATGTTGTTGGATTCTGTTTGCTAGAATTTTGTTAAGGATTTTTGCATCTATGTTCATCAGTGATATTGGCCTGTAGTTTTCTTTTTTTATGGCATCTTTGTCTGGTTTTGGAATTAGAGTGATGGTGGCCTCATAGAATGAGTTTGGAAGTTTACCTTCTTCTGCAATTTTCTGGAAGAGTTTGAGTAAGATAGGTGTTAGCTCTTCTCTAAATTTTCGGTAGAATTCAGCTGTGAAACCATCTGGTCCTGGGCTTTTGTTTGCCGGAAGGTTTCTGATTACAGTTTCTATTTCTGTGCTTGTGATGGGTCTGTTAAGATCTTCTATTTCTTCCTGGTTCAGTTTTGGAAAGTTATACTTTTCTAAGAATTTGTCCATTTCTTCCAAGTTGTCCATTTTATTGGCATAGAGCTGCTGGTAGTAGTCTCTTATGATCCTTTGTATTTCAGTGTTGTCTGTTGTGATCTCTCCATTTTCATTTCTAATTTTGTTGATTTGGTTTTTCTCCCTTTGTTTCTTGATGAGCCTGGCTAATGGTTTGTCAATTTTATTTACCTTTTCAAAAAACCAGCTTTTAGCTTTGTTGATTTTTGCTATGGTCTTTTTTGTTTCTTTTGCATTTATTTCTGCCCTATTTTTTAAGATTTCTTTCCTTCTACTAACCCTGGGGTTCTTCATTTCTTCCTTCTCTAGTTGCTTTAGGTTTAGAGTTAAGTTATTTACTTGACTTTTTTCTTGTTTCTTGAGGTAAGCCTGTAATGCTATGAACCTTCCCCTTAGCACTACTTTTACAATGTCCCATAGGTTTTGGGTTGTTGTGTTTTCATTTTCATTCGTTTCTATGCATATTTTGATTTCTTCTATGATTTGTTGGTTATTCAGAAGCGTGTTATTTAGCCTCCATATGTTTGAATTTTTAATAGTTTTTTTTTTCCCCCTGTAATTGAGGTCTAATCTTACTGCATTGTGGTCAGAAAAGATGACTGGAATGATTTCAATTTTTTTTGAATTTACCAAGGCTAGATTTATGGCCCAGGATATGATCTATTCTGGAGAAGGTTCCATGTGCACTTGAGAAAAAGGTGAAATTGATTGTTTTGGGGTGAAATGTCCTATAGATATCAATTAGGTCTAACTGGTCCATTGTGTCATTTAAAGTTTGTGTTTCCCTGTTAATTTTCTGTTTAGTTGATCTATCCATAGGTGTGAGTGGGGTATTAAAGGCACCCACTATTATTGTGTTATTGTTAATTTCCTCTTTCATATTTGTTAGCATTTGCCTTACATATTGCGGTGCTCCTATGTTGGGTGCATATTTATTTATAATTGTTATATCTTCTTATTGGACTGAACCTTTAATCATTATGTAGTGTCCTTCTTTGTCTCTTTTCACAGCCTCTATTTTAAAATCTGTTTTATCTGATATGAGTATTGTGACTCCTGCTTTCTTTTGGTCTCCATTTGCGTGAAATATTTTTTTCCAGCCCTTCACTTTCAGTCTGTATGTGTCCCTTGTTTTGAGGTGGGTCTCTTGTAGACAGCATATATAAGGGTCTTACTTTTGTGTCCATTCAGCCAGACTTTGTCTTTTGATTGGTGCACTCAACCCATTTACATTTAAAGTAGTTATTGATAAGTATGGTCCTGTTGCCATTTGCTTTGTTGTTTGGGGTTTGCTTTCATACAACCTTTCTGTGTTTCCTGTCTAGAGAAGATCCTTTAGGATTTGTTGAAGAGCTGGTTTGGTGGTGCTGAATTCTCTCAGCTTTTGCTTATCTGTAAAGCTTTTGAATTCTCCTTCATATCTGAATGAGATCCTTGCTGGGTACAGTAATCTGGGTTGTAGGTTATTCTCTTTCATTACTTTAATATGTCCTGCCATTCCCTTCTGGCCTGAAGAGTTTCTATTGAAAGATCAGCTGTTATCCTTATGGGAATCCCCTTGTGTGTTATATGTTGTTTCTCCCTTGCTGCTCTAAAGACTCTTAAACTAGAGGAAATCTACTAAAATTATAATGATGTGTTAAGAAAAACTATGCAAAACTTGGAAAAAAGCAGGACTGTATGTCCTTTCCATGTCATCAGAACAGTCTAGCAGACTTGTGCAATGATTATCTGATTCTCTAGGGAAACATTCCCCTGTTTAAGTTATTATAGTCATTCCCTCTTATCTGAAGGGAATATGTTCCAAGATACCCCAGTGGTTGCCTGAAACTGGATAATACTGAAAAATAGCATATTGTTTTTTTCCAATACATATGTACTTATGATAAAGCTAGTAACTAACTAACAAGGAGGAAATACTGAGCTGAGGGATAATTCCTGTCCCTGCCAGAATGTGGGACTCCAAGATATTTCATCATGCTCCTCAAATTGGTGCACTTTAAAACTTACAAATTGCTTATTTCTGGAAACTTCCATGTAATGTTTTCCTAGTGCAGTTGACCAGGGGTAACTGGAACCACAGAAAAGTGAAACTGCAGATAAGCAGAACAACTGTATTTACTACTGATTAGAGCCTGAACTCTGTAAAGTTACATGAAAAAATGTGGATTTTTTCCCCAGTAGCTAATCAAGTTATATCTGCTCTTAAAGATTATGGTTTCATTCTCTGCAAGATGTGACCCATCTTTGTATCTAGCAGTCTTGCTTCCTTGTTATCTCAGTGCTGGTACATATGGTCTCTCAATTCACTTTCATTCAGTTTTATCATCTTGCTGGTTCCCTCAGTAATGAGTTAAATACATTTTTCATGTGTGCTTAGTTTAGATTTGTAAGAGAATTAAGTTTTTAATTTTTTTCAAAATACTTTGACTGTGGCTATATATAGGTGGTAGGTTTACAGGAGATTTCAGTATTCTTCCTTATGTCCTTTCATATTTGTCAAATGTCTGTGAAAGGGCATATATTACTTTTATAAAAATAAAGCACAAAACGTATGTGCATACGCAGACACATACATTCTAAGTTGATTCTTTAATCCATACTTTTCCTGGTCCTATACCCAGGGAAGGGCCTACCTCCCTGAGGATTTTTAAAGTGCTTTTGCATCTGAAAGTGAAAGTGTTAGTTGCTCAGTTGTGTCCGACTCTTTGCAACCCCATGGACTGTAGCCCACCAGGCTTCTCTGTTCATGGAATTCTCCAGGCAAGAATACTGGAGTGGGTTGCCATTCCCTTCTCCAGGGGATCTTCCTGACCCAGGGATCCAACCTGGGTCTCCTGCATTGCAGACAGGTTCTTTACAGTCTGATCCACTGACACAGCAGCTTCTGACTCCAGGGTATGGATAAGAGAAGGTGTTATTATGCCCCTAAAGGGGCTTCCTGGATGGCTCAGTGGTAAAAGAATCTGCCTGCAATGCAGAAGATGTGGGTTCAATCCCTGGGTCAGGAAGATCCCCCGGAGAAGGAAATGGCAACCCACTCCAGTATTCTTGCCATGGGAAATTCCATGGACAGAGGAGCCTGGTGGGCTACAGTTCACGGGGTCGCAAAAGAGTTGAACATGACTTGGAGTGCCATGTATACATGCACGAGATAAACAACAATGCTCCCAGAAAACTAATCTGTGTTGCTGAATAAGCACAGGTAGGTTAATAAAATCTGTCTCCACTGCCAGCTGAGTTGGTTGTAGGACTAACTTCTTTAGGGGGAGCTGAGGACAAGTGTCTGAATAGGCATATATACAGTCCCCCCACCCTCCAGTCCCCTCACACCCCTACTTCACTGATGGAAGCTGGAGTCTGAGTCCTGAGTGTGGGACTGGGAAGCACATGAAGGTCTGAAATGTGAGACCCAGGGGAGGGCAGAGAGGACACGAGGAGGAAAGGGAGCCCGCATGGGAAAGAACTGGAGGCAGCTGACTGGAAGGGGAGCTGGTGGAGACCCTGGAGGCTGGGAAGGGAGCTGATTCAGCCTAGTCCTTTACATCTACCCTCTGAATTTATTTTTTATCTTCCCCTCCCAGTCTCACCTTGTTCCAACCCCCAAAATCACACAGCTGATGTAGCTCTAGTTGCTGGTATTTGCTTGAGAGTGTTAGTCGCTCAGTGCTATCTGACTCTTTGTGACCCCATGGACTATCGCCCGCCAGGCTCCTCTGTCCATGGAATTCTCCAGGCAAGAATAGTAGAATGGGTTGCCATTTCCTACTCTAGGGGAATCTTCCTGACCAAGGGATTGAACCCAGGTCTCCTGCATTGCAGGCAGATTCTTTACTGTGAGAGCTACCAGGGAAGCCCTGGTATTTGCTTCAGTTCAGTTTAGTCGCTCAGTCGTGTCTGACTCTGCGACCCCATTAATCGCAGCACGCCAGGCCTCCCTGTCCATCACTAACTCCCGGAGTTTACTCAAACTCATGTCCGTCGAGTTGGTGATGCCATCCAGTCATCTCATCCTCTGTTGTCCCCTTCTCCTCCTGCCCTCAAACCCTCCCAGCATCAGGGTCTTTTCCAATGAGTCAACTCTTCACATGAGGTGGGCAAAGTATTGGAGTTTCAGCTTCAGCATCAGTCCTTCCAATGAACACCCAGGACTGATCTCCTTTAGGATGGACTGGTTGAATCTCCTTGTAGTCCAAGGGACTCTCAAGAGTCTTCTCCAACACCACAGTTCAAAAGCTTTCTTCACAGTCCAACTCTCACATCCATACATGACCACTGGAAAAACCATAGCCTTGACTAGATGGACCTTTGTTGGCAAAGTAATGTCTCTGCTTTTTAATATGCTGTCTAGGTTGGTCATAACTTTCCTTCCAAGGAGTAAGCATCTTTTAATTTCATGGCTGCAGTCACCATCTGTGGTGGTTTTGGAGCCCAAAAAAATAAAGTCTGACACTTTCCACTGTTTCCCCATCTATTTGCCATGAAGTGATGGGACCAGATGCCATGATCTTAGTTTTCTGAATGTTAAGCTTTAAGCCAACTTTTTCACTCTCCTCTTTCACTTTCATCAAGAGGCTCTTTAGTTTTTCTTCACTTTCTCCCATAAGGGTGGTGTCATCTGCATATCTGAGGTTATTGATATTTCTCCCAGCAATCTTGATTCCAGTTTGTGCTTCTTCCAGCCCAGCATTTCTCATGATGTGTTCTGCATATAAGTTAAATAAGCAGGGTGACAATATACAGCCTTGATGTACTCCTTTTCCTATTTGGAACCAGTCTGTTGTTCCATGTCCAGTTCTGTTGCTCCCTGACCTGAATATAGGTTTCTCAAGAGGCAGGTCAGGTGGTTGCTATTCCCATCTCTTTCAGAATTTTCCACAGTTAATTGTGATCCACACAATCAAAGGCTTTGGCATAGTCAATAAAGCAGAAATAGATGTTATTCTGGAACTCTCTTGCTTTTTTGATGATCCAGCGGATGTTGGCAATTTGATCTCTGGTTCCTCTGCCTTTTCTAAAACCAGCTTGAACATCTGGAACTTCACGGTTCACGTATTGCTGAAGCCTGACTTGGAGAATTTTGAGTATTACTTTACTAGCGTGTGAGATGAGTACAATTGTGTGGTAGTTTGAGCATTCTTTAGCATTGCCTTTCTTTGGGATTAGAATGAAAACTGACCTTTTCCTGTCCTGTGGCCACTGCTGAGTTTTCCAAATTTGCTGACATATTGAGTGCAGCACTTTCACAGCATCATCTTTCAGGATTTGAAGTAGCTCAGCTGGAATTCCATCACCTCCATTAGCTTTGTTCATAGTGATGCTTCCTAAAGCCCACTTGACTTCACATTCCAGGGTGTCTGGCTCTAGGTGAGTGTGAGTAATCTCACCATCATGATATCTGAGTTGTAAAGGTCTTTTTTGTACAGTTCTTCTGTGTATTCTTACCACCTCTTCTTAATATCTTCTGCTTCTGTTAGGTCCATACCATTTCTGTCCTTTATTGAACCCATCTTTGCATGAAATGTTCCCTTGGTATCTCTAATTTTCTTGAAGAGATCTCTAGTCTTTCCCATTCAGTTGTTTTTCTCTATTTCTTTGCTTTGATCGCTGAGGAAGGCTTTCTTATCTCTCCTGGCTATTCTTTGGAACTCTGCATTCAAATGGGAATATTTTTCCTTTTCTCCTTTGCTTTTCACTTCTCTTCTTTTCACAGCTATTTGTAAGGCCTCCTCGGGCAACCATTTTGCCTTTTTGCATTTCTTTTCATGGGGATGGTCTTGATCCCTGTCTTCTGTACATTGTCATGAACTTCCGCCCATAGTTCATCAGGCACTCTCTATCAGATTTAGTCCCTTAAATCTATTTCTCACTTCCACTATATAGTCATAAGGGATTTGATTTAGGTCATACCTGAATGGTCTAGTGGTTTTCCCTACTTTCTTCAATTTCTGAATTTGGCAATAAGGAGTTTATGATCTTAGCCACAGTCAGCTCCCAGTCTTGTTTTTGCTGACTGTATTGAGCTTCTTCATCTTTGGCTGCAAAGAATATAATCAATCTGATTTCGGTGTTGACCATCTGGTGATGTCCATGTATAGAGTCTTCTCTTG
Source organism: Cervus elaphus (assembly GCF_910594005.1). Lineage (NCBI taxonomy): Eukaryota > Metazoa > Chordata > Mammalia > Artiodactyla > Cervidae > Cervus > Cervus elaphus. The sequence goes on from NC_057822.1 coordinate 44,873,654, forward strand.
TGTTGTTGGAAGAGGGTGTTTGCTATGACCAGTGCATTCTCTTGGCAGAACTCTGTTAGCCTTTGCCCTGCTTCATTCTGTACCCCAAGGCCAAATTTGTCTGTTACTCCAGGTGTTTCTTGACTTCCTACTTTTGCATTCCAGTCCCCTACAATGAAAAGGACATCTTTTTGGGGTGTTAGTTCTAAAAGGTCTTGTAGGTCTTCATAGAACCGTTCAACTTCAGCTTCTTCAGTGTTACTGGTTGGGGCATAGGCTTGGATTACCGTGATACTGAATGGTTTGCCTTGGAAAGGAACAAAGATCATTCTGTTGTTTTTGAGGTTACATCCAAGTACTGCATTTCGGACTCTTTTGTTGAGCATGATGGCTACTCCATTTCTTCTAAGGGATTTTTGCCCACAGTAGTAGATATAATGGTCATCTGAGTTAAACTCACCCATTCCAGTCCATTTTAGTTCACTGATTCCTAGAATGTTGACATTCACTCTTGCCATCTCCTGTTTGATCACTTCCAATTTGCCTTGATTCATGGACCTAACATTCCAGGTTCCTATGCAATATTGCTCTTTACAGCATCAGACCTTACTTCTATCACCAGTCACATCCACAACTGGGTATTGGTTTTGCTTTGGCTCCATCCGTTCATTCTTTCTGGAGTTATTTCTCCACTGATCTCCAGTAGCATACTGGGCACATACCAACCTGGGGAGTTCGTCTTTCTTTTTTTTTTTTTTTCTGGGTATAGGGTACTTTTATTGATGGTACACAACAAGGCAGGGCTCCCTAAGCCCCTCCCCTTCCTTAGGGCCTTGGAAATGGAAACTGTGTGGAGGTCGGGAGATTCTCAGTATGGTGGAGGATCGAGGTGGGGCAAGGACTCCCCAGTAGCTGAGGAACTCTCTCTTCCTCTCATGCTCCTGCTAGGGCTGGGGGTCCAGGGATCTTACTCCTTGGAGGCCATGTGGACCACGAGGTCCACCACCCTGTTGCTGTAGCCGAATTCATTGTCGTACCAGGAAATGAGCTTGACAAAGTGGTTGTTGAGGGCAATGCCAGCCCCAGCATCAAAGGTAGAAGAGTGAATGTCACTGTTGAAGTCACAAGAGACAGCCTGGTCCTCAGTGTAACCTAGAATGCCCTTCAGAGGGCCCTCTGATGCCTGCTTCACCACCTTCTTGATCTCATCATATTTGGCAGGTGTCTCCAGGCGGCAGGTCAGATCCACAATGGACACGTTGTGGGTGGGGACGCAGAAGGCCATGCCAGTGAGCTTCCTGTTGAGCTCAGGGATGACCTTGCCCATGGCCTTGGCAGCGCCAGTAGAAGCAGGGATGATGTTCTGGGCAGCCCCTTGGCCATTACGCCACAGCTTCCCGGAGGGGCCATCCACGGTCTTCTGGGTGGCAGTGATGGTGTGAATGGTGGTCATGAGTCCCTCATGAATGACCTTGGCCAGGGGGGCCAAGCAGTTGGTGGTGCAGGAGGCATTGCTGACAATCTTGAGGGTGTTGTTATACTTCTCGTGGTTCACGCCCATCACAAACACGGGGGCATCGGCAGAAGGCACAGAGATGATGACCCTCTTGGCGCCACCCTTCAAGTGAGCCCCAGCTTTCTCCATGGTAGTGAAGACCCCAGTGGACCCCACCACGTACTCAGCACCAGCATCACCCCACTTGATGTTGGTGGGATCTCACTCCTGGAAGATGGTGATGGCCTTTCCATTGATGACGAGCTTCCCATTCTCCGCCTTGACTGTGCTGTGGAACTTGCCATGGGTGGAATCATACTGGAACATGTAGACCATGTAGTGAAGGTCAGTGAAGGGGTCATTGATGGCAACGATGTCCACTTTGCCAGAATTAAAAGCAGCCCTGGTGACCAGGCACCCGCGGCGGAATCCGTTCACTCCGACCTTCACCATCTTGTCTCAGAGATGCGGCTGGTACAGCACGAAAGTTACGGCTATCTGTCCAACGGGCAGGAGCAGAGAACCAGTTCTTCTTTCAGTGTCCTATCTTTTTGCTTTTTCATGCTGGTCATGGGGTTCTCAAGGCAAGAATACTGAAGTGGTTTGCCATTCCCTTCTCCAGTGGACCACATTCTGTCAGACCTCTCCACCATGACCCGTCCATCTTGGGTGGCCCCACACAGCATGGCTTAGTTTCATTGAGTTAGACAAGGCTGTGGTCCGTGTGATCAGATTGGCTAGTTGTCTGTGATTGTGGTTTCCGTCTGTCTGCCCTCTGATGCCCCTTGCAACACCTACTGTCTTACTTGGGTTTCTCTTACCTTGGACGTGGGGCATCTCCTCACGGCTGCCCCTCCTGACCTTGAACGTGAAGTAGCTCCTCTCCGCCCTCCTGCGCCCACGCAGCCGCTGCTCCCTGGACATGGGGTTGCTACTCTCGGCCACCGCCCCTGACCTCGGGTGTGGAGTAGCTCCTATCGGCCACCTTCTGCACCGTCCGTCGCAGCCGCCACGCTGGACTGTAGCTCACCAGGCTCCTCTGTCCACGGGATTTCCCAGGCCAGAATATTGGAGTGGGTTGCCATTCCCTTGCTCCAGGGGATCTTCCTGACCTAGGGATCGAACCCTGGTCTCCTGCATTGCAGGCGGACTCTTTATCATCTGAGCCACCAGGGAGAGACCTGGTATTTGGTTAGGAAATGCAAATAAGAATTTCAGGCAGTTTCTTAGTTTCATTGCTCTCCTTTGCTCTAATTTATTGACTAATGAAAAGAATTCCTGGTGAAAAACTCCGGATTCAAGCACTAGTGCTTTCAATGCTGTCTTCCTGCTTAGACAGTTGCCCCCTCAACAACCTAGGAACTGAGGCGCTGTCATCCATTTGGCTCTGATGGGTAGAACACATTCTGACTTGGAGACAGCATCTGGCCAGCCACCACCTGATTCCTCATTGTCACTAACGCAGGAACTGGTAACATATCTGCTGTTTTGGTTCCGTCACCACAGAAATCACACTGGAGAAAAAGCCGCTTTTCTCAAACTAGAGCGTGAAACGCACGGAGGTGGGCGAGAAGGCCTCTGCTGCCCTCTGTCGGTGGGCGTCTGCTAACCCCAGACATTTTATTTCAAACGTTTAAGAACACGCTACTGCTCGGTTTCGGTATTTTTATTATTTGAGAGTTTTGGTCTTGGCTCTGCCACGCATTCACTATGAGAACTTGTTGAAATAATTACATTTCTTTGGATCTTAACCCTCTTCATCTATATCATAGGTTTATTAGTCTTTTTCAATAATGTGATTTGTGATGCTAAGAATCCTATATTTTTGGAACTTTGAAAGAAGACGTATAAGAAAATAGAGCAATGATCTGGAACTCTCAAATGATATAGATCTAATCTGTTATTGTTTGCACATAAGTATGTATAAAATATCTGCTGCAAACACTATTTTTATTATGTTGAATCCAATTCAGGATAAAGCAACCAAGACAGATGAAAATGGATATTGTAAACTTAATAATCTCGCACCTTGTAAAAGACAGGAATGAAAACAGAACTAGATTCGAACTGGCTTAAGGCTTGCATGTGTTGCTCCAGCAAGAAAATGATCATTTAAAGGAATTTGCTGTGTTCCTTCCATGGTGGGGTTGACAGAGAAGCATTCATTTAAAGGCACTGTATACTATTGAAAGGCCTTCCCTGGTGGCTCAGATGGTATAGAATCTGCCTGCAATCCAAGAGACCCAGGTTCCATCCCTGGGTTGGGAAGATCCTCTGGAGAAGGAAATGGCAACCCACTTCAGTATTTTTGCCTGGAGAATCCCATGGACAGAGGAGTCTACTACTGAAACAGCTTTACACCTTATTAACCAATAGTAATCTTAGGATAAAAAGGCATTCTAAAGTGAAAATGGAATCAAAAAATGACCACACATAGCATGCTGGCTCTCCCATAACGCAGTTGCCACCAGAGGTATCTTGGGACCCTGCCTTGGAGAAGCAGCCTTCCACCTGTGCTAGCAGAGCAGGACTCAGCCAGTTTCTGGGAAGCACTCTGCCGAGGCACAGGGGCTGATCTAGCAGGCGGAACAGTCTGAGTCACTGAGGCGATGCGACTGTGGCAGACAGATGGTACATTGAGGGCAAGAGCATGTGGGTGAGCTGGAAGAGTTGAAATATCTCAAGAGGGTCAGTGGTAAACACAGGTGTGTTACTTATAAGACCAGTGATGAGAACAAAGGAAATACAAATAACGGTGACAAATAGCATCGATCAGTGAAAGACAGTTATGAAGGCAAGTGATTATTTTCAGCCCAAATCCTGAACCACAGACGGGCTACTGAATGTTATGCTCCCTGAAGTAGTCTCCATGCAGAGACCACACATTTATCTCAACAGTGCTGTCCTCCTCAAGACATTTGGGGAGACCTTGGTGGGGGATGTTCTTTCAAAACCTGTGGCTTTTGTGGCAATAAACCTTTATCCTTCGAAGGGGGTTTGATCTATGGTAAGAGACAAAAGACATTCAAAAGCCAGCTTGATGGATAAGGTTGGCCAAACCATTTTTTGGTTAAAAGTCAAGTGAAAAGAGATGAATTTTTCTTGTGTAGTTTATAACAAGATGGGCTCTGTTTTGCCTTCAGTTTCATCACAGGCTGGTCCTGTGGGAACTTTGTTTTCCAGTTAATTTACCTGACAAGGTTGGTATAAAACTAGGTATTTTATATTCAATAGGCTCTTGACTCCTGCAAATCTGGAAAACTCAGCAGTGGCCACAGGACTGGAAGAGGTCATTTCTCATTCCAATCTTAACGAGGGGCAATGCCAAAGAATGTTCAGACTACCATACAATAGTGTTCATTTCACAGCTAGCAAAGTAATGCTCAAAATCCTTTAAGCTAGGCTTCAGCAGTAAGTGACCCGAGAACTTCCAGATGTACAACCTGGGTTTCAAAGAGGCAGAGGAGCCAGAGATCAACTTGCCAACATTGTTGGATCATCGACAAAGCAGGAGAGTTTCAGAAAAACATCTGCTTTGATGACTACGCTAAAGCCTTTGACTGTGTGGATCACAACAAACTGTGCAAAATTCTTCAAGAGATAGGAATACCAGACCACCTTACCTGTCTCCTGAGAAACCTGATGTGGGTCAAGAAGCAACAGTTAGAACCAGACATGGAACAACTGACTGGTTCAAGATTGGGAAAGGAGTACGTCAAGCCTATATATTCTCACCCTACTTATTTAACTTACATGCAGAGTACCTCATGTGAAATGCCAGGCTGGATGAATCACAAGGTGGAATGAAGATTGCCAGGAGAAATATTAACAACCTCGGATATGCAGATGATACCACTTTAATGGCAGAAAGTGAAGAGGAATGAAAGAGCCTCTTGATGAGGGTGAAAGAGGAGGGTGACAAAGCTGGCTTGAAACTTAACATTAAACAAATTAAGCTCATGCCATCTAGTCCCATCACTTCATGGCAAATAGATGGGGGAAAAGTGAAGGCAGTGGCAGATTTTATTTTCTTGGGCTCCAAAATAACTGCAGACAGTTACTGCAGTCGTGAAATTAAAAGATGGCTGCTCCTTGTAAGGAAAGCTATGACAAACCTAGACAGTGTATTAAAAAGCAGAGAGAGGTTGACAGAGGTCCATACTGTCAAAGCTATGGTTTTTCCAGTGGTCAAGTATAGGTGTGAAAGTTGGACCGTAAAGAAGGCTGAGCACTGAAGAATGCTTTCGAATTATGGTGCTAGAGAAGACGCTTATGAATCCCTTGGACTGCAAGATCAAAATGGCTAATCCTAAAAAAAAAAAAAAAATCAACCCTGAATATTCACTGGAAGGACTGACGCTGAACCTGAAGCTGCAATACTTTGGCCACCTGTTGTGAAGAGATGACTCTTTGGAAAGATCCTGGTGATGGGAAAGAGGGAAGGCAAGAGGAGAAAGCAGGCAGAGAATGAGATGGTTGGAGAGCATCACTGACTCAGTGGGCTAGATCTGAGCACCTGAGGGAGACGGTGGGGGGCAGAGGAGCCTGGCACGCTGCAGCCCGTGGGTTTGCACAGAGTCGGACACAACTTTGCACCTCAACAGCAGCAACAAGGCTCTTGACACCAGGTAAGATGTCTTGTGATCCGCATGAGTCCTCTTCTGGGGATTCCACTGTAGTAAAACTTTTCCCAGCAAGGCACCGTGAGCCCTCCCTGACTCACAGACACAGGCATCACAGAGCTGATAACGACCAAGGGCATCAGATGTGAGTGAGGGTGGAGAAAGATGGCCTGTGAGCAACACACAGTCACAACTTTCCTTCTGGGGAAGCTGCCCCCAGGGAAGGCCAGGGGTGAGGATTCCATCTTTGAGAAATTCCTTTTGAACAGTGGATTGCAGATAGACTGAGATTACCATCAGTGGTTAAAGGCCCTCACAGAGACAGACGTCCTAACTCAGGCAGGTAGAATGTGAACAGAACAGGCTCCAGAGGGAGCCTACAGGGATGCAAAGCCTCAGCATTCAAAGAGGAACGTTTAGAGTGAGCTGCAGACACAACCCAACAATTCTTTCATACAGAGGCATGGAGGGGTAACAAGGGCAATTCTGCAGTACGTTATTCACATGTAGATTATATTTCATAGTTAATATTTTATAGCTATATATGATATGCTGTAGTTACTATAGTATAGAATTACCCTAAAAGTTTGAATGAATTATGTCATGCTCATTGGTATTTATTGCCAGGTCAGTTGATCTCAATGAATCCACTAGTTGTCCTTTTAAGGCAACAAGTTAAAGGTCCTCTTTGTGTGTTAGTCGCTCAGTCGTGTCTGACTCTTTGCTGCCCCGTGGACTGCAGCCCACCAGGTTTATCTGTCCATGGGGATTCTCCAGGCAAGAATACTGGAGTGGGTTGCCATGCCCTCCTCCAGGGGATCTTCCCAATCCCCTTTGGGGGCTGTTGATATTGACTTTCAGAACGGGATAGACATCCCCCCTGCCCACCAGACAATGGCAGGTGAAGATTTGGGGCCTGCATGGGGGGACCATGAAGGTCATGCCCCCCTCCCCGTTTAAAACCTGGTCATTTAAGTGACTTATGCCACAAAGATCAGAAATCAAGTAGCCTGGCCATGTGGAAAGCGCAGATGGATGTATCGGGAAACAGCAGCAATACTTAATGAAACAACCTTTCCTCACTGAGGTACCCACACTCGGATGGGAGGCCACGAGAGCACAGAGCCATTATCTTCTGTGCAGGCCAGGCTCTTAAGTGGATCGTGCCTGCATCTCCCCCCCGCCACACTTCCCACGCCAGGAACTGTGGTGGCCCCTGGCAGGCTCTCCTGCCTGACAGCGAGATCTCGTCATCAGCTGCTGTAGGCCTGGAGAGGAAGAAGGCAAGTTGCAAAAGAAGGCTCCAGTGGGCACATGGTGACATTTTCTCTTTCATAAATGTCCCTTTTTTTATTATTATTATTAAAGTAGCACATACTTCTTGTGGTGTGTGTGTGTGTGTGTGTGCGCTCAGTTGTGTTCAATTCTTTGCAACCCCATGGACTGTAACCCGCCAGACTCCTCTATCCATGGGATTTTCCAGGCAAGAATACAGGAGTAGGTTGCCATTTCCTCCTCCAGGGGATCTTCCAGACGCCGGCATGGAACCCGCATCTCCTGTGTCTCCCGCGTTGGCCTCGGATTCTTTACTGCTGAGCCACCTGGAGAGCCCACTTGTTGTTGGACCCTCTTGTAAATAAAGTAAGAAAAAGAACGTCAACTGGTAAGTTTCAATAAACATTTTTTTAATTAAGTGAAAATAAATGTTTTGAATAATAATTAAAAAAAATTAGGTATAAAAAGAAAAAGAACATCAAAGTAGCTTAGAATCCCTGAAAAACCGTGGAAGCCATTAGAGCCCTTTCTTGCTCTCTGGACACAGAGGGCCTTTCCTCCTTGGTGCTGTGTCCATCTCTAGCTTCTCCCCTCGTGGTCCTGCGGTGGCACTGTTTTGCATCTCCACCCCTTGACATGTGTGGTACTAGGCGGTGCCAGGGGTCAGGAACCTGCCTGCCAATGCAGGAGACGCAGGTTAGATCCCTGAATCAGGAAGATCCCCTAGAGGAGGGCATGGCAACCCACTCCAGTGTTCTTGTTTGGAGAATCCCACGGACAGAGGATCCTGGTGGGCTACAGTCCATGGGGTCACAGAGTTGGACACAGCTGAAGCAACTTAGCTGAATCAAAGGCTGTGTGCATGCATGCAAGGAAAAGCCTTCCCTAATCCCCGCATAAAATTGACCATCCTGCTGTCTATTCCTCTAGCATTATGCACCTCTGCTTTGGAGCACTTGTCCAATTGAAATTTTAGTTTGTGTGATTATTTGCTTTACATCTGTCTTCACTCTTTGACTGTGTAGACTTCCTTAGACTGTCGACTTCCCACCCATAGGGTGGGGCCTATGCGTTTTTGTAAAGACCATTGCATCCAAGTGCTTAGCACAGTGCTTGTTCCCTTGTCTAACTTAACCAAACCCTCCCCATCTTTAAGGTTGAGCTTGAATTCTACCGCACTTTGCTATGCCTTCAGTGATTCTTTCATTTCCTACTAATTTGTGTCCAGTTCTGCTTGACTGGACACAATTCTGCTTGAATTGCCCTCTAATGGGATCATGTTCCTAAGGGACACTTTCAGCAAATGCTGACCTGCCTCCCTGCCTCTCTTACTTCCTCCACCCAGTAAACAAATATTCCTACTGTGGGCACCTACTGTGTGCTTGGCACTGCTCTAGGGCTGAGAGCAGACAAGGTCTTCTCTAGCAGGAAGCCAGCATTTTAGCAGGGACAGACAGCCATCACCAGATCAATGAATAAATAAGTACAATCAAATCAGATATGATCAGTGCTATGAAGGATCAAAGCCAGGTAATAGGTGTGTATACACTTCCTGGTGACCCCATCAATGGTGGTTACAAAGTGTTATGCAGGAGTCAGGCTTAGGGGAAAAATCTCAACTAATGAATCTGTATCTTGTAAATGACTCTCCTCTACCTTTCCATTCTACCTTGTATTATAGTCATGGATTTTAAAAAGTAAAATATTTTTTACACTTCATAATTGCTTATGTTTCTAAGAAGTTACTGGCATCACAGGCACAGCATAAAAGTTTTAGATTCTGTCTCATATATTCATTCACTCAGCAGAGGGAGCTCATGCTTTAATTTTGAGAAATTGGACAGAAAGCAAGGTTCTTTAAAAAAAAGTAAATGCTGCAACTGTCACTTTAAATAATGTTTTCTTTGAGTATTTGTTGGAGCTAAGACCATCTGATTACATACGTAAATAGATATGATTGATGAATTTATTTCGGGGCAAAATTTTCTTTAATAAGGTTCTATCTTACATATTAAATAGGCTAACTTGGAACAGGTCCCCCAGGTCCGCAGACCAAGGATTCATCTAGAAAGAAGACAGCGGTTCACTAGTCCACCTTTGTGCTAGGCTGCACTCTGAAGAGCATGCACTTTTTGTGTGTGTGTTTGTGTGCGTGCTCTACTTTTTTTTTTTTCCATTTATTTTTATTATTTGGAGGCTAATTACTTTACAGTATTGTAGTGGTTTTGGCCATACATTGACATGAATCAGCCATGGATTTACATGTGTTCCCCATCCCGATCCCCCCTCACGCCTCCCTCTCCATCCCATCCCTCTGGGTCTTCCCAGTGCACCAGGCCCGAGCACTTGTCTCATGCATCCAACCTGGGCTGGTGATCTGTTTCACCCTTGATAATATACTTGTTTCAATGCTATTCTCTCAGAACATCCCACCCTTGCCTTCTCCCATAGAGTCCAAAAGTCTGTTCTAAACATCTGTGTCTCTTTTTCTGTTTTGCATATGGGGTTATCATTACCATCTTTTAAAATTCCATATATAAGCATGGACTTATTTGACTTGCTCTAACACGACTGTGATTTGACACTGAATGCATGCTTGTTGAGGTCTCTGCCCTTTGAAATTATGAAACAGATATTTATTTAGACTTCAAAGAATGTTTATTACCACATGAGCCAAGGTCAAAGGCAGAATAAATAAAGATTGAGAGAAAGAATTAATCTCTTAGATGAAGAACCAGAACCATGAAGGTGACTCAGCAGTTCTGAAGCCATAGGTGAAGCCAGCAGCACTAACAGATGGGGTTTTGTGCACGTGATCTACAATTTTCTGTTTTCCAGAAGACTGTAATAATGGCAGAAAAGGCATATGAGGCAGAATTTTCCTTATAATACATATCTGATTAGTAATTCTGCATTCTAATCTCATTTCTACAAGATTGAAAACAACACTTAAAAACACTCTGTTTTCTCATTAGCAAAGTCAAACAGATTTGTTAATAGGAAATTGAGAGAAAAATGTGGAGAAGACCATAAAAAACACAGGCTATTTATTTTAAACTAGTGCTTGCAACTCTGTATCTAGCTTTAAAATTAATGTGTACGATGGTTTTTTTTTCCTGTTTTTTAAAAATTGCCGTGTAGTTGATTTACAGTGTTGCATTAATTTCTCTGTACCGCAGTGATTGATTCAGTTGTGCATATACATGGGCTTCCCTGCTGGTTCAGATGGTGAAGAATCTGCCTGCAATGCGGGAGACCTACGTTCCATCCCTGGGGCGGGAAGATCCCCTGGAGGAGGGAATGGCAACCCACTCCAGTATTCTCACTTGGAGAATTCCAGGGACAGAGGAGCGTGGTGGGCTACAGCCCATGGGGTCCTAAAGAGTCAGACATGACTGAGCAACTTTCACTCATACATATACATACGATGAATATATATATATGTTTGTTTCCATTATGGTTTATCACAGGATACTGAATGTAGCTCTCTGCGCTGAACACTAGGACCTTGTTGTTTATCCATTCCATACATAATAGCTTACATTTGCTAACCCCGACTTCCCACTCCACCCCATCTCCACCCCACTCCCCCTTGGCAACTACAGTCTGTTCTCTATGTCTTTGAACCTGTTTCTGTTTCATATGCATGCAGTGTTTTAAATGATATTTATTCTTCTCTCTTCCTTACCTAAAAATCCCCAAATTTTCCTTGACTAAAATTTATAAATCATCATAACTGGGCTAATCCAGAAACATAACAATTTTCAAAGCACTTCTTGGATTGTAGAGGAATATTCCACCGATGAAAAAAAAAATATTGGGAATTCCCTGGTAGTTCAGTGGTTAGGATTCTGCGCTTTCACTGCCTAGAGCTCAGGTTCAATCCCTGGTTGAGGATCTAAGATCCCACAAGTTATGTGGTGCAGCCAAAGGCTATCATACTTACTACATGGCTGTGTAATTACTTTTCTCTCCGTCTATCTTTCCCACCATATGATGAATCCTAGAGAAGAAATTGTGTCTTTTTCAGTAGACTTGATTTACCAGCATATAGCCCAGCACCTGACAGATGGTAAGTGCTGAATAACTGTAAACTTGATAGACTAATGAATGTTTTAAATGATTTTATTTTACCTGTACTTTTCACAGAGTAATATCAGTCTAAAGAATTGAGTCCTGAAAAAAAAAAAAGAATTGAGTTCTGTTTTGACCTCAGTCATGTCCAACTCTTTGCGACCTCATGGCCTGTAGCCCACCAGGCTCCCCTGTCCATGGGATTCTCCAGGCAAGAATACTGAAATGGGTTGCCATTTCCTTCTCCAGGGATCTTCCTGACCTAGGGATTAAACCGGCATCTCTTGTGTCTCCTGCATTGGCTGGCAGATTCTTTTTTTTTTTAACTTAGTTTTTAATTGACGGATACTTGCTTTACAGAATTGTGTTAGTTTCTGCCACACATCATGGCTGGGAGATTCTTTCCTGCTCCGTCACTTAAAAAAATAATTGAGTTCTAAATAGTAATAGTAATAATAATAAAATGCCTCTCCTTGTTGGATACCTTCGGGACAGGCTGCTTGGAGAAAGGAAAACTGAGGAAGCGCCTGGTGAAGCCTGTGGTCTGTGAAAACGCCCTGGGCTGTTTATAGAGAATGTAGTGGCTGCTCTCATCTGTTGCTGGAGGGAAGAAGCCACCGACAAAGCATTCCTTGAATAATGGAAGTAGTCAGGACAGCTGGATGAGTTTCTGGGCGAATCAACAGACATCTGTTGAGTCTCTAGAGACGATGTACAGTCTTTAGCAGGATTTTCTGAATTTTTGAAAGATCAGATGTGGTTGAGCATTATCCTACAAAATACAGTTTCTCACGTCTTCATGATCCTGTGATTTGGTTAGTGGCAAGTAGCCTCAGCTTTCTTTAGCAGAACCATCTGTAACATAAGGACCTTGTTATAATAAAAAGAGAGCACATCTTTTGTGTTAGTCTCTATAAATAATTCCAAAATCCTTTCAAGAGAGATAATAATTGGGTGGAAAACTCCTTTAAGCTTTGTATCAGGCCCTAACAGGTAGGAGAATTATCATTAGTGGGAAAGAAGCCAGCTAGATGTCGTGTCCCAAGTAACACCGTGACCTAGAAGCAATTATCATAGGCCTAATAAGCAAAATGAAATAAAACTGAAAAATGAGACTTGCTTTCAACCACATTCTAGAGGTGAAATTGCACTTTTTAGAGATTTTAATTATGTAACAAGCTGTCTATCAGTTGGGCAAAAGAGTGAGTTTGAATCACCAGACAAATATTTTGATTTGTGGATAGATGCCAGGACACATCTTCTTTCACTGGGATGGAAGGCGAAGTCGCTCAGTCGTGTCCAACTCTTTGTGACCCCATAAACTGTAGCCTGCCAGGTTCCTCCATCCATGGGATTTTCCAGGCAAGACTAGTGGAGTGGGTTGCCATTTCCTTCTCTGGGGGATCTTCCCGGCCCAGGTATGGAACCCAGGTCTCCCACACTGCAGGCAGACCCTTCACCATCTGAGCCACCAGGGAAACCCTCTTCCCACCAGGGAAACATCTTCTTTCATTAATTGTTATTTATTTATTTTTGGGAACCCCCTGGTGATCCAGTGGTTAGGACTCCGTGCTTTCCACTCGTGAGGGTGCAGGTTTGACCCCTGGTCAGGGAACTGAGATCCCACAAACTGATAATTACGTGACAGCCTGGCTATTAGTTGAGCAAAAGAGTGAATTTGAATCACCAGGTATGTATTTTGATTTGTGAGTAGATGCCATGACAGATCTTCTTTGGTTAATTTTAATTTATTTTTTAATTTTTGGCTGGAGGGCCTCTTCGTTGCTCTGCACGGGCTTTCTCTACAGTGGCCCCCCGCTCTCTAGTTGCACTGCACTGGCCTCTCACTTCGGTGGCTTTCTTGTTGCAGAGCAAGGCTCTAGGTATGTGGGCTTCAGTAGTTGTAGCACATAGGCTCAGTAGTTGTGACTTGCAGGCTCCAGAGCTTGAGGGCTTCAGAAGTTGTTGTGCACTGGCTTAGTTGCTCTGTGGCGTGTGGGATCTTCCGAGACCAGGGATTGAACCTGTGTCCCCTGCATTGACAGATTCCTGTCCACTGTGCCACCAGGGAAGTCCCTAATTTTGCTTTTCAATCAAAGTAGTAACTATGGCGTCATTGTTGTCACCATTACAAGTGTTCCCCATCACAAGGAGACCTTTGGCATCCTTTATTTTCAGTCCCAGAAGGTCATTTACCGTTCTTTGCGTGATCCAGGGAAAGTCAGACATTTTCTTCTGGGCTGTTTCACCATTCTCCACAACAGCCAAATGCAGACTTTAATGCTGGTGTCAGCGACAAACACACGGACTTCGTTAGAGCTTACAGACTGAGCAAGATTGAATGGAACCCATCGTGGATAACAAAACAAAGACAGATACTCACAGAACAGTGGCCTCATCAATTCACAATTAAATTCACTGCTTTGCATATTTATTTTTCCATCTCTTCTGGTTTATTAAAAAAAAAACTAAGTGGATTTTAATTAAATCTTAACTTATAAACAAGCCAGAATCTTATGTGCCAGGGATGAGTTCTCTAATGTCAAGTTCTCAACTGAAGAAATAATTATTGGCTAAGTTAAATGTGATGATGGAACATCAAGAGAGGATTAACTGTATGTGCACTGGGAGTGTGTGAGCTATTTATTACCAGGCAAGCTTGCAAAGTTCAAAAACACTGAGCCCCGCAGGAAACAGGAGACCCAGGTTCTAAGCCCTGGCCACTAGCGAGCCAGGTGAATTTAGGAAAACCTCAGGAGCTGAAGCGCCAATACTTTGGGTACCTGATGTGAAGAAATGACTCATTAGAGAGGCCCCTGATGCTGGGAAAGATTGTAGGCAAGAGGAGAAGGGGTGACAGAGGACAAGATGGTTGGATGGCATCACTGACTCAATGGACATGACTTTGTGCAAACTCCGGGTGATGGCGAAGGACAGGGAAGCCTCGTGTGCTGCAGTTCATGGCGCTCACGAAGAGTCGGACACAACAACAACAGCGCCTCTCTAGGCCTGACTTTATCTGCAAGTTAGGGATTTGCCTAGAAGCTCTTTTGGGTCTCATAGGCCATACTTCTATGAGGTAAGGCTGGCTGTTGGTTGAAATATGATAAAAAGCATAGAATGTTAGACTTTTTAAAGCCAATAGGAACCTTCCTTTCACTGACCATCATTGTTTTCCAAGCAAGATTGAGGGGAGTTTATAGCTACAGTTGAAACTGAACTTTTCTCAATTAGCAGAAGTAGTTAATGGGCAGAATTTTGTTCAAGTTTTCCTTCCATTTTGTTCTCTAAAACCTACAGCTCTGCACGTGATAGGTGACAATAAGATGGAATGAACAAGTGAATATTTATGAGGGTGATTTGCAAATAATAGACTATGCTTACTTGGGTGGCATTTTCTTTCTAATGGGCTTCTGTGCTCCCCATTTTGTCTTGGTGCCGGGACCACCAGGGCTTCCCTGATGGCTCAGCTGGTAAAGACTCTGCCTGCAATGTGGGAGACTTGGGTTTGATCCCTGGATTGGGAAGATCCCCCGGAGAAGGGAATGGCTGCCCACTCCAGTATTATAGCCTGGAGAATTCCGGGGTTGTAGTCCTTGGGGTCGCAAAGAGTCGGACAGGACTGAGTGACTTTCACTTTCAGGGACCATATAATACAGTCATATTTTCTAAGTCTAAAACTGTTCCCGTTCTACTCAGCCTAACTAATTTTGCCACTATTCTATGATGTTCAGTAAAGAATATGATATTCAAGGAAAAGCCCTTGACTTCCGATTGCTCCTTCACAGAAGTAAATCTGAGAACCACTGGCCTAGATTTATAGAAGGAAATAACAATGAGGCTGAAAGAGGGGAAATAACTTGGTCGAGGCAACACAGATGGTTAATGTGAACTGGACCGTGAACTTGAGGGCGGAAACCAGGCTCCCTGCCCAGAGTCCTCTAAGCTGAAATGGCTCCACACATCTGGAAAAACATGGTTTAAACAACTTCCCCCAGTTAAAAAAATAAGGAAACCATTTCTCCAGGGAATTGAATTAGTTTGTTTGAAATTAAATTTGATGATAACCTTATAAAAATTATTTTATGAAAACTTATTTTGCTCTTTGTGGGAGCCACCAAAGGGCAGATCTTCGGGCGGAGTTTCTGTGTTTCCATAAATTGTTTCACACTGAATAATTTCAACACGGAACAAAAATTATGGTGCAAGTTGCTTACTTGATTAAAGCAATGGGGATTGAACAATAAAGGCAGATTGGCTAAATGAGAATTTCTTTTTCAGAAGAATTCTGTAAATCTTGCCTTAAGTTATATGTTTTGTTGGAAAGAATGACAGAGAGATGGAAGTTTCTGGGAACTGACTGAAAGTTCCAGTTAATGAAACAATTCGAATGTTTGTCTCATCAGGTTGGCTAGCGATTCTTAGAGCATAGTCCATGGATTCCCTTCAGGGTTCTGAGGTCAAAACTGTCATATTTACCCTTTTCCTTCTCATTCTCTCACAAGTTGCACTGGAGCTTTCCAAAGGTTGCATCATGTCTGGTACCTTGACAGGCTGAATATGCAAATCTAGCTGTGTTCTTTCAAGCCAGTATTAAAGAGGTTTGCAAAAAACGGTAAAACAGCGCCACTCCGCTCATTGATTTCTCCTTGTAAAAATAGTTATTCTTCACCAACCACATGTTATGCACGTTCATGTGTAATGAGTTCACCCATGGTATTTTCAAATAAATAAATAAATATGCAAAATATTTCCCAGTTTTAATTTCAGATACTATGAAGGTTAATAGCTCTACCTCATATGAACTAATTCCCTTATAGCTAAGTCGGTAAAGAATCTGCCTACAATGCAGGAGACCTGGGTTCAATTCCTGGGTTGGGAAGATCCCCTGGAGAAGAAAATGGCAACCCACTCCAGTATTCTTGCCTGGAGAATCCCATGAACAGAGGAGCCTGGAGGGCTATAGTCCTTGGGGTCGCAAGAGTCGGACATGACTTAGCAACTAAACCAACCACCACCACATGAACTAAAGCTTTTTAGGGTCCTTAATCATTTTTTTTTAAGGGCATAATCAGTCTGGAGACCAAAAAATTGAGACTTATCCTGCAGGGCGATGGTGACACAGGGGTGAACCCCGCGGGGGTGAACACTACGGGGGTGAACACCACACTCCTCTTGCAGGTGGCTGGTGCTGACAACCTAGCGAGTATGTAGGGGATCCCAGCCCCACAGAAAACACTCTAGAGGGGAAGGACAGAGCTCTAGGAAGTGCAGGGGGAATTCCTCCTCAGACTTGAGAAGCGTGTTTTAGTGAAAGATTTCTGAAAGAAATAGAGAAGGTGTCCCTCAGTCGGTGCTGTAGAGCTACCCCTTCCATCGGCGACGTTTTCAACTTCTCCCTTTCACTTGTATTCTTCCCATCAACATTCAAGCTTCTTCCACTAATAAAGAGGACAGGGCTTCCCTGATGGCTCAGTGGTAAAGAATCTGCCTCCCAACACAGGAGACACAGATTCGATCCCTGGTCTAGGAGGATCCCACATGTCGGGGAGCACCTAAGCCTGTGCGTCACAACTACTGAGCCAGCGCTCTAGAGCCCAGGAGCCACAGCTTCTGAAGCCCAGGTGCCCTAGAGCCCGTCCTCTGCAACGAGAAGCCACTGCAGTGAGGGCCCCGTGCACTGCAACTAGAGAGAAAGACCACACAGCAACACAGACCCAGCACAGCCAAAAACACATCAATAAACATAAAGAAGACAAAAGTCAAACTCTTCAACCCAGTCCCCCACCACATCCTATTGATTTTGCCCCTTAACATCTCTCCATCTGCCCTCCTGCTCCGTCTCCACCACCAACGCCCTAATCCTCGATCCCACTGACCCTTTCCTGGGCTGTGTGATACACACCTGTCACCCTGCATTCCCTTGTGACCCCTTCTAATCTCTACTTTGTATACAAGGTGTGGTAATATTTCAAAATGGTAAATATTCTTATCAGAATACCTTTCGTAACACTCCATTACCTGCACAAACAATTTATATTCTTTCGATATGCACTAAAGTCTTGTCAGGACCTGCTCTCCTCTGCCTTTTCCAGTCCCACACTTTGGGGAGGGGCAGGGGTTACAGTGAACCCTCCAACATGTCATGCCCTCAATCATCCAAAATTGCTTTTTCTGAAACTTCTTCATTCTGCAAGGCCACAAGCCAATGCATGTGATTTTTACTTAACCTAGAATTCCCCCGCCTTGTTCCATTCATTTCCCCTGCCTGCTTCTTGATAACTTCTATTTATAATTCATGTTTTAGTTCAATCTTGGCTCTTTGGCAAAGTCTCTCTGGATGTCCACCCTCTCCACCACCTCTTGCTCTCTGCTCCACTCCCAGACACTGGTTCCCAAGTTTCCTGTACAACTCTCTTCACCGTCTTTTGTTAATTGCAATGGGCACATCTATCCCACCCGTCCATCTGTCTGGGAGCTCCTGAGACAGCTCCTGGATCATTTCTGTATCCAAGGGCCTTGCTCTGCTCCAGCATTTGGAGTCTCCCCACAGAAGGTTGTGCAAAAATTCCAAATGAGTCCAGCAGACACTTGGTGAGACAGGTTTTTAAAAAGAAAAGGAAAGGAGGCAGTTAGATGCTTTGAACCTATACCAAGCTGTCAGGTAAGTGATACAGGGAGCTCATTTGCTTATAATTTGTACCCTTGGTTTTCTTTGGATTTTAATAAAGACCCTTACATGCCAAAACAGACTCTGACGGTCCTGCTTTGGCCACAAGGAAAAGAGTTGTACTAGATAAAAGGTCATGGACAAGGTATGTTCACTCAAGGGTAGGGCCGGAGGGCAGGAACCTGCAGATTCCTACAAAGTTACCCATGGGGCAAATGGATATTAAGTCAATATTTTGAACAAGTAAAATTTGCTATGATACTAGATTCTTTTTCACTCTGGCTCTATTTTCAGTGAGAGGAAAACTAAAAAACGAGTTATAAAGGAGAGAGTGCTTTGCTTTGAAGATGTTTTATTCCCTTTTGACATTCAGGTTAAGACATCGAGTTAAAGATACTAGAAAGTATCACCTGAGGATGAGCAGATGGACTGTTTGTTCCATTACAGTTGACATAAAAAGAGAAAGAAATCAGGAAAAAAGAACATAAATTAGTTTAGGTGGAAATACAGGTTCCTGGGTTGGGTCCAGGGACTGCAGTTCTTCTTCTGAATACAATTTGGTGCAAACTTTAAGAAAAAAAAAATTGTGTTTTAGTCTTTTGGTTAAAAAAAAAAAGTTGAAGTTTGATAAGCACCATGATCATTAACAGGCTTCCCAGTGGCTCAGTGGTAAAGATTTCATCTGCAATGCAGGACTGCAGGAGATGTATGTTCCATCCCTGGGCCAGAAAGATGCCCTGGAGAAGGAAATGGCAACCCACTGCAGTATTCTTGCCTGGGAAATCCCATGGACAGAGGAGCCTGGTTGGCTATAGTCCATGGGGTCACAAAGAGTCAGACACGGCTGAAGCGACATTGCACATGGTCATTAACAGCCCAGAACTGAGTGTCTCAGGTTTGAAAGGCCCTGGGCTGGGCTCTGGGGACACAAGGTGGTGAGGATGAGGACCAGCCCCTCAGGTTTCCTCTGGCGGGAAGGCAGCGGGAACAGCTGTCAGGCAGCTGTTCTGTGCCTCACATTGGGCCTCGGCTGGAGCAAGATGAACTGCAATTAGGGCCAGCAGAAGCCACGAGTCAGAAGAGGGGTCCAGATGGCAGGCTTCCCAGGAGGTCCTGGGGCAAGTGGTTCTAGAGGCTTCCTGGAAGAGGAGGCGATAGAACTGGTGCAGATTCAGCTAGGAGGCTGTCCGCAACATCCTCGGAAGAAGCCAAGTGGATGGCCTTGACCCCAGAAGAGCGATTAGAAAGAGGTGGTGTTAAGAGTCAGCTCAGAGGGACTTCCCTGGCCGTCCAGTGGTTAAGAACCTGCACTTTCCCTGCTCGAGAGCCTGCTTGCTGCAACTAAAAAGCCCACGCAGCAGTGAAGACCCAGTAGAGCCAAAACAAAAAAAACCCCACACATCTGGTGCTGGCTGTGCATGTCTGAAGGCCACACCTGGCCGTGGGAACATGAAGCTCAGGGTTTATGGCTGGGCGGCCTGGTGACCTGGCTTCTCTGGCTCCTTCCACCTGATCTCTCTGCTGCCTTCCTGTTGTCCTCCCCACATGACTTAGGGTGGGGCCACTCGCCTCACTTGGCTGCCTCCGTCCATGGCAGAGGGCGGGGTCTGTTACTGGGCCACCTAGATGGTTCTGGTACTTGACCCAGGGCAGTGAGTCTCCTCCTCACAGGCCCTCATGAGCAGGAGCAGAGATGAGCCCGGGGGCTTTGCACACATGGCCAGGCTGGGGTTTGAGTCCTAGTTCTACTGCTGGCCCACTGTGTGATCTCCCTGCTGCTGACCTCCCTGGAACTGTTACCCCACATGTAAGGTGTCATAAGACACCTACCTCACAAACCTGCCCGGAGACTGAAGTGAGACCACATGCATGAACCACTTCCCACTGCTCCTGACGTTCCTGGGTGCACCTTCCGTGTGCGCAGCTGCTGCTCAGACACCTGACCCTGCTGTCCATCCCCAGTGCCATAGGGTCTTTTCACAATTTAACAATCTACATTTGTAACGTTGATCTATATTAAATTCTCATCCATCTCTCTCCAAAAAAAAAAAAATCTGCACTTTCACTGTAGGGGTTGTGGGTTCAGTACCTGGTTGGGGAGTTAGAATACCAAATGCCATGATGTGTGGCCAAATAAATAAGCAAACAAATAAATAAAAGATTTTTTAAAATAAAAAAGTAGCATCTTAAAAAAAAAAAAGAGAGAGTCAGCTCAGAGCAGGCAAACTGCAGAAAGTCTTCAAAGGCAGGCTTCAGTTTCAAGATGGCATCAGGAGCCAGTGAGAGCCATTTGGCATTTCTGAGCAGATATTTCTGGAAGACTTCTTTGACTACAGTTTGCAGTGGTTCCTGATTCCAGACCTGCAGGTGGGTTGCATTTGTCCCCTGGTGAATTTTGTAAAAGATTCAGAGCTATTCTTAGGCCCCACAGCCTGAGGTGCCAGTCTAGTAAAACTGAGGGAAATAGCCCATCACATTTTTAGAAAGCTTCCTAAGGAATTCTGGAAAATGTGGGGACCCTGCCATGAGTAGGGTTGTATTGGGGAGGTGTTGGAAGGAAGGTGACCAGGTCCAGAACTTGTAACGATCTTGGTGTAAATGAAGAAGGGCTAGATCGGGGTAGCGTGAGTACACAGGAAAAGCAGTAGGTGAGCTTAAAGGCTAATGTGTGTCAAAAGCATCAGGCCTTGGTTCTGGGTGAGAAAAAGCAAAGAATTGTGGTACCATTTCCCATACATATGGAAGGCAGGAGAAAGACTAGTTTAGCAGAAGAGGAGTAGTGGTCACAATGAACTCAGGGTTAGGTATATGAGGGAGCAGAAGTAGGAAGGGATTTAGGAATCATTTATGGAGATGTTACCTGGAATCCTGGAATGAATGAGACATTAAGTGAGGAAATGCAAGAAAATAACTCAGCTAGAAAGGAGATGAGGAGGTAACAGGGGATGGGGAGATGGAGAAAAAAAGAAGAAGAAAAAAGAACGGGGGCAAGGAGGGTGAGTGCAAAAGGAGAGTGAAGATGAGAGCTGTCTGTGCCTATGGGAGAGGCTATCTCATAAATGAGGCACAGACTTGCCCACATGGTCCCATATGTGGACATATACATAGGAAATTGAGTCTTAGACAAAATTGGAAATGGCTGTCTAAACTAGAGCTGGCCTGGGGAACCGCTGAATCCAGTTCTATCTGATGGCTATTATAGTTCCAGGGACGTTTACAACAGAGAAGTTTACCAATTCTAACGGATTAAACTTGGTTAGTTGACACTTTGTAGGGAGGTGATATAAGGAAAATTATAGCTGAAGAAAGAGGGGTGGTTAGATTCAGTACTGTTATTAGATTTTTCTGTAATATTATTTTTTATGAATATGAATTACCATCCCCAAGTCAAGTCTTCTTTATATTTCCGTTAAGGCTGGAAGCACCACATGCGGCTTAAGGAGTTCATTCCCAGCCTCATCCTTAGGCTCAGATCACTGGGACTCCATTCTAGGTTTCAGTTCTGGCCCCTGTTTGCCACACCCTTCCCCAAGGGGCAGGCATCCTTGGGATCAAAGAGACACTCCACTTTCCGCCAGTACCCTGCCTTCTAGCTGCAAGCCGTGGGCACGCACAACCTCAGAATTCCCTGCCGCAAGCCCCAAACCTACTTCTAGGGCCCATGTGGGCCCCTGCTCCAGTCCCTCCTTTCACAGACTGCAAGGGTACAGCCGGGAGCTCACCCCCGGGCCTGGGCAGTGGCTAAGAGCTGCTCTTTGGGGGTTGGGAGGAGCTTGGACACATGAGTTCCCAGTCTATGATGACATCAGTGAAGGACTTGAATCCACTCTTTAATCTTTCCTTTAGATGTCTTTCCTCACATGTCCCCCTTTTTGGCATCATCCTAACTCTCTCACTTTTCTACATTCCTCTGGAAATCCAAACATCCCTGAATGTATAATTTCTGCAGTTTATATCTTTGTAGGAAAAAGATTATGCTTTTAAAATTAATACTACTATATGGTCTTTCTTAGTTATTTATCATAGGCTTTTCAGGGGCAGGGATGTGGAAGAACTGGGCAGAGGAGGGTCTGAAATGGAAGCTCTATGGATGTTACATATACTTAGTGGCTATTGATTCCTTGCAGCATGAAAAATGGAAGCATCTTTTCCTCTCTTCCCCGTAGACCATTAGTACTCATCAGAGAAGGAATCACATTCAGAGAGAATAAAGGCATTTATTTCAGAAAAATGTTTCACGTTGGCTATGACTCCACAAAATGTGCTGCTGAAATGACAGTGTGAGGAACAGATTCTTCTCTATGTCTCCCTTTCACAGACCTAGATGTGTGGAAGACGGCCTAATCTGTTTTCACTTAGAATATGCTATTTTACAACCTCCACCTTCAAAAAAGCTACTAAGGTGCTACCTGTCTGTATTTCTGAGAAAAATATCTAACTACCCTCACTGAGCAGGGCCAAATGGCGAACCTCTGAGTCTCTAATGTGCAATATTGTACTTTCCTTGAAAACCAGTTCCACGTGATGGGTGTGATGCTTTGCCATTTAATCTAGAAATGCTGGCTCGGCAGCTCTCGGTGGTTTCATATTCACCAGACTGAAACTTTTCTGACTCTCCATGATGGGTCTGTAGCCAGTAGAACGGCATAAATTACCTGGGATGGAGGAAAAGCACAAAGTTTCTGCCCAAAGGTTACTCTTCTGCCCTTGGCATGCCCCCCTCATTCATAACTAGGACTCTTCTCCCCTCCTAAAGGATCATATACACAATCTCAATAGTTTTTCTAAATCGAACTGGTGTAATCAGAAGACATTCAGGACACACTTCTGGACTGCCCTCTGTGGAGGAGAGCGGAGCAGGGAACCCCTGAAGAGAAAGGGCAAAAAGACTGAGCAAGCCTCCAGAATGCACGTCACACGTGGGAGGTGTGCCCATCTTGTGAGCCGAGGCTCTGCCTGCTTTTGTTCCCGTCTCACTTTCTTCGTTATTGTTCTTTTTTCTTTTGCTCTTATTTTCTTAATGATGACATTTAGTTTTTATTTATATACAGTAAAAGTCACTCTTTTTTGTGTCCAGTTCTGCAAGTTTTGAGAAACTCATATAACTGTGTACCCACTACTACAAACAAGCGGTGAGCCAGCTCCATCTCCCCTACAAATTCCCCATTCCTTTTTTGTAATCAGCACTCCAGTCACTCCCTATCCCTAGAGACCGCTGATCTGTTTTCTGGTTCTAGACTTTCTTTTCAAGGATGGTAGTAGAATGGACAGTATTGGAAGATAAAGACAGTGTCTCTCGGTGGAGGAATTACCAGAAATGCTCCCTGTCCAGTGTAATAAATATGTCACCTTCTGGGAGGTTAACCACCCATGATAAAAGATTGGAGTTCCCTAACGTCAGAGTTCTTCTCGTGTAATGCAGCCCTTGCACATCCACATGCCAACTGGCCCTCCTCACATTGCCTTAGGAGCTGGGGGTAGGATGTGGGCAGAAATTCTGATAATCAAGCTCTGCTATTTCTGTGAAGAATAAAGTCCCTTGTCTCTGATCCAGGGGTCTTGTGTCTTCTGCTAGCATCTGTCAAACTCTGTCAGGCTAACTTATTAGTTAGTGTTCAACAAGTAGGGTAAAATCTCAGACCCAATCTCAGTTCTTTGATGTCACGAGGTGGTGTAAAAACATCTCTTAACATTGCAAGGACTGTCCCAGATAAAGGAAGAGCATTTCTTGCCAAGTTTGGGAAAGCATGTTTGGGGGGATGGCTCTTAGATCTGATCAAGATGTCTCTGTATTATAATTATTTCTGTGTCTCTCTAGACCAGTGGAAAGGGGTCATAGACTCTTTGAGAATCTGATGATAGTTCTGTGACTATATTTTCAAAATCATGTGTGAATATACAAACATTTTGTACACTCATGGACCCCCTAAAGACATTAACTGGCCCCAAATCAAAACCTCTGATCTGGACTGATTTTGCTCAGTGTAAGAACCATAGACATACAGCTCAGAACACAGTACATGCTGAGGCTTGGAGGAAGGAGCTTGGATAAATGTGAGAAAGAATTAAGTAAATTATGAGACTAAAAAAATCTTATATAGATGAAACTTAAAAATACGAAACCAAAGAGGATACTAGATATAGTAGGAGGAAAAAGTAATAATAATAAATGAGATCCTGGTAATTCTCCAGAAAAAATAATGGTCTCAGGAAAATTAACAGATTTAGATGAGATGGTTAAGAAGATGGATTCTACAACAGATTACCTGGGTTCCAACCCTGACTTGCTAGTGAAGTGACCTCAGGTAGTGACTTAAGCACTCTACCTCACTTTCATCATCTACACAATTGGCTTATAGTACCTACCTTAGAAGGCTTCCCATTACCACTTGGCACTAGTGGGAAAGGACACTTGCCACTGAAGGAGACATGAGAGATGCAGGTTTGATTCCTGGTTTGGGAAGATTCCCCTGGAGGAGGGCATGGCAACCCACTCCAGTATTCTTGCCTGGAAAATCCCATGGCCAGAGGAGCCTGGCAGGCTGCAGACCAGGGGTTCATAAAGAGTCAGACATGACTGAAGAGACTTAGCATGCATGCATGCTCCTACCTTAGAATAGTGCCCAGTAGATAGAAAGTTGTCAGTAAAGGTTAGCTGTTATGGTGGTGTTTAAATATTAAAGCAAAGACTAAGGGTGATAAAGAAAGAAGACTTGCAATCTTGGTGCAATGATGCTGGTGTTGTCTAAATAGACACCACCAAAACCTAGAGTGATGAGACCCACAGGTGATACCTGGCAATGTTAAAAACCAGAAAACTAACAAAGGAGGTAGGACCGTATGATCATAAAATGTAAACTTGAGTGGAAATCCAGGAACCTCACAGGGAGAGAAGGAAATAGAGACCATCTGGGTAAGAGTGCAAACAGAAACACAGAAATATGCCCATGACTCTCATGCATCACAGTATGGGTCATGGCACTTGCTGAGGGTAACTGTCCAGATTCACTGCTTCTTCTTGCCTAACTTGCTGTTTCTACACCTGATCATCTGTTCCTTGGTGTTCCTTGGCTTTTATATTGGCCTCTGGCCCCTCAGTTTGTGGCTGAGACTTCTACTTCTGGCTTACTGGATCCAGCTGTCTTTATCTGAACATGTAGTTTCAGGATCCTCTGTAGCCCCAACGTAAGATGTCTTCACACCTCCAACACTATTGTACTCGTACCAAAAGCTTGCTCCCAGAGGGGTCTGACAACACAAACTGCTTGGTCCAGCAAAAAGTATGGATGGGGCCTCCCTAAAGCTAATCACAAAACTGGAACAAAGGCAGAATATAGCTGAGAAGAGATCCTTCAATTACCCGGGTTTGAGAAAGTCAACCTCTTTAAAAGAAGAAAGTCTGAAAAAATTCTTCCATGGCTCAAAAATGAGAAGAATAAATGAAGGAAATGGCTGTTAAGCTAACCACAAGTCTCTGATAGGAAAGTGACAGAATTTTTTGGGAGAACATCTTTGGGTTCATAACATGGGAAAGACAAGAGCGCCAGGTGTTGTTATTCAGGGCTGTGGGCTTTGCATAAGTCCATTTCAGAAAGTGCAGAGTGGTGATGGCTCTTCTCCCATTTACCAGAAATTGTGAAAAGAGATACAGCATAAAATGCCCAGGAAGCTCTCAGAAATGACATTTAGAGGAGGTAATTGTAAATGTAAATGGGGCTTCCCTTGTGCCTCAGTTGGTAAAGAATATGCCTGCAATGCAAGAGACCCGAGCTCTACCTCTGGGTTGAGAAGACCCCCCTGGAGAAAGGAATGGCTACCCACTCCAGTATTCTTGCCTGGAGAATTCCGTGGACAGAGGAGCCTGGCAGGCTATGGTCCTTGGGGTTGCATAGAGTAGGAGGTGACTGAGTGATTAACACTTTCATTTTTTCAATTGTAAATGAGAAAGAAGAAGTTGAGAGGGGCTGCTATAGCCAGATTGCTCTCTGCTCAGCAAAGACAAAGAAAAGATGCAAACAAATTATGGGATAATGGGGCAAACTAATGCCAAAGGCAGAAACGTGAATTTGGAGTACCAAATGCCAGACAGAACTTTTGGGAAATACTCTCAACCATAAGATGTATGGATCAAGAGAGCAAATATACCGCTCAGTGAAGATCGAATGATATTAACACATGTTAGGGAGAAGGCACAACTGTTTTATTTCTAGTTTTGCTTCCCTATTTCTCACTAAAGGAACATGTGATAAACCAAAAACATCAGATAAGTGTACTTGAAAGATGTGATTTGCACCACACGTGGAGGTTTTAAGAGAGCACTTATTTTCTTTAAATTTGTTCAAATGGTCAGATCGAACAAGGTGAATTTTGTCCCATGACCTTGAGTTTGTAGATGGGCTTGTGAAACCACGATCAGTAATCTTTGGAGACATCACAGGAAACCAGAGCAGAGCTCATGACAGGCAATCATTGATCCTTGTTCTTGAAAAAATACATTTTTTCAAGACGAGGTTGACTTTGCTCTCAGGCATCTCCCTGCATCTGTTCTGGAATAGGTTATTAATGAGAGGGCCTTGAGCAGTGGTCCCTAAGAGGAGAGGAAATACTGAAGAAAACGACCCTCTTTGCATTTTGAGAGAAGACTTCTAGACTGAGAAACTGGTCCGTGCCATAGACACGGTGCATGAGGGTTTCATGAGGTATTTGACATGATTGTGCTCCCTCAGTGGGACAAATGGAGAGATGCTAAATGCATGACACCCCAGAAGGGTTTGTACTTGACTGAACAAAGGTCCAGAGTCAATTAATTTTCTCATAGTTCTCTGCTCGGCTTATTCAGTTCAATATTTTATTCAGTGATGTACACACAGACAGAAAGCAATGTTGATCTGATTTGCAAATAATAGAATAAAATTTAAAAAAATAACATGACAGGATAGAAGGCATATGTGCTGCTTAATAAGAATTTAAAATTTTCCAAAATGACAGAAAGGGGAAATACCAGTGTAAAAAATCTTAAGGCTTTTTTTCAATTGAGTATAAGTTTATGAATCATACGTGATTTTTTCTAATGTCTAAGAGGCTATGATTTCATAAGCATTAACAAAACTTAAATAACAACTGTAGCAGCAACAGCCACAGCAAAACATAAAAACAAACCGCAAGGTCATTGCTTCTTTTGGCTGGCTCCAAATACATAATTAAAAGATTTTTAAAGTCCTAATATTTCCAACACCATTCCAGGAACATTGCAACTGCATCAAAAATCACCCACGCAAAGACTGTTCCCATAAGCACGTGCCAGGCAAACATACATTACGCGAAAGTGAGCAGAAGTAATTGGTATGATGCCAAGAATGTAACAGTCTTGTGGGAAATACACTTTACTTCTTGGCTGGATGCCTCAGTTTCCCCTCCTGCTAAATAGGGATGAAGAACACTGGCCAACACAGCTTGAGTGGCATGGGTCAGAGAGATCAATGAGTCAATCTTTGACGTGTCCTTTGGTCTAATTTGCTCCAGCATCCTGCTCGTCTTGTCAAGGACAGTACTCCTACTGTGTAAGAGGTTCGGGCCTCACCACTGACATGTTTCCCACTGACGGCTCTGTAGCGGGGCTCTGGTTCCTTAGGAGGCTGAAGATGTGCCTCACCATGCCCGAGTGGGCTTCCCAGGTGGTGCTAGTGGTAAACAATCCACCTGCCAATGAAGGGATGCAAGAGGTGAGGGTTCTATCCCTGGGTCGGGAAGATCCCCCCAGAGAAGGAAACGGCAGCCCACTCCAGTATTCTTGCCTGGGAAATCCCATGGACAAAGGAGCCCGGCCGGCTACAGTCCTTGGGGCCACAAAGAGTCAGACACGACAGAAGTGACTTAGAGCACGCACGCAATACCTGCTCTGCAGAACTCACGCTGGGTGCTGTGGCCTTTTGCAACCCTCTTCTAAAGCAGAGAACACAGAGGATACAGCCTGAAAGCTGAGAGGTCAGAAGCTCTCAGAAATGAGGCAGAGGCTCTGACTGGTACAGCTAAAGGCCAGCACAGGCCCAGCAGGTATGGGCTGGAAGTGTTGTGGGTATTCACAGGTAAGATGCCAGAGAATGCTTCCTGAGGAGAGAGTCCATTGAGGTCACTGGGGAGGAAGTCCTCAAAGTTAACCCGGGGTGTGACTTCAGAGCACAGTTTGGATTCAACCAAGACCACAGACCTCGAGAGTATTTGCTATTTATTATTTTGTTCTCCCTCTTATTCTGCTACCACTTGAAGGAAAAAAACTGAATTAGAGAGATTTGTTGTAAAGTCTTCTGTCCATATAGACAGCTCCAGCTTTCCTACATCTCATTTCCTATTCTGACATTGGAGGGTCATCTGCTGTTTCATTCACTTTTGGACATTTTTATAACGCAGCTCAGTACTTGAGTTAAAAAATTCCATGCAAACTCGACTTTGAGACTAACACGCCCAGCTGTGTGCCTGTGATGGTGTCGGGGGCTTTGGAGGAAGAAGGACAAGTAGGTTACATTCCTGCTGCCAGCTTCTGGCTCAGTGGTCTGCCAGTGACCTTTACGGCACATCAGTTTCTTATGGTGTGGGAAGATATTTCTGGCATGAGATAAATCTTTGCCCCCAAAGGGTTTATTATTAATACTGACTCAACATACATAGTCTTGACTAATGACTATTACATAGCATGCCAAATTCAAATATCTAAGTCAAAAAAGCTTTTTTTTTTTTTTTCTGGCTAGAATTAGCAGGTCGGCTGTTTACGCAGAACAAACATAGAATAGGTAACCTTGTCTTTTTCATTACTTTATAGGAAACGAGATCAATGTGCATTTCCACGTCTTGGTCCACAGGATTCAGATCTTTCCTGGAGGAAGGATTCCTCTGTGAGGCAATTAGATGGTCTGAAGTGACTCAGACAGGGCATCACTGCTCTGGACCATCTTCCCTCTCATTTTTGTGGAAGTGTAATAAGTTCCAAATAGTAATGAAGAAAGCCACAGAAGAAAAAAGAAATTAATAGAATGTTAACATTTCTTTCTACGAAAGGCACAGAGACTTTGACCTGCCATATTTGTCCTCTAAAACTCTAAGCCATGGCCCACACAGCTAAGGGAGGCACCTAAGTCCATATTTATTCCATTTATTCATTAACATCCGCTCTTCCCTGAACTAGATCAATCCTGGCTTTGGTGCTTGTGGTGACTTTTAAGGTGGTGGCAGCAGCCCCATCGACAGAGCAGATGGATACCACGTGGGTGGTGGTGGGGAAGTGACTTGAGAGTTTGCACGGTGAGGCTGAGAAGAATTGGCACAGTGAAAACAGTGTTTTCCAAAAGAGAAGAGGGAAAATGTGTTTGGGTGATTATAATAGTAATTACTTTAATATATTCATATAATTAGTTGAGCATGTATGAAAGTTGGGACATCATGTAAGTCATTCTGAACTTGACTATAATGACCTAAATATTCTATTACTTGGAACTAAAAAAGCTGTCTCCCCCTCCAAACTATCTTGCTGGAAAATATTTCTGGAGTTGAAATGACCTCTATTTATTCCCAAGTTCCTTTCAGTTTGTCAGTTGTTATGACTGTTTGAATAAACTCATTACCCTTCAAATAATCTCTGGTTATCTGTGATCTTATAAAGACCCAGAGGATATGAAGAAGAAGTTAAAAAGAGACCACCTTGGAGCCAAGTCATTCAGTAACTTTGGTAGGCTGTAAACTCCGTGAGGGCAGTGTCTAGGATGGGGGAAGCTTGATAGATATTGGTTGGATGAATAATGAGGATAATTGGGCATTCCTCTAAATGTTCAGTCTGCTGAATGCACATGAACTTCATTGTCCCTCTCAAGAGGAGAAGGAGAGAACTTGAGTTTGACCCTGACCATGGTCACCTGTCTGCCGGAGGGTTATTAAGAAGAGGGAAGAGAAGCTTTTCGACCTCTCCTGGAGTCTCTCTTTTACTTTAATTCACACAAAGTCGGGAAAGGGTGAAGTATCTAAAAGACACACAAATCATGTAAAATGGAGATTTTCAAATATAATTAGAGCCTCCCAAGATCACTTCTTTTAAACAAGGAAACATATGATAACTGGAAAAGAATAAGACAACTTTGGGTGCCTGACCGACAAAAAAGAAAGAAAGAAATCTATAGCTGTTCTTTACCAAATGCCTGAACTTTCACTTCATTCATAAACTGATGATGGAATGAGCAGAAAGGATGTAGTGAACTAGAGCTGATTTTCTGGGTAGATGTGGGACACACCCTAGTGCTGTCATGACACCTTTATCCAGTTATATGAATGTGAAAATGTCAAAGTGGCAAGAATGCACACAAACAAGGTACTACTGCCCATTACATTTCCAAGGGCACTTTTCACATTAAAAAAAAATTTTTTTTTGTATTTAAATAGAGCCCTATGTCTTCCAGGGCCCTTCTCTGGATGGTGTCTTTCATTTCTTGCCTGGTTGCAGGCACAGATGTGTTTTTTTGGTCTCCAAATCTGCCCCAGAACCAGTCTACAGGGGGCGCCTGTCTGTACATTGTGATTGAAGTTTAGGAATCAGAACCTCCAGAAGGCTGACTGTCAGCCGCAATTTGGGGCTCTACTTTGGTGAATTGAGGCTATCTCCGGCTCTCCAGGGCTTGCATCGGTCAACTCTCAGTTTCAAAGAGGGCCTGTGTAGGCAGTGATCACATGCTCACAGTTGGCCAGGAGGCTGGCCCTGGAGACCAAGGTACGACCCTCAGCTACATGTGATACTGACCAAGAGGCTTGAGGGTCCCTATAAACATAAGTTTCTCAGAGTGAATCAGGTGTCTGGGAGTGGAGTTCAAAAATTCCATGTTTTAAACAGTATCTCCAGGTCATTATCCTTGCTCAAATTTAGGAACCATTGTCTTATACCATTCCATTTGTTAGACAAGCCACTTATCTTAATACTATCTATGATGTAAATGTTTTGTAATGAAGCATGATAGGAAGAAACATAACTGTTAATGCAAGTTCATGCACCCAACACACAGTGAAGTCAAACTGAACCATCAGAATCTGCCTGCAATGTTGGGGACTGCCTGTAAGGCAGGAGACCTGGGTTCGCTCCCTGGATTAGGAAAATCCCCTGGACAAGGAAATGGCCACCCACTTCAGACAGAGGATGAGATGGTTGGATGGCATCACTGACTCAACCGACATGAGTTTGAGCAAGTTCCGGGAGATGGTGAAGGATGGGGAAACCTGGCGTGCTGCAGTCCATGGGGTCATAAAGAGTCAGACGTGACTGAGCAACTAAACCACCGTCATCATGTAAGGAGATGCCCTGAAAAGACTTGAGCTCCTCAAAGGGATTCAGCAAAGCATTTTTAAAGGCAGGTGAGGGGGCAGTCACAGGGTCTGTGATCGGTGTGGGCACAGTTCTCTGATTGGCCGGCGGTGGGGCAGCAGGGTGGTGTCACAGGGGTTAACATTATCAGTCCTTGAGCGCCAGGAGGCCTGGGGCTGTGAGCTCATAGTTATCAAGTAGTTCTTCCATTTGTTGGGGGGGGGTTCACATCTGCAAAGTAACTCAGAAAATTTGCATCAAATACTATTATCTATCTTCAGAGAGGAGCTAAAGCAGCGACTATGGAGGAAGGCCTGTCCCCGGAAGGCCCCATAGGATCCTGTTCAGTTACATAAATGCAAAAGAGACTGCAAAGTTTTCACTTTCGTATTTGCTTTGATTTCTCAAACAAACAAAATGATACACTTTTTCTCCCCCGTCAGGTAGAATAATATGTTTACTTCAGGGTCTGGAGTACTTTCAGTGACCACAGCAGAGGAAATGATTATAAAGATTGAGGCAGTTTCCCTGTAGCTCATTGTTTCTGAATAATAAGAATATGTTTGTGGATCTTGTTTGCCTGAGTTGATCAAACATCACTGTTGGCAATTATGAAATTATATAACACTGTATTGTGTTTGGCTTTATTTTGGCAAGACACATATTTGCCTTTGAGAGACTAACCAAGAAGGATTTGCATTTGAAAACAACACTGGTTTCAGGAAAATAATAAAAGATTATGAAATATTGAATATACACTTTTAAAATTCTTGAGTTCACAGAGTCGAATAAAAGGGTTTTAACTCTCATCACTACCTACAAACCATATTCTTTCTTTGTTCTTCAGTCATATTTGAAAAGTTCAAGAAAATAAGACCTTGGCAGCAGGGGACATATAGGATTATTTCAGCACCCACAGGAAAACATTTGCACAACTCCTACCACTTCCCAATGGTCAGGAGATTCTAGAAGACTTGCCACCACCATAGGAAAAGGAACATGGCTGTAGATGTAAAAAATATTCACAGCCTAAATGTTAAGTTATTGTTGTGTAGTCGCCAAGTTGTGTCTGATCCTTTTGCAATCCAGTGGACTATAGTCCTCTGAGAGTTATGTTTTATTTGGAGCAAATTTTTAGGACTTCAAGCCCGGGAGAGGTCATCTCAAATAACCTGAGGGAACTACTCCAAAGAGCTGAAGGGAGGAGCCAGGTTATATAGAAGTTTTGCAAAAGAGGACAGGTAGTCTGAATATCAAGAGATTATTAATGAAAGAAAACCAAATATTCCAGAGGCCACTGGTGGCTCAGCATAAAGAATAGACATCCCAAGATAAGGGGACATTGCCAACATCCGCTGGATCATCGAAAAAGCAAGAGAGTTCCAGAAAAAGATCTACTTCTGCTTTATTGGCTACACCAAAGCCTTAGGCTGTGTGGGTCGCAACAAACTGTGGAAAATTCTTAAAGAGATAGGACTATCAGACCACCTGACCTGCCTCCTGAGAAATCTGTATGCAGGTCAAGAAGCAACAGTTAGAACTGGACATGGAACAGCAGATTGATTCCAAACTGGGAAAGGAGAACGCCAAGGTTGTATATTGTCACCCTGCTTGTTTAACTTCTATGCAGAGTACATCATGAGAAATGCTGGACTATGAAACACAAGCTGGAATCAAGATTGCCAGGAGAAATATCAATAACCTCAGATGTGCAGATGACACCACCCTTATGGCAGAAAGCGAAGAGGAACTAAAGAGCCTCTTGATGAAAGTGAAAGAGGAGAGTGAAGAAGTTGGCTTCAAGCTCAACATTCAGAAAACTAAGATCATGGCATCCGGTCCCATCACTTCATGGGAAATAGAAGGGGAAACAGTGGAAAAAGTGGCTGACTTTATTTTTCTGGGCTCCAAAATCACTGCAGATGGTGACTGCAGCCATGAAATTAAAAGACTTACTCCTTGGAAGGAAAGTTATTTCCAACCCAGACAGCATATTAAAAAGCAGAGACATCAGTTTGTCAACAAAAGTCTGTCTAGTCAAGGTTATGGTTTTTCCAGTGGTCATGTATGGATGTGAGAGTTGGACTATAAAAAAAGCTGAGCGCTGAAGATTTGATGCTTTTGAACTGTGGTGTTGGAGAAGAGTCTTGAGAGTCCCTTGGACTGCAAAGAGATCCAACCAGTCCATTCTAAAGGAAATCAGTCCTGGGTGTTCATTGGAAGGACTGATGTTGAAGCCGAAACTCCCATACTTTGGCCACCTGATGCGGAGAGCTGACTAATTTGAAAAGACCCTGATGCTGGGAGAGATTGAAGGCAGGAGGAGAAGGGGACGACAGAGGATGAGATGGTTGGATGGCATCACCGACTCAATGGACATGAGTTTGGGTGAATTCTGGGAGTTAGTGATGGACAGGGAGGCCTGGCGTGCTGCGGTTCATGGGGTCACAATGAGTTGGACACGACTGAGCGACTGAACTGAACTGAAAGAAGTTACAGACTGAAATGTAAACTGTCAACTACAAATTGGCACTTACCAAGAGCATTGCCAAAGACTGAACAGCAAAGCCTTTTGCCATATGCTTCTATGAAGATTTGTGACTTCCTGGTGGTTCAGATGGGAAAGTGTCTGCCTGCAGTGCAGGAGACCCGGGTTCGATCCCTGGGTCGGGAAGATCCCCTGGAGAAGGAAATGGCAACCCACTCCAGAATTCTTGCCTGGAAAACCCCATGGTCAGAGGAGCATGATAGGTTACAGTCCATGGGCTCACAAAGAGTCAGACACTACTACGCAACTTCACTTTCTATGGAGATTGTACCCCATGCTGCCATAGCTTTTGACCTTCAACAACCTCTGAGAGAGTTCAGGGTGGAGTGAGGCACCCTGTGCTCCAGGGAATCTCGTGGGGCAGGTCTTTAGATAGTTGGATGTTTTTATGATTTCAATCTTTACATCTCTTCATATTTAAAGAAGCACTAAATCCCTTCATAGTGACATTAGATCCTCATGACTAACAAAAAACCTTTTGTAAAATGAGTGCTTAAAAAAAGAAAATGAG
The DNA here is from genome assembly GCF_910594005.1 of Cervus elaphus. Classification (NCBI taxonomy): domain Eukaryota; kingdom Metazoa; phylum Chordata; class Mammalia; order Artiodactyla; family Cervidae; genus Cervus; species Cervus elaphus. Next base: position 44,908,161 of record NC_057822.1, read on the forward strand.
TGCTTCATGGTATTGAACTCCCCCTTCACCAACACCTTATATATTGACCTTCCCCCACTGCCTCTTTGGAGCAGTCCCTCAGAGCTATCTGAGATGCTGCCTCCCAGGCTGCAGTCCTCATTTTGCCCCAAATAAAACTTGCAACTCTCAAGTTGTGCATCTTTTTTTAGTCAACGAAACTAACTGTAGAATTAATCGTAGCTTTCCAAGATGACTTCTCTTCTAGTCCTGCTCGTCAAAAGTTTAGTTAGTCGTAAATGATCTGAAGATTTTACACTGTTAATTTGTGTGTGTTTGAGAGTGGCAGTGGGGTGGTTTAAGGAGACAGAGGGGAGGGAGGAAGTGGGGAGGAAGAGAGAGACACAGAAGATTGTCATAAGGAGAAACTGATGCCTAACACTTGGATGAACACCTGCACAGTTACCAAATGTAGTCATAAGAACTCAATATAACCAAGTGCTTTTCATCTAATAAGCCTAATATTAGGTTGGCTAAACAGTTCACTTGGGTTTTTCTATACCATAGTATGGAAAACTTGAACAAATTTTTGGCCAACCCAAAACATTTTACAAGTAGGTTCCACCTACTTGTATCCAAGAGAACTACAGAGAGATCAAGGTTTTTCATGCTCATTGAGTCAATCACCTGTTCACATGAGGGTCACCTAAACCTAATACCTTCCTTCTACCATAGCTCCTTTCTCTTCATAAATTTAGAAACTCCAATGTGATAAACTTACTTTCCTTCCATTCACAAGTAAAACACATTCATCTGACTCCTTAGAATGAAACATTACACCAGAATAATTGGCTGAATGTTGTGGAGTTACACAGAAAGCCCCTGCTGTGGTGTCCATCTAAGACAGAGGTTGACAATCAAAAAATGGGCCAAAGAACTAAACAGACATTTCTCCAAAGAAGATATACAGATGGCTAACAAACACATGAAAGATGCTCAACATCACTCATTAGCAGAGAAATGCAAATCAAAACCACAATGAGGTACCATTACACGCCAGTCAGGATGGCTGCTATCCAAAAGTCTACAAGCAATAAATGCTGGAGAGGGTGTGGAGAAAAGGGAACCCTCTTACACTGTTTGTGGAATGCAAACTAGTACAGCCACTATGGAGAACAGTGTGGAGATTTCTTAAAAAACTGGAAATAGAACTGCCATATGACCCAGCAATCCCACTTCTGGGCATACACACCAAGGAAACCAGATCTGAAAGAGACACGTGCACCCCAGTGTTCATCGCAGCACTGTTTATAATAGCCAGGACATGGAAGCAACCTAGATGCCCATCAGCAGACGAATGGATAAGGAAGCTGTGGTACATATACACCATAGAATATTACTCAGCCGTTAAAAAGAATTCATTTGAATCAGTTCTAATGAGATGGATGAAACTGGAGCCCATTATACAGAGTGAAGTAAGCCAGAAAGATAAAGAACATTACAGCATACTAACACATATATATGGAATTTAGAAAGATGGTAACGATAACCCTATATGCAAAACAGAAAAAGAGACACAGATGTACAGAAGAGACTTTTGGACTCTGTGGGAGAAGGCGAGGGTGGGATGTTTCGAGAGAACAGCATCGAAACATGTATATTATCAAGGGTGAAACAGATCACCAGCCCAGGTTGGATGCATGAGACAAGTGCTCGGGCCTGGTGCACTGGGAAGACCCAGAGGAATCGGGTGGAGAGGGAGGTGGGGGGGGGATCGGGATGGGGAATACATGTAACTCCATGGCTGATTCATGTCAATGTATGACAAAACCCACTACAATATTGTAAGGTAATTAGCCTCCAACTAATAAAAATAAATGAAAAAAAAAAAAAAAAAGACGGGGGTTGAGGAGGGTCCGTGGAGGATGACCAGCTGAATGGAGGGCGGCCCTCAGGGGTGATACTGGCCTGCTGTCTGCGTGTGTTCCTCCTATCAAGTCCTGTCTGCCTGTGCTCTCAACCATCTTATCATCCCCTTCCTCTGCTACCCTCAGTTTCCTGCTCCCCTCCTTAAGCCAGTCTCGAATGTCCATCTCATTCCAGTTCATACACAATGCATACTTCTCCCTGCCGTAAGTGATAGCTTATGGTGAGATGTCAGATTCATGATCTCCAAAGAAGATGAATTAGCCTTGGGGCTGGAGACCCTGTCGACCACTCAGAGCTCTTGTGTGACAGAAGTTTTATTACAGTGAAAAGGGAGAGAGAAATCTTCTGACACAGACATCGGAAGCGGGCAGAGAGTGCCCCCTCACTAATCTTAGCAAGGGAGCTATATACTTTTTTAATTGATTATGACAATAAATCAAAAGAGTGTCTCAAGGTTGTAAAGGTCTTACTAGACCTGCTCCCACAATTTACATTTTAAGATGACAGGATTAAAACTAACCATAGAAAGATCTTACCAGACCTACTCCCATAATATACATGTTAAGAAAACAGGATTAGTCAGAAGGTTCTCAAGAAGGAGAAACACTGTTCTCAAGCAGGACACAGTGTTATTATATAATCCTTAGTACAGAGTTTAAGCTGAGCTGTTCTGTTGTGTAATCATCAGCCTTGGGCTTAAAGAGAAACAAAAAATTTTATGTGACTAAGACTAAGGACATATCTTTTGGGTGTTAGTTCTAGGTCTTGTAGGTCTTCACAGAACCATTCAATTTCAGCTTCTTCAGCATTACTGGTTGGGGCATAGACTTGGATTACCGTGATATTGAATGGTTTGCCTTGGAAATGAACAGAGATCATTCTGTTGTTTTTGAGCTTGCACATGAGTACTGCATTTTGGACTCTTTGTTGACCATGATGGCTACTCCATTTCTTCTAAGGGATTCTTGCCGACAGTAGTAGATATAATGGTCATCTGAATTGAATTTGCCTGTTCCACTCCATTTAGTTCACTGATTCCTAAAATGTCGATGTTAACTCTTGCCATCTCCTGTTTGACCACTTCCAATTTGCCTTGATTCATGGACCTAACATTCTAGGTTCCTATTCAATATTGCTCTTTACAGCATCGGACTTCACTTCCAACACCAGTCACATCCACAACTGGGCATTGTTTTTGTTTTGGCTCCATCTCTTCATTCTTCTGGAGTTATTTCTCCACTGATCTCCAGTAGCATGTTGGGCATATACCGACCTGGATATGATCTTTCAGTATCATATCTTTTTGCTTTTTCATACTGTTCATGGGTTTCTCAAGGCAAGAATACTGAAGCTTATTCTGTTCTCCAGTGGACCATGTTTTGTCAGAACTCTCCACCATGACCCGTCTATCTTGGGTGGCCCTACATGAGCATGGCTCACAGTTTCATTGAGTTAAACAAGGCTGTGGTCGGTTTAATCAGTTTGATTAGTTTTCCATGATTGTGGTTTTCATTCTGTCTGCCCTTTGATGGATAAGGATAAGAGGCTTATGGGAGCTCCTGATGGGAGAGGCTGACTATGGGGGAAACTGGGTCTTGTTCTGATGGGCAGGGCAATGCTCAGTAAATCTTTAATCCAATTTTCTGTTGATGGGCGGGGCTATGTTCCCTCCCTGTTGTTTGACCTGAGACCAAACTATGGTGGAGGTAATGGAAATAATGGGGGCCTCCTTCAGAAGAAGGTCCCATGCACACAAGGGGTGAATGAAGCACAAGCTGGAATCAGGATTGCCGGGAGAAATATCAGTAACCTCAGATATGCAGATAAAACCTCCTTTATGGCAGAAAGTGAAGAACTAAAGAGCCTCTTGATGACAGTGAAAGAGGAGAGTGAAGAAGTTGGCTTAAAACTCAACATTCAGAAAACTAAGATCATGGCATCCTGTCTCATCACTTCATGGCAAATAGATGGGGAAACAGTGGCTGACTTTATTTTTCTGGGCTCCAAAATCACTGCAGATGGTGACTGCAGCCATGAAATTAAAAGACGCTTGCTCCTTGGAAGAAAAGCTATGACCAACCTAACAGCATATTAAAAAGCAGAGACATTACTTTGCCAACAAAGGTCCATCTAGTCAAGGCTATGGTTTTTCCAGTGGTCATGTATGGGTGTTGAGAGCTGGACTGCAAAGAAAGCTGAGGGCCGAAGAGTTGATGCTTTTGAACTGTGGTGTTGGAGAAGATTCTTGAGAGTCCCTTGGACTGCAAGGAGATCCAACCAGTCCATCCTAAAGGAGATCAGTCCTGGGTGTTCATTGGAAGGACTGATGCTGAAGCTGAAACTCCAGTACTTTGGCCACCTGCTGCAAAGAACTGACTCAGTGGAAAAGACCCTGATGCTGGGAAAGATTGAGGGCAGAAGGAGAAGGGGACGACAAAAGAGGAGATGGTTGGATGGCATCACCATCTCAATGGACATGAGTTTGAGCAAACTCTGAGAGTTGGTGATGAACAGGGAAGAGTCCATTGGGTCTCAAAGAGTCAGACACAACTAAGCGACTGAACTGAACTGAAGACTAAGGAATGCAGGAGAAAAAATGTTTGTCCTTTTCTTCTCCTTGAGAACTCCAGACCTCTATCTCCTCCTTGAGAGCCCCAGACCCCTCTCTCCTCCTCAGAGGCCCCAGACTTGTTATCAATCTACCTAGGAATTGACTCTCTCATAAGGGTGACCTACAGGAAGAAAAATATCTTCTTACAGCCAGCAACAGAAACCTTTGTTCCTCAGCGAAATGCAACTAAATCATGTAGATGTAATGTCTTAAGGTGTGTCTTAGGTGTTAATGTGTGTGCGTGCATGAAGCCCAGTTGAGTCTGACTCTTTGTAATGCCATGGACTTTGGTCTGCCAGGCTCCACTGTCCATGGGATTTTCCAGGCAAGAATAATGGAGTGGGTTTCCATTTCCTATTCCAGAGATGTTAATGTACTTATTTTAAAATTATAAATCTAATGCTTATTTTTTTTTTAAAAAAAGCAAAACCACAAGATTGTATAAAATAAGTGTGAAAATTCTCCTTTCCAATTTTCACTTTTCAGAGTTGACTATTACCAGATTTCTCTGTATTCACATAGAATTTTCACATGCATATGCGAAATATATGTACATACATGAATCTAGAAAGTGAAATAAAATTATTCATATTATTTCAACATTTGCTTTTTTTTCAAGTTATGTAGGTGTTATATGCCTCAGTTGCCTCACTTATAAAATGGACAAAATAGTAGCAGTATCTCTCTGGGGATTTCTATGAGGATTCGATCAGTTAATACGTGTAAAGTACTTACAGCACCTAGCACCTAGTAAGTTCTCAATAAACGTTAACTTGTAAAGCTTATTGCCATGATTTATTAAAATGTCCTATTAGTTTGCATTGTTTTCTACTTTTGGCTGTTACAAATAATGCTGCAACGAAAAATCTTGGGCTTTGTCTTTGCACATTTGAGCAAGTGTTTTTGTTGCATAAAGTCTAAGAACTGGAATTCCTGGGTTAAAGGAGATGCATGCTTCTAGGTCCAACTAACCTGGCTTCCAAAAAGTGCACTAATAAAATGAATCATGTGTGAGAGGGTGGCAATTTCCCAATATCTTTCCTCTGCAGTATTATCCACACTCACCATTTTTCAAATAGCTGGGGGAAATTTCAGTCCATAAGAGGTATTTCTTCTATTATGAGATTTTTCTGTCTTGCTATACATTTAGTATTTGTATTGATTCTTCTGTCCTTTGACTATTTTCTCCTATTATGTTTTTGACTCTTTCAATTTGAAGAGTATTATTATATATGATGGCGTCCCAGGTGGCTCTAGAGGTAAAGAACCCACCTGCCAAGGCAGGAAACTCTGGAGATGAGGGTTCCATCCCTAGGTTGGGAAGATCCCTTGGAGGAGGAAATGGCTACCCACTCCAGTATTCTCGCCTGGAAAATTCCATGGACAGAGAAGCCTGGCAGGCTAGAGTCCATGGGGGTCACAAAAAGTCGGACATGACTGTGCATGCACACATGCAAGATTATAAACGACGGATACATAATATGCTATAAATGTCCGGATATTTTATGTCAGTTTGTTAATTGTTCACTGGGGACATCATATATAGCCCTTTAATTTCGAGTATGCTGCATCCACGAGGATGCAGCTCTAACCTCACAAGCCTCCCAGTTGGCGTTTCACTTGGACCTTCTCTAGGCAGTTCTACTGTCCTATTAGACCAGCTGCTTCTGAGTGGTCCAGATGTGACACGAACAGTGGATCCCATGTCACATGCTTTGCTGAGAAACCGCCAAGCTCTGCCCGCACCATGTCTGATGCGGGTGTAGTGAAGACAGCACCGCATCTACCTCGCAGGCACAGCCCGAGCCCACCCACTCCCAAACCAAGCTCAGACTTCCTTTTCCGTCAGCTTGTCATAAGGGGTCTCTCACTTCACCACGTAGCCACAGGGATTTCTGGGAGACATGCTGATGCAACAGCAGCGGGTTAGGTGGTCTGGGTTCCCTGCAGCTGGCTTGTTCCTGCCATTCCTGCTTGTGCTTGATTCTGGATGTACTACTCTCAGCTTACCTGATGGCTTCTGGGCTTGCTGGATTGCATATGAACAAGATCATTAAGTTATTGGTGTGCATTTTAAAATTAGAGAAGCACTACTTAGTAGCAGACGGACAAAAGGATGGGTGATAGCACCTTCCAGGCGGAGGTCACAGACAGTCTCCCAAGTGCAAAAGAGAACAGGAGAGGCTCGTAGTAAAAGAGAGGAGTCACGAGATACTGCTGGAGGGATAGGCAGGGAACAACAGGTCCCCAATGGCAGGCTTGCCACCCTAGGGGTCTGGAGCAGTGGTGGGATCAGGTGGGATGAAAAGGCAGCCATGGCAGAGTTTCAGGCAAGGATGTAACATGGTCATATTGTGTATATGTGTCTGTGTAGCCACACTTTTACATGTAACTTTGGACTTTGGCTTTAATCTGCAGAACGGTTTGGAAGGGAAGCAAAATGAATGCAGGGCAAAGCTGAGGAGACTACTGCAATAGTCAGCTTGAAAATGACGGTGACTTGGAACAACATAGTTGCCATGGGAATAAAGAGAGTGAGGGGAAGATGTAAGGTACTTCTCCCAGGTGGGCATGACAGGACTCTTGGGCGGAGGGAACAGAGCATCTTGCATCACCCCCAACCCCTACCCTGACCCCATCCCTGCCTCTGGCTTAGCATCTTGTGGATGGCTGCAATGAAGAGATCTGTTTGGGAACCATTCCGTTGGAGGTGATTGTGTGACTTGCAAATGGCAGGGACAGGCAGGTTGGGTTTTCAGAGCTGGACCCTGAGTGAGAGAGGCCACAGGTGTGAAGGCGCCAGCAAGGAAGAGGGCATGAGACACAGGGCTCCCTGGGGAATCCCAGTGTCTGTAGATGGGCTGGAGAAGGGGTTGGCGAAGGTGCAACAGGAGAAGAGGAGAGAGCAGAAGAAAGAAAACTCGGGGAAGACTGAGAAGCCTTGAGAGTCATAAGAATGCGCCCTCATACGATCTGTGTCATGATATTATCCAGGATGAGCCTTTAAATGTGTCAGTTTAGGTTACTTCTCTTCATTCAGATGAAAAGCCCACGTCCTCACAATGGTCTCCAGGCTCTGCATGTCTGCCCCTCCCCAGGCCTGTTCCAGGCTTGCGGGTGCCATGGTGGTCCACAGGTAGGCAGGTACCCTCCCCCCGCCACTCCCCACGGGGGTAGCACTGTGCCCACAAATGCTGACATTCGCTTCCTCCAGGTACCTGCTTGGCTCAGCCCCTTGCCATCCTCACCTCCGGATGCCTCCAGCTCAGCCTGCCCCAGGCCACCCTCACCACCCATCAGCCTTGACCTGCTCTACTTTCAATATGCCCTCCACACTGGTCTCCTTCGTTCACACGCCATAATTTAATTATATGCCTTGTTTTCTGTTTGTCTCCCTTGACTAGATTATAATCTTCACAAGGGCAAGGATCTTTGTTGACTACATTTACTGCTATGTTCTAGGTGACGAGAGCAGTGCCTGGCACATAGTTGGTGCTCCATGATGATTTGTGATACAAATGAGGAAATCTGCTCTTTAAAGGGATGTAATGTAACTGTCACCACAGCAAGAAGGACCTTAGTTCTTTAGTCTGAGGCCACTGAAGAAGCTTTGCCATCTTACCTGGCCCTGGGACAAGAGTCAAGAGTTGAGAGTGTGACGGGGAGAAGGCATTACACTCCAGCCTCTAGTCCATATGTCACTGCAGGTGCTTCTGTCTGCCATTAATGGAAATGGGGTTTTTCAATGATACTGTCTTGCTGCTGCTCAGCCCCTTTGAGGTTTCCTGTCACTAAAGGCCATTGGGATAAATTTCTTGTGATTCTCACAACTTCTCCATCCTCTCCACATTTTTCTCTTTCCCTTCATATGTGCTTTTTTTTTGGTTTTGTTTTTGAGATGTAATTCACATACCATAAAATTCACTCTTTTAAAGTACATAATTCAGTGGCTTTTAGTAGATTCACAGGCTATACAACCATCATCACCAATTCCAGAACATTGTCATCAGCCAGAAAAGAAACCCTGTACCCATTAACCATCACTGCCCCATCCCCATTTCCCCTTAGGGCCTGGCAACTGCTAATCTATTTCTTGTCTCTATGAATTTGCCTATTCTGGACATTTCATATAGGTGGAATCATATAATATGTGACCTTTAGTGTCTGACTACTCTCGCTTAGATAAAGTTTTCAAGGTTCATCCGTGTTGTAGCATATATCAGAATTTCATTCTTTTGTATGGCTCAGTAATATTCCCTTGTGTGGATATTTTGCTTATCACATTTCATTATCAGTTAATAGAGTTACATTGTTTCCACTTTGATTATTATGAATAATGCTATGAACATTTGTGCACAAGTTTTTTTTGTGAACATATGTTTTCAATTCTCCTGGGTATATATGTGGGAGTGGTCATACAACAACTACATGTTTAACTTTTTGAGGAAATGCCAAACTGTCTTCCAGAGGACCTGTGCCATTTTCATTTTTCCTGGCAATGGATAAGGGTTCCAGTTGCTTCACATCCTTGCCAACACAAACTATTATCCATCATGTCAGTTATAGCCATCCTAATGTGTATAAAATGATACCTCACTGTGATTTTTACTTCCTTTCTCTCCGTGACTGATGAGTTTGAGCATCTTTTCATGTGCTTATTGGCCATTTAGATATCTTTAGAGAAATGTCTATTTAATTCCTTTGCTCGTTTAAAGTTCACGTTATTTATCCTTTTATTGTTGTGTTGCAAGTGTTTTTAAATATATTCTGATATTCTGCACACTAGATCTTTACCAGACATATAATTTGCAAATATTTCCCCATATTCTGTGGTTTGTGTTTTCAATTTCTCACAGTATCTTCTGAAGCACCAAAGCTTTTAGTTTTGATGAAGTTCAATTTATCTGTTTTTATTTTTGGTTCCACAGACTTCTTACATATAGTACCTGCTATCCATTCTGACAGCAGATGGGGAAAAGCAAATGGGGACAAGAAAATGACAAGAAAATGACATTTCACACTAATAAAATTATTTAGAAAATTGCCTTTTACTAGACAGTATAATTTCTGTTGGTGGATGCAAGGCAACTATGAATCACATGGAAATCATCATCTTCCATTCTATTTAGCTGGATGGGTCTAAGTAAGGGACAGAATAATAAAGAATATCATTGGAGAGGAAATCAGTTAGCATTTATGCCATTTAAAATATGGTTTCTAAATTGTTTAAGCATATCTATCAGATTCTAACTAGAACATTTAAAATCAGCATCCTATAAAAGCAATACTCTGTGAAATGATTTCTGAATTGTGAAAATTTGTCTTTCAGACCCATCACCCTAGAGCACTGAGACTGGACGGATTGCTTTGTTGGAAGAATCACCCCATCTTCACCAGAGGTTTGTATTTGATTCATATGGGTACACTCCAAGGAACATAGGATCCAGGTTCATCTCTTGGAATCTGGAATAAAAAGAGAAATTTGGATGTTTGCAACTTGGAAGATGTTTACGACATGTGAAAAAGAGCAGACTATAAAACAGGATAAAAACCACCCAGAGGGTGACCAGGACAAGAAGAGAGCTGACCATGATGCATGAGAAGCATGGAGGAGCCCAGGAGAGGACCCAGGGTCGTGCTGGGCAGGGCAGCTGGGAGAGTCATCTTAGGCTTGAAGAGGGAACGAGGACAGGTGGGGTCAGCCTCTGCTTCTCCAGATGAAGAGGCATTCCTGGGGCTTTGGAAGAGTTTTAAGGGGTACCGTGAAGAGCCATCATGAGAGGTTGTATAGAACGGGGCTCTCCCCTCAATATAAGGAATAACGTGTTTATAGTCAGAGGGGTCACTCTGAATGGCATGACCTCCTCCCACAGTTAAAAATCTCATCACTGAAAATGCCCATGGAGAGCAGAGATGTTTGCTCGACCAGGGCGTTGCAGGAGGAATTCTTGCTACTGGGAGGAGGGAAAGGATCCGTCCCCCTCTGGGGTTCTGATCAGGAGCTGCACAAACTCCCATGGCTTGGGTAGAGGAAGTTAAGAATGTTGGGGTGGCCCATATTCTTGGCCTGGGTTTCTTGGGTGCAGAGCATAGTTCCTGAACTTCTGACTAATGTGTCCTGGGAAGAGAACAAAACTAAGGAGGAACATACAATTGCTGAATGAAGACTGAACGTTTCTTTTTAAATGGTGTAGAAATGAACCCCCTGCAGGCAGGCTGCTGTCTCACTCAACTGTCTTCAGATTCCTGTCACCCTTCTTCCATGGAAAACCACCATGGTGGGCTAGTGAAACTTAGCTACAAGGACAGGGGAAAAAATTGAGACTCATTGGAGCAGAACGTACCATTTTTGTGAACTTGTCTTCACAGGCCATCCTAATCTTCTCTGGAGTCAGTGGACTGTTGAGCCTCAGTGGTCCAGGCAGGCCTCTCTCCCGTCGCGCTGCACTTATCGCATCGTGGATGGCGAAAAACACTGAGCACCCCAGGAATATCCCGGACTCTCCCAGACCCTGGCAGGGAAACACGGCAACTAGATCATGACTCTCTCTCTCTGTATGTGTATGTGAATGTACGTATCTCATGTACATGCACATCTATGGATACATATGTGCATGTATGCATACATTAAATATTACATATTTAACTTTTTCCTTTAAAAAGCTAATTCACTCTTTTAGCCCAGTGTTTCTATTCTGAGGATTCCGGCGGAAGGGAATGACCCCAAAAGGGAGAGAGCAGATAGAGGCATGAGGCTGATTACTGGCATGAAGATGAAAAATCAGATGCAACCTGATGATAATAGTAGTTTGTGTCCACAATCTGGAGTATTTGTTTTTAATTTACAATGTTTAAAAAAAATAAAGTTAAAATGCTTAAAAAAAATAAAGTTAAAATGTTTAATTGGTCCTTTCCACCTATACTCCTGGAAGAAAAACCCCAATCAACCAAGAGATTAATGTAGCCCCTCCCTCCCAGCACAGATATCACATAAACAAGCATTGATTCATGGAGCACAGCTTACCTTAGACGAATACAAGGTATTTGAGTTTTCAGAGGGAGGCAGAAAAGAAATGTGCAGCTCCGTGGGGATGTCACAGATGGCAGGGATTTTATACTGGTTCGGGCCCCGGGTGTACAGGACACCCTGAGGAGAATAATTCAGTTCCTCTATTGTATAAAGTCCCATGCCTTGAATAAATGCACCTTCAATCTGAGGCAAAAAAGAAAAATTACATGTATGAGAAAATACAGCCAACAGCAGCATTTCAACTTCATGCTGTTTGCCTGAATTTTATAAATGTAGTTTAAGAGGGTCCTCTGCATATTTTGGAGCCTGTCTCTGAAAGTTTACTTACAAGTTCACTTTACAGCATGTCTGAACATCTCCCTGAGTGCTAAGTTCAGTCAAAGATGTGAATTTGAATCTCAGCCTGGCATTAAAGCTGCAGCTCCAGAAGAGCCCTCAGAGAGCCCATAGCCCAAACATCTTGATTTTTTTTTTCTGCTTACGAGGCAGGTGAAACCCTATCTGACAGTTTGCCCATAGACCTCAGCACCTCATGGAAAGGTAGCTCCAGTGTTGGCAAAGAGAGGAGATACTCTTAAGGCTCTGGAACCCTGGCGGCTCACCCCCTACCCCTCGCTCATCAGCGGGCTGGCCTCACATCTCTGGACTGTCTCCTCGATCGTAACAGGAAGGGTTTGAGCGGTGTGCTCCCCGAGCTTCCTTTTCAGCTTTAAAAGGCTCCAGTTCTTAGATGTCAGCACATGGATGAAATTACCATTCCATGCAGGCTTCTGATTTCTGGGTCTTCTCTTCCCTTCCTTCCTTCCTGCAGCCACATTTTCTCCATCCTCACTTCTGTCTACTAGCAGAGATGTTCTTCTCTACCACGATGTTAGAACAATCTTCCTAGCACTCCAGACCGCTCCCCGGGCCAAGTCCCTTCCACCTGCTAAGTGAAATGCCTGTCTCGGGAGGTTTCTACCAACATGACCTTCTTTCACTCCCTACCTCCAGCCTCACATCCCGCCCCTGTGACCCAGCTGACCACTGCCATCAGCTTATCCTCACTGCCAGCCCTGAAAACAAGGTGTGCGGAATCTCAGCTCTTTCTTTAGGTTAATTCCCTCCATTTTCCTCCCAGAACACCACTTCCTGCTGATTCTTTGCCCACTTTGACTCCTCCAATCCATAAGTTCTTCCCACTCTCCTGTCAAGGTCCTATTCAGAGGGTCCCTCAGACTACGTTCTCCATTGGAAACAAGAAGCTGAATGGCCCGCTGCTGCCAAGGCAGGTAGAGAAAGTGAGGGAAGCTTCCAGAGAGCGTGTGACTTTCTAAAGAGGCAGCCAATAGATTTTCCCTCGTGAAAGGTAGCTCCAGTGTTGGCAAATTTTCTGTGTATCCAAGAAATGCTAGACACATGAAAATTCAGGTAAAACAGCTTGTGATTTTTCAATCTCATTAATTATTTCAAATTTAAATTATAAAATATCTGTGGGCAAAATAGGCTACCGTCAGCAGCTGTGCTGTAACTATCTGATGTTTGTTATCTCAACCCTGAAGCCAGAGCCCACAACCTTCCCTGGACTCAGCACTAAGTCCTGGATTCTACTTCTGGCCAGCAGGCGTGGGCTTCATGCTGCTACCTCTAGGCTCAGGCCTGCTCTTTCAAGCTCCCCAGTCATAGACTGCACATTTCTTCAAAAACTACCTACAACACCCTTGTCCCCCTCCCTTTTTTAAACAATAAGAGATTTGAGTTCTATGGCTGTCCTGAAAAGAGAGATTCTGACTAAAGGGAGAGAATAAGAAAATGATGGGTGGGCTTCCCTCGTGGCTCAGTTGGTAAAGAATCTGCCTGCAATGCAGGAGACTACCTGTAGTCCAGGAGACCCGGGTTCGATCCCTGGGTCAGGAAGATCCCCTGGAGCAGGAAATGCAACCCACCCCAGTATTCTTGCCTGGGAAATCCCACGGACAGACGAGGCTGGCGGGCTACCATCCATGGGGTTGCAAAGAGTCAGACATGACTGAGTGATTCACACACACACACACACACACGCACAGAAGATGATGAACCAGGGACTTCTATGTTGGTCCAGTAGCTGAGACGCCACCCTCCCAATGCAGGGACCCAGGTTTGCTCCCTGGTCAGGGAACTAGATCCTGCATGCTGCAACGAAAGGTCCTACGTGCTACAACTAAGACCTGGCACAGCCAAACAATAAATATTAAAAAATAAACACACACAAAAATATTGAAAACAAACAAATATATATTTTTAAAAAAGAAGATGAATAAGCCAATGTAATGTTTTCCTGACAGACCCCCCAACAGTGCTGACTTTTATAAACAAGCAGAGAGGCACATTAGTCCCACATACCTGGCCTACGTCAAGGGCTGGATTTATACTGTAGCCAACATCCATGACAATGTCTGTTCTGATGTTCTAGTAATTAAAAACAAGTAAAAATGTTTAGTTTGATGAAGACAACTTGGGAAGACAAAGTTGAGACACATTATATTTCAGGAGAAAGAAGCAACAAAGTTTATTATGTATAACTTCAAAGTTATATAAAGACTCATGCAGCTTAAGTAGTCTTTTTTTTTTTTTTTTTTGCAAACAATAGGAGAGAAAAATATTTACTTGACTTTGATTCCAGCTGAAGGATGTAACGTAGTCGGTTGAATCCACTACAACAAATAGAACACATGCCACAGAAAACAGGAAATGTTTATTGTCCTCCTGATCCTTGTGAAAAACTTCCTGGCCACCACCACACTCTGCCCTCAGAGTCCAGCTGGCTGGGTGAAAGTTTCTGAATCAAGAACTCAGGGTTCATCAGCAAAAACTGCCATTTTAGATTATGCATTTTTAGAGCAGAGGAGAGACTAAATCTAACATTACAACTTGGTAACCAAAAGTTCTCCGATAACCTACAGAGGAGGAAGAGGATAGCAGGCCCAGCCAGGCTGGCAGGGACACCTCTGCCCATTTAAGAGGGCAGGGACATAAAGAAGAGAGGCTGCCAGTTGCTTTCTAACCATTGCACCAAAGTGATTGCTGAGCTCCTATTTCCTTTGGTAATATAGAGAAACCATCCTTAGCCAATTACATGGTGCCTCTCTAGTGCTCAGACAGATGGAATATGTGGAAAATAAATGTATCTAGAGTTCAGCTTGAAGACATTCCCAAATTGGTACTGACCTTATGAGCACCTGTCAGGCAGTCTATCTCAACCTCGGAACAGGCAGCTCCATAAACGAAGTATTCGAAAGGGTGGCCTTCACCTGTCTCCCAGTTTATGTTCGACTCATAACCCCTGGAGGAAACAGAATTTTTGAGGAGTGTTGTTAAACGATCAAGTCCTTTCATTGTAGACCACAATAATGAAACAGACCCATGAGGAGCTGTGCCCAATTTGCACGCCCAGCAAAAAACGAGAGGAGTACACTTTTGATTCAGTGATGTGCAGCACATAATATAAGGAATAAAGCTGTGGAATGAATAAATATTTACTTCTTTCTTATTAAACTTGCTTTGTCTGATAAAAACAGTCTACCATTGACTCCCTAGGCTTGGAAGTTAACTGCTGACCGTTTGGATATTCATCCTATTGTTCTTGGTTAATATGGGGTCATGTAATCATGTTGTAATCAGGCTTGGGGAATTCCAAATGGATTTTATACCAAACACTACATCAAAGGTGCACCCTTGCTGGTTTCTCTTTCTGGCCCCAGGATTCAGCCTTCTGTGGGTGGGGTCAGGCCCCCTGGCTCTCGTTCTTTGCCAGTACTCTGGTCTCTCCATCAGGCTCCAAGGACTGCTCTGTTCCTAACTCTTCTTTAAGGACACCAAATGAATGTCATGGCAGAAGAGAAGCATAGGCCAGCAGCTGACCAATACTTCCTACCCTTCTCCTCTCTTCCTAGCCTGGAGGGGCTTATCCCTGTCAGTGCCCTCAGACTCCCACAAGAACTGGCAAAGAGAGAAAATCAGGTGTGACTCTCTGTATCTCTCTGCTCCCTGATGGCTGTCACTCTCCATTAAAATAATTTGATAGACTGCTTTCCAAAGTTTCTGAGTTCTAGTTGTTCCACATCTTGACAACAAACACATAGATACTGTTAAATTTCTTATTGTTTTTGCCAATCTAGACAATGGTATTTATCTTACTGTAGATTTAATTTGCATCCCTTTTCCTTCATTTCTTAAGTTAAGGAACACAGTGAGTTTTCAACACAACGTCAACCACTTCTTCCTTGGTAACCCCCAGGGAACTCTCTATTACTTCTCACTATGAAGAAAAAGAAATGCAAAAAAGCAAAATGGCTGTCTGAGGAGGCCTTACAAATAGCTATGTAAAGAAGAGAAGCAAAAAGCAAAGGAGAAAAAGAAAGATATATCCATTTGAAGGCAGAGTTCCAAAGAATAGCAAGGAGAGATAAGAGAACCTTCCTCAGCAATCAATGCAAAGAATAGAGGAAAACAATAGAGTGGGAAAGACTAGAGATCTCTTCAAGAAAATCAGAGATACCAAGGGAACATTTCATGCAACGATGGGCTCAATAAAGGACAGAAATGGTATGGACCTAACAGAAGCAGAAGATATTAAGAAGAGGTGGTAAGAATACACAGTAGAACTGTACAAAAAAGATCCTCACGACCCAGATGATCATGAAGGTGTGATCACTCACACTCACCTCGAGCTGGATATCCTGGAATGTGAAGTCAAGTGGGCCTTAGGAAGCATTACTACGAACAAAGCTAGTGGAGGTAATGGAATTCCAGTTGAGCTATTCAAATCCTAAAAGATGATGTTGTGAAAGTGCTGCGCTCAATATGCCAGCAAATTTGGAAAACTCAGCAATGGCCACAGGACTGGAATAGGTCAGTTTTCATTCCAATACCAAAGAAAGGCAATGCCAAAGAATGCTCAAACTACCACACAATTGCACTCGTCTCACACACTAGTAAAGTAATGCTCAAAATTCTCCAAGCCAGGCTTCAGCAATACATGAACCGTGAGCTTCCAGATGTTCAAGCTGGTTTTAGAAAAGGCAGAGGAGATCAAATTGCCAACATCTGCTGGATCATGGAAAAAGCAAGAGAGTTCCAGAAAAACATCTATTTCTGCTTTATTGACTATGCCAAAGCCTTTGGCTGTGTGGATCACAATAAACTGTGGAAAATTCTGAAAGAGATGGGCATACCAGACCACCTGACCTGCCTCTTGAGAAATCTGTATGCAGGTCAGGAAGCAACAGTTAGAACTGGACATGGAACAACAGACTGGTTCCAAATAGGAAAAGGAGTACATCAAAGCTGAATACTGTCAGCCTGCTTATTTAACTTATATGCAGAGTACATCATGAGAAATGCTGGGATGGAAAAAACACAAGCTGGAATCAAGATTGCCGGGAGAAACATCAATAACCTCAGATATGCAGATGACACCACCCTTATGGCAGAGAGTGAAGAGGAACTAAAAAGCCTCTTGATGAAAGTGAAAGAGGAGAGTGAAAAAGTTGGCTTAAAGCTCAACATTCAGAAAACTAAGATCATGGCATCTGATCCCATCACTTCATAGGAAATAGATGGGGAAACAGAGGCAACAGTGTCAGACTTTATTTTTCTGGGCTCCAAAATCACTGCAGATGGTGACTGCAGCCATGAAATTAAAAGATGCTTACTCCTTGGAAGGAAAGTTATGACCAACCTAGGCAGCATATTAAAAAGCAGAGACATTACTTTGACAACAAAGGTCCGTCTAGTTAAAGCTACAGTTTTTCCAGTGGTCATGTATGGATGTGAGAGTTGGACTATGAAGAAAGCTGAGCACTGAAGAATTGATGCTTTTGAACTGTGGTGTTGGAGAAGACTCTTGAGAGTCCCTTGGATTGCAAGGAGATCCAACCAGTCCATCCTAAAGGAGATCAGTCCTGGGTGTTCATTGGAAGGACTGATGCTGAAGCTGAAACTCTAGTACTTTGGCCACCTCATGCAAAGGATTGACTCGTTGGAAAGACCCTGATGCTGGGAGGGATTGGGGGCAGCAGGAGAAGGTGACAACAGAGGATGAGATGGCTGGATGGCATCACTAACTCGATGGGCATGAGTTTGAGCAAACTCTGGGAGTTGGTGATGGACAGGGAGGCCTGGCTGCTGAGATTCATGGGGCCACAAAGAGTCGGACATGACTGAGTGACTGAACTGAACTGAACTGAAATCTTCTTATGACAGTGGGTTAACAGAAGGTACAAAATCATTTTTTGCCAAAAGTACAAACAGAAATGAAACTCTCCTTCCAAATATCGGTGCTGTTTTCCATAGCATAGGATCAAAAGGACTATTTACCTGAAGTATCCAGTAGCTGAGAGACTAATGCTTTCATTAAAAGCAGCCTTCGCCTGGGAAGAAAGAGTACAACGTGATGCAATAAAGATGTTTAAAGTAAGCGTCACTCAAGACTCACACTTTAATTTTACTTTGTGTTAAATAAAGCGATCAGGAGAAAAAACATGGAAGGACCAACATTAATTTATTCCTTTCAGCATTTTCCACCTTCTATAGGTAATTTGTGGTTCAGTGCTTATAGGAACAGCATTTGTTCAATGCATATCACCATAATAAATGACTCTCATGGTATGTTACACTTATAGACTGGACTATAAGTTGTGAAGAATTTCATCCAGTCACCTGGAAAGACTTAGTCTATTAACAGGGAACATTTTAGGACCAAAAGGTGGTCAGATGTTTAATTTTAATATCAAGTATCCATTTGGGCTTCCCTGGTGGCTCAGCTGGTAAAGAGTCCACCTGCAATGCAGGAGACCTGGGTTCAGTCCCTGGGTTGGGAAGATCCCCTGGAGAAGGAACAGTTACCCACTCGAGTATTCTGGCCTGCAGAATTTCATGGATGGTATAGTCCATGGGGTCTCAAAGAGTCAGAAACAACTGAGCGACTTTCACTTTCACTATCCATAGTAGACTTAGACATGGGTACAATCTTGCTAAATTGTACCATTTACACTAAAAGTTCTCCTGGTTCTGCAGCGTACACAGCTGACTAAGATACAAAATGATGCAATTTAGGTCCAAGTCTCCAAGCCTGAGAAAGAAAAAGGTGAGAAGTGTAACCATCACAGAAGAAAATGGGTTGGAGGGCAGCATTCCATTATGGTGGAGGGTTGACTTGCTTGCACTCCATCTTTCTCAGACTCTCTCAGGCAGCACTGGGCAGAGGGCAGAAATAAAGATGCCCAGAAAGGACTGAGAGCTCTCATAAATATGAATTACAGAATGAGTCCTAACTCTTTGGAATAGCAGGACCATTTCTAAGTAAGATTTTCCAATGTTATTTCTTCCAGACCAGTGCTTTAATGTGACTTAACATCCTAGAACTGTCGGTATGACAAATACCCTCAGTCTTCAGTGGGTATCCATTCCACACCATGGGGTACTTTAAAACCTGTTATTCTGAATAGTTTCCTAGTTGATTTTAGAATGTGTCTTCATGTCCAACTAGATTGTAAGTAGATCAAAGGGAGCAGTTGACTATATACCCAAATGGCTTGGCTTTCTATTTCTAAATGAGTGCTTATATGACTTTTACTTTTACAGAGTGACTCTCATATTATCTTCCAATTTTAGGAACAGTAGAATCCCCAAAAAAGAGAAAAAACAGATTGACAGCTATTATCAAGAAAATACCTAGATTCCTTAGGAAGAAACATTAATTCTTGATTAAAACAAGAGGAGCCTTCTTTTCTCTAACAGAGAATTGTCTCAGATGCAGGAGTTCTGCCTTCATCCTATGATAAGATTTCCACACTCTGAGAGCCAAAGGCAAAGGCCTCAGATCATAATGTAAGTGTAATACCTTTTAATGTGCCCTTTCCACTGATATTTGACTAACATATTTCTCTCTCACTCTCCTCTCTACTTTTTTTCCTAACATTATACACAGAAACAGTAATTCTTACCCAATCTTTCCAAGTGCCTCTGGGATTCTTGCTGATGATGGGTTCAAGGCGTTTTAGAAGAGTCTGACAAGCATCCTAGGGATTATTTTTCAGTTAAAATTATGATCATAAACACCAACTTCAAAACCACATGATAAGTGACCTTACATAGGCTTATTTAAGAGGCCCATGGACCATGGAGAAGAGACCAACCCTGTAAGGGGTGATGAGAAAAGTCTCATGGGGGTAGGGGTGAAGCACAAGCTAGTCTTAAAGACAGACCATCTAGGATGGGGGCCTTGTACAGCCCTGTTGAGAGCTCAGAATGTAACAGAAAAACTGTTGGCAAACTACCGGCCACCATTCGTTAAGCACAGCGTGGTCAGATTTATTTTGTGGGGAAGCTTTCTCTGGCTGCGGGAAGCGAGAGTGAAAGGCAGTGAAACTGGGGTGGACAGACAGAGCCTTGCAATGGGCTTGACAAGAGGCATGAGTTTGAACCAAAGTGGCCATGATACTGCTACCTGGAACCAGAAAGAGAGATTTCCAAGCAGAATGGATTAGGACATGGGGATCCATGAGTTGTCAGGAGTGAGGGAGAAAGAGGGTGGCATCTTCCACTTGGGAGAGTGGCCAGTGCTGAACACTGATTGAGCCCCCAACCTGGGGGAGGCTCAGTTTTCCCCAAGAGAGTGTGGGAAGGAGACAAGAACTGGATGGATTCTCAACATCTCCTGAGCTCCAGCCTTGATGGATTCATGATTTAGACCCCACTGCAATGATTTTTACCTTTACTGCCAACCCGTTGAGATCAGCCACTACGGACCCTCCAGAGGCGTTTGTATTAGGGACAGTTTCTGTGCTTGTTCCCCGGAGGTGGATATTGGACAGTGGCATCCTTAACTCACGACTCACCACCTGGATTTTGGAAGAGATCTTTCACTTTTCTTTGGTTGGGCACAGACCTGTGCATATACCCTATGGTAGCATGTACGTGGAGCCCTCCACACCCAGCAGAGACCACGAGTCCCTCCAGCCACAAGAAGTCCCTCTTGTCTAAAACCCTGCAGCTGGTCTGGCCCCTGCAGCCCTGAACACACTTTCTTCTTCTTTGACTTTCTTCTGTACAAAAGCACCCAATAGAGGAGGTGAGCCCTCCCAAGTCAAGGCAGGAAGAAATGCTTTATAACTTCATCATCACAAAATCAACACCTTTGAGGCCTCTCCTACACCTCTGCACTCTGCACAGTTCTACCAAAGCTGACTTCATCAGAAAGGAGATGCTTTATCCAGATTTCTGGATGCTCCAGAAAGAGAAAGGACAATGGCCTTGTTAAAGCAACAGTGCCAACATGAGATCCCAGAAGTAAATGGTGCCAGTGCCATTGGCCAACACAAGGACTTAGCTGGCCGTTACGTTCTTCCTTTGTGTTTAGTGATGGAGCAAAAATCATACTACCAGTCTCAGCTGGTCCCAGATTCTCTTTCCCGCTAGCAGTACGGCTTAGTAGAGTCTGCCCACAACTAGGGCAATGGCATAAGTATACGGAGCCCGCCCCGTCACTGGCTCTCAGAAGACTGTCTGCACAAAGTGTATAGGCTTAGAACAGACAGGTTTCTGGTGGTTCAGTAAGGAAAACACTGAAGTCTCACCTCAGAGAGGGAAAAAGCAATGACCAGACAATTCTCAAGCAAGTGAGAACATGAAAGAAAATATATAATCAGCACCCCTATAATCAGAAAAGTGCAAATTAAAGCAGTAATGAGGTAATTTCATCTATCACATTATCTAGGATTTTTTTTTTTTAAACAATCTGTAACATAGAATGTTGGCTAGTGGTGTAATATGATGGATACTTGCTGGAAAACAATTTGGTAATAAATGACAAATGATTTATGACTTATTCTGTGACCCAGTAATTCCATTCCTGAGAACTAATTTAAAAAACAGTTATTGATTTGATCACAGGCTTGTGGACAAAAGTATCCACTAGAGTGTTTAACAATTGGAGATGGTTAAGTGAATTATACATACATCCACATGCAACATTAAAAATTATGATTGCAAAAAATTCTTAATGACAGGAGGAAATGCTCCTTCTATATCAAGATAGGTGGGAACCAAGATACAAAATTATGCAAACAGAATGCTTGTGATTTTTTGAAAAAGAAAAGTCAAAGTCATTGAAAAAGGAAAAAAGTCAAACTAGAAAACCCACAAAACAGTGATTACTGCTAAGTGGTAAAAGTGTGCAGGGTTTAAAAAAAAGTTTGCTTTTCAAATGTTTTATAATCTGTAATATTATAATGATTATCAAAGTAGAAACAGCTAAAACTTATTCTAAAATAATTGAGCCAAAAGAAAAGTGATAGTTTGGTTAGAAATATCAAATGTGTTTTATATCACCAGTTGTTCAGACTCCTACTATAAAAATGGCAAAAAATAATGCAATGCATCAGAATTTACACATCTTTTTATTTCTCAACAAAGGTTCAAAAAAAAAGAAACCCCAACACATTTGTTAATACATTCAAAGGAAAGCAGCAAGTGATCTACAGCCTTCTTTAGCAATAAGACAACCACAGGCTATTCTGCCACATTCTTTTAGGAGGGTTAGTTACAGAACTGGCTTGCTTACCCAGTTTCTGAGAAGAGCTTAGTAGTTGAAGCAGTCAAAGTTAAAGTCTCCTATCCTTTTTATTTTGGAACAGAAAATGTATACCGCTCATTTCTCCCTTATACACACAAGCACACATCCAGCTTCATCCAGTGACTTGCATTCTTACCTGAATCATTTTAGTGTGGACCCCCTGCCCCATTTCAATTCCACCGTGAGTCACCAGCACAGACCCATCCAGATAAACGTGAACCAGGGCAGCAGCCTAAGCAAAAAAAGAAAACAATTGCCATGATCTTTTTGATTGATACTATCATATATCTTATCAAATAGAAGATATTTTCCCTGGGAAGTAACCCCTCCTTTCCATCTCTGCCACAATACACATAGGCGCCTCCCCCATCGCCCTGAGCAGAGCCAGAGCAAGTGGTGCAGGGCAGGGCCGGCCTGTCGCTGGACGGCTGTGACTCTGGGGCAGGTTTATGCTGCTTACGCTACAATTTCCTCTGGAGGGCAACTGAGGCCCTGGTACCTTCCAAGATCCCCCTGACCCAGGGCGGGACAATAATCTAAGTTTAGGGGTTTTGAGGGAGAGGCCATCTGTTTTAAATGCAAAATCATATATAGATTGTTTGGGGGAGAAGGGAAAGACTTGTTTACGTGAACACATATCCCTACAGTTGTAGGTGTGTAATAGAGAAGCAAAAAAAAAAATCCAAATAAGATGGGGCAGACAGATACTACTTTTTTTTGCTACAAAATGTGCTGAGCCTGCCTGCGATCATCTTGGCTCAGAATTACAGGGCTTTAGATTTGGAAAAGAACTTGGAAGTAATATTATCTAACTGCAGAGCTGCCCACAGGGATCCAGAAGGAAACAAACAGCTAACACAGAATAAAAGGCTGCTATGATCAGAACACCCAGGCTCTAAGCTAAGCATATTTTACAATCAATAGGAATGTGCCTTCTTGCCAAGTCTGCTTGTGCTACACTAGGGGCTATGGAGATGGCTTGGAAGACTGAGAAATCCCAAGAGACAGAAAAAATTGTCAAAGGCTTCTGTCTGAGTCTCCAGAGTAACAGCAATACTAACAGCCACCGGTCCTAGAGAAAATACTTCTTGTGGTTCTACCGTGATTCAGGAGGCCTACAAGGCACACCTTGGAGCTGCTCCTTGGGTCAGCTGGGGGTTGGGGGGAGGTGTCACTGAAAGCTTCCAGCTGGATTTCTTAATACCTAAGCTTCTAAGCACAGTGGTATAATGACCTGGGATTTGTAAAGGCAAGTCTTCAGAAAATTCTGGTAAACAAGCTAATTTCCATTTAATGAAGCTAAAATTTTACTAAACCTTGCATTACTCATGGGTGTGTGCTAATTTGCTTCAGTCATGTCCAATTCTTTGCAACCCCATGGACTGTAGCCCACCAGGCTCCTCTATTCATGGGGATTCTCCAGGCAAGAATACTGGAGTGGGTTGCCATATCCTCTTCCAGGGGGTCTTCCTGACCCAAGGATTGAACCCGTGTCTCTTATGTCTCCTGCATTGGCAGGTGGGTCCTCTACCACTCTAAACAACGCTGGTCAAAAGTGAAAGTTGATGAATTGCGTGTCAATCACCAGATATGCCCAAGGAAAGGACTGCATTCCTAGGTGGCTTCTTTGCCCACCAGAAGGACTTTTATAGCCACCTGTGGGCCATGGGCTACCAGGAGAACTGCCTCTTCACTGGCATCTGAAGGTTCACACTACTCCAGTGAACAATGCTCATTCCAAGTCGGGCAGTTTGGCAGTGAACATGTGCTCTGTCCACCTGATCAGCAGGTGTCAACAAGGGATGTACACAGGAAATGGGGACACGGGAGCACTTTCTCTGGGGACAAAGGCACATACACTCCCCACCCCAGGGGGAAACTCAGAACCTTAGGAAAGGCATCGTTGTCATAATAATCATGGGAGGGCACAACAGAGCAGGTTTTACTGACTGTTGACGGGTCAGTCCTGGAAACACTGTCTTGTGCTCCTGGCCATTTATTCTCAAAACAATAAAGATAAGGAATGATATCCTCTACAGAGTACCCAGGGCAGGCTTCCCTGGGGGGTTGAGCACCAGACGGCAAGGGTTGCCAGCTGCAGCAGCTGCTCCTGGACTCCACTCTGTGGCACTTCTCTGTACTCTGCTGGGATGTAAAATCCCCCTGGAAGGGAAGCCCAGTGTCCTAAGGCACCCGTGCAGAGTAACATAGTACCTCCACTAAAGTTTGATGAATGAACTGGCAACGGTATAGCCATTCAAGCTGTTCCTCAAGCTTGTAAATTCTCTATTTGGCCCCCTTGGCTCTGCAAGCAATTCAGAAGTTGCTTGTGGGTGACATTTGTAGCTGGTACATGTGACTGAGCAACAACTACAGAGGACTCTGCGTTTCTTCCCTGTGTGACCCCACGGCCAGGGCAGCCTTTCTCCCTGAGACGGCTGAGTAATTTGTCCCATGCACTGCTGCAGTCTTCTTGGGCCACTTAAAGTATCAAATTTGGTTCAGCTGAGCAGCACCACCGGCTGGTTCACTGTGAGTGCCACAAGGATAATTCCGCCAAGCTGCATCTATGAAATCAGCACAACTGGCGTACGAGAACAGATGGCTCTCCAATCTCAGCTGGGAACCTAGTCTGTGAAATTTAAGCCATCCAGCAAGAGCTGCTCATGCTGGTGAGATGTGTACTCTGGTAATCCCACAGGTTCCCAAAGGGTCTCAGCCTTTCAAACGTTTGAGTTCCGCCTCTGTGCCAGACGGGGCTTCCCTGGTGGCTCAGTGGTAAAGTATCCCCCTGCAATGCAGGAGACCCGGGCTCGATCCCTGGGTTGGGAAGATCCCCTGGAGGAGGGCATGGCAACCCACTCCAGTATTCTTGCCTGGAGAATGCCATGGACAGAAGATGCCATGGCGGGCTACAGTCGATGAGGTCACAGAGTCGGACATGACTGAGCAAACTAACAGTTCCATTTTTTTTCCAGGTGCCGTATATAGGCACTGGGAATACAGAGGTTCATTAGATACTGTGTGCGCGTCAGTGCCCCCATCTACGAAACAAATACATGTAGGTGAGGGGTGTTGGGTACCCTCTGCTGTCGGGAGCACAGTCCTGAAGTCAAGTCCTGGTTCTACCACTCACTAGTTGGATGTCCTTGGGCAAGATGGTGAACCTCTGTGGGCTTCAACTCTGCCTTCTATGAAACAGAACCACACCAGTCAACAGAAAGGAGACAGCGGTTAAGTGACGTGGGAAATTGCAAATCACTCCACCAAGGGTCGCATATACAGAAGGGGTTCTAGTTCCCTCCCCTGTTTGGTTTTCTTCAGAACAGAGGCTTTTGGTATATGGCTTCCAGGAAGAGCCTGTCTGATCCCAAACTCCTCAGTTCACCTCCGGGATTCAGCCCTGATTTAATGTCTTAAGCACATAAGCTGGTTTTCAGGGAAGGATGGGAGGGGATGGGGGAGGCTGCAGAGCTTCTCAGAAGCCTTTGAGGATGCAACTGTACTGCTGGCAGCTGTCTGATTTTTTCCCAACTGAGCCGAATCCCACTTCAGTTCCCATCAGAAGGTGCTATGGGAATGTGGATGGGGGCCGTGGCAGGGGGAGCTTGATGTAGCTGACCAAGCACAGCTTATGGGACCTCTGAGACCTGAGTTCTAGCCCAAATTCCACCTTTTTCACCAGGTGTGGGACTCTGGGTAAGTTATTGAAGCTCTTGGAGCCTCAGCTTCTCATCATTAAAGTAAAACTACAAATCTTATAGGTTGCCCTTAAGGCTGAATGAAATAAAAATCTAAAAACTTACAACATAGTAGGTGCTCAGTAATTATTGTTATTTTTTTAATCTATTTTTTTGAGAAATTTCTGATAAGGGAAATAAGACAGACCTAAACTATGGAGGCCAGATATTAAGTAATGGCAATCAACATCACAGCTGATGGTGACTGCAGTCACGAAATTAAAAGACACTTGCTCCTTGGAAGGAAAGCTATGACAAATGTAGACAATGTATTAAAAAGCATAGACATCAATTTCCCTACAAGGGTCCATCTATCAAAGCTATAGTTTTTCCAGTAGTCATGTGCAGATGTGAGAGTTGGAACATAGGAAGGTTGGGTGCCAAAGAATTGGTGCTTTCAAACTGTGGTGATGGAGAAGACTCGAGAGTCCCTTGGAAAACAAGGAGATCAAACCAGTCAATCCTAAAGGAAATCAACCCTGAATATTCATTGAAAGGACTGATACTGAAGCTGAAGCTTCAGTATTTTGGCCACCTGATGGAAACAGCAAGAGAGTTCCAGAAAAACATCTATTTCTGCTTTACTGTCTATGCCAAAGCCTTCGACTGTGTGGATCACAATAAACTGTGGAAAATTCTGAAAGAGATGGGCATACCAGACCACCTGACCTGCCTCTTGAGAAACCTGTATGCAGGTCAGGAAGCAACAGTTAGAACTGGACATGGAACAACAGACTGGTTCCAAACAGGAAAAGGAGTACGTCAAGGCTGTATATTGTCACCCTGCTTATTTAACTTCTATGCAGAGTACATCATGAGAAACGCTGGGCTGGAAGAAGCACAAGCTGGAATCAAGATTGCTGGGAGAAATATCAATAACCTCAGATATGCAGATGACACCATCCTTATGGCAGAGAGTGAAGAGGAACTAAAAAGCCTCTTGATGAAAGTGAAAGAGGAGAATGAAAAAGTTGGCTTAAAGCTTAACGTTCAGAAAACTTAGATCATGGCATGTGGTCCCATCACTTCATGGGAAATAGATGGCGAAACAGTGGTAACAGTGGCTGACTTTGTTTTTCTGGGCTCCAAAATCACTGTGGATGGTGACTGCAGCCATGAAATTAAAAGACGCTTACTCCTTGGAAGGAAAGTTATGACCAACCTAGATAGCATATTAAAAAGCAGAGACATTACTTTGCCAACAAAGGTCCATCTAGTCAAGGCTATGGTTTTTCCAGTGGTCATGTATGGATGTGAGAGTTGGACTGTGAAGAAAGCTGAGCACCGAAAAATTGATGCTTTTGAACTGTGGTGTTAGAGAAGACTCTTGAGAGTCCCTTGGACTGCAAGGAGATCCAACCAGTCCATCCTAAAGGAGATCAGTCCTAGGTGTTCATTGGAAGGACTGATGCTGAAGCTGAAACTCCAATACTTTGGCCACCTGATGTGAAGAGCTGATTCACTGGAAAAGACCCTGATGCTGGGAAAGATTGAGGGCAGGAGGAGAAGGGGACGACAGAGGATGAGATGGCTGGATGGTATCACTGACTCAATGGGCATGAGTTTGAGTAAACTCCGGGAGTTGGTGATGGACAGGGAGGCCTGGCGTGCTGCGATTCATGGAGTCACAAAGAGTTGGACATGACTGAGCGACCGAACTGAACTGAACTGAACTGATGGAAAG
The DNA here is from genome assembly GCF_910594005.1 of Cervus elaphus. NCBI lineage: Eukaryota > Metazoa > Chordata > Mammalia > Artiodactyla > Cervidae > Cervus > Cervus elaphus. The sequence goes on from NC_057822.1 coordinate 44,935,707, forward strand.
TGTTGACTCACTGGAAAAGACCCTGATGCTGGGAAAGATTGAGGGCAAGAGGAGAAGGTGGCGACAGAGGATGAGAATGGTTGGATGGCATCACCATCATCAATGGACATGAACTTGAACAAACTCCAGGAGATAGGGAGTTTGCTCGAACAGGGAAGCCTGGTGTGCTGCAGTCCACGGGGTCGCAAAGAGTCAGACGTGACTTGGCGACTGAGCACCACCAAAAAGGGGAGGGGCACTGAGTGCCCTGCAGTTTCCTGTTTTTACTTCACTTCCTGTTCCTACCTCACAGAATCAGAGTGGCTGAAGAGGAGTGTTAGGGGTCACTGGTGTCCGACTCTTTGTGACCCCATGGACTCTAGCCCACCAGGCTCCTCTGTCCATGGGATTCTTCAGGCAAGAATACTGGAGTGGGTTGCTGTGCCCTTCTCCAGGGGATCTTCCCGACTCAGGGATCAAACCGGAGCCTCCTGCAGCTCCTCCCTTGGCAGGCGGATTCTTTACCACTAGTGCCATCTAGGAAGTGGGTGGTCCCCATGCTTATTTTATATTAAGTGATCGGGAGCGAGCGGATTCAGCTGTTTAAAGCCAGGGCCTAGAGTAGATGCCAGGTCTCCCAATTTCCTAGCAAGAATGCCTGTCACCAAGCTGGTGGAGTAGGCAAAGCAGCTCTCGTCTCCTCTGGAGGAAACCTATTGGACTGAGCACCCCTCTGGAGAAGTTTAACAACTGGAGAGTGCAACCATATCCACCTTCATGGAAAGTTTCCTCAACACCTTTGGACTTGTCTGTTTGAAGAACTGACCTGACCAGCAGCAACGGAACAAAGCCCAACAGGAAACTTCAGGGGGACCACTGCCAGCCCCTTCTTCTTCCAGTAATTCTCCGAGTTGAATTTCTCCACAGCTGCTTTCCTTAGGGGGTAGGAAGACGTGGCCATGCATTCTTTCCAACACTCCATCAGGTTCTTGGTATTAATCTCCTGTTTGTAGGGTGTTTGGTCAATTTCCTTGTACATGTTTATCGTTCGGACCTACAAAAGAGAAGGGAATTAAAAGGGCTGAGGAGGCACTCGGCAGACATAGTCCCCTCCACTCATTGTCCTTCTGGTCAAATTCTACTCATTCTAGAAAGCCCAAACTGAGCTCAATATTCCCTTCTTCCTCTACGCAGAACTTCTATCTAATGTGTTAGCACTTAAACACTTTTGAAGCTGCTCTTGCGTAAGTTCAAAGAAAGGACTCCTTTCTTTATGCTTCTTATATAACTCAATACAGTCTAGATATGCTGTAGACTCTTTAATTCTAGGTGTACTTGTGAGTATCTGTTGAAAGGCAATGCTGAGTTTAATTTACAGCCTACATGATCTACATGATTTATATCTTTCAGATGCTTTGGCAAGAGAAGACCACACACTTTCAAACATGAAAATATTAAAGTTTGTTTAACTAAAACTTATAATTAAGGTACTCCCCTGGTGGCTCAGATGGTAAAGCGTCTGTCTACAATGCGGGAGACCCGGGTTTGATCCCTGAGTCGGGAAGATCCCCTGGAGAAGGAAATGGCAACCCACTCCATGATTTATCTTTCAGATGCTTTGGCAAGAGAAGATCCACACACTTTCAAACATGAAAATATTAAAGTTTGTTTATCTAAAACTTATAATTAGGATGAAAATCCAATAAAAAAAATTCTATCTCAGGACGTCTGAAGCACTGAGTAGAATTCTTTCTGAATTCCCAGATCTGAACTGGCAACGAAGGCTGTTAGTCACCAGTTTTTGAGAACAAAAGGTCAAGTGCCTCACATTCCCAGCTGATAACACTCTCAGCAGTTACGGCCGGCCACTCTCCAAGCTGATAGGAACCGTTACTGACCTGTCTTCTTCCCATCTCCCCCTCCCCCAATTCCCAGATCATTATAAAACGAGGACTGGATGTTAGTGAGCTGCTGAGAGAAGGTGGTGTTTTCAAGGATGGCTCCTCTCCCCTCTGTGTTCCCTGGGGATGAAGGGAGGTCATTTGCTGACCCTGCTCCTAGGGCTATCAATGGGCCAGAATATCTGGGAGAGAGGCTGTGGTGAGATGGCCAGGAAGGGAGGTCAAGGGCCCCCCACAAGTTCAAAACAGAAAGATGACGGCTCCTGCCTATGGACCCAGACTCTAGTGCTGGGCCGGGGGCGGGTAGAGGAGATGGATGCACTGGGGACCTGGGCTTTCCAAGCAGCAGCGGGCAAGGAGGCGGGGGATTCAGAGGTGAGGTGAGGTGCCAGCTGAGAATCAGTTGGAAATTTAATGCTCACAGGGAACTGTCAAGCTGGCAGAAAGGAAGCCCAGAGATGATATACTCAAAGAGTGGCTTCATCTAACCAAGAAGAGGACAGAGAGCTTACTGGGAGAAGCCAGTGGCAGAGATGCTGTCTGTTTGCCCTGGTTCTCCTCCTCCTCCCAACCCAACGTCTGAGCAGAAGGCACAGGGGAGGTGAAGGGGGCAGAGAGCACACCATCTTCCCATCCTAACGCCACACCAGGATCCTGGGAAGGGAACTGAGCTTGTGCATGAATGAACATTGGCCCAAGACTTACAGAACCAAAAGAAGACCATTTAAGTAATTGAAATGACTCAAATGACAGCTGCCTGTGATGTTAAGGAAGCGGAGGAAAGAAGGCTTTGACAGAACTTGTTGGTAGCAATTATACCCCCAACCAATGGAGACTTCTCGCTACCAATGAATCCAGTGCTCACGCCTCAGCACCCTCTCCCATGACTTCTGAGGATGAACCTGAGTAAGACAAGGACCCCTGAGCTCTAGAGTCCTGCTCAGTATTAACCAGTCAGCTGGGTTAACTCCACCAAATCATGTAGCCCCCGTGGACCTCAAATTCCTCAACATGAAGACCTCCAATGGCCCTCCCACCTCTAAAATCCACTATCCTTTGTGAGACGAATTCAGCATTACCTTCTCAGGGGGCAGCCCACATCTGGCTGCCACTTCTGTGATGCAGGCTTCGATGATCAGTCCTGCCTGGGGAAAACCAAACCCTCGCAAAGCCGTGTTGGATGGAAGGTTGGTTCTGCACGCCCGCCCCCGGCAGCGCAGATTGGGAAACTTGTAGGCATTTTCCAACTTCAGAAGTCCTATCTCTATTACCTGGGGAAATCCAGAGTTGACATGATGAGACCCTCAGCCTTCTGGGCCTGTTTTACCATCCTAAGACCTCAGGCCAAAACCAAGAAATGAACAACCTTCTCTGTATCATATCAAACACACTAACCTTGACCCATGTCTCAAATTAAATGCATTTTTGCTGTAAAATGATTTTCAAGGATTTGAATAATTTTTCTTTTCAAGTTATTATTTTTAAATTTTCATATTAGAGCTAATGCATTTTCCCCCCAGGTTTTAAAACTTTTCAAAGCCTTTGAAGCATTCATCGACTCAGTCTACAGAATGTAGTGAATAAGATATCTTGAAAAGCAGGAAAAAAAAATGTTGCTATTTGATCTAATGCATTGGTTCTCAACCAGGGGCAATTTCTCCATCTTCCTCCCTGGGACATTCGCCAATGTTTGGAAATATTTCTGGTTGTTAAGTCTGGAGGGTAGCTGAGCCACTGACACGTAGTGGGCGGAGGTCACTGATATTGCTAGACATCTTATAATGCACAGGGCAGCTCCTACTACAAAGAATTATCCAGTTTAAAATACCAATTGGGTCAAGGTTAAGGTCTAAAGCTTGCATTTGGGAAAAGAGCTCTAAAATTTGGGAAACACAGAGATAACACACAGATGTAGACTTAGCCAATATCTCTGGGCTCACAGTGGGGGCACCAGTAAGTAACATGTGGCTACCTGCTCCTGGCAATGAGAATATTTATGCTTTTATAATTAAATATCATTTAACCATTGAGCATTTTTCTGAATTAAATCATTTTATGTAACACTTTCCAGAATGTGCATTTGCTCATTAAAACACTTACAAATAATGACTCATCCAGGAAGGCGCCTCCATTGCAATAATGCTCCATATCCAGGGCCAAGATTCTGCCATCATTCATGAATCCAGCCTGGAGAAAGAGAAAGGACCTTTGATCCTGGTGCTGGGTGCCAAGTCTCCCTCAAGTGTACTTTGTCACTGGTAAACCCTCTACATATCGATGAACATTTTTTATGACATTGGATTTGACATTTTCTTGGATAAGACACCAAAAGTGTATAGGCAACGAAAGAAAAAGAGATACATTGGACGACATCAAAATTTAAAACTTCCGTATATCAAAGGACGCAGTCAACAGAGTGAAAAGGCAATCCAGAGAACGGAAGAAAATATTTGCAAGCCATGTATATGATAAGGGGTTAATATCTGGTATGTATAAAGAACTCTTACAACTCAACAACAAGAAACCCCAAACAACCTGTTTAAAAAGTACAAAGGACTTGAATAGACATTTCTCCAAAGAATATATACAAAATGTGTAATAAGCACATGGAAACATGTCCAGCATCACAAATAACTAGGGAAATGTAAATCAAAGTCACATAAAAATGGTTAAGATAGTAAAAAGTAAAAGTAATAATAATAAAAAGAAAGGGTAGAGAAAGACATAAAAGCAAAAGGAAAACCCCTCATTTAACCTGTCACTACAGTTCAGTCTTCTCCAAATCAACTGCATATTTCTTGACCTCTCATTTTTGCCATTAGTTCTTGGAATTCTAGCTTCCATCCTCGTATTTCCACCAAAACCTTCTCCCCTAAAGTCAGCGATCTTGTAATTTCCAAATCTGGTGTCCTGCACAAAATGTATTAATACTACACACACTTTTCTCATATAGGGCCTGATTCATCACAATGCTCAGCATCATTTGGTGCTGCCAGAGGTCTTTTAAATAAATATCTTCCTTGCTTTTAAAATGTATTCAATGTTTCTGAACTTAGTAAAGTTCATTTTAATGATTTTTGTTGAATGGGACCAAATTCAAACCAAAGTCAAGGGCATGAACTATGAATTCAGCAGTTTAAGTTTGAGTCCTGATTCTGCCATGAAACCCACTCTATGATCTCAAGCAAGTTATATAACCTCTCTGACTATCTGTGACATGGCAGTAAATAAGGTAATGCAGAAAATCACAGGTAAGTGACTGAAACCGAGCAACTGTCCTAAATATAAATGACTACTAATATTATAAATACTATTAATATCATCTCCTATCCTCACACCACCCTCTATCAAAACATATTATTTTCTCATGGTCTTAATCACCACTATGCTGACAGTTTCTGTAATTATAATCCAGTCTTTTCAATAGAGTCCCATATCGATGAAGGGCATTCCCACAACAATATCCCGTGGTCACTTCTTTCTGAAATACACAAATAAACTCATCACTGTCCCTCTAGACTGTTTCCTCCTCCAACTTGGCTCTTTCTTCTAGAAACCTCTCAGTCATGCTTGTGGCTGTTTTTCTCCATTTTATTTTGCTAAGTCTGTCACCAAATTCTATTTTATTTTATACCATAATAGCTCTGGGACCCATTTCTTTCCACATCTTACTTCGTAGCTCAGACCCCAACTGCTTCAGGTCTGAGCACATCAGCTGCCTCCTGGTGTCTGCCTGCCTTCATCCTCTTGCCTCCCTCAGCCATCCTGCCTAGTGCCATCATTTGATTATAACGCGATTGTTATGGAAATTACTCTATTTTTACCTCCCATATATAAAAATGTGGGAATAGTGTGATTATCAGATCTACTTTCATGGAAGTATATACATACGTCTATGTTTCCAGTTTTGCAGTCTGTAGCAGTCAATTACCAGCTAGTAATTTTTTGACAAACTGGCATCTTTGGGCAAAGCAGAAAAGCTTCACTGAACCAGCCAGTAATAGTGAGCACAAGGAAGAAAAAGTTGAAGCACAGTCTGTTGATTTGCTCCTTGTTAACCCCCACTAAAGAGTAGCCAGATGCTGCCCTCTGCTTTTCTGCAATGTTATATTTCAACACAAGCCCCCACCCCCACCTCTACTCACTTTATACTTTCCAAGGTAAGGGTGGCGGCCTCCAGTTATTAACATGTCTTCTCCTCGTTCTAGAATACAGCGGACTGGACGACCATGCCTAACACAGAAGCAAAAGAATCAGGAGAAGTAAACTCTTTTACCAAATTGGAATTATCCAGTGTTTATGGAACTCCTCTAACGGGAGCCTGAGTTCAAGCCACACACATCACAGAACAACAGAGTGACCCCCTGAGCCCGGCTGTGCAATTCTCAGGCAGAGACCGTGGCATCCCCTCCTTTGGGTCAGGGAACAGCACCTGGCAATCACTACTCATGGGAGAGGCTCTAGGGTATTGCTTTGGGGTGGTTTTCCACTGGGACGACAACCTCCGTGATGGGCAAACAGTCCCAGGGCCACATTAGAGATGGTTACAGATGGAGGCATGGCATCTGGTCCCATCACTTCATGGCAAATAGATGGGGAAACAGTGGAAACAGTGACAGACTTTATTTTTTCGGGCTCCAAAATCATGGCAGATGGTGACTGCAGCCATTAAATTAAAAGACGCTTACTCCTTGGAAGAAAAACTATGACCAACCTTGACACCATATTAAAAAGCAGAGACATTACTTTGCCAACAAAGGTCCATCTAGTCAAAGCTATGGTTTTTCCAGTAGTTGTGTATGGATGTGAGAGTTGCACTATAAAGAAAGCTGAGTACCAGAGAATTGTTGCTTTTGAACTGTGGTGTTGGAGAAGACTCTTCAGAGTCCCTTGGACTGCAAGGAGATCCAACCAGTTCATCTGAAAGGAAATCAGTCCTGGGTGTTCATTGGAAGGACTGTTACTGATGCTGAAGCTGAAACTTCAATACTTTGGTCACCTGAAGTGAAGAAATGACTCAGTGGAAAAGACCCTGAGGCTGGGAAAGATTGAAGGCAGGAGGAGAAGGGGACAACAGAGGATGAGATGGTTGGATGGCATCACTGACGCAATGGACATGAGTTTGAGTAGGCTCCGGGATTTGATGATGGACAGGGAAGCTTGGTGTGCTGCATTCCATGGGGTCGCAAAGAGTCGGACACAACTGAGCGATTGAACTGAACTGAACTGAACAAATGGAGGGATTTGGGAGGTGTCTGACTGTCAAGTACTCCCTGACAGGGCGGGTCTGGAATCAAGGTCTTCATGTGTCATGGGACAGAAGAGTTGATCTATATTATTTAGTAGCAGAGAAATTCAGCCTTCTATGTGTGCCTGCTCCAAAGACAATTTTGTTTGGTTATGTGTTGACACCCTTAAGGGAAAATGGTACTATAAATAAAGGTAAGCATAACAAAGGGGCTTCCTTGGTGGCTCAGCCGTAAAGAATCTGCCTGCAATGCAGGAGCCAAGGGAGATGAGGCTTCCATCCCTGGGTCGGGAAGATCCCCTGGAGGAGGGCATGGCAACCCGCTCCAGTATTCTTGCCTGGAGAATGCCATGGACAGAGGAGCCTGGAGGGCTACAGTCCATGGGGTCGCAAAGAGTTGGACATGACTGAAGCGACTGAGCACACATGTAAGCATAAAAAAAGCAAAATACCCATTTAAGTTAAGGGAATATATATATACACACATTTTGAGATGTATTTTATATCTAATTATACGTGTATATGAACCTTTTGAGATGTATGTATATATCGATATATATAGATACACAGATCAATATAAATATCTACTGCAAAAGGTTGAACTAACCTGTATATGTATATATACATTTATATATATATACAGGTGCTAAGAAGTAATCTCATCTTTCCAGGATCACTTCTGTCTACTCTACAGACACATTTTTTAACTGTGGTTTTTATTCTTTTCAGTAACTGATCTTCATTTTTGTTTTTATACTATGTAGCTTGAGAATATAAAATAAAGGAGTCATAATAAGCCAGCGGTTTATGCATTCATATATTATATGTTACTTTAAATAACCTTGACTCAGATTCTTCCTCAATGCTGAGATTCCACAATGTTGAGAATATTCAACATGACCTCATTTGATTTTTAGTCTATTGAACAGATTCTTTCCACTTACTTTTTTGCAGCAAATGCGGTGATGGCTGCCAGGATGCTAGTTTTTGTCACCTTCCCCCCAAAGGCCCCGCCAACACGCTTTACGTGACACATGACCTTGTTAGCTGAGACCTTCAAGACTGAAGCAGTTATGCCCTGTGAATGATAACAGTTCTCATTAATCTGACTCCTATGCAGCAAGGGAGTGGGTCAGCCTTACATGTTTTGATTAATTATGTATGTGATACACAAACTCTGTGGCTATACTAAATAATGGGATGATTTCCAAAATCCTAAGCAGGCATCCGGACTGATCTCAGTAGTATTTGGCTGTAAGGACAGTGCCAAAACTATCATTTATATTACATAGTCCTTTCAACGGGATTCCCAGGTGGCACAGCAGTAAAGAGACCGCCTGGCAAATGAAGGAATTGCAAGAGACACTGGTTCAATCCCTGGGCCCAGTAGATCCCCTGGAGTAGGAAATGGCAACCCACTCCAATATTCTTGCCTGGAAAATACCATGGACAGAGGAGCCTAGTGGACTAGAGTCCAAGGGGTCACAGTTCACAAAGAGTTAGACACGACTGAGCATGCACTCAGCAAAGGGAAAAAAAGTCCTTTCAATATCAATGAGATATTTTTGTGATGATAAAATTAAAAAGAAATTTTTTTCCCTCATGAACTACACATAAGGTATCCTTTACAGACTGACTCCTAGAGATATGTTTCCTGCAGCAGTGAGATTTTGTGGTCTTCCAAGCCTTTCTCAGACTGGGTCTTCTCCTTGCACATCACTGTCTCTACTGGAGAATGAGCATGTCTCACTTCCCATTTGGATGAAGTTGGCTAGCAGGTCTTCCCTGGATGTAGGTCTTATTCTTCCTTGCCATGCTAATGTCTGAGGTCATTAAGTCTTTTTCATTTTACTTTTTTTTTAAATTGGAGGATAATTGCTTTACAATATTGTATTGGTTTCTGCCATACAATGCAAATTGGTCATATATATACATATATATACATATACATACACACATGTGTGTATATATATATCCCGTACATATACACACACACATATATACATATACATATATATATATCCCATACGTATATATATATGCCATACAATGCAAATTGGCCATATATACACACATATATATACATATATACATATATATACATATACATAACACATATGTATATATATGTGTGTATATATTAAGATATCCCCTCCCTCTTGAGCCTCCTTCCCACCACCCCCCCATCCCAGCCTTCTCGGTAGTCACAAAGAGCCAGGCTGGTGTAGGTGGGGAGCCCAAGAAGAGTGAGGTGATAAGCCCAAGGTCACTCAAGCAGTGAGGAGCAGAACAGGACTGAAGTGGAATTCTCCCAGCCCTTCTCAGAGGCCTCATTCTCCACATTCCTACTTGCTCTGGTAATGACACTGGCTCCTTGTGACCTACTGAATCAAGACCCCAGTGTCAATTCCCCTTACTTTCACCCTGATGCTTAAACTAGCCACCCTAGGCACACCTTCCATTCCAGCATGGGCAGTCTGTACTATTCTTCCCTCTTTATATGCACACTGTCTGGCCTATAGGACACAGGCAAAAAGGGTTTGCCAGAGGGATGAATGAATGGATGAATGAACGAACGAGTGGCATTTGATCTTGGTGTGGAACTACCTGGAAACGGCCTCTTTCCTTGCCATCTACAGACAAACTTCATTCTCTCTGTAAATCCAGATTTAAGACTTCATCTTCATGGAATTTTCCAGATGATTCTAGGGCTTCACGAACCTCCATTCTCTTAATTCTCCCTCCTCTGTAAATTCTGACTTAGCTGATTTAGCACTTGTCTGTATTCTGCTCAATACTCTTTCCTAATTGTTTCATGTGAATTAGGTGCTAAGAGTATAGCAAAAGAGACCTGCTGGTTGTAAAGTTACAGGTCCACAAAGAGAAGACCATCATACCTTAAAACTTGTAAAGGTGTATGGATCTTAACACCTAAAAGGATATGGCTATTAGTACTCTAAACTCCTTTAGTTTCTAAAATGACATTTTAACCTCTAATTGTTCTTGTTGTATCTTGTTGGCAGAAACCACTTAGCCACATCCCCTCCATATGGCCCCACCTTACCTGTACATATTTAGGAAACTGAGTAGACACGTAGATATCAATTTCTTGATCCTCTCCTTTGGGAACAACCAGCATGCTTTGGGTTTCCATATAAAAGTGTTCTTGACCTCCCATGTGTATTTCACCTGTTAGAGGAAAATACACCAGAATCAAAGAAGTTGTCTGATAGCACCTCCCTAAGTGTTATCTCATCATGGAGAAATTCCAGCGACAGTGCTTCTGCTTGGGCAGCAGCCTGCCTGGTGAAGGGCCACAAACAACAATAGTTAGCTTTTATTGATAACTAAGAGTTCTGCAGGGAAATTTGTTATATCTGCCAATACAGTAAGTCACAGAGTCCTAGGGATGAATGTGTGACTTTCCAGAGTAAAATACTATGGCAAGGAGAAGTCCAAGACAAGATGGAGAGATGTATTTCTCTGTGTTCTTTCTTATAAGTGCAGCTAACTATCCTGGACATTATACATAGTAAAAGAAACAGAAGAAGACTCTGGTAGGCACAAGTCAGATGTGACTGAAGAGACTAAGCATGCATGCATATTATAAATACGGGAGAGAAAAGGGATAAAGGGGGAAGGGTTTTTATAATTTACTCAAACTGATCAAGTGTCACCACCAAATATACTATAAATCTAACATCTAGAACTACCACTAAAAAAAAAATTCACAACGAGATACACTCAAACCACTATACATAAATAAAAATAGAATTCTAAAAAGTGTATGAGTGACCCATTGGAAAACAGGGCAAAAAATAAAAACAGAACTAAAAAAAAAAAAAAAAAATGCAACTGTGTCGGTCATCATGTTAGGTGGAAAACAGAACTTTTACAAATTAAAAATGTATCCAATAAGAGTGATTTGTAAATTATTTGAGAGGGATTCCCAAGAAAATCTTTTATATGAGAATCTGGACTTCCTATCTTATCCAAAATCTGAGTAAAGAGAGTACAGAGGAATAAGTAGATTCTACTTCTTTAATAACATATAAAGATTACAATGTCAAGAACCCGGATCTCAATTTCAATTGAAGTTTTTATCAAAAGTGTACATCAAAAACCCATTTGTCAGTAGGATCAAATCCATGGTATACAATATTAGTGATTCCACCTATCCACACAGAATTTATGTGGTTAAGGTTAAAATATACAGAGCTGAAAAAATATTAGACAGAGTTGTTTCTGCTTAAACCCATCAGGTGGGCAGTATTTTAAGACCCGGTGACACTGTGCTGCCCACCCCACAGCCCTGGACCCACGGCACTGCTCCTCACTCTCCGGTGTGGCTCACAACTCTCCAGGCTGAAAACCAATTTGTTCAACTAATCCCTGAGATAAAGTGTCATTCCAGGGTGGGCTTAGGAGTGATGCCTTCAGGCGTATTTACATTTTAATGAGTTCCTTAAAGACGAAAATCCATTAAGATATGGAGTCTCTCCGGACTCTGCCCAACAGGACCGGGTATGGGGAAGATCATTTTAGTTTCAGAGTTCTCCCACAAATCCTGCCATGGAGATTGTTATCCACTCTCTCAGTGTAAAGCCCAACCCAGCTAATGGGGTTTCACAGAGATGAGTGAGAAGCACATAACATAGAGGAGAGAAAGCTAACTTTAGAGGTGAGAAACTCAGATAGATTTGATTCCTGGTCAACTTCATGTCTCTCCAGCCTTACTGGGCTCATTTGTAAACCAAATTCTTTAAAGTCCCTCTGGGATGTGGGTTTGATTCCTGGGCTGTGAAGATCCTCTGGAGAAGGAAATGGCAACCCACTTCAGCATTCTTGCCTGGGAAATCCCGTGGACAGAGGAGCCTGGCAGGCTACAGTCCATGGAGTCGCCAAGAGTTGGACACGACTGAGCCAGTAAACAACAACAAGGGCTGTGACACAGCCATTATGTAAGGCTGTGTTACATACATATATATGTAAGATATACATATCTTCGCAGTTGGTAAAAGTCAACAATAGCGTCATTCCCTTCAAGAACACAGTTCAAGACTTGATGTGATGCTCAACATATTTAATCTTTTAAATATTCTATTTTTTCGGAGCATCTGTTTTCCTAATAGGCAGATTAAGTACCATCATGATTAGTATCTCCAGTTATATCTCATTGAAACAAGTAGTCATAAATTCTTCATCAAAATGACAGTTGGAAAGTAAGAATAAAATTCCTTTGAGTCAAAAGAATGAAAACTTAAAAGAAGTACAAATGTCCATCTTACAGCTTCTTGTTCACTTTTATATTTATCAATAGGGTATTGGGCTGTTGTGCAGTTGCTAAGTCATGTCCGACTCTTTGTGACCCTATAGTCTGTAGCCCACCAGGCTCCTCTCTCCATGGGATTTCCCAGGCAAAAACACTGGAGTGGGTTGCCATTTCCTTCTCTAGGGGATCTTCTCGACCCAGGGATTGAACCCACGTCTCCTACATTAAGGTGGATTCTTTACCACTGGGCTCTATAGGGTATGGACAACGTAAAATTCAAGAAAGAGATAGATTGAACAACTTAACATAACTAAATGAAACAATTAAATAACATGTCAAGGACAAACACAATAATCAAATTCTCACACAGAAACATATACGGAACGAACAGTGCATGGACACATTATGGAGCAAGTGGAGGCACTGTGGTCAATATCAGTATTTCTAAGATACTCTCACCATGAAAGCTGTGCAGAAATGCTCCTTCCTTCTCTCCCACAAAATAAACTCACCATTGAGTGTTTGCCAGATTTTACTAATCCTAAGAATCACCTAGAGCACTGTTAAAATTTGTGAAAAACAGACTCCTAAGCTGCCCTGGATCTTCCAACTCCAGAATTCCAAGGGGCACAGGAATATACATACATACAGAGACAGACAGACAGGCAGACAGGCAAAGAGACAGACAGACAGGCAGACAGGCAAAGAGACAGAGGCAGAGAGATATACACACAAACACAAAACAGTAAAGCAGGTGTAGTGAAATGTTTATTGGGGAATCTGAGTAAAGGATACTTAGGAGTTTCTCTAATGTTTCTGCAACTGTCCTGAAATTTAAAACTATTTCAAAACAAAAAGTTACAAAAACTTTGTTGGAAAGCTCAAGTCAACTGTTTTCCAAGAGGGAAATTTAATTGCATATACATGTAATGAAAGGAAGTCTGCAAGGAAGTAGGGGAAGGAGACACAGAGGGAGAGAGGAAAGGAAGGAGAAAGCAGAGATGGAGAGGGGCGAAGGAGAAATCAGAAAGGATGACAGAGAAAGAAACACGGGCTTTGGAAATCCTTACAAAAGCTATCAGTCCCCAATGTTTCATGGCGGCTGCTGCCTAAGACGACTGTGGTCCTGCTCCTTAACCACTCTGGGCCTCAGTTTCCCGACCTTTGGGAAAACAGACACCATCTGTATAACTAACACCTGGAGCCATGGCAAGGGACATCCAGGACTGCTTCCTCTCTCATCATTTGTTAAAGACAGTTTTACCTTCAAGAATTTGATCCACCATTTTAAATGCTTCATCCACATTTCCATACTCCAGTTTCCTCTCTGGCTCAAAGAAGGACTTGTTTTGTATAGCGTCCTAAAAGGAGAACAGAAAAGTGAGCCCCCCAACCAGCCCCACAGCAGCGGCCACATATGGTGCTGCATCATCTGAGTCTGGGCGGTGCTCTTCCTGCTCTGGCATCACATACACCCTCATCAGGACCCCATGAGCTGGATTAAGACCCATGCTGCAGAAAGACTCTCCATGGAGCAATTGCAAATGTCCTCACTGAGTCCAAAAGAAAAGAAAAGAAAAAACTGCTTAGAAAACACCTAGCACCCAGGTGGTGGAACTGTTTCCAGGCCAGTTATTCTCTTCATTCCACAGCCCGTGTTAGACAGCCAGGGTAACAAGGCGCAGGGACTTAGACCTTGGTCTCTGGAGCCAGGTGGAGTTGTATCCGTCTTCTGATGTACTAGCTATTTGACTGTGGGTCTATTACTTTACCTCTTTGAGCCTCATCTGTAAAATGAAGGTAGAGTTGTACACACAGTTCCAATAGGGTTGTGGAAAGAATAAAATGAAATGAGGCATGAAAGAGCTTACATGGCATATAACACATGTTCTGTTAATGCTACCTGAAGACACTCTAGGGATAAAGACATGGTGGCCTTGACTGCCAGTCCCAAGCTTCTCCTTTGGGGGAATGAGTCCAGCATTTGCACTTGGGACTTCCAGCCCTGGAAGTAAGATTCCAAGTCTAGAGTGGGTACCACAAATCCACTTACATCCTGGTTCCTAATAGCTCCCCCTGGGTGCCTAGTGAAGGACTATAATAGTAAGTACCCATTATCAGGGATGTAGCTAAAAAAATCTAGGTTGGTTTTCCTACCTATCCTTGGGAATTCATCTTGCTGTAATCCCTCAGTCCGTGACATGTCAGCTCCTGGGAGTATTTCTACAATGGATTATTGTCCACCCATGAAATTCCAGCTTGGTGGCAGCTAGGGATTCTCCAAACTTTGGTCCCCTTTGGCCACCAGTAAGTGTTTAGACCTATCAATATACCTTATGGATATGCTATTGTGATCCTGCCATTTCCTCCACTCAAAAAGCGGGTTGGTTTGTTTCTACTACCACAGGCCCAGGGTCTTTGATAGAGTGTTTGCTGATGGCTTCTATTGTTGGTTAACTGTGTGACTTTGGGTGACTCAGCCTTTCAGTTTCTGCATCAGAATGGGGATAATATCAGTTTTTGCCTCATATGATTGTTGTAAGCATCTAGTGACTTATGTAGGAAAGCTGTTTGGAAGCAGGTAATCACACAGAGAGCTCTAGGTGTTAGCTATGGTCACGTTGTTGGCTGTGACAATTGATAAGAGATTCTGGTTGGGAGCACAGCTTTCTCACCATGGTTATCAGCCTGACTCCTGGCGCCAAGAGTTTTGATAGCATTTCCCCATTCAAGCTATTAAAAATTCAAAAAAGCATAAGCTAGGTTAAACATGAGTGATAGTGATGGAGATCTATTTGTTTTTATCCTATTTTAATTGATAACATACTTCCTACTGGAATCAATTCATATGATTTTCTTTTTTTTATTGGAGTATAATTGCTTTACAATGTTGTGTTAGTGTCTGCTGTATAACAAAGCACATGATCTCTTATTCATCTAAGACTCAGATACTCCAGCTTTAAAACAGAAATTCAGTTTTACACATCCAGTTTTTTGTTTTTTCCCTTTGAGTTTAGCCTTTTGCTGCTTGCTCTTTGAGTAACTCAGAGGTAATTTCCTGAATATTTCTTGGTCAGGAAAGTGATAAAAGAACTGTAGTATGTAAGGAACAAGGCATATTTCCTTGCTATACACTTTGATTAACTCTTCTTGATCTAGTTGATTGATCTTGAAGAGCTTAACCTTTGGCAGAAACATGAGGTACTTCTTTTCCACGATGTCAAAGCTTGGTGTTTGATATTGGGATTCTTTGGCAGACAATTTGAACTGTGCTGGTCCAAGTTAGGGGTGGAGGTGGAGGTAGGGCTGGGGGTGGGAAGAGAGTGGTGTCTATTTGCTTTCGGAATTTTATTTGGCTGGAAAGCAGGGTGCAGGGCTGGGGTAAGGGAAAATACTTAGTCACTGGAATTTGGCAAAGAATTACAAACAAAATTTTTGATAAAGTATTATGCAAATAAATTCTTACTAAGAATTCTAACTCTAAAACAAAATGTTGGGGAAGGAATGCATAAAGTCAGCAAGCATACGAGGCAATGTATCAATGAAAAGGGTTTAAGACGGAAACAGAATGAATTTGAAACTGGCCAGGAAAATTTGGAAAGCCTAATCACTCTTTGACTCCAACTAAACTTTTTTATTTTTGTTTCCTTGACACGATTCTTTTTTAATTTCAAAACACTGAGGACATTGTCCAGAAACAAATTCTGTGTTCCTTGGCATAAAGCAGCATGATAGGAAATATACCCAAGGCCAAGTTCTCCTGGAGACACTAATCTTGTCCAACTCATTTCCTTATTTTCTGCCTCAGAGCGTGCTAGTCACCTAGAGAACAATTTATTCATTACGTTGTGGAGATAATATTGTAGTCCCAGATTACATTCGGTCTGTATGTGCTGAATCTAACCTATTCATGCTGTTTTCCCAACTTTCATGCTTTTATTACTTTGTAAATTATAAGAACCAATGAAATATATGCAGAAGAATATTCATTTCATGGAGATGAGTCTTAAAACCTTTATAAATTTCAAAATCGTTTTTAAGAAATAGGATAGGAAATGCAATTCCCCAATTTGTTCAAGTTGCCAAAATAGCTGCAGGCATCATAGGATCTGTTTCTCATATTTATTCAAGATATACATTAAAGGATCTAAAACTAGGGTCACGGTATATGCTTCATGGAGCTTCTTGTTGGTTTTCACTATATACCTAAAAGAGTCCCAGTGAAGGTGATATGGAGTCCTGGGTGTGCCCCATCTCCTAGACATTGCTGGGTGCCCATCTGGCACTCTTTTCACCTGCCCCTTCCAGACAGTGCTCAGATTGCTGTTGAGGTCCCCATCACTCCCCATACAGCCCATGAACCTCAAAGAAATCTGACCCTCCAGCAGTAACCAACAGCTCTTGCCTGTCATGAATCCAGAGAGGGACACGTGACCTAAATGCCTGATGACGCTGGGTCTCAGGACTCGTGAGGTGCTGAGCCAATGGTGTTCTCTCTGCCATCCTATGACCACAGGAGATAAAGCCTCACCATGGGGAGCAGTGAGGACAGTTGGAAGACTAGCTTTCTTGCTAATATGGTGGAAAAACAAAGCCCCTGTGTTTCAGAAGCCACTCTGAGTCAGATTTTGTTTCCTGTTTCTGGCATTTCAACTGATACACCACTTAAATATGCTCTTCTGGCCCCACCCTTGAACCCATTACCTCAATGGTGAGGATCAGCGGCTCCAAATCTTGGTAGACAATCTTCACTCGCTGGGCAGCTCGCTTTGCCTGGACCTCGGAATCGGCTATCACGGCGCAGAGAAGCTGACCCACACAAGACACCTGCAATACAGAAGAGACTTCTAGTTCCAAGGAGGGCAGGCAGCAGGTCCTTTCCTCCTCTTCATCTTCCTTCTCTTGCCAGCACAAAGCTAGACACACAGTGGCCTTCACTGCAGTGCCGTGGTTGAGGAAGGCTTCCGCAGAGAAGTCGTTTGTCAGAGCTGGCCTGCTGAGCTCTGGGAAGTCTCTACCCTGGGAGAGGGAGGACTTTCTGCTCCATCATTGGCAGCGGCGGCTGAAGAGGGACTGGTGTCATGCCGCCTCTCATAGAGCAGACTCGGGCTTTGACGATGCTGGAGGGCCGTCTGGCCGAGGAGAGGCAGTCCCATGGCTTGACCGGGGCTGCCACACTGGGAGCCGGGCCATTCTGAGAGGAGACTGCTGCTTCACGACAGGAAGGACCAGAAGGTCAAGACCATCTCACCCAGAGAGGAAGGAGCGGGGGGACAGTGGTCTCTGCCCTGAACTGGGGAGCACAGGTGTTTTCAGGGAGAGACATGATTGTAGGAGTTAAGAGTGAGCTGGGAGTGGTCACCATGTCACCTGCAGGTGGGGCAGGCAGACGGCCTGAGTTCACCCAGGGACCAGGGCAGAAAGTGGATGGGGAAACGCAGAACCAAGGCCCTGGAAAAGTGAAACAGTCAGGACTGGAAGAAGCCATGGGACCAGTGGATTCTCTTTCCCACCTTTTATTGTGATCCAAGTCAAAACATAATCATTCATTTTTCAGATTGACATTAGATTATTAGGACTTTTCTACAGTAAGCATATAGTACTTTTATCACCAGATAAAAATGGTAGTAAAAAAGAGTTAAATCCAGGCACAGGCACACACACACACACACACACACACACACACACGTATTTGTTGGGTGTAGGTGGGTGGGGTCAGTGGGGAGATGAATGAAACAAGACTTGCAGATGTTAATCGTTGTTGAAGCTGGATGATGGGTTTATGGGATTCACTGTACTCTCCTCTATTTTTGTGTGTATTTAAAATTTATGCAATGAAATGATTTTTTAAAGATATAGCATGATAAGGACAAATGTTAATATAGGAATGAAACTAACAGAGACAATCATTCACAATGGCGCTGCTCTCTGCTCTCCACACACATGGGATTTGCCACATGACCTGGTACACAGGCACGCCCCTGAGATGCTCAGAGTCAATGTGCCCACACCTCAGGGAGTTGTGCTATTGTGTGGCCCAAGATGGCTTTGCTTGTCTAGTTAACATTTATGCAAAAGTCATAGTTCTCATCATCTTCTGCCAGGACCACACAGCCCTGCCTTGGGAGAGTTCAACCTTGACTTCAGACACCCAGTCACCAAACTTTCATTTTTATCAACTAAGCCTCCTAGCGAGAGCCAGAGGCAGAGACTCTTTCAAATGATGACGCTCTTTTGGGTGAACACTGAATGGAAGTTAGGCAGAAAACCTTCTGGACCCTGCTCTGGCTGCATTTCCTCGTGACTTCAGATACAGTAGTCAATGTTTTTTATCATTTGAAACCTTCAACTGGCAATAGTGCTATCACTGTTCCTCTGCTTATTTACCCTGCTTTGTAGGAAGCAGTGTGAAATCTACAGATGAATCAGACATGGGCTCCCACTCCAGACATTTTACCAGGTAGAGGAAATAGATAAGACATTGAAATAAATAATCCCAGTACAGGGTAGAAAGTGTAAATACAGGTTCACTTTGCCTTCTCCTTAAGTTCTGCGAGGACAAGGACCACATGGGTCTTGTTTACCTGCAGCAGGTGCTCACTTAAAAGATGCCTGTTGAATACACAGTGTATGAACGAATGAGTCAGGGTGAGTTCAGAGAGGGAGACAACTCCTGGGTTAAAGGATAAGGAAAGGCTTCATAGCGGATATCACTTGAACTTGGACATTGGACACACCAAGACTGGAACCATAGCAAGGATTCTCAGGGAGAGGATCAGCAAATACAAGTTCTCGTTATTCTCCTCTCATTTATCCTTTTCTAACTATTGAAAGCAGCACATGATCTTACCACCATTAGGAGAAAATATAAAATACTCAAGTGTCTTTTATATAACTAGCCAACTTCTTTACTTAGGTGGAATATGAATGTTTTTGAACTAACTCACTATTAAAATACAATGATTTATAATAAGCATTCAAAGAATATTGGAATCCTTTATGATGTGCCAAATTCAATGCTATCTTTAAGAAAATATGAACTGCCAATAACTGAGGAAGTTACTTTCTTTCTTTTTTTTTTTGGCCACACCGAGAGGCAAGTGGAATCTTAGGTTCCCAATAAGGGACTGAACTCACACGCCCTACAATGGAGACTTGGAGTTTTAATCACCAGACAACTAGGGAAGTCCCTAAGGAAGTTACCTTTAAAACAGAAAGCAAAAATGCAGTACCTCATCTGTTGACAGAATTTTCTCAGAGGCAGTTAAAAAGTCAATGGTGTTGATGTCTGGAAGATGTTCCTCAGTCAGGATGTCTACCACTCCTGGCAGGCTGAGAGCTTCGGACAGATCGATAGACCTAGACGAGAACACACACAACAGGGCTACTCAGAGCAGCCCCACGGCCTCCAGGCCATGGAGAATGTGCTTAAATCAGAGAATAGGATACAAGAGAGGAAGATGTGTCCAAAAACCTTACAGGAGTTCTATGCCACACAATCAAGAAAGAATTTCTGGGACAATGAAGTTTTTCTATGGAGGGACAAATTGTAGTAAATCGTACACTTCGACCCCATTTCACTTCAAATCTACATTGGACATTGCCAACAAATAGCTTATCCTCTTCAGACAATTACTTTTCACTAACATGACTTAGCCCTCAAAAGCAATCATTATTGTTTGTTGGATAAAAACTTTATCACTTACACAATCTTAGCATGAGCTCTTGAACTTGTTACAAAAGTCAAGAACAGTTCCTGGTCCACCACAGGCATGTCATCACAATAAATGGCTTCGCCTGTGGCATGCTTAATACCAGACAGGTGCATGATGGGATGGCCAACTGGGTCTTGAGAAAGCTGCTTTAGGTCTGCATTCTGTGTAATTGATAATCGACATATCATTTTTATAATCATATTATGCACAACTCTACATAATTTACATTCAAACCAGAATACTTCTGAAAATAAAAACATCACTATTAATTACACCAGGACAGTGAACTTATTTCAGTAATTCAGTAGGCAAACTGGGATGTATAGCCATGGTGTTGTTCTTATTTTTTCCCCCACTATTTTGAATATAGACCACAAATATCTTTAACACAGATTCTATTTGTGTAAGTAAATGAATATAAATCTTTCTTCTTGATTATATAAAATTACATCCTTTTACAAATGCTCATGTATATCCTTAACTTTCATTATCAAAATTATCTTACTCTTGTAGCTAGGCATGTCATGTGTACTATTTGCAGAAAAGCCTAATTACCATGGTTGTAGAAAATATCAAGTGCATTCAATCACAAGAGCTTTTCTTATTTTCTATTTTGAGTGAGGAAGTCTTACCAGTGGTAAGACTCATCACTTAGACAATCCTGATAAAGAATGAAGACACAGGAAGCTGCATTTTGAGTAATGATTCATTAATGTTACTCTTTTTTAGAGACCCATGGAGTAAAATGTTTGCCACTGGCTTTATAAATACCTCTTACTGTCTGAGCTACCATAAATACCTTACATGTGTATCATTAACCAAAATTAAATTAAGAAATACAACATCTCCTCAAGTATTTCAAATATGAGAGAATTGTTAGCTTTCTTGGTTGCTTATTGGAAGAAGATTGGAGGTATGAAGAAAGAAGAATTAAGAGACATTCCCTAGTGGCTCAGTGGTAAAGAATCCGCCTGCATTGCAGGAGACCAGGGTTCGATCCCTGGGTCGGGAAGATCCCCTGGAAAAGAAAACAGCAGCTCACTCCAGTATTCTTGCCTGGGAAATCCCATGGACAGAAGAAGCCTGGAGTGCTACAGTTCATGGGGTCAGGAAAGAGTCAGACACAACTGAGCAACTAAACAGCAACAATAGAACAAGTTCAGAGACTAGGGGCAAGGCTAAAGTTGCCACAGGTGCTGCTGATGGAACTGTGGGAGGTGGAAATTCCAGGAAAATTGCCAGTCAAGCAGCCACCATCTAAAGGCCACTCTCTGAAAGGAGAAGGCAGCTCTGAGGCCTGGAGTTCTGCCCTGTGAGGCAGTGCTGAGCTGTCCCATCCACACTTCACTGGATCAGCCTTTCATCCGGCACCAGGGCTGAGGCCAGATGCCCAGAGCCTTTGCTCTGGAGGACTTGGGCACGAGGTTGGTCAGCCAAGGTGAGGCCCAGAGAGAGCTAAAGGAGGCCTCTCTTTCCCATCCCACCTGTTGCCCGACACTGCTGTTCATGGGGTCACCCCAAGCCTGGTTGGGGCAGGGACTCTTTCTTTGAGATGAGGCTCACAGTGATTATAGTGCATGGGAGGAGGGAAGAGAGAACAGTCACCAACAAAACACCTACTGGTCAAGGCCTTTCCTGGGGGGAACAGAAGCCATGGAAGTTGTTTCTAAATCAGTATCATTTAAGGCAGGCGGTGCTAATGGTAGACAACCTGCCTGCCACTGCAGGAGATGGAAGAGATGAGGGTTCAATCCCTGGGTTGGGAAGATCCCCTGGAGGAGGGCATGGAAACCCATTCCAGTATGCTTCCCTGGAGATTCCCATGGACAGAGGAGTCTGGCGGGCTACAGTCTGTAGGATCCAAAGAGGCAGACATGACTGAAGCGACTAGCATGCACGCATGGGAAATTTTCTGAGAGTACATACTTTCGTATTTGAGCCCCAGAATGTGCAGTTGAGAAAGCTTACACGTTGCATATTGACAATAAATGGGATGTTCAATATCACCTAGAATGGTGTGTGTGTGCTCAGTCATGTCTGACTCTTTGTGACCCCAGGGATGGTAGCCCTCCAAGCTCTTCTGTCCATGGGATTTTCCAGGCAAGAATCCTGGAGTGGGTTGCTATTCTCTTTTCCAGGGGATCTTCCTGACCTAGGGATTGAACCCACATTTCCTGAGTCTCCTTCATTGGCAGGTGGATTCCTTACCACTAGTGCCACCTGGGAAGCCCTGGATGCTCTGAACTTATTCCTATTTCATATAAAATGTACTGTTTTACAGCAAAATATATATTTACTGATTAACATTTATTGTTTTAAAGTCCATATTTGTTTCACTTAAATGTAAACTTCAATTTCGTAGTTACTACAATACAAGGCACAAAAAATTAGTATTAGCTGAGCTTTTGTGTGTGTGTGTGCTCATTCTGACTTTATATAAACTAGAGAGCAGAAGATTATGAATAAAAATAATTTAGAACTTGGCCTAGGTACCATTAACTAAAGGTGGCTAGTAGGTCACAAACGTAGAGGAAGGGGGAAAATGAGAGAACATTTTACATATTCAGGCAATATGAACATATTATATAAATATACATAAATATGAAATTGAGCTGAAGATGTAACACTTTTTTAAATGTAATGACTCTACTAATGAAAGAGTATGTATTTGATTACTTGCTTGTGCTTGTTATATGGCTAAACACACCATGGAGGAAAGAACACTGTCACCTCTAACAGGTGATCTCTGATTTGGAGAAAAAAAAAAAAGCTGGTCATGAGTGCTGAAGTTCCTCTAGCACAGTGGGTATTTGTGTGTGTGAAAACTCAGAAAAAACAAAAACCAAAATCAAAACATCTGTGTGAGAAATACACTACTTCCAAAACTTGGTCTTGCAATCTATAGTAACAAACTATGTGAAGATTATCAATTTTCTTTGAATGATTTGAAAGCCCATTCACTTGTTGTTTGTCCTGTGGTTGTTGAAGCTTATTCCATGGTCAAGGCAATGTTAAGGTATTTATAAGCCAAACATTGCAGTAACTGTATTTTACACTGGGAAAAAGGGAGGCTATTTTTGACTTTCAAAATGATCACTTTCAACACTTTCAATGGAGTTTGGTGTATTTGATTTTTGAACATACTGAACCTAAAAACTGAAGAGGTATACATGAACTTCATTGTTCATTACAACATACTGCAAAGTTTTATAACTAAGTCCAACAACAGAGCCAATGAACTGAATCTATTTAAAAAGAATCTTTTAAAAGCCTTTTCACGTTCTTCACTTAATAAAACCCTCAAGGTAAAGTTCCTTGCTAATAATTTCAAGGAAAAGCACGCTGATCTTATCCAGTTGACCAATAGGATGACTTCAGGCGATACTCTTACGACATTGTAGCTGACAATTCCATTTAAAGATTATGAGAAATTCTGTTCTAAAAGCTTTCATTAGGAGAGCTTGAAATTAACTCTTAGAATTTATGCTTGACTCAGCTCTAAAACTCTAATTCACAGAGAAAACACTTGGAGAAGGGGGACTGGGAGAACAAAGTATCACCACATTCAAACAAAATAAACCAGTAGCTCTTTCGAAAAGCATCACTGCATTCTCATCAGTCTCCAAGGGCTCTGTGAATAAAGTCAAAGCAGCCCACGGCCCTGATACAGAATTTACTTTGGTTGTGTTCTAACTTCCATGAGGCCAAGGGCAAGGGCATGTGGCAGACTAGGCAGCTTGTTCATATCAGTGGTACAAAGCCACAGAACAAAACACACATTTGAACTCTTCGAGTTCAAAACAGACATTTAAAAAAATAACCATTGCTAGCTTAATTATTAATCACAATACTTCACTGATTTTGAAGTTTTAATTAACACTAAGTAGGCTGTAGGTTCATCAGAAGGGGAACACAGGCTAAAAAGTCATGAGAATCACTGAGAGATAAGTGGGATGTCCATATAAGGAAGCTTTAGCTTGGGTCTTTGGAATTTAAAAAAAAAAAAAGAAAGAAAAAAGTCACTAACCTGGTACTTTAATGTACTCCAGTAATGTCTGGAATGAAGATCTTCTAAAGCACTCTCATACTTGCCTGCAAGGCTACGATAGTGAACAGGGTCCTGAAAAGTAGAACCATTGTAGATATTTAAAATATGCCAGAATGGTCTTGGGAGAGAGGCTAGCATGGTTCTTAGCTCTGCTGTGAAGTCTAACCTTTATTAAGTATTTGCCTAATTCAGAATCCTGAAAGTACAAGCAGGGTTCTCCCTGACCTCCAGGACACACCTCTGGAAGGTCCATGCATAGGACCACGTTTTATGAAGAGCTAAGTGAGTATAGTAGATCACTGACTATGTTTCTTAGGATTCTTTCACATGCCTTCCTAAATGATTTGAGGACTTACAAACCAATAAAGCAGGAAGGTAGAAGCTAAGTAAATAACTGGAAAGGAAGAGAGGACTTAAACCAGGAAAAGGTCAGAGCAAAGGTACATTATTGCTAATGAGTATCAAACTCTGTTCTGTGTCCCCTCGGCAACCAGGAAGGAGGGGAGATGCTGGGGCTGCCTCTCTGCCACAGCCTCCTAGCAGGAAGCCTTCTAGGGCCCCAGGAGGAACACTTCCTAGAGCGGAGGAAACCTGGGTCATTTGGTCTTTACACAAGATTTTAAACAGTGCACCTAATGGTTCTTTTTTTCTATTTTTTAAATTAATTTTTTGGAGTATACTTCTTTATAATGTTGTGTTAGTTTCTATTGTACAGCAAAGTGAATCAGCTATACACATGCAGAAACCTCGTCTTTTTTGGTTTTCCTTCCCTTATAGGTCATCACAGAGCACTGAGCAGTTTTCTATGCTGTGTGTAGGTTCTCACTAGTTATCCATTTCATACATAGCAGTGTGTACAGGCCAACCCCAGTCTCCCAGTTCACCCGATTCCCCTTCCCCTCTTTCTACCCATAAGTTTGTGTATCTCCATTTCTGTTTTGCAAGTAAGTTCATCTGTACAACCTAATGGCTACTTTTTATAATATAAAATTTTTAAGAGAAAATTAAAGCCAACAAAGCCTATTATTTTGAATAGTAGAGCAATATTAATAGAGGAAATTGAATTGAATATAAAAGACTATAAGATGGAAGTTGTCATTTATATAATTTGATTCATTCAATAAATTATATTAGTTTGCTATTACTTGGAGGAGTTGGCTTTATTTTTTCTCTTTGGATAACCTGGTGACAATAAGCCACTTATATATGATTTCAAGCTTCTATTCTGAAAACTTTGATATGACTGCTCTGGTTTTTTGTTCTTCTCATGTATAATGAGAAGATAGCTGCAGAAGCAATGATAAGAGAGAACTCCGTGTCTCTCATTTAAAGTGATCATACTTTTTTATGATCACACATACTTTTTTTTTATCACACATACTAATTTCTATACTACATGAGGATTGTTCATGGCTTCTGATCTAGTTTGGTCTGGTGGCTGTAGTTTAGTATTACTGTGATCAACATGGTTCAAGTTCCCTTTGGGTATAGCAAACTTATTCTGAAATAAATATTTTTTTTGTTGTGTCCTTCCTAGTCAACAGTCTTGTAAACTCTAATTGTTTGTCATAAGGCAGACCAGGTGCAAAAATGCCCGGGTGATTACTACTATGATTATTAGGCAGTCTTCACCATGGTTCTCTGAAGTATTAGGGACCATATGAAGCATTTTCCTATGATAACCCATTTCTCAGTAACCTTATGGAGAGGCTTCCATCACCATCTTACAAGTGAGAGAAACAAAGTTGAACCCAGAGAAGAAAGTCAAACATGCAAAGGTAAACCTCAGCAAGTGGAAAAAACACTTTTCTGAGGGAAAATATATTCAAACCAGTAACAAGTTCTCTGAACACCATCGAGACACACAACAGATAAGAAAAATAAGTGAGTGGTGTTAAATCAGATCCCACACAACTCTGTGCTTGACTTGCAATTTTTCCCCAAACACACACCCCATCAACAGATGGCCTGCCATATGCCCTGCAAGCCGGTGAGTTTCCGATGTGGGTTGTCTTTTCTACTCTATTTGATAGCTGTTTGGCAGGGGTTGTTGCCTTTTCTACTTTGGGCATTCTCAGAGGCTCCCAGGCCTGGGAAAGCAAATGTGCGGTCAGTTCCACTTACCATCCCCTTCAAAATCTGTGACACTTCCAGGTAGAACTTGAACAGGAAGCTGACGATGAGGGTCCTCTTGAACTCCACCCTCCCACCTGGGGCTGAGCCTGGGAGGGAGACTTCATCCAGAATCAGCCTGCAAGCTGCATCCAGCATCTCTTCATTCCAGGGCCTGTGAGGTTCAAAAGAGGATTCCTAGCCCAACAGGACTCAGTACCCCACAAGCTCAGCTAACAGGGAAGACAAAGATTGACAGTTTAATGAAAAAAAAAAGAGTACAAGCTCCAGAGTCAGGCAACCCACGTTCAAATCACAGTCCACCACGCTCAGGGTGCCTGACCTGGGCATACCACTTCATCACCTGTAAAAGGGCAATCATGGTAGAATTCACCTCCTGGAATGGTCATGAGAAAGAAATGACAACTCGTGTTAAGTCCTCGACCCAGGAGTAACTGCCCCTTATATCCCTAGAATGTTGACTGCATGCTAGGTTCTGTCTTAATTCTGCTTTATGGGGCTTACTGCTGGCTCAGTCTGTAGAGAGTCTGCCTGCAGTGCAGAAGACTTGGGTTCGATGCCTTGGTTGGGAAGATCCCCTGGAGAAAGGAATGGCAACTTACTCCAGTATCTTTGCCTGGAGAATTCAATGGACATAGAAGCCTATACAGTCCATGGAGTCACAAAGAGTCAGACACGACTGAGTGACTAACACTTACTTACTTAAGCACGTTACATGTATTCATTCCGGGAGACATGTATTCATATATATGCATTCATATCTGGAGGGAGTGAAGGACAGGGAAACCTGGCGTGCTGCAGTCCATGGGGCCCTAGAGTCAGACACAACTGAGCTAGTGAACAACAACAATGTATTCAGCCACTTAATCCTCTCAACTGCCTTGAGGCATGAGATATGATTATTCCCCTTTGACAGATAAGGAAACTGTGGTACTGTAAGATTAAATAAGCTGACTGAGATCACATAATTTATAGGAGTTGAAATGAGATTCTAACCCAGGCAGTGTGGCTCAATCAAGATCATGGTTTTAACCATTAGTTTATTACTTCTGAAATGGTAGTCAATACCTAGTGAAGGCTTAAGAAATGGCTATATCTATAGTCAAGTTATTACCTGTAGAAATAAACAGCCAGGTATGCAAGTATACAATAACTTAGCAAGTTATTGTAAAGCAAACTCCCATAATTGATCTTTCATAATGGTAAATTATTCTCTCACAATAAAGAATGCAGATTTACTCATTTTGTTTACTGTGTCTCTGTATCAATACTATTGGGAGATGGGTATACACACACATACACACACTATATGGTGCACACTTCAGGATTTGCTAAGACACATGGAAATAAGCATGAAACCTTGTTGGAATTCCAAGTCATTAAACAGAAAGGTGGTAAGCAGTTTTCTTCTTGTAATTACATATCACCATGGAAAGAGCCCCTTGGTTACCTGGAATCTCAGGACATGATTCCATACCTTCCAATGAGTTTCTGGCAGGAATTCTTTGCAAGGATGGTGGCTGGACCAACGCCTCCATATGCAATGGATAACTCTCTGATGATGCCATCTCCTTTTCCAAAACACACTCTCATTCCCGAATTAACTATTGCGAGCGCATTCTGTTGTCGCTGGGCTTGTCGGAAGGCTGACACAAACTCCCACTAAAAGCAAAAGTGAAGTGGCACTGGTAGAAACACACAGACGGACAACTATGCACCAGGCAGTTTGAATGCGTTGCCTCATTGGATCCTTGCCACACTCTCAGGCTGAACCGTGTCCCCTCAAAAGTGGCATCTTGAAGTCTTAGTTCCCAGTAGTACCTCAGGATGTGGCTGTATTAGGAGTTAGGGTCTTTAAAGAGGCAATTAAGCTAAAAATGAGATAATTGAGGTGGGCGATAATCTAACACGGTGGTGTCCTCATAAGAAGAGGAAATTTGGACATAGACACAAACAGAGGGAAAACCATGTGGAGAGACAGGGAGCAGATAGTTATCAACTAGCCAGGAGAGAAGCTTCAGAGAAAAACACCACCACCACCACCTTGATATCAGACTTCTGGCCTCCAGAAGTGAGTGTAGTTAAGTCACTGAGGCTGTGGTTCTTTGCAGCCCTAGCTAGCAAAATCATACACCTTCCAAGGCAGGCTCGATCATTCTCATTTACAGATGAGAATCCAAGGCTCAGACTGATTCAGTAGGTCTGAACTAGGATTTACTCTTGAGTCTGACTCCAAAGCCCTTCTTCCTACCAGTAAGTTCTATTGTAAATTTACAGCTTCTTCAAAACCTCAAGGTATAAGTAGAGGTATAGTTTCAAGTCTTACTTGTGACAAAGCCTCACAGTACAAAGAATTTTTAAAAATCTGTAGGAAGGTAACTTTAGAGCTTGGTTTCAATGAGGGGAGGTACGGAGGGAGAGAGACAGGATGGAGAGAAAAGCAGATTTTAAGGTCTCCTGATTCTAGGAATGATGGAGAGTACTTAACACAAGTGAAAAATATTTGCGAATCCTCATATTCTCCACTACAAACTCTCAACACCTTTTTTAAAAAAAACTCTCTTATATGTTGGAATTAACAAGCTGTAGGCTCAAGGTAAAATGAAGAAATCAAAAGGACAGTCTCACCTTCCTTGAATAGGGGATGTTCACTGAGATCAAGATTTCTTCAGGCTTAAGATCGGCACTTGGGCACTTTCTAAGAAACTGCTCATTTAAAGGAATCTGTCGTTTTCCTTCTGTGGAAAGAAAGGACACTTTCCTTGGCATCTGTTCTTCATTAAACCATCAAACTCCCAAAATTTGGGAAATAATTCTACCAAATACAGGAAACTGATCAGGAAAAGAAATGTTCTTCCTATGTTTAAAAAATCTTTCACCATGGAATGGTGTCTTGCAGTGCTTCATCCCATCTAGGGCCCATCTTTTTTAATTTTTAATTTTTTGCTTTTTTCGCTTGACTATAAATAAAAATATCTAGGTGAGTAGCCCAGAGGTCAGGCAGAGAAGGACATTGGGAGTCACTTCCTGAAGAGTATGATTCATTTTGAGAAGAAAGAAGATATTAGTATCTATTTTGATATTCTAATTGAGTCATTCAACAAACATTTATTGTGTATAATCAAGAACTCTACTCAGTACAATAGTGAATAAATTGCTTTTAATGAATTTTTACACTAGTGAGATGTAGTCTTAATTGTTTCTGTCTTTTCTTAGCACCTAAAGAATTTCTGTTCTTTAATCAATATATTGGGGGGAGGAACTATTTAAAGCTATAATGAAATAGGACTTTGAGATAAAAACTAAGAAGCTTTTGATGTTTATATTTATATCACAAAACCTAATTCTCCATAAATGATTTTTTAAAGGATGTTATTTAGATTGATAACTGAATATACATTTTTTTTAGAACTTTATTTTTTAATTGGTGGAAAATTTTGTTTTGGTTTCTGCCGTACAACAACACGAACCAGTCATAATTACATACATGTCCCTTTCCTCCTAAGCTTCCCTCCCCTCCCCCAATCCTACCCCTCTAGGTCATCACAGAGCACCAGGCTGGTCTCCCTGTGTTATTTAGCAACTTCCCACTAACTATTTTACACATGATAGTGTATATATGTCCAGTGACAGATGAATGGATAAAGAAGTTGTGGTACATCTATATAATGGAATATTATTCGCCATAAAAAGGAACAAACTTGAGTCAACTGTAGTGAGGTAGATGAACCTAGAGCCTCTTATACAGAGTGAAGTAAGTCAGAAAGAGAAAAACAAGTATCATATATTAATGCATTTATGTGGAATTGAGAAAAATAGACTGATGAACCTAGTACAGAATGTACATCTTCTTCATTAAGGTAATTTTGTGGTTTAGATGATATGAAGAGTTGGCATTTAATGATGCAGGTAAGAGAAAGTTAATATGTCAATTTTTAAATAAAAATACAGATTTATAGAGGACCAATTGAATCTTTCTAATAATTGTTGACTAAATTGAAATAAATGAAAAAATCTTAGACTTAGTTTCAAAAAACAAAATTCAAAAAAGTATAGGATGAAGCTCAACCACTGTTTAATAAAAAAAGACTTGCAAGCTTCCATCAATGACAGCTCAAGTATGAGCCTAGAGTTCTCTTCACTCTTCAGATCACAGCAGGACACTAGCCAACACTGGCCAGGCGACCAGCATGGGAAAATATCTACCAGAAGGCTTCAAAAGGAAGGAGATGAAGACGTTAGGTGCATACAAAATTAGGACCAGACTGACCAACTTTCCAAGCATCCAGAACGGGAGACGGAATTATTAATATTAGAAAGAATGGTAATTGTCAAAACTGGACTTCCTATAACCCTGGAGAGGCAAAAGGGGAGGAGGAACAGGATTTAATAATCCCCAGGAAGGCAGTGTCACTCACCTTTTGACAGCAGGTTGAGGGTACAGTTGCCCACAGCCAGGAGGGGATTCAGATCTGAATCTGGATGCCTGCTCACTATGTGGCCCCCTAAAGACTTTTTAAAATAATGGGTTATTCTCACTCCAGTTGTGAAATTACAAAGACACAAGTGGTAAAATAAGAATCAAGCTTATTACAAGAATCAAAGCTTTGGAAAACTATTCTTTTTGTCTGTTCTCAAAGAATGAAAATGTAATGATTTGACAGGAATGGTCATTCAAGGGACACACACTAGCTATTACTGTCATCGAATACATACAGCCATATTCCTGATCTGGGGCCCAGCCAGAGTTCCCAAATGTTTCAGGAGAGCGTGGTACATCTGTGTCTTCTCCTCGGGGAGCTTCTGGGTCACATTAGCCAGGATGTCCTTCACCTGAGCCAGGCTGACAGCGGCACCTAAGATCAGCCCTGAAAGGAAATCATTTGCAGAGAAAACAATGTGATCACTGCTGGCCTGGAAATGTCCATTAGATTTTAGACTGCAGATGTGGAATCTTTATGCTGGATACATGTTGCCCTGCTTACTGGTGGTCATGGTGGGGATGGCAGGAATAGTGGTTGGTAATGGAGGTGGGCTTCCCAAGTGGTACAGTGGTAAGGAATCCATCTGCCAATGCCGGAGATGCAGGAGATGCTAGTTTGATCCCTGGGTTGAGAAGATCCCTTGGAGGAGGAAATGGCAACCTACTCCAGTATTCTTGCCCAAAAAATCCCATGGATAGAGGAGCCTGGCGGACTACAGTCCCATGGGTCGCAAACATTTGGATACCACTGATCCACTGAACACACACAAAGGAGGAGTTAACAGTGGTTGTAATGGTGGGGGTGAAGGTGTTGGTGACAGAGTGGGGGTGATAGTGGTGGAGGTGATGGAGGCTAAATTTTTTGAATACTCACTGTGTCAAGCACTATGCTGAATACTTTACAGAATCTTCTTGAATTCTAACAAAGCTTTGAAATAGTAACAGCCCCATACAAACTGAGGTTCAGTTAAGTATCTCGACTAAGGTCTTTGAGTTAATATATGACATAGCCAGGAACTGGACTCCAGAGCCAGACTTCAAACTCACATTTCACTGCCTCTCATTGTCATTACATCAGTTTCCTTTATTGAAATGGAAAAGCCAGTTTAGAAGCTGCATAATACATAAATTTGCTTTGGTTATCTACCGTGCTTCTGGAAAGCAAAGACTCATCTTTATTGTTTATCCAGCACTTAGCATGGTACCCTTCACTGAATAATTGCTACATTTCCCTGAATGGCAGACATAAAAGTTCTTCAGTGAAAATCTGACTATTCAGACAGTATCTCCTCTAATCATAGAGGATTCTTCCCTGAGCCTCCTCCAGAATGTGATCGTCTTACAGGGGAATCTTTCTGTATATTATAATTATGAATGATTTCTTCTGCATGTCTACAGAGCAAAGCAAATAAACTGATTAATGCATTTTAACTAAGAAAGTAGGGACCCTGAGGACTCACCATTATCTGTATAGTTTACAATACTCAGTTCTTCAATTCTATCAGGAGAAATTATAACTGGGTGAAAGATGCCTTTAAATTTCATGTCAGGGCCTGAGGATTAGAAAAAAAACAAGCAAACGAGGATGAAGGAGGGGCTAACTGTCTTTTACTTTTTGAAATTGTGATTAAAACTGATGTCCTTAGAACATATAAAAATGACATATCTTCCTATAGCTCTGTTTATTGCTAAATCACACACACAGAAAAAGGACAGACAGATTTTCACTAAACTTGTGGAGCCCTCTGGACTTGTCAGTGTTAAAAGTTGGCTGACACATCCAAGTCCTCTTGGGGCATATTCAGAATTCTCCTTGGGAAGACTTCTGGGAGACTCCTCCAAGAATCATGTAGTCAAACTGAGTTTACAATGGACACAACAGAAAGATGCTGTCACTGCAATTTAAGAAAACCTTACTATATCCATTGAGACACCACTAAGAGAGGAAACAGAGTAATTGCAAATCCCAGCCCCAGATCAGACTCCACATGGAAAGACAGGACAGCTGATGCTGACTTGTTACAGAGCAGGACTCTGGGGTTCAATTCTGTGTACTGCTCCGGTTAGAGTGACAGGAATTCACTTATGTAATGCAAGCTGTGAAAGTCTCTTGAGCAATCCTCGAGGGAAGTCAAGCATAGATGATTTAAAACGTTATTTCAGACTGCTTTTCCCAAGAACATGCATATATGAGGTTTTGCTCCCTGAAGCCTTTTTCCTCAGTTTTCTTCTAGGAAGTCCCTGGTTTCTACCTACCCACAGAGGTGTTCCCCATGATAACAGGGGCCTGGGGATACTTGACTTTGGCTTCTAGAAGTTCCTTCAGGGTCACTGGGGAAATCCATGTCATTCTATCACTACCAAAAATTCTGGTCTTTTGTGTTTTCTTCTCAGCCATTGTCTATTGAAAAAGCAACAAAGATTCAAGATCATCTCATGATAACATTTCCACCGGCTTCTGCTATCTTTAT
Source organism: Cervus elaphus (assembly GCF_910594005.1). Classification (NCBI taxonomy): domain Eukaryota; kingdom Metazoa; phylum Chordata; class Mammalia; order Artiodactyla; family Cervidae; genus Cervus; species Cervus elaphus. The sequence continues at coordinate 44,968,957 of NC_057822.1, forward strand.
AGGAACAAGGAAAGGAAAGAGAGATCTCTTTAAAAAATAAAATAAGAGTGACCTAAAAGTATTATTTACTAGGAATTAGAGTATGGGACAAAAATGTGACAATATTTTACTCCTTCTGGAGACTATATCTCCTGTTGGTTCTTTTACATCTTAAAAGAACCTATTTCAATGTTTAAAAATACTTTGCATATTTAATTTCATCAAAACACTTGACAGAAGAACAAAACTCAGCAAAACTGGAAGAAGAAAACATGTCTAAACCTCCAGATGCTGTGATGTCATTTCAGGACATTTTGTGATAGATACTATCTGCTGATTATTACATTCAACTGTTCCTCCCTGGATCCCACACTCTTTAGACTGGACTGCGAATGGCAGATGGATATTACCTACTTGCCAATCAACTTCCAAGAGGATCCATAGCAAATATCCTTCTTCACATTTCACCATGAATTCCTCTGGCATGAGTTCAACTTTGCCTCACTTACCATTAACTCAGGAGGAAATATCAGCTCTTGAGTCGGATCCAATGGCAGAAACTCCTCTTCTGAGAAGAGTTTCAGACTTGTCTTAAAAAGAGAAAGTACCACAAGTTGTTGTCATCAGGCAGCTCTCCCTACTTTAAATCCTTTGTGGAATGAGGTCAGATGAAGATAGACAGAGGAAGGACAGACAGAAAAGCCTGCTGACCAGCCATGGGACCTGGCCTCTAAGCCAAGGCTCTCACACAGACCCGGCTGCTAGCGACGGAGCGCCCTGCCGGCGGGCCCCCAGCCCTGCGCATGCTCCCTGGGGCCTGGGCGCAGCAGAGGAGGCAGCAGGCCAGACACAACTGCGAACCGGAGCCTCCCCTGAACGCCCTGCCGCCTCTCATCACTCCCTGCCCTTCCACTTTCCCTCACATCTCGACTAGAGAAAAGACTTGAAGCACATTTTTTTTTAAAACTGAGAGACACTATGAGATCAATGTGTTTTCCCTCCTACAGACAGTTGTAAGTGACTGAGAGCAACGTCTGGAGTGAGGGCTGAAGTTGTTAAGATAGATTTTTTTTTTGAGAGAGATGGAGTAAGAATGGGGGAAAGGACGTGCTGACACACCTCAAAAACTTGCACAGCCATTTTTCTTCCTAAAAGTAACTTGGTCTCTACTCCTGTCCTGGGAAAATCTTAAAAAGAATTTACGTTTCACTGACCTCATTTCCTTCCTCAAATTCTGGTAATCCATTTATTCCTTGATCCAAACAGCAAACTCCATTTTCTTTACTTTGACAGCAGCCAGAAGTCTAGTGGGTGAGAAAAACAAATAACCAAGAATTTATTGCTGATTCTACTAAATATTTTTTCAGCTTCATTGAGCTATGATTAACAAATAAAATTATATACATTTAAAGTGTACAGTGTGACTATTTGACATTACATTATATGTATACTTTGTTAAATGATGATCACAACCAGGTTAATTAACACATCCATCACCTCACATAGCTAAAATTTGTGTGTGTGTATGTGTCTATTTTCTTCACAACTTTCAGGCACACAACACAGTATTATTACTATAGCCACCATGCTGTAAAGATCTTATAACAGAATATGGCACATAACAACAATGGTTGACTTAATATTTTATTAACAACAAATAATTTATTATTAACAATTTATCAATAACTTGGTATTAATAATTTATTTGTTGGTAAAATATTTTATTAATAATAAGTATTATTATTATCACTCTGTTCTTATGATGCACTATTTCATCATTTAAATTTCAAAAGCTCATCTTATGTGCCTCATTTCAAGGTTGTTTATTCATCTGTTCATTCAACAAGTGTTGATTGGGGGCCTACTCAACTGACACATTGCTGAAGCACCGAGCAGATCGCCTTCTGGTGAAAAGACGAAGGAGTAAATGGGCAGTGACACCACCATATGACCAAGGCTGCTGCAGGGGTGCTCAGAGGGCCCCAGAAGCACCAGGATGGGGTACCTAATCCAGACACAGGTCGGGAAAGGTCCCTCAGAACAACGACCCACAGCCAATGTCAACGGGCTCAGGCGCTTATCGTGTGGTTACCAGGGCAGGCTCAATGACCCAGGGTAGGTGCCCTGCCCAAGATCAAGTAACAAACAGCAATTACAGACCTTGAGATAAGAAGTCTTCCTGCATTAGTAACAATGGGCTATTCTTCTAATCACATCTGCTACCCCCTACCATTTTATTTCACCAGGGAAAAAATATACTCAATAATGTGTTCCTCTCTACTCACTTTACAGAAAGTCTTGCAGGCATCGATTATGGGCCTGTATCCAGTGCAACGACACAGGTTACCTGGGGAAAAACCCGGTATTGTTAATCAAGGAAGCTAGAGACAGGCACAGTGGCCAAGAGATTGATGGAAATAAGGACCCCACCCAAGAAAGAAGCACTGTTTGACGTTTCAGTCCACCAAATCCACAAAGTCAAATGTTTTCTTTTTGTCAACAACTTGGGATATTTGGTTGATAGTCTTGTGGCAGGGTCTAACAAGTCAGCTATTTGTATTTTCTCTCTGCAAACAGTTATTATATCCTCTGCTTGTGATAGTTGTTCAAAGAACACAATGATTTCAAGCCAAAAACTCTTGGTCTACAGCAATATTTGGAAGTTAATTTTCACAACCCACATGGGCATCAATAGATAATTAGATTAAGAAGATGTGGTGTTAAAAAGAAGATGTGGTGTGTGTGGGTGTGTTGGATTATTACTGAGTCATAAAAAATAATGAAATACTGCTATTTGTAGCAATGTGGATGGACCTAGAGAATAATATGCTTAGTGAAATAAGTCAAAAACAAATACTATACAATATAACTTATATGTGGAATAATAGAAAATAATACAAAGGAATGTATATACAAAGCAGAGATAGACTTATGGACATAGAAAACAAACTTGTGATTACAATAGGGAGAGGGAAGTGGGAGGGATAAATTACAAGTATGGGATTAACAAAGACAAACAATAATATTTATATAAAATACAGAAGCAATAAAGACTTACTGAATAACATTTTCTTATAATAACCTATGAGAGAATATACTCTGCAAAAATACTCACTCACTATGCTATACACCTGAGACTAACACAATACTGTAAATTGACTATACTTCAATTAAAAATTTTGGTTTTCAATATCAGTAAAAGACAATGTAAAAAAGCTAAATTTTGATATTTTTTTTAAAAAGAGAGAGCTAAGCTTCAGTTGATAAAAACATCAAGGGTATTATATAGAAGCAAAGGCAATTTTTAAGCTTTAGAAGCAATGGGTACACAATTTATTTACAATAAATCATTAGGCCAGCGTTTCTCTACAGTGGTCCATTTCCCAAGTTCTCCTCCAACCCCTACATCTGTCATCGATTCAAAAATCAAAGCCACTGAAGCAACCTCTCTGGGGCTGGATCCCGGGAATCTTCATTCTTAACAAATTGCCGTGTAAGTCACAAGTACCCTAAAACTTGAGAACCTCTTGTCACTTGTTTACATCATAAATGGCCATGAGATCAAAGGCATAATAATACCTAAGGGAAATAAGGCCAAAGACCAAAGGCCAAATAAGTCCAGTCTGTGTCTTATGCACCATCTCCCGTTTTTACTTCCGTTTAGTCTTGTCTTCCCTGAAACACTTCAGCAGAGGAATTAGCACATGAGCTTTAGGCCCATGAAATACAGCAGAGAAATAAAGTCCCTGGGAGACAGGAGACAGACAGCCATGGAGGATATCACCTGAAATAGCATTTGGAAGGCTCTTATTCTTTAGAATTGTTCAGTCAGTTCAGTTGCTCAGTCATGTCTGACTCTTTGCGACCCCATGGACTGCAGTATGCCAGGCTTCCCGGAATTGTTCAGAATCTTGATAATGAAGACTCCTCTAAGACCCAGCACCAGCTCCACACACACATTGAGTTCCTGAATTTGATAAACTAGCTCCAAATAAAGGCAGTTCTTTGAAATAAGCATCACCAGAAGATGTCAGTTTCTTTGATTTCATGTTGCATTCATTAGGAGCCCTCTGCTAGCACCTCTGAGAGCACTCACCCCAGTAGGAGAGAACTGGAGATAACTGAATTCCTTGGAGGGTAAATGAATAAACTGGTGTTGTAATTATTATTAAAATAAGCAAACAATAAGCAAGGAGGAGACCCATATAGATTAAGAGAGACTTGAGAAATGTCTCAGCCAAGTGCAGTGTGTGGGTCTTGTCTGGAACCTGATTTGAACAAACTAACTCCTCCACTTATTGGTGGTATAATTTTTAGTAAATTACTCTCTCTAAACCTCAGTTTCTCCATCTGTGAAACGGGAGATCCTAATAGTGCCTACCTTAAAAAGTTATCGTAAAGAGTAAATGAAGTTCTGTTTATTCAGCATTTAATGCAGTGTGTGCCGCTTGGTAAGTGTTTACCAGCTAGTATTAGCACCATCACTTAGAAACTAGAAGTTAAAGCACACACACATATAACCTACCGCCAAGAGCATCATTTAGCTGACTCAGGGTGGGCTCCGGATGGTTCCTCAGTAGCACGTACATGGACATCACCATGCCCGGGGTGCAGAAGCCACACTGTGTACCATGACACTTGGCAATCCTCTCCTGCAAGCACAGAAACATTAAAACGTAGAATCTTGGGCCCGACCCCGGACCTAGTGAATCAGAACCTACATTCAAACAAGATCCTGAGTGATTCACAGGCACATTAAAGTTGGAGAAGAGGCCCCAGAAAATCCTTCTCAGCTTTGCTATCTCTCCCTTTCTTGGACTGGGGTAGCCATGATGACTGATCCTCACCAGCTTTTTGAGCTTCATTCAAAAGTTCTCAGCCTTCAGAATTGCAGGGGAAAGCTTTAAAATCTCCAAGGTCCAAGCAGCACCCCAAACAATCTCTGGGGGTGAGTCAAGGACACATATTTTTAAAAGATTCCTGAGTATTTCAACCTGTAGTCCAGAAGGGGAATTTATGAGATAAAGGAAGTTCTTCAGATAACTGAATTATCTTCAAGTTGAAAAAAACTTCAAGTATTTCCTGAGTGCCTTTATCTGCCCAGTAAAGCCCTAACTGGAGAAGGAAATGGCAACCCACTCCAGCATTCTTGCCGGGATAATCCCATGGACAGAGAAGCCTGGCGGGCTACAGTCCATGGGGTTGCAAAGAGTTGGACATGACCGAGCGACTGAGCATATAGCCCTAGTGCTTTAGCATGCAGGAATTTGTTTACAAAGTGCCATCATTAATCCAAACAACAATCAAGAAGGAAAGATTGCCTTGATTTTTCTTCCAAATCTCCCTGCCTCCCACCCCAGCCTGTTCTCTTTCGAGTCTAACGTCAACGGTTTGAGCCCATTTTGGAAGCCGCTGTCTGGCGACCCTGCTGCCAGGAACTGGGCAGCGGGCACTAAAGGACGGGGTGTTTTCATGCCTCCGAGCAGCCAAGTCTCACAAGCACATTCAGGCAGAATCTGCTCCCTCTAGGTAACAGGGTTTCCTAGAAAATAAACCGCAGCCAAGATTGCCTGAAGAATATGAAGCTTGCCCATTTTCTGTGCTGTGCCTATCTTTCTCGTCTCCTCTTAAGTGGTACTCATTATCTTAGACAAAAACAAGTAGCAACAGCATCTTTCTGGGCAGCATATAAATAATTGAAAGAGTCAGGAATCTGAGGTGTCCTTTCACTTCAGGCAAAGTTCTAACAAGGAGCCTCCTTAGGAGAAAAGCCTTACAATTCATTGACAGCTACCATTACATAGCTTCCAAATAAGTCCTAAGTTCAACAAATCTTTTTGGTAGCTGAGATTTTCATTCAATTTTAAAATCATGTTACTTCCCTTTATAGAAAAAAAATAACAAGATTTTATCCCCCAATGCATAGATGGCTCTCTTTTCTATATAAGTTTGGAAGATATAAAATGGGCAGGTCTCATTTAACTAGAATATAGAAAACAACCCAGTGATGTCAAGTTTTTTTTGTTTTTTTTTTCTTTTTAGGAAAGAGTTCTCTAGTCTTAAAAAGTATTTTTCTAACAAGTCAGTCACATGTCCCAAGTTTCATTCCTGCCCCGCCCCCCCGCAATGTCATCTGTGGGCTGTGAGCAGGTAGCAGGGCTAATGTCAGAAACTCCTCGAGTGATTAACGATTTCCGAAGCACAGAAACCCCGTGAAGAAAAGGCCCTCTCTCACCTGGACAGGATGAATCCTGGTCCTGGTGCTTCCGATGCCTTCTACTGTGGTGACGGCAGCCCCATACAGAGAACAGATGGGCGTCAGACAGGCGTTGGCTGGATAATGTCTTCATATGAAAAAGAGAAGCACAAACTACATTGTATCTAGTGGGAAAGCAGCTCCTCCAATAAGGCAGGATTTATAAGATATCCCAAGTTTGGCCTAGACACTTTGCCCTTAGTTCATGGCCATTTTGTAGAAGAAGACTCTGAGGGTCAGAGTGAGTTGCTCAGGATCACAGCTGGAGTGTCAGATGGGATTCAAATCAGGCTTCCAGTTCTAACTCCAGAATAGTTTCCACTAACTCTGTTTTTTTCTTTTTTTCTCTTGAAGGAGGGGCTGACATTCGTTTCTCTAGCCACATGTGACAATCACTTGGAGCATATTCTATCTTCCAAGAATGCAAGGCCAGGGGTTGCTTGGGCAATAAAGTTAATTTGATATTTTGCCTCAGAGAAGAAACAGAGTGTGGAACTCAAAACTCCTCAGTCCCACAAATCTACGGCTAGAAAATGTCTAACTCAAAAAGACTCCTAAAATGTTCTCATTTTACCAAACAAAATTACAGATGGCCAACAAATACGTGAAACAAATGTTCAACCTCAATAACAATCAAGAGAGTTTCAAATTAAGCAATGAGAAATCATTTTTATCAAAGAAAATGACAAAGATTTTTAAAAATTGTAATGCGCTAAGAATGCAAAGGTTTGGGAAAATGGATTCATAGACTGCTGAAAAGAATGTAAATTGATAGAACTGCTCTGAGAGGAATCTTGCTGGAAGCCATAAAAATTTAAAGATGCACTCATCCTTTTACCCTCCAATTCCACTTCTATGGATCTATCATCAAGAAATCATCACAAACATAAATATAAACATATACAGATATATGAGTGCTCACTGATACACTCCTTTATAATAGTGAAAACCAAATAGTAATCTAAGTCAGCACCTTTTGGTGATGGTGATATATATGGTAGCACATATACAGCCATTAAAATTATATTTATTATTTTGAAAAGATATTCATAAGAAGTTTGCCAATGGAAGTTTCTAAACTGTACATGCAGTTCAGTTCAGTTCAGTCACTCAGTCGTGTCTGACTCTTTGCAACCCCATGAATTGCAGCATACCAGGCCTCCCTGTCCAACACCAAGTGCCGGAGTCCACCCAAACCCATGTCCGTTGAGTTGGTGATGCCATCCAACCATCTCATCCTCTGTCGTCCCCTTCTCCTCCTGCCCTCAACCTTTCCCAGCATCAGGGTCTTTTCAAATGAGTCAGCTCTTTGTATCAGGTGGCCAAAGTATTGGAGTTTCAGCTTCAACATCAGTCCTTCCAATGAACAGCCAGGACTAATCTCCTTCAGGAGGGACTGGATGGATCTCCTTGCAGTCCAAGGGACTCTCAACAGTCTTCTCCAACACCACACTTCAAAAGCATCAATTCTTCGGCGCTCGGCTTTCTTTATAGTCCAACTCTTACATCCATACATGACCACTGGGAAAACCATATTCTTGACTAGACAGACCTTTGTTGGCAAAGTGATGTCTCTGCTTTTTAATATGCCGTCTAGGTTGGTCATAACTTTCCTTCCAAGGAGTAAGCATCTTTTAATTTCATGGCTGAAATCACCATCTGCAGTGATTTTGGAGCCCAGAAAAATAAAGTCAGCCACTGTTACCACTGTTTCCCTACCTATTCGCCATGAAGTGATGGGACCAGATGCCATGATCTTAGTTTTCTGAATGTTGAGCTTTAAGCCAACTTTTTCACTCTCCTCTTTCTCTTTCATCAAGAGGCTCTTTAGTTTTTCTTCACTTTCTGCCATAAGGGTGGTGTCATCTGCATATCTGAGGTTATTGATATTTCTCCTGGTATCTTGATTCCAGCTTGTGCTTCCTCCAGCCCAGCGTTTCTCATGATGTACTCTGCATAGAAGTTAAATAAGCAGGGTGACAATATACAGCCTTGATGTACTCCTTTCCCTATTTAGAACCAGTTTGTTGGTCCATGTCCAGTTCTAACTGTTGCTTCCTGACTTGCATACAGGCTTCTCAAGAGGCAGGTCAGGTGGTCTGGCATTCCCATCTCTTTCAGAATTTTCCACAGTTTATTGTGATCCACACAGTCGAAGGCTTTGGCATAGTCAATAAAGCAGAAATGGATGTTTTTCTGGAACTCTCTTGCTTTTTCGATGATCCAGCAGACGTTGGCAATTTGATCTCTGGTTCCTCTGCCTTTCTAAAACCAGCTTGAACATCTGGAAGTTCATGGTTCACGTATTGCTGAAGCCTGGCTTGGAGAATTTTAAGCATCACTTTACTAGCGTGTGAGATGAGTGCAATTGTGCAGTAGTTTGAGCATTCTTTGGCATTGCCTTTCTTTGGGATTGGAATGAAAACTGACCTTTTCCAGTCCTGTGGCCACTGCTGAGTTTTCCAGATTTGCTGGCATATTGAGTGCAGCACTTTCACAGCGTCATCAGTATGCTTCCATAAATATATACACAAAAGAAAGACTGGAAGGATATTAGTAGTAGTAGTGTTAGTCACTCAGTCATGTCCGACTCTTTGCGACCCCATGAACTGTAGCCCGCCAGGCTCCTCTGTCCATGGCATTCTCCAGGCAAGAATACTGGAGTGTATTCCCATTCCCTTCTCCAGAGGATCTTCCTGACCCAGGGATCAAAACTAGGTCTCCTGCATTGCAGGCAGATTCTTTACCATAGTTTGAGCTCCAGGGAAGACCTTAGAAGGATATTATTCACTTATAAATAAATGTAAACATTGAGTGCCTACTATATGCTAGGCAGAGTGACCAGGCAGTAGGATTGATTGGTGGGCAAGACAGATAAAATCCCTGCCCATGTAGAGTATTCTCACCGAGGGACGATGGACAATACATGTGTACTTGGACAATACTTACACACAGCACACACATGCTGAGAAGTGCCACGAATACATTAGTAAGGGAGCAAAGAGCTGCAGAGGTGAAATGGGGCGTGGTGTGGGGGAGGCAGTCAGGGAGGGCTGAGAAGGAACATTTGTGCTGGAATCTGAATGGTTTGATGCCCATCATTGCATTCCCAGTGTTTAGCACAGTTCCTGTCACATAGCAGGTGCTCAATGCATATTTACCAAAGGAAGGAAAACAACAAAGTTGAAAGCTACAAAAATTCAACTACATGTGGACTTTGCAGCAACGTACCTTATCTTCTTGGTAGTGGGGTTATATCGTGATATCATCACTGTGCAGGCGCCACAGCCTCCCCCTCCACAGCCATATTTAGTTCCTGTGAGTCGGACTGGAAAAACCTAGTTAAAGATAATGTGTCTTCCATAATTTTCTTTGTAAAATAGCTCTGACCTTAGGAGACAACACCATCAAACATTCTTAAATGTACAGTTAAGTTTGATACTTATTAATCAAATAATGTATGTATATCTTAGCTGCTACTATCTACAATCTTATAAATTCTTGATTTTCATTTGTGTGTATGTGATTTGTTCTGTTTTTGTTTGTTTGGCTTTTTTGCTGCACTCCAGGGCACACGGATCTCAGTTCCCCAACCAGGGACTGAACCTGTGCCCTCTGCAGTGGAAGCGTGGCGTCTTAACCACTGGACAGCCAGGAAAGTCCCCCATTTGTGTGTTATGTCTAGTCTCTTCCTTTTTAAAACAACTGGACCTCAGGTTGCCAAAAAGAGGGCCAAACTTAAAAAAAGGAAGAGTCTAGACATATCAATGGCCTTGAGGATTTGTAGGTATGAGTACCTCGCGTATCTGTTCTTTCCTTATGTGTGTCTTAGATGACATATAAAGAAAAATGTCAAAGTGTAATTAATTCTTAGAATATTTGTGTCATGTTATCACATTTGCTATATTTCTCTGTTTCTCAGTGGCAGAAACTGCTAGTTGTTTCCCCATATCTTTTCTCTTATTCCTTCTTGGTAATAGAAATGCTAAATTTTGAGCTACACATGTGGTTGTCTGGAACAAAAAAGGTACATTTTCTCATCCTCTTCTGATGCTTGGTGGGGTCATTAACAATGTTGACCACAGAGATAGAGGCATAAATGCTCTGTACAACTTCCAGGAAGGAAAGACCCTCAAAGGGAGAGGGTTGCCCCTCCCTCATCCCTTACATCTACTTTTGTGCTAGAATTCAGATATGATGGCGGGACCTCAGTTAGTCATCTATGACCATGAGGAGAAAGCTTCACGCTGAGGAGGGTGAAGCAGCAAGACAGAAAGACCTTGGCCCCTGGTAAGTTTGTGACATTGCTTTGTTGGGCTGGATTGACCTACATTTAGGATTCCTTTATGTAAGTATCACAGCCATGAGAATGTGCCTCAACATAGAGACTTCCTCCAACATAGAAGAAAACTGACCAAGAGACCCAGCTGCTGCACTTTGACATCTATCACCCCACTGTTCATCAAGGTCATGACTCCCATGGGCTGCTTCCCACTAGTGGCCCTGAGCTATGGAGATGTGTGGGAGTCCTTGTCAACCACCCTCAGTGGCTTTGATGAATCTGCCTTGGGTTACATGCAGCCTGAGACTCCCCTACTCTGCCTTCTCTCTCTTTGTTCCAGGTCTAAATCTTCTCTGACTGCCCCTCTATTTCACTCAGGCATCTTTCCTAATAAAACTGTTGCATATTTAATCTCATTTTTTGGTGTCTGCTTCCCAGAGAACCTGAAATAACACAATGAGAAAGAAACAAACTTCTATTTTATTTACTGCTATTGGGATTTTCTGTCACTCACAAATGAAACAAATTTTAAACATTACACTGGTACCATGGATAACCAGGAAATTAGTATTCATTACTTTTATGCCCCAAAACCTTGAATGACTTCCAGAAAATTGTTATTATGTTTTTGTTTGAGTTTTGTGCTCTTTGGGGAATTTCACTTTCTCTTGGGAAAAATGTACATATTCCCATTGTCTCACAAGTTTGCATACAATGTAGTAGGGTTCACAGACTGCTGGAAGCCCACTGGAGTTCATGAACAGCAGGATAAGAATCCATTCCCTAGATGATTTTTACTTACAAAGTTTTTTCAAGGTAACTACTTCAGGTTTAATCTCTCCATTGTTCTTTCACTTCCACTTTAGGAGATTTCTGTGCTCTCTTTTTCTAATGGGCATGATGATTAGTCCTTGAAGTTAGACGAGCAATACTGTGACTCTTAATTCTAATGAATGCTAAATTAAGCTATGTCAGCATCTGTTGCTTTAATTCCTATTGCTATTCTCCATTTTACCCAATATATTTAATGCCAAAACAGAAATTAGAAAGAACTTGATTCTCTGATAAGCACAACTGTGCACTGTCCACAAAACTCAGGTGTAGGACTTCCTCAAAGTTGGGGATATGATTCAGTGTGGCTCTAAAAAGATACTTAAAATATCACTTGATGAAGATACCAGGGTTATACACACATACACATACACACACATACACAACTCAAAGCAAAGGATACGCTTCTTCCTCAGATATGGCAATAACATTGTTTCAGGATCAACATTTTTCTCTATCACCTGTACCAAGAGAAAATAAGAGATTAACACACAAATTTAGGACAGTTAGAATATTTACATGGGTGGCTCATGCTAATTTCATGAAGATTCATATTAACTAACTCTTATATTCTCAACTTCGCATAAGTCATCTCTCTTAAGCGTATAGTCTAAATCTTGAGCCCCACCACGACATTGCTACTGTCCGTGGTCCTGAACTATCGCTGTTCTCTAAGGCAGTGGTTGTGTCTAGTAACAAAACACTAGTGACTTCTCTCCAGTCTGAAGCAAGTGAGGGAAAAGATAACAGCAGAGCTGAAAATAGCAGACAGAGAGGTAGGGGAGGTCTTCTGGACCTCTGAGAAGTTGATACAGGCTTTTTCTCTTTTAAAGACTTGTTTGTTTATCATATTCAAAGAATTACAGTTTCCAGAAAGAGATCATGAGCATCCATTCCTCCCAAATCTAAGGACAAAAGAAGATAAAATGCATATGCCAATTGATACAAATATGTGCAAGCAAAGGCACACATAAGGAGCAAGTTTGTGTGGGCAGTCTAGCAGCATGGCAGTTAAAACAGCAGCATCTAATGGATGGCATGATTATGTCATGATTGGCTATGTTTTCCAAAGTGATCATGTTTTCCCTTTCTGAACTGCAAACTTGGATTTCTTTTAAATTCATAAATAGAAGCATGGTTTTCTTCACAATTTCAGAACTAGAGTTCATCCTTCACCCATGTTATACCGATTTTCCCTACTGGAAAGTAGGTGAAATGCATCTTATTCTATAGATGCATCCTAACCCTCAATTCTAAGTGGCCATAGGCCGGGCAAAGTGAGGCAGGTGCCAATTACCAAGGTTGGATCTGTACCCTAGAGGAAACTGCAATATAATATGGATGAAATGATTTGTGTGTGTGTGTGTGTGTGTGTGTACACACGCTGCAATACAAGAAAACTGTGAAGTGCCCTCAGGTATCCCCAACTTAATTGGCCCTCAGATGGAATTCTATATTTTCTTTCCCAAACTTACTTCTTCCCTTCTTTTCCTGAACTTGTTTAATAGACCACCATCTCCTAGGTCAGTCAAGCTTAAAAAGCCTGTGCCATTTTCTCTGTTTCCCTTCCTTCAACCCACCACAATCAGCATCACCAAGTCATGGCCATGTACACTTCCAGAACAATTCTCTAAACACCCTTCACGTCCCCTGTCACTCCCTGAAATCCACTCTATTACCTCCCGCCTGAACAATGATAACAGCTGCCTAACAGGTCTCCTGCCCGCATTCTTGGTACCCAGGATGCCACCCTCTATCCCACTACCAGAGTGACTTCTCTAAAATCCAAATCGGCTCATCTCCTGTGTCTGCCTAAATCCAACATTGACTCCTGGCTGCCACGCTGCTGTGCTGGGAATTCCTGAGTCACTCAGGGTGCTTGCTAAATTGAAACCCTTATCAGATCAGGATTTCCAGGGGAGAGAACCAGAAAACATGCATATTTAAGAAATACACTGAGTGGGTCTTCAGTGAATTTCTACCAGCTTCTGAAATAGGAGAAGAAATTCAAACTCCTTCCCATAGCTATAAGACTTCTTGGATAAACTTTCCATCATCTGCCACCCAACCCATGCACCTTGAACTCTGGTCACATGAACTGTAACCAGAAGTGGCTGGTCCTAGTAGTGAAGGGACTTTTTTTATCTTTGGCTTATAGGATTCCCAGTGCCCTGAAAGTCCTTCCTCTCTTCTCTACTTGTGAGAATCTTGTATGCCATTTGAAGCCCTGCTTAGATGTTCTCTCCTGTGGGCTGTGCAACCATCTAACATTTGCCTTCCACTCTCTGCTCCAAGCAGCCATCCTCCTCTGTGCTCCCATGGTCAATGTTCACACATCTTTCACAGAACCTGTTACCCTACATCACAATTATTTGTGTATGCATAAGCCTCTCTTGATCCTAAGAGAAATCACCATCCACTATTCTTCATGTCTAACACTGAACTAGGTGCTGGGGGTATATGATAAGGATGCAATAAATGTTAATTAATTTAAATGAATAACTTGATGTGTATAATTTGCTATGAGAACATTAAGGAGGGAGGGATGATATTTCACAGGTTGGGACATAATAAAAAGAAGAAAAGAAAGAAAAATGGAAAAGAGCCAATAATGGTGGCAGAAACATTTAGTTGTCTCTCCTAGCAGGCTTCCTTCCTTCCTGATGCCTGGAATAAAGATGAAATAGTTAGAATGCCAGCAGCTACTTCAGACCCTAAGGCAACATATTAATGGCAACAGGGGAAAGAGAGAGAAGCAACTTGGATCTCAGATGAAGCTTCTGAACCAGCCCAGAATTCTCTCCAGATATCCTTTATGTAAAAGTAAAAATGACTTGTACCTTATTTAAACTACTTAGTTTTGAGTTTGTGTTATTTTCAGCTGAAACTAATCCTAATTCATACATATGATGGTGAATCCACAGAGGCCCAATTTTAAGGGAGAGGTAGGATCTGGGTAAGAAGGAAGAGCATTTTAGACTTGAGAGATATTTGTGTTTTCATGAGGAACTAATGGAAGAGCAGATTTTGCTTGTTTGCGTATTTGTTCCAAGAGCTGTCTCAAGAGATTGGAGTCTGGCTCAAAGGACTACTGACTTGAAATGTGTTTATTTTTCTTGATTTGGTGATTGGCACATTTGGAGGAGGGAAGTGGGGCAGGGATCTGGCATGCACCCTGTCTTGGCAGGTCTTGGAGTGAAACAGGGAGGTCAGGATTCAGATGGATTCAGATGGTGGCTGGGGGGTGGGAGGCAATGAGGAAGGGAGTTATCCTTACTGACTCTGGTTGGAAGAGATGATACCAGCTCTCAGGTCAAGGTCATTGCATGTTCTTGTCTCAGCAAAACCTTGCATGTTACAAGGGGAGCATGAGTCCCTGTGTATCTCCACTGGCTCTTTGGGAGATGTCAAATTCACATTACACAAAGTTGAGAAATGGCGTTCCTCTGTGCAGGGCTCATGACTTGTGAGGCGGGGCGGGGGGGGGGGGGGCGCTTGCCAGACACAAGACAGAGGTAGAAAGAGGAAGGAAAAAGGGGAAAAGAGCAGAAAAAAGGAAAGCCAAAAAGAGGAAAATGGGCAGAAACGGTGTGTATTGTGGGATATCACAGCCTTGGAATTGGGAAAGAGGTTGGAAGGGATGACCAGTGAGGACACTTGCTCGAGGCCACAAAACTGCTGAGTGTCAGAGCAGAGAGTACAGGATTCAAATCCATGCCTAACTAGTTCCAAAGCCCACATATTTGATCTCTACACCTCATTGTCTCATAGAACAACTTGTTCCAGTTCCTGAGATACATTGTGATGTGGCATCTAGGGCATAATTTATTTATGGGCTCTTCCTCCTTCAACTCCAGATAAGTGAACTGGGTCACCTACTCTGGAGGCTACAGGTGAAGATTTCAGAAATCTCTCTGCAACTAGGTCTCTGATCAACATACTCAGCCTAAGCCCCTGCCCTTGGGAATGAAAGTGTAAGTCACTCAGTAGTGTCTGACTCTTTGGGACCCCATGGACTGTCACCCGCCAGGCTCCTCTGTCTATGCAGCTCTCTAAGCAAGAATACTGGAGTGGGTTGCCATTCCTTTCTCCAGATCTTGCTGGCATAGGGATCAAACCTGGGTCTCCCACTTTGTAGGCAGATTCTTTACCTTCTGAGCCACTGGGGGAACCCAGTGACATGGGGGGATGCTACAAAAAGCACAGAGCAGAGGGCAGTCACATCACTCAGTCTCCTAACTGGCTTCAAAGCTGCTTTTCAAGGGCAATACTCTAATCCCAGAGGTTATGTTTGACTTCATGACCCCTCTTCCTGGTGGCTTTTTCCTCTTTTATCAACAGCCCCTCACTCTCTGATTCAGGGACTTTATTCTAATTCTATCCATGTGGCAATCAGGTTTGCTTGCCAGGATTGAGGCACAAACCTAACAGAATTTGGAAGAGAGGGGGACAGGAAAGAGAAAGGGTGACATAATTTCTTTTAACAGGGCAACTGCAAAAACAAAATCAGTATTTCTAATAGGCACGTTCCAAAGGATCATAGGATGTTTGGCCATAGGTAAAACAAACCCATAGATAAGAACCAGCTTATTTATTTTTAAAAATCAATAGAGTACAAACTATTATTAGCTGTTATGTTAAAAAATTCCACTACAGTTTGTTTGGGAGCAGGGGAGGGAGGACGGGAAGAAGAAGCTAGACTCAAACACCTATTTCCTCCTTTAACCAAAACCCTTACCATCACCTAAAAAGCCCGAGTCATCTGGCCCCTGGCCACATCTCCAGGCCCTTTAGTCTCCTTGCTGTCCCCTGAACATGAAGAAATCCTTGTCTCTGAGGATTTCTGCACCTCCATCTCCTTGGTGTAGAGTGCTTTTCCCTCAGACGCCTGCTCCTCACTTCATACTGGTGACCACCCAAATGTCAGCCTCTCATCCGGTCAGTCTTAAACATCCATCCTGCCTGAAGCACTAGCTCACATCCATTCTGTCCCCCCACTCTGCCTTGCTTTTCATCCTGGCATTTATCACTGCTTGACATGACATATTTCCGTTTATTTATATGCCTGTCGTCTGCCTCCCCAGAGGGACTTGGTCATTTATGTGCTCTGCTGAGTCCCCTGAGGACACTCAACAGCAGCATGTGCATGTAGGTGCTCAGTCATGTCTGACTCTTTGCGACCCTAGGGACTGGAGCTCGCCAGCCTCCTCTGTGCATGGGATTTCCCAGGCAAGAATACTGGAGTGGGTCGCCATCTCCTCCTCCAGGGGATCTCCCACTACCCAGGAACTGAATCCCCATCTCCTGCATTAGCAGGCGGATTCTTTACCACTGAGCCACCTGGGAAGGCCCTACTGGCATAGAGCAGGCCCTTAAATCAATGGATTAAAAACTCACTACCATTATTTGTGAAGTAAGTAGTACTATCTCCTTTCAGCAGAGGAACTGAGGGTAGGTTATGGTGTCTCCCTAGGAGTTAGAGCTGGAATTGAATCCTTGTTTGTCCAAATGAAAAGGCCACAGTTGTGTCTACTGCACCATTCAGTTATGCAAAAGAAGAAAAAATGACACCATAAAACCTCTTCAAACTCACCCCCCACCCCAATCCTTATCATGGTTCACTCTCACAGCAGTCCTGTGAGGAGACCCTAATGGCTTGCCTTCAGGAAAGTTCAGGAAAAACAAACTCATCTTATCCAGTGTGAAACTCAGGCAGCAGGTACAGAGGAAAGTTTTATACAGGACCTAGAATTTACGTGATTTGGGGAAATCCTCATTAAGAGAAATGATACAAAATCCAAATTCAAAATTAAGCTCAGGGCTTTAGAAGAGGCCTCACAAATGAGAGGTCGTGATATTTGACTTTCCTTAGCTTCCTGGTGCCGAGAAGGCAATGGCACCCGGCTCCAGTACTCTTGCCTGGAGGGTCCCATGGATGGAGGAGCCTGGTGGGCTGCAGTCCTGGGGTGGCTAACAGTGGGACAGCACTGAGCGACTTAACTTTCACTTTTCACTTTCACTCATTGGAGAAGGAAATGGTAACCCACTCCAGTGTTCTTGCCTGGAGAATCCCAGGGAAGGGGGAGCCTGGTGGGCTGACGTCTATGGGGTCGCACAGAGTCGGACATGACTGAAGCGACTTAGCCGCAGCAGCAGCTTCCTGGTGAGTCCCAGGGTCAGTCAGGGAAAGTCAGGCTCTCCCTGACTCAGACACAGGGATCATATCACAGCCCTTGCCCCATTGTTTGCTTTTAAGGAAGGCTTTTCACCTTCTTGGGCTTCCCTGAGAGCTCTGTTGGTAAAGAATCCAACTGCACAGCAGGAGGCCCCGGTTCGATCCCTGGGTTGAGAAGATCTCCTGGAGAAGGGAAAGGCTACCCACTCCAGTATTCTGGCCTGGAGAATTCCATGGACTGTACAGTCCATGGGATCGCAAAGAGTCGGACACGACTGAGCCTCTATCACTTCACTTCACTTTCACTTTCTTGCTCCGGCATCCCCCTTGCAAAGTGCTGGGACAACATGAAGAGTAAGCGGTCTGTGGCTTCGTGCGTGGGGGTGTTTTTAAAGGATTCTCTGGGGGCTTTGCTGCCTTCAAACCTCGGGCTACGGCTGGAACTGCCCCCGGGGATCTACGGAGCGAACTTGGCTTCTGAGAGGATGGCCGCCGCACCAGCAGGGGACCCAGTGAGGACCCTGGAGTCCCAGAGCCGGACATGGGCTCAGCACGGCCAAGTGCTGTAACTCTGGAGACGATGGGAATGAGAAGTCTTGGTGAATCCATCTCTGCGGCCCTGTCCTGACTCCAAACTGCTCTCCGTTTACCCAAACGGACCCAAGAGCCGAGGCCTAACAAAAGACGTTCCCGTCTGCTGATGGGTTTGACAAGGGGAAGATTCGGGAGTACTGACTCTGCTGAATAAGAACAATCATTTCTCTTGCTGTTGATGGGGTGGGGTGGGCTTGGGAATCAGCCCCTGCGTCTAGGAAGGAGAGGGGAAACGAAAATCAGGAAGGCGGGGGCCCAAAGATCCAGACAGACCTAGAAAACGCTTCTCTTCCCTGCTCCTACGGTGCAGGTGGGACGCGCAGCAAACCGCGTGCAGCCCAGGGCCCGGCGCCCCAGCACCCGAAGACCCGGCGGGACAGGACGGGCAGCGCGGGAGTGCGCTCACCTTGCGGCCGTTCACGTAGAAGAGCAGCTCGGCGCCCCCTTCCATGGTGGCGGGGTCCGAGGGTCCGGAGGTCCCCAGGAGGAGTCGCCGGCACCGGGGTCGAAGCAGCCTAAAGTGCAACCACCCTCGAGGGCTCAAGTCCCACTTTAGATGCAAAGTTCCGGGAGCTCCCTGCGGGGAAAATTCTTCCCCCATCCGAGAACGTCATCGCCCGGCTCCCTCCGGGCTGAGACCATTGGCTGGGATCTTTGGGCGCGGTCCTAAATTCCTCGCCCAAGGCGCCGGGCGTTTGTGCTGCCTTCCCCCGCCTCTTAGCAGGTACTGCAGGTCCTGTGACGCCGCTTCGGTCGTCTGACAGTAGTACATTTTAATGGCTTTCCAGCTAGATTTGAAGTCCGGGAACGGTAGGAGGTTTTTTTGTATCTGCCGCTCCGCAGGCAGACCATGCCTGCCGCAGTCTGTACTTTTAATAGCTGATAAACTATCACATTTAGTCCGGCTTTGCAAGAGAGGAACTTAAGGACAACAGAGGGTTTTATAACTTTCTCTCACACTTTTAGATATAATTATTGCAGCTTTAAAAAAAAAAATCAAGAGCTACCTTGATATAAACTATTTTTAAAGTTTTATCATTACTCTTAATTTGCCCAGTAAATAACCATAACGTTTATTTGGTAAGTGTCAGTAGTGATGTAAACCATCTCGAAAGACTTTTAAAAAAATAAAACTTGGAAAATACTGAAAAGCATAAAAATAAAAGTCACCTGTGTCCACAACTTAGAATTTAACTTTCTGGTCTACTTTTACATTTTTGAAATTTGCACTATAACACCTTTTAAAAATTCAAATGGATGCAAGCTCTTTCCCAGACTCTCTTTAACATACTTAGAGTATTTTGCTATCTCATTTATATAAACATATACATTTTATTGTGAAAATTTCTAAAATTTTGTACATAAAATACTACTAGCATCCCCATACACCTGACTCACTGAGCTTTAAAAACATTGAACGTTTTGCCACACTCCCACATTTTTTCTGGAATATTTTAAAGCCCAATTTCAAACACATTATTTTACCCCTAAATACTTCAATATGCATTAAAATGTTTTTTTCTTACAAAGCCAAAATGCCAACATATAACAAAATGAATATTAACATCTTTAAATTTACCAGGGTCTTAAAAAAATGCCTTTTCCCGTTTAATGTCCTTGTTGTCTCTTTAACCTTTTTAAATCTAAAATAGTGTCCTCACCCACTCCTCCTTTTTAATGCTATTAACATGTTATTTTCTTGGGCTCCAAAATCACTGCAGATGGTGACTGCAGCCACAAAATTAAAAGATGGTTGCTCCTTGGAAGAAACGCTATGACCAACCTAGACAGCATATTAAAAAAGCAGAGACGTTACTTTGCCAACAAACGTCCCTCTAGTTAAAGCTATGGTTTTTTCCAGTAGTCTATGTATGGATGTGAGAGCTGGCCCATAAAGAAAGCTGAGCGCCAAAGAGTCAATGCTTTTGAACCGCCATGTTGGAGAAGACTCTTGTGAGTCCCCTGGACTGCAAGGAGATCCAACCAGTCCATCCTAAATGAAATCAGTCTTAAATATTCATTGGAACGACTGATGCTGAAGCTGAATCTCCAATATTTGGGCTGCCTCATGGGAAGAACTGACTCACTGGAAAAGACCCTGATGCTGGGAAAGATTGAAGGCAGGAGGAGAAGGAATGACAGAGGGTGAAATGGTTGGATGGCATCACCGATTGAATGGACATGACTTTGAGCAAGCTCTGGGAGTGGGTGATGGACAGGGAAGCCTGGCGTGCTGCAGTCCATGGGCTCGCAAAGAGTCGGACTGAACTGAACATGTTGAAGAAGAAACCCGGTCAGTTGTCCTATGGAACAAATATGCTATATTTAATATGGCTGGTTGCTTCTCCCTGGTGTTGTTTTTCCATCCTGACTTCCAGTATCTTGTCTGTGGGTCTAAAGTCTTTGATTAAATTCAGATTCAATTTTTTTCACTTCTTGGGTTTTATAAGTATATCTCTTTTTTGCTTATGCCAAAAATCATGATTCTAAAACCTTGACATAATTGCTTTATCTTGTCCTTAGATCTATTTCAAAACAACCACATCAATATTATGACAGCAATAAGATTAGTGAATAAAAGTTTAAGATTGATGCTGGAAGGGATTGGGGGCAGGAGAAGAGGGTGACAGAGGATGAGACGGCTGGATGGCATCACCGACTCGATGGACATGAGTTTGAGTGGACTCTGGGAGTTGGTGATGGACAGGGAGGCCTGGCGTGCTGAGATTCATGGGGTCGCAGAGAGTTGGACACGACTGAGCGACTGAACTGAACAATTTTTAGAGTATACCCTAATAAAGATACACATATACATTTTTCTAAGGTAGGTTATCTGTTGAACACCTTCCCTCTACAGTCCTGGAACTCTTCCTCTAAGTCTTTAAGTTTCAATAATTCCATTCTTTTCTTTATATTCCCTCAGCCCCAGAGATGGTGGGTGCTTCCCATAGTGACTTCCTCTATTATACACCACTAGCCCCTTTTGTCTGCTCAGGTCTTATTCTGATCTCTAGAATATGATCAACAATTGATAACTGTAGTTTTGGTCTTGGCTGAACCATAACTAATACAGTCTCCATCAACACCAAAAGTCATCTGACACTCATTCATAATTTATTAAAAAAGCACTGAATAAAATAGTAATTGATAGGTAATATTTTAATGTGATTATAAGCATACACAACCAGCTTATTCCATAGCATCTTACTTAATGGGGTAAAGCCAGAGGCATTCCTATGAAAATCAGGAACAAGACAATGATATCCACCATTCTCACTGCTATTTTACACTAAATATAAGGTAGCAGCCATGCAGTTACATAAGAGAAAGCAGTGAGAGGCCTAAGAATTGGAGAGAAAGGAGGAGGAAAGATAGCCTGGTTTTCAGAATATATATATCTGGAAAATAGTATAAACAATAACAGTTAGCAATTAACATACAGAAATCAATAATCTTCATATATACAAGTGATAATCGATTAGAAAAGAGACTCACAGATTCCATTTATATGTATTACCAGGAAAAAAGAATGCCAAGGCATTAAGAAATATGGAAAACCTCCATGAGGGAAGTTTTGAAACTCCCTTAAAGTCCCTATAAAGACAACGATAGAGGGGCATAAAAAGACATAAACTAGTAGAGGGAACAGAAAATTGAGAAATAAGTTGAAGTGTATATGGAAATACAACATTGAAAAATGTGGCACTTCAAATCAGTAGTGGAAAACATGGATTTTTTAATTAATGGGCAATCCTTTGGGAAAAGGTCAAAAATTGTGTTCATATTTTACCATAAAACAAAATCCACATGAATCAGAAATTTAAACGTCAAAACGAAATGAAACCATGGGTAAATGTCTTTCTTAAATCTGGGAACAGGAAAACTTTTTTAATGTGACTGAGTTCCAATAAAAGATTTTAAGTCTGATACATACAATGAAAAATAATTTGCATGGGAACGAAAAAAAAAAGACAAACCTCATGGAAAGGAGGAAAAAATAGAAACACTAGGAAACCAAATACCAGATAATGACAGAGATTCAAAGCCTTAAGTAATAATAGTACAGGAAAGGAAAAACTGTCAGGGTGCCAAACCCTAAAGCAGTGTAAATTATTCCTTTAATAAAACATCTAGCCTCCATTCAACAGATACTGTTGGTAAATGAGTAAGTTCTTCTGTGGGACTCTGTAGTCTCACAACTGTTTTTCAAAGTTTGGTCCTAGGCCAGTCTGCCCCAGAATTATCTGAGGTGTTTGTTAAACAAAATGCAGATTTCTTGGGCCTACTCGTTTAGTTGCTGGATATTTAGTTGCTGGATATAAGAAAGCTTTTCCATCTAGGCAGAATAGATTTTTACTAATCATTTCAATACAGTAAGCTATGTTTGTTAATCTCAGGTATGAATAGGATTTACTACTTTTTAATACTGGAATAATAAGTGATCTTTAAAGTTACAAAAACCAAATTCAAAAGCACCTGAGAGAGAAACCCACTCAACCAAGTCATCAGATTATGTGTAATGGAAGTAATACAGCAGCTGACAGTAAACAAGTAATTTTGAAAGCTGAAGAATGAAAGGTGAGAGAAAACTGGCCAGGGCAGAAGGTGAGTTTTAAAATCTTACAGGTGTTCACATTTACTGAATGGTTTTTAAAGCAAAATAAAACAAAACAAGGTAGTTTTGGTGTATAACAAGATAACCAGTGCAAAGTATTTATAATACATTTTATTCAGTTAAAAGGTTAATAGTTATTGTTTAGTTAAAGGTTGTTTGGTTGAAAGGAGATTATATGAGGAGGAAGATAAGTTATAAGGTGACCAAAATAACTTAAAGTGCTTAATATTACAAAATAGTTATTTTATGCATATTACCTATACATAAGAATAAACACTCTACAAAAAGGCAAGAGATGGAAAAAAAAAAAAAAAAACCCAGAACTTTTCATCATGCTTTTCATCTTCTTGATCCTAGTTAGATCCCTGTTTTGAATTGCTATGGTTTGAGAATTCAGGAAAACCAGAATGTATAAATTCACCTCATCTTCTCATCTTCCTGCAAAGTAGAAAAAAAGGAAGATTTAACAACCACCTAAAGCTAATGCTTTTGCTGCAAAGTATGGAAAGGAAAATCGCTGCATCATAAAAATAAAATGCAGATTCCTCAAACCACAAGCTGCGTCACATATTTAAATAGTCTATGATCGGGGGAATTACAGATGAGGTTTTAGAGAAATTAATCAATCCAGATTTTATACATTACATGTTTTACCATATATTTCCTTTTAATTATGAACTGTAGCATACATATAAGAATATATGAAAATGTACAATTTAAAACCAGTCAAATGCTGATACACCAACATCCAGGTTAAGAAATAAACTCTTACCTCATCTCACAAGCCCCTGGTGTGCTCCTTTCTGGGAGACAAAATCAAAGCCCTCTCATCTCCCAAGAAGTGACCACTAATTTGAATTGAATTCATCAATCCCTTGTTGAATTAGTAACAGGAATAGCGGACATTCTTGACTTGTTCTTAACTTAAGTGTAAATACCTCTGTTGTCTCCCCATTAAACAAGATACTGGCTTTAGGGTTAAGGTATGCAAGTACAATTCATCATTTTATGAAAGTATCCTCAATGTCTATTGAGTATTTTAATCATGAGTGAGTACTGAATTTTGTCAAAGGCTTTTTCAGTATCTATGAAAAAAATCATAAGCTTTATTAATATGGTATATGATGATAAGTTTTCTAATATTAAACCAACTTTGCATTCCTGGAATACACCTTACTTGGTGGGTTTATGTTTTTCATAACATGGTGTTAGATATGCTTTTGTAATTGGGCCGTGAACACTTAAGAGGAATATGTATTCTCTCTTTTCAGAGTGTGGAGTTTGATATGTAAACTGTAAGATTTACCCTACTAATTATGTTGTTTAGATCTCCATCTCCTTACTAATTTTTTGCCCACTTTATTTGCTTTATATTGAATAGTATATAAAAATTTATTCATGTATTTCTGTCTCTATGTATCTCCTATAGTTTCTGCTTCATGAAAGTAGTTGTTATGCTATTTGGTATATAATATTACAACTATTATATATTCTTTGTGGATTAGGGCTTTTACTATTAAAAATATCCCCTTTGTTATGTTCAGTTCTTTGGGACTTAAGAGATAAAGACTTTAAAAAATATTTGTATCACCTTCCTGATAACTGCCCCTATCCTCAGTGCCTATGATGACCACTCCATAACACATTGTGAGCAGTTTTCATCAGGATTTACTCTCACTGGGGGCCTATCAAAAGCTATGATATGCCTGCTGCATGCCACTCTCAGTCCAAAAAGAAAAAGTGGCAACTGGATTGTTGTCATTCTTAGCATTTATCCTGATGTACATTGTGTTATTTGCTTTTAAAAAATTTACCAACTAAACTGATTCCCAGACAATCTGCATGCCCAGTAGATCTAAACTAAAATAGAACACTAATTCATAAGAGCATTTTATTATATTTAGTTTAGAATAGGTAGCTCTTTTAAAAGAATTTATTAAGTATTACCTAGCTGTAAACAGGAATGAGAAAAATCTCTCCAAATTGATATGGAGTGATTTCTGGAATGAAATGATAAGAAGCAAAGCTCCCCAAAGCAGCTAGGTATACTTACTACCTTATGCAAGAAAAAAGAGGATATACACATATTTGCTTATTTGTGCAAAAGAAATACACAACCTAGAAACAAAAGGAACTGGTTATCCACAGGAGGTAATAAAAATAGGGTAGAAAGCAGGAGTAATGGGAATAGGGTAGCAGGGATGAAAGAAGTGACACTTCTCTGCAGCTTTGGAAAACCATCTAGCAATTCCTCAAACAAGCACGATGGCTCAGTGAGTAAAAGAATCTGCCTGCAATGCAGGAGACACAAGAGATGCAGGTCTGATCCCTGGGCTGGGAAGATCCCCTGGAGAAGGAAATGGCAACCCACTCTAGTATTCTTGCCTGAAGAATCCATGGACAGAGGAGCCTGGTGGGCTACAGTCCAAAGAGTTGGACACGACAATGTAAGTGTGCACACACACACCATATGACTCAGCAATTCCATAACTAGGCATATACCCAAGAGAAATGAAAACATATACACACAAAAGCTCACAAATGTTTGCAGCAGCATTATTTATAACAGCCAAAAAGTGGAAACAAGTAAATTACCATCAACAGACAAATGGATAAGTAAAATGTGGTGTATTTTCAATAGAATATTTTATTCAGTCATAGAAAGGAATGAAATACTACTTATACATGTTCATCAGGAATGAATCTTGAAAACATTATGCTCAGTGAAAGAGACCTGTCACAAAGACCACATATTGTATGATTTCATTCATATGAAATGGCTTATCTATAGAGATAAGAATTAGGTGATCAGTTGGTTGTCTAGGGCTGAGGGATACAGCAATGACAGCTAAAGGACATGGGTTTCTTTCTGAAATGAAGTGTTCTTAAATTGACTGTGGTGATGGTGTACATGTCTGTGAATCTACTGAAAAACCACTGACCTGTACACTTTAAATGGGCGAAATATACGGTATGTGAACTATAGCTCAAAAAAGCTGTTTAGAAAAGCCCTTGGGCCTTCATTTTCGACTGGCTTCTCTTGCACACTCTCTTACACTGCTGACATCTGCTGGTTATTTTTTTAAAATACATATTAAAACAATCAATGCCTTTAATTTTATAAAGAAGCAAATACTGAGACAATTTAAAGAGAAAATTTGAGGATATTTCTGTCCTTTTAAAAATACCATCCCAAATATCATCAGGTTCTCTGAAATAGCTATTTATCCTTGGAAAAAATAGGATTTTTGAATTAAACATATGTAAAAGGCATTTGGACATTTTTGAGATAATCAAGGAAATGGGAATAGGGATTTGCTATTAGATGACACTGAAGAATTATTGATAATTTTTCTAGTTGTGATTACTGTTGTCCAGTTTTATTAAGTTCTTATTTTCTATATATGTATATACAGAAGTGTTTTAGGAATTAAATGACTCAATATTAGGGATATGCTTTAAAGACACTACAACAGAAAACAGATGGTAAAAGTAAATATAGTAAAATATTGATAATTCTCAAAGCTCAGGGATGGATAAATGGCGGGTGTGGGGGGAATACTTTTCCCTCTCTTTGAGGGTATGTTTGAGGTTTAAAAAAAAAAGGGGTGTTACACTTTGAGACTAAAGGACATATAAACCAACTCTGAATTCTTCTAAACACAAGGTAGAAAATAAAGAGAGGTAACAAATAACGAGGGGTTTGCAAATTATAGGCAACAAAAAATGTTTAAGCCTGTTAAAATAAAAGAAGGCATTTCTTCAAATCTTACCCACATCATACTATGGGTATTACATGTCAGCAATAATGTACGTCATTCATACTCAAAACTGTTCAAATACAGGCAGGAATCCTTTTAAAAGCATGTATTTTATAGCGCCACACTGAAATCACTTTTATGTCATTGAAATACTCACCCTTTGAGACTTGGCTCCTTTAAACAGATAGGAGTACACCTTCTTCTTCGGCTTAGCAGCTCTGAAGATAGATGATCTACCTTGTTTTCAAATTTAGCAGCGGTATTTGAAACAAAACTGGTATTTGTCAAGTCTTGTAGCATTCTAACACCTGAAAAGAGTATTGTTTTCAAAAATATTTTTAATAGTCTATATAGAGATATTGGAATATATATAGGATATTTACTGGTTTATAAATGATTGGTATCAAATGTTTCAACTTAATCAAGTTATAACTTTGAACTTTATAAAAGTAGCACTGAAATTATCTGTAAATCAGGTTTTTTTTCCTAGCAATAATGAGAGGAAGAAACTTACTATTTAAAACAAACTATCAAAGTAGTAGCCTGTAATGTTTTTATACTAAAATCATTTAGGCTGATAGAAATTCTTTATGATTCAATTCGATGTCGATGACTGCTCACACTATGAAAGGCAACATGAGAAACAGGTGAAAGACAGCTTACCAATCTCTACAATGTCCTGCAACTCGAGACCTTTGCACTTCTTTTGAGTCAGTATTCCTTTTACCTGGAACAGTCTTATCCATAAAAATCCTAGTGTTCTACATACATCTATTGAAATGTTACACTTCTGGTAGAAAACTGTAATTGATACAGGAATTGTCTCATATTGCAACATTTCCAATAACAAAAGAAAGTGAAACTTGCTCAGTCCTGTCCGACTCTTTGTGACCCCATGGACTATACAGTCCCTGGAATTCTCCAGGCCAGACTACTGGAGTGGGTAGCGTTTCCCTTCTCCAGGGGATCTTCCCAACCCAGGGATCAAACCCAGGTCTCCCGCATTGCGGGCAGATTCTTCACCAGCTGAGCCACAAGGGAAGCCCAAGAATACTGGAGTGGGTGGCCTATCCCTTCTCCAGCAGATCTTCCCAACCCAGGAATCAAACCAGGGTCTCCTGCATTGCAGGCAAATTCTTTACAAACTGAGCTATCAGGGAAGTCCTTAATAACATAAAAACGTTAATGTTAAGAGGAAAAAGTGAGGTAAGTAATGTTATATATAGTTTGATTTCAAATATATATTTTAAAATGCATAGATTCACATCTGCATGCATGTGGCAAAATGTTGACTGCCGTTCTTCTGGGTGATTGTTTTTCCTCCTATTTTCTGATTTTCTACTTTTAATTTTCTGCAATGAGCATTATTTTAATAACTGGAGAAAATAGGAAAGAAACACTAAACCTAAAAATCCTATCTATCCTTTCAGGGCCTAAAGTGCTATCTGTTTGATGACGCCTCTGCAGGTTTCTCTAGCCAAAACTATTCCCCATCATTACATCCCTTCATATGTGTGCTTTTATTAAAGCATTTGCCATGCTTAAACACTGTACTTTTCCATACACGGATGAGGAAAGGGATGTGGTATTCTTAATTTTTAATCCTCTAAAATACCTAGATTAATTTTTTTTTTTTTTTTGGCTTTGCCTAGTGCCATGTAAGATAGTTCCCTGACTGGAGATGAAACCTGTGCACCCTGCAGTGCATCTGTGGAATCTTAACCACCAGACCACCAGTAAAGTCCCTAGAATAATGTTTTGATCATACTAAATATATGCTGTTGGAGACAGTCCCATCCTTAAGAAATCTGCAACTGTCTTTGGTAAAATCAAACTAGGGCAGTTCATTATTGTTGTTGTTCAGTTGCTAAGTCGTGTCCAACTCTTTATGACCCCATGGACTGCAGCACGCCAGGCTGCTCAGTCCTCCATTATCTCCTGGAGTTTGTTCAATTGGCTTAGATGGTAAAGAATCTGCCTGCAATGCAGGAGACTGTGGTTTGATCTCTGGGTTGGAAAGATCCCCTGCAGAAGGAAATGGCAACCCACTCCAATATTCCTGCCTGGAGAATTCCATGGACAGAGGAGGCTGGTGCAGAGGAGGCTGATGCGCTATAGGTCCATGGGGTTGGACACAACGGAGTGACTAACATATAGCAGGTATATATATATATATCTCCATTGAGTTGATGATGGTGTCTAACCATCTTATGCTCTGCTGCCACATTTAAAACACTCAATTTCCTTCAAAAATATGAAAAAGGAAATCATCTGTCCAGTGTCATCATCAGACAACTTTGTGCTAAAGGCCAAATACATGAATGTCCAAGCCACTCTCATTGTTACCTTCTTAAAGTATTAAGCTTTCTTTAAATTCCTCCATATTGCTTCTATAGATCAGGCTACATACTTACACATTATTTTAAAATTCCATAAAAATCAGTTATAATAGGAAATGCTTTACTGGCTAAATGAATATATATATATATATATATACAATTTTAAAACTTCATCACTTCAGGTATGGACCTACCTATTTCTGATCTTTGTGTTCTCTGGTTGACTTCAAATTTCATGTCTTTCATCTTCTCATGTACCTCATCACTTACTTGAAAGATGGGCGAGCTCTCTGGGGCAAAATTTTCTTTCAGATTTTTATTAGAAGAAATACTCAAAGGTACTGAACCCTCAAGAACACTGTTAAGGGAAGAATCCTGTCTGCTAGGTGAATACATTTGAGATAAAGATATCAACATTTTTGTGTAAAAGTCTGGTTTAATTTTGACAGTTTCCACATTTTCCAACTTTTTCCCCTTAACAGTGTACTCAGGTTCAACTGACATTTCCTGAATGGTGTCGGATATCACCTCCATTAGTTCATGCCTATCTAGAGAAGCATCTTCGAAGGTCTTCCTTTTCTTTGATTTGGATGTCATCTTATTTACTTTTTTGACCTGGCACTCTCCTTCCTTCGTCACCTCCGCAACGTGGATCTCTCTCTTTCTATTCAGAGTTTTAGTGCTTAGCCTCGGACTCCTATGTGGTTCCACGTGGTCTCCAGGGTCAGAATCTGCCTCATCAGTAATATGTTTTAAACCTGGTTCTAAGACAGACATCTGTGAAGGACCTGTCAACTGCAAAACAGGCATGTTGTCACTTTTTGCCAAAATGTTCTTTGCCTTGTCTGATTCTTTCCCATGCTTTTTAATTGGTTTATAAGGATTTGAAATTTCATCATAATTTTCTTTCTCATCACTGTTGATTTCCATACAGTATCCACTAATAACAGATTGGCCTTCAGGTCTTTGTTTATTTATTTTAAAATCAAGATTTTTTGTATAGCTTTCTTGGCCATGCACATCTTTACCATTATCCTCATATATCTGGCACATTTCAGAAATTATTTCTGTCTTCCGATTTACTTTCTGCTTCTGCTTAAGGTTCTTATTTATTTTTGATTCATTCTGCTGAGTAGGTTGCTTATCAGTGACATGCTTTGTCAAATCCAACATATTCTGGGTCTTATAATCATGTAAATGTCCATCATCTTTGGTGGAAAGATAAACTGTCTGAAATTCATGTGTGACTTTTAGGTTTTCAGAAATGGTTTCTTCATTATTTGGGGTTAGGGAGAAGTCACCTTTTTCTGAGTCACATATACCTTTATTGTTAAACTCATTTTTTCTGTTCATTTCCAAAATTATTTCTGTCTTCCGACTTACTTTCTGCCTGAGTCTCTTATTTATTTTTGATTCCTTTTGCTTCCCAGTATCAGTAACACGCTTTTTCACCCCTAAAAGGTTTTGAGTCTCATAATCACATAGGTTCCTATTAACTCCAGAGGGAGGGTCAACTATCTGAAACTCATTGGTGTCTTCCAGGTTTTCAGGGATGGTTTCCTTATCTTTTTGGATTAGAGAAAGTAAGTTACCTTTTTCTGGGTCAAGCCTGCCTTTGTCATCACTCTTATATATTTGGTTGACTTCAGAAATGATTTCTGTCTTCCGACATACCTTTTGCCTAGGCTTATCTATTTTTGATTCATTCTGACAAGCAGGTTGTATATCATGAACATACATTTTCACCCCCAAAACATTCTGAGTGTCACAATCATATAGGTCTCTACCGTCTTTGGAAGAAAGAGTGGGTGTTTGAAACTCACGTGTGTCCACTAGGTTTTCAGGGATGATTTCTTTACCCTTTTCTGGGCAGTACTCACTCGTGTTATCTAAATGATTCACTGTGGAAATTATTTCTGTCTTCCGATTTACTTTCTGCCTAAGAGTCTTATTAATTCTTGATTCATTTTGCTGCACAGGGTATGCGTCGGTGATTTTCTTTTGCAAACCCAACACATTCTGGGTTTTACAATCACACAGGTTTCCATTACTGACAGTGGAAAGAACAGATTTCTGAAACTCATTTGAAACATCCAGATTTCTAGAGATGGTTTCTTTATCCTCTCGGGTTTGGAAGGAAAAGTTACCTTTTTCTGGGCCTTGCACATCTTTAGTATCGTCCCCAAGTATTTGGTTCATTTTAGAAATTATTTCTGTTTTCCGATTTATTTTCTGCCAAACCTTCTTATTTATTTTTGATTCATTTTGCTGAGTGGGTTGTGTATCAGTGACATGCTTTTTCAAATCAAACATATTTTGGGTCTCATCATCACATAACTTTGCATTACCTTTGTTGGAAAGATAAGCTGTTTGAAATTCATTTGTGACACCTAGGTTTTCAGAGGTGGTTTCTTGAACCTTTTGGTTTGAGAATAAGTTATCTTTTTCTAACTTATGAATCACAAATGTCTGTCTAGAAGCTTTACTATTCTTACAAGCTAGAGAACTTGGACCCAAATCAAATTTACCATCCTGTGGGAATTTATCTGAACTTTGGGAGAAAGAGTATGTTTCCTCTTGCTCCTCTGTTACATGAATTCTTTTCTTCTTTTTGTTACACTGCATACTTTGTTTGTCACCCTGATCAAAGCCATTAGGAAGGGTTATTTTCTTCAGCATGTTCAACTGAGTCATCTGTTCATTACTGAAGATAAAATTTGGATCTCTTGAATCCCCTTCACCATCCAGGTCAACAGATCTTCTTTCTGGTCCACTTTCAATTTTTTCCTCAATATTCGCACCTGAACTATTTTTACGTTGTCTCTTTGATCTTTCTCTCTTTTTTTCAGAGCTTGGATCTTTCACTTTTCTGAAAGTTTTCATTCCACAATCATCTGGATTTTTCTTTCTTTTCTTTTTAGTGCCTGTTGAAACTGTAACAATTTTGCTGACTTCACTAGCAGTTAAATCCATGTCATCATCATACACAGTTTTCTGCAACTGAGAGTCATCATTACCCTGAAGTGGATTCATGCCTTTTGTAAGAGGTTCACTTGCAGATTCAGATGAGGCAGGAAGGTACAATATGTTTCTCTGCATTGTAGTATTTGTTTCATTAGTGTAATCTTTTATCTCATTATTCCAATTTAATACTGGACTTGAAACCTGTTGTTGATCTAAATCTGTTACACAGGGAGTGTCTGCAGGATTATCTGACTCCCAAGATGAAACACGTTTTTTCCTTTTAGTCACATTACTAGGAGATGACTTCTCTTTTTTGTGGCTGATCGCCTGGGCATTTTTCTTCTCACTTGTTAGAGAGCTCCTAGAACTTTGGTCTGAGTGGGAATGGTTTTCTATAAAATCAAGAGAAACAAAATTCAGAAATAAGTAGTAACAAGTAATTTATTACTTTCAGAGAAAGGATTTCTGACAATGCATTCTGTTTAGAGAACTTACATTATGAAGAATCTATGCTGATAAAAAATAAAGTAGAACCGACTGGAGTGGTCATAAGTCAGATTTTACATTCCTATCTACAGAAAATATGTACTGGGAATTCACTCTGCCTTGGCCTCAAGAGTAGAGTGGAGAATAGCCAGCAATAAAACCATGAACATTATTAATGTAAGTTTCTAAGTGGGAGGAGGCCAGCAAATGAACCCAAATAACAGTGATAACTCCAATAAGGCTTACTGTCAACATGTTATTAGCAAGAAGCTAAAATTTATAAAATTATATACACACACTCACATACATTTTTAGAATGGAAAATAATTCAGACTCCAAATTCAATATAGTTATGGTTCCATATGCCAATCTGAAATTCTAAGGAAGTGGCAACCCACTCCAGTACTCCTGCCTGGAAAATCCCATGGACGGAGGAGCCTGGTAGGCTATAGTCCACGGGGTCGCAAAGAGTCGGACATGACTGAGCGACTTCACTTTCACTTTCTTTCACTTTCATGTCAAATATATAACCCAGACTACATCACAGGATTATTACTTTAAAAACCATTAAAATATGTGTCACCATTTTTCCTTGCTCAACCATTACCCAGGCTCAAGTTTTTGCTTTACCAGTATTGGTTATGATCTTGAAAAAGTCACTACACCTATCTAAAGTCTCAATTTTCATATCTACGAAAAGGAAAGGATGTAACTAAATAACATACTTTTAATTTATAAGCTAAGATACCACAAAAAGCTCTTTAGGCCAGCTCATTTCCAAATACTGTTTCCAAAGTAATAGTATTAGCCACTGTGGACCTCACATTTGTCAGCATTTACTTTTAAATTAAGTTTTCACCAGAAAATTTAAATGGTATAAGTTAGTAGATCTGTAACATAAGAAATCTAACTTATTAACTGTTTATACATGATAGCCCTCAAGAAGAAAATCTGATGAATGTTAACTATTTAATACTGATACTCAAAATGAACTTTAAAAATCTCTCACCTTTGGGAAGTATATCAACAATAGAAGAAATATGTTCTGAATCATTTACACTACAAACATTCTGATCATTTTCTTTAATGAATAGCGATCTCAAAGTATTCTGAGTTGATACTGGTCTTGCTGATACCAAAGAGGGACTATCAGATGATGTCTTTGATATGGTGCTGTCATCACACTGTATTTTCTCTTTTTCTTCATCATCATCATCTGAAGTTACTGGAACCCTAAGGGCAAGTAAGAATGAATGGGTAATTTTGTATTTTATAAGAACTATTTAGAAAATTACTTGGATAATTGTTTCTACATTCCATTTATTTACGAGCCAACCACAAACCCACTCTGGTACCATTTTGCGTTCAATGAAGGCAATTAGCAGGCAATAGGTAGTTTCTAATAGAACAGAACTTGGAATAAAACAGGAATGCTTCTTATCCTCTTTTCTCCAGTGGTTCCAAAAAGAGATAAATGATATAATCCCTGGTTGAGCTATTTGGATAATAATACTAATGAAATGAATAAAGTTCAAATATACTTACAAATATTCATGTATAATATTTACAATTTTCCTGTAATTAATTCTATGGAAAACCCCAAACTCTTCCTATACAATAGTATGTAAAGTTTTGTGTGCTATAAAATTTGCTGTTTCCAAAAGGTATCCATATAAACTAAAGCCATATTCCTAGAATAATTAAATCTATGGGGGGGGGGAGGAATACAGAAAGCTACAGAAATAATTAGACAAAATGACTGTTTTGAATTCAAAGAACAAAGAGTATGTGCGTGTGTGCATGCTAAGTCCCTTCAGCTGCGTCTGACTCTTTGCAACCCTACGGACTGTAGCTTGCCAGGCTTCCCTGTCCACGGCATTCTTCAGGCAAAAATCCTGGGGTGGGTTGCCATGCCCTCCTCCAGATGCAGGGATCAAACCTGTGTCTCTTATGTCTCCTGTATTGGCCGGCAGGTTCTGTACCACTAGCACCACCTGGGAAGCCCCAATTAGACAAAATGACTGTTTTGAATTCAAAGAATAAAGAGTAATAGACTGCAATGATAAAGATTTTGCCTTATATGCCAAATTATAGATACTTAAAAATTACTGATGATGATAAAAATAAATAGAAAATATTTGTTAAATATTTAAAGGCAACTATTAATAGAATAACCATTGGGAGGAAATGTCTATACCACTTGAAGAAACAAGTTAGTAAAAATAAACAGAGTTGAGGCTCTGCTTCAGGTAATGGCCAAATAGTTACTATTGAATCAACTGTATCAAACATAAAAGATATAAATTATAGAAGAAATATAAAAAGCTACCTGAAGTCACTGGAGAGTCTACAAAAAGCAACTAGACTCAGAAGAGAGGTTGGCACTTTGAAAAAGAATAAGCTTCCCACTGCTTACAAACCTCAGTCAGTGCCACATTTTCTAAAAGTTAGAAATCTAGTTTTATTAGTATTAGTTCAAGGTCAGAATTCAGGACAACTACAACTGCTGTAAAGTATGTGTGATGAGAGAAATAACAGGACAAGTGGAGAGGGGAGTCCCAAATTTTGTGCAAATAGATATACATATATAAATTGGATTCATCCAAAGATAGCATTAAGAGAGTGAAGAGGCAAGTCAGAGGGTAAAAAACATTTGAAATGCAGAAAGGATTTACACATGGTATATAGAAAGAACTATTGCAAACCTGTTTTGAAAAAAAAGATAACTTGGTAGAAAGAAAATGAACATATAAACAGATGCTAAACTTCATTAATTATCAAGGAAATTAAAACTTCAGTGTAATACCTATACACTGGCTAAAATGAAAAAGATGGACAATAACAAGTGTTGTTGGAGATACGTAACAATAAAAATTCTCATTTATTGCTGCTAGAAATATAACTTGGTATAATCCCTGTAGAAAACTGTGTAACAGATTATTCCAAAGCCAAATATATAAAAACCCAGCAATTCTAAACATACACCTAAAAATACCTAATTCTAAATATATACCTAAAAAATGTGTACATATATTAATCAAAAGGCAGAAACACAGCAGAATTACTTAGACCAAAACTAACAACAATAAAAAGAACCAGAAGGATGGAAACATTATGGAAAAATCATGCAACGGCACAGTACACAGCAGTAAGAAAGACTGATCCACAACTACACAGGACAATAGGGATGAATAGCACAAACACAAGGCTCAGCTAAGGAAGTCGGAGACAAAAACCATGCATCTTGCATGGTTTCATTACATGAAATTCAAAGCTAGGCAAAATTAATTAATCTACAGTGTAAAAAGTCAGTATAACATTTATCCTGGGGTGGCTGGTGAGCAGTGACTGGCAAGGGGCACAGGATATCTGAGGTATGGGCAATATTCTGTTTCTTGGTCTGAGTATTCGTTATACCACAGTGTTCACTGTGAACATTCACCATTCTCTAAAGTTTGCACTTGAAAAAAATATGTATTATACTTCAAACAAAAGTTTACTTAAAAAAAATAAAAATTTTCTGGAGGGAAAGTTAACACTTAATTCATAAATTTATATGAAATAATGCAAGTATAGTAACAGTCAAGATTTTCTTGAAAAAGAACTGAGCACCTACAAGACAATAAAATGTACCATTTAAAACTAAATTTATTAAAATGTACAGGTGCAGTGTGGCACCAGTACAAAACAGAGAACAAAGGCACAAACTGGAATGAATGATATAATGAAACAATAGATATAACCATTTTTTTTTTTACTATGGTACAGATACCACTTCAATACATAGGTATTTCCTTGTACACTTGAATAAATGCATTAAACCTGTAGTTTATATAACAGACAAACACTGTCTGAAAGAGACAAGACAATTCTGATCAATATTATTAACTCACTGAGTCATTTAACATCTCTGGACCTCAATAACTGTCTTTAAAAGTGACAGGTTTGAAATAGGGTATTTACTAAGATAGTGAAAAGTGAAAGTGTTTGTCACTCAGTCATGTCCAACTCTGTGATCCCATGGACTGTAGCCCTCCAGGCTCCCCTGTCCATGGAATTCTCCAGGCAAGGATATTAAGATTATAATTAAATTATTCAAGAAATGGAAATTTTGGTCAGGTGAATAGTAATGATGAAAGTTAAAGTCTGAGTAGAATGCAAGATAGAAAAGGTAGAAATAGTTATCAGATATATCCGCAAAAAACATGAGGCTAGTGGTGACCTGGAGGAAAAGAAGGAACTGAAGAATAGCAGGATTCTATAGATGACCATGGTTTTTGATTGATGGTTAAGTTTCCTTGGAGCCCTAGAAACACAACCTACCATAGCAAGATACCACAAACCATCTCATTTCTACCTTAACAGGCAACCTGAACACTGTAAGACACACAGACAATGACTGCTGCATGAAAATCTAGGCACTGAAACACTGTAATTCAAACACTGTAACTCAAGCTGGACCTGTGCCACTTTCTTCTCCAGAAACTATGGGAAAGCTGAACATTATTTCAAAGTCTAAAACTGAATTTCATTAGATGATATCTTTCATTTCTTTCACTGGTGCAATGTTGATGAGTATGTCTTTATTTATTTTTAAATGTTTTTCTGTTTCAAGGAAGCAGACCAATAAAAAATACTCAAAGTCCAATTCATGCAGAAGTGTGCAAGTCAATATTTAAATAAGTTGTGAAGCAATTACCTTGCAAATGGAAGACGTGTCAATTTGCACTGTTTACTAACCCGTTTCTTCTTGCTACTTGGCGGTAGAAAGGGACTCTGATGGAACTATTTTTGAAAAGAACAAAGAAAATGAAAATGAATGAAATTTCTAATTTCATTAAATTGTGTTTGTCATTAAAGTACCAAATTATACAAGGATATTAATAGTAATGGAACAATTCTTGTGTTCAGCCTTCACTAGTTTAATGTGAATAATAAGATGATAAGGTTAAACACAGTTCATCCTTAATCACACCATACAAAGATAATCACTACTAATATTTTGGTATATAAACTCCCAAACTTTATTCTACCTCTATGAATAAATACACACATGTATACCCATGCATACACCCATGTATACCCATGCATACACAATATTTCTACATATTCAGTTGATCTTTGAACAACATGGGGCTCTAGGATCTACCTCTATTTTTTTCCTTGAGTTTTTCAATTGTGTCTATCTTCTAAAAAATACCAATTCTTTTCTAATTTGAAATACTACTTTTCTACTAAAATCTTTTATGTTTTTGAGTCTGTTTAATCCTGTGTTCCACTGAGCTGTCTAGTCTTGTGTTACTTTTAATCAAAAGTTAATTTTCACACAAAATTTTAATAACCAATTACATCAAATAACAGTGTACTGTTAGCCAATTAAAATTAGCATTATCTCCATTCCTTTGTACAAAGTTCAAGATATAAATCTAACCTTGATGCTATGTAACTAATATCAATTATCTTCAGTAATGCTAAAAAATATTACACTATTTAGCATAAATTCTACTTACCTCAGAAAGAGTGCTCATTTCAATTGCAGTTATCAAGTTATTGTTCATGAGTGCTTCTATTTCTATAAGCTTCTTATTCTGAAATAAAGAAAGACCTTTTTAATCACTTAAAATTTTGAGTTTACTATATTTTTATGAATACCATCAGTTGAAAAGACTTAAAAAATACTGAGATCACATTGAGCTAAAAAGGTGCTGCACTGTGTAGTTGAAATAGACACAGACACATACATACAGACACACACATATATTTTGAATGCTTTTGAGCTATCAACTATAAATTTTCCTGCTTTTTTTCTGGACACACCACATGGAATATGGGATCTTAATTTTCTGACCAGGGATCGAACTCACACCCCCTGCATTGGAAGTGTGGAGTCCTAACCACTGGACCACCAGGGAAGTCCCTTCCTACATTTTTCAGTCTTCTCATAGTAATACATCATGTGGCAAGTGACCATAGGCTGTCAGTCATAGGAATTTCACCTCCAATAAGTATAGTAAGTCATTTTTCCATTTTAAATTAATTTCTACTCACTCTGGAGTTAGAGTTACAGTTGTAACCTAGCTGAGCACTGGCTCTTACTGCCCTATCTGTGGACAGAGTTGGAATTTGGATGGAAAAGCAATGACTACTATCTTCATTCTACTGATACTCAGTTTGTAGCCAGTGGAAAGTTGCCATTGAGGGAACACACTCAAGAGAACTTCCCTCCTTTCAATTCACTGGAGACAACATGCCAATTTTCTTTTTCTTTCATTTTTAAAAATTTATTTATTTTTAACTAAAGGATAACTGCTTTACATATTATATTGATTCAATCTTCTTAAAATACATTAATGTATCAAGTTTTGCTTCTGATAAGCAATCAAATGTTGATCAAGGTATTATACTAGTTTGCAGAGCAGCAAGTACACATTTAGAATGTAGATTCAAGACACCTATTTCATTACCCATTAACAGTTTGTCCATTAACATAGCACAATCTTTCAATAATTTTTTTATACTAATTACAGATTTAAAAAACATTTTTAGAGCTTCTATAATAATAGAAGTTTCAGAATTCAAACCCAATGTAGTTTCCATACCAAATTATTTAGCTTTAGACGAAGAAATGTGTTCTCAAAATTCAGTTTATCCACTTCTTTTTGCAACAGCATCTTTTCAGTTGTAATTCTTCGAGAATTCTCTCTCTCTCTACTAAGAGCCTGAGCTAATGCCCTGTTGTTATGCTTTAAAGAAAGTTTGAAAATAGAAGAATTGTCTGAAAAAAAAATTGTAAGAGTTAATACTGAACATCTTAATACATTTTCATATTTCTTAATAAAACTATTTTAAACAAAACTTATTTCACTTTGTAAATTTTAGCTGAAGGTAGAAGAGGATAACAACACAGATGTAGTTTTGAAAAAAAAAATGTACCCAGAGTTTGGAATTGAAGAAATAAAAGCTAGATAGAAGATGAATAAGGTTGAGAGAAATGCAGCATGTCTGTGAATAGAGTCAGGAGTAAGAGGACTCTAGTACAGACAGTGCTGCGTGTGCTGTACCTAGCTGCTCAGTCGTGTCCGACTCCTTCCAACCCCATGCGCTGAGCTCACCAGGCTCCTCTGTCCATGGGGATTCTCCAGGAGAGAATACTGCAGTAGGTGGCTACGCCCTTCTCCAGGGGATCTTCCCAACCCATTTATCGAACCCAGGTCTCCCGCATTGCAGACAGGTTCTTTCCTGACTGAGTCACCAGGGAAGCCCAAGAATCCTGGAGTGGGTAGCCTATCCCATCTCCAGGGGAACTTCCCAACCCAGGAATCGAACCGGGGTCTCCTGCATTGCAGGTGGATTGTTTAGGGGCTGAGCTACCAGGGAAGCCCATAGACACAGTATTCCAGCATTCCAGATAATTAGATCAGTCACAAAAACTAAATCCTGGTACTTGTTGTTCTACCTTCCTTCCTATCTTTGACAAGGAGGTAGGATAGAGAAGCTCTAACTAAAGATATCGCAGAGAAACTAGGGGATCTGTGAAATTAGGCAAATCTGTGAAAATTTTAGAGTCAGTTTCTATGGCACCAGAACTGAACACATTAATGCTCCCAAAGTCCATTTTTCAAAACCTCTAGTGAAAGGGAGCATACTTACTGTAATGTTGGACAGATTATCTAAACCCTGTGGGACCTTCTACTTCTACCCCAAATACCCGCTTATTTCTATGCATCTATTGCAATCTATACTTGATCCCTTCTCTTTACAAGCACTATGTAAATATAATTTAATTCAGAATGCTTTCCTGTTTTTAGCAAAGAAATTTAATTGTGAATTCCTTAGTAAAGCTCACCTTACACATAATGTTCCCTTAGTACACCTAAAGCATAATTATATTTTCACAATTTTGATTTACATGCCACTGTTCAATAACATATCTCACTGATGACAGTCATCTTTGACATATCAAAGGGCAATAAGACTAGAACCAGTTCAGGACTTATAGAAGCTAAAGGATAATAACATTTTCCTGTTACATTCCTCAAACTCCAGTGTATTCCTTCATAACAGTGGGTGTGCAGTGGTCCTGTCAAAGAGAACAGGAAACTGCCACTACAGAAAGTGGTTTGATACAAAGGATGGTCCTAGAGACCTTGGAAGGATCAAAACTGAGTGAAAGATACTCAGGAGACTTGGCTATTTCACAAGGCACAATTACCTTCTACATGTGCTAGAGCAGCAGGAATCCTCCTCCCCCAATTAGGCTAAAATGAAGATGAATCATTGAGATCATTTTCTGAAGTAATGCAAATTTATTTTGGGGCGCTTCCCTCACCTTCTTTTTTTGCCTTCCGACATCTTAGCTCCAAAATCCATGAAACCCCATCTCCAAAGTGCTCAGTGCCCTGATGATGAGCTTTGGTTATATAAAATCACCCAACAGCACACTATATAGTCCAGCCACCCCTAGATTACCCATTATCCAAATGCTACAACATATCAGAAGGACAATCCATCATTTTTTTCAAGTTCTTTTTTAGAAATGTCACTTTGAAAAAAAAAAGAAATGTCACTTTGGTATTTTCTTTGCAGTGTAGGAGGTAGTTGCCTTGGGCCACCCACCCCCCAGCCTCACTGCTGAAAATTCAGCTGTCATGACTGACAGTAAATCATCATAAGCACCCCCAACTAAAAGGAGTTGAAAGAGACAGGAAGGATTGAATAGAGAAGGTATCATTTAATAAAACAGTCATTTTCTATACTTGCTAAAGTACCAAATACTATATCCATTCTCCAGAAAAAAGTAAAAATATGAGTGTACTTTAAGACAAATGACACTTACTTATTATTTTTGTTTTTATTTTTGAAGCAAGAGAAACATTCAACTTAGTAGTCTTTGAAATTCTTCCATCTTTCACATGTTTCTTAATTCCTGAGGTAAAAAGTGAACTAGTTTCCATTGCTGGGTACTCCATCACTGAAGAAAAGAAAGAAAGAAAGCAGAAAATCATAGTATTAATTAATAAAGGGGAAAAGGGCAACTGATAAATACACTCTAAGAAGTAAATTATGACTTAAATAATATGCTTTGTACATAAAGTGAAAGTGAAAGTGAAGTCGCTCAGTCGTGTCCGACTCTTTGCGACCCCATGGACTGTAGCCTACCAGGCTTCTCCGTCCAGGCAAGTAGTGGATTTTCTAGGCAAGAGTACTGGAGTGGGTTGCCATGCTTAAGTATTTGCAGAACCCTTCATATAAAATCTGAAAGTATGAATGTAATAAAAAATGGTTTAAAAGTAGAATACTAAAAAGGTAAATGACTTTTAGTTTTTTCACTCAAACCTATATCATTATGGCTGCCTGCCAGGAGCTAAGCTAGACACTGGGTAAAGAAAACAGGATCAGGCTGCATAGGAATACAGTTATAGAACATGGGCACAGACTATACTGTGACGCAAAGTAAGAAGTGTAACCTTAGAGTTTTGAACAGAAGAGATATACCTAAACCTATGGGGATTGTTCCCACTTCATCCTCAGATATGCATTCCATTTTCTGCAGCCTTTACAGCAAAACTCCTTTAAAAAAAAAAAGTATCTATAGTCAGTTTCCAATCTTCTTGTAACTGTACTTCACTCAGGCTTTCACTCTGTTCCAACAAAATGAGTTTTGTCAAGGTTTCTAATGACCTTCACACTGCTAACCTAATGGTCAGTTCTCAATCCTCATCTAATTTGATTTAACAGCAGCATTAAATGTGGTTAATTTATCCTTCCTCCTCAAAAATGATATTTTGTTGGCTACCAGAACACCACAAATTCCTGTTATTTTTTTCCCTCTAGCTAACTAGCTGCTGCTTCTTAGTCTCTTTTATAGATTCCTAAGCTATAATAGGTTCTCTTCTTGGATTTCTTTATCTACCCTCACTCTTCCAGTGAATTCATAGTCATGGTTTAAAATAACACCTAGATGTCAAGAACTTCAAAATTTATGTCCTCTGTCTGGAACTCTTTCCTCAACTTCCCTGATTCATATCATTATCTACTCCACAACTCCACTTGGATAATCAAAACAGCACATCAAACTCGGCCTACCCAAGCCTGCCCAACTCAGAGCCTTCCCCATCTCAACTCTGTCCTTCCAGCTGCTTTGGTCAAAAATACCTCACATCCCAATCTACCTTCACAATTCATTTAGACTCTGACTACTTTTAAGTATCTCCACTGCTATCAACCTAGACTCGGGTACTAACATGTCTCACCTGAATTATTTCAATAGCTTCTTTCCAACCCTACTTCCACTCCTGCCCTCACTACAGTTTATTAATCTACAGAATCTAAAACTCTCCACCATCTACTCTTCTTCCCATTTCTATAATTTAAAATCCTCTTTTTCTCCTCCTTGTCCATTCTTCTCAAGACACAGTGGCCAACAAGATCTAACTGCTACTGACATATGCCTGGCATTCTTCAGCTTCAGGTCCTCCGTATTGAAGTACCCATTCCAGGGTGACCTACCATACAGAGATTGAGGTACAGTCATTCCTTGGTACCTGCAGGGTACTTGTTCCAGAACCCCACAGATACCAAAATCTATAATGCTCAAGTTCCTTATATAAAATGGCATAGTATTTACATATAACCTACATTAATCCTTCTGTATAGTTTATATTATCTTTATGTTACTTGTAATACCTGATACACTGTAAATCATAGTAAGTGCAATATAAACGCTATGTAAATAGCTGCTCCTTTGCCCCTGGATGTGGGGTATCTCCTCAAAGTCGCTCCAGCGCCAGTGTAGCTGCCGCTCGAGCACCACTCCACCCAAGGGCAAAGGAGAAGCCCCAGCAAGATGGTCGAAAGTCGAAAGTGAAGTCGCTCAGTCGTGTCTGACTCTTTGCGACCCCATGGACTATAGCCTACCAGGCTCCCCTGTCCTTGGGATTTTCCAGGCAATAGTACTGGAGTGGATTGCCATTTCCTTCTCCAGGAGGGGTGAAATCACATTTAGAATCAAACCCCATACCCACCAGAGACACTCAGAGGGCTCAAACCTGGTGCGCACCAGGACCCGAGGCCCCACAGAGACTGAGATAGAACTGTGAGTGTCTGCTGAGGAGGTACGGGTCACAGTGGCCTGCTGCGGGGGCAGGGGCTCTGGGTGCAGGAGACTTGGGTGTGGCATAAGCCCTCTTGGAGGA
Source organism: Cervus elaphus (assembly GCF_910594005.1). Taxonomy (NCBI): domain Eukaryota; kingdom Metazoa; phylum Chordata; class Mammalia; order Artiodactyla; family Cervidae; genus Cervus; species Cervus elaphus. The sequence goes on from NC_057822.1 coordinate 45,012,434, forward strand.
GGTCTCCATTAACCCCACCATAGAGCTGCCAGAACTTACCCAGGACTGGGGACAGACTCTAGGAGCGCACAAACAGAACCGTGTGCACACCAGGACCCACGGGGAAGGGGCAGTGACCTCACAAGAGACTGACCCAGACTTGCCCATGAGTGTCCAGGAGTCTCAGGGGAGGCGTGGGTTGGCGGTGGCCTGCTGCAGGGTTGGGGCACTGAGTGTAGCAGTGTGTGCATGGGACCTTTTGAAGGAGGTCAACATTATCTTCATTACCTCCACCATAGTTTGGCCTCAGGTCAAGTAACAGGGAGGGAACATAGCCCAGTCCATCAATTGAAAGTTGGATTAAAGATTTACTGAGCATGGCCCCACAACATTAGAATAAGACCCAGTTTCCCCCAGTCAGTCTCTCCCATCAGAAAGCTGTGACAAGCCTCTCATCCTTCTCCATCAGAGGGCAGACAGAATGACAACCACAATCACAGAAAACTAAATAATCTGATCACATGCACCACAGCCTTGTCTAACTCAATGAAACTTACCCATGCTGTATGGGGCCACCCAAGATGGAGGGGCCATGGTGGAGAGTTCTGATAAAACGTGGTCCACTGGAAAAAACAATGTCAAACCACTTCAGTTTTCTTGCCTTGAGAACCCCATGCACAGTATGAAAAGGCAAAAAGATAGGACACTGAAAGATGAACTCCCCCAGTTGGTAGGTGCCCGATATTCAACGGGAGATCAGTGGAGAAATAACTCCAGAAAGAATGAAGAGACAGAGTCAAAGCAAAAACAGCACCCAGTTGTGGATGTGACTGGTGATGGAAGTAAGGTCTGATGCTGTAAAGAGCAATATTGCATAGGAACCTGGAATGTTAGGTCCATGAATCAAGGCAAATTAGAAGTGGTCAAACAGGAGATGGCAGGAATGAATATCGACATTTTAGGAATCAGTGAACTAAAATGGACTGGAATGGGTGAATTTAACTTAGATGACCATTATATCTACCACTGTGGGCAAGAATCCCTTAGAAGAAATGGAGTAGCCATCATGGTCAACAAAACAGTATGAAATGCAGTCCTTGGATGCAATCTCAAAAATGACAGAATGATCTCTGTTCGTTTCCAAAGCAAACCATTCAATATCACAGTAATCCAAGTCTATATCCCAACCACTAATGCTGAAGAAGCTGAAGTTGAACGATTCTGTGATGACCTACAAGATCTTCTAGAACTAACTTCCAAAAAAGGTGTCCTCTTCATTATAGGGGACTGGAATGCAAGTAGGAAGTCAAGAGATACCTGGAGTAACAGGCAAATTTGGCCTTGGAGTACAGAAAGAAGCAGGGCAAAGGCTAATAGAGTTTTGCCAAGAGAACACACTGGCTATAGCAAACACCCTCTTCCAACAACACAAGAGAAGACTCTACACAGGGATATCACCAGATGGTCAATTCTGAAATCAGACTGACTATATTCTTTGCAGTCAAAGATGGAGAAGCTCTGTACAGTCAGCAAAAACAAGACTGGGAGCTGACTGTGGCTCAGTCCATGAACTCCTTATTGCCAAATTCAGACTTAAATCAAAGAAAGAACACCACTAGACCATTCAGGTATGACCTAAATCAAATCCCTTACGATGATACAGTGGAAGTGACAAATCAATTCAAGGGATTAGATCTGATAGACAGAGTGCCTGAAGAACTATGGACAGAGGTTCGTGATATTGTACAGGAGGCAGTGATTGAGACCATCCCCAAGAAAAAGAAAGGCAAAAAGGCAAAATGGTTGTCTGAGGAGGCCTTACAAATAGCTGAGAAAAGAAGAGAAGTGAAAGGCAAAGGAGAAAAGGAAAGATATTCCCATTAGAATGCAGAGTTCCAAAGAATAGCAAGGAGAGATAAGAAAGCCTTCCTCAGTAATCAATGCAAAGAAACAGAGGAAAACTATAAAATGGGAAAGCCTAGGGATCTTGTCAAGAAAATTAGAGATACCAAGGGAACATTTCATGCAAAGTTGGGCTCAATAAAGGACAGATATGGTATGGGCCTAATAGAAGCAGAAGATACGAGGAAGAGGTGACAAGAATACAGAGAAGAGCTGTACAAAAGACATCTTAATGATCCAGATAACCACGAAGGTGTGATCACTCACCTAGAGCCAGACATCCTGGAGTGCAAAGTCAAGTGGGCCTTAGGAAGCATCACTATGAACAAAGCTAGTGGAAGTGATGGAATTCCAGTTGAGCTATTTCAAATCTTAAAAGATGATGCTGTGAAAGTGCTGCACTCAATATGCCAGCAAATTTGGAAAACTCAGCAGTGGCCACAGGACTGGAAAAGGTCAGTTTTCATTCCAATCCCAAAGAAAGGCAATGCCAAAGAATGTTCAAACTACCACACAATTGCACTCATCTCACATGCTAGCAAAGTAATGCTCACAATTCTCCAAGCCAGGCTTCAACAGTACTTCATCCGAGAACTTCCAGATATTCAAGCTGGTTTTAGAAAAGGCAGAGGAACCAGAGATCAAATTGCCAACATCTGTTGGATCATCAAAAAAGCAAGAGAGTTCCAGAAAAACATCTATTTCTGCTTTATTGACCACACCAAAGCCTTTGACTGTGTGGATCACAACAGACTGTGGAAAATTCTTCAAGAGATGGGAATACCAGACCACCTTACCTGCCTCCTGAGAAATGTGCATGCAGGTCAAGAAGCAACAGTTAGAACTGGACATGGAACTGGTTCTAAATAGGAAAAGGAGTACATCAAGGCTGTATATTGTCACCCTGCTTATTTAACTTATATGCAGAGTACATCATGAGAAATGCTGGGCTTGAAGAAGCACAAGCTGGAATCAAGATACCAGGAGATATATCAATAACCTCAACTATGCAGATAACACCTTCCTTGTGGCAGAAAGCAAAGAAGAACTAAAGAGCCTCTTGATGAAAGTGAAAGAGGAGAGGGAAAAAGTTAGTTTAAAACTCAACATTCAAAAAACTAAGATCATGGCATCTGGTCACATCACTTCATGGCAAATAGATGGGGAAACAATGGAAACAGTGAGAGACTATTTTTGGGCTCCAAAATCACTGCAGATGGTGACTGTAGCCATGATATCAAAAGACGCTTGTTCCTTGGAAGAAAAGCTATGACCAACCTAGACAGCATATTAAAAAGCAGAGACGTTACTTTCCTGACAAAGGTCCGTCTAGTCAAAGCTGTGGTTTTTCTAGTAGTCATGTATGGATGTGAGAGTTGGACTATAAAAGAAAGCTGAGCGCTGAAGAATTAATGCTTTTGAACTGTGATGTTGGAGAAGTCCCTTGGCCTGCAGGGCGTTCAAACCAGTCAATCCTAAAGGAAATCAGTCCTGAATATTCATTGGAAGGACTCATGCTGAAGTTGAAGATCCAATATGTTGGCCTCCTGATGCAAAGAACTGACTCCTTGAAAAAGACCCTGATGCTGGGAAAGACTGAAGTCAGAAGGAGAAGGGGACTACAGAGGTTGAGATGGTTGGATGGCATCACCGACTAGATAGACATGAGTTTGAGCAAGCTCCGGGAGTTGGTGATGGATAGTGAAGCCTCGTTGCAAAGAGTCAGACACCACTGAACGACTGAACTGAACTGAAATAGTTGCTCAGCAATTGGTAAAATCAAACTTTGCTTTTAGGAACTTTCTGGAATTTTCCCCAATTTTTTCCATCACTGATTCAGTTGGTTGAATGAGCAGATTCAGAACCAGGATGGAGCACCGACTGTATTATAAATAGTGGTTAGACGGTTTCCAGTTCTGACATTTAGTGCCCCAGTTCTAATATTTCATAGCTATGTGATCCTAGCATCTCCAACTCTCAATTTCCACACTTAAACCATTATTTAAAAAATGTAAATAAGGGCATCTCACTGTAGGCACTTAATGAGCCAACGCGTATACAGTGCCTAGTATTGGACATAGCACACAGCGCTCACTAACGTTACCTATGTATTATTACTCTGGCTAGCATCTCTGCTATCTTTAAAGCAGGAGCTACTCGGTTCCACATCCAATTCTCCTGAGTTGAATTCCTCATGTATAAAAATCACTGTCCCTACTGCCTACCGAAATCCTACCTGTACGTCAAGACCCTACCCAGTTCAAGTTCTAAGCTCTTCCCAGTCTTCTATTACCCCTTCGCCGTCAGTCAGCCTCCCTTCTAAAGGAGCGCTCCAAAGGAGAGGGCTCACAGTGAACTAGATATCGTTCTAAAAGCAGTAGAGTAGTCATAAGGACAGAAATCCCTTCCTGCCAGGAGCTGGCCTGGCGGCTCGCCTCCTCACAAAACCGAGCGCTCAAATCCCCAGGATGAGAGGCAGCGACTCAAATACGACCCAGGGCCTTTCCCAAGAAGAAGCCCCTCGGAGACGGAGCTCAAGTCGCGGATCCGGAGACCGGAGTGGGCGGGGCCGTGGGCCGCGGGCGGCTCGGCTGACCAGAGACCTCGGAAGGCAGCGCACAGTGGTTCGGCTTGGGAAAGGCATGGATACCTCCAGACGGGGGGACCCACATCAAATGTCATAGGTCACTGACTTACCGCTTTTTCACGGTGGGGGAACCAACACCCAGCTCCCGGAGCCCGGCGTTCGCGGCCACGGCTTGAGTTTAAACTCCGTAACCGTTAGCGTTCGCCGCACCAGCCAATCAGGTCCTGAGAAGGAGGCGCAAAGCACCTTGGTTACCAGGAAGTGGGTCATGAAAGGGGTGGGACCTTGCCGTGGGCGACTAAAGGGGGCGTGGCCAGGCAAGCCAGGGCCCACCCAGCATGGGTGCAAAGGGCTTCTTTAGATTTTGAGCTGGTACTGTTACACTGTCTCCTAATGCGTTTAATAAAAAGGAGACTCCCCTTTGACAAAACCACGTTTTTCAATCAGATGTTTAAAAGGCTTGGCAGCCACCTGAAGCCTGTTGGAAAGTTTTCGTTGTTTATGAAGCTACTGTAAAACTGCCTGCCCACATTTTACCAGTTCTTCTGCATCTTTGCAGTACGCCAGCAGGGTTATTTAGTTTCCACTTAAAAGCTCTCTCCATTTTTTCTTTTAACTTTTCGAGGGGAATGCCGCAAAGAAATTTGAAATGCTGGATCTCATTAATACTTAGGTCTTATACTAATGGTTTGTTTTAGCTAAATATACAAGAATGGCATTTTCCGTTATTCACAATGACACAGGAATATGTATTATTCACTTTATGTTACAGGTGAATTAGCTTAGTTTTCTTTAACAAGTGACTTTCATAATCTGGAAAAACTAAACAGAGAATAAAACTTTCTCTTTGTATTAGTTTGAAAATGAAAATAGTTGGTTAAATCTAGGTTTTACTAGTTAATTATACAGTGATGTAATCAACTTTATAGCCATGTCAATATTTTGTTCATTTGGAAACATTTGAGACTCACAACTTTTCATTTTACTTTATAGAATCTAGATAAATGATGCAAACAATGGTTTTGAATTAGATCTTTAATGTATTTCAAGATCAGTCTCCAAAGATATCTAGCTGAGACTTCTGTAAGCAGAAAAGTATTTACTGATTGGCCACCTGCTAAAATTACAGTGAATACTATAGTAGAAACTTCAATAATAGTGGTTTAAAATGAAACTGATTATAGAAATCTCTGCATATCTAGAGGTTACCTAGCACTATGTCTTGTGTGCTCAGCTTGACACATTCAAGTGAGTTCAATTCAGTCGCTCAGTCATGTCCGACTCTTTGTGACCCAGTGGACTGCATCACGCCAGGCTTCCTTGTCCATCACCAACTCCCAGAGCTTGCTCAAATTCACACCATCCAACCATCTCATCCTCTGCTGTCCTCTTCTCCTCCTGCCTTCAATCTTTCCCAGCATTAGGGTCTTTTCTAATGAGTCAGATCTTCTCATTAGGTGACCAAAGAATTGAAGCTTCAGCATCAGTCCTTCCAATGAATATTCAGGACTGATTTCCTTTAGGATAGACTGGTTTGATATCCTTGCAGTCCAAAGAACTCTCAAGAGTTTCCTCTAACACCACAGTTCGAAAGCATTAATTCTTCAATCCTAATCTCATATCCATACATGACTACTGGAAAAACCATAGCTTTGACTAGACGGACCTTTGTTGGTGAAGTAATGTCTCTGCTTTTAACATGCTAGCTAGGTTAGTCATAGTTTTTCTTTCAAGGAACAAGCATCTTTTGATTTCATGGCTGCAGTCATCATCTGCAGTGATTTTGGAGGCCAAGAAAATAAAGTCTCTCACTGTTTCCATTGTTTCCTCACCCATTTGCCATGAAGTGATGTGACTGGTTGCCATGAGCTTAGCTTTTTTAACTAAGCCAGCTTTTTCCCTCTCCTCTTTCACTTTCATCAAGAGGCTCCTTAGTTCTTCGCTTTCTGCTGTAAGGGTGGTGTCATCTGCATATCTGAGGTTATTGATTCTTCTCCATGCAATCTAGATTCCAGCTTGTGCTTCATAGTCAGGCATTTAGCATGATGTACTTTGCATATAAGTTAAATAAGCAGAGTGACAATATACAGCCTTGACGTACTCCTTTCCCAATTTGAACCATTCCATTGTTCCATGTCTGGTTCTAACTGTTGCTACTTGACCTGCAAACACATTTCTTAGGAGGCAGATCAGGTGGTCTAGTATTCCCATCTCTTTAAGAAATTTTCACAGTCTGTTGTGAGCCACATAGTCAAAGGCTTTGGTGTGGTCAATAAAGCAGAAATAGATGTTTTTCTGGAGCTCTATGCTTTTTTTTGATGATCCAACAGATATTGGTAGTTTGATCTCTGGTTCCTCTGCCTTTTCTAAATCCAGCTTGATTGAACATCTGGAAGTTCTTGGTTCATGTACTGTTGAAGCCTAGCTTGGATAATTTTGAGCATTACTTTGCTAGCATGTGAGATGAGTGCAATTGTGTGGTAGTTTGAACATTCTTTGGCATTGCCTTTCTTTGGGATTGGAATGAAAACTGACCTTTTCCAGTCCTGTGGCCACTGCTGAGTTTTCCAAATTTGCTGGCATATTGAGTGCAGCACTTTCACAGCATCATCTTTTAAGATTTGAAATAGCTCAGCTGGAATTCCATCACTTCCACTAGCTTTGTTCATAGTGATGCTTCCTAAGGCCCACTTGACTTTGCACTCCAGGATGTCTGGCTCTAGGTGAGTGATCACACCTTCGTGGTTATCTGGATCATTAAGATGTCTTTTCTATAGTTCTTCTGTGTATTCTTGTCACCTCTTCTTAATATCTTCTACTTCTGTTAGGCCCATACTGTTTCTGTCCTTTATTGTACCCATCTTTGCATGAAATGTTCCCTTGGTATCTCTAATTTTCTTGAAGAGATCCCTAGGCTTTCCCATTTTATTGTTTTCCTCTATTTCTTTGCATTGATCACTGAGGAAGGCTTTCTTATCTCTCCTTGCTATTCTTTGGAACTCTGCATTCAGATGGGTGTATCTTTCCTTTTCTCCTTTGCCTTTCACTTCTCTTCTCAGCTATTTGTAAGGCCTCCTCAGACAACCATTTTGCCTTTTTGCATTTCTATTTCTTGAGGATGGTTTTGATCACCACCTCCTATACAGCATCATGAACCTCCATTCATAGTTCTTCAGGACTCTATTAGATCTAATCCCTTGAATTGATTTGTCACTTCCACTGTATCATCGTAAGGGATTTGATTTAGGTCATACCTGAATGGTCTAGTGGTGTTCTTTCTTCAATTTAAGTTTGAATTTGGCAATAAGGAGTTCATGGACTGAGCCACAGTCAGCTCCCAGTCTTGTTTTTGCTGACTATATAGAGCTTCTCCATCTTTGGCTGCAAAGAATGTAATCAATATGATTTGCTGCAAAGAATATAATCAATCCAATTTTGGAATTGACCATCTGGTGATATCCCTGTGTAGAGTCTTCTCTTGTGTTGTTGGAATAGGGTGCTTATTATGACCAGTGTGTTCTCAGGGCAAAACTCTGTTAGCTTTTGCCCTGCTTCATTCTGTATTCCAAGGCCAAATTTGCCTGTTGCTCCAGGTGTTTCTTGACTTCCTACTTGCATTCCAGTCCCCTATAATGAAGAGGACACCTTTTTTGGAAATTTGTTCTAGAAGGTCTTGTAGGTCATCACAGAACCATTCAACTTCAGCTTCTTCAGCATTAGTGGTTGGGGCGTAGACTTGGATTACCGTGATATTGAATGGTTTGCCTTGGAAAGGAACAAAGATCATTCTCTGACCCCGCGCATCAGAACAAGACCCAGATTGCCCTGTCCATGGCCCCACCCATCAGAATAAGACCCAGATTCCCTCACAGCCAGTCCCTCCCATCAGGAAGCTTCCACATGTTCCTTATCCTTATCCATCAGAGGGCAGACAGAATGAAAACCACCATCACAGAAAACTAACCAAACTGATCATACAGATCAGAGTTTTGTCAAATCAATGAAACTGTGAGCCATGTCATGTAGGCTCATCCAAGATAGATGGGTCATGGTGGAGAGTTCTGATAAAACGTGGTCCAGTGGAGAAGGCAATGGCAAACCACTTCAGTATTCTTGCCTTGAGAAACCCATGCACAGTATGAAAAGGCAAAAAGTTAGGACACTGAAAGATGAACTCCCTAGGTCAGAAGGTACCCAGTATGCTACTGGAGAAGAATGGAGAAATAACACCAGAAAGAATGAAGAGATAGAGCCAAAGCAAAAACAACACCCAGTTGTGGATGTGACTGGCGATGGAAGTAAAGTCCGATGCTGTAAAGAGCAATATTGCATAGGAACCTGGAATGTTAGGTCCATGAATCAGGGTAAACTGGAAGTGGTCAATCAGGAGATGGCAAAAGTGAACAGTGATATTTTAGGAATAAGTGAACTAAAATGGACTAGAATGGGTGAGTTTAACTCAGGTGACAATTATATCTACTACTGTGGGCAAGAATACATTAGAAGAAATGGAGTAACCCTCACAGTCAATAAAAGAGTCCAAAATGCTTGACGCATTAAGAGCTTAATATATTTTATTTTATTTTCAATTATTTTTATTAGTTGGAGGCTAATTACTTCGCAACATTGCAGTGGGTTTTGTCATACATTGACATGAATCAGCCATGGAGTTACATGTATTCCCCATCCTGCTCCCCCCTCCCACCTCCCCCCCCCCCCCCACCTGATTCCCCTGGGTCCTCCCAGTGCACCTGGCCCGAGCACCTGTCTCATGCATCCCACCTGGGCCGGTGGTCTGTTTCACCATAGATAATATACATGCTGTTCTCTCGAAACATCCCACCCTCGCCTTCTCCCACAGAGTCCAAAAGTCTGTTCTGTACATCTGTGTCTCTTTTTCTGTTTTGCATATAGGGTTATCATTACCATCTTTCTAAATTCCATATATATGTGTTAGTATGCTGTAATGTTCTTTATCTTTCTGGCTTACTTCACTCTGTATAATGGGCTCCAGTTTCATCCATCTCATTAGAACTGATTCAAATGAATTCTTTTTAATGGCTGAGTAATATTCCATGGTGTACATGTACCACAGCTTCCTTATCCATTCGTCTGCTGATGGGCATCTAGGTTGCTTCCATGTCCTGGCTATTATAAATAGTGCTGCGATGAACATTGGGGTGCACGTGTCTCTTTCAGATCTGGTTTCCTCAGTGTGTATGCCCAAGAGTGGGATTACTGGGTCATATGGCAGTTCTATTTCCAGTTTTTTAAGAAATCTCCACACTGTTCTCCATAGTGGCTGTACTAGTTTGCATTCCCACCAACAGTGTAAGAGGGTTCCCTTTTCTCCACACCCTCTCCAGCATTTATTGCTTGTAGACTTTTGGATAGCAGCCATCCTGACTGGCGTGTAATGGTACCTCATTGTGGTTTTGATTTGCATTTCTCTGCTAATGAGTGATGTTGAGCATCTTTTCATGTGTTTGTTAGCCATCTGTATGTCTTCTTTGGAGAAATGTCTGTTTAGTTCTTTGGCCCATTTTTTGATTGGGTCATTTATTTTTCTGGAATTGACCTTCAGGAGTTGCTTGTATATTTTTGAGATTAATCCTTTGTCTGTTGCTTCATTTGCTATTATTTCCTCCCAATCTGAGGGCTGTCTTTTCACCTTACTTATAGTTTCCTTTGTTGTGCAAAAGCTAAAAGCTTAATATATTTTATATGTACCTTATTTCAGAGTTCAGAGAACATAATGAACCAAACACTTTGTAAACTATAAAAAGCTCTTGAAAATATAACTTCTTATGTGTGTGCATGCTAAATCATTTCAGTTGTGTCCAACTCTTTGTGACCCTATGGACTATCGCCTGCCAAGCTCCTCTGTCCAATGGATTCTCCAGGCAAGAATACTGGAGTGGGTTGCCATGCCCTTCTCTAGGGGATCTTCCTGACCCAGGGAGCAAATCCACATCTTCTGACTTCTGCATTAGCAGGCAGATTCTTTATCACTAGCACCACCTGGGAAGCCCAAATTCTTATTATACACAACCATAAAGTCAAAAAGTGTAATTGAAAGGGCTGAATTTAACCTAATCTCAGCTTGTTTTAGGGGCTTCCCTGGTGGCTCAGATGGTAAAGAATCTGCCTGCAGTGTGGGAGATCTGGGTTTGCTCCCTTGGTTGGGAAGATCCTCTAGAGAGGGAAATGGAACCCACTTCAGTATTCTTGCCTGGAGAATTCCATGGACAGTACAGTCCATGGGGTCGCAAAGAGTTGGATATGACTGAGCAACTAACACTTTCACTTTCACCTTGCTTTTAGGTCATTTGCCTCTTGGATGGAGACAAGTAGGTAGAGCCATAAGCCCTGGACTAGCAGTGTGAAGATATAGTTAGTCGTATCTTGAATACACATTACCTTTGGGTTCTTTGTTGCAAGTTCCTATCCATAAAATAAACCAGTTAAATGAGCTCACAGTTGTGTTATGATACTTTACTGCAGAGGGCACTGATTTTGCTCCTCTCCCTCGATTTCAATTTTCATACTCATTAATTGCCAGATTTTCTCTTCCTAAGAGTAGACTCCAGTCCATTAGAATTTAATTGTACTGCAACCCTTCCTTGGCCTCCACCCCACACACACCAAAAAAGAAGGCAGAGGGAAAGGGAGAAGAGGAAAGCTTCCTACCAAACAGCAACAATGAACAATCCTCTTAAACATCTCCGCATTACTAAAACAAAAATCATCCAAGAAAAACAGTCCCTGAACAGGAGCAAATCAATAAGCCAATAAAGGTAGAGATAATGTATGTGCATTTTATTAAGCTATCTGATCTGATAGTCTTTATCAGTCTGGCAGGTTGAAAAATTAACCTAAGCTGATAGAAGCAGTAAAAGACACTGGGTTATTTAAAGCATTTCTGGAGAGGATACAGCTACGGGCTTGGAGAACAGGCAGGAACAAGGGCTCTTGGCAGCAGACAAGGCTCAGCCACAGTCACAGCCTGTGAGGATGCTGCTGATCCTGCATGGCGGCTGTGGCCTTGCGCGCTGCTCTTGGGACCATTGCTTCCACTGCCTCCGAGAAAAGCGGGCGTGCTGCGTTGCAGTGCTCCCTACCGCCGCTGCTTGGCTTCACTAGCTCCTGTTGCTAGGCCTGGGTCGCGTGTACCCGATTGGTCCGGCTTGGATTTCAGGCTACAAACGCTACCTGCAGGGGAGTCCTGAACATGCAGCCTGTATCCGGCACTGTCAGATGTTTAGTGATAGGCCATCCCTGCCTCCCACCTACACTTAGGAAGGGCATTTTGAGCTGGGCAGCCAAAAGCGTGACAAAAGTTTGTTTCAATATTTGATACTACCTTACGACAATCAGTATTTTTATCCTCATTAATGAAAAGACTTCCTGCTGTGCCAGGCGAGGGACAGGCAATAATTACAACCGCAGCGGATAACATTTATCAAGGGCTTACCGTTTCCTAAGCCCTATGTCAAGCCCTTTATTTGCCTTTTAAATTCCCATAGTGATCCCATGTGTAGTTATTATTATTTCCTTTCTGTGCTTAAGGAAGCTGAGGCACAGAATATATAAGTAACGTCTGTAAAGTTTAGTCAGCAATGCAGCTGGAATTGAAACCCAGGCAGTCTGGCCTAAGCCTCTTTCTGAAAGAGCAGAACTGACTTTTCATCTGACGCTTTGGTTTCAAGGGAGGATGTCCATCACGTGAATTTCACCAGGCTGCCTGCTTGCCAGCCTCCTTTCTCTTCAGTATACATTTTTGGGGAGTCTCTTTTGGCATTATCCTAGAGGTAGAGGTGAATGGGTTCAATGGGAAGATTATCCATTCCCATACATTTCCATAAGTAGAGGCTGGAGGTGATTTTAAACTATTTCTTTGGTTTAGGCAAGAACAGAGTGAGTGAGTGAAAGTCGCTCAGTCATGTCTGAGTATTTGCAACCCCATGGACCGTGGCCCACTAGGCTCCTCTGTCCATGGAATTCTCCAGGCCAGATTACTGGAGTGGGTAGCTGTTCCCTTCTCAAGGGGATCTTCCCAAACCAGGGATCGAACCTAGGTATCCTGCATTGCAGGAGGACTCTTTACTGTCTGACCACCAGGGAAACCCAGGGAAGGACAGGGAATATGGAATAGGAATTCTTCTTTCTGATCTGGGTATGTGTATCCGTGGAAGGAGACATCCCTGAGGAAGGACAGACTACTCAGGGGTTATGATGGGCTACCGTTTGTCCAGCGGCATAGCCTCTAGCAGCAGCTCTCACTGCACCTCTTCCACCTACATCTCACTAACCCACATGCTGGACTATGTTGAGAGAGAGGGAGAGGGTGAGGGCAGCGTCTCCTTCCCAACCTCTATACTGTGCCTCCACAGGAAACTCCAAAAAGGTCCAAGCATTTCTTTATTCAAGACTTCCAGTGATAAAGTCTTCCCTAGTGGCTCAGACAGTAGAGGATCTGCCTGCAGTGCGGGAGACCTGGATTCAATTTCTGGATGCAACTGGGAAGATCCCCTGGAGAAGGGAATGACCACTCTCTCCAGTATTCTTGCCCGGAGAACTCCATGGACAGAGGAGCCTGGCAGGCTACAGTCCATGGGGTCGCAAAGAGTCAGACATGACTTAGCAACTGACACTTGGGGTTTCCCAAGTGGCGTGAGTAAAGGGCCTGCCTGCCAACGCAGGAGATGTAAGAGAATCAGGTTTGATCCCTGGGTGGGGAAGATCCTCTGGAGATGGAAAAGGCAACCCACTCCAGTATCCTTACCTGGAGAATCCCATGGACAGATCCAAACCATACAAACCAGAGGTTTGGGGAAGGTTTGCAAAGTCAGCTGGTGTGGTCACTAGCTTTACTAACAGACTTCTATTCACATGTACTGTCCAACAACGTGGGGGCCCTGAAGCCCACATCGCCAGTGTTCTCTCCACGCAGACATTTCCCTGGGTCACAAGCGGTCTCTGTCCCCACACTTCCTTATCGATACCCCTTCTCCCTTCTGCTCCTCACTGCAAATGCAAAGGAAGAGCAGTTGTGGAAAACAATGAATTCTGCTATTTTCAAGTCCCTTTGGGTTAACTGTCCAAGTAGAAATGTCCGGCAGACACACGGGTATAAAACACGGAGCCTAGAAGAGATGTCTGGATTTGGGAGTCTGCAGTTAATGGTTATAGAAATCGCTGGAGTCAGTTAAGGAGGTAGAGTATGTGTAAGCAGAAAGAGGGGAGAAGATAGAACCCTGGAGAGCATCCACACAGGGAGGAAAGATGAAGGGCAACAAGAAAGGCAGTGAGGGGGAGGAGGAAGAGACATAGGCCTCATGGAGGAGCTCATTTCAAAGAGAACACAGACACTCTGTCTTTTGCAACTGGAGATGTGAGTGCAAACAGCCTCGGAGGTTAACAGTAAGGATGCAGCACAGAGGGTGCAGAGATGAGAGAGCAAACAATTCTTTGAGGATGAAAGAGAAGTGACAGTGGCTCCCGGGTACCGGGGCAGAGGGATGGTTTGTGTTCTTTGTATAGGCTGGAGGAAAGGTCAATAGGAAGAGAGAACGGACGATGCAGGAAAGAAGTGGGTCGTGATGGAGCAGACTTCCATGGATGCTACGCCGTGGGCTGAAGGGTTGCCTCTTCCCCTGAAGCAGGAAGAAAAGATGAAAGGCCTGATGTTGTAGACATAGATGAGTATGAAAGCAAAAGAGCTTTGTAAGCTTTCAAATTCATATAAAAGTAGCACTATTAACTATCATTTTTTTAAAAAACATTCACTTCCTTAAAAGGCCATCTCTACATTTAAAACATTTTGATGCCTTAATTTAGTAAAAACTAAGGTCAGGGACATTAAACAAGAACCAAAACTTTCCCGTCTCTGTACAGTTCCTCTAACAGAATGAAAGGAAATAGTTTGTGCCTAAAACTTTCAGCTGTTATCAAATCAACCATTATACAAAGTTAGGACGTCTTAAGATACAATTAGTTATAGAAATAAATATAAAAAGCACTGGTTTCAAACTGGGTTGCCGGCTGACTAAAGCACTGTAGAATTTGAGAGGTAAATACAGTGGATTGCAGATTTCTCCCAAAGTAAAAATGTAGATAGTGAATGTAAATAACCTCAAACAAATAGGGTCATCAAATCAAACTTTTCTCAGCCAAGGCAGGAGCCATAAGTAGCTAAATATTTATCATAACAGTTGACTATACAAAACTTTGCTACATTCACCCTTAAAGCAAATATGAAATACTTTTCTCAGTCAAAGGACAACACATAATTTTTTAAACTCACAAAACACATATTTCTCATTCTCAAAGACAGGAGACCTCCCTGACCACAGGTGAACAGAAAGGCCCCTTGGAAGTCAAAGAGAAGTGATGTCAAGGGATGCTCTACCCATAGGCCTTTGCAGTAGAATTCATCTTGGCTAAGAGATGTGTGCACACACATGGGAGGATCCTGAGATATGCTAAACATGAACTGTGAACAAGGCAAATAAAAATGATTAGCTAAAAGAAACCCCGGAAGAAATGCCCCATAAAAGTAACTTAAAATGCCATGAGGGTATGACTCAGCAACTCTCCCTCTGAGTCTGCCTGTGTGTCTATCCACACATGCTGTATACTCTGCCTCCAAATAAATCCTGTTCTTGTTTCACTACTTTCCATCTTTGTGGGAATTCTTTTCTCTAAAGCTGAAGGACCAGGGCCCTTGTCACTGACCACTGGTCTAGCAGTTAAGATTTGGTGCTCTCACAACCGTGACCCAGCCTCAATCTCTGGCTGGGAACCCAAGTCCCACTCCAAGCCATTGCAGGCTGAGGTCACCGGAGATCATTTCAAGGTGGATATTTAATTCTCTTTGGAGTTTCTGTTGTAGTTTTTTTTTTCTTTTCTGCTTTGGGGTAGTTTTTTTTGGGGGGGGGAAGCACTTTTTATTAGTTGAAGTTGTCTTGTTTTCTGTTTTCTTCTTGTAACAGTTTTGTGTATATTTACTCTGTTTTCATCTATTCATTTCAAAGATTTTTGAAAGGTTTTTCTTACTGGATGGTTCTGATGTGTAAGTGCATCTATGCACGTGTGTGTGAGTGATATGGGCTAAAGTGAAAGTGTTAGTTGCTCAGTCATGTCCTACTCTTTGAGACCCCATGGACTGTAGCCCGCCAGGCTCCTCTGTCCACGGAATTCTCCAGGCAAGAATATTGGAGTGGGTTGCCATTCCCTCTCCAGAGGATCTTCCCAACCCAGGGATCAAAACTAGGTCTCCTGCATTGCAGGTGAACTCTTTACCATCTGAGCTACCAGGGAAGCCCAGGGACTTAAGGGCTAACAACTGCATATTTTCACAGCTTTGGATCTCTTTTTTTCTTACTTGACCCTAAAATTTCCTTTTGCTTCTTTTCTTCTTTACCAGATTCCAAAAGGGGCCTCTCCATTCCTTTTTTACCTTCTATTCCAGAAGCAAGGGTTTTACACACTGTCCCCTTGAAGTACATCCATCTTTGCTTTTTAAAAACATATGCAAGTGTTTTGATTTACCAGGGTTCTTTCCCAGTATCTTAGCACAAAAGTGGACGTTCTCCTTTTTGTGGTTATCTTAGACCAATCATACAACCACCAGTAGTCTTCTCTTCTATGCATCTTCTCTGTACTGTCCCTTATTCCTGTGTAAGTTTGCAGCAGAATAAAGGGACACAGCTTGCTGAGATTTGGCGTTTATTTTTCTACTTCCAGATAATCTGAAGTTTGGGCATTCTCTTTTAGTTATGCAGATGACATGGGTTTTGTGCAGTTTTGTTATCTATTTTGTATTCAGTTTTATGGACAGTGAGTTCAGATTTATGCTGCAATGGCTGCTATTATCTTGGCTACTCAGGAATTCTACCCCTAGCGTTATTTTGATAGAAGTGTGGTCATGCTAGTGGTAAGAACCCACCTGCCAATGCAAGAGACTTTAGAGATGCAGGTTAGATCCCTGGATCAGGAAGATCCCCTGGAGGAGGGCATGGCAACCCACTTCAGTATTCCTGCCTGGAGAATCCCATGGACAGAGAAGCCTGGCAGGCTACAGTCCATGGGGTTGCAGAATCAGACACAACCGAAGTGACTTAGCACACATGCACATGCCCTCTGCACCAGAAATTTTTAAAAGAAAAACAAAGTAATTCACTCAGGTTTTGCAAATAAAGGAACAACCTCATTCTCTTTCCAATACTTTGTCCTGGCTTGGAGGAAGAGGGTTGCTTATGGTTTGGAAATCTTTTCCTGAAGGATGAACATAAAGTTATTTACTTCTCAAATATGACAAATCCCTATCTTTCCCATTCCAGGAAGATTCAGAAGAGGAGGGTAGTCTTGAGCCTGATCAGGTCTGTGACTCAAGCTCTTCCTATCTCCCTTCTCCTCAAGCGCCTATGCATCAGAGCTAGGATTGTCCTTTACTCCTGGGAGAGCTGGTGGAGGGAACAGTCACCCAAAGGCTTTCCTAATGCTTGGGTTCCTTGTAAGACCTGCCCATTCACTCCGTTTACCATAGAATTGGGAGCAGCCAGAGGGTGACCTCAATAACTACTGAGGCCATCCAATACTGCTAAATATCTGGATTTTGGCTTTAACTTTGAACTAATAGAACATTAGGACTGTTCTCATCATGGTTCACATCCCTGTCTACCTTAATCCTCCCAGTAATTCCAAACCCTCAAGCTGTCCACTGTCACCTGAGGTTCTATTCCCATAGTGCCAGTATGTCCATCACTCTGAGCCAATCCCCCACTCTTTCCATTCCTCTAAAACACTTCCACTGAGCCCTTTAAAATTCTCCTTTTTAATATGTCCCATTTTTTTTTTTTAAATGAGAGTTCTCTGCTTCTAGTGTCTGCTTCTCCCATTTGAACAGAAGTAGGCAAATTCTGACCCATGGGTAGCCCACACTCTAAGCATGGTTTTTACATATTTAATAGTTTTGTTAAATATTCAAGAATATTTCATGACACATGAAAATTACATGAAATTCAAATTTCAGTATCCATAAATAAAACTGGAACACAGTCACTCTCATTCGTTTATGTATTATCTATGGTTGCTTTAACACTACAACAGCAAAGTTGAGTAGTTATGTACGGCCCACAAAGCCTAAAATATTTACAGACAAGGTCTTCTGACAACTGCACTAGAATGGAAATGCCATGAGACATTAGGTCAGGGACATTGATCAGGGACATTGTTTAGTCCTTTACTTCCAGGGCCTACTTCATAGTTCTGTTGTGGTTCAGTTGCTCAGTCGTGTCTGACTCTTTGCGACCCCATGGACTGCAGCATGCCAGGCCTCCCTGTCCATCACCATCTCCTGGAGTTTGCCCAAATACAAGTCCACTGCACCCTGGACATGACAACAGACAATATAATTATTAAGCGCTAGTTAACTAGTTCATAGCTAGCACTCAATAATTACAGGTTGAACAAACCTTCTCCCTCTCCTGCCTACTATCCACATTTGAGGGGTAGGTGGGCTTATCTCATGCTTATTCCCTTCTAAGACCCAGCTAGAAAAATTAGGAATCAATTATTATTGAGTCCAGGAAAGTACTTTGAGAATAGTACTGTGTTTTATCCATTTTGAAATACCTCGCAAAGTCTCTTGCCCAAGGTAGATTGCACTTGGAAACCAAAAGCACTCTTGGGGTTACTGTTAAGAGAAAATTAGTGCATGCAAAGAACCTCATTAGAAGAACCTCAGGTGTACAGAAGTATTCAATAAATGTTTGCTCCTGCCTCAGTGTTCCTTTCTGTAACAGGAATAACAATACAGGACTGTCACACAGCTAATTTAAACAAGAATGCTCTGTGTGAAACAGCTTTGTAAGCCATAAATACCATCCAAAGGCACAAACATTCCACTGCTTGGCATTGCATTGAGCAGCCCAGTTTGGAGGGAAGGGCCTTCATCTAGAGGTGAGAAAACCTAACTCAGCCTCTTACCACTATGAACTGACCCTCAGTCAGTCAGTCAGTTCAGTCGCTCAGTCGTGTCCAACATTTGCAACACCATGAGCCACAGCACGCCAGGCCTCCCTGTCCATCACCAACTCCCGGAGTTTACCCAAACTCATGTCCATCGAGTCGGTGATGCCATCCAGCCATCTCATCCTCTGTCGTCCCCTTCTCCTCCTGCCTCCAATCCCTCCCAGCATCAGGGTCTTTTCCAATGAATGAATTCTTTGCATGTGGCCAAAGTACCAGAGTTTCAGCTTCAGCATCAGTCCTTACAATGAACACCGGACTGATCTCCTTTAGGATGGACTAGTTGGATCTCCTTGTAGTCCAAGAGACTCTCAAGAGTCTTCTCCAACACCACAGTTCAATAGCATCAATTCTTTGGCGCTCAGCTTTCTTCATAGTCCAACTCTCACATCCATACATGACCACTGGAAAAACCATAGCCTTGACTAGACGGACCTTTGTTGGCAAAGTAATATCTCTGCTTTTTAATATGCTGTCTAGGTTGGTCATAACTTTCCTTCCAAGGAGTAAGCGTCTTTTAATTTTATGGCTGCAATCACCATCTGCAGTGATTTTGGAGCCCAGAAAAATAAAGTCTGACACTGTTTCCACTGTTTTCCCATGAAGTAATGGAACCGCATGCCATGATCTTAGTTTTCTGAATGTTGAGATTTAAGCCAACTTTTTCACTTTCCTCTTTCACTTTCATCAAGAGGCTCTTTAGTTCCTCTTCACTTTCTGCCATAAGGGTGGTGTCATCTGCATATCTGAGGTTATTGATATTTCTCCTGGCAGTCTTGATTCCAGCTTGTGCTTCCTCCAGCCCAGCATTTCTCATGATGCGTATAAGTTAAATAAGCAGGGTGACAATATACAGCCTTGACGTACTCCTTTTCCTATTTGGAACCAGTATGTTGTTCCATGTCCAGTTCTAACTGTTGCTTCCTGACCTGCACACAGGTTTCTCAAGAGGCAGGTCAGGTGGTCTGGTATTCCCATCTCTTTCAGAATTTCCCACAGTTTATTGTGATCCACACAGTCAAAAGCTTTGGCATAGTCAATAAAGCAGAAATAGATGTTTTTCTGGAACTCTCTTGCTTTTTCCATGATCCAGTGGATGTTCCAGCAGATGGCAATTTGATCTCTGGTTCCTCTGCCTTTTCTAAAGCCAGCTTGAACATCTGGAAGTTCACGGTTCATGTATTGCTGAAGCCTGGCTTGGAGAATTTTGAGCTTTACTAGAGTGTGAGATGAGTGCAATTGTGCGGTAGTTTGAGCATTCTTTGGCATTGTCTTTCTTTGGGATTGGAATGAAAACTGACCTTTTCCAGTCCTGTGGCCACTGCTGAGTTTTCCAAATTTGCTGGCATATTGAGTGCAGCACTTTCACAGCGTCATCTTTCAGGATTTGAAATAGCTCAGCTGGAATTCCATCACCTCCACTAGCTTTGTTCATAGTGATGCTTTCCAGGGCCCACTTGACCCTGGACGACTGCAATTTTGGCTTTGTTTTCTTCAAGTGTAAAAGGAGCCTCTGAATGGTCAAGATCGGTCCTCGGGGATACAGCCTGCGTCTCGCTCCTGTGACCTTTCTTTTCCCAGCAGGACAGGGAGACAGGGTGACCTCCCACCATCCCCTCCGCAGCCTCCTCTGCGGCGGCTGAGGGGCGGGGCGCTGGGGGGGCGTGTCCGAGCGTGTCCCGGGCGGGGCCTCCTTTCCCAGGCTCTGCCGGGACGCACGGGGGCGCCGCTGGGCCCGCGCAGCTACAGGAGTTGCCGAGCAGCAGAGGAGGCGCTCACTTCCGCGTCGGGCCGGGCGGCGTCCGGCGGCGGTGGCGCCCACGGCCAGGCGGGCCGCAGGTCAGTCGGGGATACCGCCTACCCTGCCTCGCCCATCGGGAGGAGCGGGGCGCCGGGTGGGCCGCAGGCCCGGGAGGCGGCGCGGCGCCCTGGTGAAGGGCCCGGGTCGCGCTGATACCACGGGAGCCCCGGGCTGCAGACTCGGCTTCCGGCCAATTCGGGATCCCCGGAGTGCGGGCAGACCCCGGCCGGCCTTGGTGGTGTCCCAGCCCCTCCCCTTTCGTCCAGCGTCCTGGGAGGAGCTCGAGGCCCTTGAGCAGCGTTTCTCAAAGTAGGGTCCTCTGGCGGACTCCTGACCCCACCTGGTACTTTTCTGAACCGGAGCCTCTATCGTGGTCGGGGAATCTGCATTTTCAGCAAGCGTCCCTGATGGTTTTGATGCAGGTGGTCACAGGACTGCACTCTGGGAATGCTTTCTTAGAGGACTGGGCACTTCCGACTCCCTCCGACCCAACAGGGAGTCCAAGTGGGTGCATTTGAGGATGGGGCCCTATGACTGGCCTTGAAGTGGTGATAGTCCTCTGTCTTCGGGGTTCTCTTGAATCCTTGCGCTCAGGGTGCTGCCTTGTTACTATTGCCATCAGCAGGAGTCTTCAGATGGACAGATGTTTAGTGACTGACGTGCCCGGGTCAGGAACCTTGGTGAGAGTGCTGAAGGAGGCTGTGTGGCATGCCGCTGGAAGAACTTGGAGTTGGTCCAGCTGTCCTGGACTGGGGCTGACTTCACTTATAGCAAGGCACACATTACCAGTGTAGACCCTGCACATATTCTTATATCTTTCTCCAGTGTCCTCACCTGGAGAAGGAAATGGCAACCCACTCCAGTACTCTTGCCTGGAAAATCCCATGGATGGAGGAGCCTGGTGGGCTGCCGTCTATGGGGTCGCACAGAGTCGGACACGACTGAAGCGACTTCGCAGCAGCAGCAGTGTCCTCACCTGTCAGTGGGCACAGGAACGCCTACCCAATAGGCCTTTTCTGTGAATTAGGTAATATCGGTCCAGGGACTCCTGCAGTGGCTGGCACATAGCACTCAGGAAATGGAAATTGTTAAGGGTGATGCTAAGGGTTGGATGGCATCACCGACTCCAGCGACATGAGCTTGAGCAAACTCCGGGAATTAGTGGAAGACAGGGAAACCTGGCATGCTGCCTGTAGTCAGCGAGGTCTCAGAGTAGGACACAACTTAGCAACTGAAGAATAGCAACAGAGGTGATGCAATTTATAGTCCCCCAAACCAGAGATTAGTCCAGTGGAATAATACGTGGAGAGGGGTCCAGAGTATGTCTGGAGAACAAAGATTCTAACTGTGCTTGGGAAGTTCCTGTAACCAGTGAGGTTTGCCTGCAGCTTTGAAGAATAGATAGGATTCCAGGGAGCTGATAACAGGGACAGCGTGAACCACTTCCACCCCAGGCCTCAGAAGTGGTTCTTTCACATGGTTTGTTGCTGGGCTGCTGCTTGGACTTACAGGCAATGTAGGAAGTCACATTGGTAAATGGATTTTGAAGGCTGGACTTGGCCCATAATAGTTTCTGTCTACTGACTATGTTTCACACAGATGGTATTCCTCAGACTCTAATGGTCTCCTTCTCTTATTTCTTTGGAAGTTGTCTAAATTGGAGCATCTACGAAAAGATCATAGTTGATGGCATAGGTGAATGGCCATGGACGCCATGGATGTAGTTGAGTCTCTTGGCAGTCATTTTACTCTTGCTATGAAAGGTCCAGATACATTGGGAGTGCCTTTTTCATCATGGTATTGTTTTAGGTTCCATAGAAACACTGCAGTCACCTTGATTCACCAATCTCCAAAATGGATTAGGAAATAACATCTATAAAATGTCCCCAAAGCTTCAGCTATTTTGGAGGGAAGAAGCCAGATGGTTTACAGGTATCATTTTGTTCCTCTAGACCAGTTTGTCTTTTGGTATACATGGAATTCTAACCTTAGTTGACAAGTTATATTTGCCTAATTTAAGAATTATCGTTACCATCGTTAGTAATGTCTGCTCTCTGGAGCCAATATAACATCTTTCAGTATATACCTTCTGGTAAATTTTTATATCATTATAGATGCTGTTTATCATTTATTGAGTACTTACTTGGAGCCAGAGACTGTTCTACATACTTTTTAAATTTTCTGTCAGTCATTCCTCTGATAGTCCTTTAAGGGAGGCGTCATCCTTACCTCCAATTTAGACATGGGGAAACAGGCAAAGGAGGATTAAGTTTGCCTAAGGTCCCAGGCTAGTAAGTTGTAGCGTCTAGTAGCCCAATTCCATGCTACATGCTCATAATCTCTGCAAGTCTACATTGCTCCCTAAGACTTACTATAGTTTGCAAAGATATGTGAATACTGGGGGTCATAAGCACACCTCACCTATGCTCTAAATGTAACCGACAATGCATTAGTTATCTCATTTAATTCTTTAAGCGGTCATTTCAACACCTCGATTTGGTTATAATAGTTTATTATCGTTTACATACTTCGGGACAGAGTTTTCCAGCTTCTCAGAATATCTGAGACTTCTTTTCTGTTATATAAAATCCTTCAATTCAGTATTGCCTGTGCTGAGGAATTTGTTTAAAATCACATTTGACTGTACACTTTTTAATCTATTTCATGTATTATTGGAAATGTCAGTGGTGATTGTCCTTTGTTTTTACAGAGGGGGACCGAGACCACATTGTTTTGCAGTTTCTGAAAGTATTTCAAGGCAGAACCTTGGGTGTTGAAGAGAGTGATGGAAGGTCACAAGGCAGAAGAAGAGGTGTTAGATATTCTCCGACTGAACGTGGGTGGCTGCATTTACACAGCCAGGCGGGAGTCCTTGTGCCGCTTTAAGGATTCAATGCTGGCATCCATGTTCAGTGGTCGCTTCCCTTTAAAAACAGATGAATCAGGTAAATGCCTCAAGTCTGTAAGCATGATCATGAATATTCATTAAAACAGGAGTCTAGTTTAAATTCCCTTTAATTTTTCTAATTACAACAGGATGTATTAGCTCAGTATGCTGATTACTAAGATCATTAGGACTGTATGGAGTTTCATTAAGTACCTGGAGAAATTAAATACCAATTTCTAGAATCTGTGATGCTGTCGCTAAAAGTTGACAAAAAAGTGAATGTATATAAAGGTCAAAAAGTGAAACTATCCAACTCTTTGCACCCCCATGGACTGTAGCCCGCCAGGCTCCTCTGTCCATGAGGTTTCCCAGGCAAGAATATTGGAGTGGGTATCCATTCCCCTCTTCAGGGGATCTTCCAAATTCAGGGATTGAACGCCGGGTCTCCCGCGTTGCAGGCACATTCTTTACTGTCTGAGTTACCAGGGAAGCCTGTATATAGTCCAATGATGGACATGGTTTGGGGGGTTAATTATATTTGGGAAGGAGTTACATTCATGCAACTCAGTGGGTCTTTGTATTGAGCTTGATTAAATATATTAGCTTCTGTATATGTTCTTCAAGTTAAAAATTGTGTTTTTTGGAGGAAGCAGCTGCCTTCAGAGCTGAGGGCAGGCATTGTCAGTGCAGAATTAGTGTTAAATTCACTCCTAGTCCAGCTGCAGAGGCTTGTGTGGGCTGACATGCATGCCACGGAAAACGTCAGTGCAGTGATACTGTCAGTCACGTGTGGGAGAGGGCTGAAAACTGGTGTTTCAGAAGAAACTGTAAAACGCAAGGGTTAGGGTCCTAGTGCTGCTCCATGCTTCAGGTGTTTGGGGTTCACTGAACCTACTGCTGGTTGTAAAAAAAACTTCAGCAATCCAAGTAGGGCTTTTTGTATATCTTAGGAGTTCTGGGGCTCAGAGCACCCACTCTTGCTTCTGTTAGGCTGAGGAGTTCTGAGCCTGAAGGGCTGTTAGTAACCCTGGGTCTTGAGAGCTTGCTTTGCCAGATGAATGACAGTTGAAAGAATGGAAAACTCACTGATGTGTGGGTGCCCAGGACTTGATGTCCATCTGGACAGAAAGGCTGTGGTGGAAAGGTGGTCAGCGGGAAGTGAGTTGTTTCCTCTGCCCCAAAGTTTATACCTCCTTAATCCTTTTATTCTAAACTAATCAAGGGAGAAAAGGAATTATTGAATGACCTCATGGTGGTGGTTTAGTCACTAAGTCGTGTCTGACTATGACCTCATGGACTGTAGCCTGCCAGGCTCCTCTGTCCATACAGAAGTATATTTTAAAAAATTCTGCTGAATTGTCTAAGAAAAGCCCTTTTTCATAAAGTAGTACCTGCATAGCATTTCTTTTTTAAAGTTTAGTACAAAAGGACAAGCCTAGTAAGTCCAAACATATGATGTGTCCAAGTCTTGGAATCATGGGTTTATATGTCAGTAACACTCCAAGTTGATTTATACGATCACTGACATACAAACGCAAGACATAGTAACGAGCACTCACATACCCTCGTTAGGGAAGAACTCCATACGCCTCTCCTGGCCCAGCCGGGCTGAGGTTAGGGGTAAACTTAGAATTCTACCAGCAGTCTGAGGCTTCCACGGTCTTTGCAGTGGCCAGCAGTGGGATTGTGGTCATTGTATCCAAAATTCCTGATGGAGCTCAGAAAACATTTTCCTATATAGTAGGTGCAAATACAGAGAATCCCCAAATTTGACTAAATCTACTTGAACACAAGATATTAACTTTCTTATGAGAAAGAAACATTTCTGCTTGTAGAGGTCTTCAGTCTAATTTTAGTTTGACATGTTGAAACTTTATCATGGTTATTTGTATCTATGCAATAATTTTTGAACTGAATGTTTTCTAGGAGCTTGTGTTATTGACCGTGATGGACATCTATTTAAATACCTTTTGGATTATCTTCATGGAGAAGTTCACATTCCCACAGAGGAGCAAACCCGGGTTGCTCTGCAGGAAGAAGCTGATTATTTTGGCATCCCTTATCCATACAGCCTGTCTGACCACTTGGCCAATGAAATGGAGACATATTCTTTAAGGTCAAATATAGAACTTAAAAAGGTCTTGGCATTTTCTTAAGCTTTAAAACACATATATGAATATGTAGTATTCATTTATTATACATTTATTATTCACAAAGCAGTGTATGTTATTTTGCATAGCCTGTGTTGTAACATAAACCAAAATGAGACAGTTTTACATCTTACAGTTTTTGAAGTTGCGTTTCTTAATTACCAGTATTCATTTTTTAAGGCCAAAATTCTATTCTAGGAAAGTATATTACAAAGCCACTCAAAGATTTATGGAGTTTTTATTCCTTATTGAAAATTTACCACTTTGTGATGACTTTTTATTTTTAAAAATAGAACTCTTCTACTCTTGAAGTTCTCCTTAAATTAAGAGCAGCACTGTAGTATGTAAAAATATAGTGGTAATAATTTCTTTCCCAATATTTTAAAAGGATAAATGTGTTAGTTGCTTAGTCGTGTCCAACTTTGTGACCTCATGGACTGTAGCCCACCAAGCTCCTCTGTCCATAGAATTCTCCAGGCAAGAATCCTGGAGTGGATTGCCATTTCCTCCTCCAGGGGATCTTCCTGATCCCGGGATTGAACTCATGTCTCCAGCATTGC